>NC_134465.1:11934687-13228854 GCF_047948215.1 Lycorma delicatula
TTGTTGTTCTGATGAATCCATTGTATCTAAATTTTGTTTTTCCATTGTTATTTCCAAAGTTCCACTATCACTACTTGATGAATTTTGTGGTAATGGTAACTGAGGTCGATTAGCGATATTATCACTATTATTTTGCAAATTATCACCAAACTGATAACATGATTTACTACATGTAGGAAATTGCGAATCATCATCGACATCATCATGAATCATCAAATTACTATTATCACCGTAAGAAGAAGTCCTTTGTAAATTTTGCGAACTAGGCGATGAATATCTTCGATCGATTAGTAAAACCGGTTTATTACTTTGCCATCTACCAGCCAATGTCCTTGGATATTGTGATACCTGTAAATGTTCTGCAAACGGTACATTGGACGGAGTTAAATTACTGAATCTTTCAGCAGCTAATGATTTTTTACGTTCATCGAAATCTGCATCGAGATCACTATCTGTTGAAAAATCTTCGGCTTCATCTTCAGTATCAAGACATTCATCATCTAAAAATACCGAATCTGAACCGATTGAATGTGCATCATCGGATATATCAGTTATGCCGCAACTACTTATTGATGCGAGAGGTGCCATTTTTGGTACCAACAATCCACCAGGCAATGAATTATTAATATTATTGCTCTGATTTTGATGAAGTGAAACAGCAGTACTTGGTCCTTTGTCGACTGCTCTTACATATAAGGATCCTTCACTACCACTCGGAGATATTTCTGGAGTTGGTTGAATTACCTACATTTAAAAAAGATAATTAATATAAAATAAAACGTTACAAATAATAATATATATTACAATAACTATAGATTAATGAAAATCAAATTTTATTAATTTTTTATTTATTATTTTTCAAATTAAACTGGACATTTCCTTAACTTTTGAGTATGATTGAAATATAAAACTTGCAATACTGTTTGCTTTTGTATTATAGTGACCATCAGACAGACAAAGTTTCAGTAGGGGGTGATAATGTGATTTTAGGATATTGTCATCACCTCCTCTTACTAGATATAAAAAATCTACAGGAAAAGAATAATTCTTTTTAAAGATAAAGAAGTGTGGAATATCAGACTCGGGTTGTCTAAATTTAACAATGGTTTATTCTTTTAAAAAAAATGTCTTTTCCATTGATAATTTATATATAAATTTCTGTCCATCTATATGAAATAAAATTGCAGATGGATATGATCAAAAGGGGCTTATTATCCAATTATTAAGAAAATAATGAATAGTATTTTTATGATTATTTAATTTATTATTTTTTTTTGTAGAGGGATACAGATTGTCAATGCTTGCTTTCCTGTCCAGGAGACAAACAGTTTGAGCTCAGCCAGACAAAATTTTTTTAATATTAATTGTTTCTAGTTACTGTTTTCTGGATTTTGTTATTGTGTTCTAATTAATGACATATCCTGGTCTGGCAATCCAGAGATGCTTAAGAGAACACAATCATAAAAAATAGCATTTGAATAACTGAAGATGGCCAGAATATCATCCAAATAAATCAAAATCAATTGGTTATTAATTCAATAATAATTATTTTAGTTTTTTGAAAAAAAAAATGAAGGGTACATTTCCACCATAACCTTGTTATTTCCTATGAAATTAAAATTTAAGTTAATGATATTTTTAATAAATTTTAAGTGACTTGTGCCTTGTTAATTCCTGCTAATAAAAACCAACATTTCTAGGTAGGAAACAATCACCAAGTAGGTTTGTAGGTACAAAAATAGCCACATAACAAGGATGCAAGACCAGTAACTCTAATAGTTTTTAAACACTTAACAAAGATTAGAGGATTACTTAATGAAATCCAAAGAAAGTTCTCAGAGAATGTGAGGGCTCATAAGCCCATAATTCCTTTGGACATCGTGCTATCTTCACCCAGTCAATGATTTTTCATATACCAGCTTAAATATATACTGTGAGAAATTGCAATTATATTTCCTCTAAATTACTAAAGACTCATCTGACAATTGGGTCAGACTTCCTTAAAGAAAATCCATTTTCATGTTCAGAATTGTGCGATATATGGAAGTATGCAATTATTAATGATTTTTCAAATCCCCATTGCCCCACTGAAGGGTTTTTGTTTGTTTCTTCCTACTTTAATGTACTATATACTAAGTTTTGCACACACTATAGGATTTCAAGTAAACTTTAATTTAACAATAACAATAGTAAAAAAAAAAAACCTGTATATCTATAGGATAATAAAAATCCCAAGCATTAGGATGTGGGTCAAGACGAGGCCGACGATGTGGTGGTGGAGGAGGTAAACCGACTTCAACTGCAGAACCTCTTCTTTCTAAATACGATGTATCTGAACTTGAACATGTTATTGAACTTAATCTTCTTGAAGCTCTTCTACTGGATGGAACTCTTAGAAAATTACATGGATAATCATCATCATCTTCTTCTTCATCTTCCTCTTCCTGATGGATTAAAATTAAAAAAAAGTTAAAATTAACAAAATTAGTTTAAAAATACAAATATGGACATTTAACTTCCACAGTTCATTCATTTACTTAAAAAAAATTTTTTTTTACGAAATTACATTCACAACATGTCCCAGCTGTCGGATGTGATGCAAGTAGAACACCTTATTGAAGGCACTAGAAAGAGTTGCTTTCTCTGAGAGTTGTGGTATCTAATTTGTTTGCCTCACTTACTTTTAGTAGTTTAAGTCATAATTTTCCACAGATATCATTTTTTATTATTATTATTTTAAAATAATGAATGATCTTTTTGTTGTTGAAATTTATGTAAACAATCAAAATTTAAACATTTATTTATTAGTTAGCTGAAATTAGTCTGCAGATGTAAACTCACTCATGGACTCCGCATTTGTTTTCATGGAAATTTGAGTTTAAATTCGAGGTACAATATAGTTTTGAATTTAATAAAGAAATAGACATTTTTGGATGCAGGTCTTCAGAATTACATTGTTACATTACAGGAACATGTGTAATTATTACAGGATATTGAGTTATATTGTGTCAGTTATCAGTGACGTGGGTAATAATGTGTGATATATACAAATCCATTTAATAAACAAAATAAATATATTGAATTAAAAATTTACCTCAGGATACGATCTTTTAGGCGGCAGGGATGTCAGTGGCCTTGACAATGGTGACTGACAAATACTGAATCGATGAGTAGCAGTACTAGCTGGGCCAGATATGCTCATTCTAGCCCTAGGTCTATAATACGGTCTCATTTGTGGATTCATTAAACTGCACCTGTAAAATAAGAAATAATTAATTATTTTCTTCAGAAACAAAAGTTATCCAACCGATTACAGTTTCATTATGATACATGAATTTTGTAGCAATTGAAAAATGCCAAACCTGACCAGAATTTGAACCCAAAATCTTCTACATGAAATTCAGAGATACTACTTCTTCATCATTAAGAAGCTAATAATAATAACACAATAATAACAGTATAAATTATTTTAAAAATAATAAGTAATATTTTAAGTAACAGTGGGAATGATAATGAATGAATGAATGAATGACCATTCATATATATTTTATACTACTGAAATTCTCTCAAATATTAACAGTAGAAATAGTATTTGACTATAAATAACAATTGTTTAACCCCAGATAAACTTGTGAAAAAGGTTGTTCCTAAAAAAAAATAGCTAGTACTTTAGGGTTCATTAATAGTATACACAGATTCTTTGAATATTATTATAAATGATTTAAAATCAAATTGAGATTACAAATATTTTTATGATCACATGAATTTGGATTTACAATTATGTAGAATAGGAGGCCTGTACTAGGTAAAGAATCTTGTAACAGATTCATTGACAGTCATCCTTACTAACTCACACAAACAGTAAGGATGCAGTAACTCTGTGCAGGATTTCACATTTTTATCATGGTTCCAGTGGGCATCTAAAGCCTTCAACAGAACTATAAATAAATGCATTTCTTTCAATTGACAAACGATGCCGTACATAAATAATACATTTTTGTCTTTGGTAAAAGTAGAATTTAAATAAGGAAATAATTAAGGAATAACAAGGAAATAATTACTTCCTTATTTAAGTACAGTTTTACCTTTTAATTAAGATTTAGGAGAATTTTACAATTCTCCAAAATCTTCAAAAGTGGTGGTTTATAGTGTTGGGAGACAATTAAAGAGTGGTAAAAATTTTTTTTCAAATATTATAAAAAGCAATCTTAGCAAAAAATGACATAAGATCATTTTTAAAACATAGAAACTTCCTTGTTATTTGGTTTTTTACTTTCATGGTGAATTGTAGGGGAAAGTATAGTGATCGTGTCAAAAATGGGTGGGATTTGCAAAAAATCATATTTTTTGCAAATCTTTACATTTTAGCATCCAGTTGGTTCATCTAGACCAAAAAAAACATATATATGTATGTATGTGTCGCACTGCTTTTGGCTTTATATCTTAGGATTGACTGAACTGATTTTCTTAGTTCGGTCAAATATTAATTCAAATATTTCTTTATATGGGGCATTGATCATATTATTTTTTTTCAAAATCCATTGAGAGGTGGGGGCTGTTGCAAAAAAACCAGTTTCAATTTTTTTTCACAGACTTTTCACAAAAAACCAACCTATACCTCTTAAAATTGAAATATAAATTTTTTGTTCTATCTTTTTGATTATAATATTTAAAAAAAAAGTTTTTTGATATTTTATTAATTATATATAGGCTATCATAAAATGTCATACAACTTTCAAAAATTATAAACCCAAGATCTTAATTACAGAAAGTTTTTTTGAATATCTTTACATTCTGGTCTTAGCGTTTATTGGAAGGGGTTTAGATTTATAGAAAATTTTACTTAAGCAAATTTGTTAAGCATAATCTATGTATCTATGTATTTCTAGAATTTTTTTAAAAATTTGTTCGTACCTTGAAAAAATATATCTTTTTTTTCTTTTTTTTTGGCTCTTAACTCTTGATTTTTATTATTAATTTTTTTTTTTTTTTACTTTACTTTGTCAATTAAAATTAAGGGCAATTAAAATTTAAATAGTTTTTATTTTCTTACAATTTAGTTTTACATTGTTTATGACAACTTCAAAAATTAATCAAATTATGAATAAAATATGCAAAAAATTAATAATTTTTTAAAATATTTTATCAAGAATAACTCTGTTATGATGAATTCATGTAATACATACAGAATATATTATGCTTCTGTTGCTATTTTTAATCAGGCTGCTAAACCATTTAAAATATTTTCCCACCAATTTATTTAAAATACAATCACGAGATTTCCTTTTAAACAATTACTCAGTCGATAAATTTCTAAGTAATACAAATTATAAAACTTAAACCCTGAATTTTCTGCATCTCACTTCAATGAATATATAAATATATGCTCAAATAATTTTCATTTTTACAATTTATTTTGAAGTTATTTTTTTTAGTTAGTATCCTTATATGTTTAATATTGTTACATATATTTAAATTTTAAATAATTAAGTCAGTCTTTAATCATATCTACTTTCTATTTTACAAGAAATTAAGTATTTTGTTACATTGCATTGATCAAGGTTTTACCATGGCTATCGTTAATCCATCCAGATAAATGCTGAGGTAATTATTTTTTTTTTAACTTTAGAGTAATATATTTATTCATTCCTGATACGATCTACATAATGTATTATTAAGTACTGATCATAATAAAAAAAATTTTATTTAGTATAGCAAGGATTGAGACCATCTGAACGTTAAATAAATATGAGGACTATCCAGAAAGTGACTTAGATTTCTTTATTAAAAAAAAAAAAAAAAAAAAAAAAAAGCAATACAGTTCCCAAGATTTTATCCATACAACTTTTATAAAATTTTCTGCATTGTCAGTAGCCTAAGTGAGACACTTGTTATGGAATTTCACTTAGTTTTGAATTCACAAGATTTTTCTATCTGTGATTTGAGCCAATCTTTATTAAAATGAAACTTCTCATAATTGTTAAAGCATTAGGATATAAGCCATTCACAAGGCTTCATTTTCATAAGTAGATGGTAATCATCTAGTGCTAAATCCAGTCTGTAAGAAGGGGGGAATGAATATTACCGCATTTGAATTTTCACAGCAAAGTGACAATTGTGATGGCAAGTGTGCATGTTTGACAGTATGCAGATAAATATAGTTATATAAGAAAACAGCACCAGAGCTCAGCATGGCATGATATTTGTTTTATACTTCCAAATTGATTGTGATGCAATAAACAAGCTTTCTCTTTTATTCCAAAAGATAGTTGTCAAGATATATCTGGCAGGAAAAGCTTGTTGAAGCTTTTTACTTCCTTTACTTCATACTTCCAATACTTCCTTGTATGAAGTAAAGGAAGTATTGTGATTGCAAAAATTTCAGTTTTCAGATTTCAACAGAACTATCCATTTTGACCTTTCCCGAATCCATTTTGACTAGTTTCAGCGTGACGTCTGTGCATATGTATGTGTCTTGCATAACGATTAGCAATAGGATGTTGGAATTTTGGATTTAGGACTGTTGCAACATCTAGTTGTGCACCTCCCCTTTTGATTGCAATCGACTAGACCAAAAGTGTCCAAAAAAGCCCAAAAAAAAAATTGAACCTTTGTTTGTAAATTAACCTTTGATTGTAAAAAAAGTTTTACAATAAATAATAATTCAATAATAACAATAAAAAAATATCGGAAGTTATTGATGAAATAAAATTTTAAGTACTTTTAATTTAAAAAAAAAATGTGTATACAAATGTGTCCACATAAGATAATGAAATAAATCAGAATACATCAGAAATGTGTAAATGTGTCCACATGAGATTTTTTTTTTTTGGTTATATTGGCAAGTAAGGCTCCACACAGATTGACTGATTTTTTTCTCTACATTTACATATGAAATCCAGTTATTATCTATAAATATTTCATCAAAAAAGCATCACCTTTAGTGTTATAATGCTCAAGAAAATTTTTGTTTTCCCACTGTGTTTTATACTACTGTGAAAGAAGTTTAGGAAACAACCAGGCAGAAAATTTATCATAATTTTATGTTACTGTCGGTTAATGAGTGAAAGAACTGAGGAATAAATCAGAAAGTTCTGAAATGGTCAATAGTCAGTTATCTTGAACCATATTTTATAGTTAACCGTTTCATTATTCATGACATTAGTCAATCACTTCTCTAACCATTGTATCATAATACCCTCACTCATTAAATTGTTTTCACGTAAAATCTGTAATATTTCTGATGGATTTCAGTTGTTTTACACTTTCTGGCTAATAGCAACATTATATAATGAATATACATCACAGCTGATGGAATTCTCAATTGCAGGTTACATCATCATATTCATTTTTTAAACGAGTAACAGCAATGTAGAGCTCTTTCTACTATTATTGCTAAATGTATCTATTGAGCTTCACTATCTGCTATTGTAAGGTGTTTACAGTACCCCCTCCCCATTCCAGATGTGATATGTTTAAAATTAAAAATGTAAGTTACTTTCCAGGTAGCCCTTTGAATAAAACAAAATTTTTTTCAAAATCAAATTACATTTTGATATATTTTTTGTTCTATTTTCTATTTAATATTATTTTAACAAGAAGTTAATATAAGTTCTAATTTTTATTATCTTATGTTTTTAGGTAGTTAATTTGGACATAAAAATTAATCTTAATATTAAATCTGGAATAATTTCAGGGAAAAATAATTTATGTACAAGTTGTATAAAATGGTTCTGTATTGTTGTTTGGAAGTGAGTCCTAGACAACGACTGAGTAGCTACAGTAATGAGTTTATTGTGCAGAATTAAAGAAATCTAAAGAGATAATGTTTGATTAATGAAGTTTTTAAATGTGCTGTAGCATTAATTCCATGAGGGATATCCAAATAATTAATTATTCATTTGGTTGGTTAATCAATAGCTGGGGATGGATCACTAGACAAATATGTAAAATTGTTGTTTATCTAAGAAATCAGTTAATTAAAATCCAATGGAAAAAGGTGAGCTGGGAAGGTGAGGATGTGATGGGAGAACCAGTTAGTTGATTAGATTCTGGAAGATAAAAAATATGTTATATTTGTGAAGCTGCTAATGCCATTCTTCTGGGGTAGAAAATCCTGCTATCAAAAATACTGAAATTCTTTTTCTTTTTTCATAATTAAAATTATTATTCATTTACTTATTTTATAATGTGAATGTTGCAGTATGTTCAACTAATGAACAATAAGCAGTCTCTCCATGACCCAATGAGATTACAACATGTATGACATGTAAATGAGGTGTTGTAGTCTTGTACAGACTCAGGTCGACCATTCCTGAGATGTTTGGTTAATTAAATTACCAAAGTACATCAATATCCACTGTCCAGTATTCAAAGCCGTATAAAAGCAAATAAAAGCAACTAACTTTTACTAATATTTGAACCATAGAACCTTTGACTTTGAAAGTCGGCTGTTAAACTACTGATTTACAACGATGAGTTAACAATTAGATCGGCCTGATGGGCTATAAATAAAAATAATAAATTAATAATTTTGATGAATGTTTTATTGACATAATTTAGTGTACGACTAAATTATTTTAAGTTTTACAGTAGTTGACATTTTTTATTAATTTTTAATGTTTCACATATTTTAAAGTAAATGCTTGTTTAATAATTTTTTTCTCTCCTGACAACCTTTACAGATAGACTCCTAATAAAATATTTGTTCTAAACAGAGGCATCAGTTGAAAAAAAATTTTAGGAATTACTGTTATATACTAATAAACGCAGTATGAGTTTTTTCACAGTTTTGTTCTACATTCCTCCAGTCAATAGTAGTAGTTACAAAAATAGTAAAATAGAAACAACATAAAGAATTTCAATTTTCAAGTTTATTTTTACCAGCTGCTATTGCCAATTGTTTCTGATACTAATTTCGTAAAAATCTATTAACATAAAACTTTATTAGGTTTCTTTTTTAAGACATAAGGCAGATGCTATGTTACATAACAGGAATATAACACTATACTAGTATAAACAAATAATAAATTTACTACTAAACCATTACAACAACGTAACATTAACACGTAATAACATTAAAAATAATAAAAGTATAATTAGGTTATATTTTTAGAAGTGTTTTAATAAATTTTATCTACTGTTTTCAAAAAATCAATACAATTTGAAATTCATACGTTATGAATTCTATAAGTATTTTAAACAATACTATTTAATAATAATTGTATTATGACCAAAATATAACAACTGAATTTCTCTTTATTTAAAAAAAACTATAAAAATTAAATATTTTTTATTTTTTTGTTAATGTTACAACCTTGAACATGCTACACATATATGTTAAAGAGAAGGGTGGAATAAATGAGAAATGCTAGAACCTTACTAGGAATCAAACTGGAATGTAGATCATATATGATTAACATGCTGCTAACCATATAGCAACTAGACAGCAGTTTTGATTGGGGATAGATTATGTGATGCATGACTTCAAACAGATATTATTTCTTTTTTAATTGCAATACATGTTAATAATCTGAGATACAAGACACTAGTCAAAACTTCTTTTTTTAAAAGTATGATGTTTCTCTCTATACAGCCAATCCTTGCAGTAAAGATGTCACTTTTTGAACTAAATAATCATTTGTATTTGATGAGCATGACATATTGAAGCTGAGTGAAAAATATTTGACCTTGCATGCATTTTGATACAATTAGTAATAGCTGTACCACTTCTGTGGATGAGATGTGTCTCATGGTAGGTTGCCTAAGAGATTTTAGTATTTTTGGAAACTAGGACTTCAAAATGTTGAACTATTTAAAAAACCTACAGTATCTCTATGATCAATAGACATGATATATACTCTTTTCTATGATACTATTCTATTTGTTTCTGTGTGCATTATTTCTGCAGCTAGGCCTATATCAATTTATTACTTTACATTTACTTTACTTTTATTATTCAAGTCTTTTGAATGGCTGTGATGTAAATGCAGCATCAGTAATAAAACTGATGCTTTCTCTGAAAGTACTGTAGTTTTTATATAGTCAAGTTATTGTCTTCTTTTTTCATAAAAGCTCTCCTTGTTAGCACAAATCTGGCTTAGATTTCTACCTAATGTCATACAACCTAAGTTGTTTTACTTTATAAATAGTAAAATTCTGTAAAATATAGTGTATTAAGTTCCCTTAGCTTAATACTTATTGTACTTCCTGAAAAACTGTGAAATTATATACATGTTATATGTTTCAGCATTAAGAAATTTTCTAAAGATATTTATTTTAACAAAATTACTGTATAATAAACAAGTTTTCTGTATATTTCAAGACAGCTGAAATTAGCAACAATTTCATTTGCAATACATATACTGGATCAAGTTATTACACCTAAAACATTTTATAGAAGCACAACTCTGTGCTATAGAAGTACTAAAAAGGTGTATTATATGTGAATGTTGCGATTTGTTCAACTGGAGAACAGTAAGCATCTTCCCCACACCCCAATGAGATGTGGATGATATGTATGACATGTAAATGAGGTGTGGTCTTGTATGCTTGTACAAACTAAGATCGAACATTCCTGAGATGTGTGGTTAATTGACCCAACTTCCAAAGTACATCAGTATTAAATGTCTAGTATTCAAATCCTTATAAAAAGCACTATTCTTTACTACGATTTGAACCTCAGAACCTTTGACTTCAAAAGTCAGCTGCTAAACACAAGTATTCTAAGTGCAATAGAAGTAATACTTCTGTAGAAGTACTTCATAGAAGTACAACTCTACAGGAAGTGAGTTGTTCTTAATATGTACTTTCAATTTGCTCAATGAACAAAATATGAAAATCAATTTATGATTTTCACATTGCATCACACTGATAACTATTTTCTATTTAAGAAATTTTTTTTTAACTACATCAATTTTTTTCACCAGATATACGAGTATAAAAAAATTTGATAACTGTGTACTTTGTTATAAAATTTTGCAGTAAAAGTTTGTTTTAATCAAACTAGAGTTTTGCTTTCAGTGATACAATGTAGTTAATATATTCAGACTACAAAAGAATATAATGGAGGTGTTACCCATAAAACTTAACCTGTTTATACGTTATACATCATAATAAGAGTAAAAATATGCGGAACCACACTTATATATATATATATATATATATATGTGTGTTAATAACTATGTACAAGGCCTGTATGTAATAAAATGAAATTATAAAAAATATATATTGAAAAATAATGAAACAGCAACAAAAAAATAATAATTTTGTAACTTTTTTCTGAATTAAAAACGAATAATTACCAATATCTTAATAACCCTTTATTTGGTACAGAAATAAAAAAAAAACAACATTTAAACTAGAATAAATTTTTTTTTTGTTTTTTTTTTTTAGGGAGCAGATTATTCAAAGTATGAGAAAAAGCTTTTTTCTGATCAGTTCTTATTTATTAAAACATCTTTATTTTCAAATTTTTTATTTTTAGTTTAAAATTGAAAAAAATTTAGAGTAATTATCTCAATGTCTATCCCTACTGATGACAGCAGTAATTATAAAATAAAATGGAGTTAAGAATTAATGAAGTATCTTATGAAATGTTATGCAAGCTAATAAAAAGGGAAAAAGAAAGGCTGTTAGTATTTTAAATGTGGGGATAGAAGAGAATGGAGAAAATTAAATGGTGAGACAGAGTGAATACAGAGATTTAATTAGAACAAGTCATATTAATAAAGCTAATTAATTGGCTAGATATATGAAATAGATTGATTACAATGACGGTAGAAGAATCAATAGGAAGTGTAAAGAAAAAAGGTCAGAAAAGATTAAAAATCATACACAATCAAAAAAAAAAAAAAAGGAGCAGTCACTAAAATTTTAAGCTGAAATATAAAGGAATGGAGATGGACAAGGTCAAGGACCTGCTTAAAAATAGAATATGTTATGATGGTAATGTAAACAAAATTAATAATTTTGTCTGTACATCTTTAACTATGAATCATTTTCTGTATGCTATTTATTTTCTGTAAACATAATTTCATTTACGTTTACGTTATAGAAATCATATCAAATCTACTTATTGTTTATAACATAGGAACTACCACTTTGAAAAATAGTCAAAACTTGTAACAAATACTTAACTAATATGGCCTTACTAAATATAACACGTATGAAAAATATCTTATAAGAAGGTTTGTAGTTGTTAATTTATTATGATTAAACTGAAACGAATAAGTTTTAATCAGAATATTATCTGTTGACTTTATAAAATTGTTGGAAGTGAAATTAGACTTTTAAATTACATATAAATTTTTTTGCCAGATAATCTTCCAAGATGCAGTTCTTGTATAGCAAATGAGAATAAGCAGCTACACTGGACCCAGAGTATCTAGAAGTAGCGATGGAAGAATCAGGGTCATGAAATCCGTGAATCATATCACCTGCCCTGATGGACCCGATTGGTGGTTCTTAAATTCAGAGCAAAACTGTGCCTACGGAACAGGAGCTTGGCTTTCTCTAGAAACAGGTTCCAGCGGTTGCCAGATATGTATTTTTGGCTATAATGAGTGATACATAGCGATTTTTCCAGGCTGGTGATAGGGAGAGTGACCTCCATGCGGTTCCCTATAGGCATCTGACCACCTATGGTCTGTATTTACTTTGATGGCGGTAATGATATCTTTGATGTCTAGTGTAGTTAGGTTGTGTGGAGTGGTGGTTGTGCAGCGAGCTGCTCATTGATCCTGCAGGCTGAATTGGCAGTAGTTCCTATACTTTTCGCTGGTGAACCTAATTTCTGCTCTGGTCCATTGTCCAGACAGCGGGTCGATTGAGTGCTGGCCTTTGGAGAGATCCTACGGAATATCTTGGACATAAAAACTAGGCTTCCCATCCTGTCCACAGGGCATCAGGGATTACAATGTTACCATCAGGGTTACATGGTTGTGTGGGTTACCAGCCCGCATGGTTTTACTGGTATTGGCCCTAACAATTACAGTAATCAAAATTTTATTTCAGTAGTTACTGGTGGTATTATTAAGATAGAGCTTATCTTAAAATTGTTAGGAAAATTTTTTAATTGTAATCTTTTAAAATTATAAATTCAATCTATGTTGTTTTTGAACAATTTAGTTTGCTTGTAAATCTCATATTGTTCAATGGTGTTAAGATTTTGATTTACTTTGCAACATTTATATCCTATGATAATCAGTAATATCTTTATGATTATATATTCTGTTTATTACGAAGAGATTTGCAAAAGTTAATCTGAATAAAATAATTTTATTTTAAAATAAAACCTAAAATGAATTATAAATATATACAAACCCTGCTAAGGAAGAAAATCTAGGATAATTATTAATACTAGGTGCACTCATATTTCCAAGGGACCTTCGTGGTCCATATAAATTAAGTGCATTTAATGCTAGTTCCTCTTCTTCTTCAATAACTGCAGCAGCAACAGCGGCTTCTAAATGTTCGTCGCTTAAACTTCTTGATTTACACTTACTTTTATATACGACTAACAGTACCATCAAACCAAAAAATCCACCTAATGTTGCAGCAATTCGAACCTGAAATAATAATACAATTTATTATTGTTAGTAAGAAAAAATGTAGATTGTAAAATAGTATTCTTGAATGGTTCAAACTAATATACATTAGTACATAATGTAAACGCAAACATAATATTTAGTTTATTATTTCTCCTGCATATTTTAGTCCTCTCCATTACTCTTAGAGATTACATTACTCTTTTAGAGAATTTTCTTTTATATGTACTCCAACCAGATATCTTTCCTTTTTCTCATTAGCTTTATTAAGATTACTTTTCATTTATGCTAAACAGGATTTGTTTATTTTAACTTCATCAATCTATTTATTCTCTAAATCTTTTATTCATTATGACCGAAACTTTTCAGATAAAATATTTTTTGTTTATTTATTTTTAATTTCCATATTTCTCCACACAAAACACAAATTATAAAACAATTATTCATTCAATTTACAGTAACAGTTACTTAGTAAATTTGTACTTTGATCAAAGTTCTTAGTAATTAAAGTTTTTAGTTTGTTTACTTGGCTTTACTTACTGTTATTTTGTTCCTTATCTCTTTTATACAGCTTCTATTCTATGTACGACACTTCACAGATATAAATTTGACTACGCTTTTTTACTCCTACACCTTATTTCAGTTTTCTAATGTTTTTTAATTAACTGTTTTTAATTCTCATTATAATTTTTTATACATTTCTGTCAAACGTCTATGATTATTTATAAAGTTAAATTTTTTTGTTATTTTTCTTTACGGTATAATTATTCCCATTCTTGAATGGAAAATACTAAATTACTTTTTCTTTTAACAGATAATTACAAAATAATTTGAAGGTTCATCGGGTACTTTAATCAGATTTTTTGTTTTTTTGTTTGGGTGTTATTGGAATGTTTTATGCCATTAGGGGCATAATAAAAAAACCGACTAAATAGTTGATCTAAAATTTGAAAAGCCAAATTTTAAAATCTAAATCAGACTATGGTTGTGAAAATGTACAATATTTTTGTAAATAAAAGTTCAACTAAATAATTATTATATAGTGGATTTTTGGTTGTTGACATTTTCGGGTCCGTTAACATTTACCTAGATTGGGTTGGGCTTCATTTTTTTTTATCCTTTCCGGACTTTGAAAGTTTTTTGTTTACTTTTCGACTGAAATTTTTGTACGTGAACTGTTATGATATCTGATATCGAGGACACCGAATCTGATAGGGGTTGTCATTTGGCCCCCCTGGGCCAAATGACAAACCCTGGGTTGGGGCCTTTCCCAAACCCCTGAGTTTGGGAAAGGGTGAAAGCAGCCGAAGTCAGTATTGCTAAAAAAGCCGCCGCTTGGGCGGTAACAAATATAATGAAAGCTAAGAGAAAATTCAGCGGTAGAATTCATAAACGTAGTAAAGGTCTCTACTTAAAACCGTATCCCAAATTGTAGTATAAAGAAAAACACCGGAAAACGTCGGCGTGCAAGAAGATGACGAAGAAGAAGAAATCGCCAACAAAAATGTCGCTGTTGAAAGAGTTCCCCCGAAGACCCTGATGGATGGCGATTTATGGAAATTTGTGTTGAAATCCGGTATCGAAGATTTTAGAGGTGTGTTTATGAGAGATATATTATCCCAAAAAATTAATTCAGTAGAATCGGGTATCGTCAATTTGGATAGAAATATAAATGCCGGGACCCACCGGGTGTGCTACTGTAAAAACAAAAAAAGTCGATTATTTCGATGGTATCGGGAATCTGAGATCGCCGACGGAACTGGTAACATATTTTAAAACCTGCAAAGAAACATTTTTAAACAAATTCTGTTTAAATGAATCCAAAATTCAAATTCTGTGAAAATTTAATTGTGGTCACTTGTGCTTAAAATTTCTTCTTGAACAATAATGTTTTGTTTATCGGGAAAGATTTCGTCATTTAGTTCCGATTTCTTTCCTTCCATTGAATTTGAAGAAGGGAATGGGAAATAGGTCCGATTGATTTTATGACCTGTAATAATATATCTAATGTAGAAAAAGACAAAAATAAAATGTTTTATTACGGGTACGATAAGCGTATTGAATTACCCGAAGGTATTTATGAAATCGAAGACATAGAAATGACTCTGAAACATGAAATAATTAAAATAATTTGCGAAAATGATGATGCAAATGAGGTTTTTATTCCGGAATTAATGAGAAAAATAAAATTAAAAAAACAAACAAATTGATGGTATCAGCATTTGAGGAGACCGACAATATGTGTACCAAACCGCCTACATTACATATCTTATACGATAAGAAAACTATGAGATATTTGTTGTACTGTTCATTTCAAGTCGACTTTACACAAGCGAACACATTTCGTTCTATATTAGCCTTCGTTTCGATCGTTTTAGAACCACATAAATGGCACATATGCATCGAACCGATTTCCATTAGCACGGTGAACGCCATACGTGTAACCTGTAACACTGTCAGAAGTTCGTTTACGAACGGTGAAGAAGAACACGTGTTGCACGACGTCGAACGCGGTTATAAAATAGTAGAAACGCCCCATAACGTAATTTACCTTCCGTCAATACGAGACGGATATACAACATTGTTGTACAAGTTGTATATCAGAACGGAGGTATAGTCAATTTTAAAGGAGAGATAATACTATAAATCTTCATCTAAGATAGGAAAAAGGAGAACATTACAAGAAGGAATTCAAAGCGACCCCAACTGGCAGTCAATAAGTTACTAGAAGACGACTAACACCCGAAAATCGGCGTTTTCTACAATCGTTGGGATTTTTTTTAAGATGACTTATATACTAAATGTTAACACAAGTAATGCCATATTAGATGATTCTATCACCAGTTATGAATAGCACACTCATGCGCCGAACGCTTCTTCAAGTTAAACAACAACGATGAAATAAGAATACCCGTTCATCATCAACAAGACATCTACACACACCCGGCAGAAAGTTACTTGGTAGTGGTGGGTACATTATTGGGTAAAGATAACGCGGTAAACGTCGGCCTAGAAGCGGTCAGTAATTGTATTTTTTTTTTTAATTCGATGAAATACGGTACGAAATATCGGGCGTAGAGGTAGAAAACGTAAGAAACCCGGGTATAACTACCACAATAAAAAACCTGCTTACTCTAAGAGAAAGCGAAAAAAAAGTGTATCCAGTCAATCGGATGGTCAGAAAATGGGGTTAGTGCTATCAAACAGCTCAGTGGATGGAAAATTTACAGTTCATACGCCCTTGAAAATGTTAATAGGATTTTCGGGAGATTACAAGAGAATACTTTTGAACGTAAAACAAGAACTGATACTTCAAAGGTCTTCTTCCGACAACAATTTTGTTTACTTAGTAATCGGTAAGACCGATCATAATTTGACACTTTCTTAAGTCGTGTGGAAGATCCCGTACTTTCAAGTATGACCAACGATTGCCGCTCTTAAGAATGGTGGAAAACGATAGCCTACAACGACGGGTTTTCAGAAGGTGGAATTTATTCGAAAATCCGTCCTAGAACACAGCAAAACGTGTGGACAGTGAAATTTGCTTCTCAAATTGAAAAGCCTCTACATGTCATAGTTGGATTCCAAACGGAGAGAAAAACCAAACGAACAAGATCAGTTCGAATTTTGACAAATGCGTTGCATTTGTCAAAATTACATATTTGTCATTTGTCTACAAATATCAGGTTGTATTTAAATTCTGTGTAGTACTATCCGTACGAGAATATCCAGGGCGATTATAATTTATTGTACAATATGTTTGTTCGTTTTTATAAATCGTATTATAACAAACAGTCGGGTGAAAATTTAATCGATATATCAATTTTTTAAAATTCGCATCTTTATTTTTTTTTCGACGGTCGAAACAAAATGATATTTACAAACGGGCAATGTAGACTTGCGAATAGAATTTGAGTTTTCATCAAATATCCCCGACAAAACTGCCGCCTTCTGTTTAATAATAACCGATTGTATGGTGCAATATACTCCACTATCTGGTATAGTTAAGTCGATCATATAAAAAAAAAATCGATTAAACGAATACGTTAATGGTTTTACATCAAAGACCCAACTGCCGCTGAGGGGAAGCCCGGTCTGACCCTCCCCGACTTTGCCGGAGACCAGCTTCCGGATCCAACAGCTCTTCAAAGAGCTAACGCAAACAAGGGCCCTTTTCAGAGCCACCACAAGGTTATAAAATACGAACCGTTGAAGCCATTCGATGACAAAAACGGCCATTTTCAGGGCCACCATAAGGTTAGCAAGTACTTAGTGCGTCGAAGCCATTCGGCGACAAGAAAAATTTAATAATAGATTAGTTTGAATTAGATATTCATCTGAAGATGATATAGTGGACGGCATTTTTCTTACTGTTTACTGCAGTTGTGGGTTTTAATTCTTCAGCTGAAAAATATCTGACCTAATTCAGCTGTCTTAACAATGAAAATAATCCTGATATAAATTCAAGTGCATTGAGTGCGACGATAAAATTGTTTCAAGAATATTATCAATTACCAATAGACGGCGAATTGAACGAAAAAACTGTTCGGTTAATGCAAAAACCTAGATGCGGTGTCCGCGATTCCATATCACCTTATAAACTAGGACAATATTTTTGGAATAAACGCAATATATCATGGCATTTTTCATTGGCGAGTAATACTATTCAGGAAATAACTAGTAAAGCTTTCGATGTGTGGGCTAAACATTCAGGATTATCATTTTATCATGATGTTATCAATCCCGATAGTGTTATATCGTTTAAAAGATTTACACACACATTTCAAATGAAAAAAGAAAGATGTTTCGATCGTTTCAAAGGAAAAGGAAATATTCTTGCGCACGCTTATTCCGAAAATTTCTTTCGAATTACAATGTGTATTGAAAAATATAGTTTTAATCCAAGTTAAACGTAGTTGTTTTTTTTAAATAGTAATAAAATAATACAAATTTATAAAAAAATACCTGTTTTATTATTTTTTTTCATATTCATTTACCTAGGAAAAAGTGAAGACAAATAAAAAACAGATATTTTCAATTTAAAACTCAACTTTAATACATTTAAAATATTAAATCAAACTGATGCTTATTTAAGTTAAAATATATTTTATTTACAATGACAAATTCTAATATGATACAAAAAAATAAAAATTTAATACATACTAAATGTTTACATAATAGCTAATGTGGTTATATATATATACACGAGGTGTGTGAGAAAAGTAACGAGATTTGTAACACTGCGACGATCTGGAAACGCTGTGTCTATGGTCTGTGCTAGACCGGTTTCTTCATCCCTTCCACATGCTCAGTACGAGTTTCAACTCCGTTCAGCTAATACATTATTTTTGACAGGGCCATCAGTGAAGTTGTGTTTTTGTTGTGCGTTACGAAAATGGAGCATCGGAATTTAGAGCGACGTTGTGCAATCAAGTATTGTGTTAAAACTTGGGGAATCCGCGAGTGTGACATTTGAAAAGTTGAAACAGGCCTATCGGGAACATTACTTATCAAGAGCACCAGTTTTCCGCCGGCACAAATCATTTTTGGAAGGTCGAGAACACCTTGTAGATCAATCTCGCTCAGGGAGAACTTCGACTTCAAAATCTGACGAAAATGTTAAGCGTGTGAGGGTTCTTGTGAGATCAGACCGTCGTTTAACAATAAGAATGGCGAGTGCACAGTTAAATTTAAACGCTTTCACTGTACATCAAATATTGACAGACGATTTAGATATGCGAAAGGTTTGTGCGAAATTGGTGCCGAAAAAACTCACGACGGACAGGATAATAGAAGAAACGTGTGCGTTGATCTTCTTGAGAGGATTAACAATGACCAAGAATTCTTCAATCGTGTGATCACAGTTGATGAATCCTGAATATTTGAGTACGATCCTGAAACAAAACGGCAAAGCGAAGAGTGGCACACTCCATCTCGTCGACCGAAAAAATTTCGAATGAGCAAATCAAAGAAAAAACCGTGCTGATTTGATTTTTAACAGAAGGGGTATCGTGCAAAAAGTAATTGTTCCTCCAGAACAAACTGTCAACCAAGTGTTTTACAAAGGTGTCCTTGAAAGGCTCAGAAAAAGAGTGATTCGCGTGAGACCAGACATTGCAGACAAGTGGATGCTTCATCATGACAATGCCCCGTGTCACACGGCCATTTCCGTCACGGAAATTTTGATCTCAAAACGCATTCCTACGGTTCCTCAACTTCCCTATTCACCTGATTTGAGTCCTTGTGACTTTTTTCTTTTCCCGAAACTGCTACATGTCTAAAAGGACTTCATTTTGGAACTCTGGAGAACATTCAAAAGACTGTGACCGACCAGTAAAAGCCCTACCAGTTGAAACCATCCAGCGCTGGCACCATGAGTGGGAACAACGACTCCGCTGGTATATAGCTGCCCAAGGGAACTACTTCGAAGCGGAAAATGTTGTTTGAAAAAAATAAAAAAATAAGTAAAAAGTCAGTCTCATTACTTTTCTGACACACAGGGTTATTTTTTTCAAGGTCCGATCGGTCGCGAATAAAAACTCGCGCAAAAATCGGATGAACCTTTGCCCATATGTGTTGCGCAGCGTTTCTAGTACGGCCTTCAATCACGCCGCGTCACTTCGTTAGCACGTAAACATGTCTACAACAATAAAATCTCCCGCCAAGTGTGAAGTGCGTGCGATAATTCGATTTCTTCAGGCTGAGGAGTGTAATGCAGCTGAAATTCACCGACGAATAAGTAATGTGTTCGGTGAAACTTCAATGAGTGACAGCAAAGTGCGACAATGGTGCAGGAACTTTAAAGCAGGACGTACAGATGTTCATGATGCAGGCGGTCAGGGAAAGAAACGAGTGTCAACCGATGATCTCGTTGAGCGAGTGGATGAGGCAATTCGACAAAATCGTCGGTTCACAATTTCTGTATTCAGCGATTCGTTTTCTGAAATTTCTAGGTCAGCTCTCTATACCCTTGTGTGTGAGAGGCTTCAGTACCGCAAACTGTATGCGAGATGGGTTCCCAAAATGCTGTCCGACCATCACAAAACAATGAGAATGGACGCCTCCCTAACGTTTCTCAAGCGCTACCGCAATGAAGGAGAAGATTTTTTGAACAAAATTGTCACAGGGGACGAGACATGGGTCCATTTCAAAACTGAAGAAACAAAAGAACAATCCAAACAGCGGTTACATTCTTATTTTCCCAGTAAACCAAAGAAGTTCAAGCGAACCTTCTCCAACAGAAAGTGTATGACTACTGTGTTATGGGATTGGAATGGAGTTCTCTTGGTGGAATTCATGGAACGTGGCACGACCATCACTGCAGCCTCATACTGGGCGACTCTTAAACGTCTACGAAGGGCAATTCAGAATAAGCGGAGAGGAATGTTGTCATCAGGCATTGTCTTTCTCCATGTTTTCGTTGGGAAGTGTTTGATCACCCACCATACAGCCCGGACTTGGCTCCATCCGATTTTCCCTCTTTGCTCACATGAAACGCTGGCTAGAAGGACAACATTTTGGCACAGACATCGATCTGTAGACTTGCGTAGAAACACGGCTGAAAACACAGGCGGCTCCGTTCTATTACGAGGATATTGGAAAGTTGGTACCACGCTATGACAAATGACTAAATCGGAGTGGCAACTATGTAGAGAAATACCGTAACTATGTATGTACTTGTTACAAATAAAAAAATCTTTTATTTTTCATTGTGGTTTTAATTTCGTGACCGATCGGACCTTGAAAAAAAAATAACCCTTAACCCTTATAAAAAAATAACGGTTATACAAATTATAAAATATTTTTATTTATAAAATCATAAATACTAATATGAAACAAAATAAAAATTTAATACACACTACATTTTTATATAAAACAAATTGAAATAAGACATTATAATATTATAAGATTGAAGACATTAAACATTTAATTTCTTCGGTTTTTAAATATTTTGTGAATACATATACAATGTCATAACTAGAGACAGGATTATATGCTACATAAAAAGCTTGAAATATGGATGCAAATATGCATGAAAAGTGTCAAAATATGCAACTTTAAATAATAAAAAAAAATATTAATTTTTAGTTTTTTTTTTTTTAGTTTAAAAATCAGCATACAATTAGTAAGTAGTTGAATAACATATCGATAAATTCGATAATTAACAATAATAGTTTGTTACTTTTATAAATATAAACAATCAGAGGTAATGTTCCGCGACTGCCAAGTACTATCTAAGAGCCGTGAGCTAATAGGTTTGGCCGGCTACAACGTAAGATTTCATTTATTAACAAGGTACCCTACCGAAAAATATTGTAAATATAGCGAAAATATGCATCGTCACTTGATTTTAAGGAAAATATGCAATAACCGATGAGAATGGGCTTAATATGCAAATGCATATAATCCTGTCTCTAGTCATACAATATACATAATTCATCTTTTGAAAACCCAAGTAATCGATCTAATATTTTTATACATTCTGACCTTTCAAAAAATTTCTTATTATAACGTACCCGTACCTCTACAAACCAATCTATGTACGGAAACATAATATCAGCTACATTAATAATTTCATTTAGTGTTGTCAATTTTGATAAATTTTTCTTTTTTACAACTAAAACGTCATATAGTGAAACGTTTTCTTTAATAATAAATTCTTTCATTTTAAAGAATTCTAAAATGAAATTTAAAAGAAACATTTCAAGCACGTGATTGTGAGGCAGAATTTCATATTTTAAAATTTCAATGCTTGTTGAAGTTAAAAAACTCGTTATGAAAAACAGAAAGGCAAAATTGTTATGTTTTTCTATTAATGATCTAAGACGTTTTTTATCTGTAAAAATGGAAGAATTGTTATAGCAGTACATTTCTACCTCCTCTACCGTTTTTATTTAAGTAGATTAGATATTGTTTCTATATTAAATTATTATTTACTGAAAACATACATTAAAAAAATATTAAAAGTAAAAAAAAGGTAAGAGAAAAAACTAGTTTCTGAATTTATACAGCTAAGAGGAGTCATTTTTTAATTTGTTATGTTCTTAAATACACTTCATCATATCATAGATAATATCATAACATATATATTCATTATAGTTTGTATAAAAAAACAGTCATCTAATAAGTTTATTAAGTCTTTCCTTTCAAACCGATGATTGTTTATATATAACTGATTAATTAACAGTAACAATTGAAGAACATAAGAAGGAAGCCGTAATAAGAAAGGGAGTCCGACAAGGATGTTCCCTATCTCCGTTACTTTTTAATCTTTACATGGAACTAGCAGTTAATGATGTTAAAGAACAATTTAGATTCGGAGTAACAGTACAAGGTGAAAAGATAAAGATGCTACGATTTGCTGATGATATAGTAATTCTAGCCGAGAGTAAAAAGGATTTAGAAGAAACAATGAACGGCATAGATGAAGTCCTACGCAAGAACTATCGCATGAAAATAAACAAGAAGAAAACAAAAGTAATGAAATGTAGTAGAAATAACAAAGATGGACCGCTGAATGTGAAAATAGATGGAGAAAAGATTATGGAGGTAGAAGAATTTTGTTATTTGGGAAGTAGAATTACTAAAGATGGACGAAGCAGGAGCGATATAAAATGCCGAATAGCACAAGCGAAACGAGCCTTCAGTAAGAAATATAATTTGTTTACATCAAAAATTAACTTAAATATCAGGAAAAGATTTTTGAAAGTATACGTTTGGAGCGTTGATTTATATGGAAGTGAAACTTAGACGATCGGAGTACCTGAGAAGAAAAGATTAGAAGCTTTTGAAATGCGGTGCGATGAGAATGTTAAAAATGAGATGGGTGGATAAAGTGACAAATGAAGAGGTGTTGCGGCAAATAGATGAAGAAAGAAGAATTTGGAAAAAATATAGCTAAAAGAAGGGACAGACTTATAAGCCACATATTAAGGCATCCTGGAATAGTCGCTTTAATATTGGAGGGACAGGTACAAGGAAAAATTGTGTAGGCAGGCAACGTTTGGAATATGTAAAACAATTGTTAAGGTTGTAGGATGTAGGGGGTATACCGAAATGAAACGATTAGCACTAGATAGGGAATCTTGGAGAGCTGCATCAAACCAGTCAAATGACTGAAGACAAAAAAATAAATTTTCTTAATATATATAATAATTTATTTGTTTATAAAATAATTTCATATACTTTCATTGTTGTAGATGAAATATTAACTTATTTATTTTTATTATCACCATTATTATTAATAATAATCATTATTTTATTCTTTAATAAATATTGGTAGGTAATCCAGGTCGATCCCATATGGTACTTCTACTGTAGTTATTATTTCAAAATATTATTGAACATATATATAAAATTAAAAAAATATATAGATAATATTTCGTATAGTTAAATCGATGTCAGAACACAAGTCATACCACTTTTCTACATCACAATTACTTCTGATATTACCTTCTACGTGACAAGTGTCAAACAATTCAGCTTTCTGCATTTAAAGGTAATAAATATTTTTGTGATCGTATTCTTTACAGCGATTTCGGTATCGTACATGATATCTCTCCTGGGACATCCACAATCAAGTAGAATTACTAAAGATGGACGAAGCAGGAGCGATATAAAATGCCGAATAGCACAAGCTAAACGAGCCTTCAGTAAGAAATATAATTTGTTTACGTCAAAAATTAATTTAAATGTCAGGAAAAGATTTTTGAAAGTATATGTTTGGAGCGTCGCTTTATATGGAAGTGAAACTTGGACGATCGGAGTATCTGAGAAGAAAAGATTAGAAGCTTTTGAAATGCGGTGCTATAGGAGAATGTTAAAAATCAGATGGGTGGATAAAGTGACAAATGAAGAGGTATTGCGGCAAATAGATGAAGAAAGAAGCATTTGGAAAAAATATAGTTAAAAGAAGAGACAGACTTATAGGCCACATACTAAGGCGTCCTGGAATAGTCGCTTTAATATTGGAAGGACAGGTAGAAGGAAACAATTGTGTAGGCAGGCCACGTTTGGAATATGTAAAACAAATTGTTAGGGATGTAGGATGTAGAGGGTATACTGAAATGAAACGACTAGCACTAGATAGGGAATCTTGGAGAGCTGCATCAAACCAGTCAAATGACTGAAGACAAAAAAAAAAGATTAATTATGAGTCAATCCACAGTAGGAAACATCTCTTCGGCATTAGCAACGATGTCATCTGTATTTTCAATTTTTATATATATTTCCCTTTATAAGAACTTATACAAACATCAAAAAGTGTAACGTTTGGTTTTATAATTGTTTCTTTCATCTAAAAAAAAATCTGAAATTCAATTTAAAATAAACTGACTGTATATACTATCATAATGCAAATCTTTGATGATCACAATACTTTGTGAAGTTAAAAGTTTTTAATAAAAAATAAAAATTCCAGATCACTGTATATTGTTAACAAAGAGTGTAATTGTTTTTTAGATGTAAATATTGATGGATTTTCGTAACAATATTTCTTTACGTGTTGTTGTTTTTCTTTGTCTGACAAATTCTTTATTATATACATATTTTTTCTTTTTTAAATTTTAAACTATAAAAAAAAAACATTTTTTTATTATACGAATCTAATTTAAATTACTGAAAAAAAAAAAAACATTTATTATTTTTAATCAGTGTCACTATTTTTTATTAAGTGATAACCGTAAGCATATGTTAATACCGTCTTCGCGCAAGACACTTTTATCATCGAAACTACATACATAGAGCTGCATTATTTATTTTATATATGTTTAATAATGGAACGTTGGGTGTTTTAAAAGCAACGTCTCTATATTGAAACAAATTAGGTTTCTCATAATACGTTCTATAAATAAATTAAACTTTAACGGACCTTCACTGTTAAGAATCGATATAAGAATTGAAACTAAATTCAATTATTAATTGAATTTAATAATAAAAAAAATGTCTTTAATGCGAATTATTTTTAATTCATGATATCCTTTCAAGGATAAATAAAACTGCGGTACTGGTACGGGTTCCTGGCCATTAGAGCATCCTCGGGAACGAACGGGCCGATGAGGCTCCCAAGAGAGTTGCAATAAATGCATCCGACTACAAACGATATGCGAAAAAGACTTCATGAGATCAGTTCGTGTAAAATTGCAGGTTCAATGGAATAGGTTCTGGCTGCCGAGTTCTCCCACGGCATTACATAACATCCGGGAGAATGTGCTCGAGAAACCTCTTTCCCCGAGCAATAGAAGAGACCAAATCATCTTAATTCGGCTAAGGATTGGACACACCAGGCTTATCCCACGCTCATCTATTTGGCTCTGCTTAGAAGATCTGTGAGGCTTGCAAGATCAAATGGTTCGTGCACCATTAGGTATTTGATCGCCCAATCTTTGGAACCATCCGACAAAACTTAGACTTGGGTTCGGATATGAAATTTCTATTAAACCAGAAAGAAGGTATAAAACTTCTGTTGCGGTTTCTCTCCTACAGTGGAATGAAGAATACGATTTAGTGATTTTTGTCTGATTTATGTATTTTAGTTTGTATTTATTGTTGCTACTTGTCTATGTTATTCTTTATTTTTATTTATTTTTTGTTGTTTTATGTAATACTACACGATAGTGTTACTTTAGTCGCTAATGACTATAATTGTTGATGCGACTGTAAATAAAAGCATTAAAAAAAATAAATTACATCTAAATGCGTGTTCTAATATTACAAATTGGACCCACCAGGTTGATCTAGTAGTGAACGCCCAAATCAGCTGATTTGGAAGTCGAGAGTTCCAGCGTTCAAGTCCTAATAAAGTCAAATATTTTTATACGGATTTGAATACTAGATCGTGGATACCGGTGTTCTTCGATGGTTGGGTTTCAATTAATCGCACAACACATTTCAGGAACGGTCGAAATGAGACTGTACAAGACTACACTTCATTTACACTCATACATATCATCCTCATTCATCCTCTGAACGGTAATTACCGGAGGCTAAATAGGAAAAATAAAGAGAATATTACAAATTGATTTTCGACGTTTATATCTTGAAGCCTAGCTATTTTAGAACTACCAATAGCATCTTATTTTTCCTGCATAATTTAATGTTTACCGTGAAAAAAAATAACCACGCTGAAAGTAACCGGTAAGGGACATATTCATATGATAATTTTTTATATAATAAACACTTTGGAAAAATATTTAAAATCCAAAAATTTCTATTTTGGTCAATAACCCCATTTTTTTCTTGTTGTCTTTTTAACACCTTTAATTTTAACAATTTGTTTTGCCACCATCTTAATTATATTATCTAATTGAACTTAGAGGGGATTTAACAACGAACAACGTTTTCGTGTTCACCCTTGTCCAACGATCCAATGAAGACAGTTCCTTTATGTCTTTCGTATTATTAATGTCAATTTTAACTAGTGATGTGCCTTCAACAGGAGGTGTGGTTAACATCACCTGTTCATGTTTGTTGTTATATTGCAATATTTAATCGTATGAATATTCACCATCCTCTACCGGTTCGTTATCTATCGACTTAATAATACTCGTTAAATCATCCTTCTGTTCCTCACTTCTGCTTAACATTAATTTCCACATTTTTTTACAAATGAATAAGTAAAATTTCGTGAAGAAATAAACGGAAATTCCTTAAAATAACCCGATCATTTCATCAGCACTAATAGACAGGTCATTGTTATTTTTAATTTTATTGTTGTAACCGCTGCGCTTAAAATATCAACCAACACTACCATTAATTTTTCAATTGGTTGGTTGTCGTTTTTTATTCTGTTCTTACATTTTAACAAAGCTTCATCCCACTTTCGATAGAAGTGAGGTCTAGGATCCAATACATTTTTATAATTTCAACTAATTTCCTTTACTTTATTTGTTGGCGATGAAGATGGTGATTGTTGATTCTGTTCGTTCAGCAGGACTGATGCGAAAATTTTCGCTTCAATCGGTCTAGACGATGATGGTCCCGGTTGATCTTGCATATTGAAAACCGTTTCCGCCGCATCATAGATCACATCGTTGTGAACATTAAAGAGATCTTTTTTTTTTCTAAAAAAAAAAAAAAAAAAAACAATATTAAGAACTTATATAAAGGATATATATATTTTTAAAAACAAGATCTTTTAACTGTTTAAAATAAACTCTATTTCTTCAATAATTAAAATAAAATATATAAATGATCTTAATACTGTAACTATAGATGCTCCGCATATTGAACTCTGTTTATAAAATTGTACACGCGGTCCAACTAGTAAAGTTGATAATAAACCACCAATATTTTTTGTATTACGTTGATTTTTATTTAAATCGGAAATCTTTTATTCCATGCAAAATTAAGTGTAAGAAGTGATGGGGATTTATAATCGCTATTCACCACCCTTAGCGTTGTAAAACATCTTTTTCGTTTATGAAAATTTCGTTTCTTGAGAATGTATTGAAAGCATAATCTACCAATTTATATGATAAAATCGGATTCACTTCCGATAATTTTAACGAAATAAACATGTGGCGCCCAACAACTTCAAGTTTTTTGTTTTAAAACCTTCATTAGTTGTTAAAACTGAATTCAAATACCTATCTAAATATTGAACGGCGTTTAAAAAGATCAAGGGACATTGGTTTTCAGATATTACTGGTTCTCTCTTCCAATCAACAATACGTTTGCGCATATATTGTGAGAGATTAGTCTCAATATCTGTACAATAAATTGGAGGGAAAAAGTACGCTTTTTCAAATTGTAGTAGTTCTTAAATTATTATCATCCAGGAGATTAGCATCGACCATTGTCGCCACCGAATAATGGTTATATCGACGTTGTGCAATCAAGTTTTGTGTTAAACTTGGGGAATTCACGAGTGTGATCTTTGAAAAGTTGAAACAGGCCTATCGGGAACATTGCTTATCAAGAGCACAAGTTTTCCGCCGGCACAAATAATTTTTGGAAGGCCGAGAACACGTTGAAGATCAACCTCGCTCAGGGAAACCTTCGACTTCAAAATATGACGAAAACGTTAAGCGTGTGAGGGTTCTTGTGAGATCAGACAGTCGTTTAAGAATAAGGATGATGAAGGAGCAGTTAAATTTAAACGCTTTCACCGTACATCAAATTTTGACAGACGATTTGGACATGCGAAAGGTTTGTGCGAAATCGGTGCCGAAAAACCTCACGACAGAACAGAAGGA
The DNA here is from genome assembly GCF_047948215.1 of Lycorma delicatula. Taxonomy (NCBI): domain Eukaryota; kingdom Metazoa; phylum Arthropoda; class Insecta; order Hemiptera; family Fulgoridae; genus Lycorma; species Lycorma delicatula. The sequence continues at coordinate 11,963,429 of NC_134465.1, forward strand.
CAATCGAAGAAACGTGTGCGTTGATCTTCTTGAGAGGATTGACAACGACCAAGAGTTCTTCAATCGTGTGATCTTGGATAGTAATCTTGGATATTTGAGTACGATCCTGAAACAAAGCGGCAAAGCGAAGAGTGGCACGCTCCGTCATCTCCTCGACCGAAAAAATGTCGAATGAGCAAATCAAAGATCAAAACCGTGCTGTTTTCTTTTTTGACAGTAGAGGTATCCTGCTTAAAGAATTTATTCCTCCAGGACAAACTGTCAACCAAGTGTTTTACAAAGGTGTCCTTGAAAGGCTCAGGAAAAAGTGATTCGCGTGAGACCAGACATTGTAGACAAGTGGATGCTTCATCATGTCCCGTGTCACGCGGCCATTTCCATTAGGGAATTTTTGACCTTAAAACGCATTCCTACGGTTCCTCAACCCCCCCTTCTCACCTGATTTGAGTCCTTGTGACGTTTTTCTTTTCCCGAAACTGCAACATGTCTTAAAAGAACTTCATTTTGGAACTCTGGAGAATATTCAAAAGACCGTGACCGACCAGTTAAAAGCCCTACCAGTTGAAGTCTTCCAGCGCTGCTACCAGAAGTGGTAACAACGACTCCGCCGGTGTATAGCTGCCCAAGGAAACTTCTTTGAAGGGGATTTAATTTTTCTGATAACGTTTTTCATAAAATAACATATAACAGTTTAAATTAATAAGTTAATGAAAAGATTAAGATTGTTAATACATTTTTCATTAATAATAAGATATATAATTTTCATTATTGAAAAAAGTATTATAGAAAAAAATGTTATTTAAATCATAGAACTGCTTCATTTTAAATGAAAATATTACAAACAATTTTTAACTAACCTAAACGTACAAATTGTTAAGAAAATTATAAGTAGAAAAAATACTCACCAAATTTTAATCGATGTAAAATAGAAGATACACACACAGTGACACAGATGCACAATGAATAACAGACAAATTACGCAATAAATGTCTCTCTTGTACGCGTTACTACATAACTAATAAAAAAATTATTATAATTTTTTTAACACAAACATAATTGTCATGAAAAATACACGTCCGTGTTGAATAAACAAAATAAACATAGTATGACTAATAAATTAAAAAAAAATATATATATATATATATATATATATATATATCAAATCATGTGATAATGAAATAAAATATGCATAGAAATAGTTTGTTTAACACCCGAAAAAAATCTTTTTATATTAAAAAGCGCGCGCGACCACACCCAATAAGATCGGTCCGACGGAGGCCGCTGATAACGTAGCACTTTGAATTTTTAAAACCCCTCCACCCGTTCAAAGGTTATTCAAATATTTTGAAATTTACGGTACGGTGATACGATATAAACTTGTTGGAGGGTGAATGTATTATATTGACAGACTTCTCTCAAAATTTTTCTTTTTTTGATACAGGATGAAATCCAGTCAAATGACGGGTCAAAAATTTACCCCACAGTACATTCATTTCTCATTTATTTTAAAATATAAGGAAAATTACAAAGCCACGGCTATTGTGTGATTAGCGAGTACTTGAAGCGCAATACTACATCGTTCTTCTGCTTCCAAAAGCAATTTATAAATAAATTAAAAACACTGTTACCACAAGTTAAATAATTTTTTTATTTTTTGGCTCCTCAGCCCAGCATAAAAACCATAAAATTCATTACTTTGTGCTACCATGAAGAAAATTTTGAAATCGCAGCCAAATGGTATTTTTTTTTGCCTCATACTATGAAAAAGACCATGTGATGGTATTGGTGTAACTATAAAAAGAAACCTTCAAAGCAAGCCTTCAAAGTGCAGTCAACAATCAAATTGTTACACTTTCTGAAATGTACAACTATTGCAGAGACAATATTAAAAATATAACATTTATTTTCTATTGTAATAAAGATATTCAAGTGACTGAAGAATATCTTAGTTCTCGTTACAGGTAATTACAACAGTCCCAGGAACAAGAATCTTTTACAGTTATGTTCCAACAAGTCGGAAATGTATTCTGAAGTCCGAGCGACCTCTTAAACAGAATCATTTATGTTCCTATAGGTACTCAAACACATTAGTGTTTTTGATTGCTTATAGGTTTACCAAAGCCAAAAATTAAAAATTATGTCTGCTGCAAATTCGATGGCAAGTGGTCGTTAAGCGAAGTAATTGAAATCAAAATACGTGAAAATGAAGAGGAATATTGAATACACTTTTTCCATTCGCAGGTAGTACTTCATTAGCTAGTATTAGCTAGTACTTCATTCATGAAATCATTGAGGAATAATCAAAGATGGGTTCAACTTGAAAATATTTTAAAGATTCATAAAAAAATTGCGAAAGCACTATGTTATGTTAGTTAAGTTTATTATCAAAAAGTGCAAGATTTATTCATAAATTCCATTGTAGGAGTAAAATAAGGTAAAAGTGAATCGAACAACTTGTTAATGTATTTGAATTGTTTATCATTTTGTAATTATTATTTATCATTCTTTAATTGACTATTTATTATCAATATATTCATTTTAATGAGTTCAGTTATAATTTTTATAATCTGAAAAAAAATACATAACATCATTATTTTTGGATATGTTGTTTGCGGTTAGAAGGAACAGTGTTTTTAGCGTTTTTTGGCTTCATTACTCGTCAAGGTCTTTTAGTAACAAAATAAGTTTTATATGGTTTTAAAGTACATAAAAGGAAATTACTGCTGTAAACATTTCAGATTATTAGCACTTGTCTGAGATGTGGTTTTTTAGATCCCAAAAACGAGACATTTTAAAAATTTTATGATTTGGCAGCCATTTTTTTTAATGATGAACACTTGGTAGCAGTCCAATTTTCTTTTATTAGTACCTAAGAGTTAAACGATAAAAAACGAACCTGATACTCTAAGCCTTCATTATTTATTTTGGGCACAAAATTAAAAAAAAAAAAATATGTAAACGTAATTTCAGTAAACATTACAAGATTTAGTTACGTAACAAAATGAATTTTGAGCACACTATGATGAAGTTCCATCTTTACTCTTTCCAAAAAGCTCTTTCAGACCCTCTCAAGATGTTAAATAAGAACGCTACAGCTTATGGAAAAAGTGATAAAAATGGCTGCTGTTATCTGTCGGCTAGTAGTAGTTTGTAACTCAAGAAAAATTTGTTTTAATAATAAAAAAATATCTTTTGGCCACTACAAGGTGATAGTTATCATGTACCGATTATCATGAAAATCAAAAATAGTGATTTACTGATTTTTGTAGAATTAAAATGGAATATGTTGTTATTATAAAGTAATGTTACGTATTTAAAACAATTTTGTAAAATTCTAGTGGATTCGTGCTACTCCGCAGCATTATTATTACAAAGTAATGTCATATATTTTAAAACATTGACTAAAAACCTATTCCATTTACAGCACTTCTCACCCCCAACACCCTTGATTTTCTCCTTCCTTTCCTACCGCAGGCAAAAAGGGTGCTCAAAACCTATTTCCATTCTGTTCAGATATTCTACTTTAAGACAAAGCTGATTTTTTTTTAATCTGTTGTAATGACTCACCAATATTTCATCAAGCATCAACAAATCTTCAAAGTAATTTTCCTGTGAGTAATAAACCCGGAAAGTTCCTCATTTAAGGAATAAATGAGGATTTTTTGAGGAATTCTCAGAGGAGACTTAAGTATGGGGTCTGATACCCAATTTTTTTAACATAGAAGATTATTTAAAAAACCTATTGCAGAATAATATTGTTTCTGTAAAAGAAAATCTTTTTATTTTATTTCAAATAAATTGGTGTTAAAATCTGTTAAATTTTTTTGACAATTTACTAAAAATGGCAATGGATACATAATAAGGCCCTTTCTAATACAGAGAACTGGTAGAAAACGACCTGGTAGAAACGAACTGGTTTCAGACGATATATTGCAGCTGATGAATAAACGTAGAAAATATAAGAATGCTAGTGATGAAGAAAGTAAAAGGAACTATCGGAAATTAAGAAATGCTATAAACAGGAAGTGCAAACTGGCGAAAGAAGAGTGGATTAAAGAAAAGTGTTCAGAAGTGGAAAGAGAAATGAACATTAGTAAAATAGATGGAGCATACAGGAAAGTTAAGGAAAATTTTGGGGTACATAAATTAAAATCTAATAATGTGTTAAACAAAGATGGTACACCAATATATAATACAAAAGATAAAGTCGATGGGTGGAATATATTGAAGAGTTATACGGAGGAAATGAATTAGAAAATGGTGTTATAGAGGAAGAAGAGGAAATTGAGGAGGATGAAATGGGAGAAACAATATTGAGATCTGAATTTAAGAGAGCATTAAAAGATTTAAATGGCAGTAAGGCTAACTGGCAGAAATACAGAGATAGAAGAACAATTGCTAACATGTACAGGAACCAAACAGCAACAGTAACAATTGAAGAACATAAGAAAGAAGCCGTAATAAGAAAGGGAGTCCGACAAGGATGTTCCCTATCTCCGTTACTTTTTAATCTTTACATGGAACTAGCAGTTAATGATGTTAAAGAACAATTTAGATTCGGAGTAACAGTACAAGGTGAAAAGATAAAGATGCTACGATTTGCCGATGATATAGTAATTCTAGCCGAGAGTAAAAAGGATTTAGAAGAAACAATGAACTGCACAGATGAAGTCCTACGCAAGAACTATCGCGTGAAAATAAACAATAACAAAACAAAAGTAATGAAATGTAGTAGAAATAACAAAGATGGACCACTGAATGTGAAAATAGGAGGAGAAAAGATTATGGAGGTAGAAGAATTTTGTTATTTGGGAAGTAGAATTACTAAAGATGGACGAAGCAGGAGCGATATAAAATGCCGAATAGCACAAGCTAAACGAGCCTTCAGTAAGAAATATAATTTGTTTACATCAAAAATTAATGTAAATGTCAGGAAAAGATTTTTGAAAGTGTATGTGTGGAGTGTCGCTTTATATGGAAGTGAAACTTGGACGATCGGAGTATCTGAGAAGAAAAGATTAGAAGCTTTTGAAATGCAGTGCTATAGGAGAATGTTAAAAATCAGACGGGTGGATAAAGTGACAAATGAAGAGGTATTGCGGCAAATAGTTGAAGAAAGAAGCATTTGGAAAAATATAGTTAAAAGAAGAGACAGACTTATAGGCCACATACTAAGGCATCCTGGAATAGTCGCTTTAATATTGGAAGGACAGGTAGAAGGGAAAAATTGTGTAGGCAGGCCACGTTTGGAATACGTAAAACAAATTGTTAGGGATGTAGGATGTAGAGGGTATACTGAAATGAAACGACTAGCACTAGATAGGAATCTTGGAGAGCTGCATCAAACCAGTCAAATGACTGAAGACAAAAAAAAATTCTAATACGCTTAAGTATTGCACTGAGTTACATCTGATTTAATAATAGATGCAGTGATTGAAGTATCATTTATTATAATTATTTATATTTATCATTATAATCTATTTATAATTTTGAATCATATTATTTTTGGGTTTTCTTAACAAATTCTTATAAAAGCTGTATATACATATATATTTTAAAAAATCATTAAATTTAATTATTTGACAGAATAATAAAATACATTTTTAAATTGTATTCAATTTAAAGTGATTGTTGAACATTTTTTCTTGAGCATGATATGCACAAGATTTCTGGTGTGTCATATAAATAAAAGTTAATACTATTTAAAACATTTTGTTTAGTGAACTAACTCCTGTGCACTGGTTACAAAAAATTTTGACTGTAATATATACAAGTTTTTATTATTTGATTATTTGGTAAACAATTTACTTAAAGAATAATCAATGGACTTTTACTCTAACCTAATATTTCAGGTACGATTGTTGAATTAATAATTGTATGAATATTTGATGTTATAAAAACTAATATGTCAGGAATCGTGTAACGGTTCACTTTATTAAAGAATTGGTGAATCGTATCTCACTTTCAAATGAAATAAGTTTAAATGAAGCGCAGCAAAAATGTGTATATGTAAATAGTGTAAAAGCAATTCATGTGATGTCCACATCAGATTTTTATGAATTTATCTTTTTATAATCGCATACATCATATAAAAGTTAATCGAAGAAAGGCTAGTGATAATGTTGTTTTGATATTTCCTTTGTTGTTATGGCATCAGATTATTTTACTGAAAATTTTTTTTTAATTTTATTTTATTTGGTAATTCTTTAAATAATAAAATAAAGTATAAGTGATATGAAAGCTTCTTTATTTATGATAATTTCTGTCAGTATGCAATTATTTTAAATAAAATTGATTTTGTTTAAAATAATTGCATTGCTTTAAACTGTCTTAATAAAGCACCAAACTTGTCATCATTATTAGATGTTTATTATACTTTCAATCTGATATTTTTTATGTACATTCCCATTTGAAGGTACAAAAATCGGCTGTCAGATTACTATTTGACATTGAATGTATTTTTATTTCTGTTGTCCGCAAAGTGAAATTTCTGGGTGTTTTATTAGATGACAAGTACTTGTGAAAAGATGGAATTGATTTCTTTTGTAACAATATCAAGCCGTACAGTACAATTTTGCTTTGAAGCGTCTTAATAAAAACACTAAACTTCTCATCATATCTGGATATTTATTATGCTTCAATATATTCTCATATAAAGTATAATTTCAGCTCTTGGGGGGTTCCTAAAAAAGTCAGGATGAGTTTTTAAGATACAAAATGGACTGTCAGATCATTATCTAGTGCCCATAAGTATGGAAAGTGTAGACCTATATTTAAGAATGTTAACTTATCCTTGTGTTTATATTTATGAATGTGCAGTCTTTACTAAAAGAAAAAAATATAGTCAATTATTGTTAAAAAAAATATCATGACTGTTTCTATCAAACCAGATAATATAATTATTTTCATGTAATTCAACACAATACTTCAGCTCACAAAAAAGGGTGTTATACTCGTACTTCTGTTGTCATTTATTCTATAAACTACTGAACCATTTAAAAAATCTTTCTATCGGTTTATTTAAAATACAATTAGAAGGTTTTCTTTTACAGAAACAATGTTATTCTGTCAATGAATTTTTGAATTAAATTGAAACTTTTAAAAATGTGAACCTTCTGCATCTCATTAAACATGTATGTAAATATGTCTCAAATAATTTTCGTTAACATCTTCTGAATTGTGAATTACTTTGTAGTTATGCTTTTAAATTTAATATCTTCATGTATTTACCGTAATATTATTTCATGTGTTAAATTAATTAATATAAACTTTAATCAAATCTACTTTCTATTTTATAATTAAATGTATATTTCGTGATACTGCTCAGATAAAGGATTTTTCATGATTTCCCTTGCTCTAACCAGGTAAATACTGGTGCAGTTCTTTTTGTTCACTTGCCGAGTAGCACATCTATCCATTCCTAATGTAATCTACATAATGTACCATTAGAATTAGAAATTTATTAATTTAAAAAAGGAAGTAGTTTCAGGAATCTCTAGTCTTGTTGCTTCAAACAGTACGATAATATTATTTCATTTAATATCGTTTAGGACATTTATTGAATTACATAATATTTTTATATCGTGCATAAATATTATTGTTTTATTATCTATTGCAATCAAATGTATTGCTAACGGTTATTTTTTTAGGAAAACTAATGGTACTGTTTACGCATTAGGCTCTACCAGTATTATTGATATTAATTAGCTTTGTTAAATGGTATTCATATCTGAATGAGTATTTACTGCAGTGAAACACAATTCCTCATACAAATATGTTGATGTATTGGTATTTGCAAGCATATGTACGCATATACCCGCTTGTATACTACACCTAAACAAATACCACATACACAATAAACAAATATTTATAACTCTACTGTTACCACTCTTTTCCTATGTAATTCAAAATAATATAACTTTTTTTTATTTATCATTGTACAATCAAATTTACATTGTGATAAATTAATTATCTTTAGAAGTGTTGGTTAATTTAAAAAACCGGGCTTAAATAGTCTCAATACTAATCAAAAACCGATTCGTATTGTTACAAAAGAGTTGTAAATTGGAAAATATTACATAATTATTGGAAAAACAGTATTAGTTTCAGCACATTAGGAGTATCACAGAAAAAAGAACAGCATTGAAACTGCTGATGTGTGAAGAGATCTAAACGAAGTCAAAGTAAGTAATGGCTAGGTAAAATTATGGAGGTGAAAAGGGTTATGAGGAGTGGGGTAAATATAGAATAAGATGTAAGTTTATGATCCATTGCTCAACACAGGATATTAGGATAAGGAGCAGAAGAAAAAGATGCCAATAATTTTAAGGTTTCTACTGAAATTAAGATTAATATTTGAATTTGCCACCAAAGAACACGGGTATCCACAATATAGTATTCAAATCCATGTAAAAATAACTGACTTTACTAGGACTTGAATGCTGGAACTCTCAACTTCCAAATCAGCTGATTTGGGAAGATGCGTTCACCATTAGACCAACCCGGTGGGTTCTTAACTTTAACCTAGAAACCTTTTTGTTCTCTACTTAGCACCAGTGAAATCTACCTCCGCCTTCTGGTATGCCGAAAGGGATTTTTGTTTTTATAGACTTTTTTATTGTACATATTGTTAGTCAATTGTAATGCTAATTCTGTTTTTCTACCTCTGATTTTGTTAGCATTTTTGTCCAGTCAATTTTTCTGGATTATTTTCCCTAGATATTTAAGTTGTTCTATTCTACTGATCTGTCCATATTTTATTTTTAAAAGTGGTCATACATTTGGAAAAGATATTTGCCAGCCCAATTATTTCTGGTATTTTTTTTAGTAAGTTTATTTGCTCTGTTGCTGTTTGTACATTTTCTGAAAAAAATTGCTAAAAGATTTGCAAATGGGAAACAATTAATCATTACATTTTGTTTTTTATACCCCAATTTAATCTATTTGCTTGTTCTTTTTTCTTCTAATCTTTTTTTAACATTTTATTATATTATAAAATTGTATTTTTATTTAAAATCTTGGTACACGCCTACAAAATGTTTCTGATATGAAAAAAAAATCCATTGTGACACAAAGTGTAAAAAAGACATTACCAAAAAGGAATTTAAAAAATGAGAAATAAAACTAAAGAAATAAGGAAAAAACAAACTAATCATATACACAAAATCTTTTTATGGGTTATAATTTTTGTTTTATGGTAATTATTGTATATTCATAAAAATAGAAAAAGGAGTTCAGAGAAATGATGTAACAAGGCTACAACCACCCTGTAATGCTTATATGAATTTATGCAATATTATCAAGCATAATTCAAATTATGTCACTGATAATCAATCGATCATAAAAACTCATTAAGGCATTACTAATATTAAATTTTACTAACCTTATAGAGGTATGTTTATTATTTTCAATTTATTTTAACTAATATAGCAAAAATAAAACTGCAGGATTTATTTGTTGAGTATAAGCTGAGGTTCTCTCGAAGGCAGGGCTATTTATTATAGGTTTATACAAGAATATTAACATTTGTACAAAACAGAAAAAAGTTTAAATTCTTTTACATCATTTTTAGATATACTTTTTTTAATCTGAGCATATTATTGAATGATTTTCAACTAATTTTTTTAAAGTTTCAATTAAAGAAGATTATTATCATTTGATTATCAGAATTACAAGTTGTATGTACATCAATACACAATAAGAATCTAAACAAAAAAATAAAAAAAAATAAAAAAAATAAAACTTCAGCAATCAGCTTTGCAAACCAAGTAATAATTATTTATTCGAAAAATTTGCATGCTTTAATTTTTCCATGGAAATTATCAAAATTGTATTGATTCCAAATAGCAAAATGGAATGATTATTTACATAACTGAATCCATTAATATATTTCAAGCTTTTAAAATGTATATTGAAAGTATCATTATTTCAGATAATTATTCAAAACACTTAAATATTTTTTTCTTTTATTACATGATTTTATGTTAGTTTATTCAGTTACATTGGTGGAGTTATGTAAAACTATAAACTTCTGATACGATAAATAAAACCAAAGCTAATAAATCTTTTGTCTTTAATAACTTATTCGTATGTCGGTTTTATTAAACCAATGATTTTCATTTGTCCTTTTAGTCATCTTCATTAACCACAAAAGGAAAGGTAATAGGACCCTTAAAAGCATAAGAGCATTGACAAAAAATAATTCAGTTTTAAGAAAATCATATTATAGAAGTGTAAATGAACATCTAAGCCTACATAATTTTTAGAAGCTGTTGAATATAAAATATCCTTGAAACGACCAGATGAACTTAGAGTTAGCAGATGAACTTTCATAAAGCTATATAAATGCTCCAACAGCCAAGAAAATCATATAATGTGGAAATATTTTTGTCATAACTAATTTTAGTTTAAAAACTAATAAGAACAAAAGTTGTGATTACTGGCAAACTGTAATTACCTGGAATATGTATCACACTTCAAGCTCCTTGGATGCAATAAAAGTATGAATATTATAGAAATATGACCTAAGTAAGTAAGTTAAGTAAGTTTCACTTCTTTTGTAGTGCCATCCACCGCACACATTGAGGAAATACATAGAAAAGAACTTGGCTGAAATTTTACAAAGTTATGGCCACACCAACTTAGATATACAATGCAGAAAATTGGACTTGTATTAGAAGAGATCTATTGATAACAAAATAAGTTGAATAACAAGAACTGGAATGAAGTTCCTGACAACTGTTAATGGGTGCTTTTTGCTTGACCGCACAAGGAATGAGGTTATTTGGGAGGAGTTTTAATGTAATATTTTGCTTTTAGGTATAGGAGGAAATTACAGCAATGTGTAAAGAGAAAGCATAAGACGTTACTACCAAAATTAGTTGTGAATATTTCCCATTTAGAAAACAGAGAATCAATCTTATAAAAGATGGAAAGGTGAGTTTTCCGTAGAGAAAATGTAATATTGTTCTGGTATAAACATAATTAAAAAAATTAAAACAATAAGACAATGTAATGATAAACAGTAATAAGAAAATAATGTTAATCTTTGAGATTGAAATGGGCATACGCCTAATCCTTATCAGATTAAAAAGAAGAACAAGAAGAAGAATTATTTTATAAAATAATAATTAATAACTGTTAGCAGCAACAAGATTCTAATATTACTACTATAAAATAAACAAATAAAACTCTTTAAACTTAAATTATATTCAAAATACCGACAATAGTCTTAAGTTGTATCTTAAATACCAAAGAACATTTCCTTGTCATATTTAATTTCTTATGATTTATTCCACACAAGAAATAGAAAACACAATATATTAATTTAAAAACTTATTTATAATAACAATACTAGTAATTACATTAAAATATATTAACTTACCCCTGTCATGACATCGTAAGTCTTATAAAATTCGATTCTAATTTGTTCTCTTTCACTAAGTGTAGGTACCGGTGATGGTGGTGGGGATGTTGGCAGTGAACTTGTTGCAGAAGATGCAGCTGCAGCTGTCACAACTGAGTGTGAGGTTGCGGTGGAGGTGGAGGCAATAGTGTCCTCAAATGAGTATGCCTCCATCCGCCCCGCCCTCTATAACAAAAATAGAAACAAAATAAATAACAAAATGATCAATTATAATTGAAAAAATACCGACAACTTATTAAAAATAAATAAATAAATGAAAAATAAATTATAAATTAAAAACAAAATTAATTATAATTTGTCTATTAGGTACCATAACCAGATGGTTGTTGGTGAGCTGACCAAGATATACAATTCACTCATAAAAATGGCCCAAACACTTTAAAGAGTAAGAGGGATAAGCTTAAATGAGAAGTGAAGTGGTTTTCAACTGATTTATTCGCAAGAACATATTATTTTAAGTGTTTTAGAAATTTTTTAATTTTTAAAATAATTTGACTGGTTTAATACCGTTTTCCCAATTATCTGTATTTTGTTTAATCATATTTATCAGTCATATTATATTTGTTAGTATGAATAGAACAATATATATGTTGATATACTCAGAACTTTTGTAGCATAACAACTTTAAAACTTTCCTGATCTTCATAATCCTTAATTTCAGCAAAATGGATCCACAGCTCTTTGGTAACCACGTAAATTTCACAGTTTGGTGACATTCATGTCCTCCAAGATGACCAGATTTTTTGGTGTGCAATTTTTTTTTGTGGGACCACCTCAAAAGTAAAATGTACATCAATCGCCAAGTTCAAAAGGAGGATTTGAGAAGAATTTACTGCTATTCCTGTGGAAGTGTTTCAAAGTGCCATGCAAAATCTCAGCATTTGCTGCCAGGGATGCATACATTCTACTTATGAACGTTATCCTTACAGTACACTTATGTACTTCTGAATAAAGTACACTTATGAACTTTATCTTCTGAACGCTGTTTTTAGAAATTGAAATTATTTTGTTTTGGAACACTTAATGATATGTAATTTACTTTTTGTTTTCAACAATAAAAATTCATTTTTTTACTTTTGTGATAGTTACTTTAAAATTTCCTGTTTTCTTGTACCACTCTGTATTTCAAAGATAAACTCACCTAACATTTTGGGTTAGGTGCCCGTTTCCTTTTCAATTAATCAATTTTATAGTAGCCTAATGAAAATATAAATAGTATTACAGAAGTAAGATGTTTGGTACTGATTGTATAAAAAATGTGGTATTAAAATATCACTGATATTATTGGTAGTAAGTGTGATATCAGATACCAGTACAGTTTTGTGCCTTCTATTATAAATAATAATAATTCCAAATGTAGTAAAAGATTACAGAAATTATGAATTATTTAAAAGATAATTAAAAATAAGTTAATATATTCTATGCAGACTTGATAAATTAATTTCTTGTAGATATTAATTTTATTGACTCTTCCTATGATTTCTTTTAAAGCTTATTTCATCCTTACTTTAAAAAAACACATTATTTTTATTTATATGTGTTCAATACACATGAATGGATCATAAGTGATTCATATCATCAGATACAGTTGCAGAATGAAGTGACTACATTTCATTCATCATTCATTCTCTGAAGTAATACTTTACGGTGGTTCCAAATGCTAAACAGAAAAATACAGAGATCGTACAGGATATTAAAGTAGCAGTTACAAGATCTCAAAAAATCTTTACCGAAATTTAACCGGTAAAAAAAATTTCACAAGGATCAACCCACACTGCAGTGAGGAGACCACTGAAATGTTATCCATATCGAAAGTAGGTTTTTAATTAAAGACAACAGCTGTTTTTCATTTACAGCCTTTTTCATTAAGAGGTCATGAATGCAGGTTTTTCATTTTACTAGAAAGGTTCACTACTGTCAACGGTTTAAGAACTTCATTAGAGTCAACAATGATGTTTTAGATCAAGTATTTTTCACAAATGAAGTGGTTTCACCTTGGTGGGTGTATTAAGATTCACAACTATCGGACCTGGGGTACATGAAAACCCCCATGTTTTCATTGAATCTCCCTTACACTCATAAAAAAAAGCATGTGTTGTGCGGATTCAAGGTAATGAATAATAAGACCCTTGGTTTTTGAAAAAAACTTTGGATGTTGCAATACACCAAGAAATTATCCAACAGTTTATAGTCTTACTGCAAAAGGATAAATAAAATAGAACTAGGCTCTGGGTTCGTGCTTCCGCGAACTCGGTTAGATAGTTCAGAGGGCAACGATGCAGGACATTCAAGATTGGTTTTGGTTAACTGGCATTTCTCCCGCCACCACCCCATTCGGTCGCCCTAGAGCATATGACTAAATGTCCGTGCCAACAACGACTACTGCGCCTCAAAACCAGTTTAGCAACCAATAATTTAATAGCTCCTAATGAGCTTACCTAACAGCGTGAGCGGACTAAGCGAAGTGCCATACACGCGTTCCAACCGCTTACTTGTCATACAATAAAACTAAACCGGGGAGGCGCACCCCTTGTTATTATATTAAAAAGACAGTAATTTCCTGTCACGCCTCGGTCGCTGAATGCCAGCTAGTACCTGTCCACCATTTAAGGCGTTTGGAACTTTATCTGGCCGGTGGCCAGCCATTATCTCTGGATTAGCTTCACACAGCAGCACGGTAGTAGTCATTATACTTTACCCTTAACTAATCTACCGATGTCGGTTGAACAACGCAACCTCATCGAAGAACTCTCACACGGTCCGACAATGCGGCTCTCGCCACACTGACTCGCCGTTTACGAGCGGCCAATTTTCTCCTCGACCTCAAGTTCGAGGGTGGCTGAGTCTCCGGTCTACCGAAGAGCAGGGCAGTCAAACATCATATGTTCATTTGACTGGACCTCCCCGCAGACGCACAGTTCATCAGCTGCCAGGCGGAACCGAAACAAATCTTGGTTTAAATTTACACGGTTGGATAGCACTCGGGCTCCCGTTGTCCTTAAAAACGAAGGAGTGGCATACCGTCCCCCAGATCCTGTATAAATCTATACAAGGACCTTCCCTTAGTCGTTGCGTGCCATTCTTGCTGCCATGCTTTCATCGCGAGGCTGTAAAGCCTCCTTGGGACATTCAAGATGTCCGGACGAGGCCTACAGCGAAGGGAAAAGTTGAGTTTAAAAATCACCGATGTAAATGTCCACCAAGGCATTTACATCGGTAGCATCCCAGCGAGGCTTATTACTGTGAGATGTAAAAAGTTAGGGGACGAAAGAAGACTCCCGTTAAAGCCCATCAGGGCTAGGAACGAGGGCGGTATGGCGACCGGAAACGTCATGAGGTGTTCCTCTACGGGGTTGGGATGAAAGAGGATAAGTTTGACTGCTGGTTGCAACAGGACAGCGTGACTTACGATACAGCTCGATCTACTATGGAAATGTTACAGGATTTTTTTCGGTGGAAGAATCATTTCTAAAGGATTACGCCCACCCAGATCCTATAATCTGACTAGCCAAACTTCTTCCTGTGGGGTTCCTTAAAAAAAAAAAATTGTTAATAGGAGAAATCTACACGCCCTGCAGGTATTGAAGACAAACATTACTAATGTCATCCGGGACAAGGTATAGCTAACAAGAATAAACAGGAACATGGTCAAACGTATTGATAAGTGGATGGACATAATTTTGAACACTTTTTATGAATTATTATATGTTTACCAATACACTATTATTTATAGAATAAACTAAGCGATGGAGTCTGTTTCAAGTTGAACACTCTGTATAAGAACTGATAAGTGAAGGAAGACCTTGTTTAATTAAGATAGTATTATATAATTTTATGATTTTTTTTTTTTAATTAATTTGAATAGCACATTAAAAGATATGATAACAATATCAATGTTTTTATCAGATTTAAAAATAAATTTTTGTTTAATTTAAATTCATACATCGTTTGTAGATATAATATAATAAAGAGTAAGATTATTTTTATCATAATAATCATACATTTATGTGCAACTGAAATATTTAAAATACAACACCAATTCTATATGGAATTATTCAATATAAAGATGAATTTATACGATGTTTTATTTTTAATCTTTAAATACTGCACTGTAGAAATGATAACTAATTTAAAAAATATTTATTTTATTTAATATTATTTTTTTAAAGAAAAATAATGATGGATTTTTAAATCGATTGAACGTACCGTAATGCTGGATGATTTAAACTTAAGTACAATCAACTTCATCTACCGACGTCACCAGTTTTAACTACAACAATCTAAAAGTTTTCTTGTACAACATTTGTAAGTGGATAAAATTTGTTTTAAAAAGGACCGTTTTAAATCTTAGCTATTATTTATTAACTATTTAATTTAAGGTTTCTATAAACATATTTATTATAAAATATTTAAAAACAAATTAATTACTTTTCTCTTTGTAATTTATTAATATCTATGTTAAAATTATTAATAAAAAATTTATTATTATACTGTTTTATAATATTAATAGTAAAATATGAAAAAATTAATAGCGATCAAATAATAACAACGATAAAAAATTCAACAAATCATTTTAATTTAATAAGAAATAAAATAACATTTATAGATAAAACAAAATTAATAAAAGAAATTTTTAACATCGATAAAAAATATTTATTAATTTTGGGACCGAACGGTTTCGGTAAAACGATAAATTTAGTAATGATAAAATCATTTTTAAATATAAGAAGTAATATAAATTTAAACGAAATAATATTTAATAATACTAAAATATGGTACGATAAAAAATTAATCGACAAATATTTTTGTAAATTTCCAATAATTCATATAAATTTTAAAATTCCAGATATCGATAAAAATATTCATATAGATTATATAATGATGTTAAAAATGTATAGAGAAATTTTTCGCATAATGTTTAGCGAACATAAATATTTACTAAATAGTAAAATTTTAAGAAAAAATAATAAAATTCAATTCAATAATTATATAAATATAAGAAAATATCGTCATACAGAGATAGATCAAATGGCTATAGGATTAAAATTTTTAATGCAATTATTATATAGACATCATAAACGTAAAGTAATTATATTAATCGATAATTACGATAATATGATATTAGATAGTTTAATAAATACAAATTCAATAACGACCGATATTATAGATTTTCAATTAATATTAATTAGAAATGCGTTAATAGGTAGTGAAAAATTTGTTGAAAAATTTATTATGACTGGCATAACAAATATTTTTAATTATATAAGTAGAGCAGAAGACGGTTTTATAGATATTCACGAAATAATATCTCAAGAAGATAAAAAATTTTCAAAATTTTACGGTTTTAATAAAAAAGAAACAGATAAAATTTTATACAAAGTTAAATTAAAAAATAATACAACATTTAACGATATAAAAAATTTCGATAATTTTTTCAAACGTCATGGAGGATACAATACTGCTTTTGTTAATAAAAATAACACAAATAATAATTCAGAAAAAATAAAACCGTACAATTTTTTAAAATTTTTATACGATAAAAATTATAATACGCATACAGATTATTATAAAATTTATAAAAAAATAATTAAAAAATTAAATTTATTATTTATAAATTTACCAGAATCTATACATATAATAAAAAAATTATTAAAGACAAATAATTATATAAAAATTCAACGTAAAAAATATATAACATTTAACCACATTAGAATATTAAAAAAATTATTAAATTACGGTGCGTGTGATATTAAGGAAGAATCTATATATTATTTAAAGGCATTATATTTTCCGTTATTATTAGATATTGGTTATCTAACGTACGCTAAAAAATATACACCGACAAAAGATGAGAATATATATGTAAAAATTCCTAATGAAAATATTAGGAAATTATTTCAGAAACAATTAAATGATTATTATAATTGTAATTTATATAAAAATCCATATTATACAAACAATACTATTAAAATAAATTAATTATATAAATTTTATATAAAAAGAAAGACGGTTTTTGTTGTTCGGCGTAAACGGAAAAATTATTCGATGAATTACAACCAAATTTATATCCATGTTTCTTGGTATAACCGAGAATGTTTTTAGATATATTTCATCTCGAAATATATATATATATATATGTATGTAGTGGAGATTATCCGGTTGAAGCACAAACTTTAATGAAATGTGAACTGTGAGTCTCTATCACTGTATGAACTGGGTTTCAACTGAATGACTCGAATGAATATTATAAAAATAATAGAATTAAATTTATATTAAATAAAATAATATCAAATAAATTAAAATCATTTCTGTTTAACAATAATGCGCTTTCCGTGGGGGACTGCGTGTGAGGCTAGAGTAGTATACGAACACCTCGTGCGAGACTAGTCCGTTCATCACTATCAACTGATAACAAACGGAATACACTGGCGGCGCTGATTCGGGAGGTGCAATGGTTTGCTCTTATATAAAGTATATCTTTGCAATCGATCGTCCGATTTTTCAAAATTCAAACGGGGAGTTTTTCAGTAGGCTGAAGGCTAACTTTTGCATGCATCAGGTACGCTCTCGATCTAACAGATAACGGTTATTCGAAAATATTATTTAAAAATGAGAAAGGTTATTTATTATGTGTAAATAATAAATAATCCGTTACGGTGCTGCACTTTTAATTCGGGGCGCTAGGTGGCGAGCCGTTAAATTCTTATGCTCTTTTATTACAGCGAACTACTCCCAAGATATTTTTTGGGAATTGAAACTGAAGACAACATATTGTGAGCGATTAATAATCAACGCCACGCAAAATCTACTTAAGATAAATTAATGAAAATTTGTATATATGTTCTTCTTACGGTGTAAGTGTGTACTGAGAAAGGATTTTTTAAAATTCCGAGTTTCGAGGGTTAAAATAGATTTTTGAATTTTTTTTTGAAACCCTGCTATTTTTTTTAATTTATCGGTAACAAATGAAGAAATCAACCTGATTTTTAATCAGTGTAATCTTCATATGAATAAAACGATTTCTAAATTTTTGAAATTCGACCTTGAAAGGGGGTGAAAAAAGGTAAAAACTTTTGAACAACGACTGTAAATTTTCCCAATCGTAGTAAACGAGACTTTCAGTAGATTTGAGCTTACAAATACTCTTGAGTAAAATATTTAAAAACAATTTTTTGGATTTTTTATAAGGGGTACGAAGATATACAGCGCTGTGGCTCAAGCTACACAGACACTGCCATCGTTACTGTGTTATGTGACTGGCTGCAATTGCCTCCGGTTACTTGACTAAAAAAACATAAAATAAAAAACATTGACCGCTAAGGGAAACACCATACGGATTTGAATACTAGATCGTGGATATCGGTGTTGTTAAGCGGTTGAGTTTCAATTAACCGCACATCTCAGGAGTCGACCTGAGACTGTACAAGTCTACATTTCATTTACATTCATACACATCATCCTAACTCATCCTCTGAAGTAATACGGTGGTTCCGGAGGCTAAACAAAAAAATAATATTTTGCCTTTTTTGACGCACTGTTACTTAAACGTGTAAAGTAATAACGGAACTAATATCATGTAAACACTCCCGGGAAAATAATAAAAAATTGTAAAATTTTCAGAGAAATCGGTTAAGTAGTTTTTGAGTTATTAGTACAAAAACAAAACGAAGGTTGTTTTTTATTTACATATATATTTTTATTTTATAATTAATTATGTATTTTGTGACGTTGATGCGATTTAGTATTTTTTACCAAGAGTTTCCTTGATCTACCCCCGGAAATTCTGGAAAAGTAACATTTTCACTATGAGATAAATACATTATTTTAACTATTAAAAAAAAAATATGTATATTTATTTATATATATAATAACTATGGATTTTTAGATAAATAAATAAATGAAATATTTTATACTCTAAGGAGGAGTTAATTATCGTAATTTTCTAATAAAAATATTCAGAAAATTTATACATCAGAAAAAAGATTAAAGTATTATTATCAATAAATATTTCACTGTATTGTAATTAAAATATTTTATTTTATATGTTATATTAAAAATAAAATCTTTGTTTTACGTTTAAAATAGTATTTAATAAAACGATTTTGTAATATGCTATATGCTTCTATTAGCTACATAAAAATTTTTGTGAGATTGAATTATATAATTATAGCTAAGAATATTAATAAAGTTTATTTTATAATCAAACAAATCGTTTCAGAAATTAATTTATAACTAATCATCCAAAGAAGTAAACGACCTGCATTGGGGGAAAGAGAGAAAATTAGAGGAAGAGAGAGAGTGGTGAGGGGGAGAGAGAGAGAGAGTATGAGAGAGAGAGAGAGAGAGTGAGAGTGATGGAGCAGTTTATTCATATATAGAGTCATTAACTGTGTATGATAGCATTACCAAAACAACACGCAACGATATTGTTAACTTCTGGAGTCTGTGCAATCTGCTCTGTATTTATAACTGTTCTTAACCTTTTTCATTTTATTCCGGTTACAGATTAAAAAAATCTGATGTGCGCATCACATGACTTCCTTTACGCCTATTAAATTACATATACACATTTTTTGCTGCACTTTATTTAAACTTATTTCATTTGAAAGTGAGAAACAATCCACCAGTTCTTCAATAAAGTGGATGGTTACACAACTGCATTGTGGGGAACACCACATTGCATCATATTTTGTGGTGTCCGTATCCGTATTTTATATATTAAATTTGTTTACCGTTGCCCAAATAGTTATGTGGTATAGTGAGAACGTGTCGGATCCGTAACCATGGACACATCAGTTCGAATCCGAATTCATATACATATATTTTTTTTAACTTAAATATATTGATTTATTTATAATTATTAAACTCTGTAAACATTTTTGAAATAACATGAAAAGTACATAAAATTTTATTTCACTAATAACTTCTGATTTTTTCATATATATTTTTTTATTGTTATTATTGAATTATTATTTATTGTAATTTTTTTTTTACAATCAGAGGTTAATAATTAATTATTAAAAAATCAATATATTTAAATTAACAAAAAAGTTAATAAAAGGAAAGGAAATTGTATTCGAACCGATGTACCCTCCCCTTGTAAGATCTAAATATTTCATTAATTAAAATCTTATTTCGTTATAACTCTGGAACCAATGAAAATAAGTACCACTTACTGTATATCGTTGAAAAGCTCTCAATGAGGGCTTATTACTAGTAGTATAAAAACCTCATATTCAAGCGCCATTTTGCTTTCTATGAAAGTAATGTTTTCAGGATGAACATGTGTTTCTAGTTAAATTTACAAGCTGAAAGAGTCGATTTACTGCAAAATATATAGTAAAACACGGGTTTGAGATGCCTCCAAAATTACAACAAAGAACCAACAATCAAATGGCGCTTGAACCTGAGGGCCTCTTTTCACGGGTTTATTCGAATACATTAAAGAACTACTTTCAGTGATGAATGTGTCTTCACGTTAAATTTACATGTTGAAACAGCTGATTTACAGAAAAATTCATAGTAAAACATATGTTTTAACTGCAAACAGCATGATTAATTTTAAATTTATGATGATGATGATGATGTCATCATTACTTTCAGCGATATGTCTGTTGTATCATTGATCATCATTTAATGTATACAATGATCATTATTTACGGTTCAAACTTCAAAATAATTGTTGGTTTTTATAATCTAACTGCTGCTCGGTTAACGCTGTAAATTTATAATGATGTTCTGCATCAACCAAGCATCATTACTTTCAGAGAAAACGGGTGTTGTGGATTTTTAATTCTTTATATTTGTGATAACTAATTATTGACAGCTGATGTTATTTTATTTACATTTTACATAAGGTGCGTCCTAGACCAATTCTAATGCTATTTTGAAAGGCTAACCTGAAAGGGAACTTTGTGATAACCCGGAACGATAGGTTCTAGTTCCATGTATCTAGGTCCAACCGTTCTCAAGATACTAGCGCGAGCGAAATTCGAATATATTAATTCAACTCAAACCCACTTTTCACTATAAATTTTTCAATAAATCTACTTCTTCATCTTGCAAATTTAAGAAAAACTATGATTCTGCATCAATCGGTCATCATTACTTTCAGCGAAAATGGGGTGTAAACATCTGATTCTTTATAGTATATGTTCCTTCAGATTTGTGAGACTAGAATAATTTTTTATAAAGCCGCAAATTACAGTAAATTTATCGATGATACCAGCTTCTACATCACAATTCATAGTTTGTTATAAATGTATTTTATAGTGTTAACATATAGACTCTCTATGACGTCAGGGGATTCCCTACAACAACAGTCAATCATTCATAATTAGTTGTTTTTTACATATATTGGCTTAGATAGATATTACAATAATATTTATCTTTAATCTTAATGTAAATTAATTTTTCTACGCATGCGCAGTAGCATAAATTGGTATAATTGAACGCACCAGGTACCCAGTCGACCGGGCGATCGAGTTCGAGACCGAACTTATTTAATTGTACCGCTCACCCGTGACGTCATAACGTAGCATACTACAACAACATTTTTTTTAGATGGGGATGCGATTTTGCAAATGTTATTTTTTTAATCGTTAACAAATATGCTGTAATAATTAAGAAAAATATAATATATAATTAATTAAACGAAATCTCGATATATTGAAGGTGAACTTGCTCTATAGCCTCACCCCCTTGACCTTTTAAGTTAAAGGTTTAATGAAGTATAGAAGTAACATAGAAGTAATCTGACCGAGTTTGGCCAAAATCGATTCAGTAGTTCTGGGGATGTCAGATGATTACGGTGCGACACCGAGCATACATACATGTACATACGAATATCTGGAAAATTTCCATCCGGTTTTTTGGGTTTCTTAGATGTTAAAAGGTCAAAATCCGGTGAAAATCGCATATCCCCAAATTGGAGTGATTACAATAATTTCCAATCTAGAGTTACAGCTCTGCTATAGCGCTATCTAGACGGGAAAGTAAAAAGATATTTATATTAATTAATTAAAAGAAAAAAATTGGATTTAGAGTAAGTTAAATAATTTTTACCTTAAAATGTTTAAATTAATAAAAAACGGAAATAAAGGCTAAGGAAAAAAATTTGAAGCTACTTAATGACTCTTCGTTTTAAGTATAAGTAAATAATAATATAACATTACGAATTAGTAAAATTTTTTCATTCCATATTATCGAGTAGAAGAATATTTTTCTCAAAGATTTTTTATTTATCTCATCGTTAAATTGTAGGAAAATTTTTAATGAGCTTAGTATACTCTGTTTTTATAAAACTACTTCAAAGGTACCACTTATCAACTACTACAGTCTTTATGAAATTGAATTAAAATAAGATTATTTTTATAAAACCTGTAAAGAACCTTTTTTCAAGTGAGATAAAGAACTTTTACATTAAAAAGAAAACAAAAAATAATATTTATTTCTATAAAAAAAAAAAAAAAAATCTTTATATATGTAGAAAGTCTCGACTTAAGATTCACAGAATTAAGTTTATTTTTTCATGGTACCTTTTCATTTCGTATAAAAAACTAAATTAACTGTACTTTAAATATTACAAGGAATAAAATTTAAAACTGTGTTTATATTTTTTTTCTTTTAAATGTTTTTAATTTTTACTATCGCATATTAAAACCTTCAACCGCGTTCTGGGAATGAACTAATGTTACATAGGAATATTATTTCTAGCAACACTTATTAAAACCGTGTATTTCAAAATGAATATCGGGGTTATAAAGCTATGTAATATTTCAAAAGTTTCACGTACATCGATTAATTATTCATCAAATGAAAGAGCTACTTAAACAGTTTTAACTTTGTGCAAGCTCACAAACTGTTTCCTATATCTTCCGCTTGAATGCGCTAATAGCAAAGATGGCGATCCCTCCCGACGAAAGTTCTTGTTTCACGTTTGCAAAGTGTATATCTGTAATTACCCTTCAACGTGCGTTCCGTTGTTATTTGTAAAGGGAAGACTACAGGACGGCCGAGTGTGTCTGAAGACAATGTTGAACGTGGAAGAGAGTCTTTTGTGCGTAGTCCTAGGAAATCCGTTAAAAAATATTTTGTATTTTGGGTTTTTTCGGATACTTTTGGTCAAGTCGATTGCAATCAAAAGGAGAGGTGCAAAATTAGATGATATAACAGTCCTAAATCCAAAATTTCAACATTCTACGCCTAATCGTTTTTGTGTTAACCGAGATACATACGGGACATACGTACGTACAGACGTCACGTCAAATAAGATCAAAATGGATTCAGGGATGGTCAAATGGGAAATTTCCGTTGAAATCTGAAAACCGAAATTTTTCGCGATCACAATACTTCCTTTACTTCGTTCAAGGATGTAAAAATCGAGATTTATAAATAACAATTAATTTTTTAATCGGTCCCAAATTATTTTTATTGGTTACTGGTCCCTGGTTAATGAATTCATTGCTGTAACAATTCGATTTCGCAGATCTTAAAGAGTAGCTGTCTTAATTGGTAAACCCATCGGCTTGGTCTAATGGTTAACTCATCATCGCAAATCAGCTGATTTCGAAGTCGAGATTTCTAAGGTTTAAATCCTAGCAAAGGCAAGAATAATTTTTTACAGATCTGAATACTATATAGTGGATACCAGTATTTTTTGGTGGTTGGGATTCAATTAATGACACATCTCACGAATAGTCGACTTGAGACTGTACAGGACTAGACTTCATTTAAACATATGATCACAGTCATATCATTTACAATCATACATATCATCCTCTGACGTAATACCTTACGGTGGTTCCGGAGGCTAAACAGAAAAAAGATAACCCTGAAGTAAAAGGTTTTATTTATATATAAAATATATAAAAGGCGATTTTGCAATGAATTTTTTCAAAACATTATTATTTTTTAATTTGTAACAAATACGCCTAAGAAAATTAAAACCTTCATTAGGCGAAATCTTGAGATACTGAGAGTGATCTTGCTCTACAACCTCACCCCACTGACCTTTTAAGTTAAAAATTTAATGGCATCAATTTCCCATATATAGAAGTAATCTGACCAAGTTTGATCAAAATCGATCGAATAGTTTTGTAGATATAAGGTGATTTAGGGTGCGACACCTAAAACCGAACACACACGTACATACAAACATCCGGAAAATTTCCATCCGGTTTTTTTTTGGGTATCTTAGGTATAAAAACTTCAAGATCCGGTAAAAATTGCCTATGCCCAAATCAGACCGATTACTATACTTTCCCTTCTAAAGTTACTCTGCTGTAGCGCTAGACGGGAAACTAGAAGTAAATAAATAGCAAAATGAATACATATATATATATATATATATATATATATATATATATTCTAAAACGTATTTTACGTTATTTATTTTCTAACATGAAATGATTTATAACACTGTAAGAATTAGAATTAGCAGCCGAAAGAATAGACCATAGAATCTGAAAATATTCAAGGCAATCAATCCACTTTCACACGCAATAATATTATTAAAAAAAAAACCGTTATTTTGGTTTTGCAAGAAAGTTAACCGATATAAACTTTTTGACGCGTCTTGGATTTGATTCCGTCGTGAGCCATCAGCACCGTAAGACATTATGGGCACAGTAAAATATTATTCGGTTCCCTTTTCGTTTTATTCTAAAAAAACTGTACGACGAACGACGAGAAGGGGGCCGAATAAAATTTGGTCAGGAATTCACTAATTTTTTACCTTCCTATCCGCCTGACTAACAATTTTGCTCTAAGTCAAAACTGCTAGTCAGCACTGGACTGATTGTAAGCCTTTGGAGTGTCTTCATCTGACCTGGATGAATCCTTTTTGGAATTGTCGACCTCGTTGGATTTGTTGTTTGGATAAAATGAGATTATTTTTATTTATTTACATAATACAGTAACTACGGCAACAGCCTTTTTTTTTTATTTTGAATAGTAACCGACAATAAATGTTAACATGTAAATTAAAAGACTATCGCAAATTAAAAACATTATTTTTATTTAATAAATGTTTCTAAAATTTTTAATAAAATTGCCTAGCAACAAACAAATCTACTGAAATATTTTTAAATCTCTAAGATAAAGTTCATTCTTTTCCTGCACCGGAAGTAACCGATTGATGAATTTCGTGAGGTACTTCTACTAAATCCTTATAAATTTTACAGAGATTATCAAATGGTAAACGATAAAAATATAAGTTTATGAAGGCTAAGTGTGATTAAATATATATACTGAGAATAGCACGATGTTGTAAAATATTAGGAAAAACGAAGTCGCAGAAATATTCCGTTTAAAATACACGGAGCAAAATGTAAAAATTGAAGAACCTAATTTATAATTGCTGAGGTAAGTTAGGATTAGGTTGCATCGAAAAGAGAGGGCTGTCAATACATCAGCGATCTGGTGATTTCACCTTAATTCCATTATCCTATCCCCCATCGTCTAAGAATTATAACAGCTGCCAAAATTTTGCTGGAATTGTAAGAAGATGGGGTTGTCGTATGCAATTATTTATTGCATAAGGTTAATTAAAGCAAAGGTTAGCCTTCAACCTCATTTTTTTTTTAACCTCCGGGACCACCGTTTAGTATTGCTTCAGAGGATGAGATGAATGACAAGAAGCGCGTGGAAATGTCATGCCTGAAAGGGATTTGAACCCGGGATCTCCGGATGAAAGGCCAAGACACACCACTCGCGCCACGGAGGCCGGTTAGCCTTCAACCTACCCGCAAATAGCCTACCCCGTTTGAATTTTGAAAGTAGGATGATTGTTTGCAGAGATATTATATTACCACTTCATTGCACCTCCTAAAACAGGGCCCCAGGAGCACCCCGTTTGTTGCCAGTTGACGGTGATGATCGGTATAGCCTCTCACGAGGTGCTCGCATTACCTCACCGCTCTAGCCTCACACGCAGTCCTCACCAAAAGCCCATTACTACTAAACAGACATTTAAAAAATATATTTAATACTATTTTACTTGACGTAAATTTAATTCGATTATTTTTGTAATATTATTCATCCCATTGATTCGAATCATTCAGTTCAAATCCAATTAACACACTGATAATTGGTCATAATTCACAGTTCATTAAAGTTTGTGTTTCAACCGGTAAATCTCTACTAATATATATATATATATATATATATAGCCTGTGAGACTCCCGGTAACGTAAGGAATACAACACGGGGTCATACATCTTAATCGGTTCAGCCTTGAACTGCTACGGTGGAACAAACATATAAATCCTAAATACATTACACGGCTATCTGACAGTCGTGTAAACATGGAATATAAACTGAAAAAAAAAAACTAGCTGCTAACGTAAAAAGCTTTTTCCTCATTAAAACGAAAATGAAAAAAACCATACCGATGAATTTCAAGTCAATTAATTGATCTTTAATGGATCTTAGCTTATTCAAACAACTGTCAACAAATCACTTTGTCACATTTTTCTCTACCGACATTTCATGGAAGTGTAAAAATAAAACGCTTCGCGGAGGTCGGTTGAGTATAAACTTCTGTAGAAACATCATCGACCGAAATCCCTAAGCGACCAGGAACCCGATATAAGGCACATTTCTATTGCGGTTGCCAAAAACAGAGATGTTATGCAAGGTAAAAATATCCTATAATGCTTAAAATGTATTTTCTCAATCAGAGCACGCAAGAAGATAAGGATGACATCCATCCTGCAAAAATAAAAAGGGTGATGAATAATACATTTTTAATGAAACACACAACTAAGGATGTAAAAGTATATGTTTGAGGTGGAAATAAAGCTCTGTAGAATACAATTTATCGTACATCAAACAAGTTTAATGATTACTGACAAAATAAAGAAAAAAGCTCGGGTGACATTTTATCAGATTGAAGTCGACCAAATTTTATAAAAAGAACCAGGTCAAAATCGGTCAATAGTCTTTTTTAAGCCTCTTTTTAAATAAACAGAAAGACAGGATTTTTTTAAATACATAAATTAAACGTTTTTATTCTAAATTATAAATCGATATTTTGATTTAAATCATATTTGTTTAACGAAACAATCAGATAAAACAATATCCAATAGTTCACCTTTAACCTACCTGTTGCCACATGCGACCGCTTTGAATGTACTTAATTTTAGCAATCTACATTCGTTTCAATTTCAACGAGTACACTCATTTTTTTTATACACTTGAAATCAAATCAGGATATAGATTTATCGGTAAAAACTAACTTAAAGCACACGCAATCACAAAAAAACCCATAACGTATATAGATTAATAAGACATCGAAATTTAATTATAATTTTTTCCTCTCAAAACTAATAATAGTTGTATTGTACGTTATATATACACTTACTAACAAATCACGCCTTTCTCTGATCAAATATATGATAATATCGGATAAAATATATGTCTCATTTGCGAAAGTTTATCGTACACATCCCCACTACATTTCTTTAAACAAATAACAAACGTTCTTTACAAATGAACTGAAACAGAATGTCAACCAACAAGAATAACATATATATATATATATATATATATATATTTTTTTTTTATATGGAAGCAGAATTAATAAAATTTGTTTTTTTCATAAACCGCTTCAGTTTTGTAAACATAAAAAAAGTAATATTATTTGACACATTAAAATTAAAAACAAAATTCAACTTATTTTTATGTGATTTAATTAAAACAATTGAATTTATAGCTTAGCTTTTATATATTAAAAATATTCATTATTTCTTCGCCCCCCACGGTGGATGAAGTTGTGAATTAAAGATATTCGTTAAGGAAAAAATAGATTAATCTTTTTTCTTCATTATTATATTTCTGCCACCATGGCAAAGAAATAAGTTATGAATTTTTCATCATTAAAGGTACTTTAGTTTCCATAGTTACTATTATTACTATATCTTTTGTAATTTAATTTCATTTTCAGGTTTCTTCTAAAACCTGAATGCTATAATTATTATTGATCGGTATAATTCTCACAACCATGAAGTACAATCCGGGAGTAGGGGTGGAACCCTCTGGGTAAATGGGAATGGCGACCGAAGCAAGCTTTGCGGGTGCCCAGAGCGCCAATCCCGCTGGCAAATTGGGAATGGGGAACGAAGCGAGCTCTGCGGCCATGGGGTAGGCCCCTTGGCCTCGAAGAGTGAGTTGCCTGATTAGTGGATATAAATATTATTATATAGCCTAAGACACTAACGGTAACGTAACGATTCCAAAGGAGGATCATAATCTAAATCGGTTCTGACGTTGAGCTGCTACTACGGTGGAACAAACATACATACGTACACCCTAAATTTAGGGTGAAACTTGGACAATCGGAGTATCTGAGAAGAAAAGATTAGAAGCTTTTGAAATGCGGTGCTATAGGAGAAGGTTAAAAATCAGACGGGTGGATAAAGTGACAAATGAAGAGGTATTGCGGCAAATAGATGAAGAAAGAAGCATTTGGAAAAATATAGTTAAAAGAAGAGACAGACTTATAGGCCACATACTAAGGCATCCTGGAATAGTCGCTTTAATATTGGAAGGACAGGTAGAAGGGAAAAATTATGTAGGCAGGCCACGTTTGGAATATATAAAACAAATTTTTAGGGATGTAGGATGTAGAGGGTATACTGAAATGAAACGACTAGCACTAGATAGGGAATCTTGGAGAGCTGCATCAAACCAGTCAAATGACTGAAGACAAAAAAAAACCCTAAATATATTACTCTTTTTTTGGGCAGTTATGTAAAAAAACAATTATAGGTATTTTTCATGGTTAATCTTTTTACATAAATTATAGAATTTTTTTAATTCTATATATTCTTTATAACCTTTAATCCTGTCAAAGGAAAAATATTGCACAGTTAAACTTTGCGTGGTTATTTTCCTCCACAGCATTAACTATGATTATATTTAGTGATTTTTCCGTTCTTGTGGTATCAGGAATAAAATTTATTTCTGTGCTATATACTTTTCATTACGGTAGCTGTGTAAGAGGAATTAAGAAACCACGCCTACGAGGTAGAGAGGGAGGTCATTTAAAATTAAAACGTATTATTTTAATAAAATAAAATATTGTTTAACCTAACTTTTTTTATTAATTAAAATAAATTATGAAACGCAACTAAATTTATAACATTTTACATTAATATAATTTAAAAAAATGAAAATTCTAAAAAACGGTTTGATTAATCAAACATAGGAATAAATCGATGGAGATTAGAGGATCATTTCAGATTACAGAAAAAAAAAGTATTAACTCGGACTGAAAAGAATATAGTTTGAATTTATTATTATTTATTTTTTTTTTAAATAGATTTTATCGAAAATGAAAAGAATTACGGTAATACTTTGAAAGTATTTTTATGAAAGTGGGTGAACGAGAGGATTTAAAGTATTTCATCTACCGTAAAAATCGACCGAGTAGAGGAAGCAATATCCTATTAAGCAACTTTTATAAAAATTCAAATTTATGAAAGAATATTGCGGAACTCAATAAGAATGAATAGAAGAAAATATAACGAGTGAAAAAAAAAAATAATCATTAAAATTTCTACCAACAGTCAAAGAAAATTTTAATTATTTATATTTACATTTAAATTAGAACTTTTATTTGTAAATTATTAAAAAACCTTTTTTAAAAATTATATATTTACATTTATTCCCAAGTGAAGTAAAATCGATATAAGAGTATTAAACTCGATGTATTTGTGTTCTATAAAAAATGTGGTTTTAAAGTGAATCGATTTTAATGAAACTTATCGATTGGATTTTCAATGAAATTTTATGTATAAAAATAAATAGTTAATAAATAGTAAGTAATAGTAGTAGTAATAGTAGTAATAATTTAGTTAATAAATAGTTTTATGTATAAAAATAATCTTTTTTATAATTTTTTTTTTTTTAATTTATTTTTGTCATACCAATTGTTGTTCCGCCTTTTTCAAGTTGAAAATTAATATCCTTAAGTATATAATCAGTAAAGAAAATATGGAGAAATTTAGGATAGAGTACTGCTTCATTATTTACCGAACCATCATCAGAAAGAAAGAGCGTGGAATATTCTTAAAAAAAACATGAAGTACAGTAGTATAAAATGATTAATTAATCGAATCTACATTGTTGTAATATTTTATTCGACCTTTCCACGAAATGGGTATTCGATTATTAGTTTTGTATATGGGTTCGTTTGTTTGTTTTTTTTCAATTACAGAACGACTGTACCGATTTTAATGAAATATATGTTAGAAGAATTATTTCAATCTTGCCAAGCGATTTGATGTTTATGAAAATTTTAATTTTGAAAAACAAAATGATCGTTTGAATATCAAAATTCATATTTGATTCTAGATTTTTAAGTTATGTAAACGATTCAAGAGTAACATTATTTACTCATTATTATTATTCCTAATGTTTAAGTTGCAATCTATTTAGACTGGTGAACAATAAACAATCCCCGCCCACGGTTCAACGACATAAAATGATATTTATAACATGTAAATGAGGTGTATACTTGTACAAACTCAGACCGACCATTCTTGAGATGTGAAGTTAATTGAACCCCAACCGCCAAAGTACACCGGTAATCCACTGTCTAGTATTCAATACCGTATAAAAATATCTTTTACCAAAATTTGAACTCCAGAACCTTCGATTTCGAAAATCAGTTGTTAAACAAGTAATTTTCGACGACGAGTTTACTATTAGACCAACCCGGTGAGCTTAATAATTCCTGCCTGCGGTTAAAAATGTTTAAATGATTTTTGATAAATACTAAATAATTCGAATGTAACATAAATAAAACACAGTACATGTGGGCTTTCGACGGTATCGCTTAATAAAAAGTTACATGTACTGTGTTACATGTACAAGTTACTGTACCCCACTGGTACGGATAAAAATGATCTATATTGTATTTAAATAATGAAAAGAAGGATTTAACGATTTCTACAATCAAATTAAGGCACTACAGATTTCCTTCTACGGCTTAAAAAGTAAATTACGGTATCCACACGAATAATTCTTCCAGTTTATTTTTAGAATAAAATATTCTAGAACTAATAGAATATCAAAGAATTTATAAAAATAAAGTTAAGAAAAAATATACGGAGATTATAAAAAGGACGTTATCAGTGGATACTATCAATATAAACACAACTATTTTGAAAACGATAGTAATTAACGATATTATTTAATAATTTAGTACAAAACAAAAAGGATTGGAGAATAGTTTTAAATGTAAACTAACCGATAACCTTACAGAAAAAAGTATACTACACGGCTTTATGTACTTTTGTATCTAAGGTGTTAAATAATATAATGGGTAATAGAATGAAATTAATTAAAATTCATAAAACGTTTCTATGGGAATTTTATAACAATTAAAGACTAGTATTCTATTGTTACATCTAAAGTAAATGTACGAGTATATATACAAGCCAGTCTAGTCGTGGTGTATTCTGTTGCTTCTCATTTATTCCCCCCACGACTGGCAAAAGCTTTTTCTTCTTAAATGCCCCCATTACACATGAGTATACTTCCAATTACTCACTCTTTTTGATTTATGCATTGAATAAGTCAAAAACAGCGAGTAAATATTTAACAATAAGGAACGTAAACGTTAAATAAATCAACATTTTTGTGTTTGGGAACACAAACACGTTCTCGTTTTTTTCGATTATTATGCAATAGAATGTAACAATAAGGAAAAAATTTGTGATTGATCAAAATTTTAGACACAGAGTTCTTTTCATCACTTAACGTTTACAGCACCCGTTTTACCACACAATGCTACAAAATAAGGCATAATTCTATATCTACGAATATATGCGTATGTGTGTGTGTGTGTTTGTGCTCACGCGTGTGTTTACTACGATTAATATCTCTGGAACATGTGAAAATATAATCGTGAAATTTGGTACATTGGAAATGAAAATATTAATAATTAATGAAAATCGGAAAAGAAAATTCTCAAGCCCTAACCTACCATCGAAAAATAAAACAAAAAAATTTCCACAAAATCGGAAAAAATCTTTAATAAAAAAATTAAACCCGTAACTAATTTTAACTCATCGCAGTATTAAGAAAGGTTTATAGCAACACTTTTAAAAAGAGTAGCGAATATAAAAATCCCCCTACATAAATTATGTCAAAATAAAATAATATACATAAATATAAATATATTTTGTTTATTTTTTAAAAAAGTAACAATTTTAAAATAAAAATAGAATGATGTAGGAGTAAGAGGAGACAAGCCTCCATCTTCGTCTAACTAGGTAATATAGCAGTGTGCAAAAAGTGACGCAACCTTATAAAATAATGATTCCTTCTTTTGTTGCGGATTTAATTGAGGAAAAATGGGTTACACAATGTAGCAGAGAAGAATATTCATAGTCTCCCAGTATATCAAATGCGACAACTATTCCAGACGCTAATGCCTTCACAGAAAAGTACGGTATGGATGCACCAAACAAGTCCTCCATCAAGCGGCTGTACAACAATTCCAAGAGACAGGGATTGCGGTAGATAAGCTAAACGTGTTCGACCGAAAGTGATAATACCAGAAAAGTTGATCGACGTGCAATCTTCATATTCTATTAGTCCCAAGAAATCTGATCTCTTCGTCAGTAGTGTCACAAATGCTTAAATATGCATCCGTATATAATTCGTGCGGTTCAAGAGTTGTTACCTGCAGTCACCGGTAAACGTGTATCTTTATGTCAGCGGTTCATGTCATCTGTAATGTAAGATGGAAAACAACTCGACGATTGATTCTGGTCTGACGAAGCACGATTCTACCTTGACGATACGTGAATGCAAACAATTCAAGCATTTACTATATGGAAAGTCCACATCAGATACACGAGTCTCCTGTGCACGGACAAAAAGCGGGTGTAGTGAGTGTGCAATATAACATATTCATGACATTCTTTCACGGAACAGTGAACAGTGAGCGCTACATCTCAATTCCCCCCCCCCCCCCCCCCAGGGGAGAAGAAAACTCGCAGCGGGTCTGGTCGCTACACCGCCCCTCCATTCTTAGCCATGAGTGACTTAATCGGAGGATATCTTGCCCTAAAACCGATCACCTTTCACAGTCATCAGTCCGGCCTCGTGAGATGCCACCGATGTAGATGCCTCGAGGTACATCCAGATCGGTAAATTCCAACCCACCGGGTTGGTCTAGTGGTTAACGCGTCTTCCCAAATCAGCTGATTTGAAAGTCGAGAGTTACAGCGTTCAAGTCCTAGTAAAGCCAGTTATTTTTACACGGATTTGAATACTAGATGGTAGATACCGGTGTTCTTTGGTGGTTGGGTTTCAATTAACCACACTTCTCAGGAATGGTCGAACTGAGAATGTACAAGACTACACTTCATTCACACTCATACATATCTTCCTCATTCATCCTCTGAAGTATTATTTAAACGGTAGTTACCGGAGGCTAAACAGGAAAAAGAAAGAAAGATCGGTAAATTCCGACCTAGTCAAGTTTGCCTTCAAAGAAGACATCGCACACGTAACTCTACCACGTAGCCTCGGAAGTAAGCTAAAAGCCTACACGCGAAAG
The DNA here is from genome assembly GCF_047948215.1 of Lycorma delicatula. Lineage (NCBI taxonomy): Eukaryota > Metazoa > Arthropoda > Insecta > Hemiptera > Fulgoridae > Lycorma > Lycorma delicatula. The sequence goes on from NC_134465.1 coordinate 11,997,430, forward strand.
ATCAAAGACCCCGCGCTTAACTCTACAATTTCTATTTCTACCTACAATCGTTAAGTACAAAGTGAGCGCTACAATTAGATGGTGCAACAGTTTGTAAACAACCTGCAGACCAGCCTAAAGTGCACGTGGTTTCAGTAGCCAAATGCTACGGCTCATACAGCCAACAACACCATGATTTTCTTGGATCAGGGTTTTCATGGACAAGCGATTTCGAAGGGGTTTCGGTCCCGACAGCCTGTTGATTTATCCCCTCCTGAGTTTTTCTTGTGAGGATAACTTAACGTTGCTGCTTACAATACTCATCCTCACACCGTTCCCGAATTGGAGAGCGAAATTGAACGATGAATCGCTGTAATTCCTCAACAAACGTTACATGTTTTAAGAGCATGCAACGTTGTATTGAATTATTTGAATCTAATAGTGGAGGCCACTTTCAACAACTATTGTAAATTACTAATTTTTCTATAGGGTTGCGTCACATTTTGAACAATTTGTATATATAGATTATCTCACGAAAAAAAATAGAAAGAATTTCGGTTTTATTATATTTCGTTATTGTACTCAAAACTAAACGTTGCGTTTTGCAACATACATGTTTCTTAAAAATAACTTTTTCAAAAGTTAGAATTCACTAAAGATAGCATTCATGAACCTCCTTTATTCAATTTTTTTTCAGATCAAAAACCAACAAATTTACCCCTTAATTCAACTTTCAAGAATTTAGTAAAGCTTCATTTTCCCGATGCAGGAGAAATCAGATTCTACCCTTTTTTTGCGAGCCATTCATTTTTATTTTATCTTTCACTTATAAAAAAAAAAAAATACGTTAAAAAAGTCACCTTTTATCGATTAAAAATTTTTCTTTTAGTGAACGAATCGTAGAGGATTGCTACCGAGAAATATATAAACGACATGAAACCTTATAAGAAAATTATTATTTAATTACGAAGCAAAGGCGACTAAATGTAATATATAAAATTAACACATCGATTTTGGAAAGTAAACGGTAACACATAACCAGTAAACGAATGAGTTGTAAAGGCTTTCCAAAAACTGAACATTGAATAAAACTACGATGGGGTGTAAAAACTCCATTGTTTAGAAAAATAAAGAAATTAAAAAAAAGTTTTAATACAAATATAAAATAAAATAAACATTATAAATAAATAAGCATTACGGATATATTTGTATAGAGTACGAGATTGCATGGAATAAATGTAAAGTTTCCCACCAAAAGTAAAAAAACAGTAGTCAATATACTAAGAATTTTGAAAATTTATCAATTTCGGTCACACAGTCATTTAAAATAGTTTTAATTTTGTAAAATATCATGAATGTGATGTAAACAATCAAGAAGTATCTGACGCACCGTTACGCAGTAATTATCAAAGGGACATATTGAATCATACCAGCTAAATACCAACTACGGATTAATCTGATGAGCTATTGAAGCAAACATCAAAGGCTAATTTAAGGGCAGTTGTTTCACGTGGTAGTTGATTCCTACGTCATAATTTCCATTAGATTTGATATGAAGTTAACACAAGTTAGTTCAGAATCAGCAACTCTTTCTCTCTTTTTCTGTTTAGCCTCCGGAACCACCGCAAGGTATTACTTCCGTAGATGATACGTATGAATGCAAATGAAGTGTAGTCTTGTATACTGTTAGGTCAACCATTCCTGTGATGTGTGATTAATTGAAACCCAACCACCAAGGAACACATGTATCCACGATCTAGTATTCAAATCCGTATAAAATTAACTGCCTTTAGTAGGATTTGAACCTTAGAATTCTCGACTTTGAAATCAGCTGATTTGCGATAACGAGTTTAACCACTAGATCAACCCGGTGGGTAGAATCAGCAACTGCCAACCCACCTCTCAACGGGGCTGTCTTCAATAAACTACTTGCTCAGAATCGATGAAATCACGTACGAAATTCGTCTGGTTACAAGTTTTCTTTATATGTTTTTATGAATAGTTCGGTCGCCTATAAAGGACGTTGAACCCAATTATCCCTCCTTCTTATTTGATTTTTACCATTACTTTAATTCTTTCCCAACATCGGTGAAATTTCATTTTTCTTTAATTTCTTGTCCGATGCGTGATAAAATTAACATTATTTTTTTTATTCTTCTTACTTTACGTTATAATAAATATTCGACATAATGACTTATTTACCCTTAAACAAATATCTTAAATAAAAATAGGGTAGCGCAAGAAATGATCCAACATTTGTTTTAGTAATAATTGTTTAGGTTAATAATAAATATTATTGCGTTTTATGTTGGCAGAAGTGACAGTCGTTTATGAGAATTAGTTTCTTCTATTTCCGAATGCGCTGTTTCTGTATCGAGAAAGAAAGAGTTACTGTTGAACAGCGCGTAAAGATGTGTTATTTTATAATGAAACAAAAGCGTGGTGGTTACACAAACACGGTTTCGTGCACATTTTTAAATTCGGTGGTCGCTCTCATTTAAAAACATACGTAAACGTTATGAAAAATTTAGTAGTAATGGTTCAGTATTTGAGAGTAAGCGCCAACGGCCTACCGATGTTCGTTCTTCACAGAATGTCGAAGCTGTCAGAGCAGCGTTGCTGAGGAGCCCGAGCGAATCAACAAGAAAAACAGCAGCAGAATTTCGGATTTGTAGGCAGGGTATCTGTGCAGGGTATTTTAAAAACCGATTTGCATTTGTATCGATACAAAATAACTGGGTTGCCTAAATTAACGGCTGACAAAAAACATCAAAGAATGGCATTCGCTGAACGGGCTGTGAACCAAGGCGTATTGTTGAACGATGTTTGGTTTCAGATGAGCCACATTTTCACGTAGACAGGGTTGTTAATAAACAAAATCTGCGTTTTTGGGCTTCCGAAAATTCATTCGTGCTTCATGAAAAGGTGCATCACGCTCCAAGAATTACTGTACGGACCGCTATCTCAAGTCACGGGGTAATAGGGCAATTCTTTTTTGAACAGACAGTGAACGGTGAACGTTATCTAAACATGATGCGTAATAATTTTGTTCTTCAGCTTCTTGAAAAAGGGTTTCAATTAGAAAACGAGTGGTTCATGCAGGATGGAACCAGATCGCACATAGCTAATGTTGTTTTACAGTTTCTACACGAAATTTTTAACGAAAATGTCATTTCAAAACGATTTTCTAATCGTTTTGCGTGTGAACAGAACTGGTCCCCGAATAGTCTTGATTTGAATCCGTGTGATTATTTTATTTGGGGATTTCTAAAGGAAAAAGTTTCCTTAAACATCCTCGAACAGTGATGGAACTGCGAGTACTGATCATCGAGGGGTGCAACGAGACAACCGAGGATATGTGTCGTCCAGTTATTAACTACGTAGGAGTTCGTGTTGAAGAAGTTGCTAGATGTGATGGTGGTCATATTGAACATGTAATAAGAACAACATAATCTCCAGGTAAACACGTTCGTATTTCACTTTTCTGTATCGATTCAAATAAAGATTTTTAACAAAACCGAATGTTGGTTCATTTTGTGCGCTACCTGTATGTATAAATAAAGTAAATCTGTTATATAAAATAATTTAATAAAATATACGAAAAATGATTTCAAAAATATAGTAAATTTAATACACCTGCCCTGAATTAACTCTAATCGGATTAATTCAATTCTTCATTATTTTTGGCAGTTTAAATTTCTTTTGTTAATTCATATGATTTTGTCGAGAAGCCTTGTTGGACCGATTTTTTTAATTTCAAATATTTAAAAAAAAACTTTATTGTTTTATCTATATTTATGTGACCGTAATACATTTTGTTAACAGGACAGACAATTAAATTTTAGATAATTTTGTGAATAATATTCACAAATTTTAACATTTTATTCTATATTATTATGTAACTATCAATACTGGTGTATTTGTACCGTCCTATACCACTGCGAATGTGCAGACAATTTGTAGTATTTCATAATAATTTAACGAACAAAAATATAATTTAATATCGAATTATCCTTATCCTACTAACGGGCATTTGTATGCCCTTATGTATTGCCTTATTGTCCGTCTGTATGTGCATCCTCCTTAGCTGATAAGCTAACATGATCGAACATACTGCCCGTCAAAAAATCATATGATTTTTTTCTTAAATGTTTATAAACAATAAGTAAGAAGAAGCAACACCGACAAATAAGAGGAATAAGAAAGAACTATCGACAATTAAGAAATGCTATAAACAGGAAGTGCAAACTGGCGAAAGAAGAGTGGATTAAAGAAAAGTGTTCAGAAGTGGAAAGAGAAAAGAACATTGGTAAAATAGACGGAGCATACAGGAAAGTTAAGGAAAATTTTTGGGTACATAAATTAAAATCTAATAATGTGTTAAACAAAGATGGTACACCGATATATAATACGAAAGGTAACGTCGATAGATGGGTGGAATATATTGAAGAGTTATACGGAGGAAATGAATTAGAAAATGGTGTTATAGAGGAAGTTGAGGAGGATGAAATGGGAGAAACAAAATTGAGATCTGAATTTAAGAGAGCATTAAAAGATTTAAATGGCAGAAAGGCTCCTGGAATAGACGGAATACCTGTAGAATTACTGCGCAGTGCAGGTGAGGAAGCGATTGATAGATTATACAAACTGGTGTGTAATATTTATGAAAAGGAAGTTCCGTCAGACTTCAAAAAAAGTGTTATAGTCATGATACCAAAGAAAGCAGGGGCAGATAAATGTGAAGAATACAGAACAATTAGTTTAACTAGTGACGCATCAAAAATCTTAAGTAGAATTCTATACAGAAGAATTGAGAAGAGAGTGGAAGAAGTGCTAGGAGAACACCAATTTGGTTTCAGGAAAAGTATAGGGGCAAGGGAAGCAATTTTAGGCCTCAGATTAATAGTAGAAGGAAGATTAAAGAAAAACAAACCGACATACTTGGCGTTTATAGACCTAGAAAAGGCATTCGATAACGTAGACTGGAATAAAATGTTCAGCATTTTAAAAAAATTAGGGTTCAAATACAGAGATAGAAGAACAATTGCTAACATGTACAGGAACCAAACAGTAACAGTAATAATCGAAGAACATAAGAAAGAAGCCGTAATAAGAAAGGGTGTTCGACAAGGATGTTCCCTATTTCCGTTACTTTTTAATCTTTACATGGAATTAGCAGTTAATGATATTAAAGAACAATTTACATTCGGAGTAACAGTACAAGATGAAAAGATAAAGATGCTACGATTTGCCGATGATATAGTAATTCTAGCCGAGAGTAAAAAGGATTTAGAAGAAACAATGAACTGCACAGATGAAGTCCTACGCAAGAACTATCGCATGAAAATAAACAAGAACAAAACAAAAGTAATGAAATGTAGTAGAAATAACACAGATGGACCACTGAATGTGAAAATAAGAGGAGAAAAGATTATGGAGGTAGAAGAATTTTGTTATTTGGGAAGTAGAATTACTAAAGATGGACGAAGCAGGAGCGATATAAAATGCCGAATAGCACAAGCGAAACGAGTCTTCAGTAAGAAATATAATTTGTTTACATCAAATATTAATTTAAATGTAAGGGAAAGATTTTTGAAAGTATACGTTTGGAGTGTCGCATTATATGGAAGTCAAACTTGGACGATAGGAGTATCTGAGAAGAAAAGATTAGAAGCTTTTGAAATGCGGTACTATAGGAGAATGTTAAAAATCAGACGGGTGGATAAATTTACAAATGAAGAGGTATTGCGGTAAATAGATGAAGAAAGAAGCATTTGGAAAAATATAGTTAAAAGAAGAGACAGACTTATAGGTCACATACTAAGGCATCCTGGAATAGTTGCTTTAATATTGGAAGGACAGGTAGAAGGAAAAAATTGTGTAGGCAGGCCACGTTTGGAATATGTAAAACGAATTGTTAGGGATGTAAGATGTAGAGGGTATACTGAAATGAAACGACTAGCACTAGATAGGGAATCTTGGAGAGCTGCATCAAACCAGTCAAATGACTGAAGACAAAAAAATAAAAAAAAAAGAAAGAACGTGCTTACATGATTGAACATCCGTAAAAAAATCATAAGATTTTTTCTTAATGTTTATAAACAATAAATAACATCAGTAATAATAATTATAAAATAAATTTACTACCGTAATTCATTCATTCAGTATCGTAGCAGATCTTAAAATCAATTATTTTCGATAAAAATAAATCGATACTGAAAATACTATCGATAATCTATTTAGAATCCATTGATATTTTTTCGGAAGGTTAGTTTCGTATTACGATAATTTGTTTCGTAAATTGAATATAATATATAAAAAATAAATTAATTAATTTAATTTATATTTTAGCTTCCAGCTCTCATAGCGAGTGAATTTGCACATCGATATTATGACGAACCCTTTTTTCGCTTTTATTTGATCAATTTTTATCATTAAAAAAAAAAAAAAAAAAACATTTTTAGACAAAAGGTAATGAATTTTGGACACCTAATAATAGCATTCCGAGACGCCGCCCGACAGGGCCTTGCTGTGGAGGCGTGCCTTAGGCACGCCCTGCAACTAGTTATAAAATAATTTATTAAATTATAAATTATTTTATTACTTATTATGTTTATTTTTAAAATTCTAAGAAATTCTTTTAGTGTAAAATGGTCGAAGTCTTCGGGGGAGGCATGCTAGTAATGTAAACATATATGAGTTTCATAGAGTCATAAGTTCATTTAAGTATTTTCGGAAACTGATGAGCTATATATTTTCTACTTGTTATAATTTTCTATCACATTTATATACGCTTCTGAGGTTCAATTCTTAGTAAACGTTAATTGCTTTTATACGGATTTGAATACTAGACAATTGATTCCGGTGTACTTTGGTGGTTGGTGTTCAATTAACCACACGTGTCAGGAATAGTCGGCCTGAGTCTGTAAAAGACTACACCTTATTTACGTCATACATATTCTCATCTGATTGGGCCGTCAGAAGGGTCACTATTTTTCACTTAGTTGAACAAATTGCAACGTACACATTAGGAAAGAAAAAAATATACACTTGTATTTAAAATTTTACATAAACGTTTTTTCAGTACAAGAAATATTTCTTTTATATTAAGTTATACAGAGTGTCACGAAAGTTTGGACGGCTTAATTATAGAAAACTGAATGTGACTAAATTACTAGAATAAATGTTCTTGATTAACCGTGTGACGCCCTTCAACCTCTTTAGAAATCTCATATTTGCTGCCTGTATCTTACTTTCTTGTCTTTTTTTGGTAATCCACGATTCGCTTGGGGTAACTATAATATTATAAAATTTCAATTTCAATTGTGTCCTCTTCCGAGCTCTGTTATTCAAGTTCCTGCTTATGGTAACATACACAGCTTGGAATTTATTTACTTTCTTTTACATCAAAGTCCGTATCAAAGTTGATATCAGATCCCAGATAATTACAACGAGACGCTTGTTCTAGTACTTTATTGTCTAAAAATATTTTTAAACGAACCGAACCATATCATAATTTTTTGTTTTGCTAACAGAAATTATAAGATCTTAAATCTTGCAAAATTCATTCATCCAAGACTTATTTATTACAATGTTAAGAAAGCAATTATAAGTCTCAGTTGTAATTTTTTAATTACAAATCTCCCAATCTTCTTCAGGCATCCCTTTAGAAAGGAAGATCTCAATCATTAAGATATACGGGTTGTATAATAAATAAACGTATCCGATTTAGGATTAGAGATCATTAAATACCGAATTAAGCTGAAAAATTTTATTCTCAAACCGGAAGACAGATTTACATCACGTGATAGGTATGGGCTTCACAATAATACTTCCTTAACTCTATTAAAATTAGCAATTCAAATTTAAAAGTTCTTTATAGGTTTAACCCCGACTCACAACTACTTACTTTTCTCACTCCTGATTTTCGTAGCACTTATTATAATTTTTTCATCGTGAATACCTTACTTGTCCGTTTCATTTATGTTTTATGTCAAAAGTCCCCGTAATAGGTTTTATCTCCTACCTCGCGGATCATTTCTGTAGATTTAAAATTTGTATTATTTTTCTCGTGTTATTTTATACAAATGTTTAAAAAATTTAAAAGGTTTTCCTTTGCTCTTATTATTAAAGCTTAATCTATTAAAAATGGATTTTCACGTTTAAATATTAACATTTTATAGCGTAAATACTCGTACGCTATAAAAATAAATATTGCGTAAATTCTCGTACGTAATACGTGCTTCTTCCTGTGCACCATTTAAAATACTTTTTCGACGGTATTAAAGAATTAATATTATTTGTAACAGATTTTGTTTGACCTAAAAAAAGATTGTAATAAAATACCCTAAATTTTTTTCTTCAAATCTAAATTTTATTCTATTCTTTACGCATAGAGTTATTACAAAAGATCTTTCTAATTAGAAATTTGAATAACTCACATTTAATAATACTCAGAAACATGAAAGTAGCATTAATGGAAGTGGAAACTCAAAAAGTTGTGTATTACATTTGGTTTACATCACATCATATGTTCTCACTATGAACTCCCTCTATCACGTAACACACATCCGAGCCTATAGTCCAATTCCTAATACAAACGTATTAGGAATACATTAAACATTAAACGATCCGCTAATACAGTTGGCTTTGTGAAGCAAACACGAAGATCCTGGATGGTAAACATGTGTAATTTGTTACGTGTTTTGTTTGTCAAAACCCCAGAGAAAAATGTCATAAAGGTCGGGAAAACGTGGAGACGAACGTAAACGTTCACTATCGTCATTGCCAGTACGCCCAATCCATTTCAATAATCAATAATGAAATCAATAAGCAAACGACAGCCGTACCAACCACTGAAAATTTTACCATCTACCATCCAGGATTTGTAATCGAAAGAAATTTGACAGGCAAATAGTATGAAGGTATGCTTCGAAATCAAATTATTCCAGCTGTTGAAAATTATATTGGACAAAATTTTAACAATTCATGGTTCCAGTGAGATGGAGCTCCTCCCGCTATTCTCTTCAAGTTTTCGCGATTTCTTGAATGGTAGATGGATTGGTAGGAGAGGATAAATTGAATGGTCTACACTATTCACCAGATTTCATTAGACTACTTCTTCTAGGAATATTTAAAAGATAAAGTTTATAAAAATAATCCGGAGAATCAAAAAAAAACTAAGATGAAGAATTTTAATTGAAGCTGCTGAAATCTCAAGGGAATCAATTCAGAATGCTGTACATAATTTTTATACGCTTACAGGATTTTGGAGGTCACTTTGAACATCTGTTGTGATTTTAGTACACATTCGGTTTGTTTTTATTACTTATTTTCTTCAAAAAGTATTTTTATAAAAATTTATTTATTTATTTTTACTTTTGAGGCCATATTGCACCACTTTAGTCATCCATATTTCAGTTCCTCTTGAATTTCTGTATTAGCCTTTAGAATTTCCCAGTATTTCTTCATTCTATCGGATCGTTGCTTCTTGACCTCATCTATGACCTCCACTTTGTTACGCGTTTCTAATTTTTTAACGTTGAATCTATTGTTCTGAAGTGCGTAGTTAATTTTCGTTTTATCATAGCCAATTTCTTGAAGATCTCTTTGGATTTCTCCAACATATTTTCCACAGACTTTTTTGTTAATATTCCTTGTGACTAGTTGTTTTAGAATTCGGTTCTCAGACATCCTTAATACGTGGAAAAAATGGGAAATCCTTCGTTTTTTCATTGTATTTAGAATCTGGTCGACTTGTTTGTAGACCGTTTCATTTGTGGAAATTCGCCAGATTTCATCCTTTTGATAACTTTTATTTAAACAAGCTCTAGTAATTCGCCTTTCTGTTTTAAGTAACGGGTTACTTTTCTTCTTAGTCTCACTTAACTAATAAAATAACTAATAACTAATAAAATAACTTAATAAAATGTCTGCATAAAAACACTATAGTAGAGTGCTGCTTAATTAAAATTTTTATGTACACAGAAACAAATACATAATTAGTTTTTACTAATGGCCTGTTTTTGGACAGATCTGGCCATCAAAGAGGACCCCTTACAATCCGCCATCATTATTGAAAAAACAACTAAGTCGCTTTCATATTCCTTCCACCGACTAAACTAGAAAAGGGAACGAACAAGGAACGTTCCATACACACGTGGAGTAAAAAAATTACTTTCTACGGCACTGCGGAAGCGACGGTGTTCTTTCTCTCTCTCTCTCTCTCTCTCTCCCTCGCAGCCTCGCGTGCAGCTTCCTATATTCGCATGCGCACAACAGCCGCCAAACACCACGCCGCTGAACTGTGAAGCGCTCAGTTCCATACAATGATTTTTTGTGTCTTTTTCATAAACTGGGGAATGGCTACTGAAATTAAGCTTAGGATTATATGTTGTATAAATATAATGAAAGAATTAAAAAAAAAGGACTCATTACATTAAATATTATCGATAATATCAAGTGGAAATAGGAGGTACTGCAGTTCCGCAGTGCCTATATGCGAGTCGCCACTACTGCAGAGGCTACCACCCTCTGCTGACAGTTCGTTCTTCTATAAAAATCGCATGGACGCGAGCTAGTGAATCGTTTGTTGTACGACAGGTTGATCCATTTTATTGGCAGAAGCCGTTCTCTTTTTCACGATCTGTTAACTGAGCGTAGAATTCTTCGAAGATTATACGGTACACTTCTGTATCTATGTACAGTCCGGTCAAACATTATTGTCCCCGCTGTAATATTACCAGAAACAGCGGTACGGTATGTACAGCAATTTTCTCATCGTGAAGTGGGCGTTCAAACATCCGTTTAGGATTTCCAATCATCCGATACCTGGTATTTTAATAATTAACACGTCCTTTTCTCCTTTCTGTTTCCTGTTTAGCCTCCCGGAATTACCGTTCAGGTATTACTTCAGAGGATGATTGTATGAGTGTAAATGAAGTGTAGTTTTGTACAGTCTCAGTTCCGCGATTCCTGAGATGTACGGTTAATTGAAACCCAATCACCAAAGAACACCAGTATCGACGATCTAATATTCAAATCCGTATAAAAATAACTGAACTGCCTTTACTAGGACTTGAACGCTGGAACTCTCGACTTCCAAATCAGCCGATTTGAAAAGATGCGTTCACCGCTACACCAACCCGATGGGTTAAATAATAATTAATACGCCCAGATAAATGAAACCGTCTCTCATCTGACAAAATACAGCGTCCAATCTAATCTGCCCACCGACAATGTTTTGAGAAGCCAATAATTAAGACGTTTTGATTTGTATTTCCCCTCAACTTTTTATACGATAAAGTTTCAAATTTAAATTTTGAAGAATGTTAGGGCAAGATCCTTCACGATTTAAATTGATTCTTAAAGCGGTGTATTTTTCATCGCTATAATTATTTTGAACCGTTATAAATTCTTCTTTGATTATATTCTACGGCATCTGAAGTTCTAACGGAAGGTTGCTTATTTCGTTTTGCGTTTGAAACCGGTCCCGTTATGCGCCATTTTTTTTAACTAAATCTTGTATGCCACTCTTTGTTGGGAAACTGGAATTTGGAATTTTTTCCGGGAATATTTAATGCGTTTCTTCAAAGGATTTAGAATGCATATAAGCTTTTCACTACAGTAATCTTTTCCTGGATTAAATAAGACGTTTTAGAAATATAGGTGTAAAAAAACTATTTTTCATGGAAGCACGGACAGTAACCTAACACAAAAAAAAAAGTTATTTATATCATTATATAATCTGAAATAAAATTTACCGATAAAGTAAAAGTAAAATACATCACGTTTTAAAGTTAAATATTAAAAAAATGTAATTATAGAACTAATTCAATATTTAATACCAATTTCCATTTATACCTACGATCTTAGTTGTGGTAGATATTGTTATTATTATACTGTTTACAAAAGTGTACTTCATAAAAGCTAATTTATAGAAGTACATACTAGTTAGAAAACAAAACTAAACGACCAAAGAAGCTTATAATAGTTTTTACGAAGCTGGTTTTATTACGGATGCCATCATGATTTATTTTATAAATTATTATTATTATTATAAGATACCTAATTAGTTAAAGAAATTTAAGTAATAAACTTTGTTAGAATAAATCCAGAAGTTAAGCGAAGAAATGAAATATCATTAAAAAGATAATGATCTTTAATTAAGAGCATACTTTTTAGTTAATTTAAGAGTTAACTCAAGTAAAATATATATATAAATCGATTAAATGAAGAAAATGTTGTTAAAATTTTAATGAACTTTCTTTCTATTATAATCCTTCTGTTTCTAACTTTTCTTTTTTTAACCTAACTTAACCTAACCTTTCCTTTCTTTCGATTTATTTTATCTCGTTTTAAAAGAAAAAAATATTGAATTTCAATAAATAAAATAAATATTTAACGATTCGAAACATAATTAAAAGTATATCTATATAAATAAAAATTTAGTTCGTTTGTTCAAAATCTTAAATCTCAAAAAGTTCTTCACCGATTGCTTTGAAATTTTGACGCAATGTTCCATTCGAATACGCGCGTTTTTTTATATATCTACTATTTATGTACCTAAAATGTCACACCTGTTACAGGTAAAAACATGCTTTTTTGAAAAACAGCGCTGTCTGTTGGACGTAAAAGCAACACACGCTATACTAAATATTTTACGATTCCATTTCAGTTTCCAATATGTGTGTTCGCTATAGACTAAAAAACCACTGGACTGATTTACACGCAGGAAAAAGGGATAAAGGGAAAAATCGGAAAAGGGAAAAATCGAAAAAGGTAAAAGGGAAGAAGGGGAAAATGTAAAAAAGAAAAAGAGGAAACGGGGGGAAAGGAAATGGAAAGGGGAAAGCGGAAATGGGGAAAGGTAAAATGTTAAAAACGATAATGGGAAAGAGGAAAATGGGGAAAAGGAAAGGGTGGGAAAAAGGGAAAGGTTAGATTTTGTGAAGTTCCGTAATATTCATTTTGTTAATGTTTTATCAAACTTTCAATTTTGTTCATTTAATCTATATATATATATACTCAAATCTAGCTACAGCGAAGCATTGCCAGGTCTGCTAGTGTTTGTATAAAATCTTTAACTTCTTTCTCAACGGATAAGTTCAGAAACTTATCCTGACAACAATCTTTACTTTGGTCTACCTATATATCTTTTTCTTGCGGTTTATTTAAATAACACTTAGCAAAAAATCTTTCTTATAAAAGTTGACATTTTATCAAGATCACAAATTACAAAAAATGTTTATTCACCCCCGATCAAAAAATTACAATATTTTTATTTCTTTGCCTGTATCTTATTTCAGAAAAGATACTAATGAGAGTTTTTTGCATCTATACTTTATACATCAATAGGCCTTGAAGCCAGTAAAAAAAGTTTTTTCATTCCACTTCAATGGTCTGTGGTAACGAAAAATACTTTTCTAATTTAAAAAAAAAATTTAATAATGTATTTTAAATTTGAATCTATATCGAAAATACCCATTGGATTTAAAATGTATAAATGTAAAAATCTAATATTTTTTGATAGCTCTCCAGTATTTCTAGAAAAAAAAATTAGCCAATCACACACTTCCGAAAAAATTACAACTTTGTTTGTTTAGAATTATGACTGTATCTTTGTTTGTTTAAAACAATTTAAAAAAAATCTATTTTTAAATTTATTATCAACATTTAGGGATAATTTTCTTAAAAATTAATTTTGCCCTTGAGTATGGGAGCCTTAAATGAAAAAAAATTTCAATTTTTCAAGAATACCCGCCAGAAAGTTTCTTTTAAAAAATGAATTGCATAACTTGACCGGCGTATCTGGTAGCTATCCGATATTCAAAGTAGATTGAAACGTCTATAATAGAAGAAGCTAAAACAGATTATTTGCCAAGGCAGTGTTTCATTTAATTAGACAAATAATATTTCAAAAAATAAATAAATAATTTTATTAAAAATGGAAAACCGATTTAAAAATAAAACCTTAACAGAAGATATACGATTAGATATCTATTTTTATATAGTACCATATAAGTATTATGTGTTTTGTTGTATTTATGTGTTATTATTGTTTAGCTTTTACGAAAGTATACCGTGCCATAACCGGGTACAATGAATTATTTGCTGGAAAAGCTCAATTCTTCATTCTGCGTATACACAAAACCGCAAAAAAACTACTAAATTATTCTTCACTGTACGTATGAAGAGACACAGAATGAAATAATAAAAAAAGATAGGTAAATAGAATGAAATGGGGTAGAGAAAAAAACTAGAAGCTGATTCTTTATATAATATTCAACGCATTTACCTCCCCCTCCACCCACCCAAAAAAAAAAAAAAACAAAAACTATAACTATAACTTTTCTATTTCTATCATAATATACAACTTTATTATATCAATAAAAAAAAGAGGAATGAAAAAATACGTCTACAAAAACACAGAACAAAACAAAACAATAAATGTTTTTATAATATGTTCTGACATTTTAACTTTTTTATTCCTTTGACTTTAAAAATGTATCGTTGATATTTTTCAGAATGTAAGTCATTTGTAATTTATTTATTTCAACTTAAGAGAAATATCATATAAAATTTGTTTAAAGATTAAAAAAAAGCTTTTATCGTACAATTATAATCTTTTAAAAAGATTACGTGTAATGACATAAGCATCTCCAAGATTGGATTCTTACAGTCATATATATAAATAATTTGACGTTATCTTAAGATTAATAGCTACTATTTTTTTTTTTAATTTTGTGTGGGGTTGATTATTTATTAAATTAAAAAAAAAAAAATTGATGTGGACACTACATGACTTCCTTTTACGCCTATTAAATTACATATACATATTTTTTTTACAATCAGAGGTTTTTTTTTGTGTTCAGTCATTTGACTGGTTTGATGCAGCTCTCCAAGATTAATCTAGTGCTAGTCGTTTCATTTCAGTATACCCTCTACATCTTACATCTCTAACAATTTGTTTTACATATTCCAAACGTGGCCTGCCTACACAATTTTTCCCTTCTACCTGTCCTTCCAATATTAAAGCGACTATTCCAGGATGCCTTAGTATGTGGCCTATAAGTCTGTCTCTTCTTTTAACTATATTTTTCAAAAAGAAAGCTTCTTTCTTCATCTATTTGCCGCAATACCTCTTCATTTGTCACTTTATCCACCCGTCTGATTTTTAACATCCTCCTATAGCACCGCATTTCAAAAGCTTCTAATCTTTTCTTCTCAGATACTCAAAGATTCTTCTATTAATCAGAGGTTAGTAATTATTACTGAATCAATATATTTAAATTAAAAAAAAGTTAATTAAAAAGGTTAAAAAAAAATTGTTTACAATCAGAGGTTGGTATGCCTGGTATTTCTTTCACCACCACATTCGGTCGCCCTAAAGCATACGACCAAATATCTGTGCCACAAACGGCTACTGAACCTCGAACAGTTTAGCGACCAGTATTCTAAGTAGCTCCTAGAGCTTAGCTAACAGCGTGAGCGGTCTAAGCGCGGTGCCATACACCACCGGCTTACGTTTCCCAACCGCTCACTTGTCATATACTTGTTAAAATGGGTACGCACCCAGTCAACTTCTAAAAATCTACGTCTAGATCTACTACATCTATAAATTAAAATTACATATAAGTCAATCAGAGGTTAATAATTATTAATAAATAAATATATTCAAATTAAAAAAAAAAAAAAGTTAAAAAGAAAAGGAGATGAATTCGGATTCAACCGATGTGCCTTCCCGTTGTAAGATCCAAATATTTCATTAATTAACATTTTATTGGCTATAATTCTGGTACCGATGAAAATAAGTACCACCTATGATATATCGTTCAAACGCTCTCAAAGAGGGCTTGTTACTGCAGTTAAGAAAAAGTCCAAATCTAAACGTTTTGGATTTTGGGTTTTTTTGGACATTTTTGTTCAAGTCAATTGCAGTCAAAGGGGGGAGGTGTACAACTAGATGTTAAAACAGTCCTAAATGAAAAATTTCAACATTTTATGGCTAATCGTTTTTTAGTTATGCGAAGTAGGTACGTACAGACGTCACGTCAAAATGGATTCAGGGTTGATTAAAATGGATGTTTCCGTTGAAATCTAAAAACCAAAATTTTTCGTGATCACAATACTTCCTTTACTTCGTACAATGAAGTGAGAAAAATTACGTAAAAATGGTGTACGGAGTACCAAGGTCTTAGCATTTCTCCCACCTCACCCCATTCGGTTGCCCTAAAGCATACGACAGAATGTCTGTGCCACAAATGGGTACTACGCTTCAAAACGGTTTAGAGACCAATATCCTAATTAGCTTCTAGAGCTTATCTAATTGCATGAGCGGAATAAGCGTGGAGCCCTTCACCGTTGCTTGCATGTCCCCCGCTCACTTGTCATATATAAATGGGTAGGCGCACCCAGTCTACATACTAAAATATATGACTTGTCAAGAAATTAAAATTTATTCCTTCAAGGATAGCAATTTGATACCACGCCTAGGTCGTTGAATGCCAGAAGTACCTGTCCAGACAGGAGTACCAAGGTCGTCAGAAAAATCTCAGCTCGAACAGAGATGACAATAATATTACGAAATTACTACGATACTAATCGAACATAATCATTTAGATGCCGTACTTGGATAATATTTCCCGTACATATATTATACGGAAAATATAGACTATCGATACAATTCTCGACTTCTTGAGACCTATAACATGTAATTTAGTAAATTTAATATCGTTTTCTGTTATGATAAAGAATGTTTTTTGTAATTTAAGTAAAACCAAATCAGTCTGATATAAAAATTAAATATCTGTTTAAAAAGTACGTTATGTAACGACCGTATAATAATAGCCATTGATGAACGAGTAAGTTAACGATGCACGAGTCTTGGCGATTGTTGTTAACTTTGCAAGAGTTATTAACGGCCATTATAGAAGGATGCATACAATATTTTTTGTGCGGCTTAAAAAATAAGGGGATTATTGATTTAAAATAACGGTAAAATACATTGTTTTACGGAATATTTTTTTATTAATTTTTCAAAAAATAAATTATATAATACATTTCTGTGTCAATAGGTTATTAATTATAAATTATGCCTTTTCTATAATTTTTATCAGTGTTAAAGAATTTCTTCCTAAGAATTCAACGTAATTAACAAAGTGATAAACAATGTAGTATAGAAACTTAAGTTACCTATCCCAGTACATTCAAATTAATATCTGTTTAGCTAACTACTAAATCAGATTAAAATCAAAGTAAGAAAACAACTGATACATTAAAGATACCCGCTTCTGATTGGTCAGGGGTTGAAAAGAGACGGCTTTTGATTGGTTGAACACCTGTATTATGTATCGTTCGTATCAAGAAGCATTTGTGTTGATTTGTTTGTTGTATGAGCTCAAATTTTTATTTTGAATGAAGCGCTTTCATTTAGCGGAAAAATTGAGGTAACAACTGTATAAAAAATTGTTTTTTTTTTTTTTTTTTTTTTTTTTTTTTTTTTTTTTTTTTTTTTTTTGTTTAACCTTCGGGTCCACCGTTAGGTACTGCTTCAGAGGATGAGATGAATGTTTTGTAGCGTGTATGAAAATGCCATGCCTGACCGGGATTCGAACCCGGGACCTCCGGATGAGAGGCCGAAATGATACCACTCGCGCCACGGAGTTCGGCATAATAAATTGTATTTTTGATTACCTTCATTTACCCCCCCCCCCCCCCCCCCGAAGCTGGAACAAGCATCTAAGCATAACTCAGCTCCATGGGGTGCCTTCGCCTCAAACTACCTCGGTAACTGTATAAAAACTGTACTGTGTACTATACACAGTACGTTTACATTAACATTTATTATTCTTATTATTTTTTTTTACATTTAGTTAAAAAAACTAAGTTTTTTGTAAATTTTATAAAAATAAAGTATAAAACAAATGTTAATATAAACAACGTATACTTTTTATAGTACACAATACAATTTATTATACAGTTGTTAGTTCAACTTTTTATAATTATTTTTTTCATTTTAATTTTTTTATTCTAGTGTTTATCTATATTTAGAATTAGGTTTAGTATTTTATATATTTAGAATTTACTTTTGTTTTTTATTCTAGTATTTTAATGTGTTTATTATTTAATTTTTGTTTATAAATATTTATCTAAAATTATATTTTTGTTTTGGGGATAAAAAAGGAAAACATAGAGCTGTGTTAAAACATCACAACTCAAGAAAGAACTAAAAATGTTCAGAATTTTGAAACTTTTCGTTGTAAAAGGTTTTTTTTTATGTTAGTACGCTAAATTCAAGAAGGCAGTTAGCCTTAGGCCCGCCTTTTTTCTAGTAATAACGAACGTCTGTTTCATAATGATCTCTCATTATGATGCAGGTCTCAGCTGCGTAATTCAAACTTTATAATACAATCATAGAAAAAAAATAATTTTTTGACGGTTGTAGAGAATGTCAAATTTCGGTAACAATCTCGACTTCTTTACACATAAAAGATTTTATTTATTAAATTTAATATCATTGTCTCAATGATAACGATTTTTGTATCGTAATTTACGCAAAAAAAAAAAATTAATTTGATATAAAAATTAAAGCATATCTCGAATATCTGATTTAAAAAAAATGTTATGATTATGAGGAATACATAATTTCGATACCAATCCCGACTTTCTCAGACCTACATATAAAATTTGATTTATTAAATTTAATATCATTTCCTACAACGATAATGATTGTCTATTGTATTTTAGGTAAAAACGAATTAAATCGATATAAAAATAATGTATATCTAATATCTAAACAAAAAACAATGCGTTTATGAAAACGAGTAATATCGCATTTCGATACCTACGTCGACTTTTTCAGACTTGTATGACATGATTTATTGCCATTGTCTATAACGATAACGACTGTTTATCCTAATTTCCGTAAAATGAAGAATAGTACGATATAAAAATTAATGAATAAGGTAAATATTTAAATAAGAAATAATTTTTTGATTAAGGGGAATGTTGAATATCGACTCTAATATCGACCTCTTCGGTCAGAAATATGTGATTTCGTAAAATAACTGACATCATATATTAATGATCATTATGAACTATCGATCGGTACGTGAAAACAAATTAGTATGTTAATAGATTAAATGAATATAATGAAAACTTACATATTTAACTCTGCATAGATTGTTAAGTAACTACCGAAGTTCGATCCAAATATCGACCTCATTAGACCTAAAAGATGAGATATTTCAAATTAAATTTCAGAGTCTATTAAAGGTAAATATGAATTATAATACAATATGTAAAAACTAATAAAAATAAAGGATATTACTAATATCTAAAACGAAACAAAAAAAAAAATAATTTTTTGATGGCTGTAGAGAATGTCGAATTTCGATACTAATATCCACTTCTTCAGACTTATAAGATTTAGTAAATTGAATATCATTGTCTATTTGTGGTAACGAGTTTTTTTTTATGAAAGAGTGGGTATCAAGAGCTATGCTCAATAGCCCGGTGGAAATTGGTAGCGTATGAAAAGTGCCATACCTGATCGGGATTTGAACCCAGGACCTCCGTACAGATTGCCGTGAAGTTATCTATTAAGCCACGGAGGTAATGTTTATTTATTTTAATTTATAAAAAATTAGTTGGATATAAAAATTAAAGGAAATCATTACTACATAAATAAAAAACTATGTTTTGATGGCTAAGGGGAATATCAATTACGACTTCCTCAGACATGTTTAAAAGATTATTTAAAAATTTTAATGACATTGTCTATTAATGAGAATGATTTTTTTCATAATTTACGTAAAAACAAATTAGTCTCATGTATAAGTTAAAAGCTAATTCATTGTATATTAGTACAATTAGTACTAATACTATTAGTATAATACTATACAATATACTATTGTACAAATATACAATTGTACTAATTGTATATTAGTACAATTAGTACTAATATACAATGCATATAGAATGTATATACAATGTATGTAGTACTGTATATTAGTACATTGTATATTAGTACGAGCCTGTAATGATGGTCATTAATGCAGGAGTGTGAAGTAAGTTACGACACTAATGTTGTCGTCAACTTCGTAAGAGTGCATTAATGGCCATTGTAGAGTATCATACCGTATTTTTTCTACGGTTGAGAAATTTGGAATTATTGATTTAAATCAATGATAGAATGCATCGTTTACAGAAGCCAGCGTATGCGACTCTCTCCGCAGAAGGGAGCGCATTGCTTCCTCTAAAACAATTAGTGCCCCGGTAGGCGTATTCCTGCTAACCCGAAAGGTGTTAGCACAGAAAGACCTTCAGCGGACGGACTGAAGGGAAATAACGCCGGGAGTACTAGGCTCAAAAGCTTAGTCGCCCACGGTCGGACCCAGTAAATAATTTTCACGCTGGTCCATACGGATAGGAACGCAAATCACCAAATCTATCCATAAATATAACTTAAAATTTATAATCGCCACTAAATAACTATCCAAACCCCGTCGAGGGAAAACACCCACCTAGTGACGTTACCGGTCGCCACACCACCCCCTCTGTTCCGAGCTCTGAGGGGCTTTACCGGAGGTCGTCTTTAGACCCTCTAACTGATTACATCTCACAGTCATCAGCCCAGGCCTCGGTCGGGATTCCACCGTTGTAACTGCCTCGGCAGACATTTGCATTAGTAAATACATATCTAATTTCGCCTTCACGTAGGCCTCAAACGGATATCTTCACATCCAACCTAACATGATTCCCAAACTAACTAACCGAAACCGCGGAAACGAGAACCCCGAGCCTAATACAGATTTGACAACACCATTCGTGACTGTGAATGCCTCAGAAAAAGAACGTGATTAAAACGAACGCTACTCTCATACCAATCATAATTGTGTTTTACGCAATACAGAAATTCAGACCTACACCCAAATAAGTCGTCCGTTTTAAGTCACCTAACAAGGGAAACTCAACCTCCATTCTGGTCCGCGCAGGAGCCGGGGACAAACCTTTCACCACCAACCGGTCCCATCATGGTGTCTCGCGTGGCATTACCAAGTCACTATCAGGATCGCCCCGCGGAGGGAAGCCACACCTCCGGTCGCACGGGTACCATACCCCGGCAGCGCAGCCACCGGTCACCACCAGCGGGAGCCCCAAATCGAATCACAAACAATACCAATATAACCGTGGCATGACGCCAATTAGCCTACCTCTAACCAAGCCAATGCCTAGGCCGGAAACCTAACCACCCGGGATCCTATCACGATCGAGTACCTCCATTAACAGGTTGACTGCCATGAGACCTAAATTTAGGTCTCGCATAAATAGTTATGGCTGCCGTATGTAAAAATCAAAAACTCTTAATAATTGTTTTTGAGACCTAAAATTAGGTCTCACGTTGTTGTGTCCTGAGGCCATGACATCTATAATCAATAATAGGTCTCACTGTATTCATTTCTTAATATAATGAGACCTAAATCTAGGCCACATTGTTTCCTCAGAAAATAATATTTTTTAAAAGAAAAAAATTCAGAGATTATTATGGTATGTTTAGCATTTATATACCATAAATATTTTATAATTATGTTGCTCTTATAAGATTTTTTAAACGTACATATTTTACAGTACTGACAAGTTTGTGGTATTCGATTTTGTATCTCTTTGCGACGAAGAAATCAAGTCATTGTGTATTCCCTAGTTTTGAATTGTTGAGGTTATGTGGTTCTGTTTTGGTTTGAAAAAAGTTGTTTTTGTTTGGTATACGATCTTTTTTGTAGTATTTTTTTAATATAAAAATAAGAAAATGGATGATAGTCATATTGCCGAGTTGCTAGAAAGGCCTACATCACCTTTTAGTGATGAAGAAAGTTTGTTTGTAGATGATAATCAGTATGATCCAGATTTCACATTGGAAGATGATTTAGAAGTAAGTTCTGTTGATGAAGATACAGAGTTTCAAAATGTTTATATTGGTAATTCAAAATTATATTTAGGTATTGGTAGTGAGATCATATTAGATTTACCTGTAGTGAGTGAAGTGGTTAATAAAGATATTTTCCAACCGGTTGATGTAAACATTGGAGTTGATGTACCTACTACATCACTAAAAATGGATGGTAAGTGTTCATGGGGGCCTGTAGGAGAAGAAAATATGCTTGTTCAAATACCTTTTAATCCAGATAACCTAAATTTAGGTACTAATATGGATATTATTGAAACCATGTCTCGTGCATCACCCTTTGACTTTTGGAAATTATTTGTGACTGATAATATCTTATTAAAATTAGTAACCGAAACTAATAGATATGCTGCTCAGCAGATCCAGTCCCGCGAGTTCATTTCACCTAATACAAGAATAAGAGAGTGGAAAGAAACTGATGTAGAAATGAAACAATTTTTAGGTATAGTGCTTTACATGGGGTTGAATCCAATGGCTACTATAGCTCATTATTGGCGGACAGATGATTTATATATTTCAGTAATTTGTAAACAAATGAGCAGAAACCGCTTCGAATTACTGCTGAGCCTTTTTCATTGCCTAAATAATGAAAATGCAGCACGTGATGACAGGCTACACAAAATACAAGGAATTATAGATGAAGTTGTTTATCATTTTAAAATGGTTGTGGAGCCTGAACAAGATATGTGTATAGATGAAAGTATTGTTCCTTTTTTAGGAAGAATTTTTTTCTGTCGGTACATTAAGGGTAAAAGACACAAGTACGGTATCAAAATATTTAAATTATGCGTGAAAGACTTTTATACTCTGTCATATAAAGTATACTGTGGTAAAGGAGGAGTAAAAGAAGGGCTTATGTCAGAAAATATTGTCATGGAGTTAGCAGAACCATATCTGAATTGCGGTCGAACATTATTTACAGACAATTTTTATTCCAGTGTTCAGCTTGCTGAGAAATTATTAGACAATAGAACACATCTGGTTGGTACACTTCGAAGAAATAGGAAATTTAATCCACCTGAAGTAATCAATAAGAAACTTCATCGAGGAGAATGTGTTGCTAGTAAAAACAATAATGGTGTAGTTGTAGTTAAGTGGAAAGACAGGAGAGACATTTTAATGGTTACTACAAAACATACAAACAAATTGGTAGTGACTAATCGCAAAACTGAAGTTTTGAAACCTGCAGCAGTAGTGGATTATAATTGGGGAAAATCATACAAGATTTGTCTGATCGATTGGGATCTTACTCCAATCCTTTAAGGAGGTCCATTAAATGGTACAGAAAAGTGATTTTGATCTGCTTCTGACAACTTCAGTGGTAAATGCTGTAAGTATTTATAATACAGTGACAGGTAGTAAAATGAACATCACTACATTTAAAGAGGAACTTGTAAAAGCATTGTTTGTGCCTCCAATCATTGAAACAGTTAGTCAGTCTCATGTGCTTACAAAAACAAAAAAATGGAAGATGCAAGCCATGTTATAAAAACAAAGTTATCACTCTTGGAAGAAATCTCGCTCAAAAAAGTTAATACTATGTGTGTTAGTTGTGGTTTTCATATATGTATGGAGTGTTTTTTTGAAAAACATACTGTTAACTGTAAATGAATGCATTGTTTGTAGATAGTTAATTAACACTAATAGTTAATTTGACACTAATTAAGGTTAGTGTCAAAAATCACCTATCAGACACAAACGAGGTAAGGAGATACATTCTTAGTTACATTTTTATCATTTTATTTAACTAAACTTGTTACAATGATACACAGGACAGTTTTATATTTGGTCGTATTTTTCTAATTTGCCATGAGACCTAAATTTGGGTCTCAATTATTTTTTCATTTATTTTGAAGTATTGCGTTTTTTTATTTAATTTTCATGTATAATTTGCTTATTTTATCCAAAAACAAAAGAATAAAAAAATTAAAAAAAATTAGTAGTGCCATCATGATTAACACTGTTGGTATGGCAGTCAGCCTGTAACAATATGAGACCTATAATTAAGTCTCACAGTAATAAAAAAAAAATCATCTGAATTTATATGGCAGTCAACCTGTTAAACTCCTTAAGAAGACCTACACACCGCAAGGTTTTTTAGTCTATTACGGACACACATATTGGAAACATTAAAATGGAATCGTAAAATTTTTAGTATAGCGTGTGTTGCTTTTATGTCCAACAGATAGCGCTGTTTTTTTTTTAAAAAAAGCATGTTTTTACCTGTCACAGGTGTGATAACTTAGTTATATAAATAGTAGGTATATAAAAACATGCCCGTATTCGAATGCAACGTTGTGTCAAAATTTCAAAGCAATCGGTGAAGAACTTTCGGAGATTTAAGATTTTGAACAAACGAACATTTATATTTTTATTTATATAGATTGATTTATTTAGTTATTCTTTCAAAATGTATTATTTAAAAAAAATCTCTATTATTTTGGGAGGATGTATTCATACATGTCACAGCGATAGTTCTGAAACAACATGATCAATCAAGCTGAGATTTTAACTGTAGCTTCTACTACCCATATTGGCAATAAATAGCTAGATAAATAATGACTGTCCAGGTTCAGGTTTAGGTTTAGGTTTAACTTTGATATTTTACTAATGGCTTGTCATTATGGACCGGAATTCTAAATGTAGCTTCTACTAACTTTTTTATTAAAAAATCCTAATCAAATTATTATTTTTTTCTCTTCAGTCATTTGACTGGTTTGATGTAGCTCTCCAAGATTCCCTATCTAGTGCTAGTCGTTTCATTTCAGTATACCCTCTACATCCTACATTCCTAACAATTTGTTTTACATATTCCAAACGTTGCCTGACTGCACAATTTTTCCCATCTACATGTCCCTCTAATGCTAAAGCGACTATTCCAGGATGCCTTAGTATGTGGCTTATAAGTCTGTCTCTTCTTTTAACTATATTTTTCCAAATGCTTCTTTCTTCATCTATTTGCCGCAATACCTCTTCATTTGTCACTTTATCCACCCGTCTGATTTTTAACATTCTCCTATAGCACCGCATTTCAAAAGCTTCTAATCTTTTCTTCTCAGATACTCCGATCGTCCAAGTTTCACTTCCATATAAAGCGACACTCCAAACATATACTTTCAAAAATCTTTTCCTGACATTTAAATTAGTTTTTGATGTAAACAAATTATATTTCTTATTGAAGGCTCGTTTCGCTTGTGCTATTCGGCATTTTATATCGCTCCTGCTTCGTCCATCTTTAGTAATTCTACTTCCCAAATAACAAAATTCTTCTACCTCCGTAATCTTTTCTCCTCCTATTTTGACATTCAGCGGTTCATCTTTGTTATTTCTACTACATTTCATTACTTTTGTTTTGTTCTTGTTTATTTTCATGCGATAGTTCTTGCGTAGGACTTCATCTATGCCGTTCATTGTTTCTTCTAAATCCTTTTTACTCTCGGCTAGAATTACTATATCATCAGCAATCGTAGCGTCTTTATCTTTTCACCTTGTACTGTTACTCCGAATCTAAATTGTTCTTTAACATCATTAACTGCTAGTTCCATGTAAAGATTAAAAAGTAAACAGTGCTGTGACATGCTGAATACTTAGAAAAATGTATGAGCCACATTTGTTTTGATGGTGCACCCTTCATCTGCAGAGTTGGAAACGATCAGAACTCTTAGCGTATACAGGGTCTGATTTTTTCTTGCATTAACTGGTTTCAGCTTTCTCACAGCTATTCGGTGTTTTCAAGTGAATTAAATGTAAGTAAAAATAAAGTTTAATATTTCTTTTCTTTACTTTAATGTCTTGATTTCTTTACTTATAAGTTTCAAGAAAATCAGTAAACAAAAAAATTAATATAGAGCAACAAAATATTTACCTGAAAAAATTACATTCTCACCTAAAAACAACAAAAACAAATAAAGAGCAAAAAGTTTGCTAAAAGATAGTTTCTTCCCATCTAAATGTGTCAAATAAAAATGAAAAGCAATATTATGAAAATTGTTTTAAACCTGCTTTATACATTTTAGTCATACTTTAATCAAATTATTATCATATATTGCACGAGGTTAATTTAGAATTCAAAAGATAATATCATATATTGAAATTTATAATATTTTTATAAAATATCAAACAAATTTTGATATTTTTTTGATTTTACAGATTTTTCAATTTTTTACATCGCACCCTTAATTTACTCCCGTACGGAGGGATGTTTGCAAAAATAATGGTGGAATATTGTATCGTCACTCGACCTTAGAAACTGTGAAAAATTTCATCAATTAGTGATGTCAGGAAGTATGCTAAATTAAGGATGCAAGATTTGAAGAGAAACATAAAAAAAAAACGTTTTAAGTTAAAGAAAAGCAAGTAAAAAATTACTCAAAAAGAGTTTTCTTCTGATTTAATAAAATACAAAAACCAAAAATTATTAATTCTAGTGATACTGAAACGTGAAGGTAAAATCCTTTCGCAGAAAATTATTTTTGAACAATTTTTTTGCTCTTTATTATACTAAAGTTAGCATTCCCCAATATAATTATTGTAATATCTTAGTAGAAGTAGCCACAAAATAAGTTAGAAGTTGAAAAAAATATACATAAAAAATAAAATCCTTTCCAAACCACTCTTAAACACGGCTGAGACAACACTTGACCCATAACTGGGTGAATATCAGGGAGGGTTTAGGAAGGGCAGGTCATGGGTAGAAAAAATACTAAACCTTAGAAGCCTGATGGATATTAAAAGAATCAGAAATTTAAAGTACGTCATAACTTTCATTGACTTTAAGAAGGCCTATGATTCCATAGACAGAGACACATTAATCAACATTTTAAGAGAACTGGGGCTGGATAGTAAAACTACAGAGTTGGTCAAAGCTACATTAACAAATAACACCTCCAAAGTTAAATTCACGGGAGAACTTTCAGAGCCGTTTAAAATTAAAACAGGAGTAAGACAAGGAGATGGCTTATCACCGTTATTGTTCAATTGCGTTCTAGAGAAGATAATTAGAGAATGGAGAAAGGCGATTGACACCAAAGACCTACATCTCGGAAAAAAAAAAACAATTGAGTTGTTATAGACCGCTTAGCTTTTGCTGATGATATGGCGTTAATCACCGATACAATAGAACATGCGCACGAACAAATAACAGAACTCCAAAGACAAGCGGCTAAGGCTGGCTTACAGATCTCCTTTGAGAAAACACAATACGTTACAAACATCAAGAACGCGCCACAACATCTTAAAATAAACAGAAATAAAATCCAGAACTAACAGTTTTAAATACCTAGGAGAATGGATAACACAAAACAATAGTGAAAAAATAGCTCTAGAAAACAGATTACTCAAATTAGAAAAAGCATATAATATCACGAAGAATACCTAGAACAAGAAATCCCTTTCCTGGAACACCAAACTAAAACACTACCAAACGGTAGTTAGACCAGAAATACTATGCGGCAGAAACGCTGAAACTATATAAAGTACTGGACGTAGAGAGAATAGAAAAAATAGAGAGAAGAATCTTACGGAAAATATTAGACCCAAAAAACAACACAGGACTAGATTATAAACAAAGATCAAACTAAGAGGTAACTATATTCTAAAATAGAAAAAATAACAGATGTAATCAGGAAATGAAAAGTACAATTCTATGGACACATATACAGAATGGAGAACACCAGACTAACAAACAGATACTCACCCTACTAAACACTCACAAGAACAAGATAACCTGGCTTAAAGAAATAGACAATGACCTAGTAAACGATTCAATAGACTCAAGACATTTTAAAAGACAGAGCAACATTCAGAAAACAATACAGGAATTAGAGTTTCAGGAGAGGAAAAGAGGGAGAAAATGGACTCAAGAAGACAAAGAACACCACTCTAGAAACATGGGCTAAAAAGTTGATTAAGCGTGCCCTCTAAATGGGCTATTCGAAAAGAAAAACAAAAAGTGCAAAGTTGCAAACAAAAAATTTAAGATTAAAGGAAAATCTAACGGTATGAAAATAAAAAAAATTATTATTGAACAAAATATGTAGCCGATAGAAAATTACGAGTATATTTTAAAGAAATGAAGACATAATGTGATAAATATCAGAATCTCAGATGAAAGAATGGTATTAAAAGGAGAGGGTAATCTATTGGTAACTAATGGGGATGTATGAAAGGGTCTAACTTAAAAAAAAACCAAACCATAATGGTTTTGAGTGATATAAATCAACCTCAAGTCAATTCTGAAAATTGTACAACAATTTTTAAGAATAACAAACATCATATGCCAGGCATATGAAAGAAAATGAGAGCACTATTATTTTCCTTATTATTTTTGTCATTGAACTTAATATTCTGTTGTACATTCAAAAAATTATTGAGTATCAAAATGTAGGCGATATTCAGCACTACACGTAACACATTCACTTTATTCACAATAAGAAATCGGTGCATAATAAATATCATTAATCTTAGAAAAAACTTCTTAAATTTTCATAGGTATCACAACTGTAACAAAAACCAAGATAAATATGAAGGGGAAAAATTATTTGTAAAAGTGCTTGAAGATAAAAAAAAATTAATGATTTCAGAGCAGTACCACCGCTTGAATTTAACAGAGATGTAAATGACGTTAAACAAGAATAAATTATAAGCTAATTATATACAATCGATATAACTATTTAGAGAAGTAGGTCGTGTAAATACGTAATAATTATGATAAAATAATCTCAGATTTAAAAAAAAAGTATTATTTTTATTTAAAACAAAATTTAATAAGTATATAATATTTTCGTAAACTCATTTCATAATTATTTCAGTCTTGCACTATCTTCAGTGACTGGTGTACTAATTCCATTACAATATTAATTCTGTCGTGTGTTTACATTAAGTATTTCATAACTTCCAGTGTATTAAAAGATGAAAGATGGCTGACCGACGTCGTCGTCACGCATTATAGTACACGTCCACATGTTGCGGGTCCGATACGTGATTTACTAACAAAATTTTGATGGGAAATTTACGATCACCACAATGTAGTCCGGACTTAGCACCTTCTGATTACTATTTGTTTGAGAAATTGAAAGAATTTTTGTGTGGTAAGCAATTCGAGGGTGTCGATGAACTAAAAAATGCTGTTAATCAGTGGCTAAATAGACTGGCGGCAAAGAATACGACGAGGGTATATTGAAGCTGGTGCATCGCTACGCTAAAAGTCTTAATTTATGTGGTGATTATATAGAGAAGTAGTATAAGGTATGTAGTTAAAGAGAAATAAAAAATATTTAATAGTTTCAGAATAAACGTTTTTACAATGAAACGGTCTTTACTTTAGAGATAACCTCTCGTAGATTTATGAATAAAAAAAATTAACAGAACAGTTTACAACTCGATGAAAGCAAAAGATGAACAACTGGTAAACGGGAAGGGAAAACAAAGAATAGAAACTTTTAAGTTGTGGTGTTATAAGAGAATATTGAAAATTATATGATTTGGTAGAATATAAAATTATAATATTTTACGATTAACTACAGACAGATAAGAGAAGTTTGTGACATAATCTTGATTAATGAATTTGGTTCAAAGAAATGTAAAGGGTAAAAGTAGTAAAGGAAGATGAAGATTGGACATATGAAACAGATAATTGAGGATGGAGGATATGAAAGCCAAAAGAAGTACACATCAAAAAGGGATCTGCTAAATAGTAAAAAAAAAAGACAAAAAACTACTAGAGGAAAAAATTATTAGTCAGAAAAAACTACTATTATTCTAAAAATTTTTTTTAATAAAATTATTAAATCTCAAACTCTGGTGCTTTATTTTATTAGGTAAATTATATTTAACTTGATAAATTATAAAATGAAGAAATATAGAGATGAATCAGAGAAGGGAAAAGCTGTGGCAGAATTATTTTCTATTATATGATCTTTATATAGGTCAAATAATCCTCACCCTTTAAACAGTGGTTGAGGGAAGAAAGATAAAGAGATTGAATTTCATATACTGTATAAAATATTTCAATGAACTACATGAGAGCTTCAATTAATCATGTCAAAATTATATTAATAAAAATGAGATCAATTTATTGCATTTTGAGTGTGTGTGTGTGAGGAAGAGAGAAAGATTGCGCACGCGCATGCGTGTGCATATGTGTGCGCGCGTGCGTGCATTGATGCATATACTATATATAAACTTTGTAGGACCTTTTGTTCATTCTAATCCTTTTTTTGTATTATTTCATTATTTTTATTCCTTCAACCTAGTGAAGTAGTAACAACACAAGTAAAGATCGGTTAAGTCCATGATGTATGAATGCGGGTTGCAAGGAGGCAAGAGCCAAGAAACCGTGCCGAGATCCCTCAAGTATACTTGAACAGTGTTTCAAGCATCTCCTCTACCACCAGTCGTCATCTACGTCATCATCCCTGACTACAATTTTTTCTTTCTTTTATTTTTTCCCACCATCATCATCATCATAATTATCATTCTCTTGTTCTATTCTTTTTTACGGATAGAAAAAGGTCAAGGTGTTTTGTCTTTTATTTTATAATTTTTTTTTCTATTTCTAGTTACCTTTCAACCATCTCTTAAACTAGCGAGGTCTTTTTTTCTATTTTTAATAGTAAACCACA
This sequence comes from Lycorma delicatula, assembly GCF_047948215.1. Taxonomy (NCBI): domain Eukaryota; kingdom Metazoa; phylum Arthropoda; class Insecta; order Hemiptera; family Fulgoridae; genus Lycorma; species Lycorma delicatula. The sequence continues at coordinate 12,027,994 of NC_134465.1, forward strand.
ATTTAGATAGAAAATTTACAATGAATTTTTTATTTCTCAATTTAAAATTTGTAAGTCTTTTTGCATAAATGTTAATATCAGTTTTTAACATTTTATAATAAGATGAAATAAAAAATGCTAAAATTGTTTTTCGCAGCAGAGTTTGAAAATAACAAACTATTTAACCTCATTATATTTAAAATAGATAACAAAGACGTTTTAAAAATATATAGGAAATACACATCAACTAAAACAATTATCCACGACATATTTAATAATACTATAAAGCATACTCGATCTCTTACACATGTTACATCGCAATTAATAAATATACACTTTGTTAATGAAAACTAATATGAAGAACTTGACATAATGAAACATCTGGCACATATCGGTTGTTATCCAGTCATATTTATAAACAATATGCAACAAAAAATATTGAAAAAAAAGAACACATAAACACAGAAAATATAAAACATTAATAAACATTAACCGTTATTTAAAAAAAAAGAAAAAAGGTAGTTGTGTTGCTTTCATCAATAATGTACACAAAATATTACAAAAAAATTAACACGACAAACACAGCACCTCAGGAGTAAACAAACTAAATAATTACACATTGGAAAAACTGGAAACACATTATCTACAAACAGAATTACATACAACAAATCAATTTTTGCTATATTTTCATGGAAACAATACAAACATATAAAGACATTAATTACAACATGCAAATTGTACACATAGAATATAAAAACTAAGGTTTTAATGTTTCAATTGAAAATTACTTCAATGTAGATACATTTATTATTCGATTACATGTCGTAGAAAATTATTTAATAATTCCAAAACAGTTACCGTTAACAAGATACTGAAGAAAAAGCAAGATTAATTAGATGAGAAAGGTAATTTTGAAAGATTGAATAGTTTATAACTTTTCTTTTTTTTTATCTATCTTATCACACTGATAAGATGTGAAAATTAAAAATTATCATACTACATCTTATCATATTAGCCCACCAGGCTGGTCTAGTGGTAATACACATGTTGCAAATCACTTGTTTAACAGCTGATGTTCGAAGTTCAGACTTCTCAGGTTCAAATCCTAGTAAAAATTGGTTGAGTTTTTTACAGATCTGAATACTAGACAGTGGATACCAGTATATTTTGGTGGTTGGGGTTCAATAAATGACACCTTTCAGGAACGGTTGGTCTGAGTCTGTACAAGACTACAGCTTATTTACATGACATCTTCATCTCATTAGACCATGTTGGGGGGGGGGGGAGTTGCTTATTGTTCACTAGTGAACGATTGCAATGTTCAGAAAAAAAAAAATCTTATCATACTGTTTAATGAATAAAAAAGTGTTTTAATTGTAAGTACAAGAAATAAAAAACTGAAGATGAATCATTAACCTGCTTAGGGTTACTTTACAGAGGAGGAGTGGAAAGAAGCAAAATAATAAAGCAGGAAACAAAGAAAAGAAAACATGAAAGTAATAATTACACATTAACGTACAATCTAGTTCATACATCAAGATATAATATTGCAGTAGAATAATATAAATAATTAATGAACAATTGTATTGAACTAATCAACTGAACAAGAAAAGAGGTTCGGATTTTTTTTAAAGGACTGTTGTTACTAATACTTAAAACTATATGATTAATTATTATTAAAATTAATCTATTATTACTTGATTTATTACTTTTTTATTATTATTACTTTTACAGTGATTTATGCTTCTTAGAAAAGATTAGTTTTTAATGAAAAATTATTTAAATAATTAAAAGTTTACAATTATTACAGACAGATGTTTGATAATCTCAGTAAAAGAAATAAAATAAATCATTTTGTTGTTGGTTTATAATGAATGTATTACCTCAGTATCATATTCAAATATAAATTCTTAAATACTTTAAATATATCATGATCTGATACTTGACAAAACATGAAAAAATTACAAAAATTCACCCGCCATGTGGATGTTTCAATTACAAAATAATAAATATCAAAATAATGTTACTTTAAATAGATATCAGTTTTAATAATTGAGTAACAAGCAAAGACAGTCTTTGACAGATAAACATAGAAAAAAACAGCTCTGTGGTGAGGGAATTTTTGTAATTTTTTTAAAGTTTTTGCACAACTTAAATTATTAAATATTTTTTCTCCGTGTTTGAAGTAAAGAATTGTGTTTAGAGAAGTTTGAGAGTAACAAACAATATTCAGTCTCTTTGTATATCAATTTTTTTTTTGAATTTGGGCCAAACAATTGTTTTTTGAGGGATACCTTTGACAGTATTTATCAGGGGTTTGTATTATTCACCATTTTTTTATATTGTACTGTTTTTGTTGATATTCAGGACAAATAATTGTTTTTTGGGTTTCTTTTCAATTAAAATGTTTTTTTTTGGGGGTTGACAAGGAATTTACACTTTTACATTGAAAATGTATTTTTGGTGGTTGTGATTTATTGTTTCTCCAAGCCAGTTATCATGCTGGCCTCCATGGCACGAGTGGTATCATACCGGCCTTTCATCCGGAGGTCCTTGGTTCAAATCCCAGTCAGGTGTGGCATTTTCACACACGCTACCAATCATTCATCTCATCCGCTGAAACAATACCTATTGGTGGTCCTGGAGGATAAACAAAAAAAGAAAAAGAAAAAAGCCAGTTGTCATATTCAAATTTTACTTACTCATTAATTATGTCTTTACTGCTATTTTTATTACATACATTTCTTCAATTGTGAGAGATTTAATTTTATTACTAGCGATTTTTAAAACCGATCTATTTTATAACTTGAAAATATGGTTTGTTTTCACTAATAATATATCAGCATAATTAGATTTATGTTTCTTATATTTGTATGCTTGTAAATATTCTTGAAATTATTTTTCTAACGACAACTTAGCGCAAAGAATGCATTTGCTATGATTAAAAGGGAGCAACAATTAGGGTAATATGTTAAGAGGAGAAATAAAGGTGAAATGTGAAACAGGACTACCGAGATGAAAGATGGGAAGAGTATGTTTTGGGGAATCTACAGGTGTTAAGTGTCCGATGGTGGTAGGTTGTTGAACAAAATAGAAATAATGCTCAGCGTAGAAGCCTCTACATTACAATTATTTTGTGAATTAAAAACATCTTCATTTTATTTATTATAACCTTTGATTCCTTTGTACAGTATTCATCTTCTAGGTGGCCTTTCATTATTCAATCAACGACTCGTTCATGGACTTGCTAAAATACTATTAGCCAACAAATATCTTTATGTAATTACAATTTGCAACCAGCTTTTTTTTTCTTCAATTTTGTTACATTTTTGCTTATATAATTATACTATTTATATGTAAGGATAATGCCTTGAGATGATTTTAAAGATTTTAGGTCCCCTCTGCCCTACATTGCACTTTAGAAAATAAACAATTACTTGTTGAGATATTAATAGAGAACCCTCAAATTTTAACTAGAAACACACCCCTTAAGCTGGAAATTTGAAAAATTCCAAAGGATAAAGTATAAATATTATCTATCGCTCAAAGAAAAAAATAATTTGATGGCGTGGGATTGTTTGAGGTATATATTATTCATTATGAAGCAAATCTTCAACTTTTCTAATTCACTGATTATTGTACGATAACGTGTGCTTCTGATCGATTGATTTAATAAACCTTCATAATTATGTTTTTCTGATGAAAAAACCTCACCTAATTATGGAGAAGAATGTATCTGGAGTTCATGTTTGACGTGGAATCACAAGAGAAAAAAGAAGTATTGGGATCTTATTTATTAGATGGAAATGTAACAGTTGATTTTCATCTCAAAATCTGAGTCACCTTCATGTTTGAGACTACCTTGAGTAAATTTTTCTTGAACATATAGGATGCTCAGGTGTAATTGAATGCCCCTAAATTCATGTATTTGATGCCTTAAGATTTTACATTCAGAGAATTATCAGACAATTTATTTTCTTCAAAATTAAATTATTACTTCTGCTGAAAGTTATTGATTGAAAATAAGCTGTTTTTATAAATTAGAACATTTAATTAGAAAAATTTTCAATTCAATTCAACTTTGTCACAAATACAAAATAATTGGATAATGACAGTTTGAACATTTCTGCAGATGTGTACCATATTAAACAAATAATAATAAAAATCGTTTCTTTTATAACGTTATTTATTAACTATTTTCTTGAAATTGATGAAAGTGATTTTTAGCTCACCCTATTATCTAATATTTATAAAATCCTCATAATCATTTACAACTTTGCCAACTAAAATGTCATGGACTCTTTGTCTTTATTCATTATAAGAATAATTTATTTGAGCTTTCAAAGGGCATATTAAAATAAATAAGTAAAGATCGACTGTGATGTGAGATTTATTTCTTTAATTTTTAACTTTCTACTAGTCTTGACTACATTCATTTCAATTAAACTCTTTGTTTAACTAAAGGAAATTTATTCTCTTTACAGCTTTTATTAACACTTTACTTTCATGACGTGAATTTAAATTTCTCTAATTAAATTTGTACTCATAAAAAAATTAAAAAAAAAAGTAGAGAACAGAATTTGAAGTATTTTTACTCTTTGTTTATTATTACTTTTTTGTATTAACTAAGTTAATAATCTTAAATCCTGCTAATAAATCCATAAATGACTTAAATAAAATTTACTTCCTTCCAGAATAAATTTTTCATTCCTAAAGCAATAATTTCACCTCATGATATAAATTGAAATCATTTGAAAGTCTTTATCAGTTTTCATTATAATGTATACTAAGACAGAAATATTACTATATATAAAAAAAAATATATTTAATTTGAAGTAGCAATCTAAAAGAAGATAATTTAGGTAAGAAGATTTGTAATCGATATTGTTCTTTCTTTTATTCGAAAAGTAAAATGAGTTATAAAAAAGCTGATAACAGTTTTTCGATGCACGGCTTACACCCACGCGCGCGCGCGAGAGCACACAACAACTTAATTAAAAATATTTATCAATAGTTACAATCATTACATTACACATGGTGGGCGCGCGCGTGCGCGTGCGTGTGTTCTAACTACTGCATCCCGATTATAACTAAAGTATGGCGGTACTAGCGGCAATGCAATGCCGCTAGTACCGCTACTTAGGTCGGCACTAACTAAACTAATGGAATTTTACAAATTACATAGAACAAATTTCGCTTCTACGGTCCGCAGACTGGTGTAGCCGCGAGGTTTAACGCACCATGTGCCTAATCGATCATGCGTTCGAGTTCGAGACCCAACCAGACCGAGTTACTTTTTTACACTTTAAATACGATTCATTTATTTAATTATACTGCTCACCTGTGACGTCACAACATAGCAGTAGTTTACAGCATGTTTTCGGGAAATCTCGAGATACCGAGGGTGACCTTGTTCTATAATCTCACCACCTTGACCTATATTAAGTTGAAAATTTAATGGCATCAACGTCCCGTATATAGAAGTAATCTGGCCAAATTTGGTCAAAATCGGTCCAGTAGTTCTGGAGGTATAAGGCATTTGATGGCCAACACTGAACACACACTAGTACATACAAACGTTAACATCCGGAAAATTTCCAACTGGTTTTTTGGGTTCCTTAGGTGTCAAAACGTCAAGAACCGGTGAAAATGATACGCCTAAATTTGAAATATTACAACACTTTCCCTTCTTGAGCTATAGCGCTATCTAGACGGGAAAATAAAAATAATATATCAAACTTTTTTATTAAATAAATTTCTGTTTTCAATAATAATACTAATTTAACTGGTTTGACACAATTTTAAATTTGACACAATTTGAATTTAATTTTCACTTCTTTCTTTACGCGTTAAATTTTTAATATCATAATATTTATTAGTTTGTACATGCCAAATTATTATTTTTTTGTAGATGATAATTCATTAAATAAGATCAAGGTTTAAGAACGTGGAATATTTTGAAAAACTAACTTTTAACCCTGAACGGGATTCGAACCCTTCCGAATAGAAGGGGAAGATTCTTACACCCAACCATGCAGGTCGGAAAACGGTAGCTTTGTATATTCTAATATCTTTTTTTTGTAGTTTTTTATTTCTACTCTAATTTTCATCGGACCAAGCTTTACATCCGAACAATATTTTATTCTGTTCTTCAATCATCATTCCAAAATTCCTTTTTGAATAACTTTCTCCACTCTTACACAATTTATCCTGCTTTTCATAATAAGAACAGTTATAATCATTAATAATTAATAAACACAAAATCAATGCATTAAAATAATACCCAGTATTTTCTAACTTCAGTTATATACTTAAATAAGACTATTGGACCACTGATTTATATTAGCCTAATGTTTTTGTAATATGCGATGAATCTTTGACTTGAAAGTAAAAATAAGTACTTTAAAAAAAATAAAATTCAATTCGCCTGTTATTATTATTGAAAGAAAGAAGCTCAAAGAGTGAGTCTATGACGTTGTAAAAGACTGCCTTTTTATAAATAATGTTTTCAGACATCAAAGAAATAAACTTTTTAATGATGATGCCGTATAATAGCAAGTTGCAAATACTTTTGCCGACTGAATATTAATTATATTTTAATTTAATAGTGTTTGATGTTGAAATGTATAAAAAATTGTTTCGTATAATAAAAACGAACCTATGGAAATTCGTTTAACAAACACGGTTTAGACAATAAGATACGGGTTGCAAATTAATATCAGTACGAAAAAATCAGTAATTATCACTGACAATAATTATAATGTATAATTCTAAAATCAATTAAAGGCTTAGATTTGATACAATAGTATTGGTTTGCTTGATTTCTCCCGCCACCACCCCTATCGGTCGCCCTAAAGCATAAGACCGAATGTCTGTGCCACAAATGGCTACTGAGCCTCGAAACAGTTTAGCGACCAGTGTCCTAAATAGCTCCTACAGTTAACCTAACAGCGTGAGCCGACTAAGCGCAGTGCCATACACTACCGGCTTACGTGTTCCAACCGCTCATATATTTTCTAAAATGGATAGGCGCACCCCGTCAACTTATAAAAATATATATGACATCCACAAATTAAAATTTACTTCGTCTAGACAGCAATTCGCTGCTACGCCTAGGTCGCTGAATGCCAACAAGTACCTGTCCACCATATTAAAGCGCTTGGAGCCATAATTGGCTGGTAGTCAACCATATATCTCTAGGTTAGCTTCCTACAGCAGTGCGGTAGGAGTCTTTCCTTTAAGTAAACTACTGATATCGGTTGAACTTTTACCCGTGTTTCTTGAAAAAACCGAGAAGGTTTTTAGATGTATTTCATCGAAGAATCTCTCTCTCGAAAAGAAATATATACGTAGTAGTGGAGATTTCCCGGTTAAAGAACAAACTTTAATGAATTGAATTAATGAACTGTGAACTGTGAGTCCTTAAAATGTATGAGCTAGGTTTGAACTGAAAGATTCGAATCAATATAATGAATAATATTTCAAAAATAATAGAATTAAATTTACGTTAAATAAAATAATTTTAAATAAACCTTAAACAATTTCTGTTTTAAAATAATGGGTTTCCCACAGGGACTGCGTTTGAGGCTAGAGTGGTGAGGTATACGAGCACCTCGTGGGAGGCTAGACCGATTATCACCATCAACCGGTAACAAACAGGGTGCTTCTGGGGCGCTGTTTTGGGAGGTTCAATGAGTGCCCTTATAATATCTCTGCAAACAATTGTCCGAATTTCAAAACTCAAACGGGGTATTTGTTAGTAGGTTTCAAGCTAACTTTTGCATGCATCAGGTACACTCTTGATCTAATAGATCACGGCTATTCGGAAATGTTGTTATATTTTCGAAACCAATCTTCCGATTTTCAAAATTCAAACGATTTTCAAAATTCAAAATTCATATGTATATGAATATAAAGTTTGTCTGCTTGTTTTTGTATCACGCGATACCAATCGCCGAATGCTTTCAAATTTGTAGAATACATTCGTGTTATTCCAGAGAAGATTTTAATCGTAGACGGAGGGTCTAGTTTTCTTGAAGGTTAAGATATTAAAAATATTCATTATTTCTTCATCCGCAAGAATTAAAGATATTCATTAAGAGGAAAAGAGATTAGTCCTCTTACTTCAATATTACAGTTCTGCCACCACGGCAATAAGTTATTAATTTTTCGTCGTCGACGGTATATGTACTTACTATTATTCTGTCTTTTGTAATTTAGTTTCGTTTTCAGGTTTCTATAAAGCTGAATACTTTAAATGTTTTTTATCAATATTATTCTCAAAACCACGAGGGTAACGAAAACTGAGGAGGTCCATTGGGCAGACCCCTTTGGGTAGACGGAAATAGCGACCGAAGCGAGCTCTGCGGATGTCCAGGGTGCCGGTTCCCTCGCAACACAGAATGGCCAGCGAAGCGAGCTATGCGGCCCTGGAGTAGGACCCGTGGCTCCGAGAGGCCCCGAGAAGCCCCTGAGTTGGCTTTGGGGTTCGCTTAGGTCAACCTGAGCCCCGAGGACTCAGTTTCTGGCTAGACCGGCTTGGTTATAAATATAAAAAACCAAAAATATTTAATTTTTTAATTATAGATCTACACGAGTCGTTGTTTTGGGCAACAGATAATGATGCTGACAGCCAATTTTTGTATCTTAAAACTCATGCTTTTTTTAAGAAGTTCCAAGGGATGATATTGTTCCAAATTCCCAAGAGAAATTGTATTATATTGCCAAGGAGACATTTATACGTTCCCAAGGGAATATTGTACTATATATGCAATATAGGTAGGCATAATAAGAATTTAAAAACAATATAATAAATTAATAATAATGGCTAATAGAAAATATTTTTCTTTATTGTTGTGTTTTTTTTCCATTATTTTTTTAGAGTTGATTTATGGAAACTAATAAAGAATGCAATTAAAAATGTTTAAGGACTGTCATTAATGACAGATCATTACGTTGAATTCTTTGGAGATAACAGAAAGATAATGAAATGTTAATCACTGCGAAAGCAAGAAAGCTTTTGGAAAGTATTTGGGGTAAACAATATTTTCAGGTATTCGGGTACAATAAAAAAAGATTAATTTTTTCAAGACCAAATTTTCAAAGAAAGTATTACGTAAAAGAGATGTCGGTAGATAAATAAAAACGATTGGAAAATCTAAGGAATTGATTTCTTTTAATCTATAAAACTATTTTTAACGCTAGTCAATAAGCTAATTACAGCCAAAATTCGGAACAGACAGGCATTGTCAAATGAAGTCAAGAGCATCTTTTCCCTTGTTAATAATGCCTTTTAACTTTTTGATTACTAATCCCGGAAATGTCTGTGTTGTAAAATAATCAGGTTATCAGAAGTAGCAATTAAAAATGCTACCCAGAAATTTTTCTCTCATGTTTTATGTTTTTCACTCGAATCTTTCCAAGAAGTTTATTTTTCTATATTCCGAAGTTCCTTTTTTTTATTCCTCATATACTTGAGCCTATATATTCTTTACGCATTCTGGATATTAATTTATTCCGATTACCATCCTTGTAATTCACTTAATCTGGAAGATTTAATATTTTTCAAAAATTTTGCAATAAACCTCTGCGTTTTGAATTTTGTCAAGGGATCAAATTTCCGTAAACCAAAATACTTAAAAATGCTACATTCATACGTTTCTTTTATTTTATGGTTTTTCTATTAATAAAATTTTATTGGAATAAATAGATAATCTCAGTAATAATATTTGAAAACATTCTTATATGATAATAGTTACATCTATATTACTTTTATCATAAAACAATCTCCTGGACACACTCACACGTGTACCTTCTGCACTTGAAAAGTAAATGAGTGATTATACTAGTAAACTAGAAAATATATATTACACATTCAATCTTAACGAAAAAAAAAGATACATATTTTTCCTCGTAAAACTTGCGTGACAAGATTCTGAAGTAGATAAGCGTTTCGTAACGTACAAAAAACCTATTTTATTTGGTGTTAGAAGTTTGTTGTTTAGTTCCTTTCTCTCCAATTTTTTCCTTTTCTTTTTTAGTCACGTAATGCACGTTTACTGACGACACTTTCATTTTTTTGTTTACTTTCTATTAAGGTAAACTTTTATTAACACTTATTTTTCCCCACATTATATGAGAAAAGATTTATAAAAGAAAATAAACAATAAATGACTTATAAAGATATACAATGAAAATATATCGATAATAAGTAATCGATATTATAAATAAAATGTAAATGTTCGTTTATTCAAAATGTTAAATCTCCTAAAGTTCTTCACCGATTGCTTTGAAATTTTGACACAACGTTGCATTCGAATACGTGCGTATTTTTATATACCTAAGATGTCACACCTGTGACAGGAAAAAACATGTTATTTTTTTAAAAAAGCGCTATCTGTTGAACGTAAAAGCAACACACACTATACTATATGTTTTAGGATTCCATTTCAATGTTTCCGGTATTGTCCGATATAGACTAAAAAACTACTGGACCGATTTACGCGCGGGGAAAAGGGAGAAAGTGAAAAATCGAAAAAGGAAAACATCGAAAAGGTAAAAGGGAAGAAGGGGAAAATGGAAAAAGAAAAAAGGGGAAAACGGGGAAACGAAAGAACGGGAAAAGGAAATGGAAAGGGAAATGGCTGAAGGAACGGGAAATTGAGAAGAGGGAAATGGTGGAAATGGAAAGGAAATATGGTAAAAATAAAAAATGGGGAAAAAGGAAAGGGGGACAGGGAGAAAGGATAAAGGAAAAGGTTAAATTTGGTGAAGTTCCGTAATATTAATTTTGTTAATGCTTTATCAAACTTTCAATTCTGTTTATTTAATCTATTTATATATACTCAAATGTAGCAATACCAAAGCATTGCCGGGTCTGCTATTATATAGACAGGGTGTCCCATATAAAACGCAACCCATCAATCTCTCATCCATGAAATTTCAAAAGTCAAACTTACTCCCTTACTCGTTACTGAAATGGACTTGTCCAACATCTGAACATCGCGGCGACGCAGTAGAACACTACCGATAGTAACAACAATGGAATCATAACGTTCAGTGTATCGCTAGAGACAAGATGGTGTTTTCGCTAGACGAACGTGTTTTCATTGTCGAGTCGTACTTCAGTACGAAATTAGTGGTTGCAGTGCAAGATTTGTTTCGCTATAAGTACCCAAATAAACCAGCTCCTAACCAAACATCAGTATTAAGGTTAGTCGCAAAATTTAGAGAGACCGGTTCTGTTAATAACAAAGAACACAAAAGATCTGCGTCGGTGTTGAATACAGATACAGTCGCTGAAAATCAAAGACCGATTACTCGCCTCGCCAAATAAATCGATCAGACGTTTGTCTGCTGAAATTAATTCGTCTAAATCGACCGTTCATCGGGCGACCAAACGATAACAATTACGTCCTTATCGCATTCAAACGGTTCATCGACTTCTTGAGCCCGACAAAGAAAAACGGCTACAATATTGTCAACGGTTCCGTCGATTTCTGCGCGAGGGAAATAATGTTACAGATTCGTTATTTTTCACAGATGAAGCACGGTTTCATTCGGACGGCTACGTAAACAGCCAAAACAGTAGAATTTGGAGCGCTGAAAATCCCCACGTTTATCATGAAAAACAATTACACCCGCAGAAGTCGGGCGTGTGGTGCGCGATATCGCGGAAGAAAATAATCGGTCCTATTTTTTTCGAGTACACCATTAATTCAGAACGATATCAGGATATTTTATTTCAGTTTACGCATTCTTGGAAGAGGAAGACAGACACTGCCGGCTACAACATGACGGTGCGACGTCGCACTACGCAGGTTCAACTTCTGATTCGTCGAGGAATTCTTTGGTAATCGTGTTGTCGGTCGAAGCTTGTGGCCATCAAGATCTCCAGATTTGACTGCGGCGGATTTTTTTCTACGGGGTTACCTCAAAGAAAAAGCCTACAGCAACAAACCATGAACACTTGAACGATTGAAAGTCAATATTGAACAAGCTGTATTAAATAGCCAGCCACAAACTTTGAAAAAAGTTGCGAGAAACGCTGTAAAAAGAATTGAAGCTTGTATTCAAGAAGATGGCGGCTACTTCCAACATTTACTCTAAATGTAAGGTAATGGATGGTAAAAATAAAAATTACATTTATATTTACACATGCCTTTTTATTATTTCAATACCTACCAATATAAGATTGGGTTGCGTTTTATATGGGACATATATATAAATGTTTAATCTATACATTGCTATCATTTTCATAATACCTTACTTTAGCTTTTCATGCAATATATTCTGAAAATAAAAATATTATGCTTACTGGTAAGAAGAATGCATCCTTTTACTTTCTCGTGTAAATAGAGCTATACCTCTTGAAGAGAAAGTATTGTAATCGGTACAATTTGGGCATATGAGATTTTCAGCAGATATTGACGTTTTGACACTAAGGAACCTAGAAAACCGGATGAAGATTTCCCGAATGTTAATGTTCGTATGTACGTGTTTGAGTTCGATGTTGATCTCTAAATCACCTTATAACTTAGAACTTTTAAACCGATTTTGACTAAACTTGTTCAGATTACTTCTATATATGGGACATTGATGCCAATAAATTGTCAACTTAAAAGGTCAAGGGGGTGATGCTGTAGAGCAAGGTCACCCTCAGTATCTCGAGATTTTGCTTAATTAAGGTCATATTTTTCTTAGGTACATTTGGAATGGAATGGAATCCAAGGTTGGCGGGAGTTTATTTCTCCCTACGTATCGCAGAACCTGGACAGAGTCCCTTGCTGCTGGATGATTCAAATCGGGCGTGTTTATTTTTAAAAGGTTTATTTTAAATGGCGGGTCTAATTTTTCAAGTTTTGTTTATTATTTAGTTTTTTAAGGACGGATTTAATTGCATTCCAATCCGTTGTTAAACCAGCGTTATCGAACCCATTTTTATGGGCCGACCGCGGAAGGCTAGGCTTATGCAACCTGTCCTTCCGACGTAATTCCCCTTCAGACCGTCCACTGAAGTCCTTTCGGTGCTAACGCTTTATAGGCTAGCAGGAATACGCCACAACGGGGCACTAACTATCAGGAGGGAGCAATGCGACCTCTACTCCGGAGGAATCGCAATTGCTGGATTATTTTGATTAACTTGTAAGTGTTAAAGGAGAGGTTGTGTAGAAGTTCTTCATCCACTTCTGTTATGGCTGCCTTTCAGGACGCATCTCTGCTGGGGTCTGTTCCGGACTCCAGTACGTGATGTTGGGACGTTAGGTACATTTTTTAATGATTAAAAAATAACAATATTTGCAAAACTAGATTTTTTGCAAAGTCGCACCCCCACCGCAAAAAATTCTGTTGTAATCATCTGCTATGTTGTGACGTCATAAGTAAGCGGTAAAATTAAATAAATTACTAATATCTAAAGTGTAAAAAAGTAACTCGGTCTGGCTGGGTCTCGAACTCGATCGCCTGGTACCTGGTGTGTTAAGCCTCGCAACTACGTCAGCCTGCCGACCGTACAAACGAAATCTGTTCTATGTAAGTTGTGAAATTACATTAGTTAGTGCCGACCGTCGCTTTTAGTACCGTCACATCCGCGTGAATGAAATAAGGTGTGTGTGCGCACGCGCTTTAGTTAGAATCATTGAATTAAATGAACAAAAATATATTGTATTTACATAAAATGATAAATATTTTAATTTCAGCTGTGTGTGTGACGAGGAAGTCCTACATCTGTATTGTTAGGTTTTTGTATTAAATATAAATGATTTTTAAAAAAAGTATTCGAAAAATCACTTTTTTCATTTATTTTTTAATTTTTTTTTCCAGGAGAGAATAAAATATCCAATATGGCTGGGGATTCAGCAGAAATTCAATGTTTTATTACGGTGATTCATTTGCGAATTAACACAATGAATTTCACAGACAACAGGGTCAACTGGAATACAAGTATTCGCCTGTAAGGCGCTCGTGGAATCCGGGCAAACAAGAACATTTTGAAACGGCGGTCTAATTATATGTAAGGCCTATTAATGGCGTATAGCTCCGCACGAAAATACTGGTGATGCCGGGAAGGCCAAACACGTACGTTCTGTTGCCGACTACAAAAGCACAATCAACAGAATTAAACCATCTGTATAATCTACAGCATCAGGATTCAGGCTATTTATAATACCTCTTCATTCTCTCCGAATTTTTTTCTTGGCGTTTTTCTGATCATTTAATTTTCGGTATTTCTTTCTTGAAATAAAGACCCCAAAAATCTATCTGCTTAATCAACCTAAATTATATTTCATTATTATGATTTATGAACGAAATGGATTAAAAACTAATCTGGAAGTTTTTGAACATTTTTAAAATCGTCTGTATAAGATGGTTTCAAAAGGGTACATCATGATTGGCGCCAAAAAATATTTTATAAAAAATTGTAATAAAAAAACCTTGTTTTTATAATTAATTAATGAAGATTGAAAAAAAAAATACAAAGGTAAGAGGATTAAAGAAAAACTTTTAATAGATGGCAATGTTTCACTCGTTTTAAAGTTAAGAGAAAAAAGGTAAAATTTAATAATGCAGATAAGAAACAAAGAGAATTCGAAATTCTTTTCTTCTTTTACTTATTATTACACGAACAGAACAAATTTTTTGTTGATTTTTAAAAATCCCTGAGGTATTGTTTTATACAGATAAAATACGTTTGTATCAAGTCTCTAGCATCTTATACAACTATATCCGATCGTAAAGTAGAAACGAATAAAAAAGTAGATTGTATGTTTCTTGGCAGGTGTTTTTTTATTCCTCCCTAACAGCTAGCAATAAATAAACACTTCCTTTCTTATATATTACAATTCAGAACCGGACATATAAGAGGGCCGATCTGACTTCAGACTTTTTATAGTATCAATTTTTTTTTTTAAGGGACCTCATTCGTTTTATCTATAAAAATAGAAAAAAAAAAACACAGCACTATTTTTAATTAAAACATATAATACTTTTACGTGCTTATATGTGTGTTAAGTGACGATGAAAAAAATGAAAGATGAAATCTTATTTGAAGCAAAAACATTTCAATCTTATTTGAAATGAAACGTGTCTTATCAGTAAGAAGATATGAAAATCAGATCCAAGACCGTTTTAAAGCTTATTTTTATTAATTAATCGAGAGGCAGCGCTAGCGCCCCCTCTGGCAGTTATGACAACTTGACAGAGAGGCAGCGATTCTACCTTTATAAATAATCTTTAAAATAGGGGTTTTCGACACCTTTTTTACCTTCAAATTTATTTTATTAAATACATAAGAATGATTTTGGATAGATGAAAAGTGTTTAAGAATCCAGGATAAAAATATAATCTTATGTGTAAAACAGTTTTCAGATTGGGATTCTTGTTTTTTAATGCTCTTTTTTCTCTTTAGCCTGCGGAACCACCAAAAATTTTACTTGAAAGGATCAATGAGGATGATATGTATGAATGTATGAAATGAAGTGTAGTCTCGTACAATCTCAGATTGACCGTTCTTGAGATGTGTAGTTAATTGAAATCCAACCACCAAAGAACGCCGGAATCCACGATCTAGTATTCAAATCCGTAATAAAAGTAACTGCCTTTATTAGAATTTGAACCTTAGAACTAAGGTTGCTTTTTTTATTGGAGAGCATCAAAATCCCACAGTAACTACTCTAAAAATATTCAGACTTTAGAAGTGATAAGCTGATCCTGATCGGTCAAGAACGATTTACGAACGACTCAACCAATTTTCATCTAATTTTAATATCCATATCTAAATTTCAATGAAATTAATGTGTAGTAGTTTAGACATTTTTGAGACTCAAAAAGTTTATACATAAGCATATATATATATATATATATATATATATATATATATATGAGGTGTGATCAAAAAATATGGTGAATGAATTTTTATAGTGGCAACTGCCGACGCTACATCCATATGCTGTAATTTGTCCAATAGCGTGATCAACTTAGACAGACATGGATAAGTTTTTACACGTTCGAGCTTGCCAGTCAGCTGCTAGAGCCGCTAGAGTGAGGTTGTGTTTATCGTGTCTGTCGCGCAACATGGATTTTGAAAATCGTGTGTCAATTTGCACGGAGTTGAAGGGTCGTCTCCATACAGATCCGGACTTCATGGCCAAAATTGTAACTGGAGATGAAATTTGAGTCTATGGCTATGACCCTGAGACCAAAATGCAGAGTTCCCAATGGAAAAACAATGGAAACAATGGAAACGGTTCATCTCCTCGCCCTAAAAAGGCACGTCAGTCAAAATCCAACATCAAGGTCATGCTCGTTGTTTTTTTCGATAGTGTGATCAGAGTTCGTTCCAAGGGGAACAACTGTAAACTGAATTTTATAAGGGTGTACTGCAACGTTTGCGAAACGACGTACGAAGAAAGCGACCAGAAAAATGGACCGATGGCTTCCTTCTTCACCACCACAACGCGCCGTGCCACATCTCGCTTCTCATTCGCGAGTTTTTGGCCGAAAAAAGTGTTCCTGTCTGTCCACATCCGCCATACTCACCGGATTTAGCACCATGCGACTTTTGGCTCTTCCCAAAAATTAAAACTGTGCTTAAAGGAAAACGTTTTGACACCATTGCTGACATTGAGAGGGTCACGACCGAGCAGCTGAAAGCCCTTCTGAAAGACGCCTTCCAGAAATGCCTCCAGTCATGGAGTCAACGTTGGGATAAGTGCATTGCTAGCCAAGGACAGTACTTTGAAGGAGATTAAATCGAATTCTATGTCACCTTATTACTTTTTTTAATAAAAAATTATTCACCGTATTTTTTGATCACATCTCGTATATAAGTAACCCACATCGTTATTCGATTTCTCTTCAATCGAAAACACACGGGACTTTGAACATACTTAACCGTTTCTTTTTACTTTATATTTCTTTATACAGTATATTCATATATGTATACATATTTAAACGAAAATAATTAGGTAACTTGATTTATTTTTGATTAATATTTTTCTTAACGTTTTGTCTTCCGTCTTATAGAAATCCATTCTTTGTAAACTGATTTGTATTTATTTTTTGGCCACTGGCTACATAATTTAATTCTCATAAGGTCGCTCAAGTGTTAATTTTCGAGTCTTGGTATTTGGTTTTTATAGAATTCATAACAGGAATCCAGGTTCGCTGTCTGCAATGGTTGTTTCAAAATTTCCCATGATGTTATATAGAAAGGAAAGGTTAGAAAATTCGGGTTAGTTTGAACAAAGGTTAATGTATCGCTAAGAGCGTTGAACAATCCTAGTTTAGTTTTCTCTAGAAATACAAATGTCAATTCTAAATATTCGTTTCATATTTTATCTATATCAACCTTTTTATTTGCCATAAATTCTCAATATTTTTCTTCGAAAGCTATGTTATATTTTGCTTTCCGAAATCAAAATTGTTTCCAGAATTTATAATAATTCCATTATCAACAGCTTGACGGTCTTTTACTACTTAATCTGGAAATTTTCTCTCTAAATGAAAGTGTAGGTTCAATAAATCGAATTAGCTGTTGTATCGATATCATTTTGTCGTTCCGTTAATATTTCTATCAATCCAAAAGAATTCGCTTCACAAATATTGAATTTATAGTTTAGATATCGATGAGTATCAATAATTGTTAAACACTTTTTATTTTCTTGTACAAAAAAATAAATATTGTAATCGCTAAAAATTTCGGTTTTCAGATTTCAACGGAAATATCCTCATTTTGACCATCGCTGAATCAATTTTGACTAGTTTCGGCGTGATGTCTGTACGTACGTACGTATTTACGTATGTATGTATACGTATCTCGCATAACTAAAAAAACGATTAGCTGTAGGATGTTAAAATTTTGAATTTAGGACTGTTGTAACATCTAGTTGTGCACCTTCCCTTTTGATTGAGATGGACGGGAGCAAAGTGTCCAAAAAATTAAAAATGCTCGCTTAAAAACACTATAGTCCAACGGTGTTTAATTTAAATTTATACGTACTGAGAAACAAATACATAATTAGTTTTTACTAATTACCTTTTTCTCGCCCTTCCTAAGTGTTTTTGGACAGATTTGGCAATAAAAGAGCCTTTGCTTTCCGCCATATTCTGATCACTACCGAAAAAACAACTAAACCGCTTTCATATTCCTTCCACCGACTAAACTAGAAAAGGAAACGAACAAGGAACGTTCCATACATACGCGGAGTAAATAAAAACTACCTTCCACCAGCACGCCAGGGTTGGCACTGCGGAAGCGACAGTGCTCTTTCACTCTTGCAGCCTCACGTGCAGGTTCTATGTGCGCATGCGCACAACAGCAAAACACCACGACGCTGAAACTGTGAAGCGCACACCTCCTCCATACAAAGATTTTTTTATATTTTTCATAAACTGGGGGATAGCGATATTAAGCTTAAGGATTATATATTGTACAAGTATAAAGAAAGAATTAAAGAAAATAGGACTCATTATATTAAATGTTATCGATAATTTTAAGTGGAAACTGGGGATGCTGCAGTTCCACGGTATCTATACGCGAGCCGCCACTGGTAAACAGTGAACCCTATCTTTTATCGCTTGAGGCCAAATCTGGATTTCTACGATACCTCGAAGGTGTCCTCTATGCGGGTCACGTGTCTGAAATCGGTTGCTCATCGGCGGACAATTAGTCAGCTGAAGTTCGATAACACTAATGTAAGGTTGATCGTTCCCTGAACCTACGGTGAACATCAGACTAGGTCTATTTCCGGCAAAAATTAATTGCTTTGGAGGAGCTTGCTTTCTTAAAAATTCTACTGATAATGGGAAAGAGGCAGATTCACCTTAAATTAGGAATATTTACTACGTGCGGAATTTAATTTGACAATTGCGTAAGTGAATAGCAGTAGCTTTGTTTTGCGGCTACTGTGACGTGTGCGGAGAAGATGAATATCCTATGGTTTATCGACGTAATAAGTGATGGTGCATTCGCTATTAGTTTTGATACTACCGAGATGTACATAACCGGCTTCATTTAATTGTAGTTTGTAGGATTACCTTTGAAGCCATAATGGAAAAACCGGCAGTAAATGGATTAATACAGTACTGAAAATCTAAATGCAATACATTTTTCATAGTGCCCATCTGTCGATTATAGAAAACTACTCACTCACAAGAGAGAGATTTTATCTCTATAAAAAACACCATATTTTGCCTCAAAAAATTAAGTTTATGCGTGACTTTGTTTTAACTTATCCGTAACCTTGAGGACCTTAGACGAAATGATTTTATCTCATTTTCCCAAGATAATAATTTTTGATTATTTGTGTAAAAAGATTTCTCGTATGTTGTAAAGGATGTCAACAATAATTTGTTATAAGTAAAAAAAAAAAAAAGAGAGAGAAATAAACAAATTATTGATAAAGTATTTATTATTTTAACGTATATATGGTAGAATTTAAAATAACAAAAAGGCTTTATTGAAAATTATTTCAGAACAAACTATATTAAGAAATAGTGAAAGGAGATATTATCGTCAATAACCTGTTGGAAGTTTGAAAATTTCTATTCCGTGGAAAATGTTAACAAAACTATTCTAACAAAGTTTTAAACTTGTTTAAAAGTTGTACGTACGTACGTTTGAACAACCACCGTTCAACAACCACACATAACAAACGTAAAGCTTATTCGATAGTAAACAGTGGAAGTTGTAATCGCACAATATACAAGTTATTGTGATGACATTATAATCATGAGGGTGAAACATTATGTTGTAGTTTAACACTTTATCCTGTTTATATAAGTGTGAAAAGCTTGTACAGCTGTCGTTTTCATTCGTTATGTATTTTAACTCTTCAACTTGGTATCATGTATAAATTATATTATACGTATGTAATCCATTTTTTCTTAATAGAAGCGGTACATTAATTTACTGTTTTAAATGATCTGTAGCAATTTTTCTTAAAAATGTAACGCGAGTAAAGCACCTAAGGTAGAAAAGACATCAATCACTATGAAAGTAATGATGTTTACTAAATAACCAATCTCCTTGTGATGAACTTCAAGGTTTCATTTGTAGGACTATAAATTTCCTTTGTTACGGTAGGCTTTTTTTTTTTTTTTTTATATTCCACCTACTCCTCTGGAACGGATCTACAATCAAGTTTGACTCGCGCCAGAGGAGTGTCCTTTACTCTAGTTCGCCTCCCCGCCCGCCGGCTGTATGTCCGGCACACGGCAGGTCAGTTCACCGGTTAGCTCTTTTATTTCGTAGGTGGAAATTCCACCTACGACAAGCCGTCATCAGCGAGCGGTTTCTTCTTGACGAGCTTCCTCATCTTTCTTCTTTATAACTGCGGTTATAAACGACGAGATCACATTAAAGTTATCCTCGTTAAGTAGCATATTATCCACCACATTCTCCGTAGATAATGGCCCTATACGTCTTACACAGGATTGCCTGCTTTCAGTCCAACGGTTACATTCAAATACTACATGTTCAGGTGAATCATAAGCTCCACAGTAAGGACAGTTGTTGTTATCTACCCTTAGTCTCGCACATAAATAGGACCTGAACGACCCATGCCCTGTAAAAAATTGCGTTATCCAGTAATTTATGTCCCCAAACTTCCTTTCTATCCACGGTCGGATCAAAGGTATCAAACGATGTGTCCATCGTCCCGTGTTGGCTACATCCCAACGATGTTGCCAATTACGCAGCATCTCTTCATATGCTTCTTTAGAAGGTTGTCCACATGCTATAGTTACTCGCATCTCCGCCAGTTGTTTAAGCGGAGGAACTCCTGCAATTACGAGTACTGCCTCGGTGGAGACTGAAGAATATGCGCATATCACTCTTAAGCCCGTGCGCCGTTGAATTCCTTCAAGGGCTCTTCTATTCTTGTCGGCACGCAGAGCTCTTTCCCAGACTTGTATACCGTAAAGTAAGATGGAATTAACTACGCGAGCGTAAATCTTACGCTTCGCAGTTGTGGATCCTGTCATATTACCGAGTAATCTGCTAAGATTTTTGACCGTGCATTCAGCTCGTTTACGTATTTCATTCACGTGTGCCGTAAAACTCCTCCTCTTGTCAAGCCAGATCCCTAAATATTTGGCTGAAGTCTGTTGCTGGACAAGATTACCCCCTACTCGAATTAGGATGTCAGATATTCTCCTACGACCTGTCATGACTACGTATTTTGTTTTACCGTGCGAAAGTTTTAAGCCTTTAGTAGACATCCAGACTTCTGCCATTCGTATCGCTGCGTTTGCCTTCTCCGATACCTCTACTTCAGTTTTTCCAGTAACAACCAAGGCCAGGTCGTCAGCAAAAGCCACTGGGAAAACACCCAGAGGATAACTCAGCCCGAGAATTCCGT
Organism: Lycorma delicatula; assembly: GCF_047948215.1. Taxonomy (NCBI): domain Eukaryota; kingdom Metazoa; phylum Arthropoda; class Insecta; order Hemiptera; family Fulgoridae; genus Lycorma; species Lycorma delicatula. The sequence continues at coordinate 12,049,332 of NC_134465.1, forward strand.
CATAGACCAGATTCCAAAGGAGTGGCCCCAAGACAGAGCCTTGAGGCACTCCACACGTCACTTTGAAGCGGAAGCAGGATCTACCCTGGTGACAAACAACAAACCTATCCTGCAGGTAATTCTGGATAATTCTTCTTAGGTATCCAGGAATATCCTTATCTCTCAACGCTTGTAGGATCGCATCCCATTTCAGCGAATTAAAAGCATTGCTCACATCAAGCAATATCACAATTGGTATCTTCCTGGTGCGCCAAGTACCCGATGCCGCTTCGTCCACCAGACGCATAACTGCCTTAACAGCACCCACCGTAGAACGCCCCTTACGGAAACCAAATTGTGCGTTAGAAAGGCCACCATGTTCTTCAATCGCATTTTTCAGCCGGAAGCGATTTGTATTTCGTGTCAGGTTGTCTACAGAAGCTTTGATTACGATCCGTTCCTTGAGAATAAATATATTTACTCGAATGTATACATGATATAAAAAAGAGGAAAAACATAGAAATATCACCCCTCCCCGATTTTTGAGGTTTTCAACAATTGAAATCCCACGAATCGAAAAATATAAAAATAATACGTTTCATAATTCTGTAAATACGTATGCGTATGTTGACCTATGTACTTGATTTGATATCTCAGATAATGATATTGCATAACATACAATCATAAAATTTCATATGGTAGATTCTACCAACTGAAGTTTACGGTAATATATGGTAAATAGTACCATATTTTACCATAAATACGGTATTGCCTTCTATTTTTAGGAGGTTTACTCTATTTAAAAAAAAAAATGGGAAGGCCATATGGAGGCTTTTTTTTATTCCTAAGGAAGTAGGAAAATTAAATAAAATTTTAATCGAGCGAATTTTTTAACTCAAAATAATATTTGAAGTACCAATAAAAAGATTGTTTTTATTTAATTTCTAATACTTTTACTTAAATTGTAACAGTACTCATACAACAGACCTGGGTAACGAATTCCTTCCAATTAACAAGAAAGTACGAGAAAATAATAATGAAAAAATCTAGAAAGGAACTAAAAAAGATCCTTTTCTCATGCTAACAGGTCCATTTAAGAATTTGTTCATTTTGAAGTAATGAAAATGGCACACCTCCAACAGCTTTTATTCGACGTGAAGGGATACCAGGCCGGAATAGGAATTTATAAGAAAATTTAATGGCAGGAACGATGACATTATTACGCTTTAACAGTTAATGAATGAGACGGGTACCGGTTCTTCAGGCCAGGGGATATAAATACTGCCAGTGACCAGCGGGGACAGTCAGTATTAAGCGAGTTATACAGAGTTCGACACCAATGTGTGACGGTGTTATCAGTAAGTATGTACGAGTAGTAATGAGTGAAGACTACGTTCCAAGTATTCCATTCTGGAATTTTTTTTACGAAAGTAAGGGACAGGTAAATAAACTTAACTAATAAGATATTAATAAACCGATATCGAACGTGATTACTCACCATGTAATTTTCAGTTAACCAGCAAAGTTAAATATTTTTTTGTCTTCAGTCATTTGACTGGTTTGATGCAGCTCTCCAAGATTCCCTATCTAGTGCTAGTCGTTTCATTTCAGTATACCCTCTACATCCTACATCCCTAACAATTTGTTTTACATATTCAAAACGTGGCCTATCTACACAATTTTTTCCTTCTACCTGTCCTTTCAATATTAAAGCGACTATTCCAGGATGCCTTAGTATGTGGCCTATAAGTCTGTCTCTTCTTTTAACTATATTTTTCCAAATGCTTCTTTCTTCTCTATTTGCCGCAATACCTCTTCATTTGTCACTTTATCCACCCGTCTGATTTTTATCATTCTCCTATAGCACCGCACTTCAAAAGCTTCTAATCTTTTCTTCTCAGATACTCCGATCGTCCAAGTTTCACTTCCATATAAAGCGACACTCCAAACATATACTTTCAAAAATCTTTTCCTGACATTTAAATTAATTTTTGATGTAAACAAATTATATTTCTTACTGAAGGCTCGTTTCGCTTGTGCTATTCGGCTTTTTATATCGCTCCTGCTTCGTCCATCTTTAGTAATACTACTTCCCAAATAACAAAATTCTTCTACCTCCATAATCTTTTCTCCTCCTATTTTCACATTCAGCGGTTCATCTTTGTTATTTCTACTACATTTCATTACTTTTGTTTTCTTCTTGTTTATTTTCATGCGATAGCTCTTGCGTAGGACTTCATCTATGCCGTTCATTGTTTCTTCTAAATCATTTTTATTCTCGGCTAGAATTACTATATCATCAAGTTAAATATAATGTTAAAAAATTGTAATTACATTTCTCATCGTTATTTTTTATGCCGATGTAGTGTTTATAAAGAAATCTCACATAACGTAATGAAAATTAGTAATACTTTTTTAAATATTTTGTCATTTAGACGTTGTTTAATACTAATGAATCTAGTATATCACAACATTACAAAATGAGATTATAAGTGTTAATAAAATATTTATGTTAGGAAGGGAAAGAAAAATATTGAGGAAAATACTATATTGTGGTTCTACTAGATCTTCTGGAAGCATATTTCTAGGCATTCAGAGAGTGAATTGTTAATATGGCATTACAAAAAATACAGTAAATCTTTATATGATATTCTTTGCTTTTTTTTTATCAAACGAGAATTAATAAATATTATACAAACGAAAATGAATCAACCGACTAACTCAGATCTTTTAACTTCATTTCATTAAAAAATTCTGAAGTGGACAACACATGACTTTGTTTACGCCTATTATTATTATATTTACAAATTTTTTTAAATGAAAAGTACATAAACTGTTATTTCATTAAAAACTTCTGATATTTTTTCATATTTTTTTTTTGTTATTGAATTATTATTCATCGTAATTTTTTTTTAATCGAGAGGTAAATAATTATTAATAAATCGATATATTCAAATTAAAAAAAAAAAGTTAAAAAAGGAGAGGAATTCTTATTCGAACCGATTTGCCTTTCCCTAAAATTCAAATATTTCATTAATTAAAATTTTATTTGGTATAACTCTGGAACCGATGAAAATAAGTACCACTTATAATATATTGCTGAAAAGCTCTCAATGAGGGCTTGTTACTGCAGTTAAGAAAAAGTAAAAAATTTAATTTTTTTTTGGATTTTAGACTTTTTTGGACACTTTTGTTTCAGTCGTTTGCAATCAAAAGGGGAGGTGTACAACTAGATGTTATAACAGTCCTAAATCCAAAATTTCAACACCCTACGGCTAATCATTTTGGAATTATGCGAGATACATACGTAGGTACAGATGTTAAGACGTTACGCCGAAACTAGTCAAAATGGATATTTCCATTGAAATCTCGAAACCGAAATTTTTCACGAACACAATACTTCCTTTACTTCGTACAAGGAAGTAAAAAGATATAAAAAAATTCAAAACGAATGCAATACAATTTATAAAGTTTAACAGTGAATTTACAATGGGAGGATAAACATTTTTTCATTTATTTCATCAAATAAATCGTGGATATAAGCGATTGATTTTATTGAATTATTGTTATCTTCAGATTCAATAGTAAATTAATGCAAAAACGTGTGTTCGGTTAAACGGACTATTTTATCAAAACATTAGCGTTTATAAGAACGTTAAGAACAAATTTACTTCAACTAGAATTAATAATTTACTATACTAAATTTATCATCTATTCGTTCAATTAAATTTTCCTATCGGCCGTCCACCTTGACCAAAAGAGTATTTCATTATTTATTCTCGCTTTATTTTAAATTTGAATGTTATCAATCATCATTCTATTTCGTAAGCAGTTTCTAATAAATGTATGACAATAAAATATCGATTTTTCTTTTGTTTCACTTAAACAATGACGAAAATTAAGAAAATTCAAAAATATACATTTCATTTAATATATGTAATGTATATTTTCATTCAAATCTGTATTAAAATCCACACACACACACACACATATATATATATTTATAATCCACATATATATATAATCCATATATATGTGGATTATACGTAGGTTTTCAGCCCCAGATTTCTCAATATCTACTGTAGATACGGTTCTGGATTTATTTTATTCGATTTTTTACGTCAAAAACATAAGAAATCACTAATTGTGTCCCTTAATTAACGTCCGAAAAAATCTTTATACGATTTCAATTCACCGGATTAGCTGAAATCCGAGTGAAATCGTTCACTCGCCATTGCAAACAAAGCATTTTAGGACATAATTATATTTATATGAAATTCTTCCATTATTTTCATATTTTCACTGAGTAGAATAGGTTATGAAAGTTCCGGGAGAATTTCGTGATACACTCTGTAAATATATATATATATATATTATATATATATAAAATCATCAATGTAGATATTATTAATTTTTAGCTTAGTAGGTAACGTCTGAGCGCCGGCCTCCGTGGCGCGAGTGGTAGCATCTCGACCTTTCAACCGCAGGTTCCGGGTTCGAATCCCGGTCAGGCACGGCATTTTCACACGCTACAAAATCACTCATCTCATCCTCTGCAGCAGTACCTAACGGTAGTCCTGGAGGTAAAGAAAAAAAAGGTAGTGTCTGAGCATTTCGTGCGGAGAACTGAGTTCGAATGAATGATGTCATGACATGACATCATTCATATGCTATCAATTTTCACCGGGCAAATGGCTGTAGCTGTTGATTCCCGCTCTTTCATAACAAAAAAAGCATTAACTTTACGTTTAAAAATACTTTATTTAAATTATTTAGAAAATTACTACAGGAGCAAAAAAGGAACTTCCTCAATAAAAAAATTGGAAAATAATTATGGGAATTAGTGTGTTTCGGGTAGAATTTGGGTTTTAAATTTTAAATGTTAAACTGAATAATCGGGGAAAAAATGTAACAGCACTGCTCAGTATTATTTATAATAATTATAATTCTACTATAACTAATTTCAACTTGTTTGAGTATTTTTATACGCGTGCTACTTGTTGCTACGTATTATTTATTACAGAATTTTAATATAATTTATATTTGTTTCCTTATGGCTGTATTTCAAATAAAATGTTTTTTATAGTTTGGATTTAATATTAAGGATGTTAAAGAATCGTTTAAATTAAAAATGTGTCACCTACTCTGGAAATCGTTTGTACTCTAATCATAAGTTAGTCATTAGTTAACCTACTGTACCTACGGTAGAATAATGTAAGTTAACGTTTTGCTTTCAACTTGGACTGTTCGTCGGATGATTTTTTCCACTTTTTCTTAACAAAGTTACTGTTCTATATTCGTTTATATTTTTACATCTTTATTTATTTTTACTATTTCTTTTTACAACTGATGATAAGGTTTATACCAGTTGAATTGTTATATATATTTTTCGTTTTTATAGACGGTTCTTGAACGTTCTTTAATTAATTTTATGAAATATTTCGTTATAATTAGTCTGTTTATTATTTCCTTGTACGAAATAGAAGGAGGTATTGTAATCGCGAAAAATTTCGGTTTCCAGATTTCAACGGAAATATCCATTTTAACCATCTCTGAATTCATGTTGACTAGTTTCGGCGTGACGTCTGTACGTACGTATGTATCTCGCATAACTCAAAAACGATTAGCCGTAAAATGTTGAAATTTTGGATTTAAGACTGTTGTAACATCTAGTTGTGCACCTCCCCTTTTGATTGCAATCGACTAGACCAAAAGTGTCTAAAAAAGTCAAAATTCCAAAAAAAATTGATTTTAGACTTCTTAACTGCAATAATAAGCGCACATTGAGAGCTTTTCAACGATATATCATAAGTGGTACTTATTTTCATCGGTTCCATAGTTACAGCCCAATAAAAGTTTAATTAATGGTATATGTGGTTCTTACAAGGGGAAAGCACATCGGTTCGAATCCGACTTCATTTCTTTTTTTTAAACATTTTTTTAATTTAAATATATTGATTTATTAATAATTATTAATTTCTGATTGCAAAAACATTTTTACAACAAAGATTACAAAACATTTTTACAAAAAAAAATTATTCAATAATAACAATAATAAAAAAAACATATCAGAAGTTACTAATAAAAAAAAATTTATGTAGATTTCATTTTAAAAAAAGTGTATACGTAATTTAATAGACATACAAGGAAGTCATCTGGTGTTCACATCAGATTTTTCCGTTTTATAGACGGTTCTTGAAGGATCTTTAATTAATTTTATGAAATCTTTTATTATAATTTTTCTATTTATTTTTCTTTAATTTTCATTATTCAAAAATTTAGAAATAATTATTAAATATAATAGACGAATGACATATATTTCTTTAATGAATTTATGAAACTTAATATGTGTGTATGTGTATGCGCGGGTCTTATATATAAATTTAGGAGCGATACAACATTTATTTTACAGTATATAAATTTAAGTGCAGATGGAAACCGTATGAAATAAAGACAAAATAAGTGATAGCGATTGAAATGATGATGAGCGAGGAGAGATGAAAACGAAAGGATATTGATTTTTAAATTATAAAGGGGGAATTAAATGCAATACCTATACTAGGAATAAAAAGCGATGGATGAAAGCCAATCGTTTCCAGTATTATGATTCTTTCTTTCCTCAAACCTTTTTTGTTTTAAAATTGAATTTATCAAATAGAGAAAAAGAGAGAGTAAAACGGTGGGGGATTGAAAAAGTAGGGGAAATACATTTAAAGTACAGGAAAGAAGGAGTTAAAAGGGTTAGTGAGTGGGAGGAAACTATAAAAAGAAAAAAAGAGAGAATCATCAATTTTAAGCTGACTTACGAAAAATTTCAGGAATTGATTTGTAAGCAAGACAGACTAATTGATACCATATTAAGTGAAAAGCTAATAAAAAGAGGCTAATAAAACAGATGAAATGCCTACCTGCATATTAATACCTCTTTTTACAAAAAAGGATGAAAAATGTTTGAATTTCAAATAAAACTGATCTGAGGTTACCATAAAAGTACTAATTCCCCGTAGGCTTTAAGAGTATAATATACTTCAAACATAAATTGAGGTATTAAATTTTAAATTTAGAATTAAATAACCGCATAATATTTTCAACTAAATATTAATCTGAATTATATTGTTCATAAAATATTTCCATTTTAGCATTTACATCCGGGTTCACACAGGCATTACCGATCGTTTTGTCACGAGTAACCTCCCCGGTAAATGATATTTCTATAAAAGCAATCATACAAATTATTTGTATGTTTCAAATCCAAAAAAAAAAAAAAAATACAATGAACTTATAAACCGTACGATAAGAATCTCGCAGATATAATTTTTTCCGCTCAAAAAACAAACATTCTGTAATATAATATCGCCGAATGACTTCGACGGCACATAGTACTCACTAACCTTATGGTAGCTCTGAAAAGGGCCGTTTTTGTCGTCGATTGTCTTCGACAGCTCGCTGTAATTGCATTTTTATACCGGCCTTTACTAGGATTTGAAGGCTGGAAATATCTACGAGACTCTTACCGTAAGGTTTACAATTTCATTGTAATTTTTTTTTGGATATCACCGCGTTTTGCTAGATTATTCTTTTATATTTTTTTATGAATTACGCATTGTAATCTTATGAATTTATTATTAAAATTTATCGCCTTTCTAGAACAAACGAATATACATTTTTTGAATTTCTCGGTCAATTTTTTTTGTTCATAATCATGTAATTCACTTCGTACAATATTTTTCCTTTTTTAATAAAACTAATATAATGATGTTCACAAGTCAAAGATCCGTGATGTAATATTGCACTTATTATTTTGTTAGTGTAACCCTCGATTTTTATCGTAACCGTGGATACGCTTTTTATACCGTTATTAAATGAACTTTTTTTTATTTCTCCATCGATTAGTTCAAATAGGTCTAACTGGAGAATAGAAATTTTACCGATTGAATTTATTTTTGTTATATGTTAACAAATCTTTGTCGCCACATTTGCAACACGTCCCTACTGTTTGTGTTTTATTAGCAGCTATAATCTCTTGTAAATTAATAATTTTATATTTTTTAATGAAGTGATGCGAATTAAAAAAACTGTTTCATCTTCAGTACTTTGTTTTGCATAAGGGCATTTACTATTAAAACAAACTGTAGTATATCTTCTTTTAAATTTTATTATTTCAAGTACATTATAAAGTTTTTTACCCTACCTAGTACTAAGAAGTACTGCTACCTAGTGACGCGATTCGTAAACACCTTTTTGAGAAAAAAAGTGACATATTCGAGTTCCCGCGGTTCATCGAATGGAAGAAAAAGACGTTGTCTAACAAAATTCGAGGTATTTTTTAAAAATATTCTTTATTAAAAAATCTAATTGAAATATTATGCTTTCATGTTTTTTTTTGTTTTTTTTTTTTTACCTTTCTTCCCATTTTCATTTTACTTTAAGGGTTAGGTCATGTGTAGAACTATAAACATAGTTCGTTGACTTCGTCGTGCTGTCCAGTTCTGCGAACTCTTATCGGCGAAGTTCTAACGAACTTCTTGATTGGATTAATTTTTTTTTTGTTATGAAAGAGCGGACATCAACAGCTATGGTTATTAGTCCGGTGGAAATTGGTAACGTATAAAACGATGCCATGCCTAACAGGGATTTGTATCCGGGACCTCCATACGAAATGCCGAAACGCTACCCGCTAAGCCACGGAGGTCCGGATTTTATTATTTATGCTATTTTTAAGAGTTTGAACAAATTGAGAAGAAAAGTAACGGACCACACCATAGGCAAACGCCTGCTGATCGATGATAGAACTTTGTGTGCATAGATGTATATAGGTATACATGTACATGTATATATGTACATGTATCCAGTGTACATGTATCCAATATATCCACCCTACCTCCGGGCCGGATTCACACCAAGAAAAGCACAGCCCAGGGGGTTGTCTACTCAAACAGATCTCCCCGTCCGCCGGCCATAAGTCCAGTATGACAGTTTAGCCCGCCGGTTAGATCTTTTCTTTGCCTACCTAACTCCTAGGGCGGGGTGTCCAAGCCCAACTATATCGTTCCTGGACCTCACCCCAGAGGCCAATGCCTCTAGTGAGAGCACCCTGTGCAAGGCACTCGCACCGGGTCTCGATCTTTTTCGCGAGGGGATGAGAGAGTCCCAGCGTCTCATCACTGCCGCCCATCCGTGCAAGCACAAACGAACGGCAGCTCCGCAGGGGGCTGTCCCTCAACCCCTTGTCACCCCATCCTTCCTGGCTTTGTGCCGGAGTATCCGTGTCGTAAAGACAGTTATCGCACGAAACCTCTTACTTACGTCTTTACCAAAATATAAGCTTACCAAGATTTATGCGAAAACCGTAGATCATAAAATTTATTTAACCTAATATAAATAACTTGACTTTCTAACGTATAAAGTATAAAGATGAATATTAAAAAGAAGAAAACAAAATTGTAGTTAACTTTATTTCATAAAAAAAAAATATATTTTAAAGAAATAATAAATTAAAGAGATAAGAGAAGGAAAAGTTTAGACGAGATACAAAAACAAATTTCTTGAAAAGAAGGAAAATTAGAAACTAATAAAGTTCTGAAAAAGAGGAAAAATGAAAGAGAAGTAAAAGAAATAAAAGAAGATAGAAAAATTTACAAGGAAGTGGTAAAAAAAAGAAAAGAAAAAGGAATTAGGATGAAAAATAAGAAGTGACCCAATTCAGTAACAGTTCACAGTAAAAGATGAATACCTCCCTTATATATATATATAATGGTTTCATACAAATTTAAATTGCACCCGCCATTCAAACCATCATTGTGGCGTGCCACTGGCAAAGCATCATTAATTTTAATAGCTCCATTAAAATCCGACTAACTCTTTTGCTATTCTCCAACCTATGTGATGTAACACTTAAAAACTCTCCAGGCGGAAAAATCCCGACGATAAGAGAAAACATTTGAAAAAATCAACTTCATTCAAGATTGTTTGTTCATATATAAAAGTCATATGTTAAACTTTTATCTACCCGAGCAACACGCACATAATTATACGAAGTAATGTCGGTACGTTACAATAAGTTTATTTATCTCATACTTAACGTGCATTTAATACAATAATTAATTACCAAATAAAGGTAAGTTAATTAATTAAATTAACGTAGAACTAAATTAAGCTATTATTTTTATTTTTTTATTACACGCACCATTAAACTTACAGTGGGCACAACACTCATGATTAAAGGATTTTTTTGGGCATTTAAAAATTAAAAAAATAAAAATTAAATTAAAAACACGATAAGAGGCTACTCTGTCTTTCTAGGGCTCTGTCTTTTGCAGACTACAGCTTAGGAGAAAAACGATTAATATATGCTGTAAGCGTTAATAAATCATCAGCCAGTACGTATCAATATAAATAATACGAGTATTATTTATTTTCTACGAATAATGATAAAATTAGTATACTATTACTAATAATAGGGGGCATAGTATAACACTAATAATAGGGGGGGGGCATTTTTCCGCTCTTGATAAGAAACATCCTTAGAGATAGTGAATTTCACAAAAAATAAATAAAAAGAATATGTGACACTTTGAATAAAATTCTAAGATACGAGACCATAGTAACGAGATTCATAGACACGAGATCATAGTCGGGAGTAGTGTTACTATAGGGTGTCCCGTATAAAACGCAACCCATCAATCACTCATCCATGAAATTTCAAAAGTCAAGCTTACTCCCCTACTCGTTACTGAAATGGACCCGTCCAACATCTGAACATCGCGGCGACGCAGTAGAACACTACCGATAGTAACAACAATGCAATCATAACGTTCAGTGTATCGCTAGAAACAAGATGGTGTTTTCGCGAAATGAACGTGTTTTCATTGTTGAATCGTACTTCAGTACGAAATCAGCGGTTGCAGTGCAAGATTTGTGTCGCTATAAGTACCCAGATAAACCGGCTCCTAACAAAACATCAGTATTAAGGTTAGTCGAACAATTTAGAGAGACCGGTTCTGTTAATAACAAGGAACACAAAAGATCTGCGTCGGTGTTGAATACAGATACAGTCACTGAAATCAAAGACCGATTACTCGCCTCGCCAAATAAATCGATCAAACGTTTGTCTGCTGAAATTAAATTATCTAAATCGACTGTTCATCGGGCGACCAAACGATTACAATTACGTCCTTATCGCATTGAAACGGTTCATCGACTTCTTGAGCCCGACAAAGAAAAATGGCTACAATATTGTCAACGGTTCCGTCGATTTCTGCGCGAGGGAATTAACGTTATGTATTCGTTATTTTTCACAGATGAAGAATGGTTTCATTCGGATGGCTACGTAAACAGCCAAAACAGTAGAATTTGGAGCGCTGAAAATCCCCACGTTTATCACGAAAAACAATTACACCCGTAAAAGTCGGGCGTGTGGTGCACGATATCGCGGAAGAAAATAATCGGTCCTATTTTTTTCGAGTACACCATTAATGCAGAACGATAACAGGATATTTTATTTCAGTTTATCGCACTCTTGGATGAGGAAGACAGACACTGCCGGCTACAACATGACGGTGCGACATCGCAGTACGCAGGTTCAACTTCTGATTTCGTCGAGGAATTCTTTGGTAATTGTGTTATCGGTCGAAGATTGTGGCCACCAAGATCTCAAGATTTGACTGCGGCGGATTTTTTTCTACGGGGTTACCTCAAAGAAAAAGCCTAAAGCAACAAACCACGAACACTTGAACGATTGAAAGTCAATATTGAACAAGCTGTATTAAATATCCAGTCGCAAACTTTGAAAAAAGTTGCAAGAAACGCTGTAAAAAGAATTGAAGCTTGTATTCAAGAAGATGGCGGCTACTTCCAACATTTACTTTAAATGTAAGGTAATGGATGGTAATAATAAAAATTACATTTACATTTACACATGCCTTTTTATTATTTTAATACCTACCAATATAAGGTTGGATTGCGTTTTATATGGGACATCCTGTATTATCCCCTCTATTCCTACTTTCTTTCCCAATTGTAAACGAAATTAAATTACATGATCATCAAATATTAATCATTGTGTCATATTTCATCAAAATTTGTCCATCTAGTCTTGAGGTATCAAGCAGAAAAACAAATGAAAATTGTTTGTTTTTTACTTCCTAGTATGAAGTAAAGGAAGTATTGTGATCACGAAAAATTTCAGATTTCAACGGAAATATCCAATTTGACAATCCCTGAATCGATTTTGACTAGTTTCGGCGTGACGTCTGTACGTACGTACGAATGTATCTCGCATAACTGAAAAAAACGATTAGCCGTAGGATATTGAAATTTTGCATTTAGGGTTGTTGTAACATTTAATTGTGCACCTCTTCTTTTGATTGCAATCGAGTGTTCAAAAAAAATCCAATATCCAAAAAAAATTTTGATTTTGGTCTTTTTCTTACTGCAGTAATAACTCCTCATTGAGAGCTTTTCAACGATATTTCATAAAAGTACTTATTTTCATTGGTTCCAGAGTTATTGCCAAATAATACTTTATTTAATCAAATATTTAGATGTTACAAGACACATCGTTTGAATCAGACCTCATTTTCTTTGTTTGTTTTAACTATTTTTTTTTTAATTTACATATACTGATTAATTAATAATTACTAATCTCTGTTTGTAAAAAGGTTTTACAATAAATACTAATTGAATAACAATAAAAAAATAAATAAATAAATCAAAAGTTATTAGTACTTCTCATTTTTAAAAAAATGTGTATTTAATTTAATAGGCGTACAAGGAAGTTATGCGGTGTCCACATCGGTTTTTTTGTTTGTTTGAAAAGATCATGAGAAGTTTAAATTTGTGATACCTACAAAACCCCAAAACTTGGCCTGATTAGCATGGTTTCCCTCATGTAGCATACTTTATTCACCGAAGAAGTAAAAATACCATGTTTTTACTTTCGATTTTTTCGCTGACTACAAAATCTATGAAAACGTTTATAAAAAAATTTCGAAGGAAAAAATAAAATGTTAATATTATAATTATATAAAACAATTTATATAAAAAATGTTTTAAAAATATATACCTTGGGTCCCACGAAGAGGTATACGCTTTTGATTTAGCATCGCTCTCCCGTTCCTCCACTGATTCTATTGAAACTTACATACAGACCTTTTAACAAAGGTTCTAAAAAGGTTCTATGAAAATTTCAACCTTCTAGGTTTTATAGGAATAAAATGGCGGCTTTCAAAGCAAAACTTCAATTTCAGATAAACTAAAATTTTTTTCATTAAAAAATAGCTGGTAAAAAGATCAAAAACAGATGATGTATTGTTAAACAGCTATTCAAATTGAATAAAACGAGGAAATAATTACAACTAATTATCTAACAGTTTTTAATTATTCTACTTCTAATTAAAATCTGTTTTTAATCAGTTTTACCAGCTACTCTGTAATGAATAAAAAATGTTGTTTATAATTTAAAATATATGGTTTAAAATGTGGAAATTAACCTGCTTTAAAGCCGCCATTTTGTTTCTATAAATCCTAGAAGGTTGAAATTTTCACAGAACATTTTTAGAATCTTTTTTAAAAGGTCTGTAAAATATCAATAGAATATCTGGGGGAATGGGCGAGTGCTACTAAATCAAACGCGTATATCTCTTTGTGGGACACTCACTATATTTTTTGCTACCATCGTTATAATCTATGTATTGAGTATATACCACCTTTCTTGATTAATAATATTCGTATATGACGAAGCTAAGAAATGTGGATAATTGTACTCGGTATGAAAATTTATATAACCATTTTGTGATGGATGTCCGGGATTCATTCAAGACGAATATATTTTATTTTATTAGGAAAGATTTCTTATGAAATATTTTTCATAATTTTAACAAAGCATTCTCTAAGAAATTATAATTAAAACACTGTAGCCGGAGCGTGGAAGAGCAACCGGTCGTGAAAAAAAGATAATACTTTGAAGATTTTTATTTTTAATCATTCATCATTTGAATGGTTTTAATCTCACCCTAATGTTAACTTTTAAAAGTTATATATTTTGTTAATTTTTTTCATCAACACCTACAAAGTAACCGGTAAATAATATTTTATACAATTATTATAAAGACAGAGTTACAATTAGTATAAATCTTTAAGATATTTCTCTTACAATTAAATTATTTTTTTGTTTAATTATTGATAACAGTTATACATATAAAACTGTGTTTTTTATACTTTATACGAGTATAATTTAAAAAAAGTAAAAAACATATTTTTAAATCGTATATCATAAATAAAAATACGGTTTTATTTAAAACAAAGAAAAATATCTTTATGAATAAAATATGTATGACGGAATCAAAACTGTAGCAGAAAAATCAGGAAAATTTTATTCTAATTTCAATAAGCAAAACACGTTTTACTTGTCAAGTTTATACTAGTATGTATTTTGACAGAATGCAAATAGACATTTTTGCATACGTTCATTTTGTAACGATGTAAAACTTGAATACAAAATGAATATTCTGATATTTGTTTCTATATATATATGTATAAAACAACAACAATATTGTGTAAAGATTACATAATATTCAGCTGAATACTCATGAAAGAACATATCCGGTTAATTCATGCATACGCGTATTTAAACTAACATTTGTATGACACGTTGTAAGAATACAACAAAACAAATGAGTTTTATGATAATTTTTTTTTTGCCTCGATAATATCGCCGCATAATGTTGAAGTATGCGCTTGGTAAATAAAAATTAAATTTTTGTAGCGTATGAAAAATGCCATGCTTGACCGGGATTCGAACCCGAGACCTCCGGATGAAAGGCCGATACGAAAATCGGTAAAAATAATTTTTTTTTTGTCTTCAGTCATTTGACTGGTTTGATGCAGCTCTCCAAGATTTCCTATCTAGTGCTAGTCGTTTCATTTCAGTATACCCCCTACAGCCTACATCCCCAACAATTTGTTTTACATATTCCAAACGTGGCCTCCCTACACAATTTTTTCCTTCTACCTGTCCTTCCAATATTAAAGCGACTATTCCAGGATGCCTTAGTATGTGGCCTATAAGTCTGTCTCTTCTTTTAACTATATTTTTCCAAATGCTTCTTTCTTCATCTATTTGCCGCAATACCTCTTCATTTGTCACTTTATCCAGCCATCTGATTTTTAACATTCTCCTATAGCACCACATTTCAAAAGCTTCTAATCTTTTCTTCTCAGATACTCCGATCGTCCAAGTTTCACTTCCGTATAAAGCGACACTCCAAACATATACTTTCAAAAATCTTTTCCTGACATTTAAATTAATTTTTGATGTAAACAAATTATATTTCTTACTGAAGGTTCGTTTCGCTTGTGCTATTCGGCATTTTATATCGCTCCTTCTTCGTCCATCTTTAGTAATTTCTTCATCTATTTGCCGCAATACCTCTTCATTTGTCACTTTATCCACCCATCTGATTTTTAACATTCTCCTATAGCACCACATTTCAAAAGCTTCTAATCTTTTCTTCTCAGATACTCCGATCCTCCAAGTTTCACTTCCGTATAAAGCGACACTCCAAACATATACTTTCAAAAATCTTTTCCTGACATTTAAATTAATTTTTGATGTAAACAAATTATATTTCTTACTGAAGGTTCGTTTCGCTTGTGCTATTCGGCATTTTATATCGTTCCTGCTTCGTCCATCTTTAGTAATTTTACTTCCCAAATAACAAAATTCTTCTACCTCCATAATCTTTTCTCCTCCTATCTTCACATTCAGTGGTCCATCTTTGTTATTTCTACTACATTTCATTACTTTTACACACACACACACACACACACATATATATATATATATATATATATATTTATTATAGAGTAATTTAGGAAGAAAAGGTAATAATTTGGGAACTGATTATTGATTTTGAAATAAAGAAAAACGTTCATACTAATATATATCCGAAAACCCGTTTTTATCGAGTTACGGCTAGCGAAAAATTTCGCTCGGATTTCAGTTCCTCCGCTGAAATAAAATCATACTGACAGCTTTAAGGCGTTATATAAGGGCAGAACTTGATGGTTTATACTGTTTTTTGACCTGGAAAATCGAAAAAAGCAGGTCCCAGAACTCTATTTCCTGTAGTTTCCATCATATCCAATATATGACAGAAAGATTCTGTGATAACAGGTTTTTTAAGTTTGAAGTACAATAATTTTGTTAGATGACTAATACATACGTAAATTCTATTATCAAAACTTCTACAGAATTTAATTCTGAGAAAATATATATAGTAAAATTCTACGAAAAACAAAAAAAAAACATCTTTTACTATTAAAAACAAAACAGAACCAAACTTAACAGAAAAAAAGTTATAAATCTGTAAAAATTAAAAATAGCGGTTTTTAGTTCAATAATTTAGATCTTTGTGTAGATAGTTTGGATGACTGTATCAAATATCAAATTAATTACCGGAATGTCTGAGCACGTTGGATTCCATGAATGTTATCGGACGAACACAAGCTGACACGCTTGCCGGTGGTTCATACATTATTAGCACAATATGAAGAAACAGGCGATGAATTTTTACATTCTTTGTCGATATTATTGAAATTTGGGTACATTGTTTTATCCCAGAAAGCAAAAGAGCATCGAAAAAAAAAGAGACCTTCATCTCCGAAACCGAAAAAAAAACACTTTTTCGGTAGGAAAAGTTACGTCTTCGTTCTTTTGAAATATGCGGGATGATATGTACATCATTTACTAACAGAGCAGTGCACTTTTAATTCTGAGAATTATTTAAATTTACTGAAGGGCCCAATAAAAAAAAACCATCATAGATAAAAAAAATAAGTTTTTTAGAAGATAATGCACACCCTCATACGGCCGCACATGTGGCTGGAATCCATGAATTAAAGTGAACTATTCTGTAAATCTTCCTACAGTCTAGACCTCGCACTCTTTTATTTTCATATGTTTGGACCCTAAAAAGAAGATCTAGGAGGTAAAAACGTTTGCTCCGATGATGTCTTTGAAGCCGTTCGAGGATGGGTCCGTCGCAGTCGCAGGAATTTTTTATGAAGGGATATGGAAGCTACCCAAAAGATGGCGCGTATTTATTGAAAAGTGTATTGAAAAGAAGAGAGATTACGTAGCAAAACTCTGTAATTTACCAGTTTTATGTTATTTTTTTAATAAATAATAAATTATAATTAAAATTTTATAGCTGTTCATATATTTATGAAAATTTTGAGTTAAAAAAAGCGGAACTATTTATGCGACAAATTAAATTAATATTTTTTCTTAAAATATAGTTAGCGTTTTCCGTTTTTTAATTTAAAGGAGGCTTTTAAATCTATTTCGATTTTGTTTTTTTTATAACATTCCCATCGGAGTAAAAAGATAAATGTTTTTACGCAAAGGAACAGTTTGTGAAATCACGATAGAAAGGCGAAGATTTTGTGTGTGTGTTTATGTGTGCAGGCGTCAAGTTTATCCAAGTCTGTGCGCGCGTACCCTTTTGTATAAGGAAACGGAAAGAGGAAGAGAGAAATAGAGCGAGAGAGTAATAGAGTTGAGGAGAGAGTCAAATCCCAAGAGTGTTAAAGACGGTCTCGTAGTTCACCTGCCCATCAAGTTACTAGTTTACAGTTCCCAAAGGATTCTTATTTCGGTTGAACGACCTATATAGATTTGCTGCTTGCCTGAAACCCTATCAAAATCTCTATACGCCAAACTCACACGTATAACCTAAATTTAAATATGTTATCTGATAGTCCATTATGTATACGTAATGCTATTGTTTATTAAACTTTTATTATATTTATCTTAATTAATTCAATATGAAACAAACCTAGCGTGCATTTGAAGACAATTTTATGTAAACAAATTTTTTTAATAAAAAAAACTATTTTTATTCTTTTATTTTACAGCCCTGTATAAACCGTAAACGTGTACTTTAACGAGTAGAATGAAACTGACAAAATTAGAGCTGAAAAAATGATGGCAGTGTCAGATTTGTCACAGGAATCGAACCCGAGACAAGTTGATTTCATCTACGAAACATCTTCATCTACGTAGATTTCATCTACGAAACAGGATACTATCCACTACTACAATTTGCGGGCTATTTATTTAGTATAAATATAACAGTTAATAATAATTTAAAAAATATATTAATATAATTATATAAAATTCCTGCGCATTTCTGCGCAAGAAGACAGACTTTTCGTTTCCGCCATATTTAAAATTTTAGCAGTCAGAGTAGAACGCATTAAATATGTTCGATTAATATCGTAGAACCTGCACACAAACATCAAGTTTTGACTCTTTTACCAGTGTATCAAAAATACGCCGGTACAAAGTGAATATAATCTGAAATTGAGGTTATGTTGCCAATTTTTTTTTTTGTTTTTTTTTTATCCCTACATCCCTGGGCCGGACATCCAATTAAGTATACTCGGCCCAGGGACGTGTCCTTCCGACTCTAAGGAGGTCTCCCCATCCACCGGCTTAACATCCGACACGACAGCTCAACCTCCCCGGTTCTGGATCTTTTGTGCCTGCCTCTAATCCCCGGCGGGGAAAACAGGGCCCGGCTATGCCGTTACCCCCCCCCCCCACCAGGAACCGGGTCTCGGTCATTATGCCTTGCCTCAAACCAAAGGTGCCAGCACCAAGGACGCAAGCACCCCCAGAAAACCAACACCCTCGGCCGGGTCTCGGTCTTAACTTAACCCCTCGCGAAGGCTTTCCCATGGAGTCCCCGTCCCCTCACAGGTACCCGTACGCCTAAGCATACGGGTCCTCCGAGACGGGGCTGTCCATCCTTCCATACACTTAGCACTCTAGTAACCCCGGCGTCGATATTCCTCCACCTTCGTACGGAGAACTGTTGTCGCAAAGTTTGCGAACCGTTTCCAGTTATTTTCAGAGGCCAACATCCACTCCACAAGATTTCCCGTCACAATGCGTTCATGTACTAATCGTTGGCGGTGTTGCGCCCATCTATAGCACTCGAACAGCGTATGTTCGGCGTCATCTACGCCCTGACAGTATTCACAAACAGGCGACTCCTTCTTACCAATTCTATTCAGGTAGGTGCTGAAACAGCCATGGCCAGACATTAATCGGGTAATGTGGTAATCCATATCACCGTGACGCCGGTCCAATCAGTTATCTAATTCATGTATTAGTCGCCTGGTCCACTCTGCTATTGATGACTCGGTCCAGACCGTCTTCCACTCATTTCTGAACACCTCTTCTGCTTCAATTTTATTATGACCAGCCGCCCTTAGCCTCCTACCTTTGACTTGTAGGTAGATTGGCGGAACTGATGCCAAAACACATAACGCGTTGTACGACATTGTACGATAACCTGCCACTACACCTAATAGCACCGCCGGATGCATACTTGTCAGTTTTTGTCTGTTTCTTTGTATATTTACGGCATCAGCCCATATTGATGCCGCGTATAGTACAGACGACACCATCGCAGACGTGATGAGCCTCCTTCTTGACGTTCTAGGTACTGTGTGTCCAGCAAACAGCCCCACACATACTATAACAGAATACCTAAATTTGAGTGAAATTGATCCAGTAATTTTGGGCATTTTTGAGTCACAAAATTTTATACATGAATGGTATTTTCGTAATCCTCATACTCAAAACGTAATGAAGATTCTTTTAACTACCATGTGACCGAAAAAACCTCAAATTGAGGTTACGTTGTCTGTTGTTGTCGACCTTAAATTAAGCGTAACTCAGGAACGACTCGACCAGTCTTTAGAAAATTTTCACATACACAACTTTAAATAGACTATTACATCATATCTAAATCTCAAAAAAAAAATTGATCGATTAATTTTAGACATTTTTGAGCCACAAATTTTATACATAGGGCTACATATATTTATGTAAGGAAATTACATTTTAAGTAAATGGTGCTTTAGTACTCCAGACAACTCAAAATGTAAAGAAATTTTACTTTCATCTCCTAATCCTACCGTGCGACCGAAAGTAATACCGTACGTTTCTTCGAAAAGTCGGTAAAAATTCACCGATTTAAAGAACCGGAGAAAATCTGTTGTGATAAATGTACTTAAAATATTAATAAAATATTTTTTATAATTACATAAAGAAATATGGTAGCAAAATTGAAATAATTTTAAATTAATTTTTTAGGTTAAAACCAATAAAAGTGACATATTTTTAATTTTTTCGAATCGTTTAAAGAACATGTTAATGCTTTTTCTTTTCTGCAATGATTTATCTGAATTTAAATTTACTTAAACATCATAGAGTAATTTATGAAAAAGTTTACGCATAAAAATAATCCCGGTTTTTCAGTCAATAAAATTTAATTTTCTCTAATTAAAAGCTACATAATTTTGTTAAGAAAATAATTACGTGTATAATCTGTATTGTATATTATATTAAAATAAGCTTTTCTGAATTCCGGCCAATATATGCAATTAAATTTCAAAAAAATAGTTTCAATATGATGACTTCTATTTCGACTAATGTAAAATAATAAAGAATACCTAACGTAATCTTACAGAGTTTCCTAATTTGAATGAAAATTTAGATAAAAATGATGTCATTGTTGAAAATAGGGCTCTTTTTCGTAATTCGACAGCCACTTTTTTTTTTCTTCCAAATCAGTAGGGGTTTTGCAGAGAAATAACCTACGCTCGCTATCCTATTTTTTTTTTATTTCTATTTTATTCAAACATGGGTTTTTCAAATGTACCTGAGAGATATAAGAATTATGCTTATAATTATAAATATAATCTAACCAATTTAATCTACGCTCACTTTGCTCGCTAACCTTGACTAGCAAGCAAAGTTAGCGTAGGTTAAGTTTGATTAGATTATATCTATAATTTCTTTGCAAATACCTCCAAATACCCATTGATTTGGAAGGAAAACTGAAATAAAGTGGCTGGAAAAAGTTCTGAAAATTGAAATTCTATTTAACTAATCATTATAACTAGTATTATTACTTCTTTGTACGAAGTAAAGGAAGTATTGTGATCGTGAAAAATTTCGGTTTTCAGATTTCAACGGAAATATCCATTCTGATCACCCCTGAATCCATTTTGACTAGTTTCGGCGTGATGTCTGTACGTAAATAAATAAGTAAAATAAACGTCTTGACAACATTCAAAATTAGTGTCAACCATGTGTTCCATGAAGCAAATTTCGGAACCGATGGATTATACAATTAACCATCCAATAATAATTTATTACCATTACAAATAAATGAAAAAAATATCGTAAAACCACATAAATTATTATATTGTTCACTTAGTAAGAAAAAAAGTATTAGGAGGGCGCTAAAGGTTCTTCAACTAAAATAAAAAAAAGATGATTGAAATTAGTTTATTTAGTTGTGAATAAAGCTTGAGCAGAAATTAAAAAAAAAAAAACAAAACAGACAATATAGCTGTAGGACTTTGCAGAAACGGCTAAAGCCGCGTTCGGGGGAAGTCCTACTTAAAAATATTCATAATTTTATTTAAATATATCTTTTTGTTTATTTCATTCAATGATTCTAATTAAAGCGCGCTCGCATACCGTATATAATTCGCGCGGGTGTGGCTGTACTAGCGATGACGGTCGGCACTAACTAAACTAATGTGATTTCACAACCTATATAGAATAAATTTTGCCTGTACTATCGGCACACTGGTATACCTGACGCACCAGGTATCGAGTCGACTGGGCGATCCAGTTCAAGAGCCAGTTACTTTTTTACACTTTAAATATTATTTATTTATTTAATTCTATCGCTCAACTGTGACATTCCAATGAAGCGGACGACTACAACTGCATTTTCTGGGATGGGGGTGCGATTTTACAAAAATTGTTTTTTGCAAATATTGTTATTTTTTAATCATTGTGCTTAAGAAATATACGACCTTAATTAGGCGAAATCTCGAAATACTGAGGATGACCTTGCTCTATATCCTCACCCCAGCCACACCCTCTTGACCTTTTAAGTTGAAAATTTAATAAAATCAATGCCCGTATATAGAAGTAATCTGATAAAGTTTGGTCAAAATCGGTCCAGTAGCTGGAGATATAAGGTGATTTAGAGCCCGATACGGAACACAGACACGTACATACGAACATTAACATCCAACAAATTTCCATCCGCTTTTTGGGTTCCTTAGGTGTCAAAACGTCAAGATCCGGTGAATACCGTATATACCCAAATCGGACCGATTACAATACTTTCCCTTCTAGAGCTACAGCGCTATCTAGACGGGAAAGTAAAAAAGCAAGGGTTAAGCTGAAAAACCTCTACCGTTTTTGAAAGTCTTTTAAAAGAAAAAATATATACACATTCTACATATAATCACACACACACACATATATATATATATATTAATTACTCGTATAACGTAATGACTCTGCACTAGAACAAAAAATACAGAGAGACTACGTTTGCTTTCAGTGAATATTCAAACATAAATTTTATAAGCGTAAATGAGGAAATATGTCAGAAATTTAAATATATTACTACTATACAGCCACATAGACGTACGTGCGGTAAATATGTAAATATTCACATACATTTTAAAGTTTACATTGGTTTGTGCTTACTTTTAAAAGGTACATGAAAAATGCATCAAGAGATTTTTTTTCATATATTGATGCATTTCACACATTACCGGCAGCTTGTACCTACACTCTGAACTATCATTATAAGATCTGTGTCTCGAATGTAAATCAGTATTATACAGCAGTATGATATGTTTTAGGATTCAATTTTTTATAGTATTATAAATACTTTTACATGTAAATTATTATATTTTGGTAAAACTAAATATCATTTGTGATTCTATAAAGATTTTTAAAAAAAGATTCTTTATAAAATTTATATTAAAAAAAAAAAAAATAAACAAGTGAAGAGTTGAATTTTTATAATTGTAAAACCACAGTATAGCATTATTGGTCAGTAATTCCGAATATAAAATTATCATGCAGTAATTTTCCTTTCTTAAAAGATATACGCAGTGCCTTGTCGGTAGTTATCACAAAATAGATTTTAATCGGGGAACTGAGGACGTTAGCACTGGAAAGAATAATTTTAGAGAATTATCTAACTTTTCTAAAAAAAAAAAGGAATAAAATTTAGAATTAATGTTTTGTAGATATTGTTATTATGTTTCAAATGTATGCACTATAAACTGAATTATTTGGTGTTCAGCTAAAAGAAATTTTTTGAAAGAAAACTATTTCGAACTAGCATCCCTGTCGCGGCTTTTTCCCGAAGTTATAAGAGTATAAAACTTGAAAAATGGGAAAATAGTTTTTTAGTAATATGTCTGAGTTGTTTCTTTCGCAGTTATCGCTGTTTACAATTTACTGGATAAAATAAAATGGTTATATATAAAATGTATTCGCAAAATCAAATTTTTTAATGAAATCAGAAGGATATTGAAGTTGTTCAAGAACTATTTCACGTATAGGCACTGTGGAACTGCAGCACCCTCTATTTCCACTTGAAATTATCGATAACATTTAATACAACGAGTCCTTTTTTCTTTAATTCTTTCTTTATACTTGTACAATATATAATTCTTAAGCTTAATGTCAATAGCCATACCCCAGTTAATGAGAAAGATACAAAAATCTTTATATGGAACTGTACGCTTCCCAGTTCCAGCGGCGTAATGTTTGGCTGTAATGCGCATGCGAACATAGGAAGCTGCAAGTGAAGCTGCGAGAGAGAGAGAGAGAGAGAGAAAGTGTGTGTGAGAGAGAGAGAGAAAGAGAGAGAGAGAACTGTCGTTCCCGCAGTGTCGATCCTGGCGTGCTGGTGGGAAATTGTTTTTTTTTTTACTCCGCGTGTGTATGGAATGTTCCCTGTTCGTTCCCTTTTTTAATTTGGTCGATAGTTTGGTCAATAGGACTAAATTATGGTTTTCCTTATTTAACTTCCTGTGAATAAATCCTGATGATTACTTTAAATCTGTTCTGTATGTAATCACTATTTATTATTATTATTATTATTGTTGAGGTTGTGATTAGTATGATTATTTTTTATCATTGACAATTATTTTCATTATTATTGTGAGTTGTTTTTTATTATCGTTTATTATTCTTATTGTCAATGTTATTATTAATTGTCTTATTTTACTTTCTTAAAGTAATAAATTGTAATTACATAAACATCTTCAATTGTAAATCTCTCGATTTCCCGATCGACCAGCGAACACGCGACAATATATATTTAATTTATTGCTTTAATCTATTTATTATTTGTTAATTTTTTTTTTTTAATATATGTTATTTTACTTTTATTAAATATTTTTAAATATATACTTAAAATTAAATCTAAGGATTATTAATAAAGGATTTAATATTTCTATGTATCCGCCTGGTAGCGTCTTTTTCTCACTCGAAATAATTCGGGAATTGTGTCCCGGTCAGGCTTAGCATTCTTTTTACATGCTACAAAATTAATTTCTTAGCATAAAAAAAAAAAGTAGTATAATAACCGTAATTGGGCATCGGACCTATTATTACCCGAGCGAGAATAAATACTGATTTTTTTTTTTTTTTTAACAGAATTAAATAGAATAAATTTATAGAATAATTAAACGAGATGGTAAATGTATCAGGTGATCGATTAAATTTCAGGATAAAAAATTTAAACCCGAAAAAACTATATAATGGCCAAAAAATATACAAAAAAGTGGGAGAGGGATCATTTTTTGAAATTAGTAGTAATTTTATTCTGCAACAGTCCGGAAAGTGTAAGTCGTTCTCTTAGTACATCTGAATAAAAAAAATAAATACAAAAATAATAAAAATAAAAATATTGAAAGAAATTAAAACCGAGATAAAGATTAAAGAAGATTAAAAAAAAAAAAGAAGAAATTAAAACTGAATAAACCGTCCGACGAATTTTAAGACTGGGATTAATTCTAATTTCTTTTAATGTTTTCACTTCAGTGAAATTTTGTTTTTAAAAGGCAAGTTGGTTATTATCGCCTGAGAGAGTTAAAAAAACATAAGATTACATTAAAGGTCCACTTGTAATAAAATCACATTCTAACTGGAAGAACATACATATATATATGTTCTTTTTCAATTTATACTGGAGGAATAAATAAATTTTTACAACGGTAAAAATCGTTATATTAAGATCAACGAAAGCACAAAGCAGGATTCGGCTGGAAAAATTACCGCATTTAACGAAGCAAAAAACCACTACTCATAACATTTTATATCGCTCCTGCTTCGTCCATCTTTAGTAATTCTACTTCCCAAATAACAAAATTCTTCTACCTCCATAATATTTTCTCCTCCTATTTTCACATTCAGTGGTCCATCTTTGTTATTTCTACTACATTTCATTACTTTTGTTTTGTTCTTGTTTATTTTCATGCGATAGTTCTTGCGTAGGACTTCATCTATGCCGTTCATTGTTTCTTCTAAATCCTTTTTACTGTCGGCTAGAATTACTATATCATCAGCAAATCGTAGCATCTTTATCTTTTCACCTTGTACTGTTACTCCGAATCTAAATTGTTCTTTAACACCATTAACTGCTAGTTCCATGTAAAGATTAAAAAGTAACGGAGATAGGGAACATCCTTGTCGGACTCCCTTTCTTATGTTCTTCAATTGTTACTGTTGCTGTTTGGTTCCTGTACATGTTAGCAATTGTTCTATCTCTGTATTTGAACCCTAATTTTTTTAAAATGCTGAACATTTTATTGCAGTCTACGTTATCGAATGCCTTTTCTAGGTCTATAAACGCCAAGTATGTTGGTTTGTTTTTCTTTAATCTTCCTTCTACTATTAATCTGATGCCTAAAATTACTTCCCTTGTCCCTATACTTTTCCTGAAACCAAATTGGTCTTCTCCTATCACTTCCTCCACTCTCCTCTCAATTCTTCTGTATAGAATTCTAGTTAAGATTTTTGATGCGTGACTAGTTAAACTAATTGTTCTGTATTCTTCACATTTATCTGCCCCTGCTTTCTTTGGTATCATTACTATAACACTTTTTGTGAAGTCTGACGGAAATTCCCCTTTTTCATAAATATTACACACCAGTTTGTATAATCTATCAACCGCTACCTCACCTGCACTGCGCAATAATTCTACACGTATTCCGTCTATTCCAGGAGCCTTTCTGCCATTTAAATCTTTTAATGCTCTCTTAAATTCAGATGTCAGTATTGTTTCTCCCATTTCATCCTCCTCAACTTCCTCTTCTTCCTCTTTAACACCATTTTCTAATTAATTTCCTCCGTATAACTCTTACGGAATAGATTATTTAAACTTATCAAAAAAAAAAAAAAAAAAAACATTTATCAATACATTTCTGTGGCAATAAGTTATTAGTTATAAGTTCTGTAGTTTTTTAAATGTCGATCAGAGTTTGAGACATTTCTTCCTAAGAATCCGATGCAATTAACAAAAGGATAATCAGCATAATACAGATTCTTAGTTACCTATCGGAATACTTTCAAATTAATCTGTGCTTACTACCTATTATCAGATTAAGATCAAAATAAAAAAGAATCAGCTGATATATTAAACAATACCCGCTTGTGATCGGTCAGCAGGGTGAAAAGATCGGTTGAACAACTGTACCGTAATGAAAATCTATTTCGTAATGACCCATATAGCCGGCGTTCATGGCGTGAGTGGTAGCATCTCGGCCTTTCATCCGGATGTCCCGGTTTCGAATCCGGGTGAGGCATGGCATTTTAACACAAGTCATTCATCTCACTCTCTGAAACAATACCTAACGGTGATCCCGGATGTTAAAAGAAAAAAAGAACCAATTATAATACAGGTTCCAGCCGCGTATTTCAAATATTATATAATACAGGAGTAGAAAAATATTTTTTTTCATTTTGGCCAAATAATCAGCTAAAATACCACTAAGTTGTTTTTTCCTGCGATACCACATAACATAAACTAATCGATAAACTTATGATATGTTTAAATTATATGATAAATTTAATAAAACAAGATAATAAAGCCATAAGTTTCGTTAATATTTCAGGAATATTTATATTATTTTACATAACCTTAAAAAACAGGAAAAAATGTGGATGAAGATGGATTTGTAACCATTTAACTTTAAATATGGATAAAACCGTTTCATTGTGCTTTACAAGTAGTTGTAATAATGCTGATCACAGGGATACAATTCCCATAAATTATAACTAACGATAGTAATTTTGTTGACCACAAAACAAAATTTCTATTGCATTATGATGTCAATTTTTCGTAGATAATCCGATTGATGATCTTTTGCTTCGAAGCGATTTTATAAAAATCCTAAGCTCATCATCACTGAAGGCTTCCGTAGCGCCAGTGGCAGTATCTCGGTTTTTCATCTGGAGATTCCGGGTTCGAATTCCGATCCGGCATGGCGTCTTCACAGGCAAAAATATTGTCGTTTCATCTTATCGTCAGAAGCAACAGCTAACGGTAATCCAGGAGGCTAAAAATAAAGCTTGTCATCGTAATTAAATATTTAATAAAAGCTAATTCACGCATGAAGCACAATATAAAATAAATTCACGCATTTCAAGATAGTGAATTTACGCATGAAGCACAATATAAAATAAATTCACGCATTTCAAGATAGTGAATTTACGCATAAAGCACAATGTCATTTTTTTGGGGCTTTTACAAAACGTCAGAATGAGTTTTTAAGATATAAAAATTTGGGTATCATCTGGTGATCCCAATATGTTTCACGTAATCATAATATTTAGAAAATTAATAATATTAATTTATCTTTGTGTTTATGTTTATGAATGTATAATTTTGCTACAAGGAATTATTTTTTAATAAACAATGATATCCATATCACCTTTACGAAATCAGACTACGGAACAACTTTCTCGTGTAACTCGGCATAATACTTCGGCTTACAAGAAAGGATCATATTTTATTTATTTTTCTGTTTTAATAAATTACCAAACTACGAGATAGTTAAAAGATTTTCCTACCAATTTATTTAAAACACAATTATAAGATTTTATTTTATTGAAACAATAAACATTATTCTGTTGATGAATTTTTAAGAGCTTAAAATAACTTTCAGTAGCGGTTTTACCTTTAACATTATTTCATGTGTTTACTTGTGTTTTTAAATAATTGATATGAGCTTTAAACTTATATATATATAAGTTTTTTTGGATGATTAATTCATCATATAAGCTGGAAGCTTGCGCATGAAAATATGGAATGGAAATTTTGTAACGTTTGAAAAATACCATGTCTGACCGGTATTTTAATCCGGGACCTCTGGTTGGAAGCCATAGATTGGCAAAGATGATGGCAATTTTATATTGATATGATTTATACAATCATATTATGATTCGATCGTGTATCAATCTTGTATTATGTTCCGATCAAAATAAAAATTTATTTATAAAAAATAACTATACGGAAAGAGAAAAATATCTCAGCATGTAACTGAACATAAGATAAAAAAAAATAAATAATAATTTAATAAGGCATTATAATCGTTTCAAATTCTAGATTTAACAAAGTTTATATGGAAAACAGTTAGATCTGAAGCTCTGTAGAGCTGTAGATCTGTAGCTAGATCTGAAGTTCATCACATGTCACGAAAACAATGCGTGTTTTTTATTTATTATTATATTTATGTATGAAAAGTAATGAGTAATAGTTGAGAATAGTTGCTGCTAATAAAAACGAAACAACAAAACATTCACTAGAAAGAGAAAAAAATTCATTATTTATAACACAATTAAACGTAACAAATTTTAATCTATATTAAAGATTAAAATTAATTAAATTATATATTAAAAGAAAGTTAATATTTCAGATGTAAAAATTACCTCTAATTCGAATAGAAAAAAATAACACAGTCCATAAAATTAGAAACAGGAATTTTCCAGTACCTGAAACAAAAATAAAAATAACATTAATTAATATTACTCTGAGTAAATTCTAAAATTGCATTTAATAAAATAATTTTTAATGATAAGAACTGTTGGGTCCGGAAGCTGGTCTTCGGCGAAGTCGTGGAATTGCGGCTCGTCCATTGAAATCAGACCGGGCTTCCCCTCAGCGTCAGTTTGGTCCCCGCTACAGCGTGGTAGTGGTGGCCTCCAGACGCCCGCAGTGTCGGGTCGGCGTCGGTCGTCTTTCGCCGGTGCGGCCGAGGCGGTTCTCCCTGAGAGATCCCACGCTGGGCCGGCTCCTGCTGATGAGTCCGCCGGCCAGGGCGATTAGGGGGAAGGGGGAAGGTAGCGTTTGCGTCCAGCGACTCCCTCGGCGGGGCGGTCAGGTCTGCTTCTTCGACGGGGATGTTGGCGTCCGCCGGGAGGTCACACGTTGAGACGGCCAGGGAACTTTTGTCTTCTTCTTCTTCTTCGTCTTGGTCTTCTCCAGGTAGTAGTCGACGGTGAATTAAGAATTTACTCTTGTGTACGCTCTTTTATTGGAGCCTGAGAGTGGTGGGGCCGCAGCGCCACTATGGTGCGAGAACTGCGCGGTCATCTTCGCGGCGGGAGTGAAGCTGTACCAGCGCGTTCGAATACTGTGCTTCCGCTCACATCTGAGCTGCTGCCGTTGTCGTCTGCCGATATATTAAATTAGACATATATGTAGTAACAGTATATATATATATAAAAAATTATATTTTAAGTGAATGGTACATATTTTCGTACTCTTCATACCTAAAATTTCACTCCCAATTCCACCGCGCGACCGAATGTAACACCGTACTTTTCTTCAAAAAGTTTGTAAAAAAGCCAGCAAAGAGTTGTATAATTTTCCTGGTTTTGCCCTTGACAGATTTTTATTTCTAATACACCATCGAATTTTTAAATATTGATGACTTTATTATTCAATGTTTAGAGTATAATTGTAATAAAAGAAGTTAGGGACCGATTTTACCACTTTGATCAAATTACATTTTTATCTTAAAAATTATACAGTGTTACAATAATTGAAAAAAAAAAATCGTAATGCTTAGTAAAATATTGTGGATTACAGCTGAAAACCCCACTAGACAAAATCACGTTTTTATCATGAAACTTTAATTGTATTTAGAGTATAATTCCTAAAAATAAAAAATAATAAAAACTTTTAAAAAAATTTGGGTTCCATTTGACCTGTTTCTCGACAATTACTATATATAACATCTTTTATTACAGCCGTATCTTGAAAAACATACTAAATATCGGAAATAATTACAATTTTTTTAAATTCCTAAATTCGCCTCTCCTAGGACCACCTTTTTTTTAAAAACGTTTACACGTTTACATTAATACTAGACTAGATATATTGAATTTTCAATCCTAAAAATTAAGAATTTTAAAAGTTGATTTTTATATTAATCTTGTTATTGGGACTTCACATTTTTATATTAGAGTTATTTACTTCAGAAAATTTTATCTCTCATTGCTTTTATTTTAACTGCCCGCACAAGGAGTTGTTATCAACGCCCGGACACAAAATTACTATATTAAATTATTATAAAAACATGTTTTAGTAATAATCAAATTTTTGAATCCAGATGTACAACCTTAAAAAATCAGACAATATCGATGCATTGTTGCTTAAAATACTTCGTATGTTAGCTACTAGTTTCAACTACCGACGCAATTCCGGATAAAAGACACAGTCCATAAGATGTGGTGCACTGTCGGTCGGCAGCCAAATCGAATATAAACGAATACATCAGTCTGAGTCTCATCAGATATCCATGAGCGAGCCTAGAAAATCTTCTTCAAGTTTTAGAAAATTTTTATTCTACACATCCTATCGTTACCGATCTCTACAATGCAATCGCCGAGTTGAACCATGGCAACACACAAGCGATTTTCTGCTGGATCACTAGCCGCGTGGGGATTCCGGGTAATGAACGTGCAGATCCTGCTGCTAAAGACATATGTAATCAACCGTCTTTTACATCCCGTATTACTGCACCCGACTTTGTTAACTGTGGGAAACTCACTCTTCGCACAAAGTGGCAAGATAACTGGACGGCTACAGTAGATATCAAACTCCGGCACATTAAAGGTTCTGTGTTGCCATGCGACTCCTCATACAGGAAAATTTGTCGTGAGGAAGTGGTCCTCTGCCGATTGCGGATAGGACGTACGAGAACTACTCACGGGTATCTGATGTCAACAGTAAACGCACCAATATGCATGCGATGCAACTGCCGCTTGACTGTGCGCTACATTCTTGTGGGATGCCGTACGATATGCGACCTTGCGTCGTAAGTTTAAATTGTCCCGAAATTTTCGTAAAATCCTGGGTAATAATAAAGAATTTTTAAACAGGGTGTTTTTATTTCTTCGGGGTGCTAATATTTTACAAATTTTTTAATACTGTTTTTTTTTTTTTTTTGGTAGTTGTATGTTTTTGTGTTTTAACATTTAGTTTAAATTTTTGTTTTGTCTTTATTTTAATATATTAGTTTTTTTTATTTTGTTTTTAAATTCCTCCTTTAATTTTATTTTTATTTTAAATTCTTTTTTTATACTATTATTTTGTGTTTATATTACATGCTTTGTTTTCTGGGCGTTCATTTTTAATTGTGAATTTGTTTTTTTTTTGACATAATTTTTAAAACAACTCGTGTTCGGGGGATGATGACGCTAAAGCCTATTCTCCCTATTCGCAAAAGCCAAATTTACGTCCTCCCATGACGGTTATTCTTACATGAAGAGCTCCATAATGACATAATGTCATTAATTTTTCGATGACGGTCGAAAATTAGGTCAAAACTATATAACTAAATTTTTGCGCCGATTCCAATTTTTTTGATCAACTGGTTTTCGAGATATGAGGAAATTTCTATTTAAACACAATTATTAATACCATCCGGCCCTAAATCTGATCGACTTAAAACTTTGGAACCTTAAATAAATTACATAAATTACTTTGATCGTAGTAAAGCTCAACTTTCAAAAACCAATAAAAAAATACGAAGATTTCTTTAGTTTTGTCAAATATTTAACGCTATCGATGACCCATCTCTAAAGAATTTTTTAAACTTTTATTGAAGAATCTATATCGAGATAGCCTGGAAATATTAATCATATCGGACACCATATGTATATACATGGATCTACCGGAGATTTTTATAACTTTTTTTTTGTGTAATTTATATTTAAGCAGGTGTTGAAACGTTGACATTGAAATTTTGGCAGATTTTTCCTTTATAGCTATGCTACAACAGCAGCAATAAAGCTGGTAAGTAAAACCTGTTTGGAATTAAAAAGGTATCAGTAAACCTTTTTTATTGATGTTTGTTTAAAAAATAAATATTTGAATTTTACTGTATTTACCTGTGACTTTTCATTTGTGAAATATTTAATTTTTTTTTATTTTCACTGAGTATACCGTTTTTGAAAAAAAAAAAGTTAAAAAATATAATGTAGTATTGTGAGAGGTTTTTTTATAATAAAAAAAAACAGGCGTAATAACTTTAATCATATTTTCATTTCAGTAGATATATTTAAGTATAATGTTAAATACATACGACAGGTAGCGTGATAGTTGATTGTTATAAAAGAGATAGCTTTGGTGAAGCGGGTAATGGAATTTAATGTTTTTGCCTTTGCAATAACATCAGATGAGTCATATTTCAAACAGAGCTGTTTCATCCCTGTTGCTTTTTTATTTGATTTTTTTTTATATATCGCAAAATGAAGTGTTAATAACAATATAATGGAAATAAATGTTTATTTTATTATTCTTAGCGTTATTATAAATACGTTTGGTGTTTTTATAAATAAATTAAATTATAAAAAACGGTACGTTCCGGTTGTAACGCATTATTTACCTGAAATTTGTTATTTTTAACTCGTTTACAAATTTTATTAGATAGCCTACATATATTATATAGATAAAATATTGGCTGAAGAACAAAATTCCATTTTATTTTTTTTTAGCATTACCGATCAAGATAATCTTAGGGGAAACCAATTATATTTATGAATAAGTTATAAATAATTACGGTGTTATATTAATAATACTTTTGAATTTAAATCTTTTAATCTTCCAGAAGGTTACCGTAAACGGTAACGTTTATCTGGACGTGCTTCAAATATTTTAATTCCTCACTTAGATGATGACGATCAATATAGAACATTACTGTCAGAAAAACGGGGCACCGCCTATCTACAGCCTAGATTTTCTTGATATTCGATTCCCAGGTGGGTGGATCGGTCGTAAAGGACGAACCGTACGGCCAACTCGCTTCCCAGATTTGATCCAGCTAGATTTTTTTCTTATGGGGCTTTATTAAAAATCGGGTTTATGTAGAATCACTTTCGCCGGCCCGATTTCGTTGAGCTAAGACTTCGAATTAACATCGCAGCTGCAGAGGTAACACCTGACTTGCCGGCTAAAGTCGTGAAATCGAATTCAGGTGGGAAGTATGTCGTATTACAAATGGAAGTTATATCGAACCAAAGTGAATGTTTTTTGGTGACAAAGTTGATGTGTTTTTTTTATTATTATGAAGCCCAACGGGATCTGTTGGGCCGTACCTCAACGGAATCTGTAAGTTATTTCAATATGCTTTTAAGTTGTGAAGTCCTTATTGAATCATCCAGAATATTACATACCAATAGCTACTGTACATACATTGTGGCTGTTCATCTTCTCGTCCAACTTATTTCAGGCTCTTTTTAGATTCTCCTAATAGTTTAAGATATTTTGGCTTTACCTATCAGAATAAGTGAATATATATATATATATATATATATATATATATATATATATATTAGACTTTTTTTTCTTTAACTATTATTTACGTTTTTTTAGCGACGGTAAATATTTATTTTTTACTCATCCGATTTCTAACTTTAATTCTATTCTCCTCTCTTTTCTGAACTAATTTTTTAATCTCATAAATATATATATATATATATATTTATGCTACATAAAACATTGTCAGTTACTTCTTCCACGCGTATCCGTCTTTGTCTTAGTTTATTAGTTTTACCCTGTACGAAAAAAACTAAAGTTTATTTAAGAAAAGATTTGTTTGATAATTAATATGTTATTCTGGCTTATATCCTTCAGAGAATTCTCTACATTAACAAACTTCTCTCAGCATTTTTTATTTATTTACTACCAGTAAGCTTCCTATAATTTTTTTGTTATAGAACACAGGTTCTATGCGGCTATCGTTTTTATAATCTGATTAATCGTTTTTAAAATTACTGTTTTCATGGTTGATTTTAGTTTTAAAAAAATTTACAGCAATAAACTTTGTGGAATAATAGGGTTAAGAAGTAATAATTGTATTTTGCCAAAAAAATGATTAAAAAACAGCTCGCAGTAGATAAAGAACCCACCGATTTCTGTCGCATACCTCCTATTGAATATTACAAATTCTGAATTACTATTAAATGAAACCCTTTAGTGTCTGTTAAGCCAATTAATAACTGGCATATGAAGACAATTTGACGTCTGTTTTTCGGATGATTTTATCGCACTATTTTTTTGGTCGAGCTGACTATTTTCCAATCTCTACAACGATTTTGTCTGATTTATATGTCACACTCATTTCTAATTATTTTTTATAACATTTAAAAAAAAAAAATCACTTATCCAAAAATTTCCGGCAATAATATTGTGGTTTCTATTTATTTGTTAAGCGTGGCATAAATTTTGCCATAATATGATACGAGTTTTCATGTCGTTATCAAGTAGGAAAGGTTTACATATTGGTTAGCTGGCAATTCTCCCACCACCACCCCATTCGGTCGCCCTAGAGCATAGACCAAATGTTCCGTGCCAAAAAACGGTATAGCGACCTCGATCCTATCTGCTCCTAATGAGCTACCTAACTTGCGTGAGCGAATTAAGCAGGGTGCCGTACAGAACCCGCTTAAGTGTCCCAGTCGCTCACTTGTCAACAATAAAACTAAATCGGGGAGGCGCACCCCTTGTTACAATTAAAACTATTGAAATTCTTATATCTAAAAGGCAGCAATTTAGGCTGCCACGCCTCGGTCGCTGTATGCCAGCTACCTGTCCACCATTTAACAGCGCTTGGAGCTAGTTTGGCTGGTGGCCAGCCATTACTTCAAGGAAGGATTCCTACAACAGAGCTTAGAAGTCATTATTACATTACACAACCCTTAAAATTAACTGCGACATGCGGCACTCGCCACATTGACCCGCCGTTTGTGAGCGGCCAAGTTTCCCCCGACCTCTAAGTTCCAGGGTGCCCCCATCTCTGGCCACCCCAAGAGCAGGGCAGTCGAACATCATATGCACGTTCGACTGGACCTCCCCGCAGACACACAACTCATCAGCCCCCAGGCGAAACCGAAACAGATATTGGTTCAGGTTTACATGGTTGGTGAGCACCCGGACACCCGACGCCCTTAAAAACGAACTCGACGCATACCATCCCCCCAGATCCTGTATAAAACTATACAAGGATCTTCCCTTAGTCGTGGTGTGCCATTCAAGTTAACATGTCTCTATCGCGAGGCTCCATAGCCTCTTCCGCAGACGGGAGATGGGCAACTGTACGAAATTTTGTTCCGGTGCATTGTGATCACCGTTCCGCTCCGGTTCTGGCCCGGCTCGAAACCGCATCCCAAATGCCTCGGCCTCCCGACCTCTTCGCAACTTCCACATGACTGCTCGAACTTTCACCACTAAATCGATAGTGAGAGCCTTTCCCAATACAGTAGTAGCCTCGTAAGAGGTTGTTTTAAATACACCAGTGCATACTATCATGACTCTGCGCTGGTCACTCCTTAAATTTTGAAGCAGTGATCTATTTCTTTCCAACCTATGCGCCTAAACTGGCGCCGCGTATGCGATCATACTTTCGAAAACGCCTAGGTACACCAAGTATCTTTGGCGGCCCGACAGCCCGTAATCCTTCCGAGCAATCTTCCTAAGCTTGTGCATCACAGAGACAGCGTCCACCGCAACTTGTTTAATATGGTTACTAAAAAGCAACTTATCATCAAACAAAACACCTACATACTTATGAACCCTCACTCGGCTGATTACACAGCCTTTATATTTAATATGGGGGTTTCGACTGCATGATAATTTGTCTGCAACCTTCAGAAGCATAAACTACGTCTTGGGCACAGAAATATTTAAATTTTGAATGTCCATCCAGCCCTCGGCGGTTGACAAAGCCGCCTGCGCTCTACTTTCTAGCTGCAGTCGTGAATTGCCATGAACTAAAAGGAGACATGAACTAATCGGCGAAAGCCTGGGCCGTGACCCCTTCTGGGAATGTCAACCCCAGAAATCCGTCAAACACCAGGTTCCACAGCAGGGGGCCGAGAACGGAACCCTGCGGGCTTCCCCTGGTGACGGACTTTTCCACAACTAGGGGCGCATCTTTAAACAGAGCCGTACGGTTAGACAGATAGTCTCTTTAGTGAAACCATATTGGCCTCGATTTAGAAAACAGCTCATATCGATGCTTTCCTCGAGCCGTTCCACAACCGGCCTTTCAAGCAACTTGCCGAGAACCGGCAAGAGGCTG
Organism: Lycorma delicatula; assembly: GCF_047948215.1. Classification (NCBI taxonomy): domain Eukaryota; kingdom Metazoa; phylum Arthropoda; class Insecta; order Hemiptera; family Fulgoridae; genus Lycorma; species Lycorma delicatula. The sequence continues at coordinate 12,085,809 of NC_134465.1, forward strand.
ATGGGTCGATAACTGCTGACCTCACCAGGATCCTTTCCAGGTTTCAGGAGTACCCTCACCAAGGCCACCTTCCAGCAAACCGGAAAGCAGCCCCAGCTTAGGCATCCCGTGAGCAGTCTGCCAAGCGGCTCCCTTATGACAGGCAATAGATGCTGAAAAATATCCGGGTCAAGTTGGTCAATCCCCGGTGCCTTCTTCAATGCCATTCGAGAAACCACTCGGTCTATATCTTCGGGTTCCACGGTCCGAACGTCAGGGAATGACCCTGTTACAGGCCAAAGCCTGTAACACGTCTTTGCGAGCTGCCAAGGATCGCGCTGCAACTCGCGCATGGAGTCTTTCCAAAACTTAAGTTTGGCTTCTTTGATGGCGTGAACATATTCAGGAATAGGAAAGGTTTTATAGATTTTCAGATTTGACAATTTACAGATTGTCAGCCGATAATTTTTCCTGATAATACATGCTATTCTTTTTTAATCGTAATTCGCAATGTAAGAACATTCATCGTACAGCACCCTCGCATTCATAAGTATTACATTGATACTCGCTATCCTTCCCCTCCTCCGACCCGTAATCTAACCTCATCTCTATCAACTGACCTTTCTAAATTTTGATGGTTAATGGCTATCTATTTTTTTTTTTGCATCATCTTCGCCCATTTGAGTGGGTTTTTTCTATTTAAAAATACTTCAAGTTACCGGCCATCATTTTTAATTAAGTTCTTTTCCGGTCAGGAATGGTTTATTTTTTTTTTGTTCGTTTGGACCACCAAGGATATGTTTACATAATAGATTCGAACTTTACCCGATATCTTTTTACTCTGTTTTTTCTTCCTGAGTCAACTTTCTTTCGTTACTCCCCTTATCCTTCTCTGAAAAATTAGATTCTTTGATTAATTTTCTAAATCGGTCGTTATTCAAACGGGTTTCTTTGGAGATTTGAAAAGTTTTAAGATAGTTTTCTATTTCTTTAAATCGACTAGTTTTAATAAAAGTTAAATACTAGTTTTATTAATCTATTTTCGCTCATTCAGTATAAATACCCGTAAAAAAATGTAATTTTCTCCGGACGGTGTCTTTTTATTTTTTTTTGTATTTTTATAAATTTCTGTTTCTCTTTTTACTTTATAAATTCCGTCCTGATAATCGAATATATTTCTTAAACATTTTTTTTTTGTATTTTAAAAAGATCTTTATCCGAAAATGTGTGCAAACAGTCAGCGTTATATAACGCCATTTTCTGCATTCTCCCTTTTAGCTTTCCTTTTCTAGATTGTTTCGCGTTATTACTTCTCCGAGATATTAAAATTTTGATCCTCTTTTAATTTCCTGATTTTCGAGAGTCTTTAATGTTTGTAATTAATTTTTTGTTGTTAGAATTTACTGAATTTTTGTAGTAACTTCTAAAAAAAAATCTCATTGGATTTTTATGTCATCAGATTTGACGTCTTCGTATTTGACTCCAACGGATTTAGATTTACTTTGTTTTTTTTTTTTTTGCGTGTAGAAGGGGAAAGATCTATCAGCCACCGTATGCCCGTACGTACGGTAGTGTGTCGAGCTTTCACCGACTAAAACCCCCCCCCTCTTCAAAACATGATACCGAGACCACCATTAAGGTATAACAGAATCATACGGGTGATAATTGGATTTCAAACCAAATTTTGAACCCAATTTTGAACTACCTTTTTATCTAATCTTACTTCATCAAATCCGAGATATTTGATGAAGTAAGATTAGGCAAAAGGTTAGATGAAATCAGTGGCTTTGATGGATAACCCGTTGCACATTATTTAATAATAAGACAAACACCAAAAGTATTGGTATTATTATAAGTAAGGGCACCACGCTTCTGAATGTAATTTGTCAAATTATCATTAAAAATTTCAAAGAAATTACAATCGGTTATATATATATATATATAAACAAAATCTAAATATTTAATAACTAAAGTAAGTAAAATTTCAAACATTATTAAATATATTGTTCTTCCTATTAGTATAAAAACTTTTAGTAAACTTACGATCAAGCGCTAAAAAATATATCTATTTAATAAATATATTTTTTATCACTTGATCGTAAATCTAAATATCTATACAGATAATAGAACAAAAAGATAACCAATTTTTCGATCATTTTTAAATATTCTTTTACCTCCTTTATCGTTACCGGTATACGAGTAAGAAAAGAATGAAGTTTATCTTAGAAATTTAAAAATATTTCAGTAGGTTTGTATATTGCTAGATAATTTAATTAAAAATATAATACATTTGCTTTTATTCTAGAAACATTTATCCGGTATTAAGTAAAACTTAATGTATTTAATTTGCGATAATCTTTTAATAAAAACACGGCGTAGTCGCATCATATTTAATATTTAACTTTTTTACATTTTAAAATTTTTTGTCGGTTATTATTGAGAATAAAAAAAGGCTGTTACCGTAGTTATTGTATAGTATAAATAAATAATTCGTTGATTATATTTTATCCAAATGCGTACTTTATTACTTAACGTTTTAGAATCAATAATAATATTATATTATATTATAATAAGTTGCGTTTTTTTTTTAACGGAGGAGGGGAACCTCTACCGGTCACCGTACGCTCGTATATACGGTAGTGTCGGGCTTTCACCGACCCCCTCCCCCTCATCACATGATGCCGAAAAACAGCATCATATGGGATAAATTTTGCCCTAGTTTGACTTCCAATAGAACTTCATTAAACCTCTAGAGATTTAATGACGTTAGATTAGAAGTCAAACCAAATTTTGAACCCCAATTTTGCCCTAGTTTGACTTCCAATAGAACTTCATTAAACCTCTAGAGATTTAATGACGTTAGATTAGAAATCAAACCAAATTTTGCCCTAGGTCTGACTTCCAATAGAACTTCATTAAACCTCTAGAGATTTAATGACGTTAGATCAGAAGTCTAACCTAATTTTACCCCACGTTTGACTTCCGATAGAACTTCATTAAACCTCTAGAGATTTAATGACGTTAGATCAGAAGTCAAACCAAATTTTGCCCTAGGTTTGACATCCAATAGAACTTCATTAAACCTCTAGAGGTTTAATGACGTTAGATCAGAAGTCAAAACCAAATTTTGCCCCGCGTTTGACTTCCAATAGAACTTCATTAAACCTCTGGAGATTTAATGACGTTAGATTAGAAGTCAAACGCATTCACTGATAAGCCATCGCATATATATTATCAACAATAACACCCACACGAGCAAACGTGTTGGTGATATTATTTCAAATATTAATGGTACGTTTCTAATTGCAATTTTTCCGGTTGCTAATAAGCATTCGAGAATCATTACAATCGGGTAGAACAATACGTACCTGTTAAAAAAATCTAAAAAGTCAATAGCCGAAATAATTAAAGTTTCAGACTTTATTAAATTTATTTTCATTCCTATTAATAGGATAGAAAACAAATTGAATAAAGGTTTCAAAAGTTTTAGTAAAATTACGAGCACATAATAAGTAATATAATTATTAAATAAATATATTAAATCAAAGTAAGAAATAACCCAATCGTCTATCATTTTTAAATATATTCTTAATGTCCTGTATCGTTACCGGTAGAGGAGAAGAATGAAGTTTATGTTAGAGATTTAAAAACATTACAATAAGTTTGTTTGTTGCTAGGTAATTTAATTAAAAATGATACAATACATTTATATTTATTTTAGAAACATTTATCCGGTATTAAATAAAACTTAATGATTTTAATTTGCATGAATTTTTTAATAAAAACAGCATTATGGAAAAGCGATTTTTTATTATATAGATTTCATTTTAAGTTGAACGCTAACCCCATTTTCTGCATTCTCTCTTTTAGCGAAAGGGAATAACGGTTTGGTTATTTATAAAAGATGAAATTTTTTTGAGCCGCTGCTCATTTTGATAACTTGAATTTAAGAAAATAATTGGAAATAATAATAAGTATGCTCATAATAAAATTCAATCACAGAAGATGATTGCAGAGACGACCGAAAACGTTTTGAGTAAGTAATTTAAAATGTTTAAAACATGAAATTTTGTTCGTCTTATAGATTTAAAGATTATTTTTTTTATTTGTTATCATTACCGATGTCGTTGACAAAAATGTATTGAAAAGAGAAAAATAAGCTTTATTGTAAGGGTTTTCATGTGGCATTTGAAAGAAGAAAAAAAAGAAAGAGCCTCGCGATTACACCAGTCAGCCGACCATACAAGCGAATTTTGATCTATGTAAGCTGTAAAATAAAATTAGCTTTATTAATTCCGCCCGTCGCCGCTAGTACTGCCACTCCCTCGCGAATTAAATACGGTATTCGCGCGCGCTTTTGTTAGAATCATTGAATTAAACGAAAATATATTATATTTAAATAAAATAACTATTTTAAATTCAGTTATGTGTGTAAACCGTGCATCAGAAACAACCCACAGCTATTTAATTTTTATAAGACGTAGGTTTTATAAATTACTTTTTTTTGTACGAATAGTGTTTTATTCCTCCTCTATGAATCATGAGACCTTGCCGTCGGTGAGGGGGCTTGAGTGCTCAGGGATACGGAGTAGCTGGACCAAAGGTGCAACCATATCGGAGAGGTATCTGTTGAGAGCCAGACTAAGGAATGATTCCTGAAAGAGGGCAGCAGCTCTTTCAGTAGTTGTTAGGGGCGTGAGTCACAATGACTTAAACGGCCATATCAACATCACTCAGTCCTCTGAGTACTGCGCAGCTGAAAGCGATGGAAAACTACAGCTGTTTTCTTTTCCAAGAAAATGTGGCTCTCTGCATTTTCACACAACAATAATGGAGGCGTCTTCCTTGGTAAAATATTCCGGAGGTAAAATAGTCCCCCGTTCGGATCTCCGGGTGGGGACTACTAAGGAAGGGGTCACCAGAAAACTAAAAAATAACATTCTACGAGTCGGAGAGTGGAATGTTAGAAGCTTAAATAAGGTTGGTAGGCTAGAAAATTTAAAAAGGGAAATGGATAGGGTGAATGTGGTAGGAATTAGTGAAGTTCGGTGGGAAGAGGAAGGCGACTTTTGGTCAGGTAATTTTAGAGTAATTAACTCAGCGTCAAATAATGGGCAGGCAGGAGTAGGTTTCGTGAAGAACAAGAAGATAGGGAGGAGAGTGGAGTATTTCAAGACGCATAGCGATAGAATCATTGTAATAAGGACAAAATCAAAACCTAAACCGACAACGATTGTTAACGTCTATTTGCCTACAAGCGCCCATGATGATGATGATGAGGTAGAGTGTGTATACGAAGAGATTGATGAAGCAATTAAACACGTAAAAGGAGATGAAAATTTAATAATAGTTGGAGATTGGAATGCAAGCATTGGTAAAGGCAAGGAAGGAAATATAGTGGGTGAATACGGGCTGGGCAAAAGGAATGAAAGAGGGGACCGACTTATAGAGTTTTGCACGAAGTATAATCTAGTAATTGCCAACACCCAATTTAAAAATCATAATAGAAGAATATACACTTGGAAAAAGCCAGGTGATACTGCAAGGTATCCGATAGATTATATCATGGTTAAGCAAAGATTTAGAAATCAACTCGTTGACTGCAAAACTTACCCTGGAGCAGACATTGATAGCGACCATAATTTGGTGATAATGAAATGTAGATTGGGGTTTAAAAACCTGAAGAAAAGGCGTCAGATGAATCGGTGGAATTTAGAGAAGCTTGAGGAAGAGAAGGTAAAGAAGATTTTTGAGGAGGACATCGCAAGAGGTCTGAGTAAAAAAGATAAGGTAGAAAATGTAGAAGAAGAATGGCAGAATGTTAAAAAGGAAATTCTTAAATCAGCAGAAGCAAACTTAGGCGGAATAAAGAGAAATGGTAGAAAACCTTGGGTTTCAGACGATATATTGCAGCTGATGGATGAACGTAGAAAATATAAGAATGCTAGTGATGAAGAAAGTAAAAGGAACTATCGGCAATTAAGAAATGCTATAAACAGGAAGTGCAAACTGGCGAAAGAAAAGTGGATTAAAGAAAAGTGTTCAGAAGTGGAAAGAGAAATGAATATTGGTAAAATAGACGGAGCATACAGGAAAGTTAAGGAAAATTTTGGGGTACACAAATTAAAATCTAATAATCTGTTAAACAAAGATGGTACACCAATATGTAATACGAAAGGTAAAGTAGATAGATGGGTGGAATATATTGAAGAGTTATACGGAGGAAATGAATTAGAAAATGGTGTTATAGAGGAAGAAGATGAAGTTGAGGAGGATGTAATGGAAGAAACAATACTGAGATCTGAATTTAAGAGAGCATTAAAAGATTTAAATGGCAGAAAGCCTCCTGGAATAGACGGAATACCTGTAGAATTACTGCGCAGTGCAGGTGAGGAAGCGATTGATAGATTATACAAACTGGTGAAAAAGGGGAATTTCCGTCAGATTTCAAAAAAAGTGTTATAGTAATGATACCAAAGAAAGCAGGGGCAGATAAATGTGAAGAATACAAAACAATTAGTTTAACTAGCCATGCATCAAAAATCTTAACAAGAATTCTATACAGAAGAATTGAGAGGTGAGTGGAGGAAGTGTTAGGAGAAGACCAATTTGGTTTCAGGAAAAGTATAGGGACAAGGGAAGCAATTTTAGGCCTCACATTAATAGTAGAAGGAAGATTAAAGAAAAACAAACCAACATACTTGGCGTTTATAGACCTAGAAAAGGCATTCGATAACGTAGACTGCAATAAAATATTCAGCATTTTAAAAAAATTAGGGTTCAAATACAGAGATAGAAGAAGAATTGCTAACATGTACAGGAACCAAACAGCAACAGTAACAATTGAAGAACATAAGAAAGGGAGTCCGACAAGGATGTTCCCTATCTCCGTTACTTTTTAATCTTTACATGGAACTAGCAGTTAATGGTGTTAAAGAACAATTTAGATTTGGAGTAACAGTACAAGGTGAAAAGATAAAGATGCTACGATTTGCTGATGATATAGTAATTCTAGCCGAGAGTAAAAAGGATTTAGAAGACACAATGAACGGCATAGATGAAGTCCTACGCAAGAACTATCGCATGAAAATAATCAAGAAGAAAACAAAAGCAATGAAATGTAGTAGAAATAAAAAAGATGGACCACTGAATGTGAAAATAGGAGGAAAAAAGATTATGGAGGTAGAAGAATTTTGTTATTTGGGAAGTAGAATTACTAAAGATGGACGAAGCAGGAGCGATATAAAATGCCGAATAGCACAAGCTAAACGAGCCTTCAGTAAGAAATATAATTTGTTTATATCAAAAATTAATTTAAATGTCAGGAAAAGATTTTTGAAAGTATATGTCTGTTTTTATGTTCTCGCATCATGCGAGAAACAACCTTTCAAATTTGTATGATACATTCTTATTATCCCAAGAAAGATTTTAAGTCATAGACCCTACTCTCCTTGGGGATGAAGTTATCAATTAAAAATATTCATCGAGAAAAAAAATTTAATAATTAATAATTAAATTTATTTCTGTCCCCCTTTTCAACAGAAAATATTTATGAAGTTTTCCTCGTCAAAGATCTGTGTACTTTAATTATCATTTTTACTATTGTCTTTTATAATTTATTTTCTTTTTCAGGTTTCTATAAAGTCTACGAACACTGCGGGGGTCCTGGCTAGACGGAAACGGCGAGGGAAGCGAGCTCTACGACCCTGGGGTCGGCTGCGGGAAGTCCACAAAAAAATCCCGAGAGCCTCGGGGACGGCCCTGGGTACCCTTGGGTCGGCCCCGAAGCTCGCGTGTGCTGACCTGAGCCACGAGTGTCCAGGGGGGAGCTCTGATTGGCTAGCCTTTCAATAATTCTGGTGACTTAAGTGAAACGATGAAAAGGCATTCGGAATAGAATTACTCAGTATTACAAGTACGTACTTTAAAATATAGCTATGAAAAGTTTTATAAAGCATCACCTGATTAATGGAATGGTTCAACGGTAATTGAAAGACAAAATAAAAATTAGGTTTATGTATCAGCTCGATGGAGAGAAATATATTGGGGTTAAAGAGAATAACAGAATAAAAAAAAGATCAAGAAGAAGAACAAAGATGTGATAATTGTAATTTTAAAACTACAATGAAGCTGAGTTGGATAACCATATCGATCAGAAAAAACTGGGTTAGAACGACGGTAGAATGAACGCTGTGTAATGAAAGAAGAGATAAAGATCATTGGAAGACAGGATGGAGACATGAAATTTGAAGATCGTGTTTATTAAGAAAGAAAAAAGAATGGAAAATATTAAAAGAACCCTCGCCAAAAAAATAGGACTGGAAAGAATATTTCTTTATAATTATCGTTATTAAAACTATTATTAGTTTCAATTAATTCTCCTTTCTTCTGAACGATCAAAATTACATTGAAATGTTACCGAATTACAATCTATTGTAATAACTAATAATCTATTGTAATGGAGAATATTTGACGAAAAAAAACTAAAACTAAAATTAACATAACTTATAAAAAGATTGAAAAAAATTTATAATAATATTAAATTAGGTAAAAAATTTAAGAAATATTAAGTGAAGAAATATAAAATTACAAAATTATTATTATATCCTAGTGTGTACATATATTATTTTAAGTAATGGGGTGTAAAAATATTGTAAAAGGTTAAAAAAAACCCGTACAAAAAACAAAAACTGAGCAGAGGCAGAAGCAGAAGCGAAAAAAGATAATAACGGTTGAAGTTCACTTGTTGAGTATTGATCAACAAGTAGGATGAGAGAGATGGAAAACACGGGTGTAACGAAGAGAATAGGAGAAGGGCGATAAGGTGGGGGTAATGTTTAAGAGTGGGAGGGAGGAGGGAGTTCGAGTATAAAAGGAGGGGAAGGTACAACAGAATGATGCTCCAATACACTTGGCTAGAATACAACAACGTAGAAGTGTTGTTAAAATCGATTTCCTCTGAATTTTATTTTTACGGTATATTGTACATTCAAATAAAATAAACTAAAAGGAATAATATGCTTCGTTCGGTATAATAGAATGAACCGATATATCTTTCCCCCACCATTTCTTACTCTACTAGTGACGGTAATTTCATGTAGCCTAGATACAGAACTAAACCGAGCTCATTACAATACGATACAAATGATTTCGAATCAATCATGCGTATCATATCGCCGTAGTATTTTATTATTAAACACTTGTATTTAAATATTATTTAAAAAAAAATCTTATTCTAAATTTGGGTATGGAAATAAAAAAAGTACCTAATTTTATACCCTACAATTGCACACAAAATCCTAACGGTACAAGTAGGGGCTGAAATATAAATCACAGAAAACTTTCATTTGAAAATAAAAATATCTTAAAAGAAAAGTCCAACCCAATTACAGTTAGAGAAAAGAAAAATTGTTACTGGACTTTTATAAATGGAAATAGTAAAGGGGCTTATAATAAACGTAAAAAAATAAATGCGTTAGGTAATGTGGTGGAGGGTTGATTTGGGTGGTTGAAAAGGAGTGAAGGATGGTGTTATTGCGATTTCCAGTAAAATTTGACGTCAAAAAAAGTATCCAATACAAAAGTTGTAGATCATGCAAAAATCTACAACTTTTGTAGAGGTCACTTTTTAACATAACCTCACAATTTCGGAGAAAAATGCGAAAAGTCGTTTTTTTTTTCGTTTTTTATTTTTCATTTTCCGGAAAAATAATTTAATTTTGACGAAAGTTGGTGAAAGTATACCTTTCTGTATCTTGAACAACCAAAAATTTTTTTAGATAAAAAAATCAAGAAGTTTCCAAGATACTCATTTTTTCCGGTTCGAAACACGTTTAAAAAAAAAATCTACTTAGAAAAATCATCGTACAGAATTCTGCCGGTGCTCATTTTTTTGTTTTAAAATATACTTTTTGGTAAAATAAAAAAAATCTTTAATCACAATTCTTAAAAATAAAATAAATAAAAAAAATGACTTGCAACAATGAATTTTTCAGTAATTTTTGATAGTTTGTTAAAATTAAAAAAAAAAACTGATTAAACCATTCAATTGTAACCAAAAAAATACAAAAGAAATTGTTTCATTGTTTGACCTGAAACTTTATTTTTGTACATAATCGCTATAAACATCTAAGTCGAATAATTTTGTGTACGGAAGGATCTAAACAACAGAGGCGAGTGGGCGTGCAGCTCCGTTCCCGCTATCACTTTTTACAGAAAAACCATTAAATCGCAACTGTTTCATCAGTTCACTAGCACTGAAGCTTTTCCAGCTACCGAAAATGTAGTACATGTTATTGATGACGGATTACTGTTACGCAAAGTTATTTGGCAAAAAAATGATACTGTTGAAGTGATCACCAGATAATATTTGTCTTTTGTAGGCAATCATTACGCAGACAATAGCTGTATAGTATTTTACGGTTATCCGGACAATGAGGCTGATAGTGATAACTCAATTGCATCTCCAACAAAAACAGCTGAACGTTTAAGGAGAAAAAATTCTTCGAGTGTTCCTTTTTTTAATATTGAACTGCACACAGAAATAACATGTTTATATTTATATTCTATAGCGTTTCCCATGGGATGTACATAATCTCTTGAGTTATGCGTTGTTCGAGATCATTCAAGAAGGTAAGTTAAACTAACCTAAAATTAAATTTCAGGGATGGTCATTGGACCGTTAAGACATTAACAATGTAAATTATACCACCGTCCTTATATTGAACGTAAATCATTTTAATGAATAAAATTTTCGAATAAGTTATATAAATTGAAATTATAATGAATTAGTTTAACTACATAATTTAAAACTCTTTGTTAAAAAAGAATAAATAAAGATTAAAAATTAACAAATAAAAATCTAAAATATAAAAACAGTACACAAATGGAAAATGCTTATTCCAAACGTGATATAAAACTAAAATGAAATTATTACATTGGTAATTTAAATTAAAACAATAAAATTACGATTTTCCATAGGCCAATTGGCCTAAACAGCTAAAACTTACCACAGAAAACTCAAATATTTGAATGCAAACAGTCGGCCTTAAGATATCATAAAATATTCGATAACATCGTCACATTGTTCACTAAGATATTTCGGAAATTCTTTTATTAATTTATTTATAAATTTTCTTGGTAGAAGGAAGATTAAAGAAAAACAAACCAACATACTTGGCATTTATAGACCTAGAAAAGGCATTCGATAACGTAGACTGGAATAAAATGTTCAGCACTTAAAAAAAATTAAGGTTCAAATACAGAAATAGAAGAACGATTGCTAACATTTACAGGAATCAAACACCAACAGTAATAATTGAAGAACATAATAAAGAAGCCGTAATAAGAAATGGAGTCCGACAAGGATGTTCCCTATCCCCGTTACTTTTTAATCTTTACATTGAAATAACAGTTAATGATGTTAAAGAACAATTTAGATTCGGAGTAACAGTACAAGGTGAAAAGATAAAGATGATACGATTTGCTGATGATATAGTAATTCTAGCCGAGAGTTAAAGGGATTTAGAAGAAACAATGAACGGCATGGATGAAGTCCTACGCAAGAAGTACCGCATGAAAATAAACAAGAACAAAACAAAAGTAATGAAATGTAGTAGAAATAACAAAGACGGACCACTGAATGTGAAAATAGGAGGAAAAAAGATTATGGAGGTCGAAGAATTTTGTTATTCGGGGAAGTAGAATTACTAAAGATGGATGAAGCAGGAGCGATATAAAATGCCGAATAGTACAAGCGAAACGAGCCTTCAGTAAGAAATATAATTTTTTTACGTCAAAAATTAATTTAAATGTCAGGAAAAAATTTTTGAAAGTATATGTTTGGAGTGTCGCTTTATACGGAAGTGAAACTTGGACGATCGGAGTATCTGAGAAAGATTGGAAGCTTTTGAAATGCGGTGCTATAGGAGAATGTTAAAAATCAGACAGGTGGATAAAGTGACAAATGAAGAGGTGTTGCGGCAAATAGATGAAGAAAGAAGCATTTGGAAAAATATAGTTAAAAGAAGAGACAGACTTATAGGCCACATACTAAGACATCCTGGAATAGTCACTTTAATATTGGAAAGACAGGTAGAAGGAAAAAATTGTGTAGGCAGGCCACGTTTGGAATAAGTAAAACAAATTGTTAGGGATGTAGGATGTAGAGGGTATACTGAAATGAAACGACTAGTACTAGATAGGGAATCTTGGCGAGCTGCATCAAACCAGTCAAATGACTGAAGACAAAAAAATATATTTTCTTAATATAAATATATATATATATATATATATATATATATATATATATATAATAATTTATTTGTTTATAAAATAATTTCATATACTTTCATTGTTGTAGATGAAATATTAACTTATTTATTTTTATTATCACCATTATTATAAATAATAATCATTATTTTTAGCCTTTAATAAATATTGGTAGGTAATCCAGGTCGATCCCATATGGTACTTCTACAGTAGCTATTATTTCAAAATATTATTGAACATATATATAAAATTAAAAAAATATATAGATAATATTTCGTATAGTTAAATCGATGTCAGTACATAAGTCATACCACTTCTCTACATCACAATTACTTCTGATATTACCTTCTACGTGACAAGTGTCAAACAATTCAGCTTTCTGCATTTAAAGGTAATAAATATTTTTGTGATCGTATTCTTTACAGCGATTTCGGTATCGTACATGATATCTCTCCTGGGACATCCACAATCACCCGGTTATCTTCACTGTTTTTTGGTCCCAGATTTCCCTGATCTGATTCATTAACACTTTATATTTCCTTCCTTGAAGCGACCGTTTCTCACAAAGAAACTCAGAGTATAACAACAGTAGGAGACAGACGACAAGGAGATGTCGGCTCAGCAAAATCGTCTGGTGGATGTTCCTGTAGATGTTATTATGGCGGGAGGTACATTTCCTCGGACCTAACCCTAACAACTGATTATTACGTGTTTGATGAATTCGTTTGTCATATTACAAAATCGGCACAAGTCCGATGTAATGTTTTGATTTCTTATAATTCCTGTAGTAGCGAATAGTTACGATCTCCTGGTCCTGGATTGCAAAGACCAGGCCCTCGGTCTCCGCGAACAACTTGGCATATTAAGTTTATTATTATTATTCATAAAATTTTGACTACGGTTAAAATCTAACAATAATAATATAAAAAAACAAGTTTCAGTAATACAAAATTACATAATGTCGTTTAATCTAAAACTTTCCGACAACATGCATATATTACGACAGATGAAATCTATAAGAAATAAGGGAAAATTAAAGAGAAAGAAAATTCGCTATGTTGGTAGAACTGTTCCAGTATTAATACTGTCTGTTATTTGTTTTTTCTTCATACTTTTAGTAAAGATGAAAAAAAAAGAACGAATGAAATATAAGTTGATTTAAACGTTTCAGAAGTATTTTTTTTTTTTTTTTTTTTTTTTAATTTATTGACTTTCTTTTGAAAAAGCAAGCAGTTGATTTATTTATTTATTCTTTATATCAATAATTTATTTTTATATAATTCATTTTCGTCCCTGAATTTAAAAAGGTTTTTTTATTATTTATTATTATTAATTATTATTATTAAAAATGATTCGATTTCAAGTAAGTAGATATATTTTAATGATTTTTTTAAAAGTTAATTACCAGAATCTACTTCAGTATTTCCTTTAAAAAAAATCTTTCCCCTGTTGTCGGAGAAGTTTCTTTACAGGTTTTTCAAAATATTCCCTTATCAATATTCTCTTACTCTTAAAAAAAAAAAATCATTAAAAAAAAAACAAGTATTTAATCTAGTAAATTTTTGAATTTAATTTTATAACAAAAAAAGAAGATAAGAAAGAAGCCGTAATAAGAAAGGGAGTCCGACAAGGATGTTCCCTATGTCCGGCATAGATGAAGTCCTACGCAAGAACTATCGCATGAAAATAATCAAGAACAAAACAAAAGTAATAAAATGTAGTAGAAATAACAAAGATGGACGACTGAATGTGAAAATAGGAGAAAAGATTATGGAGGTAGAAGAATTTTGTTATTTGGGAAGTAGAATTACTAAAGATGGACGAAGCAGGAGCGATATAAAATGCCGAATAGCACAAGCGAAACGAGCCTTCACTAAGAAATATAATTTGTTTACGTCAAAAATAAATTTTGAAAGTATAAATTAATAAATAAATAAATAAATAAATTTTGAAAGTATATGTTTGGAGTGTCGCTTTATATGGAAGTGAAACTTGGACAATCGGAGTATCTGAGAAGAAAAGATTAGAAGCTTTTGAAATGCGGTGCTATAGGAGAATGTTAAAAATCAGATGGGTGGATAAAGTGACAAATGAAGAGGTATTGCGGCAAATAGATGAAGAAAGAAGCATTTGGAAAAATATAGCTAAAAGAAGAGACAGACTAATAATTATATAATTATATATATAAGTTCTCTAAATATTTATATTTCAAACTAGCATTTATTTATTACAAAAATAAGAAGAAAAATTAAATCATTAAAGATGATAGCAATAACGTCAAAGTTAGAATTTTCTATACTAATAAATCAGATGAAAATACAAAACATTTTGAATTAATCGTATGTATAGTACAGGGATTATCGTAAACTACTTCTGAAACTATGAAAATCTATTATTTCTATGTCTTATTGTAACGTTTGAATTACGCGGCTGGAAACTGTATTTTAATGAGGTTCCAACACATTTTCATTATTACTTCAGTACAAGGAATCGCGAAAAATTTCGGTTTTTAGATTTCAACGGAAATATACAGTTTGGCCACCCGTGAATCCATTTTGACTGTAAGTACGTACGTAGGTATCTCGTATAACTCAAAGCCGTAGAATGTTAAAATTTTGGATTTAGAACTGTTGTAACATCTAGTTGTGCACCTCGCATTTTGACTGCAATCGACTGAACCAAAACTGTTAAAAGTCCAAAATCAAGAAATAATTGGATTTTGGACTATTTCTTAACTGTAGTAATAGGTCCTCATCGAGAGCTTTTCAACAATATACCGGAAGTGGTACTTATTTTCATTGTTTTCAGAGTTATAACCAAATAAAATTTTAATAATGAAATATTTGGATCTTATAAGGGGAAAGCACATCGGAAACGAAGTTCACCTCCCCCTTTTTTTTAATTTAAATTAATTGATTTATTAATAATTATTAACTTCTGACTGTAAAAAAGTTTTACAATCAATAATAATTCAATAATAACAATAAAATAATTATGAAAAATATCAGAAGTTATTAATGAATTAAATTTTTATGTACTTTTAATTTAAAAAAAATCCTTTTCGGCACGCCGGAAGGTGGAGGTACATTTAAACGGTGCTAAGAGGGATAACCAAAATTTTGTTGGAATTGTTAGAAGATGGGCTTGTCGTATGCTAAAATGAGAAACTTTTTTTCACATCCAACCATTGACGTATATATTAAATTTGAAGTTTTTCTTAACTTTAAGGTGGAAATCTTTTTTATCCCCTACTTAGCACCGTTAAATGTACCTCCCTCCACCTTCCGACAAGCCCATCTTCTAACAATTCCAACAAAATTTTGGTCATCCCTTGCCGTAAGGGTTGGTCGTATTAAAAACTGTTTCAAAGATTTTAGGTAATGTTTAAAGGACAAACGACCACTTTAAACCGATTCCATACTGTGACTATTAAGGGAAGGTATGATATTTTTTGTGTTCAAAACCTCATTTTTTCCACTCTTAGGGCCAATGGTTGGTGATATCAAAAAATCTTACGAAAATAAGTTTTAGGCCCTTAACAAAAGAATAACTTTAAAAGAATTTTTAAAGGAACTTTAAAAGAATTCCATATTTTACTTAATAGGAAAATTATAGCGATATTTTATTTTTCGAAAAAACCCTCTCCCGTTTCCACGCCCGTGGTCAAATTTTGGCCGTTAACGAACTCGACCGTGATTTTCGGACGAGTTATTTTTAAAGAACAATTTGAAAGTGATTGATGCAAAATTACGACAGTTATTGTGTCTACAAGAAAGTAAAATATATATATATATATATATATATATATATATATAAACTTTATATATATATATATATATATATATATAAAACGAAAATATGTCGAAATTTTCCGGGATTCGAATCATGGTACCCATTACAATAAGGCTTCTTTCTTATGAAATCTACCTAAAATATTATATTGTCTTAAAATACAATGAAATAAACTATTTTGTAACTTGGGGGGGGTTACCCATTAACAACCCCTTAAAACTGGATAATTCATTCGGTTTGAAAATAGATATTTACATTAAAAAAAAAAAACAATAATTTATTTTTAATAATTAAATATCTCTTAATAATTTTAAATAAAAGTATATTTAAATCCGTGACTTCGTTTATATTAGAATAAACATCGGGCATTTAATTTTTAAATACCGCGTATTTATTTTCATCTTATTTAAATAGAGTGATGGATATTTAATAATTAAATATCTATCTCTTACTGACTTTAAATAAAAGTCCATTTAAATCCCTCACCTCGTTTATATTAAACATAGTACATTTAATTTTTAAATACCCCGTCATTATTTTCATGTTCTTTCAATAGAGAGAGATGGATATACCACCTCCTTATTTACAAGACATTTAAATATAAAGTGATTTCTTGATATTAAACTGCCCTGTACTATTTGTATTGTATTATAATATAATATTAAATTTAAACTTTTTTTTCATCTTATAACTTATTATTTATTTATTACATTATTATTAATACGTTACACGTGTATTATTCGTATTTTTTTTATACATTTTGTTTTTAAAAGATAGACATTTTTAATATTATTTCGTCTATTAAATGAAATGTTTTATTTCTAATTTTTAAATAGACAACTTAATTTTCAAACAGCAAATGTAATAATTTTTTTTTTTTTTTTTGACCGGAACCCTCGTTTATAATTCTATTTTGTAATACGACATTACAATATAAATAAACACAAATATATATATATATATATATATATATATATATATATATATAACCTTTTACTTCAGGATCATTATCTTTTTTTCTGTTTAGCCTCCAGAACTACCGTAAGATATTACTTCAGAGGAGGATATGCATGAATATACAAGTGTAGTCTTGTACAGTCTCAGGTTGACCATTCCTGAGATGTGTGGTTAATTGAATCCCAACCACCAAAGAACACTGGTATCCACTACCTAGTATTCAAATCCGTAAAAAAGTTATTCTTGCCTTTGCTAGGATTTGAACCTTAGAACTCTCGACTTCGAAATCAGCTGATTTGCGATGACGAGTTAACCACTAGACTAACCCGGTGGGTTTACCAACTAAGAGTGCTACTCTACAAGATCTGCGAAATCGAATTGTTACAGCGGTGAATTCAATAACCAGGGACCAATTACCAATAAAAATAATTTGGGACCAATTAAAATAAGTAACTGTTGTTTATAAATCTCGATTTTTACATCCTTGTAATAAATAAAGGAGGTATTGTGATCACGAAAAAATTTGGATTTCAGATTTCAACGGAAATTTCCATTTGACCATCCCTGAATCCATTTTGACCTTTTTTGGATGTGATGTCTGTACGTAAGTATGTATTTCGCATAACTAAAAAACGATTAGACGTAGAATGTTGAAATTTTGGATTTAGGATTACAACAGGTAATTGTGCACCTTCCCTTTAGTAGTTTAGAAATTTCATATAGAAACGTATGTTTCCCTATCCCATTATGTTTTACTAGCGCTGATTAGCGCGAATTAGCGCTTGAGAGAGAGAGAGAGAGAGAGCGAGAGAGTTACCAAGAAATGTCTACAAAAATATTATGAATCCCGGATTTAAAATGGAGAAACATTTTTTGAAAATTTTCTTTTTCTTATTTTAATCTTTATTGAAGGGGGTGTAGATTTATAGAAAATTATACTAAAAGAGATTTGTTAAGCTTAACCTATGTATGAATATTTTCAAAAAAAATCTTTTTTAAAATTAATTCTCACTCTTTAAAATATATATATTTTGTTTTTTATTAATAAAAAATTACTCGGTTTTTTATTTTTTTTTGTTATAAGTTAAATTTTTTATTTCGTATTAACATTATAATGTCTTATTAAGTATATTCAAAGATTTGAATATAAAAAAATTTTCTAAACGTGTTAGTGCATTTTGTTATTAGTTTATAAAAAGATAAAATTATAAATTTTAATGATTGAATTGTAAAAACTTTTCGGCGAAGCTGGAAAAAAATATTTTACTAGCTTTTTATGTAAATTTTTTGTACGGTATTCTATTTGGTTTAGTAACCTAAAAATAAAATTACAGATATTTCATAAAAAATTATGACTTCACTTTCATCTTTCAGAACGTTGTTATATATAAGTATACAATGTAAATCTTCACTCGGTAACTGTGAAAACACTTCTCATTAACGAATCTCCGCACAACTTCTACGGCTTAGTACTTGAAACCACTTAATAGAAAGCTTTGTTTTGTGTGCAGACACCTATCTAGAAGAGGTTTTTGTAGTATAATTCCTGTAACGGATTGAAACGGGAATGAAATCCATACTAAGAATAAATAGATACAATAGATTCAATAGGTTTCTGCTAAATTTTACAGGCGTACTCCTCTAATTAAAATCTACTTTAATAAGTTTTGTAGCTGATGATTTGATTTAAAAATTAAAAAATTTTTTTTTATTACTATGAAAGAGAATATTCATAAGTTTTTATCGATATTAATATAAATTTTATGAATATATTAACTTTAGATTATATTATTAAAAAAATATTATGTCTAAATGTAGGTTCAACCAACGTAGTTAAGAGTCTGTAGAAAATCTATATCATTTAATTTTTTCTTCCTAGTATTTTTAATTTTATCAATGTACCAATTTTTAACATTCTCCTTTAATACCGCATTTAAATGCTTCTTTCCATTTCCTTTCTTCCGTTTTTGTCATCCTACAAAAGACCTATACTTCACTCAAATGTTTTCAACGATTTCTTGAAAATCTTACAACACAGAGTAGGACTTTCCGGGAAAATCCTACAAATGTGGGTTCTTTCTGATGCGCGGCTTACATACACACACACACACACACACACACACACACACACACACACACACACACACACACACACACACACACACACACACACACACACACACACACACACACAGACAGACACACAGACACACACACACACACACACAATTTAAAATATTTATCATTTTATTTAAACAGAATATTTTTTTGTTTATTTAATTCTCGCGGATGTGGCGGTACTAGCGGCGACGGTCGGCAGTAACTAAACTAATGTAATTTCACAACTTACAAAGAACAAAATTTCGCTTGTACGGTCGGAAGTCTGCTGTAACTGCGAGGCTTAACGCAACAGGTACCAAGTCGACCGAACCATCGAGTTAGAAACCCACCTAGACCGAGCTACTTTTTTATACTTTAAATATTATTCATTTATTTAATTCTACCGCTCACCTGTGACGTCACAACATAACAGACGTCTACAACAGCATTTTTGGGGTGCGATTTTACAAAACGTTTTTTGCAAATATTGTTATTTTTTAATCGTTAACAAATATGTCTAAAATAATATGATCTTAAAGAGGCGAAATCTCGAGATACTGAGGGTGACCTTGCTTTACAATCTCACCCTCTTGACCTTTTAAGTTGAAAATTTAATGGCATCAATGCTTCATATGTAGAAGTAATGTGACCAAGTTTGGTCAAAATCGATCGTGTAGTTCTGGAGATAAGGTGATTTTGAGGTCAACACCAAACACACACACAGAGCAGCGCGCGCACATAAAAAAAATGTGGAAAATTTCCATCCGGTTTTTTGGGCTCTTAGGTGTCAAAACTTCAAGATCCGACAAAAACCGCATATGCTCAAATTGGACCGATTACAATACTTTCTCTTTCTAGAGCTGTTGCTTTGCTGTATCGCTATCTACACGAGAAAATAAAAAATAGTAAAAGGAATTTCTAAAAGAAAAATGTCTCAAATACTTTATAATGTTAGATCAATATTTGATAATAACAGTTTTACTGTTATATGAAAGTTCTTCATTTCTGTATCAGCTTTTTGATCTTTCTTCTATCTTACATTCTTTGTAATTTTACCACTTAAATATTCAAATACCGCAATTGACTATGCATTGTATTTATACTTAATTCCTCATTATTCTTTTATCACGGTTTATTACACTTTACTTTTATTTCTCTTCTTGCAATATATCTACTACGTACAAATATATCTACTAATATATCAAATATCTTATTCAATTAATATATCGTTCCTTTTACGTATAATTTCGCAAGAAAATGGGAAAAACCATATCCTTGTGTTCTCACTCTTTTCTCAGAGTTCACCTTTCTTCATTTTCTAATTTTTATCACTTTTTTTTTATGCTTGTACAGATATGTATCTTTTCTCCTATAAGGAATCTTAAATAGAATTTTCGTGTATAAGATTTTAAAAAGAATTTTAGCTGTTTAAAATTTAAAAAAAAGACTTTTGCGCAATCCCGACCAAAAGATCGACTTTTCGTTTTCGATAGCCTCATTAATTCGCCCTCAGAAACGCACTGATACTACGCGGGTCGTTTCATCAAGTTTAAATTCAAACGTGTGGGGTGCCCCAGGGCTCCGTTTTGAGTCCCTACTTATGGAATATCGTGTACGATGAAATAGTCCTCTTGTTGCGACATCCGCGGGGTATCACCCCTATCGCCTACGCTGATGATTTAGCCCTAGTTGTGGTGGGAAAGGCTGAAGAGGAGGTGACACGTGCCGCGAATGCAGTTATCGCGATGGTCGGTGAGTAGATGGCCGGGGTGGGACTCCATCTATCCTGCGATAAATCTCTATTTGTCTCAATGGCGAGGAGGCGTCGACTGATGCCTTTCCCGATTTTGATGGAGGGAGCGATGGTCCAATCACGAGAGGCCGCCAAATATCTTGGAGTGTGTTTGGAGTGGGATAGGCGGTCATTCACTCGTCACGTCCAGGCTGTGAGTGAGAAAGCTGGGCAGACTGTCAAGAACTTATTTAAATTACTATCGAACGTTGGAGGGCCTCGTACTTTGAAGAGGAGACTGTACAATTCAGTTTTCGTCACCTGATTGCGAAAAATTCGTTGTGATAGCACTATTAAGATATATGATGGAAGGGCCAATTCGGATTCCCAATAATTTGGTTGAATAGTATGCGTTACATGCTTTATACAGTTTTTCCATTCCTGCTGGCCTGTTTTATCGATTACTCAGGATGAATTTTTAACACCAAATATTTTAAAAATAGTATTTTCTGGCGCTACGTAACTTTTGATTTGTCACCATATTAACTCGATCGGATTGGGAACACAACGATAAGGCGGTAATCAAAGCACGGTTTTGTCCCTGGATTTATTTAACTCATCAATTTTATACGGGTTAAAATTACTTTTAACACGCGAAACCCTTTGCAATAATTGGACATAAGTTCATCCTCTTCAAAAATCACTCCTTTTCAACGTTTTGATATAATTCTGTTTACAAGACACGGTTAGAATTCTTTTCTTTTTACGTAAATGATAAGGGCCCTTGCCTAAGGCAGTAACCGAATTATCTTCTATAGGAGGTAAGACATCGATAAACCATTTCTCAATAAATAAAATTCGTGTAATTTTTTGTAAATCGTATTTTTATAGAAATCGTTAATTTTTCTTCACTTGATCTGCGGGGTTTTGTTTTTTCAGGAAAATGTAAATTCATATTCGCGATTCCAATTATATTAGCAGTTTGTTAACGACATCCGAAATCAACCCCGTTGGATTACTTTGCAATTCGCTTTTTTAACGTTTAAAATGATGTATTTTTCCGTACGACTTAAGGAATTTTTTCGTGGCTTTTGTTTCGGAGTCTTTTATCGAAGTTGTTTTATATCGAGTCGTACCGAGACAAATCTAGACTCACGTTCCAGTAAACTTAAAAACGTTGTATTACATTAAATTTAAATAACATTAGAGTAAATAAATAACAGAAACACAAAAATTTAAGAAGAGAACAAAAGAAAAATCATATGAAAAGATCAAGGGTTTTAATAGAGCTGAAAAGAGATAACGTTATATAAACTTTTAATCATTGATTACTTTATATGACAAATGAATTATACTGTGACTGTATATGAGTAATGGATTATAGTGTTGTACAGGGTGAGCAACATAAAACTGAACCCATAATACTATTTATGAAATAAATAGTATTTATTTCTCTACCCAACACTATTTATGAAAAACCCTCACACTACTAGCGCGACTGGTGGATGTATATGTTACTACTAATTGTTGCTGCCGTTTTTCAGGTGTCAGTGCAGCATACGTTTTGTTGCAGTGCAGTATTGTGAGTGCAGTTGTGTTTGTGTAAAATGCTTTATCCTAATAAAGGCAGTTACTTTTATAAGGTTTTGAATACTAGATCGTGGTTACCGGTGTTCTTTGGTGGTTGGGTTTCAATTAACCACACATCTCAGGAACGACCGAACTGGTGTACAAGACTTCATTTCATTTACCTGAACGCTAATTCCCGGAGGCTAAACAAGAAAAAAACAGAAATAAAATGCCTTATTCAATCCACGAGAGGATAGCTATAGTTGAGGCCTATATTCGTTCTGGATCGTTTGAAGAATCACATCAAGTATTCGTAGAAAAATTTCCGAATGCCTGCATTCCAGCGAAGAGTGGTATATACGATTTAGTTAAAAAATGGCGTACAACAGGTCGGTTTCAAATGCAAAACTAAATAGGCAACCTTCCGTTCGGAATCTACAGGCCATTACCGATATTGAAAGAAGAATTACTGCCGATCCAAGAAAATCACTTCGCAAGTTATTTGAACAATCTGGTGTTAAATACCCATCTTGTCGTAAAATTCTTCACGGATTAAAATTGAAACCATACTGCTTTATAACTGTGCAACAACTGAAGAAGACAAACCGAAACGACTTGATAATTGCAACTGGCTTCTCGAAAACATTGTTGGTGGACAGATAGAGTTGTGTCTACTTCCGATTTTTTCCTTTGGGCATTTAATCCCCATAATATTGATGAACTGAAGGAGAACATTCAACGAGAAATCAACGCAATTGACAACAATCTATTGCGTCAGACGACTCTCAATACGATTAGTCGAGCACAAAAGTGCATCGATGTCCAGGGTGGTAATTTTGAACATCTTTTGTAACAATAAGGTAAATAAATGTAACATTTAAATTACGTTTTATGTTTTTCTTATTTAATTTAGCCGTATCGTTCATAAAATTTCATTCCAACAATACCTACCGATTTTGCAGCGGTTATAGGTTCAGATTTATGTTGCAGACTCTGTATATAGATATGGCCGCGTTGCGAATTTCAGCAGAATCATGATGAACTCACTCACACAAACGTAACGTTTGTTTTTTCTTCAATCTATAAGCATACTGAATACAGTATAGTAGTTTTGAAGATTTTTAGAGAAGTAAAATTTTATAAGTGAATTATATTTTCGAAATTCTCATACCTCAAAACGTAAAGAAAATTCATTTTAACCCCCCCAATCCAACCACGCGATCGTAAGTAATCCGTACTTTTTTCGAAGCTATAATACATTGTCAAGCATACTGTTTAGAATTAAAAATAATAAGCAGGTTAATTTATTCTTCATGACCTAATTTCTTAGATATAAACCATAAAAAATGTATACATCAGACGTGAAACCATTTCAGTCGTAAAATATGTTTTTATATCTAATATTTAAAACTATATTAGTTATAATATATTAAAAATACGTTAGTATAATTAAAAAACTTTAATGTATTTCTAAATTTATTTTTTTTATGTGGTAATAAAAAGGAAAATTACAATATAATTAAAGTTTAACATATGGTATCACGCTAAATAACCATATGTCAGTTTTTTTGTTAATTATATTGAAATTAAAATAATAATAAACTATTTTATTTATTGTCTAAAATTATTAACTATTAAAACGAATTGATGTACTTATTAATCAATAAAATATTACATTAATAATTAAGTATTTAAGGTTTTACTTATTTATTCATATTTATAACGATTTAAATAGAGTTACATCTGGAAAACCAAATCACTTGGTAGTATAATTCTATATAGATTTTAAATATTTTTATATTGTGTAAATAACCTATTACAATCAACCGTTTCAAATGTGAATGAAAATTCAAACAATTATGGTTAATTTTAAACTTTCCTTAATGAATAGGGCCTTTAATTTTCAGTTACTGAATAGAATGTATTGTTTTTGTTAAACAAAAGAGGTACATTAATCTGTTGCTTTGCACTGCCTGTCTAAGTTTCTCTTATGCCTGTGGTACATGCAAACTATCTTAAGAGTGACAACTGGTCACGAAAGAAAAAACTGTTTTGATAACATAAAAACAACTAGAAGGAAAAAATCTAATGTAGACACAACATGACTTCTTTATAAGTCTATAAAATTACATATACACATTTCTTTTAAAATGAAAAATGAACACATTTTATTTCATTAATAACTTCTGTTATTTTTTCATACGTTTTTTTTTTTGTTATTATTAAAGTATTATTTATCGTAATTTTTTTTTATAATCAGAGATTAATAATTATTGATAAATTAATATATTTAAATTAAAAAAAAAGTTCAAAAAAAGGAGATGAAGTCTCATTTTAATCGATGTGCCTTCCCCTTGTAAGATCCAAATATCTCATTAATTAAAATTTTATTGGGCTATAACTCTGGAACCAATGAAAAAAATACCGCTTATAATATATCCTTGAAAAGCACTCAATGAAGACTTATTACTGCAGTTAACAGAAAGTCCTAAATCCAAAATTTCAACATTTTACGGTTAATCGTTTTTGAGGTACATACGTCACTAAAACTAGTCAAAATGGATATTTCTGTTAAAATTTGAAAACCGAACATTTTCGTGATCATAATACTTCCTTTACTTAGTACACGGAAGTAAAAATGAATTTTATATAATACTATTCAACCAATTTATTTGAAGAAAATGCAAAGTAATTTCGGAAAAGATCTTTTACGGAAAAGATTTTCTAAAAATATAAACAACAATGTTTGAGTATCCGTTTGTCTTTTATGCAGAACTATAATTTTATTCTAATTATGATTAAATTTTACACATCAATAATTTCAAAAAAAAAATAATAATAAAAGGAAAATTGATATTTAAATTTTATTTTGAAAAAGTAATTTTGTTCAACCCCTTTTCCATCCTCTTAAGCAAAATTTTAACGAGCTTCTTTTTTGCGGTTTTTCGCAAAACGGTGAGGAAATCGACCAAAGTGGAGGTAATTTTCTGAAAGCCCATAAAATTTACTACAAAACGCAATTTTCCCCGGTGTAATAGTGTTCTTAGTACGAAGTTATTAACAATCAAAGTTGAAAATTAGTGCAGTGTTTTGTTGATTACCAGTTATCACTCAGTTATCTCCGTGTCACACATTTTCCATCTCATTGTCGGTTTCACTTGCCAGTGTTAATGCTATGTTTGCTACCTTAATGCTATCTTAAACCTTCTTCCCCGTAAAATTAATCTCAAGACGAATATGCGGGTTCACTTACGAGGAGAAACAAACGCAGAGGAGTTTGCATAACGATTGCTCTTACATGGCAATGGAAAATTTCCTGTAGAACCAAAACCGATCTAATTTCGTTTCCCTTTAAATATTCGCAACATAGTTTCTTTATTCAACGAACCTATAATTAAAATCTTTCCGAATATACGCGAAAATTACAATTCGCATCGAAGGTTGTGCAAAAGGGCGTATTTTAGTTCCAAAAAACGACAGCGTTAAATATGTTAAAGATCTCATACAGGATATCTTCCCGGCAACTCTATTCTTTATTTATCCACTCATAGTGTAATTTATTCTGAAAAGCTGCTTATTACCTTACGTTGTTTTTAAATTCTACGGAAACACCGGAATTGCCACCACAGAAGTTGACTTTAAAGAAAGAATTCCGTACCATTCTATTACGTAACATCGACCCGCCAAAACTGTACAACGGAAGCAAGACTCATCGTAAAGAATCTGTTGCCCATTGTAATAGAAACTACGATCATCTTGGGAATGCCGCAGAAGACGGATTTATCTTTCGCATACCGTTGATACTCGCTGACACAAATACACCTTTTGACTTGAAATGATTACAGTTTCCCATCCGGCTTGCATACGCTAAACGTATCAACAAGGTACAGGTTTTGTAACGCTACCCAGTGAGGCACACCTAAACAAATGCTACTCCGTAAGAAGAGTTACCGGACCCAAGTTAGGAATGTATGGGAATGAAAGAGCTCGGTCAGTCGTTCTCACGTTCAACTGGGTTCTGCTCCGGCAGGTAAAGAAGAAAAAGAACAAGGTTGTAGATGGAAGTACTCTGTAAGGGCCATGAATGTTAAGAATTATCTGCAGTATGGAAGAGTGAATGTGTATTGTGATTGGTTTATTTTCCTATTCTGGTTAGATGTTTACGGGCTTAATCTGCGATGGCGGGAGGGGTATTCCATTTTAAATCCAATAATTTTCAAAAATTTTATTCCATCACTATTTTTGATTTGGATGATATTTGGCGTAAGATAACAAACCAAGTTGTAGTGGCAAAAAAATATTTTTTTGTATCTTTAAAAAAATTGTTTCTTGAGTAATATACTACTTTTTAACTAGCCAGCAGGTAAAAAGACCCATTTTCGGGTGACGTTTTCCATGACCTATAAGCATTTTTATTTTACATGGTACAGAGGTTAAAAAGGCATTTTTGAAAGAGTAAAGATGGAATTTCATCTCGGTTTAAGTTAAATTCATTTTGTTTAATAACCAAATCGTCTAATGTTTCCTACAATTACATTTAAAAATTGTAGTTTTTTCATATTTTGAGCCCAAAACAAATAGTGAAGAGCTTACGCTAACAGACCTGTTTTTTTGTATTTTAACACTTATATATATGCAGTACTTATAAAAAAAAAATTGGATTGTTACCAAGTGTCTTTCATTAAAAAAATGGCCGCCAAATCCTAAGATTTTGAAAATGTTTCATTTTTGGGTCCAATAACCACATTTTCCGTACACTAAGATGAATTGCCATCTTTACTATTTCAAAAAAGCCCTTTTTGAGATCTGTATGATGTAAAATAAAAATGTTACAGCGCCTGGTAAAAGTGACAAACATGGCTGTTTTTACCTGTTGGCAAGTAAGAAAATAAACTATTACTCAAGAAAAAAATTTAAAAATATATTTTTTGGGTAGTTATCTTATACCAAATATCATCAAAATCAGAAATAATGATGCAATAATTTTTGAAAATTTCTTGAATTAAAATTGAATATCCTTCATTTCAATTATCTTATCATGATTATACTCGACCTATTGAAGAAAAAAACGGGAAACCACTTCATTCCTTCCTTTCAGTAATAAACCTGGTATGGGACGATTTTTATTTTTCATAATAACAACCATAATAAACGTCTTTAGAAAAATCTACACTAATTTGGTAATAGTACATATACACTTAAGTTTATTATTATTAATATTATTTGTCCCCTCTATGAATCATGAGACCTTGCCGTTGGCGAGGGGGGATTGAGTGCTCAGGGATACAGAGTAGCTGGACCGAAGGTGCAACGCAACCATATCGGAGAGGTATCTATTGAGAGCCAGACTAAGGAATGATTCCTGAAAGAGGGCAGCAGCTCTTTCAGTAGTTGTTAGGGGCGTGAGTCAAATGATTTAAACGGCCATATCAACATCACTCAGTCCTCTGAGTACTGCGCAGCTGAAAGCGATGGAAAACTACAGCTGTTTTTTTTTTCCAAGAAAATGTGGCTCTCTGCATTTTCACACAACAATAATGGAGGCGCCTTCCTTGGTAAAATATTCCGGAGGTAAAATAGTCCCCCGTTCGGATCTCCGGGTGGGGACTACTAAGGAAGGGGTCACCAGAAAATTAAAAAATATCATTCTACGAGTCGGAGCGTGGAATGTTAGAAGCTTGAAAAAGGTTGGTAGGCTAGAAGATTTAAAAAGGGAAATGGGTAGGATGAAGGTGGATATAGTAGGAATTAGTGAGGTTCGGTGGGAAGAGGAAGACGACGTTTGGTCAGGTGATTTTAGAGTAATTAACTCAGCGTCAAATAATGGGCAGACAGGAGTAGATTTCGTGATGAACAAGAAGATAGGGAGGAGAGTGGAGTATTTCAAGACGCATAGCGATAGAATCATTGTAATAAGGATAAAATCAAAACCTAAACCGACAACGATTGTTAACGTCTATATGCCTACAAGCGCCCATGATGATGATGAGGTAGAGTGTGTATACGAAGAAATTGATGAAGCAATTAAACACGTAAAAGGAGATGAACATTTAATAATAGTTGGAGATTGGAATGCAAGCATTGGAAAAGGCAAGGAAGGAAATATAGTGGGTGAATACGGGCTGGGCAAAAGGAATGAAAGAGGGGACCGACTTATAGAGTTTTGCACGAAGTATAATTTAGTAATTGCCAACACCCGATTTAAAAATCATAATAGAAGAATATACACTTGGAAAAAGCAAGGCGATACTGCAAGGTATCACACAGATTATATCATAGTTAAGCAAAGATTTAGAAATCAACTCGTTGACTGCAAAACTTACCCTGGAGCAGTCATTGATAGCGACCATAATTTGGTGATAATGAAATGTAGATTGGGGTTTAAATTCCTGAAGAAAAGGTGTCAGATGAATCGGTGGAATTTAGAGAACCTTGAGGAAGAGGAGGTAAAGAAGATTTTTGAGGAGGACATCGCAAGAGGTCTGAGTAAAAAAGATAAGGTAGAAAATGTAGAAGAAGAATGGGAGAATGTTAAAAAGGAAATTCTTAAATCAGCAGAACCAAAACTTAGGCGGAATAAAGAGAACTGGTAGAAAACCTTGGGTTTCAGAATATATTGCAGCTGATGGATGAACGTAGAAAATATAAGAATCCTAGTAATGAAGAATGTAAAAGGAACTATCGGCAATTAAGAAATGCTATAAACAGCAAGTGCAAATTGGCGAATGAAGAGTGGATTAAAGAAAAGTGTTCAGAAGTGGAAGGAGAAATGAACATTGGTAAAATAGACGGAGCATACAGGAAAGTTAAGGAAAATTTTGGGGTACATAAATTAAAATTTAATAATGTGTTAAACAAAGATGGTACACCAATATATAATACGTTATAATAAGTTAAGGAAAATTTTGGGGTACATAAATTAAAATTTAATAATGTGTTAAACAAAGATGGTACACCAATATATAATACGAAAGGTAAAGTCGATAGATGGGTGGAATATATTGAAGAGTTATACGGAGGAAATGAATTAGAAAATGGTGTTATAGAAGAAGAGGAGGATGAAATGGAAGAAACAATACTGAGATCTGAATTTGAGAGAGCATTAAAAGATTTAAATGGCAGAAAGCCTCCTGGAATAGACGGAATACCTGTAGAATTACTGCGCAGTGCAGGTGAGGAAGCGATTGATAGATTATACAAACTGGTGTGTAGTATTTATGAAAAAGGGGAATTTCCGTCAGATTTAAAAAAAAGTGTTATATTCATGATACCAAAGAAAGCAGGGGCAGATAAATGCGAAGAATACAAAACAATTAGTTTAACTAGTCATGCATCAAAAATCTTAACAAGAATTCTATACAGAAGAATTGAGAGGAGAGTGGAGGAAGTGTTAGGAGAAGACCAATTAGGTTTCAGGAAAAGACAAGGGAAGCAATTTTAGGTCTCAGATTAATAGTAGAAGGAAGATTAAAGAAAAACAAACCAACATACTTGGCGTTTATAGACCTAGAAAAGGCATTCGATAACGTAGACTGGAATAAAATGTTCAGCATTTAAAAAAAATTAGGGTTCAAATATAGAGATAGAAAAACAATTGCTAACATGTACAGGAACCAAACAGCAACAGCAACAATTGAAGGACATAAGAAAGAAGCCGTAATAAGAAAGGGAGTCCGACAAGGATGTTCCATATCTCCGTTACTTTTTAATCTTTACATGGAACTAGCAGTTAATGATGTTAAAGAACAATTTAGATTCGGAGTAAGACTACAAGGTGAAAAGATAAAGATGCTACGATTTGCTGAAGATATAGTAATTCTAGCCGAGAGTAAAAAGGATTTAGAAGAAACAATGAACTGCACAGATGAAGTCCTACGCAAGATCTATCGCATGAAAATAAACAAGAAGAAAACAAAAGTAATGAAATATAGTAGAAATAACAAAGATGGACCACTGAATGTGAAAATAGGAGGAGAAAAGATTATGGAGGTAGAAGAATTTTGTTATTTGGGAGGTAGAATTACTAAAGATGGACGAAGCAGGAGCGATATAAAATTCCGAATAGCACAAGCTAAACGAGCCTTCAGTAAGAAATATAATTTGCTTACATCGAAAATTAATTTAAATGTCAGGAAAAGATTTTTGAAAGTGTATGTTTGGAGTGTCGCTTTATATGGAAGTGAAACTTGGACGATCGGAGTATCTGAGAAGAAAAGATTAGAAGCTTTTGAAATGCGGTGCTATAGGAGAATGTTAAAAATCAGACGGGTGGATAAAGTGACAAATGAAGAGGTATTGCGGCAAATAGATGAAGAAAGAAGTATTTGGAAAAATATAGTTAAAAGAAGAGACAGACTTATAGGCCACATACTAGGGCATCCTGGAATAGTCGCTTTAATATTGGAAGGACAGGTAGAAGGAAAAAAATGTGTAGGCCGGCCACGTTTGGAATATGTAAAACAAAGTGTTAGGAATGTAGGATGTAGAGGGTATACTGAAATGAAATGACTAGCACTAAGATAGGGAATCTTGGAGAGCTGCATCAAACCAGTCAAATGACTGAACACAAAAAAAAAATATATTATTTCAGACCCGGCAATGCTTAGCTACTACTATATTTGAGTATATATATACATTAAATGAACACAATTGAATGTTTGATAAAACATTAAGAAAATGAACATTACGAAACTTCACAAAATTTACCCTTTCCCTTTTACTTCCCCATTTTCCTCCTTCCCTCTTCCCCTTTTCCTCACTTTCCCCATTTTCTTTTGACATTTTCATTTTTACTACATTCCCGCATTTCCCTTTATCATTTTTCTTTTCCTCCCCTTTCCCGTTCATTCCCACTTTTATCTTTTCCTTATTTCCCTTTTCCTCTTTCCCCAGACCCCCTTTTCTTTTTTTCTCCTTTCCTCTTCCCATTTCCTTTTCCCGTATCGGTCCAGTCGTTTT
Source organism: Lycorma delicatula (assembly GCF_047948215.1). Classification (NCBI taxonomy): domain Eukaryota; kingdom Metazoa; phylum Arthropoda; class Insecta; order Hemiptera; family Fulgoridae; genus Lycorma; species Lycorma delicatula. The sequence continues at coordinate 12,117,166 of NC_134465.1, forward strand.
ATAGTCTACATCGAACACACATATCGGAAACATTGAAACAGAATCGTAAAATATTTAGTATAGCGTGTGTTTTTAGTTGAATAGATAGCTCTGTTTTAAAAAAAAAACACCTTTCACAGGTGTGACATCTTAGGTATATAAATGGTAGGTATATAAAAATACGCGCGTATTCGAATCCAACGTTGTGTCAAAATTTCAAAGCAATCGGTGAAGAACTTTCGGAGATTTAAGATTTTGAACAAAAGAACATTTAGATTTTTATTTGCACTAATATTCAGTATTCATAATGACCTAATTCCGCGTTTAACAGTAAAGTAAAGTAAAACTTTGATGTACATTGATATTTATAATTTGATTTGTAAAATTAATCTTAATAACAATGAAAGTTAGTTAAAAATAGTACAAAAATTTGTTTAAATGTACAAAATTATAGGGTGGAAAAGCGGTATTTAATGTTATGAAAGCCCACAAGAGAAATTACAAATTTATAAGAAATCAAGAAAATGTAAATTATTTTAAAGGTAAGTTACTTTAAATAGTTCTTATGTATAGCAGAATATAAAAATTTTGGATTTTAGATTGGAAGAAACATGTCGAATTGATAAGAGAACAACATATATAATTCAATAAATAATAATAATAATAATAATAATAAAAAAAGATCCCACAAAAAAATTATTTGATTTCTACGATTTGACATATAATATTAAAAAAGGAAGAAGAAACCCAATTAAGTACTTCAAGAAAATTCTACACCGATCTCCAGGGAGAAACATTGGAAGTAGTTTTGATACTAATGGCCTGTCACGCGATGACTGTCGTCTGATTATCGATCGATACAGTTTGCAATGACAATTTTATATACGTTATACCGAGTGAGCAATTTAATATCGAACCGCTACAGAATAAATACAGTCGCGACATGTAACATGTTATGGATGAAATGAAAACGTAAATAAAAATTAAACCGTGTCGAATTACATTAGTAAAGTTTATATATTTACTATATTTAAAAATAAAATGTTTGAAATGAGCGACCTGCGCTGCGGTGAACTTGTGTGCTTGAATGATCACATTAAAAAGTCACCTGACTCAAAACGTTGTTGTCAATGCCGTTGGATTTCTTGTTGAATGTTCGTTGTCTTCAGTTCATCAATAGTGTGGGGATTCTTATGATTTATCCTTCAAAAAGCCTCAAAACTGACAACTAGACAAATCTGGGGAATGTGAAGTCTTCTGCTCTTTATTTACAGTTCGTTCTTCTGTAAAAGTCATGAAAACACGTGCTAGGGAATCGTTTAATGTCTGATACGATGATCCGTCCTGTTGGAAGAAGCCGTATTCTTTTTCACAATCTGTTAGTACATAGAGAATTATTCTGCTGTACGATTACCAGAAACATCTAGGATATATAAATAGTAGATATATAAAAACACGCGCTTATTCGAATGCAACATTAAACGGTTCAAAGACTCACAATAAACAGATTTTCTCATCGTGAAGTGGACGCTCAAACATCCGTTGAGGATTTTGTATACCTGATGTTGTGAGAATTAACATACCCGTATAAATAAACCCGTGCCTCGTCTAACATGAAATACAGCATCGGGTCTATGTACAATCCACCGGTAACGAAACACGGATCCATCATTACGAGCCGGAGAGTAAACGACAGAGTATGGAATGGAAACATCCAAATTCGCCCTGCAAAAAAAAAACGTTCAAGACCCAACCGTCCCCAGGAAAACTGATGCTTACGGTTTTTTGGGACTCAAGACCCAGTACTGGAACATTATGAGGAAAGAGACACGACAATAAACAGTGCACGTTACAGTGAGATGCTTACTGCCGAGCTAAAGCCTGCAATTCGAAGCAAACGCCGAGGACTACTGTTGAAAGGTGTTGTGTTGTTGCACGACAATGCCCGTCCAAATAAATCGTAAACCGTAAATCGACGGCCCCTTACCGTCGATTTACTTCGGACGAAACAGTGAAAGAAGCGGTGCATTCCTGGCTTGCAGCTCAACCGAAAACCTTCTTTTATGAGGGCTACAGGAAGCTTGTGTGTACTTTTGTATGAGGTGTGTATGAATGAGTTTGTCACCTGAGGAAGCTTAGAGAATTCTACGTCAAACATAGTGTATTTAATTTATAAGTTTCTATACTTTATTGGTTAACCCTAGAGATTAATAAAGATAATATTTTTAAGTAAAATATATCTTATTATACTTAATTCTATCCAATCAAGAGGAAAATAAACTTAAATAAGTCATATTTAAGTTAATGTTCGTATATATATAAATGGATAACCATGATATGTTGTTAATTATAACGACAGAGCCAGTAACGACAACACCGAGAAGCCATTAACTATTAAAATATAACTGGTTCTGCCAAGTTCCCAACTATCAATCTCCCGCACGGTAATTTGGCATTATAACCATCTGTCCCAATCCGATACATGTTGTATCTAAGAACCGATTTCTATTTTGTGTTAATAGTAGTTAGTAGATTTGATAGTTCAAAAATTAATATTAAAGAAATCATTTATATTTTATTTTAATAAAATTATTATTATTAGGTCAACTAATAAAATTACACATTTTAATAGTAACGTATTTACAATATTAAAGTTATATGATTTCCTTTGAAATTTATAGAGAATAATCTTATTTACAACATCAAAGCTACATTTAAGTTGTTAAATTATAACTCGATATACCAACGCCGCCGTTGTTCGAAGGACGAGGACTTAAACATTTAACTTTAACTGGCTGAAAACAAAGTTATATCATTATATATCCCTCGCTAATAAATTAAAATACGATATACCTTTTACGTTTTACGAGTCGATTAATTTTGTCAATAATAAATTACGCATTAAAATTTTAACTATACAATAAATTTATTACGCCATAATTTCTTTAACTTATACAATCGTATACGCGTACGTATAATATTATTTTTTAATCTACGCTTAAATAAAATAATACCGTTTTTAATTTAAGATTACTTAAGTCCTTTTATTTTTAAATTCAAACAATTTAAATATATTATTATAATTATTCTATCTATAAGGTGAACTTTCAAGTAATAGTTAACATTTTTCAAGCCGTAAGAATTTTCTTTTCGTACCGATCACGTTTAACTTTTTTTTTCCCAAAAGGTTTTAATTCTTTTTCTCTGTTGTTGTCACCTTTCTTCCGTCGTCCATCTATTCAGGTTTACTCCCTTCTTTTTCTTTCTCGCTGTAAACTTAGATTCTGGAATTACTTTTTTAAATTTATCTCTGTCTTTACACAGATCGTTAGAAATGTTTAATGTTTTTAGATCTGTTTCTATTTTTTCTTAAACCGATTGATGTTTGTGGTTTTTTTTATGTAGAAATTAAATATTTTTTGTCAATCTTTGATCGTTCATTCTGCATAAATCTCCATGTAATCTTCTTTAAACTGTATTTTCTAACTGTAACTGTAAACTGTAATCTTCTTTTCAAAATTAAATCCCTTATTTTTTCTGTATATTTATAAATTTCTTTATCACTTCTCAATTTTTAAATTCTACCTACATATTTTCGTCCTTAAATTTTCCTGAAAATTCTTTTTTTTTTATTTGCTATTTTCTATTCTGAAAAAAAAACTGCAGACATTCTGCCCTGCACAGTGTTTCTGGTAGGAATACGGTTTTATAGTGCCTCAATCTGGAGTTATATGATAGGGAGTTTTTATTGTCAATGTTCTTCGTGAAATTATAAGCGGTTTCCATTTCGTACTCTATTCTTCATCCCATTTCTTTTACATTTATATTCGGTGTTACGATTTCTTCAAAATATTTAAATTTTTGAACTCTGCGCACGCGATAATTATTTCTTTGTTGTAGGAAATTTTAATGTTTTGTTCTCTTTGTCATCAGAAAACCAGTTGGTTTTTTATAAGAAATTTGAAGACCAGTTTTGCTTGCGCATTCGATTAGTTTTTTAATTTTGATTTTACAAAATTTTTATGAAGTTACAAAACTAAAAATATCAAACATATTGATATTATAAACGAAAATCAGCTGTTAAATAACTGATCTGTAACGAGTTACTGTTAGTCTAGCCCTGTCTAGACTTAATAAACGGTCTAAAAATAACACATTTTTAACTACTCTTTAATTTTGACCTTGTAAAATCGGCACAAACTTAACTATTTCTAAAGAGTTAATTATTTTTTAATTTGATGACCCCTCAAAAAACGTGAAAATTTATATATTATTATTTTATCTTTTATCATATTTTTTGAAATCGGTTGTTTTTTTAAATTTATTTTAATATTATAAAAGTTATAATATACCATCAAGACACCTTACATATATTTGTTACGTCATGTTTACTAATCGTGAAGGGAGAATTAAGGACGGTCAAGGATTCTGTTAAATTATTACCTTGTGTACCGTCGGTTGGGAAATTATAGAAGTGTAACTTTGTCTAACCGTCTTATAATAATGAATTAGTATTTTTCTGTTGAACTGAAAATCTTTCATAAAATAAATTTAACTTACAAAATTTCTTTCAATTTCATTAATTTTATACGAAACTTATTCAGTTATGTGTTATAGAAACTCAATTTTTATGAAAGAAAAAAATAAAAAGGAGAAAAAGGAATTAAATGGAGTTGTCAGAATCCTTTTTACGCAAAATAATCATCGTATTTTTTCCCTGAAGTAATAGAACTTTCTTACGCAAGGTTTTACTCGTATATTTTACATCATTTTTATCAAATTTTATTTATTCATTTTTATTTTTATTATTATTACTCTTTATTCTCGTCATGCCACTATTGACGTCTTTTCAATAAAATATAATTTATAACCGCTAAAATATCGTGTGTTGGGCTACATTTATATATAAATATATACAATGTAACCAAAAAAAGCAGATTTGTTGATGAAAGCTTCCATACACACGCAATCAACGCTCTTCAACAGCTACGTATATAAAATCAAATTTCTTAAACTTATATTTGTTTTTTATTGGGCTATTTTTACATCAATCTTCTCAGAATTAAATTCTCCATAATTTTTTAAAATAAATTCTACGCATTTATAGTTATTTTAACAAAGCTTTTGTATTACAAACGTAAAAAAACGTGTTTTTAGTCAAAAAAGAACTTTTTTGTTTTATGTCGGATATTATGAAAACAATCGGAGTTTTGGAATCTATTTTATTCAATTTATAAGATTAAAAACCATAAGAAATCATCAACTTTAATCTCTTAATTTGGGTTCTTAGAATTTCAGTATGTTTTTTTTACTCTTTGCAAATGAATCAGGTCGAAATCTTTCTTTCTGTTAAATTCCTATCGACAAAATATACTACCTTGGAAATATAAAATTAGTTCCGAATAACAGGGTATCTAATCCTGGTTTAAATTCAACCGTAACTCTCTAACGGAGCGTTTCCGGACCGATATTTCATGGACTTTTTCATTATTCTCGCTGCTGTAATGAACCCAGAAAACGCCGGCAACACTTCGTGAATCACTCTGTATATATGTTTTGTTTTCTACAAATAACTAATCATATAAAATAAATTATTATTTAATTCAAGTGAAGAACCGTACTTCATTCATGCATAAATATTGAATGTTTAAGTTTGGAAATCTTCAACCCCAAAACGATTATTAAATAAATTATTTTTTCTAATATATTTCTGAAGATACTTTAAGAATTATAAATAGCTAAATTTAAGCGTTTTAGTTTTAATTTTTAGTTGATTATCTCAATCAGGGCTTTCCAACTATTATGTAACCTTGGTTAACACTCTCGACTACTCGGTGTACCTTAGACCTTTTTATTTCACCTGGAAGGTAACCCTTAATAAAATATAAAAAAAGAATATTAAAAACATTAAAATTGCTTCTAAATTTATTTGCTTTAATCTTTTTTAAAAAATACAAAACAAGAAATTATTATAAAAAAAAAAAAATTACTGAAAATTTAAAACTAATACTATTTGGTTATTTCGTTTGTAAAACAATCATCAATAAACAGGAAAATAAATATTTAAAAAGTAAATAAACAAAAAAAATCTGATGTGAACACCACATGACTCGTCGTTTCATTTCGGTATACCTCCTACAGCCTACAACCCTAACAATCTGTCTTACATATTCCAAACGTTGCCTGCATACTCAATTTTTTCCTTTTACCTGATCCTCTAATATTAAAGCGACTGTTCCAGGATGCCTTAATATGTGGCCTATAAGTCTGTCTCTTCTTTTAACTATATTTTTCCAAATGCTTCTTTCTTCATCTATTTGCCGCAATACCTCTTCATTTGTCACTTTATTCACCCGTCTGATTTTTAACATTCTCCTATATCACCGCATATGAAAAGCTTCTAATCTTTTCTTCTCAGATACTCCGATCGTCCAAGTTTCACTTCCATATAAAGCGACACTCCAAACATACACTTTCAAAAATCTTTTCCTGACATTTAAATTCATTTTTGATGTAAACAAATTATATTTCTTACTGAAGGCTCGTTTAGCTTGTGCTATTCGGCATTTTATATCATTCCTGCTTCGTGCATCTTTAGTAATTCTACTACCCAAACAACAAAATTCTTCTACCTCCATAATCTTTTCTCTTCCTATTTTCACATTCAGTGGTCCATCTTCATTATTTCTAAATAAATAATACAAATTAAAAAATTTTCTACACATAAAAAACATTCCAGTTTATTTATGTACATTATAGCTTTTATTGATAGATCGTCCTTCACAGTAGTAAACCCGTTTCGCTGCAACGATCCAGCATTGAAAATTGTCAATGCCACTGCAATATCTTCAGTTCAGTGTCAAAATAAATAAATTAAGTAATAGTCGATGAAATAAATTCAAAAATAAAACAAACACATCACAAAATAAAATGTGCCGATCTCCGTGGTAGCGTTTCGGTCTTTCATCCGGAAGTCCTGAGTTCGAATCCCGGTCCGGCAAGGCTACAAATGTTCATTTTCATATTCTTCCGCAAAATTTTCTTTGTAAGTTTCTGTTATGAGTTAATTACCAGTTAAAAAATAAAAAATAAACAAAAAACGAAACATTTTACGTTGTGCGTCTTAACAAAGTTGCATTTTATTTGCCATTGTTTACTTCCTACAATCTCCCATATATATTACCGTAGTAAAACATTTTAAACCATCATCAGAAGGCTTTTACGAGTATTTATCGACTGAAAATTTTACAGAATGAGGATGTCTGCCTGTGATCTGAAACCGGCCAAAAAATATTAACCGATTTTTTTTTGAGGTGTTTCTTTTTGGCAAATTGTTTATTAAAAAATTATTAGCTTGACTTAAATAGGTATAAAACAGTATAAAATTTTACCGGATGAGAATGTCGAACCCTGTGATACAGAACCGACAAAATTTCTTTGTTATTGTTTTCAGTTCAATAATTTGTGTAAAAAAATATATACTTTGATATAAATGTAAATAAAGGTAATACTTTGATAAAAAAAAAGTAACACAAAGCTTTAAATTTTTATGAGTAAAAGCGACTGCGTGGCAGCATTTTTACGTTTAACTTTTTTTTATCTGACACATACTAAACTAGATATTTATCACACTTTCGCCCTGATTTAAATTAGTCATGTAAAAGTGTACTACCTCTTGGAATAAAATAAACATTTTTACAGAGATTATAACCGAATCTAATATTATTTTATAACTTTAAATAGCTATTGCTATTTGTAATATGTTGCTAGCCAAAACCATGACTTTTTTTTTTAATTCGATGTTTTTAATTCAAAAAATATTAATGTCGTTTCCCCCGACCACCAGTCTGCTGAGCTCAAATCACCACAATTTTTGTCTGAATGCTTCTGTAGATATAATACACAATAGAAATTTTTGTACATTGAAGGACTAAAGACCGGTATAAAAAATTACAAATTTATATATTATGAAAGGTATTTTAATAAAAAAAAAGCATCCGTAGAATGATTGAAAAAGAGAAAGCTTGTATACAGGAAGACGTTCCGTGTTTTCATTATCTATTGTAAGTAATATTTTTCTCTACAAATAAAAATAAAAAACAAGATATAAATATTAAAAACTATAAAACAGAACTGTCGAAAAAACCATGGCTCTTTTTGTCTTGGTTTGGTTCCATCGTGATTTTGTATTATACTAGAAAATATCGCGTTTGAATTTTGAAAATCGGAAGATAGGTTACGATGATGTAACATTTACAACATTTCCCAATAACCGCAGTCTGTTAAATGGAGAGTGTACCTGATGCGTGCAAAAGTTAGCCTTCAACAAACTAACAAACAGCCCGTTTGAGTTTTGAAAATCGGACTATTGTTTGCAGAGATGTTATAAAAGTACCTCATTTCACCTCGCAAAACAGCGCCCCAGAGGCAGCACCCCGTTTGTTACCAATTGATGGTGATTGGTCTAGCCTCGCAAGAGGGTAGACCAATCACCATCATTATTTTTTTAATATTATTCATTCGATTGATTCGAATCATCCATTCAAACCCAACCCGCAAAGTGAAAGAGGCTCACGGTTCACAGTTCATTATTTCAATTCATTAAAGCTTATGTATGCTTCAACCGGCAATTATTATAAAATACTATTTTAAGTAATTTTTAAGTGAAAAAATGCGAAAAAAGTGTGTGCCGCAAAACGAAAAAATACTTTAATAATAATAAGTGGCCATTCTTTTTAGCCAAGAATTACACGTTCATAAATATAAACACAAGTATACGTTAACATATTTTATTTTGTAAATATCGGTCTATACGATTCATATTTACGAGCATCAGATAATGATCTGACAATCCATTTTTTTATCTTAAAAACTTATTCCCTATCTCCGTTGCTTTTTAATCTTTACATGGAACTAGCAGTTAATGATGTTAAAGAACAATTTAGATTCGGAGTAACAGTACAAGGTGAAAAGATAAAGATGCTACGATTTGCTGATAATATAGTAATTCTAGCCGAGAGTAAAAAGGATTTAGAAGAAACAATGAACTGCACAGATGAAGTCCTACGCATCCCTATTTGGGATGTAGAATTACTAAAGATGGACGACGCAGGAGCGATATAAAATGCCGAATAGCACAAGCGAAACGAGCCTTCAGTAAGAAATATAATTTGTTTACATCAAAAATTAATTTAAAGGTCAGGAAAAGATTTTTGAAAGTATATGTTTGGAGCGTCGCTTTATATGGAAGTGAAACTTGGACGATCGGAGTATCGGAGAAGAAAAGATTAGCAGCTTTTGAAATGCGGTGCTATAGGAGAATGTTAAAAATCAGATGGGTGGATAAAGTGACAAATGAAGAGGTATTGCGGCAAATCGATGAAGAAAGAAGCATTTGGAATAATATAGTTAAAAGAAGAGACAGACTTATAGGCCACATACTAAGGCGTCCTGGAATAGTCGCTTCAATATTGGAAGGACAGGTAGAAGGGAAAAATTGTGTAGGCAGGCCACGTTTGGAATATGTAAAACAAATTGTTAGGTTTGTAGGATGTAGAGGGTATACTGAAATGAAACGACTAGCACTAGATAGGGAATCTTGGAGAGCTGCATCAAACCAGTCAAATGACTGAAGACAAAAAAAAAAAAAAATTATTCCGAGTTTTTGAGGGTGCTCAAGAGATGACGTAATTTTTACGAGAAAAAAATAAAAAAAAAATATATATATATATATATATATATATATATATATATATACAGGTATAATAAATATTTAATAACGGTGAAAAGCTTAGCGATTTATTAAGGTACTTCAAAAGAAAACAGTACGGCTCGATTTTGTTACAAATGAAATAAATTTGATCATCACACGAGAATTTGTCATCTAATAAGAATAGTAAATTTATTTGACAAAATACTTTTAAAATTGTAACTCATGACATCATGTCACGTACGCATACAGGTAATACTTTCTTCAAAGCTTTTAGAAGAACGTAGTTTGTCAAATGAATAATTTGTTCAAAGCTTCCTTACTACGACAGTACGTATCAACTTTTCCATACCTGCACTGTAATAGTTCATTTTAACTTTTTGGTACACGAACACAGCAGAGTTACTAGGGTTTTTTTTTCATTGCAATGTTGCGGGGTTTTTTTCTACTCCTTTTTTTATTCTATTTTACTAAGTTTTTCATTTCCCTCTTCTCTTAGGGTAAGGACACCGTGCTATAATATGTATGAAAAATTGAATTTTTTTTTGTACTGTCCTTAGATTATTTTTTTATTATAAATTTAAATTTCTTTAAAAAAAATTGTTTAATTTTTGTCTTTTTTAGTCCGGGCATCAGGTAATAATGGTTAGGTTTTTAATTTATTGATAAAATTTCATTATCTAAACTAGATTTGTTTATAAATTCAAAACTTAGTAGAATTTTTGTATAATATTATTTACTTTTCTTTTGAGTAAGTAAATATAGATTATTGTATTGGTTTTTAAAAAAAAGGATTACTGTATTTATTTTTTTTGTTAGCTTCTTCCAGTCTTTCTAATGGTTGAAACGAGTGCAAAAAATTTGTAACAAACGACACTAGTTAGCCTTTTGTTAATACAAAAGAAATTATATTTAATATGAAATAGAAAACCAAACCCTATAATGTAGAAAGTTACTTAACTTTATACTTCGGTAATATTTTCACGCTGATGTACCACAATAAATTTGATTGGAATATTTTGACAACGGGTAATCATTTCATTCCTCATCTATAGCAAAATTTGCACGGGTAAGGTTCTTACTCTTTTAAATGGTTAATCGTTTTTTTCCATTACGTCTGTACTTTTGTGTCAGATCACCTACAACTATCTAGTTTAGAATTTATGTTGCCATATATACATTATTACGTTACCCTTCTTCGTTAATTCTTTTAATAATTTGGATGATTTTATACCTTTTAATTCACTATACTCTGTTGAAAGAGAAGAGTTAAGTAAGTTTTAGTGTAATGAAATTAGCACTCAAATATGGAGAACGAAGAGTTGTTTTGTGATCTATGTAAAAACTAGAACAACTGTACCGGAAGGAAGAAAGAGAAAAGAAACGAGGAAAAAAAGGATTAATTAATAGATTTGGAAACGACAAGCGGTCGAAGGAGAAGGCATGGTACAAAAATGGATTAAAGGCACTTACCGCCAGGCTGAACACCAGATGATGATAAAAAACCAGATTGTCTGACTCATAAAGGAATAAGATAAGAGTTAGTTTGTTCTATTTACTTCTCAATTTGTACTTAAAGTAAGAAATTCAGGAATCAAAGGGAAAATGTAAGAATGAATTAACTACTCTAGAACAAAAAAATACCTCTTAAGATTCGCTGATAACATTCTTCTTTTGGAAGAAACCAAAAATGAGTTTGAAGAAATATCGAATAACATGTCATTTATTTGTTAGGATAGAACTTCAATGAGAAAATAAATAAGAATACAACAAAGTTAATGTTAACAAAAAGAGAAGATGATAATATGAAAATAAATATTAAAATAGTGAAACGTAATGCACGAGAAGTAGGTGGAGTTTCATTATTTCGGTTGTAAGATCACAAAGAATTAGTAACGAGACTTTCATATAAAAAAAATTGTTGATATTTAAAATATGTTTATATGAGAAAGAAATTCTTAAAAATACTTCAACGTAATATATCAAAACGTGGCCAACAAGAACAATAAGGAAAGCAATAGAAACATTCGAAAATACAGTACTATAAGATATTTTGAAAATTTAGGAGTCGATTAATTCCAAATGAAGAGGAGTTAATGCAAATAGAAGACGAAAGAAATAAGTGAGACAGTTTTAGTAGATTTCATAAGAAAGTTACCTATTGTAATGGGTACTATGATTCGACTCCCGGAAAATTTCGATATATCTTCGCGTTTTACATCCCCCAAAATCCAAAACCAAAAGTTCAAAAGTTTATATATACATTTATATACGTATATTTCACTTTCTTTTGGACACGATAACTGCCGTAATTTTCCGCCAATCACTTTCAAATTGATACATAAAATATAATAACCCAAAATCTCGTTCGAGTTCGTTAATGGTCAAAATCGGACCATGGTGTTGGAAATGGGGGGCTTTTTCGAAAAAAAAAAACAACAAAATATCACTATAACATTCTTATTAAGCAAAATATCGAATTCGTTTAAAGCTCCTACTATTTTTTGGATAAGGACCTAAAACTTATGCAAGTAAAGTTTTTTGATATAACCAACATTGGCCCAGAGGGTAGAAAAAATGGGGTTTTAAAGACAAACAAATTCATACCACCATTAACAGGCACAGTATCGAAACTGTTTAAAGTGGTCGTTAGTCCTCTAAACATTGCCTAAAACTTTTGTCTGAAACAATTTTGATGTGACCAATCCTTACGGCAAGGGATGACCAATATATTACTGGAATTTTAAGAAGATGAGGCTTGTCGTACGGTAAACATGTGAAATTTTTTTTCAAATACAACCATTGTCGTATTGAGTAAATTTGAAGTTTTTCTTAACTTTAAGATGGAAATCTTTTTTATCCTTTACTTAGCACCGGTGATTTCTACCTCCACCTTCCGGCGTGCCGAAAGGGATTTTTTTAATGACCAACTAGATTCATAGGTGTATATATATCTTAAAGCATCCTGATTTGGTTAATTTGGTGATTGAAGGTCGTGCGAAACGTAGAAACTACAAATGAAGATAACTATGAATGAAGAGGAAATATTTGTTTAAAATAGTAGCTTTATCAGGAGTAAATATTTGAAAGTTAAAATATTAATACTTAGAGAACAGAATGAAATTCAAAGTAACATCAGACCATTCAATTGAAAATCGGCTTAAAAAGAAATACACAACCGAGTATGTTCTGCATTGATTGTACATTTTTATGAAAAATTTAAATAAAAAAATAAACTAAAGTATCTTGATTCCTTTTTTTTATCAGTTAATAATAGGGCACGTTAAAAATAATTCAGGGACAGTTTGAAACGGTGATTTAAGTAATGTCATAATTCATGCCATTGTTACCAACTTGAAGAACATTAAATCCCTACAGCTAAAGAAAAAGTACGGAAAAGAATAAAAAGAAGTGCAAGAATCTTTCTTTCAATTTTTTTCGTTTTGTTTCGTTCTGTCATTTATTTATTTCTTTTTTCTAAACCGTATGTTTTATTTTCTTTCATTTAATACGCTACTGTTTTGTTTTTATTTAATATGAATTATTATATTGTTTTAATGAATCTTAACAATAAAAATAATAATAATAATAAAAGTTACGTATTTTTCCAATGTAGCGAAACGTAAACTTGTATTAGTTCTATGAACAGTGGATTTATTTTATTTCTTGTGAAACAAATATGTTCTAAAACATAGTTAAATTATTAATATAAATCTATAAAATGTAAAAAAATCCCTTTCGGCACGCCGGAAGGTGGAGGTAGATTTTACCGGTGCTAAGTAAGGGATAAAAAAGATTTCCACCTTAAAGTTAAGAAAAACTTCAAATTTAATCAATAAGACAATGGTTGGATTTGAAAAAACGTTTCACATGTTTAGCGTACGACAAGCCCCATCGTCATATAATTCCAGTAATATTTTGGTCATCCCTTGTCGTAAGGGTTGATCATATCGAAAATTGTTTCAGACAAAACTAATGACCGCTTTAAACCGATTTGATATTGTGCCTATTAAGGGAGGTATGATTTGTTTTTGTCTAAAACTTCCATTTTTCCACCTCCTGAGCCAATGGTTAGTGAAATCAAAAAACTTTACTTAAGTAAGGTTTTGGCCCTTATGCAAAGAATAGTAGGAACTTTAAACGAATTCGATATTTTACTTAATAAGAAAGTTGTAGCGATATTTTGTTTTGTTTTTCGAAAAGCCTCCTCATTTCCACCACCACGGTTCGATTTTGTCCATTAATGAATTCGATCGAGATTTTAAGTCGTTATATTTTATTTTCAAATTGATACATATTGTGATACAAATTATGTATCAATTAGCGGAAAATTTTTCCGCCAATCAAAGTTTTCGTTTTCACAAAAAAAAAAAAACATTAGATATAAATGTATGTATAAACGTTTGAAGTGACGGTGGTTTTGGGGTCTGGGGGATGTGAAACGTAAAGATATGTCAAAATTTTCCGGAAGTCGAATCACGATACCAATTACAATAGGTAGATTTCTCATGAAATCTACCTAAAAAAAGTCGACAACCCAGTTGTAGGACTTTCCAGTCAAGCGGCTTTTTTCTGATGCACGAATTACACACACAGCTTAATTAAAAATATTTATCATTTCATTTAAATATAATATTTTTTGTTTATTTAATGCGATCATTCAAACTAATGCGCGCGCGCATACCGTATTTAATTTGCGCGGGTGTTACTAGCGGCCACTATAGATACTTTTTTACACTTTAAATATTATTCGTTTATTATTTCTACCGGTCACCTGCGACGTCACTACATAGTAGGTGACCACACTAACGCTCCTTGCGATGAGAGGGGGTACTAATGACACACTATACCCAGTTAAGGGCGATTTTGCAATGAATTTTTTCAAAACATTATTTTTTAATTTGAAACAAATCGCCTAAGAAAATTAAAACCTTCATTAGGCGAAATCTTGAGATACTGAGAGTGATCTTGCTCTACAACCTCATCCCTTTGACCTGGATGAATCCTGGATATTTGAGTACGATCCTGAAACAAAGCGGCAAAGCGAAGAGTGGCACACTCCGCCATCTCCTCGACCGAAAAAATGTCAAATGAGCAAATGGAAGATCAAAACCATGCCGATTTGCTTTTTGACAGTAGGGGTATCGTGCATAAAGTATTTATTCCTCCAGGGCAAACTGTCAACTAAATGTTTTACAAAGGTGTCCTTGAAAGGCTCAGGAAAAGAGTGATTCGCTTGAGACCAGACATTGCAGGCAAGTGGATGCTTCATGACAATACCCCGTGTCAAACGGCCATTTACATCAGGGAGTTTTTGACCACAAAACGCATTACTACGGTTCCTCAACCCCCCTATTCATCTGATTTGAGTCCTTGTGACTTTTTCCTTTTCCCGAAATTGAAACGTGTCTTAAAAGGACGTCATTTTGGAACTCTGGAGAACATTCAAAAGACTGTGACCGACTAGTTAAAAGCCCTTCAGTTGAGGCCTACCAGCGTTGCTACCAGGAGTGGGAACAACGACTCCGCCGGTGTGTAGCTTCCCAAGGGAACTACTTTGAAGGGGGTAATATTGTTTGAAAAAAATAAAAACTTTGGTAAGTAAAAAGTCTTTCTCATTACTTTTCTCACACATCTCGAAAATGAACTTTTTAAATGCAGTTTAGTTTTATTTAACCAGGTACCAAAAGTATTTTCAAGTTAAACAGTGTAATAGTTACTTTGATTCATAAAAAATAACTATATTAGTTCTCTTTTAAAGCATGGGAACCCTTAAATAACATTGCAACAGTTAATCATAGAAAAATGGAATCCAGCTAATTTTCCGATCTACTTTTTCGATATGAGAAAATTATTACTCTCATCAACCTGTCAACAATGGGGACTTTTGAAAAAAATTTGAATAGAAAGTGTAAGGTTTGTGACACATCTCTTTAAAGGCTTTTAAAACACAAAAATTTTGACGTCAATATTTCATACTATGACAACCCCAACAAAAATAACACCGTATAATATTTTTCACAGCTAATTTTAAAAGCGGTGAACAGTTATTTAAGATACTTTAAATAACTGCTCAGCAAGGGAACATTGAACAAAATTAACGAATGATCTTTTTTTTCCGATGTGACGCCACTGCTTTAGATGTATTTCAGGCAATTTTTTATACTAGTAGTGAAAAATATAATTGTCGTATTTTCATTAGAATTGTACCCCGATTTTCTTTTGTATGTCAAAACCTTTGGTATTTAATGCAATTTAAAATGATACACCGCAAGCCTACCTTTATATTTAAAATTGTTGAGTTACCTCAAACATTTTGATTATGGAGGATTTTGATTATGGTTCCTACAGGGAGAAACGCTATCTCTTCTCGATGTCGGAGTATTATATTACGTAAAATAATTATCTATTTCTTCTTTACTTTTCGTACCTAATTTTTTTTTTTTTTTATAAATTGTTTATAATTTTTTGTTTCTTTTTAATTATTTTGTATTTATTTTTAACCAGAAAAATCTATAAATAAATAATAAAAAAACGTTTAAAGATATTAAAAATGTATTATTACATCGAGTCAAGGAATTTATGTATACTTAGTTTCTAGTTAATGTATTACGTATATATACGAGTATATATTTCATTATCCTTTAAGAAGATAATAATTTTAATGGAATCCAATAATGTAATTGGTTTATAAAATCAAAGAGGAAAGGGTTAAACGGTCATTCCCT
The DNA here is from genome assembly GCF_047948215.1 of Lycorma delicatula. NCBI lineage: Eukaryota > Metazoa > Arthropoda > Insecta > Hemiptera > Fulgoridae > Lycorma > Lycorma delicatula. The sequence continues at coordinate 12,133,582 of NC_134465.1, forward strand.
CTCTTTTATGCATTCTTGCTCCCTCACGCATATATATATATACTCTTTTAGAGAAAGGAGAGAAATAGAGAGAAACTATCTCACTCTTTGAATCTATTAATAAGGTCACGTGATACTATGATGACAACACCACTTGAACCATGAAATGTTTAGATCAGTCGATATACATTGGAACGCTTTAAAATAATTCACGCTAGTAAACTCAGACAAATTTATCTCATGAAAATCTTTATGTGTGTTTTTGTGCGCGCGTGGGTGTGTGTGTTAATGAGTGAGTCGGAAAGTTCGTATGTAAAGTTATATAAATCATTATTTTATTTTTCATTTTCATTTTTAAAAGGAGAAAATGTAATTTTTTTCCTTTTTATTGTAACATTTTATCAACTATTCTCGTTTATATGTTTGTTTATCAATTAATAGCTTATGTAATTTTCAGTTCTTATTTATTTTATAAATTAGAAAAACGAAGATTTGTTTGCGTAACTTTCATATCATCGTATTTTAAGTTTGTTTTAAGTTAATTTAATTTTATATGTTTTTTTCGTAATTAAATATTACGAGTCTAATTCTCCTGTTTGCTTTAATGATTAATTCGCCACATAAGTTTGAAGTTTGTGTTTGAAAATATATAAGTACTAGCCGGCCCGTCTAGCGAGAACCTGGACTCTCAGGGCCCAGGTTGTCCCAGGCGAATACCGAAGCCAACTCAGTGGCTCCTCGGGGCCACGAGACCCATCCTAGGGCCGCAGAGCTCGCTTCTATATACTATACGTTGTTTACATTAACATTTATTATACTTGTTGTTAACGTTTGTTTTATATATATATAAACTTGGAAAAATCAATTCTTTTTTTGTTATTGTATTTGTCGATATTCCCCTCTGTACTAATTATGTCAAAGACAAAAGTAGAAAAATTTTACCACCATGAGTACAGAATTCAATAATGCCACTTACCTAATGATTGTTGTTATTATATAAAAGCGCTTCCGAGGGTTTAAAACGTAAGTTTTAAATTTTAATGTTCTATTAACTGATGATGAGGGAAACTCTCGAAAACGCTTTTATTTAATAACAAGCATAAGGTAAGAAGAATTATTGAATTCTGTACTCTTAGTGGCAAAAATAGGCTTTAATATTGGAGGGACAGGTAAAAGGAAAAAATTGTGTAGGCAGGCAACGTTTAGAATATGTAAAACAAATTGTTAGGGATGTAGAATGTAGGGGGTATACCGAAATGAAACGACTAGCACTAGATAGGGAATCTTGGAGAGCTGCATCAAACCAGTCAAATGACTGAAGAAAGAAAAAAAAAAAATATATATATATATATATATATATATATATATATATATATATTCATAAGTATTATGTAAGTGTATTAATCCTTTTACTTCATTATATTTTTGTCGTCATGACAACAGAAATCCACTTAATTAAAATTATTAATCTTTTTTATTTAATGAATATCTGTAAAATACTTAATATTCTCACAAACATGAGGGTACGAACACGTCAAAGGCAAGGGTCCAGGGGGTAGAGCCCCTTGGCTAGATTACTTGTCTAATAATTCTAATATAGTCTCTCTTCTTTTCCTCTCGCTTTATAGTTCTCTCTCACTCGCTCTCTCTCTCTCACTCTCTCTCTCTCTCTATATATATATATAAATATATATACACACTCACACACAATATGTACACAACAAATATATTTACTATTAATTAGTTATTTCCAGAATTAATGAAAATAAAAATCATGAAAAAATTAAAATTAATGGTTTGTTAAGTATGTAACTAAATAATGGAAAATTAAATAAAAAGTGATTTTTCCGTAGATCTTTAATGGACTTATATTGTTATTTATTGATTTTTATTGTTAAAAAAAAACAAAATTAACTTTGTAGAAAAGAACTGAAATAAATAAACAAAACAAGAGGAAAAAACAAAAGAATGTAGTAAAATACAATATAATTAGACTAAAAATAAACTTCCCCAATCATTTAAAACTCCCAATAACAACTATTAACAATTTGCAATTTAAAGGATATAAATTTTATACGGTAAAACGTTACAGTGTACATGGTAGTTGCATATGTATTTATAAATGGAAAATGCATATACCGTACTAAACAAAACAAAACGATTTGACAGGGGGGGGGGGGATAACGTTAGAGAAGGAGAAAGTACGGCGGGGAGTGAATGAAGAGAAATAAATTCCGATAAGAGAGAGGAATAAAAGCTGAGTAGAAAGGGAAGTAAATATATGTAAATAGCGGGTGGGGATTTTGGGGAAAACACTACTGTTGTTTCGATTAGAGTCGCATCATGATCATGATCATCATTATACGACCTGTACCAAATTAACTTTATCCCCCCTCAAATTTACTCGTTCCATCCAATCTCCCCAAACCAAACATTTTACTCTGATATCACACAAACCTGTTCAATGTATCTATTATCTTATATATAACCTAACCTAACTAATTTACATATATACCCCTGTATGTTTTTGATAATGGATTATTTTACTCCATCCCCCTCAATTATAAAATATCATTGACCTTACCTAACGTTCAGTTAACCAGAAATTTCTTCTGACGTCAGCATTATTAATAAATATAATTAACCGATACAAAAAAAAAGTCGAAGATATAAACGGAAAATATAAAAATTGATGACGGAAGTTTCGAAATATATAGAAACAATTTTAAAGTTCAGAATTATTTCAGGAAAAAGAAAATAAGATATGATACGAATAAAAGAATACGTAAAAAAGGTGTTAAAAGTTGGAAACCTTTTTTTTAAATATGAGATGTGATTAAGGTTGAGAAAATTCTTAAGTAATAAAACTAAAGGACGATTATTTATAGTATATTTCGTATCGATAATCTTTATATAAAGATTTAAAGTGTTAATTAGTCTAAAGTTAAAGTGCTATAAGGATTACTAGACTCATACTGAGACTTAAGATCTAAGGAGTAGAAAAACTGATGACAAAGTTGTGTTTGATGCACGGTTTACACATTTTTTCGTTTATTTAATTCAATTTATCTAACTAAACGCGCGCGCATACCACCAGGTACCGCGTCGACCGGGAGATCGACTTCCAGACCCGACCAGACCGAATGACATTTTTACACTTTAAATATTATCCATTTATTTAATTCAACCGCTCACATGTGACGTCAATACATAGCAGTAGTTTAGAGGTAGACTGCTGTAGCCGCGAGACTTATCGCACCCGGTACCGAGTCGACCGGGAAATCGACTTCGAGACCCGACCAGACCGACTGAAGTTTTTACACTTTAGATATTATCCATTTATTCGATTCAACCGCTCACATGTGACGTCAATACATAGCAGTAGTTTAAAGGTAGACTGCTGTAGCCGCGAGACTTATCGCACCAGGTACCGAGTCGACCGGGAGATCGACTTCGAGACCCGACCAGACCGAGTGAAGTTTTTACACTTTAGATATTATCCATTTATTCGATTCAACCGTTCACATGTGACGTCAATACATAACAGTAGTTTAGAGCATTTTATGGGGTGAGAATGCGATTTTGCAAACATTTTTTTTCAAATATTGTTATTTTTTAATTGTTAACAAATGTGTCTAAGAAACATATGATCTTATTTAGGCGAAATCTCGAGATAATGAGAGTGACCTTGCTCTACAGCCTCATCCCCCTTGATCTTTTAACTTGAAAATTTAATGGTAATGACCAAGTAATTTGACCAAGTTTGATCAAAATCGGTCCAGTTGCTCTGGAATTATCAGGCGATTTAACGGCCAACACAAAACCAGCGCGCGCGTGTGCACACACACACGAAAATTAATATTCGGAAAATTTCCATCTGGATTTTTGGGTTTCTTAGACGTCAAAAACGTCAAGATCCGCTGAAAACCGGATATGTCCACAATACCGGATCGATCACAATACTTTCCCTTCTAGAGTTATAGCTCTGCTATAGCACTATCTTGACGGGAAGATAAAATATTAAGTTTTACAGGAATAATAAGAGCGAATCGTAACAGAAATAATAAAGGGGGATGAAATAGAAAATGAAGAAAAATATTAAGCCGATAGTGGTTTGATTTTAGAAATTAAATGAAAGGATATTGGAGAAGGAAGTGAAGAGAAAAAGACCAGGAGATAAACCCTGGAAACCATGGATGGATGCAATGAAGGAGAATGCAGGAAGAAGACGTATTGGAACAAAGAAGTCTTTCAGGAAAACGGAATGAAAGACTCAAGTGGGGTGGAGTGAAAACTGATTTAATAAATTACAAAAGAGAACAGCATTTGATTATTTGACCGATGGAGAAAATCTAAAATATTCTCCAATATTTAAAAATCATCCAGATGTTTTTTGTTATTTAACTTATTTTACCTAGTTATCTTATCTTATCTGCTATTTAACTTATCTTTACTTTAATTTTATCATTTTGTTAAGAAGTGAATTCTCTTCTTAAAGAAGTAAATTCAAAAAAGTAAAAGTGAATTCAACGAAGTAAAAAAAAAGTAAATTCAAGTTTCGTTTAAAAGTTTTACGGGTTTATTACCCGTTTAACAAAGTTAATGTACGTCAAAAATAAAATACGGTTTTTTATCCAATTTATTGGTTTTCAGCCCAAATTTCTCAAAAAATACTGCAGATGCTGTTCTAAGAGATTTTATTCGATATTCAGGTCAAATACCATAAGAAATCTTTAACTTTTCCCCGTAATTAACGTCCAAAAAAATTTCAGTACGATCTCATTTTACAGGGGTAGCTGAAATCCGAGCGAAATCTTTTACTAGCCGTAACTTGCAAACAAAGCATTTTAGGGCAAAAGTTTATATGAACTTTTTCTATTACTTTCACGAGTGGAATCGGTTATGAAAGTCTGGGAAGAACTTCATGATACACTCTTCTATATATGTTTAGTGAAGCAGTATTTTTACATATTAAAACTGTACCTATATGATTTCGAAATCAATCCTAGATTTTGCAGGATTTTTAAAATTAATTCTAAGGATAATTTTACGTTAATGATCTCAAGGACAATTAAAGAGGACCTATACGGATATCTTCATAAAGTGATCTCTTATTAACAGATAGTGATCGTGGCTGAAAGAAGGAATATATTTTGCTTTTTTTTTAATGTTCTTAAAAATAAAAAATATACTTTTACTGATTAAACAGTTATTATGTACGATTGATTATACGTAGGTTTATACACGTGCGTTGCATGTAAACTAGCAATATAACAATACTTCACTAGGATCTGTCGTAACTTGATTAATTCCCTTCAAGTAAAGAGGCGGCCTCTGATGGGACTAATGCGCCCATTATTATCCTTCATATATACAGTATTTACATTACATAAATAAAATGCTAGCAGATAATACGATATATAAAAATCAATAAATACGTGATTATACTCGTACATTTCCCATTATTCTTAATTACATCATAATTAACTGGACGGTAGGATATTTTCAGACAAAGAGTAGAATAAGGTTTCATAAAAATATTCTTATATGACAATAATTAATCAATATTAATTATTTGTAAAAGGGTTAAAAATTATCTTTTTTTCTTAATTAACAACATTTGTTTTTATCAAATAAACCCCGAAACCTCCTCTAAAAATGAAAGACAGAAAAAATTATCCTATATTTTTTATTGTTATATTCATTTTAATTAAAAAAAATTCCATTTTGAAATTTACTTTTTGTTTGTAACGGGTTTACAGATATACAAAGTTACACTGGACTGTAATTTTGATTATTAATACTCATTTGAAGCTGAAGATGTAAATTCGAAAACGCAACAATTTTAATTATATTTGGTTACTTTAATAACATTTATTTATCTTTACATACAAATAAGATTTTCTGTGATTTTAGTTGTACCTCTGGACCATTCTGAATCAAGAATCAAGTTTTCTAAGATCACCATTTCTATTAAAATTAAAGGAAAATTTTAGATTTATCTAAAAAATTTCGTAATTTTATAAATATTTAGGCTTAAACCTATGTTGTGTCACTGATGATTTTTTTTTTTTTGTCTTCAGTCATTTGACTGGTTTGATGCAGTTCTCCAAGATTCCCTATCTAGTGCTAGTCGTTTCATTTCAGTATATCCTCTACATCCTACATCCCTAACAATTTGTTTTACATATTCAAAACGTGGCCTGCCTACACAATTTTTTCCTTCTACCTGTCCTTCCAATATTAAAGCGACTATTCCAGGATGCCTTAGTATGTGGCCTATAAGTCTGTCTCTTCTTTTAACTATATTTTTCCAAATGCTTCTTTCTTCATCTATTTGCCGCAATACCTATTCATTTGTCATTTTATCCACCCGTCTGATTTTTAACATTCTCCTATAGCACCGCATTTCAAAAGCTTCTAATCTTTTCTTCTCAGATACTCCGATCGTCCAAGTTTCACTTCCATATACATTCCAAACATACACTTTCAAAAATCTTTTACTGACATTTAAATTAATTTTTGATGTACAAATTATATTTCTTACTGAAGGCTCGTTTCGCTTGTGCTATTCGGCAATTTTATATCGCTCCTGCTTCGTGCATCTTTAGTAATTCTACTTCCCAAATAACAAAATTCTTCTACCTCCATAATCTTTTCTCCTCCTATTTTCACATTCAGTGGTCCATCTTTGTTATTTCTACTACATTTCATTACTTTTGTTTTGTTCTTGTTTATTTTCATGCGATAGTTCTTGCGTAGGACTTCATCTATGCCGTTCATTGTTTCTTCTAAATCCTTTTTACTCTCGGCTAGAATTACTATATCATCAGCAAATCGTAGCATCTTTATCTTTTCACCTTGTACTGTTACTCCGAATCTAAATTGTTCTTTAACGTCATTAACTGCTAGTTCCATGTAAAGATTAAAAAGTAACGGAGATAGGGAACATCCTTGTCGGACTCCCTTTCTTATTACGGCTTCTTTCTTATGTTCTTCAATTGTTACTGTCGCTGTTTGGTTCCTGTACATGTTAGTAATTGTTCTTCTATCTCTGTATTTGAACCCTAATTTTTTTAAAATTCTGAACATTTTATTCCAGTCTACGTTATCGAAAGCCTTTTCTAGGTCTATAAACGCCAAGTATGTCGGTTTGTTTTTCTTTAATCTTCCTTCTACTATTAATCTGAGACCTAAAATTGCTTCCCTTGTCCCTATACTTTTCCTGAAACCAAATTGGTCTTCTCCTAACACTTCCTCCACTCTCCTCTCAATTCTTCTGTATAGAATTCTTGTTAAGATTTTTGATGCATGACTAGTTAAACTAATGATTAACCTGATGATTTAAAATTATTTATTCTTATGTAGCTGAAATATAATGATACATGAAAAAAAGTTTAAAAGATTTTTTAAATAATCTATATATTTTCTGCTCCCCAAGAAAATTTCCTTCCAAGAAACTTTTCCATTTTTCTACGATTACTACGTTAAACGGAAGAAACTAAAAATAATTCCACTGAAAATATACAAACAATACCTATGTACCATAGTTACGTAAGATTTCTTCTTTGTGGGTGGGGGTGAATTATGATGTCATGTTATAAAGTTTAAAAAAAATAGATATTTTGAATTTTGATTGGCTCCTCTACCTTCAATATTCCCCCAAAGTATTCTTTTTTGAGTCGTTTGCACTACCACTGCCTAGGATCACGAAAAAAAATTCGGTTAAAAATATGTAAAAAATAAAAACCCAATTTTTTCCGATTTTGGAGTAAGGGGAGAATTTGGAGAGCAAATTTTCTTTTAAAATGGTAAGATAAGCATGTAAGCATGAACTGAGCTAATTATAATGTGCCTCACTATATAAACGCCTCACTAGAGACATTGGCGTCAAGACCGAGTCCCGGCGTCTGGGGTGGGATCCAGGAACGACATAGTCGGGCTTGGATACTCTGTCCTATGGATTAGAGGCAGGCAATGAAAAGATCTAACCGGGGGCTGACCTGTCGGACTAGACTTATGGGTGGATGACGGGGAGGTCCGTTTGAGTAGACAACCCCCTGGGCTGTTCTTTGTTGTGGATCCGGCCCAGCGGGAACAGTGAAAAAAAAAAAAAAAAAAATATATATATATATATATAAAGTGGGATTATTTTTGCAGAATTTTGAGAAAATTAACCCCAAATAAACTATTTACCCCACACCCTGGAGGTATTGATTCCAAACCTTTACGAACTAATTGCCACATATACACGGATCTCAGTACAAAATTTTATCGAAATCGGTTAATCCAGTCAAAAGATATTAAACCTTCAAACACGCCAACACACCTATATATATATGCATACGTACGAACTCACTATTTTTTTTTTGTTTCTGGGGATACCTGGGTCAGGAAACGTTGAGAAATGCAAAAAACTCAAACCCCATTTTTTACCTGATTACCTCACTTTATTTCTTACAGCAGAGCTATGATGTCAGGAAGGTAAAAAACACTTCTGTAGCTTTATTTGATTATGATTCACAGTATTATCCATATCATCTACCAGAAAGGAAATATCCCGAAGACGCCACCAGTGCGAATGGCGCATTATGCCACTACGGTGGTTAGAGCATTCACGAAGCAATTTTTGATTCTTTGTTCCCGAGGATTTGCTTTTGGGCTTGTTTACGTAACCATGTATCGGTATAGTGAGCTTCATCACTAAAAATTCGGAATTGTCATTTTGTAAACTTAGCACCGTTTTACTCCATTCATGACGATATGCAAGGCCATTTTCTTGAAGTTGTGCGCATTGAAATTTCTATGGTAGGCAGATGTAAATATTTTCGTAAAGTTTTCCACATACAGGTCGCAGAAACACCAACTTCTTGTACAGAATATTTTATCGAGCTGCTTATTTTTAGCCATTTTATTCTTTAGAGAATTAATGTTTTCTTGCATACTGAGCTGTCCGAGATATACCGGACTTCAACAAATCTTGTAGTGTTTATTATCCCTCAAAATTATTTTATTACAGCCTATATTTTCTTCTTTGAAAACATCGCATAATTTTCTTAGTGCAACTATAATTAACAATCCACTTTCAAAAAATTATTTTATTACAAAAACATATTAAACTTGCCACGGTGAACTGTCAGTATCCACACTTTCCAACAGTCAAAATACAACTGATAGCAGACGCTATTGAAAGCAATGACGCCCTTATATTAAAAAACAACTTTGTATTTTCAAGGTATAATAATTAAAGAAATAATATTTAAAAACATAATAAAGCGTTTTTCAAAATTATGATAAAAAGTTTCCTTCTGGGCAACACAGTGTATGGTGAGTGTTTATAAAATTATCTTACTATTATTATAAAAATTTGATATTAATGCATTACGTAATATTGGATTTTTAAATTTAAATATTATTTTTTACTTCCTTGTACGAAGTAAAGGAAATATTGTGATCACGAAAAGTTTCGGTTTTCAGATTTCAACGGAAATATCCATTTTGACCATCCCTGAATCGATTTTGACTAGTTTCGGTGCGACACGTCTGTACGTACGAATGTATCTAAAAACGATTAGTCGTGGATGTTAAAATTTTGGATCTAGGATTGTTGTAACATCTATTTGCGTACCTCCCCTTTGGATTGCAATCGACTTGACCAAAAATCCAATGTTTTTGGATTTTGGACTTTTTCTTAACTGCAGTAATAGGCTCTAATTGAAAGCTTTTCAAAGATATATCGTAAGAAGTGGTGCTTATTTTCATTTGTTCCACAGTTATAGCCAAATAAAAGTTTAATTAATGAAATATTTTGGGGAAAGCACATCGATTCCAATTCGACTTCAATTCCTTTTTTTAACTTTTATTTTAAATATATCGGTTTATTAATAATTATTAACCTGTGATTGTAACAAAAAAAAAAAAAAATACTATAAATATTATTCCATAAGAATAAAAAAAAGAAAATGAAGAAATCATACGTTAGTATGATGAAAAGGAAACGATGGATGGATGCAATGAAGGAGAATGCAGGAAGTAGACGTATTGGAACAAAGAAGTCTTTCAGGAAAACGGAATGAAAGACTCAAGTGGGGTGGAGTGAAAACTGATTTAATAAATTACAAAAGAGAACAGCATTTGATTATTTGACCGATGGAGAAAATCTAAAATATTCTCCAATATTTAAAAATCATCCAGATGTTTTTTGTTATTTAACTTATTTTACCTAGTTATCTTATCTTATCTGCTATTTAACTTATCTTTACTTTAATTTTATCATTTTGTTAAGAAGTAAATTCTCTTCTTAAAGAAGTAAATTCAAAAAAGTAAAAGTGAATTCAACGAAGTAAAAAAAAAAAGTAAATTCAAGTTTCGTTTAAAAGTTTTACGGGTTTATTACCCGTTTAACAAAGTTAATGTACGTCAAAAATAAAATACGGGTTTTTACCCAATTTATTGGTTTTCAGCCCAAATTTCTCAAAAAATACTGCAGATGCTGTTCTAAGAGATTTTATTCGATATTCAGGTCAAATACCATAAGAAATCTTTAACTCTTCCCCGTAATTAACGTCCAAAAAAATTTCAGTACGATCTCATTTTACAGGGGTAGCTGAAATCCGAGCGAAATCTTTTACTAGCCGTAACTTGCAAACAAAGCATTTTAGGGCAAAAGTTTAAATGATTTTTTTTCTATTACTTTCACTAGTAGAATCGGTTATGAAAGTCTGGGAAGAACTTCATGATACACTCTTCTATATATATATATCGTGAAGCAGTATTTTTACATATTAAAACTGTACCTATATGATTTCGAAATCAATCCTAGATTATGCAGGATTTTTAAAATTAATTCTAAGGATAATTTTACGTTAATGATCTCAAGGACAATTAAAGAGGACCTATACGGAAATCTTCATAAAGTGATCTATTATTAACAGATAGTGATCGTGGCTAAAAGAAGAAATATATTTTGCTTTTTTTTTAATGTTCTTAAAAAGGAAAAAATACCTTTACTGAACAGTTATTATGTACGATTGATTATACGTAGGTTTATACACGTGCGTTGCATGTAAACTAGCAATATAACAATATTTCACTAGGATCTGTCGTAACTTGATTAATTCCCTTCAAGTAAAGAGGCGGCCTCTGATGGGACTAATGCGCCCATTATTATCCTTCATATATACAGTATTTACATTACATAAATAAAATGCTAGCAGATAATACGATATATAAAAATCAATAAATACGTGATTATACTCGTACATTTCCCATTATTCTTAATTACATCATAATTAACTGGACGGTAGGATATTTTCAGACAAAGAGTAGAATAAGGTTTCATAAATATATTCTTATATGACAATAATTAATCAATATTAATTATTTGTAAAAGAATTAAAAATAAATCAAGATAATTTTTAAAAGGGTTAACAATTTAACCCTTTTAAAAATTATCTTTTTTTCTTAATTAACAATATTTGTTTTTATCAAATAAAACCCGAAACCTCCTCTAAAAATGAAAGACAGAAAAAATTATCCTATATTTTTTATTGTTATATTCATTTTAATTTAAAAAAATTCCATTTTGAAATTTACTTTTTGTTTGTAACGGGTTTACAGATATACAAAGTTACACTGGACTGTAATTTTGATTATTAATACTCATTTGAAGCTGAAGATGTAAATTCGAAAACGCAACAATTTTAATTATATTTGGTTACTTTAATAACATTTATTTATCTTTACATACAAATAAGATTTTCTGTGATTTTAATTGTACCTCTGGACCATATCTGAATCAATTTTTTGGTTTTCTAAGATCACCATTTCTATTAAAATTAAAGGAAAATTTTAGATTTATCTAAAAAATTTCGTAATTTTATAAATATTTAGGCTTAAACCTATGTTGTGTCACTGATGATTTTTTTTTTTGTCTTCAGTCATTTGACTGGTTTGATGCAGTTCTCCAAGATTCCCTATCTAGTGCTAGTCGTTTCATTTCAGTATATCCTCTACATCCTACATCCCTAACAATTTGTTTTACATATTCAAAACGTGGCCTGCCTACACAATTTTTTCCTTCTACCTGTCCTTCCAATATTAAAGCGACTATTCCAGGATGCCTTAGTATGTGGCCTATAAGTCTGTCTCTTCTTTTAACTATATTTTTCCAAATGCTTCTTTCTTCATCTATTTGCCGCAATACCTATTCATTTGTCATTTTATCCACCCGTCTGATTTTTAACATTCTCCTATAGCACCGCATTTCAAAAGCTTCTAATCTTTTCTTCTCAGATACTCCGATCGTCCAAGTTTCACTTCCATATACATTCCAAACATACACTTTCAAAAATCTTTTACTGACATTTAAATTAATTTTTGATGTACAAATTATATTTCTTACTGAAGGCTCGTTTCGCTTGTGCTATTCGGCAATTTTATATCGCTCCTGCTTCGTGCATCTTTAGTAATTCTACTTCCCAAATAACAAAATTCTTCTACCTCCATAATCTTTTCTCCTCCTATTTTCACATTCAGTGGTCCATCTTTGTTATTTCTACTACATTTCATTACTTTTGTTTTGTTCTTGTTTATTTTCATGCGATAGTTCTTGCGTAGGACTTCATCTATGCCGTTCATTGTTTCTTCTAAATCCTTTTTACTCTCGGCTAGAATTACTATATCATCAGCAAATCGTAGCATCTTTATCTTTTCACCTTGTACTGTTACTCCGAATCTAAATTGTTCTTTAACGTCATTAACTGCTAGTTCCATGTAAAGATTAAAAAGTAACGGAGATAGGGAACATCCTTGTCGGACTCCCTTTCTTATTACGGCTTCTTTCTTATGTTCTTCAATTGTTACTGTCGCTGTTTGGTTCCTGTACATGTTAGTAATTGTTCTTCTATCTCTGTATTTGAACCCTAATTTTTTTAAAATTCTGAACATTTTATTCCAGTCTACGTTATCGAAAGCCTTTTCTAGGTCTATAAACGCCAAGTATGTCGGTTTGTTTTTCTTTAATCTTCCTTCTACTATTAATCTGAGACCTAAAATTGCTTCCCTTGTCCCTATACTTTTCCTGAAACCAAATTGGTCTTCTCCTAACACTTCCTCCACTCTCCTCTCAATTCTTCTGTATAGAATTCTTGTTAAGATTTTTGATGCATGACTAGTTAAACTAATGATTAACCTGATGATTTAAAATTATTTATTCTTATGTAGCTGAAATATAATGATACATGAAAAAAAGTTTAAAAGATTTTTTAAATAATCTATATATTTTCTGCTCCCCAAGAAAATTTCCTTCCAAGAAACTTTTCCATTTTTCTACGATTACTACGTTAAACGGAAGAAACTAAAAATAATTCCACTGAAAATATACAAACAATACCTATGTACCATAGTTACGTAAGATTTCTTCTTTGTGGGTGGGGGTGAATTATGATGTCATGTTATAAAGTTTAAAAAAAATAGATATTTTGAATTTTGATTGGCTCCTCTACCTTCAATATTCCCCCAAAGTATTCTTTTTTGAGTCGTTTGCACTACCACTGCCTAGGATCACGAAAAAAAATTCGGTTAAAAATATGTAAAAAATAAAAACCCAATTTTTTCCGATTTTGGAGTAAGGGGAGAATTTGGAGAGCAAATTTTCTTTTAAAATGGTAAGATAAGCATGTAAGCATGAACTGAGCTAATTATAATGTGCCTCACTATATAAACGCCTCACTAGAGACATTGGCGTCAAGACCGAGTCCCGGCGTCTGGGGTGGGATCCAGGAACGACATAGTCGGGCTTGGATACTCTGTCCTATGGATTAGAGGCAGGCAATGAAAAGATCTAACCGGGGGCTGACCTGTCGGACTAGACTTATGGGTGGATGACGGGGAGGTCCGTTTGAGTAGACAACCCCCTGGGCTGTTCTTTGTTGTGGATCCGGCCCAGCGGGAACAGTGAAAAAAAAAAAAAAAAAAAAATATATATATATATATAAAGTGGGATTATTTTTGCAGAATTTTGAGAAAATTAACCCCAAATAAACTATTTACCCCACACCCTGGAGGTATTGATTCCAAACCTTTACGAACTAATTGCCACATATACACGGATCTCAGTACAAAATTTTATCGAAATCGGTTAATCCAGTCAAAAGATATTAAACCTTCAAACACGCCAACACACCTATATATATATGCATACGTACGAACTCACTATTTTTTTTTTGTTTCTGGGGATACCTGGGTCAGGAAACGTTGAGAAATGCAAAAAACTCAAACCCCATTTTTTACCTGATTACCTCATTTTATTTCTTACAGCAGAGCTATGATGTCAGGAAGGTAAAAAACACTTCTGTAGCTTTATTTGATTATGATTCACAGTATTATCCATATCATCTACCAGAAAGGAAATATCCCGAAGACGCCACCAGTGCGAATGGCGCATTATGCCACTACGGTGGTTAGAGCATTCACGAAGCAATTTTTGATTCTTTGTTCCCGAGGATTTGCTTTTGGGCTTGTTTACGTAACCATGTATCGGTATAGTGAGCTTCATCACTAAAAATTCGGAATTGTCATTTTGTAAACTTAGCACCGTTTTACTCCATTCATGACGATATGCAAGGCCATTTTCTTGAAGTTGTGCGCATTGAAATTTCTATGGTAGGCAGATGTAAATATTTTCGTAAAGTTTTCCACATACAGGTCGCAGAAACACCAACTTCTTGTACAGAATATTTTATCGAGCTGCTTATTTTTAGCCATTTTATTCTTTAGAGAATTAATGTTTTCTTGCATACTGAGCTGTCCGAGATATACCGGACTTCAACAAATCTTGTAGTGTTTATTATCCCTCAAAATTATTTTATTACAGCCTATATTTTCTTCTTTGAAAACATCGCATAATTTTCTTAGTGCAACTATAATTAACAATCCACTTTCAAAAAATTATTTTATTACAAAAACATATTAAACTTGCCACGGTGAACTGTCAGTATCCACACTTTCCAACAGTCAAAATACAACTGATAGCAGACGCTATTGAAAGCAATGACGCCCTTATATTAAAAAACAACTTTGTATTTTCAAGGTATAATAATTAAAGAAATAATATTTAAAAACATAATAAAGCGTTTTTCAAAATTATGATAAAAAGTTTCCTTCTGGGCAACACAGTGTATGGTGAGTGTTTATAAAATTATCTTACTATTATTATAAAAATTTGATATTAATGCATTACGTAATATTGGATTTTTAAATTTAAATATTATTTTTTACTTCCTTGTACGAAGTAAAGGAAATATTGTGATCACGAAAAGTTTCGGTTTTCAGATTTCAACGGAAATATCCATTTTGACCATCCCTGAATCGATTTTGACTAGTTTCGGTGCGACACGTCTGTACGTACGAATGTATCTAAAAACGATTAGTCGTGGATGTTAAAATTTTGGATCTAGGATTGTTGTAACATCTATTTGCGTACCTCCCCTTTGGATTGCAATCGACTTGACCAAAAATCCAATGTTTTTGGATTTTGGACTTTTTCTTAACTGCAGTAATAGGCTCTAATTGAAAGCTTTTCAAAGATATATCGTAAGAAGTGGTGCTTATTTTCATTTGTTCCACAGTTATAGCCAAATAAAAGTTTAATTAATGAAATATTTTGGGGAAAGCACATCGATTCCAATTCGACTTCAATTCCTTTTTTTAACTTTTATTTTAAATATATCGGTTTATTAATAATTATTAACCTGTGATTGTAACAAAAAAAAAAAAAATACTATAAATATTATTCCATAAGAATAAAAAAAAGAAAATGAAGAAATCATACGTTAGTATGATGAAAAGGAAACGATGGATGGATGCAATGAAGGAGAATGCAGGAAGTAGACGTATTGGAACAAAGAAGTCTTTCAGGAAAACGGAATGAAAGACTCAAGTGGGGTGGAGTGAAAACTGATTTAATAAATTACAAAAGAGAACAGCATTTGATTATTTGACCGATGGAGAAAATCTAAAATATTCTCCAATATTTAAAAATCATCCAGATGTTTTTTGTTATTTAACTTATTTTACCTAGTTATCTTATCTTATCTGCTATTTAACTTATCTTTACTTTAATTTTATCATTTTGTTAAGAAGTAAATTCTCTTCTTAAAGAAGTAAATTCAAAAAAGTAAAAGTGAATTCAACGAAGTAAAAAAAAAAAGTAAATTCAAGTTTCGTTTAAAAGTTTTACGGGTTTATTACCCGTTTAACAAAGTTAATGTACGTCAAAAATAAAATACGGGTTTTTACCCAATTTATTGGTTTTCAGCCCAAATTTCTCAAAAAATACTGCAGATGCTGTTCTAAGAGATTTTATTCGATATTCAGGTCAAATACCATAAGAAATCTTTAACTCTTCCCCGTAATTAACGTCCAAAAAAATTTCAGTACGATCTCATTTTACAGGGGTAGCTGAAATCCGAGCGAAATCTTTTACTAGCCGTAACTTGCAAACAAAGCATTTTAGGGCAAAAGTTTAAATGATTTTTTTTCTATTACTTTCACTAGTAGAATCGGTTATGAAAGTCTGGGAAGAACTTCATGATACACTCTTCTATATATATATATCGTGAAGCAGTATTTTTACATATTAAAACTGTACCTATATGATTTCGAAATCAATCCTAGATTATGCAGGATTTTTAAAATTAATTCTAAGGATAATTTTACGTTAATGATCTCAAGGACAATTAAAGAGGACCTATACGGAAATCTTCATAAAGTGATCTATTATTAACAGATAGTGATCGTGGCTAAAAGAAGAAATATATTTTGCTTTTTTTTTAATGTTCTTAAAAAGAAAAAAATACCTTTACTGAACAGTTATTATGTACGATTGATTATACGTAGGTTTATACACGTGCGTTGCATGTAAACTAGCAATATAACAATATTTCACTAGGATCTGTCGTAACTTGATTAATTCCCTTCAAGTAAAGAGGCGGCCTCTGATGGGACTAATGCGCCCATTATTATCCTTCATATATACAGTATTTACATTACATAAATAAAATGCTAGCAGATAATACGATATATAAAAATCAATAAATACGTGATTATACTCGTACATTTCCCATTATTCTTAATTACATCATAATTAACTGGACGGTAGGATATTTTCAGACAAAGAGTAGAATAAGGTTTCATAAATATATTCTTATATGACAATAATTAATCAATATTAATTATTTGTAAAAGAATTAAAAATAAATCAAGATAATTTTTAAAAGGGTTAACAATTTAACCCTTTTAAAAATTATCTTTTTTTCTTAATTAACAATATTTGTTTTTATCAAATAAAACCCGAAACCTCCTCTAAAAATGAAAGACAGAAAAAATTATCCTATATTTTTTATTGTTATATTCATTTTAATTTAAAAAAATTCCATTTTGAAATTTACTTTTTGTTTGTAACGGGTTTACAGATATACAAAGTTACACTGGACTGTAATTTTGATTATTAATACTCATTTGAAGCTGAAGATGTAAATTCGAAAACGCAACAATTTTAATTATATTTGGTTACTTTAATAACATTTATTTATCTTTACATACAAATAAGATTTTCTGTGATTTTAATTGTACCTCTGGACCATATCTGAATCAATTTTTTGGTTTTCTAAGATCACCATTTCTATTAAAATTAAAGGAAAATTTTAGATTTATCTAAAAAATTTCGTAATTTTATAAATATTTAGGCTTAAACCTATGTTGTGTCACTGATGATTTTTTTTTTTTGTCTTCAGTCATTTGACTGGTTTGATGCAGTTCTCCAAGATTCCCTATCTAGTGCTAGTCGTTTCATTTCAGTATATCCTCTACATCCTACATCCCTAACAATTTGTTTTACATATTCAAAACGTGGCCTGCCTACACAATTTTTTCCTTCTACCTGTCCTTCCAATATTAAAGCGACTATTCCAGGATGCCTTAGTATGTGGCCTATAAGTCTGTCTCTTCTTTTAACTATATTTTTCCAAATGCTTCTTTCTTCATCTATTTGCCGCAATACCTATTCATTTGTCATTTTATCCACCCGTCTGATTTTTAACATTCTCCTATAGCACCGCATTTCAAAAGCTTCTAATCTTTTCTTCTCAGATACTCCGATCGTCCAAGTTTCACTTCCATATACATTCCAAACATACACTTTCAAAAATCTTTTACTGACATTTAAATTAATTTTTGATGTACAAATTATATTTCTTACTGAAGGCTCGTTTCGCTTGTGCTATTCGGCAATTTTATATCGCTCCTGCTTCGTGCATCTTTAGTAATTCTACTTCCCAAATAACAAAATTCTTCTACCTCCATAATCTTTTCTCCTCCTATTTTCACATTCAGTGGTCCATCTTTGTTATTTCTACTACATTTCATTACTTTTGTTTTGTTCTTGTTTATTTTCATGCGATAGTTCTTGCGTAGGACTTCATCTATGCCGTTCATTGTTTCTTCTAAATCCTTTTTACTCTCGGCTAGAATTACTATATCATCAGCAAATCGTAGCATCTTTATCTTTTCACCTTGTACTGTTACTCCGAATCTAAATTGTTCTTTAACGTCATTAACTGCTAGTTCCATGTAAAGATTAAAAAGTAACGGAGATAGGGAACATCCTTGTCGGACTCCCTTTCTTATTACGGCTTCTTTCTTATGTTCTTCAATTGTTACTGTCGCTGTTTGGTTCCTGTACATGTTAGTAATTGTTCTTCTATCTCTGTATTTGAACCCTAATTTTTTTAAAATTCTGAACATTTTATTCCAGTCTACGTTATCGAAAGCCTTTTCTAGGTCTATAAACGCCAAGTATGTCGGTTTGTTTTTCTTTAATCTTCCTTCTACTATTAATCTGAGACCTAAAATTGCTTCCCTTGTCCCTATACTTTTCCTGAAACCAAATTGGTCTTCTCCTAACACTTCCTCCACTCTCCTCTCAATTCTTCTGTATAGAATTCTTGTTAAGATTTTTGATGCATGACTAGTTAAACTAATGATTAACCTGATGATTTAAAATTATTTATTCTTATGTAGCTGAAATATAATGATACATGAAAAAAAGTTTAAAAGATTTTTTAAATAATCTATATATTTTCTGCTCCCCAAGAAAATTTCCTTCCAAGAAACTTTTCCATTTTTCTACGATTACTACGTTAAACGGAAGAAACTAAAAATAATTCCACTGAAAATATACAAACAATACCTATGTACCATAGTTACGTAAGATTTCTTCTTTGTGGGTGGGGGT
Organism: Lycorma delicatula; assembly: GCF_047948215.1. NCBI lineage: Eukaryota > Metazoa > Arthropoda > Insecta > Hemiptera > Fulgoridae > Lycorma > Lycorma delicatula. The sequence goes on from NC_134465.1 coordinate 12,152,855, forward strand.
GAATTATGATGTCATGTTATAAAGTTTAAAAAAAATAGATATTTTGAATTTTGATTGGCTCCTCTACCTTCAATATTCCCCCAAAGTATTCTTTTTTGAGTCGTTTGCACTACCACTGCCTAGGATCACGAAAAAAAATTCGGTTAAAAATATGTAAAAAATAAAAACCCAATTTTTTCCGATTTTGGAGTAAGGGGAGAATTTGGAGAGCAAATTTTCTTTTAAAATGGTAAGATAAGCATGTAAGCATGAACTGAGCTAATTATAATGTGCCTCACTATATAAACGCCTCACTAGAGACATTGGCGTCAAGACCGAGTCCCGGCGTCTGGGGTGGGATCCAGGAACGACATAGTCGGGCTTGGATACTCTGTCCTATGGATTAGAGGCAGGCAATGAAAAGATCTAACCGGGGGCTGACCTGTCGGACTAGACTTATGGGTGGATGACGGGGAGGTCCGTTTGAGTAGACAACCCCCTGGGCTGTTCTTTGTTGTGGATCCGGCCCAGCGGGTACAGTGAAAAAAAAAAAAAAAAAAAATATATATATATATATATATATATAAAGATTATTTTTGCAGAATTTTGAGAAAATTAACCCCAAATAAACTATTTACCCCACACCCTGGAGGTATTGATTCCAAACCTTTACGAACTAATTGCCACATATACACGGATCTCGGTACAAAATTTTATCGAAATCGGTTAATCCAGTCAAAAGATATTAAACCTTCAAACACGCCAACACACCTATATATATATATGCATACGTACGAACTCACTATTTTTTTTTTTTGTTTCTGGGGATACCTGGGTCAGGAAACGTTGAGAAATGCAAAAAACTCAAACCCCATTTTTTACCTGATTACCTCACTTTATTTCTTACAGCAGAGCTATGATGTCAGGAAGGTAAAAAACACTTCTGTAGCTTTATTTGATTATGATTCACAGTATTATCCATATCATCTACCAGAAAGGAAATATCCCGAAGACGCCACCAGTGCGAATGGCGCATTATGCCACTACGGTGGTTAGAGCATTCACGAAGCAATTTTTGATTCTTTGTTCCCGAGGATTTGCTTTTGGGCTTGTTTACGTAACCATGTATCGGTATAGTGAGCTTCATCACTAAAAATTCGGAATTGTCATTTTGTAAACTTAGCACCGTTTTACTCCATTCATGACGATATGCAAGGCCATTTTCTTGAAGTTGTGCGCATTGAAATTTCTATGGTAGGCAGATGTAAATATTTTCGTAAAGTTTTCCACATACAGGTCGCAGAAACACCAACTTCTTGTACAGAATATTTTATCGAGCTGCTTATTTTTAGCCATTTTATTCTTTAGAGAATTAATGTTTTCTTGCATACTGAGCTGTCCGAGATATACCGGACTTCAACAAATCTTGTAGTGTTTATTATCCCTCAAAATTATTTTATTACAGCCTATATTTTCTTCTTTGAAAACATCGCATAATTTTCTTAGTTCAACTATAATTAACAATCCACTTACAAAAAATTATTTTATTACAAAAACATATTAAACTTGCCACGGTGAACTGTCAGTATCCACACTTTACAACAGTCAAAATACAACTGATAGCAGACGCTATTGAAAGCAATGACGCCCTTATATTAAAAAACAACTTTGTATTTTCAAGGTATAATAATTAAAGAAATAATATTTAAAAACTAAATAAAGCGTTTTTCAAAATTATGATAAAAAGTTTCCTTCTGGGCAACACAGTGTATGGTGAGTGTTTATAAAATTATCTTACTATTATTATAAAAATTTGATATTAATGCATTACGTAATATTGGATTTTTAAATTTAAATATTATTTTTTACTTCCTTGTACGAAGTAAAGGAAATATTGTGATCACGAAAAGTTTCGGTTTTCAGATTTCAACGGAAATATCCATTTTGACCATCCCTGAATCGATTTTGACTAGTTTCGGTGCGACACGTCTGTACGTACGAATGTATCTAAAAACGATTAGTCGTGGATGTTAAAATTTTGGATCTAGGATTGTTGTAACATCTATTTGCGTACCTCCCCTTTGGATTGCAATCGACTTGACCAAAAATCCAATGTTTTTGGATTTTGGACTTTTTCTTAACTGCAGTAATAGGCTCTAATTGAAAGCTTTTCAAAGATATATCGTAAGAAGTGGTGCTTATTTTCATTTGTTCCACAGTTATAGCCAAATAAAAGTTTAATTAATGAAATATTTTGGGGAAAGCACATCGATTCCAATTCGACTTCAATTCCTTTTTTTAACTTTTATTTTAAATATATCGGTTTATTAATAATTATTAACCTGTGATTGTAACAAAAAAAAAATACAATAAATATTATTCCATAACAATAAAAAAAAAGAAAATGAAAAAATCATACGTTATTAGTGAAATAATATTTTATGTACTTCAAAAAATGTGTATGTTAATGTGTATATATAATCTAATAAGCATACAAGGAAGTAATGTGATGCCCACATCAGATTTTTTTGTAATACAGAACATTATTTTAATTAATATAAAATTTAATAATATATAAGTTTTATGTTATTATATAAATAAAAGAAAAAAAGGAAATATTAAAGAGTGAAAATAGGAGATAATTCGAAACAAGGTTAAACCGAGTAAAGCTGGCAACCTACAATGAATGGTCGGGGACGGTTGAGTTTAGAATAAGGGGGAGGTAGTTTTAATCAATATAGCGTACTCACTGCATCTCTGTATTATTCAGGATACGCATCAGGTTTTACGATTCAAAATTTCAAATTTAAAGCCCCGGTTGAGCTTAACTTTTCAAAATACGAAAGAATATCAACGTAGGGAACCAATTTTTACAGTACTCCAGCATAAATAGAACATTGCAAACCCAGACAGGATGAAATTACAGATCTTATTTCGGGACGTTAACGGTAGAGCGATACTATCTGCGCAAAATATATAGCTTAACCTTCCATCTCCTTCTCAATTAATCTCTCTCTTTCTGCCTTTTGAGGAATTATTTGCTTTTTATTTAAATAGATACATCGTTTTGAATAATTTAAGGTGATTCAAGTTTGAAATGGTTTTTCAACTAACTTACTCGATGAAAGAGGTTTCTTCCGATCATTGTAGACAAGGTAATAATTTTGAACTTGACTGTACCCCGTTTGGTTATAAAGTATCGTTTCAGACGATTTAACGGGGTAATTAAACGAACGATTATAGAGGATGCTGGTATTCCCTATATATTTTATGTTTGATGTGATAATCAGATTATATCACCTTTTTTAAGTATTTCATGGGTATTTCAAAGTTGTATTTGACGGTTTTGGTTGTTTACAGATTGTTTTGAACAAGAGTGTACTCGAGTCGAACTGGTCATTTATTCATGACATACATACTCGGCCGCATGAGTATACCTTCAGGTTTTAGTTCAAAGGATCTTTTTGTGATATTTTTTCTTCGTATTATTATCTACATATTTCTGAAATAAATTTCTGCAAGTAAGATTATTCGTCTTCATTTTATATTTATAAAGGGTAATAATGGTGACAAATCAACATTTAGATTATTTTCCATTTTTACTTTCTCCTTAAAACTTTTTTATATAACAATCAAATTTATTTTTAACATTTTTTTTTTAATATTGTCAATAGTAAAGAGTTTAACAAGAAATCTGATGTGGACACCACATGACTTCCTTTTACGCCTGTTAAATTACACATACACATTTTTTTTTAATGAAAAGTACAGAAAATTTTACTTCATTAATAACTTCTGATATTTTCATATTTTTTTTATTTTTTATTTTTTATTATTATTACTGAATTGTTAATTACCGTAAAGTTTTTTAATTATTAGAAGTTATAGAAGTTATTAATTATTAATAGATAAATATATTAAGTTAAAAAAAAAGATGATGAAGTCTGATTCGAACCGTTTCTTTAGAATATTCGATACTGTCAGTTCACATGGCAAGTCTTCCTAACAAAGTTTTTAGAACCAAGCAAGAAAGACTCCCTGACTAGTTCAAAATTTTCTTTAGACACCCTCGGTTCTCTCGTACCCTTCCCTTTACTCAGATATCCGATCATTTAAAACCGATTATGCCATCGACGATCATTGTTGTCATTCAGAGTATGACAATTACACTTACTAACAAATGAATGTCAAACTGCAACTATAGATTCACATTTAGCAAACTGAAAATTACAGTAGGCTTGCTGCTCGGTAATCGCTGTCTTTGCTAGAGAAGTTGTCGTGCAACGGCCATGCGCGCAACTAAAACTGTCCTTTTGCTTTTTGATTCTATTCTTAAATCAACACTGTATACGTCATCCAAAAGATATCGCAACAAATTAAAACAACCGATTCTTTTTGGTATAACAGGTAATTAAGATTTCGTGATGGTTATTACGTTATTTTGTGTTATAAATGTGTGTTATTTGACTGCACCATCGAAGTCTTTCAAGAAAAAAAATTAATCTCTCTCTCTCTTTCTCCTTGTATATAATGTGTTCCAGAAGGTGTTGTCCACACTTAAGAGATTAATTGAAAACATCAAAATAAATAAAAAAAGCTCAAGCGGACAAATGCCCACATTTAGCTTCATTTTCCCTCTGTCTGCCATTTTGGGTTTTTTATTGAATATTTATATCTTAAGAAAGGAATGAAATAATTTAATATAATTTTGTTTGTAACTATACAACGACGACTTCTAAATAATAAATAAATTAGAAAAATTTATTTTTATAAATCCCAAAACGGCAGCCGTTTAAATTGTTTAATTATATTAATAGATGTTAGTTTTATCGAATAATGTTTTGTTAGATAAAATATTAAGCCTTTTATTGTGAAATAAATGACAACTCATATGTTCAAGTAATTTGATAAACAAAAGTGATATACGAGGTGTGTGAGAAAAGTAATGAGATTGGTAACACTGCGAGCGATCTGGCAACGCTGTGTCTACCGGTCTGTACTAGACCGGATTGTTCATCCCTTCCATATGCTCAGTACGAGTTTCAACTCCTTTCTGCCAACACATTATTTTTGATAGCGCCATCAGTGAAGCTGTGTTTTTGTTGTGTTACGAAAATGGAGCACTGGAATTTAGAGAATTTAGAACGACGTTGTGCGATCAAGTTTTGTGTTCAACTTGGGGAATCCGCGAGTGTGACCTTTGAAAAGTTGAAACAGGCCTACGGGGAACATTGCTTATCAAGAGTACAAGTTTTCCGCTGGCACAAATTATTTTTGGAAAACCGAGAACACGTTGAATATCACCTCGCTCAGGGAGAGCGAGGTGAACCCACCGGGTTGGTCTAGTGGTTAACGCGTCTTCCCAAATCAGCTGATTTGGAAGTCGAGAGTTATAGCGTTCAAGTCCTAGTAAAGCCAGTTATTTTTACATGGATTTAAATGCTGGATCGTGGATACCGGTGTTCTTTGGTGGTTGGGTTTCAATTAACCACACATCTAAGGAACGGTCGAACTGAGAATGTACAAGACTACACTTCATTTACACTCATACATATCATCCTCTGAAGAATTATCTAAACGGTAGTTACCGGAGGCTAAACAGGAAAGAGAAAGAAAAGGGAGAGCGAGGTGATATTCAACGTGTTAATTATATCAATATTTGTTTCTGTTTCGCCTGGCAGCTGATGAGCTGTGCGGGAGGTCCAGTCGAACGAACACATGATGTTCGACTGGTTCTTGGAGGGTCCAGAACTTAGGCCACTCTGGAACATAGAGGTCAAGGGGAAAATTGGCCACTCACAAGCGGCGAGTCAATGTAGCGAGAGCCGCACTGTGGGACCGTGTAGGAGTTCCTTGATGCGATTGCTTCGTTCAACCGACATCAGTGGTTTACCTAAGGGAACTCATACCGCGCTGCTGTAGGAAGCTAACCGAGATATATGACTGGCGACCAGCCAGATTAAGGCTCCCAGAGCTTTAATGGTGGACGGGTACTTGCTGGCATTCAGTGTCCTATGCGTGGCACGAATTGCTGTCTTTGACGAGATATATTTAATTATTGATAATCATATACGTTTTATTAGTTGACGGGATGCGCCTACTCATTTTAGAATATATGACAAGTGGGCGGTGGGACACTCAAGCGAGTGGTCCATGGTACCACGTTTTTGGGTTAACTCTAGGAGCTAGTTCGGACACTGGTCGCTAAACTGTTGCGAGGCTCAGTAGCCGTTTGTGGTACAGACATTCGGTCTTATGCTTTAGGGCGACCGAATGGGGTGGTGGCGGGAGAAATACCAAGCAAACCAATTATTTTTCCAAATATTTAAAAGGTTTAGTTAGTTACACATTTCCAAATTTGGTATGGATTATTTTATTGTTTCAATTTTTAATATTTACCATGATTTCAGTTTTGGTAAAAGAAATTTGTAAAGAAACTTATTGAATTGTAATTTTAAGGTTTCCAATTAGTACAACAGAATCATCTAATCCCGGTAGTAAGCTAAATTATCATTAAATGATAAAAATTTAATTCTTATCTCCCCTTTTTTAATGCCCAGTCTTATCCGTTTTTTATTCATCTACCAAAAATGTTTTCATAATTTTATCTAATATATTATTGAAAAGTAGGGTGATAAAGTACTGTTATATAAGAAAATATTTTTTCTTCTCAAGAAATAGAATGATAATATAACCAAAGTTTAAGAATCAATAACTTTCTTCCTACAATTACTTTTTTCTTTTTTTAATCGAGAGAAAAACTGTACAACATAGGCTTATATACTTATATATGTATTATTTTTCTCTATTTACTTAACAATAGTGGAAACAGCATTTGCAACAGGTGGTCAATCGTTAATATTTTTTAATATTATTCTTTATTTTAGAGATAAAATTTAAGCTGTAAAAGAAAAAAAAATAAATAAATGGGGAAACATTATAATTGCTAACACATTTCTTAATTAGTCTTATATACTAAGTTATTATATACGCATTTCATTATTAAATTTATGAACTTGTACTAGTTTCTTTTCTTTTTTTAATTAACTGGGGTAATTATATATAACAATAAATAATATGCATGTATGTGTTTTTTTTTTTTTTAGTGATAGAACTTTGAATAGAAATAAAACACATAAAAAGGTAACTTTGAAGACAATTTTTTTTTTTACCTGAAAGATAACTTTCTGCCATTTAATTTTTGAAAATAATTTCCGGCATGCGAATTCGATAAGTCCAATTTTGAACCACTTTTAAAATAACTGTGGAGGTATTTCTTTAATAATACGAGCTATATTTGCTTCCAAAGCGTCAATTGTTGTTGGTTTATCAGCATAAGTTAGAAACTTCACATATTCCCAAAGAAAATAATTCACTGGCATTAGGTCACATAGGTCAATTCACTGGACCATTTTGTGAAATAATTTTGTCGTTAAATTGTTGTTTTAATAAATCGATTGTTTCGGTTATATGTATGAGATATGGAACTATTCTGTTGAAATCAAAACTATTGCAGATCGATGTCATGCAAATTTGGGAACAAATAATCACTGATCATTTATCTGTAACGATCACCATTGATTGTAAAATGCGTTGCGTTCCAACCGCATTTTTAAAGAAATAAGGACCGATGATGCCTCCAGCATGTAACTCACACCATACAATGCGTTTTTCAGGATGCAATGGAGACTCGTAAATTTCCAGAGGATTGGTATTACTATATATACGGCAATTATGCTTGTTGACATAACCATTTAACCAGAAATATGCTTCGTCACAAAATAAAATTTTTTGATGAAAAAGTGGATCAATTTCCAATTGATTTAGTCACCATTCACTAAACAAACGACGCTTGTTACGGTCTTTCGACTTCAGTTCTTGCATCAATTGCATCTTGTATGGGTGTAGATTAAGATCTTTAGGTAAAATTTTCCATGTAGTGGATGGACAAAGTCCAAGTTGTCGAGAATGGCGACGAATAGACACATTCGGATGTTCTTCAATACTATCACTAACAGCACCGATATTTTCGTCTGTACGTATACATCTTTGTCTTGTTGTTGGTTTTTCATTGAGTAGAGTAACTGTTTTTCAAAATTTATCAAAGTCTGACGAATAAGTTGCTCTGATGGACGATTATGTGAACCATAAAAATTACGAAATTACTACGTTTGGCGAACAGAACATTGATTTTGGAAATGTATTTCCACAACTTGTAAACGTTGTTGCGGCATCAGTTTTTCCATGATCATTTGCCAACGCTCACTGATCAAAAGTGACAAAACAAAATATAATCAAAAAAAAAAAAAACAACAAATGACAGGTATATTTATCAAACGATCTATCACTCTTAAAAAAAAAAAATTATTTTATATATAATTTAAATCATGATATTAGAATAACTAAAAATAGTCGTTCTTATTTAAATTTTTAGTTTTTATTTTGATTTTACTTTCCCATCTACCGGTAGAGGAGAGCTGTAGCTCTAGACGGGAAAGTAATGTAATCGGTCCAAGATGGGCATATGCGGTTTTCACCGAGGATCCTTACGTTTTCTGACACCAAGGAACCCAAAAAACCGGATGGAAATTTTCCGAATGTTAATGTTCGTATATACGCGTGCGCTCGTGTGTCGGCTTCTAAAACACTTTATATCTCCAGAACTATTGGACCGATTTTGACCAAAGTTGATCAGATTACTTCTATATATGGGGCATTAATGCCATTAAATTTTCAACTTAAAAGGTCAAGGGGGTGAGGCTGTAGAAAAATATCACGCTCAGTATCTCGAGATTTTGCCTAATTAAGATCAAATTTTTCTTAGGTACACTTTTTAACGATTAAAAAATAATATTTGAAAAAAATGTTTTTGAAACATCACACACCCACTCCAAAAAAAAATTTTTATCTGTTAATCTGTTGTTATCAGATTAAAATGCTGTTAATGTTGTCTTGTCTGCTACATTCTAATGATACCAGGTGAGCGGTAGAATTAAATAAATGAATAATATTTAAAGTGTAAAAAGTTAACTCGGTCTGGCCGGGTCTCGCCCGATTTTCCGGTAGACTCGGTATCTGATGCGTTAAGCTTCGAAGTTATATCAGTCTGCCAACCATACAAGCGAAATTTGTTATATATCAGTTGCGATATTTTATTAGTTTAGTTAGTGCCGACCGGCGCCGCTAGAACCAACACACCCGCGCGAATTAAACACGGTATGCGCGCGCACGCTTGAGTTAGAATCATTGAATTAAATAAACGAAAAAAATATTATATTTAAATAAAATGAAAAATAGTTTAAATTATGTATGTAAGTCGAACATTAGAAACAACTTACGGTTGTATGATATTCCCGGAACAGCTTCAGCAACGTGGAAAGTCCTATAACTGTGTTATCAGCTTTTATTAAATTGCTGTTATTATTATTAATAAAAAAAAAAAAAACACAGTACAGACCAACACAACTAAAACTGTAGGACGTAGAATCGGGCCTCATAATAGTCAACCTGTTTCTATTTTTGTAATTTCTACTCGTAATTTGACCACCAAATATAGAGATTAGTTTAAGACAAGATTTTTGTATCAAAATGTTTTTTGTAAACGAAGGAGTGATTTAATGAATGAGAGTACAGTTTTGTTTCCATGCATGTTCCCTCAAGATCGAAGCCGGAGATAGCGAACAGCGGAGTAGCTGTGTTATTTTAAAATAATTATGACGTCACCACCTTTCCGCGTAAGGTACTGTTTTTATCTTAGTAATCTTTATTTCTCAATCGTTGTGCAATCTTTCTACTAAGTACAATAGCGATGTTGTAAGATTAAAATAAATTTTTATACAGAATGTTGTGATATTATACAGTATAGACAGCGTAAGTAAAGCTATTATAGTATTCCGAATAACAGGGAAGTCCGATGTATAAATTGAGTACTGGATAGACGAAAATAAAACATTTTCTTAACTGAAATTCGTCCGTTTTAAACAGATTAACAAATCTCTTTACGTATTCAAATAATCTATTTGATTTATTTAGCATTTGACATGTAATTGTTAAGACTAGATATGCTGTTATTAGTACCGACTAATTTCTTATGAAATTTCAACATAACCGTTTGGCTATAATATTTAAGGAGCAGCCTTAATGAGAAACATATACTCGTATATAAAATTTCGTAAAGCTTCATATCAGAGTAAGAAATTAATGGTGCTTAAAAACTGGATACTCAACTTAAACAGCTATATACAATTCTACCCTACTAAACGGCATTTGTTGTATGTGTGTCTTAGCTTAGCACCGGAATGTACCGATCACTACCGGAAAATCCCGATTGGTTAGTACAGTACTCGGGGTGGTCAGTTGTATACTTTTTATATTATTATATATCGATATACCGTATATAAATCTATATATATATATATAAAACGAAGTTTTGGGAAAATTTAGTACGTTTTAACCGGATTTGAATTTTCGGATGAAAATCGCTATTATCTCGAAAAAGATCGGTCCTAGCGCTCTGAAAAATCTTTCTGACCCCCTCAACAACTCCCAATTCGCTCCCAGTGGTACCCGTTGGATGATAATATTTTCGAGCGTCCCCGGGGCGCAGTTCGGAAATTGGGAAGGGGATGTGATGGGGTGCACCGTAATATCTCGGCCACTGCCCGTCCAATTTTCACGAATTAAACGGCGTATGTATCTGCAGGTCGAGCGCTAACTGTTTAACGCATCGGGCACATTATTGATCGACCAGATTTTTGGTTATCCGGAAATTAAATCGTTTAGCCCTATGTTTTGATTGCACTCACACACCGTAATACGTACCGATCCGATCTTTCGCTAATACGCTCACACCTGTGCGCTAGCGCAGCTGTAAAGTATAAACTTATGAAGACTAAAAAATAGAAAATAAAAAAATACGTAAAACAATTTTAAAACACCATTCTTAAATTAAACGCACTAAAAGGTTTTTTTTTCTTTCAATAACAATTATAATTACAATCGGCTCTCCGGCGGAGCCATAAGTAAGTTTCCTGAAAAAAGCACGTGATAACAAAATAAATAATACGCAATAAATAGTTGCAAGTAAACTTAAAGTCCAATATGAAATTTCAAGCTCAGTCATAAATGACAAATCATTAATTTCAGTACCATATAATTCACAAAATAAACATTAATAACAAATTTAAAAAAAGAAAGAGAAGTAACAAGAAATTAGATACGACACCACTAAAATTGACGGTATTAGATTCCAAACTGTTACGCAGACCCTAAGTCGAGTACATGGACACGTTTCAACCGTTGGACGTCCCTGCTGTTAACGAGTAGATTAATTGCAAAGTGGTTTATATGATTTTTAAGCCTCTGCAGGTATTTGACACTGCGCTGTGGTGTAATCTCACGAACCGACGGGAGCTCCAGATAATCGTGAATCTCTTCATTCGACGTGAACCACGGCGCTTCGGCAATTACCCTCGCTACTTTATCCGAAATCAATGTATAATTTCCACACTACTAGTACTAGCGGTTCCCTAAATTCAACACCGTACCGCCAGATTGGATAGCTTTATAAATTAAATCTCCGTACGCACTAAAAGGTAAAAAATAATTTTAGGACGGTATCTCCGATTGATTTGACAACAAGCTCTGATGGTGATATGTAAGATTATGTGAAAGTCATAACTAAAACTTACGAAGGTTATTTTTTTTCAAGGTCCGATCGGTCACAAAATTAAAACCACAGTGAAATTAAATAAATTATTATTTGCAACAAGTACTTACATAATTACGCTATTTCTCTACATAGTCGCCACCCTGATATACACATTTGTCGTAGCGTGGTACCAACTTTCCAATAGCCTCGTCATAGAACGGAGCCGCCTGTATTTACAGCCATGTTACTACGTTGGTCTGCAGATCGATGTCTGTGCCAAAATGTTGTCCTTTTAGCCAGCGTTTCATGTGAGCAAAGAGGTGAAAATCGGATGTAGCCAAGTCCGGGCTATATGGTTGGTGAATAAGAATAAGCGGAGAGGAATGTTGTCATCAGGAATTGTCTTTCTCCATGACAATGCTCGGCCGAACACTGCAGCTGTAACAAAGAAGCTCCTGCAGCGTTTTCGTTGGGAAGTGTTTGATCATTCACCATACAGCTCGGGCTTGGCTCCATCCGATTTTCACCTCTTTGCTCACATGAAACTACGAGGACAACATTTTGGCACAGAAATCGAGTTGCAGACCAGAGTAGAAACACAGCTGAAAACACAGCCGGCTCCGTTTAGGACGAGGGTATTAAACAACTGGTACCACGCTACGACAGATGTCTAAATCGGAGTGGCCACTATGCAGAGAAGTAGCGTAACTATCTAAGTACTTGTTACAAACAAAACATTTTTTATTTTTACTGTGGTTTTAATTTCGTGACCAATCGGACCTTGAAAAAAAATAACCCTCGTACTCTCACCTTATGATTGGTTAAAAAACAACGAATACGATTGGTGGAATTTTGTGTCTGTTAATGATAAGAATTACTCTTACCTTATGATTGGTTGAAAAACAACGAATACGATTGGGTGGAATTTTGTGTCTGATAATGATAAGACTTCTTCTCACCTTATGATTGGGTAAAAAGAAATAATACGATTGGGTGGAATTTTGTGCATGATAATGATAAGAAGTACACTCACCTTATGAATGGTTAAAAACAAAGAATACGATTGGTTGGAATTTTGTGTCTGATAATGATAAGAATTACTCTCACCTTATGATTGGTTAAAAAGAAATAATACGATTTGGTGGAATTTTGTGCATGATAATGATAAGAATTACTCTCACCTTATGATTGGTTAAAAAACAAAGAATTCGATTGGTTGGAATTTTGGGCCTGATAATGATAAAGGATTACTATCACCTTATGATTCGTTGCCCGATAATGATACGAATGTAATTCTTATCATTATCAGGCAAAAAATTCCACCCAATCGTATTCTTTGTTTTTTAACAAATCATAAGGTGAGAGTACGAGGGTTATTTTTTTTCATGGTTTTTTTTTACCAAGTTTTACAATACCCTGGTCACAGAACGGAGCCGCCTGTGTTTTCAGCCATGTTTCTACGCTGGTCTGCAACTCGATGTCTGTGCCAAAATGTTGTCTCCCTTGCCAGCGCTTCATGTGAGCAAAGAGGTGAAAATCGGATGGAGCCAAGCCCGAGCTGTATGGTGGATGATGAAACACTTCCCAACGAAAACCCTGCAGGAGCTTATTTGTTACATCTGCAGTGTGCGGCCGAGCATTGTCATGGAGAAAGACAATTCCTGATGACAAAATTCCTCTCCGCTTATTCTTACTCACCCACCATATAGCCCGGACTTGGCTCTATCCGATTTTCACCTCTTTGCTCACATGAAACGCTGGCTAGAAGGACAACATTTTGGCACAGACATCGAGCTGCAGACCAGCGTAGAAACATGGCTGAAAACACAGGCGGCTCCGTTCTATGACGAGGGTATTGGAAAGTTGGTACCAAGCTACGACAAATGTCTAAATCGGAGTGGCGACCATGTAGAGACATAACGTAACTATGTAAGTACTTGTTACAAATAAAAAATTTTTTATTTTCACTGTGGTTTTAATTTCGTGATCGATCAGACCTTGAAAAAAATATCCCTCGTACATATCACCATCAAAGCTTGTTGTTTAGTCAATCTTAGATACCGTCCGAAAATTATTTTTTACCTTTTAGTCCGCTTACTTTGAGAGTGGTATTTTAAAATTTTTTTTACATATATTTTTTTGTATGTGATTTATTGATATAATAATGAATCATAACCAAAACGTAGACAGCGGAATGTACCGATCACTAGCGGGAAAACCCCGATTCGTTAGTATGAATTTCTAGAATTAAATTTCTAATTTAATTTTTTATATTTTTAATATTCGTTATATCAATTTTCGTCATTCAAAAAAAAATATATATTTACACAAAAGGTATTCACTTTTGGGCACCTAATAATTTCATTCTGAGACGCCGCTCGGCAGAACAACCCGCCCGGAGAGCGTCGCTGAGGAGGCGTGCCGTAGGCATGCCTTGCAGCTAGAATTATAAATAATATAAAGTTCAGTCAACTTGTTATTAATTATGTTTAATATTAGTGTTATTTTAAACAAATTAGAATATTAGATAACCGTATTATTGTATTTCAATTTTTATAATATACAGCCTATTCTGAGGGAAAGACTATAATTTTAAATATAAATATCTTACTTCATATTATTACGTTTTATTTTTTAGTTCTTGAACGAAAATATTTAAAATGGAATAAGATATATAACGCCACTAAAAACTTACATAGCCCGCTAAGAGGATGACGCATTCGAAAATTCATTATAAATGCATGACATGAGTATATGTTCATATATAGGCGACGTATATCCTTCACTCGGTTTCCCGGTCGGGTTATAAAAACACTCCTCCTCCTGTATCGTAGTATAACCTACCCTACGACTTCATACTATACTAGAAGGCTTAAAACCATCCTAAAGTACTATTTCAGAATATAGTACAAGCTAACCGTCCGATAGCTTTAAATAAAAAATCTAATAACCTGCCTCAATAAAATATCCCTCCCTCTAATTTTAAAAGTACCATTTTATGTATAGCATTTTATAAACGATATAATAAAATAAATGTGAAATGGGATTGAACTTTAAAATGTTTATGCGTTAACATCTTGAAATATAGAAAAACAAGTTATTTAAAAAGTACGGGATATACAGGATAAAATAAGAAAAATCCTCGTCCTTATAAATGCCAATATAAGTGGTAATATATCGGAATCAGAGCCCTCAATATTGAAGTTTCGTGACAGGGAAATTATCATCGCATAAGTTGGCAGCTTTCGTGATATTATATTACAGTCTTGTGCAAATTAAAGTGAACAAGAGAATATTTTAAAAAATAATCAAATTTATTGCAAATTAGAGGTCTGTTCAGAAAATAACCGAAAATTTTTAATTACGCGCCAACGGAGATATTTTGTTACGTACGGTTGACAGTACTGTGCTCCGCATAATCTCCGCTGAAACTAAATGCTCTTGGATTGTTGATATGTAGTTTAGTTTTTGTGTTATTATTATTTGGGTGCAACGTGTTTAAGTGTTACTAGAAATTTTGGTAACATGCGCTTTTCGGAAGTAACGATACAACGTAAAATTTTGCGTGAAACTTGGTAAAACTTTCACAGAAACTTTTCAAGTTTTGAAATAAGCTTACGGAGATAATGCTCTGGGTCGTACGCATTGCTGAGAATGGTTTTCACGATTTCAAAATGGTCATCGGTCAATTGAAGATGACCCTCGACCAAGAAGGCCTTCGACTCCAACTAGGTTCAGAAAATCAACGACTGGTGCGTGGAAATCGACGATTGACTGTCAGAGAACTTGCAGAAAGGGTAAGCATCTCGATTGAATCGTGCCGTGTTATTTTAACTGAAAAACTGAACGTGTATCGAGTTGCAGCAAAGTGCCTCGTTTGATGACCCAACAGTAGAAAGAACATCGAGTGGACATTTTTCGGCAACTTCTTGATCAAGCCGATGACTATGAAACATTCATGCAAAAGATTGTAACGGACAAAGAAAGCTGGGATTACGGCTATGACAATGAGATAAAAGTTCAATCGTCAAAAAATTGCGCATTGCAAAAATCTCTACTAACACAAACATATTGTACTCAAATAATAACACAAAAACTAAACGAGATATCAACAATCCAAGAATATGAGGATACAGAGGAGGTTATGCGGAACACAATGCTGTCAACCGCACGTGACTAAATATCTCTGTTGGCGCGTAATTAAAAATGTTCGATTATCTTTTGAACAGACCTCGTATAGAATGTTCATTACAGTACTTTTTAATATTTAATATAAATATTAAAAATATTTAATAAACCCTCGCTCATTAATAACCTTTTAAATTCTTTTACTTTATTAGATAATCGAATATAGATGTCCGGCTTTAAGAAAGAATAAGATATTCAGTAACATCCTAAGATTGTTTTCTAGGATGGTAGCTCCTAATTTAAATTTCCTGCGCAACGCCGCATAACAGAGGCAGTCCACAGGATGTGGTGTACCGTTAGGCGGCAGTCGCAGCGAACACAAACGATTGCATCGATCTGATTCATTAGGTATCCGTTGTGTAAGATTAGTGTACCCTATAGGCAAACGTCAAATAATAACCTCCTCTTGACGGTTATTTCGGATTGAAGAGCTCTATGGCAGCACAGTACCCTTAATGTGTTGGAGCTTATTATCCACCGTATTAATCCAGTCGCTCTGCCACCTTCCTCGAATAGTGTGTTTAATAGAATTAATAAAATCGGTAGAAGTAACACGAGTGGTGAAAGACGGTTGGATACATGCAACTTAAGTAGCGGAATCCGCACGTACATTATCCGGGTTTCCCGGACGGATAGAAATCCAGCAGAACCTCACTAGTGTGTTGGAACGGTTCAACTCAGCGATTGTATTATGAATTTTAGTGACGATAGGATGTCCAGAATACAAATCTTTTAAATCTTTTAATGCGCTAAGCGAATCGCTATAAATAAGGATGCAACGGTATTTTGGATGAATGATATTAAGAGTTTTGATTTTGAATGACGGAGTTTTGATTTTTTATTATGTATGACGAGGTCATAATTAAAATCCATGGCCTACGCTCTGAAGTGTTTTTACATCTTAGTATTCGCCTGATTTAGCTCCAAGCGATTACTTCTACTTGCCAAACCTGAAGGGGTTGCTTTGGTCGCTGAACTAAAATTTACTTAAATGATGAGGTCAAAACTGAAGCGATGACTTATTTTTCAAAGTTGGGCAAATCGCATTACATTGAAGGTATTAAAAAGTTGGAAAGTCGTTGATTTAAAAATATCAAATTGAAAGATGAATACGTTGAAAAATAAAAGTTAAATTTTGAAAATTTTTGTGCTTTCTTTGTCAAGCCAAGATTTTTTTCAAACCACCCTTATATTTTTGTTTGTTTTATTTATTACATAGTAGAAGTAGATATCGGCTGACGATTATACAATGGCGTATACATTTTGATTCAGTAAAATATCATACAGCCTCTCGAAAGTAGAACATATTTTTATTTTTAAAATATATTTTACTTCCATTCTGTAGTTATATTGTATAGCTGAGGATATATTATTTAAGGAAAAGTAAGCTAATCGAGTAAAATTTTGCTTGTAGAGTTTTTGTAGATCTTGACGTTTCATGACTTCCTCTAACCAAAAGACAATTTTACCAGTGAAAATTTCCAGAAGGGTATATGTACGTACAAGTGTTTGTATGTTGGCCTGTTTTTATTTGATATATTTGGATTAGATTGAATTTAGATGAAATAATGTCTATGTATGGGACATTAATGTCGTTTAATTTTGATCACCATCGGTCACGGAGACAGAGAGATAAAAGAGGTAGAGAAGACCTTACGTATCCTTACCTATCCTTTAATTGAAGGATAGGTAAAAAGTAGGCACTTAAAAGACAGGTAAGTTTTTTCAGGTAATTTAATAGACAATGAAGTAAAATACTTAGGTTTCTGGATCGACCGTAGGCGTTCATTTTTTGTACATGTCGGCCCAGGTTGCGAAGAAGGCTGAGAAGATCATTCGGGCTCTAAATAGGTTACACACAAATGTGGGCGGCCCTAAATCTTCCGACGTTTAATATACATACATGTAAGTTAACAATATAATTCTTTATGGGATCCCTGTGCGGAAAGTAGCCATGAGTTCGAAGAAAAATGTACACACATTGGAGAGTTTACAGAGGCATATTGCCCTAAGAGCGTGCTCCGCATACAGGACTGTCTCGGCTGAGGCAGTCTTTGTTATAGCAGGAAACCAATAGTCGAGTTGTTTGCTAAAATGAGATGCGCAACTTGAGAAATGAGAAAAGCGAGGCGTTTGACTGAAGCGTCCACCGGTGCGTAGACTAGACGCTTGATCAATGAGGTTAAGCCATAGGTTTTGAGGGGATTTGGTAAGCTCGGTTACGAGCTCACACAGTTACTGACGGACTACGACTGTTTCCGCCAATATCTCCACAAATTTAAGAGAGTGGATGATAACGCGTGTCCATATTCTAGGATGACGTGGAACACGTTGTGTTCCACTGTTTACTTTGGGAACCCTTGAGGCATAATTACAGATATCTGAGTCCTCTCACAACAGAGAATATAATAGAGAAGGTGCTTTATAACGAGGAAACATGGGATCAAATCTCTCGTACGGTTACTCGTATTATTAGGAGTAAGGAGTCAGATGCAAGGACAAAATAGCCTGAGAAAGTCCTAAATATTCCAGATGCTAGGTGAAGAATTACACCGGCGAGCGAGGGTGGATGGACAGCCTTCTGCGGAGCCGTAGTTCGTTCGCGCTTACGTGGATGGGCTACGGTGATGATGCACGAGGACTCTCAAACTCCCGAGCCTGAAGGCACCTCCCGGAGCTGAGAGTGCTTCATTGTGACCCGGTCCAGGAGAGGAGAAAAGGTGAGATAGGAGTTTTAATCTGTAGGGTGCAGGTATACATACGCTCTTAACAACATCTAGCGGAACTTGTGGGACACTGCCCCATTTATGCGGCGTGCGTAAATGGCATTTCTTCGACTCAGCTAAGATACTTTCTGGTGGTGTGTTATATTATTCAAACCACCAATATAAAGAGGGAGAAACCTTTTTCTTTTTTGTAAGTTCTGAATTCATACTCACATTGTCGACTAATTAGATAATTCATTGTCAAAGTGGGCGATAACGCCCCCTTTTGGGCGCTGGAGGCCTTCAGGGGGACGGTAGAAAGCCTACAAAAAATTGAGGGCGTTCGGGCGGTCTAGGAAGGCGGTGGCTGATTAATAAAATAAAGGCAAAAATTATATTTTCCTGATATTTGAAACTAAAATGTAAGTTTCAACTCAGAAATAGGATATGCCACGTTTCAAAACAATAATTGCAATTGCTGTTTTTAAGAGCGAATCTTAAAAACAGCAATTGTAATTGTTATTTTTAACCACATGGCAAGTATAAGAATTTTAGGGATGCTAGAAAATGTTTGATTCTCAATGTGAGCGGTGGGAGATAAAATTTGAGAATCAATGAATTAGATGATTCCATTACTTTAGGATGTCACTTAAGGCGGATTTGGTAAATTTCATTCAGGATTAGTTATTTTGTGTTTTTTGTTTTGTCAGTTATCATTGGGTTAACTAATTTTTTTGAAAATTTGTACGATGGTTCTGTATATATTAATTGTTTTTAATGACATTTTTTTTTAATTGTTTTTAATAACATTAATTCATTAATGTTTTGACATTAATGAATTCAGCTTTTTCATGTTAATTGTAAACGTTTCAGCGAGAATTAAGGGAGTATTTTACCCTGATTAAAACATTATGAGAATTTATTTTTTCCCGGTTTCAGAAAATCAAAATTCTAAATTTTTTTGGATCCATTTTGAACAATCTCCGTTTTTAATTTTTATTTAATTATTTACACATTATATTTGGAAACATATTACACTTAAGCTATCCGTGAAACATCCAAAAAAAAAAAATCATAAAAAACATACGTAAATAACCAATCTTTTTCATTATCCTTAAAATATATGAAAAATTCTAATCTAAACTTTCTGATTGATTGCTATTTTCGAAATAACATTTCAGACAGAAGTGCGTCTTTTGGTTTCGTAGTCGAGAGTTCTAAGGTTCAAATCCTAGAAGAGCGGTTGGATTTCAATTGACCACACATCTAAGGAATGGTCGGCCTCAGTACTGTACAAGACTACACTTCATTTACATTCAAACATATCATCCTCATTAATCCACTGAAGTAATACCTTACGGTGGTTCCAGAGTTTAAACAGAAAAAAGAGACGAATGCCTGTTTTAAAAATTACAACAAAAATTGTAACTTCGTTTTAATAATTATTTTACTCTTTTTTAAAATGGATATGACGAAAAGAAAAATGAAATTTAGTAATTTTATTTAAATTATTATTAAAAATATTAAATTTGTAGTTAAAAAATATATGCTTAGTCAAGTGGCTAAACTAAATAAAGAAAATGTGATATGACAATATTGTCAAAATTTAGTGAAAATTAGAAAGTAAATACAGGTACGTGTGTGTTAGATAGGGTAATTCAATTAAGAAGGCTTTTGTTGATGTCGATAGGCACTTAAAAGATTATTATGTAAACAACATTTACTCGTTCTTCGGTTCCATTTCACTACCCCACACTCATCATCAAAACCTGTCTACATTTAAACATAATCCTTTTTTAACACCTTAACATAACCTTTGTCAATTTTAATTCAATGCAATGGATTAATAAAAAAAAAAAATACTTTTTCCTTGAAATAAAAATTATAAAATAAAGGGGAGAAAAAAGGTTAAAATAACAATATTTTTTTTAAAACCTTTCAGAAAAATTAAATAAAAACAAAAACAGAAAATCTGAAGTATATAAAGGTTCTTAAAATATATACATTTTGAATTTTGAAGTAAAAATACTTTGCATGCTTGAATAAAAAAAAATAAAAATACTTTGTATGTAAAACAGAATGTTGCTATGTGTAGTAGAAATAATACAGATTGGTCGATCTTGACCGATGCAAATTACCAGATGAACAATGGCATCATATGTGTGAAAAATTACTCTAAAAAACTATTTTTAAAAGACAGCAAAGGGTTACATAACTTTTCCAGCTTTGCCCTTGAAAAATATTTCTTTCAAATACGTCAAACGGTTTTTAAGTATAACTGACTTAATTATGTAATAATTAGAATACAATTCCAAAAAAACTTGAAGTGGACATTATATGACTTCCTTGTGCGCCTGATAAATTACATATACACATTTTTTGCTGCACTTCAATTAAACTTATTTCATTTGAAAGTAAGATACGATCCACCAATTCTTTAATAAAGTGGACAGTAACACAATTACTGAAATATTAGTTTTTATTAACATCATATTTATACAATTATTAATTCAGCAATCTTGCATGAAATATTAGGATAGAGTAAAAGTCCCTTTATTACTCTTTAAATAAAAGTATGTCTTATATATCTATCTACTATGTTTTAAAATTATTAAGATGTAACCATCAACAAAATGAAAAGAAAAACGAAAAATCTGATGTGAACACAACATGACTTACTTGTACGCCTATTAAATAACATTTTTTTTTTTTTTGTCTTCAGTCATTTGACTGGTTTGATGCAGCTCTCCAAGATTCCCTATCTAGTGCTAGTCGTTTCATTTCAGTACACCCTCTACAACCTACATCCCTAACAATTTGTTTTACATATTCCAAACGTGGCCTGCCTACACAATTTTTCCCTTCTACCTGTCCTTCCAATATTAAAGCGACTATTCCAGGATGCCTTAGTATGTGGCCTATAAGTCTGTCTCTTCTTTTAACTATATTTTTCCAAACGCTTCTTTCTTCATCTATTTGTCGCAATACCTCTTCATTTGTCACTTTATCCACTTTATCCACCCGTCTGATTTTTAACATTCTCCTATAGCACCGCATTTCAAAAGCTTCTAATCTTTTCTTCTCAGATACTCCGATCGTCCAAGTTTCACTTCCATATAAAGCGACACTCCAAACATACACTTTCAAAAATCTTTTCCTGACATTTAAATTAATTTTTGATGTAAACAAATTATATTTCTTACTGAAGGCTCGTTTCGCTTGTGCTATTCGGCATTTTATATCGCTCCTGCTTCGTCCATCTTTATTAATTCTACTTCCCAAATAAGAAAATTCTTCTACCTCCATAATCTTTTCTCCTCCTATTTTCACATTCAGTGGTCCATCTTTGTTATTTGTACTACATTTCATTACTTTTGTTTTCTTCTTGTTTATTTTCATGCGATAGTTCTTGCGTAGGACTTCATCTATGCCGTTCATTATTTTTCTAAATCCTTTTTACTCTCGGCTAGAATTACTATATCATCAGCAAATCGTAGCATTTCTATCTTTTCAACTTGTACTGTTACTCCGAAACTAAATTGTTCTTTAACATCATTAACTGCTAATTCTATGTAAAGATTAAAAAGTAACGGAAATATGGAACATCCTTGTCGGACTCCCTTTCTTATTACGGTTTCTTTCATTACATATACACATTTTTAAAAGTACATAAAATTTTATTTAATTAACAACTTCTGATATTTTTCAATTTTTTTTAATTGTTTTTACTGAATTTTTATTTACTGTAAAACGTTTTTTACAATCAGAGGTTAATAATTATTAATAAATCAATATATTTAAAGTAAAAAAAAAAAGGAGATGAAGTCTGATTCGAACAGATTTGCACTCTTCTTATAACAAGTAAATATTTCATTTGGCTATAACTCTGGAACTAATGAAAATAAGTACCACTTATGATAAATTATTGAAAATCTCTCAATGAGGGCTTATTACTGCAATTAAGAAAAAGTTCAAAATCAACTTTTTTTTTGGATTTTGTACTTTTTTGGACAGGTTTGGTTCAGTCGACTGCAATCGACAAGGAAAGGAAAGGTGCACAACTAGATGTTACAACAGTCCTAAATCCAAAATTTCAACATCCTACGGCTAATCGTTTTTGAGTTATGAGAGATACGTACATACATACATGCATACGTACGTACAGTCGTCACGCCGAAACTAATCAAAATGGATTTAGAGATGACAAAAATGGATATTTCCGTTGAAACGTGAAGACCGAAATTATTCGCGATCACAATACTTCCTTTACTTCGTACAAGGAGTAAAAAAGATCAAAATGTTCAGTACAAAAATTTGGGTTCAATTTAGTTTCCATTTCTACCCCTTTATAAAGTGACTTGAATTATACGTAAATTGAAACCCAAAATTTTTAGTAACTATTTTATTCTCTTTCTCGACAGCTATCATAATATTTTTCATAAAGGCCACAAATTGAAAAACGGATAAGTTATTTGAAATTATAACAACCTCGTCTAAATTTTTAAATTCTCAAGTCGGTCCCATGGAACCCACTTTTTTTTTTAAAAATGTTCCCGTATTGTTTATATTAATACGTACTAGATACAGTTGGATTTTAAATATTAAAACTAAAAGTTTTAAAAAATTGATATTATAAGTACAAGTTTCATTCAGACTCCTTTTCATTTGGCGGCTTAAAAGTTTATATTATTTATTTGAGTAAATTGTTTATTCCAATAATTTGGCCGATTTGCTTTTTGTTATTCAAACAAAGCTAACAAAATTATAGTTTTAAAAAAATGGGTCACCGTGATAATTACTTATCTGATGGGTTGGAAAATCTGGTTAAACCTAATAGTTAGGTTAAAAACTTGAAATTTGGCTGTTAATTAAGCCAAATTTTGTTAAAGGAATTCAAAGAAGAATTTTGTTATTTGGGAAGTAGAATTACTAAAGATGGACGAAGCAGGAGCGATATAAAATGCCGAATAGCACTAGCGAAACGAGCCTTCAGTAAGAAATATAATTTGTTTACATCAAAAATTAATTTAAATGTCCGGAAAAGATTTTTGAAAGTATATGTTTGGAGCGTAGCTTTATATGGAAGTGAAACTTCGACGATCGGAGTAACTGAGAAGAAAAAGATTAGAAGCTTTTGAAATGCGGTGCTATAGGAGAATGTTAAAAATCAGACTGGTGGATAAAATGACAAATGAAGAGGTATTGCGGAAAATAGATGAAGAAAGAAGCGTTTGGAAAAATATAGTTAAAAGAAGAGACAGACTTATAGGTCAGATACTAAGGCATCCTGGAATAGTCGCTTTAATATTGGAAGGACAGGTAGAAGGGAAAAATTGTGTAGGCAGGCCACGTTTGGAATATGTAAACCAAATTGTTAGGGATGTAGGTTGTAGAGGGTGTACTGAAATGAAACGACTAGCACTAGATAGGGAATATTGGAGAGCTGCATCAAACCAGTCAAATGACTGAAGACAAAAAAAAAGGACTATTAACTACGACCGTTATACAAAAAGTAAAAAATTCAAAATATTGAAAACTAATGAATTTACCCTTTTTAATTTTTTCCTAAAATGTAATACAATCGATGCTCCATATATTAAGCCGTTTTTCAAACTATTTATGTTCAGACATTCTGGAGATATTATCAGAATATAGACCGACAAAAGTATGCGAGTACGTATATATAGTTTCCAGAGATTTCTATTACTTTTTTGTGTGATTTATTTTGGACTAACTTGTAAGAAATCTTAGAACATTGACATCTGCATAAAACCTGATACCCAAAATTTTGACCGAACATTATACTTTCTCTTTATAGCTATGCTGCTGCGGCGGCATTAAAACTGTAGCAGGGAAAATAAAAATGTCAAATTAACTATTGCACTTTACATTTAGGAGATAAAATGACAGGAAGATAAGCGATTGGAAGGAGAGTGAGGCAGGAATGCTGCATGTCACCACTACTGTTTAGTATATATCTTGATAAAATAATTAAATACCGTCTAAACGGGAAAAGAGGAATAAAGATCGGGGGAAGAAGAACAAAATGTATACGTTTTGCTGATGACATAGAGGTTCCGGTCAAGTAAACTAAATGTAATGTTTGATGACTTAAATGAAGTTTGTGAAAGTCAGGGTACGAGGATAAGTTAACGCGTCTTCCCAAATCAGCTGATTTGGAAGTCGAGAGTTACAGCGTTCAAGTCCTAGTAAAGCCAGATATTTTTACATGGATTTGAATACTAGATCGTGGATACCGGTGTTCTTTGGTGGTTGGGTTTCAATTAACCACACATCTCAGGAATGGTCGAACTGAGAATGTACAAGACTACACTTCATTTACACTCATACATATCATCCTCATTCATCCTCTGAAGAATTATCTAAACGGTAGTTACCGGAGCCTAAACAGAAAAAAGAGAGAGAGAGGGTACGAGGATAAACAAAAAGAAGAACAAAATGTACCGTATTAGGTGGAAAAGAGAAGGACATTGAGGGTAAGATAGGAAATGAAGTTTTAGAGCAGGCGAAGAAATTTCAGTACTTAGTATTTCAATATTTATAACTGAAGATCTGATTTGCACAGTAACAATTAAAACAAGAATATCAAGACGTAAGAAGGCATTTAATAAGAAGGGAGAACTGTTGTGTGAATAGTTAAACTTAGTGTTAAGGAAGAGATTAATGAAATATTTTACTTAAAGAGTGTGATGTTCTTCGGAGGTAAAATACGGACGATGAGAAAGGCAGACCGAAAACGAGTTGAGGCTCTTGAGGTGTGGCGCAGAATGATAAACGTCAGACGGCAAGACAATGTAACAAAAGAAGAAGTACTAACGAGAATCGTAGAGAACAGGAAAATGCTAAGTATGATTGAATGTAGAGAAAGGAACCGGCTGGGAAGAAAGCCAGTAATGGCAATAGATTGTATCAGAAGAAAGTGTTTATTAATAGATGCGACGGAAGGCTTGGTGAACGGAAAGAAAGGAAAACATTTTAAATGATGAATGGCGAAAACAAAGAGGTTAGCAAAAACTAGAACAAGGTGGAGAGCAGCAGCCTTGACAGGACCTGCCCTAAAGGCAGAACACTGTAAATGAATGACTTTTGATTTTTTCTTCCACACTTAAGCTTTGCAGAAATCTCTGCTTAATTAGTACGTTTTGTAGTAAAATTAAATTATAAAACGATGTATAAGAGATAATTTTACTATTTCAGATCCTGATTAAAAAGGAGAATTCTGCTGTTATTACAATCAAATAATTTAACTATTTTTTTTTTTACTCTAATTTGAATGTATATTCAAATAATGTAATATAAGTTGAATAAAAAACTACGATGAAAATATAAATAATATTCGATTAAAGTTTGAAAAGTAATATATTTAAATTAAATAAATTCTCCCGTAAAACTTTTGCAGAGTGATGCGAAATTACTAAACATTTAATTAAAAAAAAAAAAAAAAAAAAAAGTTAGTGAAAATTTAATATCGAAAGGAATATTAATGTCATATATAATTCAATCAAAATTTATGACAACAACAGTTTGGATTCAAACCAAAAGATGAAAGAAAGAAGCTATTCTGGGGAGTATACCAATATTAGAGAGGAAGACTGAGGTCAAAAGGAAAAGATATGCGACCTTGGTAGATTTTGAAAAAGAAGTCTACTGAGAAATCTTGTTTCATACAATAAATAAAATTCCGACTCCAATGTTGAAGAAATCCAACCGATTTAAAATTTTTAAAAGTTACAAAATAAACAAATTAAACTAAACAGTTGTAAGAAGGAAGTGCGAAAGAACTGCAGCGTGACAAGGTTGTCTTCTGTCACCTTACTTAACTCGTTGGTAGAAGAGAAATTCACAAAAATGAAAGAAGACAGAAAAAGTATTTAATTAAACTATACGGAAGACGGATTCATAGTATCCATTTTGATGGTGATTACGTAGTAATAATCTCAGATTATTAAAAAAAAAATTGAATAAAATACTAAAACCACTACCTAAAATCGTATAATTTAGATTGAAGATTAAGAAATAAATAGGAAATTGGTGATAGGAAAGATGAAAAAGAATGTAAAAGCATATCAAAAAATCCCTTTCGGCACGCCGGAAGACGGAGGTAGATTTCACCGGTGCTAAATAGGGGATAAAAAAATTCTACCTTAAAGTTAAGAAACACTTCAAATTTATTCAATACGACAATAGTTGGATGTGAAAAAAGTTTCGCATGTTTAGCATAGGACAAGCCTCATTTTCTTACAATTCCAGCAATATTTTGGTCATCCCTTGCCGTAAGGGTTGATCATATAAAAAATTGTTTCAGACAAAAGTTTTAGATAATGCTTAGAAGACTAACGAACACTTTCAACCGATTCGATACTGTGCCTGTTAAGGGTGGTATGATTTTTTTTTGTCTTCAAAACCCAATTTTATCCATCCTCTGGGTCGACGGTTGGTGATATCAAATAACTTTACTTAGATAAGGTTTAGGCCCTTATGCAAAGAATAGTAGGAACTTTAAACGAATTCAATATTTTACTTAATAAGAAAGGTATAGCGATATTTTGTTTTTTTTTCGGAAAAAGCCCCGCATTCCACCACCATGGTTCGATTTTGTCCATTAATGAACTCGATCGAGAATTTGAGTCGTTATATTTTATGTATCAATTTGAAAGTGATTGGCGGGAAATTTTTCCGCCAATCACAGTTTTCGTTTCCACAAAAAGTGAAAACATTTCGATATAAATGTACGTATAAAAGTTTGAAGTGACGGTGGTTTTGGGGTCTGAAGGATGTGAAACGTAAAGATATGGTCAAAATTTTCCGGAAGTCGAATCACGGTACCAATTACAATAGGTAGATGAGAAATCTACCTAAAAAAGTTGACAATCCAGTTGTAGGACTTTCCCGTCAAGCGGCTTTTTTCTGATGGACGACTTACACACACAACTTAATTTAAAATATTTATCATTTCATTTAAATATAATATTTTTTGTTTATTAAATGCGATGATTCAAACTAATGCGCGCGCGCGTGCATGCCGTATTTAATTTGCGCGGGTGTTACTAGCGGCCACTATAGATACTTTTTTACACTTTAAATATTATTCGTTTTTTATTTCTACCGGTCACCTGCGACGTCACTACATAGTAGATGACCACACTAACGCTCCTTGCGATGAGAGGGGGTATTAATTACACACTATACCCGGTTAACCAATACTTTATTTGGTGCATTTTTTGGGGTGGGAGGGCGATTTTGCAATTAAGTTTTTCAAAACATTATTATTTTTGAATTTGTAACAAATGCGCTTAAGAAAATTAAAACCTTCATTAGGCGAAATCTCGTGATACTGAAGGTGACCTTGCTCTACAGCCTCACCCCTTTGACCTTTTAAGTTGAAAATTTAATGGCATCAATTTCCCATATATAGAAGTAATCTGACCAAGTTTGATCAAAATCGATCGAATAGTTTTGTAGATATAAGGTGATTTAGGGTGCGACACCTAAAACCGAACACACACGTACATACAAACATCCGGAAAATTTCCATCCGGTTTTTTGGGGTATCTTAGGTATAAAAAACTTCAAGATCCGGTGAAAGTCGCCAATGCCCAAATCGGACCGATTAATATACTTTCCCTTCTAAAGTTGCTCTGCTATAGCGTTAGACGGGAAACTAAAAGTAAATAAATTGAAAAATAAAGACATATATATATTCTAAAACGTATTTTGAATTATTTATTTTTTAAATTGAAATGATTTATAACACTGTAAAAATTAAAATTAGCAGCCGAATGAATAAACCATAGCATCTGCCCAGAAAATATTCAAGGAAATCCACTTTCACGCGCATTAACATTATTAAAAAAAGCCGTTATTTTATTTTTGCAAGAAAGTTAAGCGATATAAACTTTTTGACGCGTCTGGGATTTGATTCCGTCGTCAGCCATCAGCACCGTAAGACATTATGGGCACAGTAAAATGTTATTCGGTTCCCTTTTCGTTATTACTCTAAAAAAAACTGTACGACGAAAGACGAGAAGGGGACCGAATAAAATTTAGTCAGTGATTCACTAATTTTTTACCTTCCTATCCGCCTGACTAACAATTTTGCTCTAAGTCAAAACTGCTAGTCAGCACTGGACTGATTGTAAGCCTTTGGAGTGTCTTCATCTGACCTGGATGAATCCTTTTTGAAATTGTCGACTTCGTTGGATTTGTTGTTTGGATAAAATAAGATTATTTTATTTATTTACATAATACAGTAACTACGGCAACAGCCTTTTTTTTTTATTTTGAATAGTAACCGACAATAAATGTTAACATGTAAATTAAAAGATTATCGCAAATTAAAAACATTATTTTTATTTAATAAATGTTTCTAAAATTTTTAATAAAATTGCCTAGCAACAAACAAATCTACTGAAATATTTTTAAATCTCTAAGATAAGGTTATTGTTTTCCTGCACCGGTAACGATAAAGGACATTAAGAATATATTTAAAAATGATCGAAACTCGGGTTATGTTTTCTTTGATCTATTATCTATACAGATTTACGATCAAGTGATAAAAAATATATTTATTAAATAGATATATTTTTTAGCGCTTGATCGTAAGTTTACTAAAAGTTTTTATACTAATAGGAAGAACAATATATTTAATAATGTTTGAAATTTTACTTACTTTGGTTATTGAATATTTAGATCTTGCTAATAGATGTATATTGTTCTACCCGACTCAGAATCGTAGCACCTACAATAATACCAATACATATTAAGAAAAATGTGACACTTCATCAAATTGTTTTCTCTGATTTGACTTCAAATCTCTAAAGATTTGGTGAAGTTAGATTAGACAAAAAGTAGTTCAAAATTTGGTTTGATATCCAGTACCTGTATGATTCTGTTATGTCTTAATGGTGGTTCCGGCATCACGTGTGAGGGGGAGGGGTTTTAGTCGGTCAAAGCCCGACACACCCTATGTACGGGCATACGGTTGCTGGGGTAGTGCTTACTCTCCTCCTACGCGAAAAAAGGTGATTTTAAATCCGGTGAAGTCAAATATGATGTCAAATCTGGTGAGGAAAAAATCTGATGAGATTTTTACCTCACCAGAGTTGACATCGATTTTTGGAAGTTACTGCTTTGCAGTACCGTCCAAAAAAAGAAATAATAATAAATTACAAACGTTAAAAACTCTAGGAAATCAGTAAATTAAAATATTATCAAAATTTAAACATCTCGGAGAAGTAATAACGCCAAACAATCTCGAAAACGAAGCGCTAAAAGAGAGAATGCAGAAAATGGCGTTATGTGGCGCTGAGTGTTCGATAAATTTTTCGGATCTTTTAAAAATAGAAAAGAACATTTTAAGAAACATATATGGACCCGACTGCCAAGACGGAATTTAGAAATTTATAAAAATACAGAAAAAATAAAAGAAACCATCCGGAGAAGACGATTTCAATTTTATGGACATTTATACAGAACGAGTGAAAACAGAAGTAACAAATAATTTTCATAAGATCTATTAAAACTAGTCGGTTTAAAGTAGAAAATGATTTAATACTTTAAAAATCAAAGAAACCTGTTTAAATAGAGACCGATTTAGAAAATTAATCAAAGAATCTAAGTTTCCAGAGAAGGATAAAAGGAGTATAGGAATAAAACAAAAAAAATATTGGAAAAACAAAAGTTCCAAACTATTAGGCAACGTGATCCTTAGTGATCCGAACAAACAAAAAAAAAAGAAGAAAAACACTACACCTTTAATTTATACTGATAATACGGTTTCATTATATTTATACTAAAATTATAAAGGATAAAAAAAGTAAATGTCCACATGAAAAACGATATCACAAGCAACGAGAGCTTTCATGCAAAAAAAAAATATAAATTCATAAATATATTTATTTATTCATATAATTCTGTTATATATAAATAATAGTAAAATATAAAAGTTAGGAAAAACAAGGCGACTATTTAAAACGTTACGTAAGACAACGATAATGAAATTTAATATTTGAAAATAAAACCCTTTTCCCAGACGACACAACTGTATCTATATTTGAATTTACTTAAAAAGAAATGAAGTTGTATTATAGCGGCTAACAAACAATTATTTAATGGACAGATTGTAATCCATATTTATAAATAAATTTTCCATTAACGACTTGACTGACTGTGATGAGATCCCAAATGACTCCATGAGACTAATACTAGGTGAAGTGTCACCTAGTGTTAGTAACAGGCCGCATGAAAATCAACTGTTCCCGACTGGCCTCTACACGTTTTCAACAAATACTAACTCAATATTTATTAGTTATTTCTATTATCTTAAGAAAGTAATATAATTCCTTTTTATCACTAGGATGAAATACCGAATGGTATCTCATGGTCTTCTCTTAGCGCACATTTTTGCTTGTAATTTCATACAATACCGTTAATTAAACATAATATGGTTTCTTACTTAAATATCGGTTACAATTTACCCGTTGCTATGAGATTCTTGCTGGTTGGTTGTTATGGGACTAATTTTTATTTGTTTGCTCCTATTCTTAGTAGATGAAATTTGTAACTAATCAATTTTCAAAAACGAATAATGTACTCTTCAAAAACACACTAACATTTATTTAGTAATAATTATTTACAGAAAAAATGGTTATCAAATGACAATTTTTTTTTTTTTAATTTAGAAAAGTAATGTATAAAAAAAATCTGACTTTCCCATCAGTGACTTTCCCATAAGTACAACTGTGGGTTGTTTCTGATTCACGGCTTACACACACATACACACAACTTAATTTAAAATATTTATCATTTTATATTTCACATAATATTTTTTGCTTATTTAATTCAATGATTCCAACTAAAGCGCGCGCGCCTAATTTGCATGGGTATGGCGGTACTACCGGCGACGGTCAGCACTATCTAAACTAATTAATTCACAACTTGTATACTGAAATAAGTATATTTAAATTAAACTAATTCTCCAATAAAACGTTTGATGAATCTTGTGAAATAAGTAAACATCAAATAAAAAAACAAAAAGGTTAGTGAAAAAATTGATATTGAAAGGCATATTAATATCTAAAATAATTCGACCGATATTTATGAGAAAAACAGTTTGGCTTCAAGCAAAAAGGGGAACGAAAGAAGCGATTCTGGGGATTAGGCAAATACGAGGGTAAGTCAATTATTATCCTCAATTTAGTTAAATTTTTGTTTATGTTGGTAACACTGTCAATTTGCGTAGATGACGCGTGCATGGTTTAATTGTTGTTATGTCTGTGCAGATTTGATGCTGCTAAGTTAGTTCCATTATCGCCGCCCTGCCGTTAATCACGGCTGCTCCGCTTTTTGTTTGCACCAAAGAAGAGCAACGTTCAGCGATCCGTTTATTGTGGTAGGAAGGTGTATCGGGGGCCGAAATTCATCGAAGACATTCGGTACAGTACGGGAATAGTGTGTTGCCGCAACCGAGTGTCTACGGTTGAACGGTTGAAAAATTCAAAAACGGTCGCAGAAATGTTTCGCACGACGAAGGAACCGGACGAACGTTTACCGCAACAAATAAGGAAAACATTGAGCGTGCACGCGACACGGTTTTCTTAGACAGACGAGTAACTATCGATGAAGCGGCACGTCGGCTGAAAATTAGTCATCCACAACAGACTTGGGTTTCATAAAGTCTGCGCAAGAGGGTTCCAAAACAACTCAGTCGCATAAACAAATGCGCTTGGACGTCTGCCAAAAACATTTAGATCGCTGTGGTAACAAACTGGTTGTCTAAGAAGATGTCCGACCATCTTAGACAGAATCATCACCGGTGACGAAACCCGGATCCATCATTACGAGCCGGACAGTAAACGGCATTGTATGGAATGGAAACATCCAAATTCGCCCTGCAAAAAAAAGTTCAAAACCCAACCGTCTGCAGGAAAAATGATGCTTCCATTTTTTGGGATTCACAAGCCCCAGTACTGGAACATTATGAGGAAAGGGGCACGACAATAAACAGTACGCGTTACAGTGAGATGCTTACTGCCAAGCTGAAGCCTGCAATTCGAAGCAAACAGCTTGGACTGTTGTGTATTGTTGCACGACAATGCCCGTCCACATACTGCTGCCCACACTGCTGAAACGCTCCAGAAACTCGACTTTGAAGTACCGGCTCATCCTCCTTATAGTCCTGATTTTGCCCCTTCTGACTACCGCTTGTTTGGTCCACTTAAAGAGGCATTAAGATCAATTTACCTCGGACGAAACAGTAAAAAAGCGGTGCATTCCTGGCTCGCAGGTCAACCAAAAACTTCTTTTATGAGGGCATCAGGAAGCTTGTGCAACGATGGACCAAGTGCGTTGAAATGGAAGGAGACTATCTTGAAAAATTATGTACATGTCAGTTTCCCATTTAGATTGCAATAAAATTTATTACTACATTGCGGATAATAACTGACTTACCCTCGTATTAGAAAAAGGTCTGAGGTAAAAAGGAAGAGATATGCAACCTTGATCGATCTTGAAAAAGAATTCTTAAGAAACGTCGACTGAGAGATCTTGTTTCATACAATAAAAAAAATCCGATTCCAATGATGAAGAAATCCAACTGATTTCAGACTTTTAAAAGTTACAAAATAAAGAAATTAAAGTAAACAGTTGTACGAAGGATGAGCGGGCCAAGGTTGTCTTTTGCTACCTTACTTATTTAACTTGTTCATAGAAGAGATAGTCGCAAGACGTATCCATAGTAACCAGTTTGATGGTGATTACATAGTAATAAACTCAAACCACTACCTAAAATCGTAGAAAAATTTAGACTGAAGATTAACAAAAAGAAAACACAGCATTGGCGATGTAAAATCATATAAAAGAGCTGACAACCCTGTTGTAGGACTTTCCTGTCACGTGACTTTTCCTGATGCATGGTTTACACACGCGCACGCGCGTCAAAACATAGCAAACGACTGCAACAGCTGTACATCAGTATTATACTAGCGCTACTTGTAGTGAGAAGGGGTACTATTGACGCAGTATGCCCACTTAGCGACTAGTTTATTTAGAGCATTTGTTTTTGCGTGGGGATACGATTTTGGAAAAATTTTTTTGAAAATATTTTATAATTGTTAACAAATACGCCTAGGAAAAATTAAACATTAATTAGGCGAAATCGAGGGTGAGGTTGTAAGTTGAAAATGTAATTGCATCAATGCCCCATGTATAGAAGTAGAAGTAATCTCACCAATTTTGGTCAAAATCGGTCAATTAGTTCTGGAGATATAAGGTGATTTACGGTGCGAAACCTAACACCAAAAACACACATTTATACGTACATATGTAGATACGTATGTACTTGTGTTGGCGTACGTAAAGCAAATATACGTACGGCAATTTGCCGTGAAACAAAAAAAGGTTCGTATGTTGGCATATTTGAAGCTGAATAACTTTTGACTTATTTACTGGACGTATATACATAAGAACCTTACACATTAGTTTTTTTCCTTGGTCCCTGGGTCATGAAACGTGAGAAATGAAAAAGACCCGCACCCCATTTTTTTGCCCGATTACTTACTATACTTTTAAGACTATCTTCGTAAAGAACAATCATAAGTTAAAAACACTTTTGTTCTATTTCATCAAAATACACGCGTACAAACATCGGTCGTAAACATCATATTCACATAAATTTTGATCGCCGTGGTAGAGTGGTAGCGTCTCGGCCTTTCATCAGGAAGTCCCGGTTTCGAATCCCGGTTAGACATGGTATTTTTCGTACGCTACAAATTCCTATTTTCATAATCCCACGCCCAAGTTACTTCGTAAGCTTCTGTAGTGAATTAATTCATCGGTCAAAAGAAAAAAAAATATTTGCGGATGTTTAAATACTTGCCCGACACCTGCTAGTAATATCTTTTAATTTCATCAGTGGAGGGAAAGAGTTACTAGTACAATTTTGATAATGCCAAGAAATTACAGCAACATATTTTATATTTTATTTAATTTTTATATGTTTTTTTATTTATATACCAACAGTAGGGTGGTGTCCAACAATAGTTACTGAGATGGATGATTCTCTAGATAGTAGAAAAAAAAACCATACCTGACCAGGATTCGAAACCGGAACTTCGGGATGAAAGAAATAATTATTACCATTTCTTAACGGAAATCACAAATCTCTTTCTTTTTTTAAAAAAAAGAAAAGATTTTTCAAAATATTTGATTCATATTTTTATTTTGTGAAATTTAAAAACTTCACAGATGAATTTGATGATTTTGTATTACAAAGCACATTCACAAACACTATACAATATAGAAATATTTTTGAAATTCTCGTCACGTATTTTTATGGTCTATTCCATCCCTTTTTTACTCCCTCTCCACTCCCACCCGATATCTCTCTCTTTCATCTACTTCTAATAGTTAACTCATGCACGCCTCTACTTTCAACTCACAGCTTTCATACCCGTTCTTCCCTGAAGACCGACAATTTTACGCTTACTAGCACAACAGTACTCCTATATCAGAAATGACAGTGAGGTAGGCAAGTACGCGAGGAAAATACATTTTTAAAAACATTTTCACTTTATTTTATTTATTTTTTAGTACCGCACTATAAGTTCTCTTTCCATTCCGTACGCCATCCAACCGTAATAAAAGGAAAACTAAAGCAATGAAGTTTAAACGAACTGAATACCTAATAAGTCTTTAATATATTAAAAAAGAACCAAAACTAAACAAATGTATCACGTTAAAATTGTGTATTCATAACAATAATTTTGAATTTATTAATTACAGAGTCGCATTAAATATTTAAAAAAAACCGGATCTCGACGTTTTGACACCTAAGGAACCCAAAAACCAGAACTGAAAGTTTCTGGATGTTCGATGTACGCCCGCGTGCGCGCGTGTGTGTTAGGTGTTGCACGTCTTATATTTCCAGAACTATTGGGCCGATTTTGACCAAACTTCGTCAGATTACTTCTATATATGGGGCATTGATGCTATTAAATTTTCAACTTAAAAGGTCAAGGGGTGAGGCTGTACAGCAAGGTCATCATCTCGAGATTTCGCCTAATTAGGGTCACATTTTTCTTAGGCAACAATTAAAATATAATGTATTTTTCAGTAGTGCTCTATGGGGCGTTTGTTTGGGTTGGTGCTGTTGATACGGCACGCAACAGAAGGAGGTTGTTGAACCAACAACGACGGCTCAATCTGCGGGTTATGGCAGGGTACCGCACAATAGGCACAGAAGCGGCGTCAGTCATAACTGGTGTGCCACCGATTGATCTGCAGGCCAGGATGAAACATTCTAATGCTTCGGAGAGAGAGAGAGGGAAATGGCTGTCGATGAGATGTTCTGAGCCTGGAATGACAGCTGGAATGCGGCGGAGACTGGACGGATGACACACCGGCTCATAAGTGATGTCAGGAGCTGGGTAGAGCGGAAGCATGGTGATAACGTTTGAGAAGGAGTGCCACGAAATGCTGCTGATTGTAAGGAGCAGGATACGGCAGAACATGTGGTGTTTTCATGCACGAGATGAAGAGACTTGAGGGCTGCCATGATGAGCCACGGCGCAGTAAACGTGGGTAATGTAATAAGTGTGATGTTGGGTGATAGAGGTGCTTGGACGAGGGTGACAAGTATTGATGTGATATTTTATGTTTTTTGTATGTAACACTGAAGAAACGTATGTGTGAATATTACATTCCCTGATAATGCCGATACATTGATCGGTGAAACATTTAAGAAATTCCTATGACAAATGGATGGTATGACGATAATTACATTATGTATGTTTAGAAAGAAAAAAAATTATATGTGTGTGTGTGTGTGTGTGTATGTGCGCGTACACACACACGTAATTTTTTACATGATTGATTTTTACATTTTTTCACGTGATGGTGTGTAAATATAGTTTAACAAATTATATCTTAGCAAGGAAATACGAGTATAATAATTTCTTTTTTACACACTAATTTGCCTTTTAATAACATCTGTTGAGTCTTTTGCATAGATCTCTGCTCTGCTTTTCTGCTCAGTACGTGTATGTTTTAATGAAACATTAATTGAAATTAATGATTTGACTCTTTTGAAATCTTTTAAAAATTGCTGCTATTATTATTCTATTTGTTCTACGGCTCTAATAGATTATAAAAATACTATTTTACTATCATATTAAAATGTATTTTATAATCTAACTAAATTTTAAATGTATTATTATCTTAAGAGAGTTATCATCCATATTTAAATTTTAATTCTTTGTTAATTATATTTTCAGGAATTTTTTATTACGTGTATTTTTTTAATTGAGACGGATTTAAATTTATAAATATTGATTAATAAAACCACGTTAACTTATTATCTAAAATAATTTTTTTTATTATTATTTTTGTTATTACATTAAAATATTTACAATCTGTTCAGTTTTGAACAATGAAAATATGTGTTGATGTCCGTAATTGGAGGAGAGAAAGACAAACAGTAAAATTAACTGTTTTATATTTTTGTTTATTTTGGCCGGTAGAACATTTTAACAGCTGCTTATTGATATAAATATAAATTAATTTTTGTTGGAATGTGGAAATATGTTAAGTCTTACCAGGACTCGAACTCCGGAGGTCCGGATTAATGGCAAAGGTCAAAACCACTTCGCCATTGAGATCGGATGTTATTTATAATTAACAAAAGGTACTAAATCCTTTTATGTTTTCAACGGGTAACTATATAAACGAAATAGAAAAGGGTTGTTAATTATTTGTTAATGTTTATTATCTGATAAAGTGTCAAATTCAATATAGTAACGGTAAAATAATTCCACAAAGCGATTGGTCAAACCTTTCTAGTTTTTGAACAGTTATCTGGGAAATTATTTACGATTGATAATTGCGAACGGTTATAATATGGTTTTAAAATCATCCCGTATCGCGATTTGTCAAAGCAGTCATATGTATACGATCGAAAAAAGTTTGGTGCATTCAAATCGGTCAGAAATATTTGCCTTATTATTGGATAAAAAAAAAGTAATTGTTTTCGGTTGGAGTTCAGTGGTTTTTAATTGGTTAGAACCATTCGGTGTTGTGATGGATTATGGTTTTTTCCATATCAGTCGATTGTATTTATTCTTGTTATCGGTTAAGAAGATGCTGATCGATTGGTTAGAAATCGGTGTAATCCGATTTCTGTGTAAATATTAATATTGATTCCTTCAAAACGTGAAACTGTTGTGAAATCCAATAACCGATGAAATACATTCAAGGATGAATGTATTTTCATATATTTTCAGTATAAAAGAATTGGAATCATTTAACGAGGTCGGATGGTACTTCATCCTGTTTATATAATATAATTCGATGTAATAAACGAATAAAATTGCGATACATTTTCGATTAATTCTGCACGATTTCGAAAGTACGAATCGTTCGTAACTAAATGTCTTTGTTTACTCAACAATATCTGTAATACACAGAAAGTATAGATTTCCAACCGCACAAACTTCATGTTTGCATGATTTAAATTTATTGATATAAACGTATGCAAGTCTGAAAAGTAAATAATACATAAGTCACCTCTTCAAACATTTAAAAGCAATGCAATTTCGCGTTATATTAATGAAAATATTTTTTCATATAAAAATTGAAACTTGAAATTGTTAAAATATACCTAAAGATAAACAATTCGGCTAGGTTACTCGAAGCTATCTGTAACAATAGGTGTTTTAACGCGTTATATTTATCGCTATCAGAATATTTTAACCAACCCTATACTACGAATGTACTCCCAGAAAAAGTAAGACGTGATTTATTTTCTGTAAACAGAAATTTTGGGAGATAAATAGTCTACTGTCATATAGCAATTTGTACATTTCTAATAACCCTCCTCTATGAATCATGAGACCTTGCCGTTGGTGAGGGGGCTTGAGTGCTCAGGGATACAGAGTAGCTGGACCGAAGGTGCAACCATATCGGAGAGGTATCTGTTGAGAGCCAGACTAAGGAATGATTCCTGAAAGAGGGCAGCAGCTCTTTCAGTAGTTGTTAGGGGCGTGAGTCACAATGACTTAAACGGCCGTATCAACATCACACAGTCCTCTGAGTACTGCGCAGCTGAAAGCAATGGAAAACTACACCTGCTTTTTTTCCAAGAAAATGTGGCTCTCTGCATTTTCACATAGCAATAATGGAGGCGCCTTCCTTGGTAAAATATTCCGGAGGTAAAATAGTCCCCCGTTCGGATCTCCGGGTGGGGACTACTAAGGAAGGGGTCACCAGAAAATTAAAAAATAACATTCTACGAGTCGGAGCGTGGAATGTTAGAAGCTTAAAAAAGGTTGGTAGGCTAGAAAATTTAAAAAGGGAAATGGGTAGGACAAATGTGGATATAGTAGGAATTAGTGAGGTTCGGTGGGAAGAGGAAGGCGACTTTTGGTCAGGTGATTTTAGAGTAATTAACTCAGCGTCAAATAATGGGCAGCCAGGAATAGGTTTCGTGATGAACAAGAAGATAGGGAGGAGAGTGGAGTATTACAAAACGCATAGCGATAGAATCATTGTAATAAGGATAAAATCAAAACCTAAACCGACAACGATTGTTAACGTTTATATGCCTACAAGCGCCCATGATGATGATGAGGTAGAGTGTGTATACGAAGAGATTGATGAAGCAATTAAACACGTAAAAGGAGATGAAAATTTAATAATAGTTGGAGATTGGAATGCAAGCATTAGAAAAGGTAAGGAAGGAAATATAGTGGGTGAATACGAGCTGGGCAAAAGGAATGAAAGAGGGGACCGACTTATAGAATTTTGCACGAAGTATAATTTAGTAATTGCCAACACCCAATTTAAAAATCATAATAGAAGAATATACACTTGGAAAAAGCCAGGCGATACTGCAAGGTATCAGATAAATTATATCATGGTTAAGCAAAGATTTAGAAATCAACTCGTTGACTGCAAAACTTACCCTGGAGCAGACATTGATAGCGACCATAATTTGGTGATAATGAAATGTAGATTGGGGTTTAAAAACCTGAAGAAAAGTTGTAAGATGAATCGGTGGAATTTAGAGAAGTTTGAGGAAGAGGAGGTAAAGAAGATTTTTGAGGAGGACATCGCAAGAGGTCTGAGTACAAAAGATAAGGTAGAAAATGTAGAAGAAGAATGGGAGAATGTTAAAGAAGCAATTTTAGGCCTCAGATTAATAGTAGAAGGAAGATTAAAGAAAAACAAACCAACATACTTGGCGTTTATAGACCTAGAAAAGGCTTTCGATAACGTAGACTGGAATAAAATGTTCAGCATTTTAAAAAAATTAGGGTTCAAATACACAGATAGAAGAACAATTGCTAACATGTACAGGAACCAAACAGCAACAATAACAATTGAAGAACATAAGAAAGAAGCCCTAATAATAAAGGGAGTCCGGCAAGGATGCTCCCTATCTCCGTTACTTTTTAATCTTTACATGGAACTAGCAGTTAATGATGTTAAAGAACAATTTAGATTCGGAGTAACAGTACAAGGTGAAAAGATAAAGATGCTACGATTTGCTGATGATATAGTAATTCTAGCCGAGAGTAAAAAGGATTTAGAAGAAACAATGAACGGCATAGATGAAGTCCTACACAAGAACTATCGCATGAAAATACACAAGAACAAAACAAAAGTAATGAAATGTAGTAGAAATAACAAAGATAGACCTCTGAATGTGAAAATAGGAGGAGAAAAGATTATGGAGGTAGAAGAATTTTGTTATTTGGGAAGTAAAATTACTAAAGATGGACGAAGGAGGAGCGATATAAAATGCCGAATAGCACAAGCTAAACGAGCCTTCAGTAAAAAATATAATTTGTTTACATCAAAAATTAATTTAAATGTCAGGAAAAGATTTTTGAAAGTGTATGTTTGGAGTGTCGCTTTATATGGAAGTGAAACTTGGACAATCGGAGTATCTGAGAAGAAAAGATTAGAAGCTTTTGAAATGTGGTGGTATAGGAGAATGTTAAAAATCAGATGGGTGGATAAAGTGACAAATGAAGAGGTATTGCGGCAAATAGATGAAGAAAGAAGCATTTGGAAAAATATAGTTAAAAGAAGAGACAGACTTATAGGCCACATGCTAAGGCATCCTGGAATAGTCGCTTTAATATTGGAAGGACAGGTAGAAGGGAAAAATTGTGTAGGCAGGCCACGTTTGGAGTATGTAAAACAAATTGTTGGGGATGTAGGATGTAGAGGGTATACTGAAATGAAACGACTAGCACTAGATAGGGAATCTTGGAGAGCTGCATCAAACCAGTCAAATGACTGAAGACAACAAAAAAAAAAAAAAAAAAAAAAACATTTCTAAATTTGTAATTTTTTTACTCCAATCTGTATTCTTGAAAAATTTCAAAACTTTTCCTATCAAATGAAAGTTTATTATTCGGCAAAGAAGCTTCCTCAAAAATAGAATTTTTTCTATTTCGTAGTCACTTACAGTGCAAGAGTAAATTATTACTTATCTTTTTAGATTGTTGTAATCTATATTCAGGATTCCCTCGAGAAAGATCACCAAATTAATTAATTAATTAATTTTAATTTAGTTAATGTTAAAAAGTAATATCATTCATCATATTACTATATAATTAAACCAAAATCTGAACGTATGTGTGATTTTTTTTAATTCTCTATATAAAGATGTTTGTTTAACATTCAATTTTATATCGATATGCAATGTTTATAATGAGATGGACACTATTTTGATGGTATTAAAAACGACTAAAGTTAGACTTAAATTGTTAACCTTTCCGTACATGTTTATTTAATATGCAAAATGAATTATGTTAAATAACCTTCAAAGCTCAACAAAATGATTTTTTCCCATAAAATAGTAACGATTCTGTACGTTTTTGTTAGAAATATTAAAATTAATTAAAAAGATATTAAATTATATAA
This sequence comes from Lycorma delicatula, assembly GCF_047948215.1. Lineage (NCBI taxonomy): Eukaryota > Metazoa > Arthropoda > Insecta > Hemiptera > Fulgoridae > Lycorma > Lycorma delicatula. Next base: position 12,194,324 of record NC_134465.1, read on the forward strand.
ATTATAAATAGATTTATTAATTAGTTAGTCGATTAAGTATAAACATTATATAATTAATTTTGATACAAGGCGATAGATTAATTATTTTATTATTAATTTTATAGTCAAAGTTCCCTATAAGCTGCGCGGGCGCGCGGCCGCGCAATTTTTTTAGGGGTATTGCAATAAACTGTCCAGAGAAATATATTCCCCGCGCATCTACAATCAGCTGTTGTTAATATGCAAGGTATACTCGATGATTCATTTAGTTGAGACTACAGAGTAGCATAAAATGTGACTTTCTTACGGGAGACTTTCTTAAGGAAGATTTAGGATTAGATGATACATGGAAAATGTATCTATTATGCAGGATATAAACTGTACACAATATTTCATCGATCTAGCATCAAAAAGAAAACTTTTGAAGAATTAGATAGAGTGCTAGATCATGATATTTTAACATTTAAACCGTTAAATGAGGTTACATGGTTATCAACGTATTTCGCAGTCGGTGCTTTAATAAAAATTTATTATACGATAATTGAGTATTGTAAAAGTCAGATAGCAGAATGCAATGACCCCCCTTTGTAAATATTGTGAAAGAATTCTGACTAATTCACAACATCGGTTAGCAATATTTGCTCTTTTTTTTTTTTTTCTTTTCCTGTTTAGCCTCCGGTAACTACCGTTTAGATAATACTTCAGAGGATGAATGAGGATGATATGTATGAGTGTGAATGAAGTGTAGTCTTGTACATTCTCGGTTCGACCATACCTGAGATGTGTGGTTAATTGAAACCCAACCACCAAAGAACACCGGTATTCACGATCTAGTATTCAAGTCCGTGTAAAAATAGCTGGCTTTACTAGGACTTGAACGCTGGAACTCTCGACTTCCAAATCAGCTGATTTGGGAAGACGCGTTAACCACTAGACCAACCCGGTGGGTTAACAATATTTGCTCTGAAAGTAGACAAGCTTACATGTAAAAAAGTAATTTAACAATCACGTTTTTAATACGAATTGCTCATCGGTATGTAAAGATTACAGTTACCAAACTAAAAACTCAATATTTGAGATAAGAAATTTTTTGGAGTGACACTGTAAGAGAAATATTATCGGTACGTCAAAATTATATCTATACATCGGCAATAATTCAATTTATTGAAAATGTGTATTCACATAGAGAGCAGATTTTCAGATGAGGAAATAAAAGATTGGCAATCACTTGATAATGAAATTAGTATAAATTCAAAATAATTTTGATATCGGATAGAAAAATATAATAAAGCTTTTCAAAAAATATTCCGAATTTATGTCAAATAAAAACGTTGATTTAGATAAAATGTGGAACGAATATTCAGAATTGAAATTTATAATTGTAGGAAAAAATAAACTAGGATCGTTCAAGACTTTCAGTGATACATTAACTTTTGTCCAAACCAAACCTGAATTTTCTAACCTTTTCTTTCTATATAACATTATGGGAACTTTTCAAGCACCCAGTGAAGACTGCGAATGTGGATTTTCTGTTATGAATTCCATAAAAACAAAATACCGAAACAGAATTGAAAATGAACAATTGCGTGGCATTATAAGATTTACGTTTAGCCAGCGGTCAAGAAGTAAATACAAATGAAGTTTACAAAGAATGAATTTCTATGAAAAAAAGAAGACAAAAGTTTAAAAAGAAGTAAAATGGTAATATAAAATAAAATAAGTTCCCTAATTGTTTTCGTTTAAATATATATGCATATATACATGTATTGTATTACTGATACGTATGTATAACAATAAAAACTTTCGCACAAATTGATTTTTGAATATATTTTTTTTTGTCACAATTGATTTTTGTGCGTACAGCTTTGAAAAAATTAAAATGAACTTTGGTTATAGTGTAGAAAGAAAAACAGAGAAAACTAAGGGAGAAAAGTTCAGCAGTTAAAACGGATAGTTTTAAATAACAGAGAAAAGGTGTAAGCTTAATCCCAAACCAAATTACTGCCGACGAAAAACAAATAAAATATAAGCCAAAATAAATACTAACAAAAAGGCAAATTAAGAGGAGAGTTAGGATACGGACAAATCCCTTATATTATATAAACTACCTACTAGTGAAATTGCAAACGATGAAATTTTGTTTTAAAAATATATTTCTTATATTGGCACATAAAATACTATACACACGCGTACAGAGAGAGAGATAGAGAGAGAGAGAGAGAGAGAGAGAGAGAGAGAGATAGAAAGAGTGTCCCTCTCTCGCTCACTCTCTAGTTTTTTCAGTTCAGCCGAACTTCTGAAGAATTACAAATGTATAATGTTAACAAATTATATCGTTTTCCGTTTTCATTATCATAAAATATATTTTATAGGCTTATTATATCTGAACGAAATTTTGATTCCAGTCTTTTAGCTGTATAGGTCTAACTAAAATTGAATTTATTGCAAGGCAATGACAGAATATCCTGTTGTTAAATGGAGTTGACCGTACGTTTCAGGAAATGAGTCGACCGAAACCTTTTGAAAACATTGACCCCATGATATTTCCAAGAAATTTTGTCACTATGGCATCCAGTCAGTTAAATCACGAGTAATGACCCTCGAATGTTCTTTACTACATAACAGTGCTGTACAGTATGTCATGACGTAAACAAAATTTAATGTACGTTTAGTATTGTATTTGCTTTCTTTTTTTCAATACATAAATCTACTGCATTTGTTATATTAGTGAATTTGAATTTAACATTTTTTTTTGTTTAGATTATAATTAATACAAATTGACTTAAAAGATAAAACATGTTTCATCACCATTAAAAGTAGCATAGATAAAGGCAAAATATTTAAAGCTAAGAGTTTGGAATTTACTTTAAGCTAAGCATAGTCGGAGAACCCCAGGTTGGTCTAATGGTGAATTCGTCATCGTCAGTTGATTTCGATGTCGAAAGTTCTAAGGTTCAAATCCCAGTAACTTTTGTACGGTTTTGAATACTACATCGTGGTTACCGGTGTTCTTTGGCGGTTGGGATTCAATTAACCACACATCTCAGGAACGGTCGTCCTGAGACTATACTTCATTTGTATTCATATATATTATCCTCTGAAGTAATACTCTACGGTGGTTCTGAAGGCTAAACAGAAAAAAAAGTACAGTTCGAAGAAGCAATTTTCAGGAAGTTCTGCTATTCGTATTCCGTATGAAGGAAAGCTAGTTAGAAAAAAACAAGCGAGGCATTGTGTTTTTTTTTCTCCAGTTCATAAAAAAGACTGGCCGATTTCTAGATCAGTTTTACAGAAAAAAGGCGCTATATTTCAACATAAATTCCTTTCAAATCGATAGACAAGTGGAAAAATATATATGACATCGGGCAGTTATTTTTAATAGTGCTGAAAAAGGAAAAGTTATCGAATTTTGTAAAAAAATTATTATACTCTTTGAGTCAAATTTTTAGATATGACAGCCATGGTCATTGTACCTTCGTAGACTACTTGTAACCAAAATTAAACGGCATCGAAGAGTCGTATTCAGAAGTGATATCTTACAAAATTTTATAAGTATTGATTAAACAATTCTGATGATATCAAGCAAAACGATAACCGATGAAAAAAAGCTGACAACACAGTTTGTAAGACTTTACCGTTTAAATGATAAATAATTTAAATTATTTATCATCCATGATAAATAATTTAAATTATTTATCATTTTATTTAAATATAATATCTTTTCGTTTAATTCGATGACACTAAATAAAGCGCGCGCGCATATCTTATTTAATACGCGCGGATGTGGCGGTACTACCGTCGACGGTCGGCACGAATTAAACTAATGTAACTTCAGAAATTGCATAGAACAAATTTTGGTTTTACGGTCGGCAGACTGGTGTAGTCCAGAGGCATAACGCACCAGGTACCGAGTCAAGCGGACGATAGAGTTCGAGACCCAGCCAGACCGAGTTTACTTTTTACACTTTAAATATCATTCATTTATTTAATTCTAGCGTTCACCTGTGACGTCACAATATAGCAGTAGTTTAGATATTTTTTTGGGTGGAGTGTGACTTTGCACAAACGATTTTTACAAATGTTGTTTCTTTTTAATTGTTAAAAAATGTGTTCAAAATCGGTCCAGATGAAAATCGGAAAAATATGTTCAAGAATTAAGATTTTTAGCGTTTATATTTCTGTATTTATATGAGTTTGTAATGAAAAATGAATTAACAATCTTCAGTTTTATTTGAAATGTAAAAGAATTAAATCTTTTATCTTTTTTTCTTCGAAGTGAAACGGCGTTAATGACCGAAGTAGTCGACACCCCTAAAACCTCAATAAAAAAAATTATGATGTGGGCATCTGAAAAATTAATTCCTGGTCTTCCCACCCCCCCAATCGTGGTTTTTTATCGATGGTACTCCATTCCACGATTCACTTCTAGAAAAATGAATTTGGAGAAGTCTCTGAATTCAAATGATAGGAAAAGTGACATGATTAATTGGTTAGAAAAGAACATTATTCCGTTTAATGAAATAATGTTAAAATCACAATTCTGACGTAATAAATCACATACAAATTAAAAATAACGTATCATCTAGATGAACGAATAAATAAACACGGGCATCAGTTTTCACGTTACCAACCCGATTTAAATCCGATCGAGAAGGTATGGTCGACTTTGAGAAAATATGATGGGAGTAATAACACATTTTTAATGTCATATATTAATGAATAAGGATGAAGGATGATCCGAAACCGTATTACGGACATTTAAAAAAAAAGCTGTAACTGAGTAAAAGAAAATGGAACCGGCTAATTGATGAAATGACGGATAAATTGATCATTCATTTTTTTTCCTGTTTATCCTCCGGGATTACCATTCAGGTATTACTTCAGATGATGAATGAGGATAATATGTACGAGTGTAAATGAAGTGTAATCATGAACAGTCTCAGTTCGACAATTCCTGACAGTGTGGTTAATTGAAACCCAACCACCAAAGAAACCGGTATCCACGATCTAGTTTTTAAAGCCATATAAAAGTAACTGCCTTTACTAGGACTTATCATTCATCTCGATAGTGGTAATGATACTGATTCCGCCGATGACGACAGAGAATATGGCGAACTTGCGCAGGAACTGGACGTATAATGAAAATTTCAAGTAAGTGTTAATAATAATAATAATAGTATAATCAACAATGAAAACCATAATAAAAAAAAATAATTAGAAAATTCTAAATATTGTAAAAAAAAAAATTCACATATCTAACGTAGAATATCCGTAATGTATAATTACGGATACAATGTAGATTCAAACACTATTGAATTATTAGTAGTAATTAGGTGATAATTAATAAAGCATGAAAATGGTAATAAATTAAACGTGCATAAATAAAAGTACAACGATTATTATTATTATTGTCCTATTAGATGAGTGCAAATGTTTTCAGGTTCGGTAGTAATGCAGTCTCCACCTTCTCCAACACAAGCGTTTCTCTTTTCATTGTACGCACCACACAAATTTATGTGAATCTGGAGGGAGATGGAAAGATAAAGCGGGTGGACAATATTGATGTCTAATCAGAAGAAGGAAAGCAAACTAGATCGAGCATATAATTAGGGAAAACAAGGAATAATAAATGCAGTTCTTGAAGGCTCCGTTGAAAGGGTAAAAGAAGGAAGTAAGAGGCTGAAGTTAATAAATAACATTCAAGGGTAATGCAAATTATGATGAAATGAAAAGAAAAGCATAGGGCAGAGTTCAAATGGAAAAAACGGTGGCGCCAACGATCTGCCAATAGGCAGAACACCGTAACGATGTTTTTAAAAAAAAAAAATTTTCCTGCAAAAATATAAGTTCACTAATTTAGAGCATTACAACTATATCGACACGAATAAAAAAAATAATTTTTAATTTTACAAAACCAAACTGAGTGAGGGGGGGTAAATGGATTTAGATAGTTTGTTTTATTTTTATTTATTTATTTTATTTTTAATTAGAAACGATATTTACGAATATCGTAAGTAATGATAGAAAATTTATGTATTTCCTTTAAATAAGGTTTACCCTTTAGGCTAAATACAATCAAGTCAGTTACAGCAGAGTGAAATTCTATGAGAGTAAATCCAGCTGACAGCCTTCGCTACCACGAAATGCCACTGGGTATTATATAACATTCCCATTATACTAAAAAGAAACTTTACTATTATACATATCCGTATTTTCGATGGCTGCTTCATAGTTATGACATTAAAGAAAAGAAAATTTTAAACTAATTCATGAATTTTAAATACTTACAAATTTCCAGTAGACAAAACATTAAAATGTATGTATACATATTACCTTCTGGTAATCATATGTTTGGTTAGATGCTATTCACAATTCTTTTATATTACTCTCTAATATTTTTTGTAAAAATATTCATTGTATCTTAAAAATTAATTTATTTGTTTCGTGGATTAAAATTTCTATAATGTTACATTTTTGAAACACAATCATTATCTATAAAAGATAGAAGACCATTACAACCAAGTAATAACTATAAATTAAACTTTTGAAAATATCTACGTTAAAAAAATGGAATTTTCTAAAAATTAAAACAAATAATGATTTTAAAATTTCTGTCAGCGGTTCGTTCTATAGAATTAAAAAATAAATTTGATTTTGGTTTTCATATAATTATCAACGGCACAAGAAAACAAATCAAACCGCAACCTATAAAACCATGCTGATCTCCGTGGGATCGGTAAGTAACACACAGGATTTTTTTCTTGGGAATTCTCTTCTACAAATCACTTATAGATATTCAACACTTTTATTCATTATTCCGAGGGACAGAATGCAGATATTTAATTGTGTCAATATAAAAAAGTTCATAGCCTGTTTAATAATAATTTATTTAACACGCAAGAAAACAGAATGTAGATAATTAATTGTGTCAATAAAAAATAGATTATTTACTTCTCAAAAAAATAATGGACAGTAAAATTTCCTTATTCGCGAGGGTTAGAGAGACCGTAAAACTGCCGCGAATACAAAAAACCGCAAATTTAGAAAGGAACTAATACCCATTTAAGGAAAAACGGTTTGGTTCTATGTAAAATGAAAAAGAAAATCATGCGTACTTACTTAGGGCGATGTTATTGATGAAATACACACGACAACATTAATTATAAGCACTGATTTAGTACAGTATATAGGTACAGTACACAAAAAATATTTATCAAAATTCAATATATATCCTAATTTACTCGTAAGCACTGACCGAACTGTTTTTTTAAAGACCCACTGTATTATTTACTGCTTTAGAAAACGGTATTACATGATCAAATCGTAACCGGTAAACACCTTCAAAAGTCAAGAAAACATCACTGCAGTATTACGTACACTAAAACTAAAATTTCTGTAAAGGAAATTCTAAAACTAATCTATAGTATTTTGGATCGCATTTACAAAAATTTTAATTTTTCCTTGTCTCGCTTTTATTTTTAAATCCGTATGAAGTTCTGCATATTCTAGCACGGCATCTTCAATTTTACGTTTAAAGATTAAGCTTCTATTTAAAGATGGATTAGAATCTATAAAAATCCGGATAAGATCATGGGGCAGTTTAATGCCTTCGGTAAGCGTTTTGATATTTAATTGTTTTCCAGGGATCGTACCTTCTACCTCTTCACGTTCGTACTCCAATAGCGCCATTAAATCTTTTAATATTTTTATTTTTTATATCACTACATAGTGTAATGTACGCGAATACGGAAAATTTTAGCCGTAAATATAGAAAATATATCGCAAAATATTGCACCGCGAATAACGAAATCGCAAACAAGGGAAGCGCGAATAAAATTTCACTGTAATAGCTATTTTGAACGTTTCAAGTCTCCTTGTGAAAGAATTCAAGATTAAAAAAAAACGGGTTGAAATAATTCTAACTGCGTAAATAAATGAAATAAACAGCATTTAAAAGTAGGAATAAAAATATAAATGTCAGGAATCAAATCCAATACCACAAGATTTTTAAACCAGCATATTACTATACCGTACAAACGAGTTAGCTATACAGTAATTAATTAGGAAATACAATACGAAAAGTTTATGATAATTTACGGGCGGAATTTAAGCTGTAAATCAAGTTAATATCTGATGGAAACGGTAAGTAAAAGCTAATATTATAAAAAAGATTGAATTTGTTTTAAAATATTCTTCTAGTGTAATATTAAATTAATAAAATGAAATTTAAATTTGTAAACGAGTTTAAAACGTATAATATTACCCCAATATAATGAAAAATACTGTTATCAGTATTTCAATGAATAAATTTTCCTTTCAACGGTCCACATTTTCATTTTCAGAACCGTGTTATTTAAAGAGCGGAAATCTAATTTCAGATTTCAAATTAACTTGAAATGAATTCGTTAGCTTACACCAATGACATTTAGCATAAGTTTACATTTACCGCGAACCTTTTCATTTAAGTGTATTAGGTAGGGCGGTACGTTGTATGAGGACAGATGTAAAATAAGTTAATAAACGAAATAATATTCTACTGTAAGTTAATAAAAATGAAAAGTTATTTACGCTTGCTTGTTCATTCTTGAGAACTGTTATATGATAATATTAAGTTACTGCTAACTCATTTATCACACTTAATGAAAAACCTATTCTTTCTTATATATAAAAAATTGTATATTACCAAGAATAGATCTTTTTTTTCATTATTTCTACAGAATATTATCTCAAAAGACTTTTTTAATGGATCAATCAAGAATAAGAGTGTAGAGACTTTTTTAACAATAGAAAAAAAATTTGGTTCAATACTCCTCTAAAAATGCATTTAAAAAAAAGTTCCATGTGAAAAATTGTACAATTCAAATATTAATATAATCCTAATATTAGATTAAGGCATACAAATTTACGCGAACAGATTTCAAAACGATTTTCATATAATTAAAAAAAAAACAATTTAAACAGGAATTCTATATACGCATTGCCCGTATTGTTTTAGTTTGCTATCTGCCTTATACGAAGCAGCCAATAGTGAGACTGCTTATTTTGACCAATAGTGTGCAGCGGTCGTGCCACATCAACCAGTCACAATGAATCGACCCTGCGTCGATTCAACCAATCGCGAGCCTCACGTCGCTACAGATGAATAAAGAGAAGCGTTCTTTAACAAATAGGGCCTTTCATCTGGAGGTCCTGGGTTCGAATCCCGGTCAGGCATGGCATTTTCACGCAAGCTACAAATCATTCATCTCATCCTCTAAAGCAATACCTAATGGTGGTCCCAAAGGTTAAAAAAAAGAAAAAAATATGTATATATATATATATATATATATATATATATATATATATATATATATATATATATATATATATATATATATATATATATATATCTTAGTGTTGAAATATTTTCTTTTAAATACGACATAAGGTTTTTAAATATTAATGAATTAAGCAATAATTAGTGTACAATTACGAAAAAGATAAAAAAAAAGCTAATACAGTTTTAGGCCTTCCCGTCACGCGGCTAAAGCAACGTTCCGGGAAAGTCCTATAATTGTGGGTTTTTTCTGATGCACGGCTTACACACAACATTTAATTAAAAATATTCATCATTTTATTTAAATATAGTTTTTCGTTTATTTAATTCAATGATTCATCTAAAGCGCAAAAGCATACCGTATTTAATTCACGCGAATGTGGCGGTAGTAGCGGCGACATTCGGCACTAACTAAACTAATGTAATTTCACAACTTATATAGAATAAATTTCGCTTGTACTGTCGGCACATTGGTGTAGTGGCGAGAATTAACGCACCAGGTACTGAGATGTTGTCACAGCTAAACAACACAGCAAACGATTACAACAGCTTTACGGCAGTGCTTTGAAATATTAACTAAATAAAATAAATCATTAATATTTAAAGTGTGAAAGGGGAATTTCCTACAGGGGAAAAAGGGAAATTTCAAGATCGTGAACTATGACACTAGCACTACTTACGGTGACAGGGGGTACTATTGACGCAGTATGCTCAATTAGCCACTAGTTTACAGAATTTTTTGGGTGGGAATGCGATTTTACAAAACTTTTTTTTACAAATATTAATTTTTAATCGTTAAGAAATGTGCCTAAGAAAAATATAACCTTAATTAGACAAAAGCTCAAGTTACTGAAGGTGACCTTTTCAACAACATTACAAGCTTGAGCTTTTAAGTTGAAAATTTAATGGCATCAACGTCTTCATATATAGAAGTAATCTTACAAAGTTTGGTTGAAATCGGTCCAGTAATTCTGGAAATATAAAGTGATCTAAAAGCCGTCACCGAAAACACGTACATACGAATAATAACATCCGGAAAATTTTCATCTGGTTTTTTGGGTTCCTTACGTTTTAAAACGTCAATATCCGTTGAAAAGTGCATACGCCCAAATCGAACCGATTACAATACTTTCCCTTTTAGAGCTATAGCGCTATCTAGAGAGAAAGTAAAATTCAGTAAAAATATTTCGGATACGATTTGACCTCTTTTATCAAACGGTGGAAATTACCTTAAAAATTATACAATATTAAAAATATAATTAGAAAAACTCTCTTCTTGACCGAATTTATCATAAAAATTAAACTTTAATTAGTAATTGCTAAACAATTTAGTAAAAATAATTTGAGTCCCATTTGCCCTTCCTCGATAGCCACCTCTAGATAACAATACAAAGTTAAAAAATATATATATATATGCTAGCTGGATAGGGCGCGCTTCGCTTGCCTGACCGTACAGCCAGGACCTCCGACACGTTCGATATTTTCATTGTTGAAAGAATATTAAATATTTTACAAATATTCATTAAAGAAAAAATAATAATAATTTTATTTCATTCTATCTTTGTTTGCATGATGACAGACATACGAGTATAATAAAGTAAAAGGATTAGTTTTTGCCTAATCAGTATCTTTAATTCACAAGTTTGTGGTAGGGTATCGGTTTATGACTTAAAACCTTTCTTGGGATAACACGAATGTATTCTGAAAATTGGAAAGTAATCGATCGGTCGGTTCTCGTGTGACGCTGTTGCAAACAAACAGTATTCGCACTGATATATATAATGCCATTCCGGGACTAGCTTCTTTCGTCCGACGGTCTATCCAGAAATCCCCGGTCCTCCCTAGGGCATTCCGGAGCACCTGGAACCTCCACAGGTCGCTTTCCTCGCCATTACCATCTAGCCAGAACCGCTTGGATCCTCGCAGCGTCCGTTACCCTTATGGTTATGAGAATAATACTGATAAATAACAATCGAAGCATTCAGGATTTTTAAAAATTTGAAAAAGAAACTAAATTACAAAAGATAGAATAGTAGTAACTACGGTAACAAAAGTACACAGAAAACTACACAACATATTTCTGTTTCCACGGTTCAAAAATATAATAATGAAGTGAAAAGATTAATTTTTTTTCTTTAATATATATTTTTAATCGACAACCTTATCTCCAAGGAGGCTAGGGCCTCGATCTATTTCTTAAAACCTTCCCCGGAATAACACGAACGTATCCTGCAATTTGAAAGCAGTCGGTTGTTTGGTTGTTGTTTCTTCCGAGATGCAAAAACTAACCAACCGAAAAAAAAAACAAGACAAATCTGCGGATTTATCTATAAGATATATATATATACTAGCAGACCCAGCAATTCTTCACTATTGCTAGATTTGAGTATATATATAAACACAATTGAAAGTTGTGTTAAGATTAGTTGTGTTGTTAAAATTAAAAAAAATGAACATTACGGATCTTCACAAAATTTACCTTTTTTATTTTTTATTTTATCCTTCCCCCTTTTTCCACTTTCCTTTTCCCATTTTAATTTTCATATATTTCATTTCCCCGTTTCCCCCGCCCGTTCCAACATTTCCCCTTTCAATTCCTTTCCCTTTTCTTCTCCATTTATCTTTCCCTTATTTCCCTTTTTCCCTTCCTTTTTTTCTCTTTCCCCTTTCCATTTCCTTTTCCCGTTCTTTTTTTACCTTCTTCCCTTTTACCTTTTTCTATTTTTCCATATTTCCCTTTTTCCCCGCGCGTAAATCGGTCCAATAGGTTTTTAGTCTAAACTAGACACACACATGTCGGAAACATTGAAATAGAATCGTAAAATAATTAGTATAGCGTGTGTTGTTTTAACGTCAAACAGATAGCGTTGTTTAAAAAAAAAAACATTTTTTACCTGTCAGAGGTGACTGGTACATCTTAGGTACTTAAATAGTAGGTATATAAAAACAAGCGCGTATTCGAATGCAACGTTGTGTCGAAATTTCAAAGCAATCGGTGAAGAATTTTCGGAGATTTAAAAAATTGAAATAACGAACATTTACATTTTTATTTATATATATATATATATATATAATTTCGGTACTACCTATATATATATATATATATATATATGTAGGTAGTTGTCAGGTTTGTTCGAACATCAGGGCGAAGCTGGGGTATATTTAGCCAAGATAGTTGTGTCAAATCTTTCGGTTATCAGGTTTGAATATGAAGCAAAATTACTTAGTATAATAATATTAATATCTCATCACTCCTAAATCCAATTGACATAAATCTCTGAAATTTTAAATAATTTAATATGAACTTTCATCGTATTAAATCTCAATTTTGAACGACCATTAAAAAAAGAAAAATATTCAAAATGATGTAAAATCATCCCTCCCGTTTTTTATTTTATCCAAAATTTAATAACATTAATATCTTATGTACATATGTAAAATGTCTAATATGTACATAATATCTTATGTACATATATATAGAAATTTAAAAAAAAAATTATTTTCGTGAGAATTAATATTGAGCCAGTCCGGAAACTAATAAAATACAGCCGACATACATATAAGTTTTTTTGTTGGATTAACCTGCAAGGGGGTCTTGTAACGTCTACGTCTGCAAATACCCCGCTACCCAAAATTTTTAACGACTTTATACGTTCTTTTTATAGGGATGCTCTAGCAGCAGTAATAAAGCCAGAGAAGAAGTAAAAAGTAAAAACTGTCAATCTTTGTTACGTATAGTAAGCTTTACCTTGAAACGTTTAATTAAATTTTTATTTACATTTATGTCGTTTTTAACTTATCCATATGATAAAGATTTTTATTAAAAAAAATTTTTATTCAATTTAAGAAAACGAAAATACAAGGTATTCTTTGATCATCATTTTTTAAAATAGCTATTCCTGGTTGAAATAGCAATTAGTAAAAAAAATGGTCAATAACTAGAAACACGGTCGTTCAAAAAAACTCAAATTGACCGAGGATGATGAAAAAAAAATTAGGTAAATAAAAGGACATATTTATTGAAACATCCTCGGGTATAAAGTAACGCTAGGTTAAAACAAATTTAATAAATTTTGTATTTTTTTCAGTTTCTTGAAGATAAATTTAACTAACGAAATGAAAAGAAAAATGAACTGGGACGTAAAATAAAACCAACGTCAATTTTTAAAAGTAATTATCAGGTGAATTTTTAAGCTTCAGAGTCATTGAAAAACTATATCGTTTTAGCCTTTCATCCGGAAGGTCCCAGGTTCGAATCCCAAATACATGAACTGATTTTTTTCACGCTAAAAAATTTCATTTTATATATTTCTGCTCACAAGCTTTCGAGCTAATGTTAACTAACCCTATAAAAAAATAAATAAAAATATCTCATCAAATAGATATATATATATATTAAACATATATATATATGTTTTCTTTTTATGATTGTTTTTAATATTTAAATATTTTAATATCTTCTGAAGACGGATTTTAAACATTATAATTGGATTTTTACTTGTGTGTTGGTAACTGAATTCGGTTTCTAGAGAGTTTACATTTTTTGTTTGGATTTGATTAGAAGAGATTTTTTGAGCATAATGATATTTACTCCTCTAGGACAAATTTATCTACAAAAAATTATTAATTAGTTAATTAATAATTACTTTTTAATTTTTACATAGAAGTACCAGTTAATGATGTTAAGGAACAATTTAGATCAGGAGTAACAGTACAAGGTGAAAAGATAAAGATGCTATGATTTGCTGATGATGTAGTAATTCTACCCGAGAGTAAAAAAGATTTAGAAGAAATAATGAACAGAACGGATGAAGTCCTACGCAAGAACTACCGCATGAAATTAAACAAAAATAATGAAATGTAGTAGAAATAATGAAGATACACCACTTAATGTAAAAATAGGAAGAGAAAAGCTTACGGATGTAGAAGAATTTTGTTATTTGGAAAGTAGAGTTACTAAAAATGGATGAAGTAGGAGCGATATAAAATGCCGAATAGCACGACGAAACGAGCCTTCAGTCAGAAATATTTTTTTGTTTTACATCAAAAATTAATTTAAACGTCAGGAAAAAATTTTTGAAAGTATATGTTTGGAGCGCAGCTTTATATGGAAATGAAACTTGGACGATCGGTATCTGAGAAGAAAAGATTAGAAGCTTTTGAAATGCGGTGCTATAGGAGAATGTTAAAAATCAGACGGGTGGATAAAGTGACAAATGAAGAGGTATTGCGGCAAATAGATAAAGAAAGAAGCATTTGGAAAAATATAGTTAAAAGAAGAGACAGACTTATAGGCCACATACTAAGGCATCCTGGAATATGGCTTTAATATTGGAAGTACAGGTAGAAGGGAAAAATTGTGTAGGCAGACCACGTTTGGAATACGTAAAACAAATTGTTACGGATGTAGGATGTAGAGGGTATACTGAAATGAAACGACTAGCAGTAGATAGGGAATCTTGGAGAGCTGCATCAAACCAGTCAAATGACTGAAGACAAAAAAAAATTCTAATACGCTTAAGTATTGCACTGAGTTACATCTGATTTAATAACAGATGCAGTGATTGAAGTAAACGGAGTAAATAAAAACAACTGAGTAAATAAATAAATTATTGCGATAAAAAAAATTAGTCAAACTCTAGTTTACAGCATTACAAGTTTTAATATTTCCTGTCACTGTAAACAGTCTATTGCTTTTAATTACACTAAAGAAATAACTATTGCCTCATTAAAGTTACAAAAAAGTACTTAGGAAGTTTTTAATTTTTTCAGTGAAAATATATCATTAATATTTCTCAGCCGGATGAATAAGTAAATATTTACTAATTAATTTATAATTTTGTTTTTCGTATTTCTCTCCACGATAAACAATTTTATGATAATATTTACATGAATTTAAAAAAAATAAATAAATCGCTATCGTAAGCATTCTTTTTTTATATCTTTTTTAGTTACTTGTACGAAGTAAAAGAAGTATTGTGATCGCGAAACATTTCCGTCTTCATATTTCAACGGAAATACCTGAATCCATTTTGATTTTGACTAGTTTCGGCGTAACGTCTGTACGTTAGAATGTTCATATGTATCTCTCATAACTCAAAAAAATAACCGAAGGATGTTGACATTTTGTATGCAAATTGTTGTAACAATTAAGTGTGCATCTCCCTTTTTGATTGCAATCGAAATTAAAATTAAAATTTTAATTAATGAAATATTTTGAACTTAAATAGAAGGCACATCGGTTCTAATCAGACTTCATTTCCTTATATTTATTTTTAAATGTATTTTATTTACATTTTTAACCTTTCTTTCTTTTTCTTCAGAAGGAAGAAAAGTTAAATTTTTTTCTTTCTTTAACTTTCTTCATTTTTAATTTAAATATATTGATTTAATATTAATTAACCTGTGATTTAAAAAAAAAATTACAAAATGTAGTGTATAAAAATGTTGTACCTAACTCGGAGATTCTAAAATTGATTTCAATACTAGCCATGATTCCGGTGTACATTAGTGGTCGGGGTTCAATTAACTACACGTTTCAGGAACGGTCGGCCTGAGTCTGTACAAGACTACACCTCACTTACGTATCATACGTACCATTTTCATGTCACTGAGTCGTGAGTTGATTATTGTTCAGAAGTTAAATAGATTGCGACGCACACATTAGGAAAATAAATATAATACTCGGTTTCTAATTCATTTAAAATTAGTAGCACTGAATAGAATACAAAAAAAAAATATGGGTTTTTCGTTTAACTTTGTTTCAATTAATGTTTTTCTGTTTCGGTAATGATTAATCTCAGACCTGATGAACATTAACTAGGCTTATAGTTAATTTAGAAAAAAGTTTTTAAATGTTTTATTTTAATAGTGATCTGAGGTCGTCTATTAGCCTTCTAATTATTTATTGGAATTTTTGGTTACTAACTTATTGAGTATAATTTTTTTTTATCAAAAAAATGTTCACCCATATAAAATTTGTAACGAATTAAAAAAAAACCCCGGAAATGTCATACGGATTAAATATTGCACGATATTGATTTAATATTATAACAATTTATACGAAAGTAATAAAGAAATTGATGCAAAGTGAATCACGTTTAAAAGATCTGAAAATAAATTAACTGCGATCTCAAATAAAATATCCAGTTATAGTTGAAGGTCACGTAAAATAGGTTCATTTAACCGACTACGAAAGATCTATTTAAAAATTATGTACTAAGTACAGTATCTCGTCATATCTCGTAACACAACCGTGATTCCGAAACAGTTTAAATTCGTATCCATTATTCGTTTTATAGGAAAACCTTTATGAACATAATTTATATATATAAAACTATTGAAATATTGACCTTATAAATTACGATTTTTTTTACTACAAAGGTTTATTTACAATGTTCCTCCTAAGTAAGACCATAAGTAAATTATATAATAAATAATTAATAATTAATAATGGAAGACAAGCACTAGTGATACTCATCGTAGAATATAACATTTAGTATGCATAACATGACAGGAAAATACAATTAAACGATAGGTAAATAAATACTTCTCTGTGGCGGAACGGTAGGGTCTCGGCCTTTCATTCGGAAGTTCCGGGTTCGAATCCGTCAGGCATGGTATTTTTCATTTCCTATAAAATTCCATTTACATATCTCACGCACAAGGTTATGTGGCGATATCATCAAGCAAAAGAAAAAAAATATTTTCTTTGTAGATAAATAAAATAATACCTGATAAAACACTATAAATCAATAAAATAAAATATAAATGAATTAAACACGAACCATATTATCATCATCATATGATGATAATCATATGTGCAAAAAATATCCTAGCCAAAAATTAAAATTATTAATCGTGGTGTTTAGAAGGGGATAACGGGGGGGAAAATGAAATCACATATTGGTAAAAATTATGTTTTTTAATACGCTAAATTTTGATCGGTTAATTATAAATTAATATTATTAAAATGTAACATTATTATAAGTACTTGTATAACGTAAACATTTTAGAGTAATTAGATATAATTGATGGAGCATCATATAACGATATACATGTTTAATTAACATATTAGCTATCTAAATCTAAATCAAATCGACTAATGACGTACGTCCTTTGAGTAGTTCGATATTAATCACGTGATTAGTAATTCAAAATTGCTTCTTCAATAAATATGTACCTTAATTTGCACGTGTCTCTTTTAAGTAGCGACTTCTATTAAATGTTTTTTCTATAAAAAATGATATAAAAACTAAAACGGAATAAAATACTTTTATGAATACATTATAACTCGTACAATATAAATTACAGTAACTTGTGCAATAAATTTTAACTCGTATATCTAGCTAAGAGATTCGTTGTATAAATTTAAACATTTATATTAATTTTAACCCTTTTTTTTTGTCTTCAGTCATTTGACTGGTTTGATGCAGCTCTCCAAGATTCCCTATCTAGTGCTAGTTGTTTCATTTCAGTATACCCTGTACATCCTACATCCCTAACAATTTGTTTTACATACTCCAAACGTGGCCTGCCTACACAATTTTTTCCTTCTACTTGTCCTTCCAATATTAAAGCGACTATTCCAGGATGACTTAGTATGTGGCCTATAAGTCTGTCTCTTCTTTTAACTATATTTTTCCAAATGCTTCTTTCTTCATCTATTTGCCGCAATACCTCTTCGTTTGTCACTTTATCCACCCGTCTGATTTTTAGCATTCTCCTATAGCACCGCATTTCAAAAGCTTCTAATCTTTTCTTCTCAGATACTCCGATCGTCCAAGTTTCACTTCCATATAAAGCGACACTCCAAACATACACTTTCAAAAATCTTTTCCTGACATTTAATTTAATTTATGATGTAAACAAATTATATTTCTTACTGAAGGCTCGTTTAGCTTGTGCTATTCGGCATTTTATATCGCTCCTGCTTCGTCCATCTTTAGTAATTCTACTTCCCAAATAACAAAATTCTTCTACCTCCATAATCTATTCTCCTCCTATTTTCACATTCAGTGGTCCATCTTTGTTATTTCTACTACATTTCATTACTTTTGTTTTGTTCTTGTTTATTTTCATGCGATAGTTCTTGCGTAGGACTTCATCTAACTTTAACCCTATTAAAAAAAATTATTTTAAACATGCTTTTGTTCAAAAAAAGATAGCAATTCTTACTAATATTGTTTTCAAGAAAATTACTTCTAAGAAAAATTACTTTCAAGAAAATTACTTTTAAAAAAATGTTCTATTTATGCATTACTAAAAAGAAAAGCGTGGAGCGCGCTCTATTTATAAAATGGCTGTATATGAGAGAGCGCCCCATGCTTTTCATTTTAGTCGTCTCTCCAATAAAAAAAGCACGGTGCGTTGATTTTTTTGTTGTAAGTGTTTACATTTTTATTTTGAATGAAGCGCACACACATGATTCGACTTCTTGTTACGAACGATTTATCTAAAATTACATTTGTATTTTATTAAATTTTTACTTCCTTGTACGAAGTAAAGGAAGCATTGTGTTCGTGAAAAATTTTGGTTTTCAGACTTCAACGAAAATATCCATTTTGACCGTCCCTGAATTCACTTTAATAAGTTTTTTCTTAATTCATTTTGACTAGTTTCGGCGTGACGTCTGTACGTACGTATGTATCTCACTAAACTCAAAAAAGATTAGCCGTAGAATGTTGAAATTTTGGATTAGGACTGTTGTAACATCTAATTATGCTCCTCCCCTTTGGACAGCTACCGACTTGACAAAAAATGTCCAAAAAGGCCCAAAATCCAAACAAAAAATAGAATTTTGGACTTTTTATTAACTGCAGTAACACGCTCGCATTGCGAGGTTTTCAACGATATATGACAAGTGGTGGTTATTTTCATTGGTTTCAGAATTAGACAAATAAAATTTTGATTAATGAAATAATCAAAATACAAAGGGAAGACACATCGGTTCGAATTCGACTTCATTTCCTTTTTTTTTATTTAAATACATCGATTGATTAATAATTATTAACCTGTGATTGTAAAAAAAAACTTTTACGATAAATAATAATTCAATAATAACAACTAAAAAGAAAAAAAATCAGAAGTTATTAGCGAAATAAAGTTTTACGTACTTTAAAAATGCGTGTGTGCAATTTAATACAAGTTCAAGGAAGTTATGTGGTGTCCACATCAGATTTGGTTAAATATATGATTATTTTTATTTATGCATTTTTTTCAGTCTACTTGATAATAAATATCGCTATAAAATTTACTAACCTTCTCCCGTTTAATTTTTAATTTTTTTTTATTTTGTGGGTTGCATCATTATAATTTAAAAAAATAGTATTAGATATATGCGTGTATAAGATTTACACTTATTTACAGAGTAATCAAGGGACTTTTACTCTAACCTAATATTTCAGGTAAGATTGTTGAATTAATAAACGTATAAATATTTGATGTTAATAAAAACTAATATTTGAGGAATTGTGTAACCGTCTACTTTATTTAATAATTGGAGGATCGTATCTCACTTTCAAATGAAATAATTTTAAATGAAGTGCAGCAAAAAATGTGTATATGTAATTTATTAGACCCACAAGAAAGTAATGTTGTGTCCACTTCAAGTTTTTTGGAATTGTATTCTAATTATTACATAATTAAGTCAGTTATACTTAAAATCCGTTTGACGTATTTGAAAGAAATATTTTTCAAGGGCAAAGCCGGAAAAGTTATGTAACCCTTTGCTGTCTTTTAAAAATAGTTTTTTAGAGTAGTTTTTTATACATATGATGCCATTGTTCATCTGGTAATTTGCATCGGTCAAGATCGACCAATCTGTATTATTTCTATTACACATAGCAACATTCTGTTTTACATACAAAGTATTTTTTTTTTTTTTTTATTCAAGCATACAAAGTATTTTTACTTCAAATTATCTCACTTTCAAATGAAATAATTTTAAATTAAGTGCAGAAAAAAACGTGTATATGTAATTTAATAGGCGTAGAAGGAAATCACTGGTGTCCACATCAGACTTTTATATTTAAAACAGAAAAAAAAGATAAAAGCTGTGTTAAAAAATCACAACTACAGAAAGAGCTACAAATGTTCAGGATTTTGAAACTCTTCGTTGTAAAAGTTTTTGTTGTTATTAGTATGCTAAATTCATGAACGTTATTTAATTACGATTAGAAAAAACATTTAACAAAACCATGTGTAATGAAACATAAACCATGGAAAATTTAAGCGACCCGAAAATAGGGACCTGCCTTTTTTAATGTATGAATAAAAAATGTTTTTAAAAGTAATTTTTTGAAAACAAAATCAGTACAAATTGTTTATTTTTTGTTTTGTTATTTATTTATTTGTTTTTGAAAAAAAACATGTTTTTAAAAATGGAAACATTGTTTTTAATTTTTTATTTATTTCCTCCGCAGAAATGAGTTGTTTGCAATCATATTTGAATAAATTAAATTCTCTTACTTTAGAAAATTTCTTCGTAAAGTGTTAATTTGATCAATATTTAACGCTGTTTTTTTTTTTAAGATTTAACACTTAATTGTTTTAATTCTTTAGCAAACCAAAAAATATTTATATGAAGTTTTATTTTATATTATAAACTGGATAATTAAGTTTTCATTATTATAAATGATACCGGTAATTTATAACTAAATCAAATGATCGTTAAAATTTTACGAGTAGAACATAAATTTAAGAGGATTACTTTACAATAGTTATATAACACGTCTGCTCAAAAAGGAGTGTAATGTATTTAGAGTGTATGTATGCACGTATGCATCTATATGTATGTTTGTTCTACCGTAGCAGCACAACGGCTGAACCGATTTAGATGTATGACCCTGCGTTTGTATCCTTATGTTTACCGGAAAACAACATATACGAGTATCGTTTTGTTAAAAACAATTTTATTTATATTACAGAAATTTTTGTTTTTTGAGCGGAAGAAATGATATCTGCGAGACTCTTACCGTAAGGTTTACAATCTCTTTTAAATTTTTTTGGATAGACTTTACTACATCAGTTTTCTCAGAATTAAATTCCTCTAAGTTTTGATAAAAAATGTATATATTAATTAGTCACATAACAGATTTATTGTACTTCGCACCAGAAAAAAACGAATTATCGTCCCCGAATCTTTCTGTTTTACGTTGGAATCGTTAAAACTACAAGAGATACCATTTAATTCAATTCAATTCATTCAATTTTTTAGGTCCAAGAAACATAAGAAACCATCAAGTTTTATATAATTCCTTAAAAATTTCACTACGATCTACTTCACTGGGGGAACTGAAATCTGGGCGAAACTTTTTGTTAGACGTAACTCAATAAAAAATCTTTTTGGACACATGTTTGTATGAATATTTATCATCTCAAACTCGAGAGTCAGTTACAAAATTATTTCCCTTTCTTCCGGAATCATTTTGTACAAAATATATATATATATATATATATATATATATATATATATATAGCGTTCATAAAGTATAGCAACCCTTAAATAACTTTTCCATAATTAAAGCAATGAAATTTAAGAAATAATTCTACCTTAAAACGACATATTTTTTTGTTATCAGATCACCACACCACAAGCATCCAGAGTTGTGTCATCAAATCGATCGATTTAAAAACGCAAACCTGAGCTTTTACATGAACATGTTTGTTTTTAATAAAATTTAAAATTATATCCTTACTCTTTTTAAACGTTTTTAATTACCCCTCCCCATCCGTAGATTCTTAGAGCTATGGTGGTCTCGTACTGTAAAATAGGTCTTTTAAGATAGGATATTAGTTAAATTTCATTTATCTATGTTTAAGTGTTGAAAAATTATTTAAATGTTGGCATACTTTGTTATATCCGGTACACACTATACGCGCGCACACACACACACACACACACACACACACACACACACACACACACACACACACACACACACACACACACACACACATATATATATATACATACACATACACATACACATACATACACATACACATACACATACACATACATACATACATACATACATACATACATACATACACATAACAGAGTATGTAGTAAAAAAAATAGTTAAAAAAAAAAACAGTCATCCTTACAAATAAGAAGCACCACTACGCCCGGCTTACTAGAAAAACTGAATCATTAAGTGGTTTCACGTTACCATTTAAGGTGAATATGCACGGTTGCATATCGACATGCCAAGCCCAGGGAAATCAGGGGGCTAGGAAATGAGGGACAGCCCTCTGTGGAGCTGCCGTTCGCACGTGCTTCCACTCGTGGGCGGTAGCGATGAGGCATGGGGATTCTCACACCCCTCGAGCGAAAAAGACCGAGTCCTGGCTGGGATGCCTCAGGTTGTCTCCGTTAGAGGCACTGGCATAAAGACAGAGTTCCAGCTCCCAGAGTGGGAACCCAGGGACGCATAGCCGGCCCTGTTGGATCCTATTCAGGGGTTTGAAGCGGGTAAAAAGTGAGATCCGACCGGCGGGTCGAGTCGTGGAGGTCCGTTAGAGTAAAGGATACTTCCCTGGGCTGTGTAATACTTAACTGCAGGATCCGGCCCGAGCGAAATAGAAGCGATATTCAGCGCTAAAAGTGATACCTTTTCTCTATTCGGTAAGATATTGCTTGTATAATTAACGTCATTACTTACAGATAAAAGCAACTTAGACAGCTGGTCTCTGATATCTAAGATGTTTTACACGATTCACAGTCATAAAAAATATTGGGTCATGTAAAGTAAAACAATATATTAATGCATGCATCTCTGTAGTAATTTAGTATTTTTATATATATATATATATATATATATATATATATATATATATATTATGTTGAATATGTCGTATCTTACCCAGAATTGAAAATGAAGATGCCAAACTACGTATCTTCTTACCTGTAAAAAAATAATATGGATTAAAACAATTGCAAATAAATTTGATTAAAATGTACGAAATACGTTTATAGGTTAAAACAACAAATCACCAATCGTATGAAAATAAAAAAGTAACATATAGTAATATTAATAGAATAAACTAAAATTGTCTGATGTTCAAGCCGGCATCCCTGAAGTAGAATATCACCGTTTGAAAAAAATTTCATTATTATAACCTCTTTTGTTTATTTCAAAATGTTGGCTCCACTAGAATGATATGATTTTTATTTTCTGATGTGTAAAACCAGTCTAAATTCACTAGAATGTTAAAACCGTATTAATCATGCAAATTTATATAAGTGGATCGTGTGCATCGTTCTGTGTTCAAAATGAGTGTCACCGATTTTCATCGTACCGGAAAACCGATGGAAGGTTTTACTGACGCTTTGTAAAAAAAGCCCGAAATAAAAAAATTAAAAAAAACTGGATTTTGGACTTTTTCTTAACTGCAGTAATAAGCCCTCATAGAAAGCTTTTTAACGATGTGTCATAAATAGTATTTATTTTGGCTGGTTCCAGAGTTATAGCCAAATAAAATTTTAATTAACGAAATATTTGTATGTTACAAGGGGAAGGCAGATCGGTTCGATTTAGACTACATCTTTTTTTTTTTTTAATTTAAATTTATTGATTTGTTAATAATAATTGACCTCTGATTGTAAAAAAAAGTTTTACAATAAATATTAATTCATTAATAACAATAAAAAAAAGAAAAAAATATAAAATATAAGAAGTTAATTATGAAAGAAATAAAATCTTATTTACTTTTTATTTTAAAAAAATTGTGTAAAAATGTGTAATTTAATCGGTGTACAAGTAAGTCATGCGGTGTTTACATCAGATTTTTATTTATCTGAAATTTGACAACACTATTTAGTAAAATGAATATTTTTTTTAAATATTTACAGAAAAAAACTTTATATATTATTTCTTTTTCTGCCCTCTTTACCTAAAAAATATTATTCGCTTATCAATAAAATCGTAATTAAACGAGTAAAACTGAATATTTTTAAGAAAAAATATAATTTTTTCTTCATTTTTCCATTTTTTAGTACATCTCGCTCCGTAATGACTCAACTAAGTCAGGTAACCGCGTATAAGTGGGGTAGACCGCGCTTGAAAGCTGTCTTAAATAGTTCCATAACCTGCTCTTCCTCGATAAAAATATATTACAAAAACCTCGATAAATGCAGGAAAGGTTTTATATTTATGTATTCCGAGATGAAGGTGTTGAGTACGTGCTGGATTCTCAATTTACAGTTAGGAATGCCTATAAATAAACTGTACTAAATTTTGTTTCGCAGCTCAGAGAGAGTATAAATAACACGAGTATGATAAGCTGAGGCTCACCACAGTAACAGATGGCGTTATGTTTGACCAGGAATGATACTACACTGGTAGCGAGTAGTTACGCACGATCTACGGTCTGTAGGTGATGAAGCGTTTTAATCAGGGATTATCAGGTAGCAAATAATCTAACCGAGCTCTTTACGAAGTAGATATCGCTTTATGTCGCCCATATACTATACTGTCATTACGTATTAAACTTTTTTTTTAAATTTCTACCGGAAATTAAAAAAAAAAATACAGTATAAATTAATTTAATAATAATTATTATACCAACTAAAATGAAATATAGATAAAAAAACCCCCCCAAAACAAACGGAAAATGGGTTGCATAACTTTCCCGGCACTGTCCTTGAAACATTTTTATTTGAAATAAGCCATTATTATATTAATATCCTAATATAATAATATTTGTATATTAAGAGTATAATTGCAAAAAAGATGAAACAAATCGGATACCCCTTGATCAAATGAATTTTTTCTAAAAAAATAATTTGCAATGTTAAAAGCATAATTGGGAAAAAACCAAATAATACTTATTTGTCTTTTAAAATAAATATAATTCTTAGTAAAATGTTTTTAATCCCGATTGACTCTCTTCACTAAATGCCATTTTCAATATCAAAATTATACTGTACTAAAAAAATAAAAGTTAAAAAAATAAAATATTTGAGTTCCATTTGACCCTTGTTCGACAGCTACCTAACAATACGTTCGTTAGAACTTCCCCGGTAAGAGTCCGCAGAACTGGAAGGCACGGCGAAGTCAACGATATATATTTACAGTTCTAAACATGACCTTCTTGCATGAGTAAATGTAGGCGTCTAATGATTACGAATATCGGCAGTGATACCGAGTTTGTCAAATGTGGTCTCTGAATTTTTGGAATCTAAATCTACAGGAGATTATCATAACCAGATGAAAGGCACGGCTTTTGAGAAACGGTTTAGCGAAGTGTTAAATCTCCTGGTAGGTAATTCGGTTATTGTCTTAGGCAACGTTCCGTCATCATTCACGTATACGAAAGAAACATAACAAAATCTAGCTGTAATAAGAAAGGGAGTCCAACAAGGATGTTCCCTATCCCCGTTACTTTTTAATCTTTACATAGAACTAGCAGTTAATGATGTTAAAGAACAATTTAGAGAAAGACATATAGGTCACATATTTTAAGGCATCATGGAATAGTCGCTTTAATATTGGAGGGACAGGTAGAAGGAAAAAATTGTGTAGACAGGCAACGTTTGAAATATGTAAAACAAATTGTTAGGGATGTAGGCTGTAGGAAGTATACCGAAATGAAACGACTAGCACTAGATAGGAAATCTTGGAGAGCTGCATCAAACCAGTCAAATAACTGAAGACAAAAAAAAAATCGTGGAAATTTAATGTAAAGTATAATTGTTTATTGTTTGTTGGCAGTTGACGATTTCATAAGTCAAAAAATTCAAGGAAACTACGCAACAATAAACAATTTTAATGATAAAATACTCATGGGCTAACAGATGTGCCGAACAAGGTAAGAAATATTTATCGATAATTTAACATATCTTTATTTGTTTAAATTTAAAATGTATGTGTAATTTTTTTAAAAATATAATAGCGCGTGAATATTAACGTCATTTAGTTTCTTTTATAAGCGTTACGATTTACAGAAAATGCTTGTGAATCGGCCGCCTGAATATTCGTACACGCATTTTCAACTCTATAAGCTAACTGAATTTGGTATAATATAAAACGTTTAACAACAGCCACAGCTTAAAAAACAGATAAATTATCAAAAGTTATAAAAAATAAAAATAATCTTTTAATTCTTAGTCGGGTCCTGCAGGATCCAAGCTAAAAAAATTTATTAAATACAGGTCACATTCAGCGCCCTTGTTTTTTGAAACTTAAATGTTTATTTATTGGCTTAACTATCTAATTTAATAGATTATCTCGATTTGGTACAACCTTATAACAATCCGATCCCCGTGGCAGAATGGTAGCGTCTCGGTCTTCATCTGAAGGTCCCAAATTCGAATCGGGCACGGCATTTTTCATACACTACGAAATTCAATTTTCATATCCCATAGAAAAGCTTCAAGCTTATGTTGTGATATCATCAAACAAACAAAAAAAAAAAAAAAAAAGGCTAAAAAATCACAATTTACTTTAAAAAAGATATGGGTACGTAATTTGTCCGGTGGTGATCGAAGATCAGGGCAAATTTGATATATATATATATATATATATATATATATATATCTGTGCCAAATTAAAATTTTTTCGGTTTTCAAATATGTTGAAAAAACTGTTCAGAAATAATGTTGAACTAAAAAAGCCCCTCATCTTTAAATACGACCGAAATAAAATTAAAAAAAAAAATTAATAAGCATTTTCGTCATACGAAATTTCAGTTTTCTACAACCATTATACAAAGGTCGACAATAACTACCCTTCCCTTTTTTGAATTATTTCAAAACTTAATCCTTTCAATCAATGGCCTTATATAGAAATTCTTTGAGTAAATGTACAATAATTTATTATAAGCCGGTCCAGAGATATTGATCAAAATACGAGCCAACACATCTTGTACGTTAAGTATTTACATATATCTTCTGAAAATTTGTATAACTCTTTTTGTGTTTTTTGACCTAAGGAAATCTTCAAATATTAACATTCGCAAAACCCCGACATTCTAAATTTTGGCCGATCGCTATAATTTCCCTTTAAAGTTATGCTGATACAATAAAGTTAGAATTATAGCCGTGAAAGTAAAAATAATAAAATAATAAATAACGTATTTACAACAAGATAAAAGTAATTTTTTTTTATGAAGTGTAATCAAAAATATTCAGGCATTAACCAAAAAATTTAAAAACCCGTTTACTGGCTTAGGTCGAGGTCAAGAAAATTCGAGCAATGACTACTAAAATTGATTAATCGTGTAACTTCGAATCTTTTAATTACAGTTACGTTATCCCTCTCCATAGATATTTCTAAATAAGAATTAGAAATATTTTTTTTTACTTTCCCGTCTAGATAGCCTTATAGCAGAATAATAACTCTAAAACGGAAAGTACTGTGATCGTTCCAATTTGGGCATATGCGGGTTTCACCGGATCGTGATGTTTTCTTCACACCTAAGAAGCCAAAAAACCAGATGGAAATATTCCGGATGTTAATGTTCGTATGTACGTGTGTATGTGTTTGGTGTCGGCCTCTACATCACTTTATATCTCCAGAACTACTGGACCGAATTTGAACAAACTTGGTCAAATTACTTCTAGATATGAGGTATTGATACCGTTAAATTCTCAACTTAACAGGTCAAGGGAATGAGGCTGTAGAGCAAACTCATCCTCAGCGTCTCGAAATTTCGCCTAATTAAAGACATATTTTTATTAAGCACATTTCTTCACTATTAAGAAATAACCACATTTTCAAAAAAATCTTGCAAAATCGGACTTCCATTTCAAAAAATATTCTAAACTTTGAAGCTTTGTTGTGGTCGCTATGATGGTTGTTTTTCATTGTTTTTTTTTGTACTGTCGTCTAATTACGCGAATAAATTAAACTTAACTAAATCAGGAGCCCAAAATCCCACCAAACGGCCGGACCCGACCAAAAAACATGAATTTTTTAACATTTTTCTCTTTTCTTTTTTATTGTAATCAAGACTTCTTTAAAAAAGTATTTTTTTATAAAATTGAACTTTGATTTCCACTTTGGGGTTCGCGGAAAAAGTATAACAAATACGGTCGTTTGAGGTATCAATTTATACATTTTCAAGGTTGCTGGAAACGATTTCAATACTTAAAATATTTGTAATAGAAATTTGTTTTTTTTTTTTTTAGTAATAGCTTTGAAATTTACGATTTTACCCTCAAGCTATTATTATTATCTTTTAATTATAATGTACGATTTTTTTATATATATCATTAATATATTAATTATATTTATTCATAAATAGCCTCGTGAAGGGATCCTACAACTTTGTAGTTGGCTTTTTTCTTTTATGATGACAAAAACTGCTGTTCTCTAAGAAAGAACACTTTACATTTGTAAACTTAGATAGATGAAATATGAATCGCAATTTTTTTTTATTCTTCTCTGTAATAATTTGTAAAAAAATATGCGTTTTAATAGTTAAAAAAAGAACTACTAAGAAAAAATCATTATTTTGGTGTCGGTAGGTGGTCCAATTTTTCAACAAATATTTATGATTGATTTTTTTTTTTTTTGAAATGACAAGAGACAAGCTGTCTGTACATTTTGTAAAACAAAGTTTTAATTGAAATGTGGTGAAGGTTGTTTTTATTTTATTTAGCCCATTACTGTAAATTCATTTTTTGTTTTGCCAAAATTAATATACGCTTGGTTTATTTTTGCTGACTGAATAAATTTAAAAATAAATTAAGTTTTATTCAAATTAACATGTTACTTGTGAAATATTTTCATTCATAACATTTGGCATTTAGAATACGTATAATTTAAATTTATACGATGTTTTGCGGTCTAGTGCTCATACGTACGACATTACGATTATGTGTGTGTGTGTGTGTGTGTGTGTGTTGTGTGTACGCGCGCACGTTGATCTTGATTCAACTTGTAGAAACCATTTTTTATTTTCACACTGGAAGTCAGCCATTCATTTTTATATTACTATTATTATTTCATACATTTATTTATATTTGATTTTATTTAAATGTTTATTTTTACTTCACATCCAATTTTTTATTCTGTATCCTTTTTTAATAAAGGTTAACGGGTAACAAACATCCACGTGATGTTTGTATGGTATTTATATTAATTATTTATCAATAAAATATCCTTTTTACATGTGTAAAAATTATCTACAGTTTCCATTAATGAATTTGATTCCCCCTTTTTTGTAATTAGTATTAAAGATTTATATCGTGTACAAGACCCTGATTACAATTATAATAAACATATGAGTTAAAAAGTAACTTTTAACTCGATCCTATCTATATGAACAGTGATATGCGGATAATATGAACGTTAGCGTTAAATTAATGGAGTTGTTTCACGGTTTAAAGATATTCAGACTATTTTATATTTTTTAAATTAAATGTTGCACTCTAATACATATAAACCTTTATTATACTAATTTTTGGGAAAGTAGAATTTTCTTTTAGTATGCGAATTGTACGGTTCTTAAAAAAAAAATGTCTAACAACACGGTGTAGGACTTTGCAGTCACGAAAGTCCTACAACTGTGGATTGTTTCCGATGCACGGCTTACACACATAACTTAATTTAAAACATTTATCATTTTATTTAAATATTATATTTTTTCGTTTATTTAATTCAATGATTCTAACTGAAACGCGCACGCATACCGTATTTAATTCGTGCAGGTGTGACGGTACTAGCGGCGACGGTCGGCACTACCTAAAGTAATATAATTTCATAACTTACATAAAAGACATTTCACTTGTTCGGTTTGCAGAATGGTGCAGCCGCGAGAGTACACCAGGTACTCCAAGTGTTCCAGAAAGAGGTATACGATTTTGATTTAATATCATTCTCCCATTTCCCCGCTAATTCTATTGATACTCTACAGACCTTTTAACTAAGGTTCTAAAAATATTCTGAGAAAACCTTCTAGGTTTTATAGAAATAAGATGGCGGCTTTCAAAGCAAAATATCAATTTCAGATAAATTGCAATTTTTATTCGTTAAAAAATAGCTGGTAAAATGATTAAAAACAGATGAAATATTATTAAACAGCTGTTCAAATTGAATAAAACAAGTTAATAATTAGTCATAACCACGACTAACTGTTTTTAATTATTCTAGTTCTAATTATCATCTGTTTTTAATCGTTTTTATCAGCTATTTTGTAACGAATAAAAAAGTAGTTTATCTGAAACTGATGTTTTTGTTTGAAAGTTGTCATTTTGTTTCTACAAAATGTAAAAGATTGAAATTTTCACAGAACATTTTTAGAAACTTCGTTATAACGTCTACAGAGTTTCAATAGAATCCGGTGGGGGAATGGGCGGGTGATATTAAATCAAAAGCGTATAACCTCTTCGTGGGACAGTCTATGTACTGCAATATGTAAAAATATACCAAGTAATAATGAGCAGTTTTGACGCACAATCTTATTTAGTGTTTTACGGCTTGTAAATTATTTACAGCTGATTTACGGAACGACGGGCTACAGAAGAATAGAAAAAAAAGAAAATATTACATGAAAATAATCATAATATGTAACAATATTGCCTAATATATTTCACCCTCCAGCCATGTTTACACAAACGTGTTTACGTACATACATTTTACCAATATGTGTTTAGTATTCCCGACTACATAAAAAGGCGGTTTGGTTTATACTTTAAATATTTACTAATTATATTTTGATTCAACAAGTAAGTAAAAGGTTATTAAACCGATCAGGGACAGGTTATTAACCTGTAGCGAAAGGTTTTGTGTTAATATTAAAGCATATCCTACACACGATACACTCCTAATTACTAATATTACAAGATAATTTGAGTTAATTTCTATTTCCCGGTAGTTAAAGTATAATAAACATTAATAAATTTGGCAAAGTGATTTCTATGAGAACTTATGCTATTTAAAATAGAGTTATAAATGCGGGTTAAAAGTTAGAGGGTGATCAGAAGTCATATATCGGCTGGCCCTGAACATAATAAAAACTTTTACTAAGTGAAATTTTGAGCTCTTTTTTTTAAAATACAAAGATTTTTGACTTACAAATTTTTATCCCAAAATGATCAGAAACTAAAAAAAAAATCTGAAGTGGACACCACATGACTTCCTTGTACGCCTATTAAATTATATATATATACATTTTTTTTTTTAATGAAAAGTACATCAAATTTTACTTCATTAATAACTTCTGATATTTTTTCATACTTTTTTTTATTGTTATCATTGAATTATTATTTATTGTAAAACGTTTCTACAATCTGAGGTTAGTAATTATTAATAAATCAGTATATTTCAATTTAAAAAAAAAGGGAGAAGAAGTCGGATTCGAACTGATAAGACCAAATATTTCATTAATTAAAATTTTATTTGGCTATAACTCTGGAACCATTGAAAATAAATACCACTTATGATATATCGTTGAAAAGCTCTCAATGAGTGCTTATTACCGCAGTTAAGAAAAAAGTCCAAAATCCAAACTGTTTAGGATTTTGATCTTTTTTTTGACACTTTTGGTTCAATCGATTGCAATCAAAAGGAGAGGTGCACAACTAGATGTTACATCAGTCCTAAATCCAAAATTTCAACAATCTACGGCTAATAGTTTTTGAGTTATTTGAAGTACAGTTATCCGAAACTAGTCAAAATGGATTCAGGGATGATCAGAATGTATATTTCCGTAAAAATCTGAAAACCGAAATTTTTCGCGATCACAGTACTTCCTTTACTTCGTACAAGGAAGTAAAAATAATGGTTTTAGTCGTAATTTTCTACCCCCTCCAGATTTGTTATTTTTCTTTCAAATTTAGTACAGATAAATTTGGATGGAAAATTAGCAACACCTTTACCGATTTTTTTTTTCGTTTGATGATATTGCCATATAAGCTTTACGTTTATGCATGGGATATGGAGAAAGGAATTTTGTAGAGTATGAAAAATTCCATGCCCGATCGGGATTCGAACTCGGGACCTCTGGAAGAAATGCTGAGACACTACCAATCGCGCCACGGAGGCCGGCAATTTAATAATCTGTTATTCTTTTTTTAGTTTTAATCTATCAACTGTAGTAAATAATACAACCAGTATGTAATCTTTCGTTTTTTACAAAATAAATAAAGTATTGTATATATTGAAGACAGCAACAAGGTTTTTTCAGAATTTCATAGAAAAATTAAATTTTACAGGGTTGTTCCATTTTATAGTTATTTTTTGTTTTCTCCGACCGGTTTTCCAGTTACCGCCGGGTCTAGGTGTGTATGTGTTCAGGCAAATGCAATTACCGCTACCAGCTTGCCAGGCCTAAGGTAACTGCAATGTAAGTGTAAATGTATCGGTAAACATGCAGTCTGGAACAGAATCAGGTCGACCATCCCTGAGATGTATGGTTTATTTGAAACCGGACTACCAAAGAACAACGGTATTCGCAGTCTAGCATTCAACCCCATATAAAAGCGACTGCTTTTATAAGGACTCAAGCCTTACAACTTTCGACTTCGATAATCAGTTGATTTTGAGATGATGATTTTAATCACTAGACTAACCCGGCGGGTATTTCGTACTTTTTACACTGCTAAAAATCCTGGGTTATAAGTTATCAAAGTCTGTTGCAATTCACCGCTTATTTTGCTGTGACCCGTAAAAAGTAACCTAGGGGAATCAGATCGGGCGATCCTTCAGACCACAAATCCCTCGAACTGATTCGTTCACCAAAGACATTTAGTAAAAAAGTCATTAATGTGTTAACTGTAGCGCCATATTTTGGATGAACTGGCATTTTTCCCGCCACCTCCCCATTCGGTCGCCCTAAAGCATATGACCAAATGTATGTGCCACAAACGACTACTGAGCCTTAAACAGTTTAGCGACTAATCATCTAATAGCTCATAATCAGCTTACCTAACAGCATGAACGGACTAAGCACGCTGCCATACACCAACGGCTTACGTGTCCCAACCGCTCACTTGTCACAAAACTAAAATTAAAACCGGGGAGGTGCACCCCTTGTTATTATAATAAAAAGACAGCAATTTCCTGTCACGCCTAGGTCGCTGCATGCCAGAAAGTACCTGTCCACCATATTAAAGCGCTTGGAGCCCTAACTTAATATATCTAGATTAGCTTCCCGCAGCAGCAAGGTAGGGTCTTATACCCTTAGATAAACTACCGATGTCGGTTGAACAAGGCGACCGCATCGAGGAACTCCCACACCGTCCGACAATGCGGCTCTCGCCACACTGACTCGACGTTCGTGAGCGGCCAATTTTCCCCTTGACCTCTAAGTTCCAGGGTGGCCCGGTCTCTGGTCCCCCCAAGAGCAGGGCAGTCAAACATCATGTGTTCATTTGACACGAACTCCCCGCAGACGCACAGCTCATCAGCCGCCAGGTGGAACTGAAACAGATATTGGTGTAAATTCACATGGTTGGTGAGCACCTGGGCACCCGTCGCCCTTAAAGACGAACTTGAGGCATACCATCCCCCCAGATCCAGTATAAATTTATACAAGGATCTTCCCTTATTCGTGGCTTGCCATTCCAGCTCTCATGCATCCATCACGAGGCTCTGCAGCCTCTTCTGCAGTCGGAAGATGGGCAACTGAACGAAATTTAGATCCGGTGCATTGAGATCACCGTTCCGCTCCGGTACTGGCCCGGCCCTAAACCGCATCCCAAATACCTTGGCCTCCAGACCTCTTCGCAACTTCCACATGGCTGCCCGAAATTTCACCATTAAATCGAGTGGGCGCCATCTTGTTGAGGTTTGTTAAAACAGCACAATAACGATCACTGTTGATTGTATTTAAAAAAAAAATTCGACCAAAATGTGCGATCTACTCGCACCGACCAAGATTCCAATTTATGGGGGCCGTGAAATTCATGGGGGTTAGTTGACGACCATAGTCGTGTATTTTGTGAATTTATTCAATCTCCCATATGAAACCACGCTTCATTTGAAAAAAAAAAAAAAAAAAAGGAATGGTGAGGATAACTATGGAATTTTTATCAATAGAACGTTTAAAAAATTGACAATATTTTAGTATTTTGGAATGATCTGTAGTTTACAGTTCTGTTCTTACAGATTTATGTGCAGTAGCAAGTCCGATATCTTGTAGGTATGCTAGCTTACGTATTGACTTGATGGACTTTCGGCCACAGCATCTGAAATATTGATGCAATTATTGATTCCTATAAACGAAGCAACACGAAACGAACCACGTGTAATCACAACTCTCCAACTGATGTCTTGGTTTATTACTGAGCGACCTCCAACGAACCCACAGGGCAACTAATCTAACCACGAAAGAACAGTTACACTACATAATTCTAAAGCATACTCCACAGCGACTTTCTAAACGCTCTGTTTAACTTGTATAACTTAACTTACATAAATGGATAAACATACCATCAAAATAACGTGCAAGGAGATGCTACAGTTTTAAAAATGAAAATTTGACTCGGCTACAATTTAAGTCTGTATTTAATGTGTAAACATATCAATAATTTTATAAAATGAAAGATATTTAGGAAAAGGATAGATATTTATTATAGCCTTAAAGTTATGGGTTCGAGTCACTGTCAAGTAATATATTTTGTTTTTACGTTTTAGCCACGTCTCAACTTTATTGAAAAAGGAAGATAACGGTAAAGTGACATTAACTGATTATATGAGTTACAGGAGAAAATATTTAAAAAAATAAATAATTTTGGTTTTCAGATAGTAATTTAAACAAAAGATGGTTGAAGTAAATGAGAAAACCATAAGTAGAGGAGAAATGCCGGTTTAAACGCAATTTCAAGGTCATTCGACGCTGTGAACCCCTGGTGCGAGGCTAGATGAGGCGAGGTGAGCACCTCGTGCGAGGCTATAACAAGGCGAGGTGAGCACCTCGTGCGAGGCTATAACATTGAGCTACTGACAGCTCCGTGGCGTGAGTGGCAGAGTTTCAGCCTTTCATCCGGAGATCCCGGGTTCTAATCCCGGTAAAATAATAAAACCTTTTAAAATATAAATATACAAATTTAATAAAAACTATAACAATTACGTCAACGAACAAGTAGATATAAATCGTTATTATTTTCCTTATGAAAAACGCTAAATAACTGCACAATCATGTTATGTGAACCCTGGTGCGAGGCTAGATGAGGCGAGGTGAGCACCTCGTGCGAGGCTATAACAAGGCGAGGTGAGCACCTCGTGCGAGGCTATAACATTGAGCTACTGACAGCTCCGTGGCGTGAGTGGTAGAGTTTCAGCCTTTCATCCGGAGATCCCGGGTTCTAATCCCGGTAAAATAATAAAACCTTTTAAAATATAAATATACAAATTTAATAAAAACTATAACAATTACGTCAACGAACAAGTAGATATAAATCGTTATTATTTTCCTTATGAAAAACGCTAAATAACTGCACAATCATGTTTAGACCTGCTTATCTATTGCACACACATCTGCTCAAGTTTTAACAACAATTTTTTCCTTATAAACAGGAAACGCTTATCAACCGCTTGTTTCGACATCCTTATCACCAATCACATCCGCTCGACTCTGATTAAAACAAAAATTAATCTTTTCTTTATAAAACAGAAAAACAGTCAACCCCGCATCCTACCAACTGGTATAATTAGCGAACTTCGAACAGTGCACTACCATTTCAAAAGTGGATTTGATTGCAGACGAAGAGTTTATACTGTACGTTGTTGAATGTGATATATTTGAAAATTTTGATCCGAATATTGGTGAAGTATATGTTTATATTGAATCAATTCGGAATATATATGAACGAAAGAAGAAGAAGCATCATAGTAAATAATCAGGTAAGTGTTTTGATTCTTAATAAGATAAGTTATGTAGAAAGCATTAATGGTGTTCTCACCTAACTTTTAGTTCAAACACTATTTTAAAAAACTACCTAAGATAAGTCAGTGTCTTAAGAAATTAGAAATAATAACAGTAAAATCTCTGAAAATATAAATTTAATAAAAAAGTAGAATAATAAATTTTAAAAATTAAAAGAGAACTATTAACAATGTCCGCTATTATGTTATGTCATATAGATATAATTAAAATTAAATTTTGAAATATATCTGAAAAGTTAAACATATTTATTTAAACAAAATCGAAAATGTATGACTAGTTTACGAGCTCAAAATGCCACATCCATATCGTTAATATCGTATCGATTATAATTCGATATATCGTCCTAACCTAAAGTATTCGATATATCAGCATAACGTATTTTTAGTCGATGTTAATTTACGCGCGCAATTTTCCACATCTAATACCGTTTATATCGTTTCATCCTAACTTAATTAGTCGGTGTTAATATTAAGCATGCAAAGTGATACATCCAGTATAATTAAAATATAAATTATCCATATCTAACATTAATCAAAAAACTAGAAAAAGTATTTTTTCTTATTTGTTTAAGATATGCTCAATAAGCTGCCATATAATATCGTATTACAACTTTACGTAACTCTTCAAGTTTTTTCGGCTGCAAATAAAAATTATTATAAAAATTACATCATGCTTCATGTGGGTAACAAAAAAAATATATGTAAGGTACATAAAAACGATGTAAACGAATATAAAATGAACATAAAAGATCATGAAAGAACCATAATCAAACGTGAAACATACATAAACGAACATGAACCATACCTGAACAGTATACGAAACGAACATGAAACTTACATGATAAAAACATGAATTCAACATAAACGAACATGAAACAACTTAATCAATCATAAAATGAAAATGAAAGAGTTATAATTCAAATATTAAAGATCATAACAGAAACGTAAAAACGTCAAACAAAATGAAAATGAAAATTATTATAAACAAATATGAAATGAGCATAAAAACAATGTCAACTTTGGACGATTTCTTCATGCTTACATTGGAATTCGTAAGTGTAAATCGTACTAGTGCCTTTATCTTCTGATAACCAGCATTAGAGTTACTTAATCAGTCAAATTTAACAAGATACATAAAAACGATGTAAACGGATATAAAATGAACATAAAAGATCATGAAAGAACCATAATCAAACGTGAAACATACATAAACGAACATGAACCATACCTGAACAGTATACGAAACGAACAAGAAACTTACATGATAAAAACATGAATTCAACATAAACGAACATGAAACAACTTAATCAATCATAAAATGAAAATGAAAGAGTTATAATTCGAATATTAAAGATCATAACAGAAACGAAAAAACGTCAAACAAAATGAAAATGAAAATTATTATAAACAAATATGAAATGAGCATAAAAACAATGTCAACTTTGGACGATTTCTTCATGCTTACATTGGAATTCGTAAGTGTAAATCGTACTAGTGCCTTTATCTTCTGATAACCAGCATTAGAGTTACTTAATCAGTCAAATTTAACAAGATACATAAAAACGATGTAAACGAATATAAAATGAACATAAAAGATCATGAAAGAACCATAATCAAACGTGAAACATACATAAACGAACATGAACCATACCTGAACAGTATACGAAACGAACATGAAAGAAACTTACATGATAAAAACATGAATTCAACATAAACGAACATGAAACAACTTAATCAATCATAAAATGAAAATGAAAGAGTTATAATTCGAATATTAAAGATCATAACAGAAACGTAAAAACGTCAAACAAAATGAAAATGAAAATTATTATAAACAAATATGAAATGAGCATAAAAACAATGTCAACTTTGGACGATTTCTTCATGCTTACATTGGAATTCGTAAGTGTAAATCGTACTAGTGCCTTTATCTTCTGATAACCAGCATTAGAGTTACTTAATCAGTCAAATTTAACTATAACTCAGTTGAGTTTGGTTTGATTTACGACTACATTAAAACTTAAGTAAATGTACAAGACATCTAAATTTAATTATCAAATGGACTTTACTCGTTTAAATCTGATCCGATTTCAAATGTTATTTGAGTTCCATCATATTAGTGGTCATATGTTGTATACCTGACTGGATACACATAGACGAGGTAACGCACAGGCTTTTAATAATCGTTTTTTCCTATTCGAGGTCAAGACGTCGCTATCGATCACGTGATACCATTTCAATTTTTTTGTAATATCTGAAACAAATTAAAATAACATATATCGTAACATTGTTTTTTTTTGGTGTGTTTCATTATATATATTATTTATTTTATTTGTTTAAAAGTATTTTTTAATTGTATAAAGTATTTTTTTAATTGTATTTATTTTAATTGTTTAAAAGTATTTATTTTTTTTTTAATTTATAAAGTATTTTTTTAAATTTAATTAAATAATTTATTTGATTTGATTTGATTGAAAGTTATTTGATAATACCATACTGTTCCATTAGTATTTATTTTTTTAATTAATTAAAGTAAAACTTACCTTGCTAATTAAGATGAAAATGTAATGATCTCTCTCCGATCGATGTATTCACTTTCAATAACAGATTGCGAATGATGAAATCACACAAATTTTTTCACTTATTTACAATCACAACCGGATTTAAACGACGCAAGTTATAGGTAAGAAATTAAAATAAATACGATTCGTGGAATTATTTATCGTATCGATAAGAACAAAAAAAAAAAAATAATTGGCTTGTGGTTTTAATTATTAAAAAAAAAACATTTTCCTTATCGCATCCGCTCTTATTAGAGACGACGTTCCAGTTCGCACGTGCGCACTAACGGCTAGTGCGCATGCGCCGATTCATATACAAAAACGGCCCGAAAGAGAGAAGAGAGAAAATAAAGAGGGAAGGGGCAGGATAGGCATTCGTGTATCGGAGACTGCAACAATGGTATAGAAACGGTGGCTATGTGTGTGTGTGTGTGTGTGTGTGTGTGTGTGTGTGTGTGTGTGTGTGTGTATTAATATTACTGTACCATAGCAAATACGATTCTTGGAATTATTTTTCGTGACGATAAGAATAATTTATGACTTTGATAAAAAAAATAATTGGCTCAATTCGCGGAATTAATTATAATGACGATAACAATAAAAAATTATTTATAGCGTTGATAAGAAATAATTGGCTCGACCGGATGTGATTAGTAGATAAGAACTTAAAATAAAAATAATTTATGGCTTTGATAAGAAAAATAATTGACTCAACCAGATGTTGTTAAGCAATTAAAATAAATATTGATAATAATAATTTATGGCTTTGATAAAAAAAAAAAAATAATTGGTTCAATTCGTGGAATTAATTATCGTGACGATAACAATAAAAAATTATTTATAGCGTTGATAAGAAATAATTGGCTCGACCGGATGTGATTAGTAGATAAGAACTTAAAATAAAAATAATTTATGGCTTTATAAATTATATTAGGTATACATCATATTAGTGGTCATATGTTGTATACCTGACTGGATACACATAGACGAGGTAACGCGCAGGCTTTTAATAATCGTTTTTTTTCCTGTTCGAGGTCAAGACGTCGCTATCGATCACGTGGCTTGGGTGTGGTACTTTGTGCGCGTATGATAATTTCCATGTTTCTTTTGGTCGAGATGACGTAATGGTTTTTTCCTGTTCAAACATGTTTGAGCTCACGCGGCTTGGGTGTGGTACTTTGTGCGCGTGTAATAACTGTCATGTTTTCTATTGGTCGAGATGACGGCATTGTGTGAGTGGTGGGAAGAAGAGGTATATAATGCGTTATTATAAATACTGTTTAACTCATTCACTTCTTGTAACTCGCTGTGTTCGCTTGTATCTCATGTTTATATTGATTCAATACGGAATATATATTTGAACCAAAGAAGAAGAAGCATCATATTAAATAACAAGGTAAGTGTTTTGATTCTTAATAAGATATGTTTATGTAGAAAGCCTCTAAGCATTAATGGTGTTCTCACCTAACTTTTAGTACAAACACTAATTAAAACCTTCCTAAGATAAGTCAGTATCTTAGAAATTAGAAATATTAACAGTAAAATCTCTTAAAATATAAATTTAAAAAATTAAAAGAGAACTATTAAAAATGTCCTCTTTTATGTTATGTCACATAGATATAATTAAAATTAAATTTTGATGTATATCTGAAAAATTAAACATTTATTTAATTAAACAAAATCGAAAATGTTGTTTCCATTATAGAAACATCTAATTAAAAAAGTAAATATAATTACATTGTCTATGCATATAATCTTCGCTCATATTATATAACGAATCATGTTTTTTTAAATTGCAAATTTTATTGTAATCTGTACAACGTAAGTTATAGACTACTCATGCTTCATGTGGCTAACAAAAAAAAATATGTAAGGTACATAAAAACGATGGATATAAACGAATATAAAATGAACATAAAAGATCATGAAAGGATCATAATCGAACGTGATACACGCATAAACGAACATGAACCATACCTGAACAGTATACGAAACGAACATAAAAGTTCATGAAACTAACATGATAAAAACATGAATTCAACATAAACGAACATGAAATAACTTAAACAATCATAAAATGAAAATGAAAGTCATAATTCGAATATTAAAGATCATAACATAAACGTAAAAGCATCCTAAATTATTATAAACAAATATGAAATGTGCATAAAAACAATGATAACTTTGGTCGATTTCTTCATGCTTACATTGGAATTCGTAAGCGTAAATCGTACTAGCGCCTTTATCTTCTGATAACCAGCATTAGAGTTACTTAAACAGTCAAATTTATCTGTAACTCACACGAGTTTGGTTTAATTTACGACTAAGTTAAAACTTAAGTATACAAGACAACTAAATTAAATTATCAACTGAACTTTACTCGTTTGATTAACTCTTATCCGATTTCAATTGTTATCGATTCATTCTTACGAATCGATACTGTGTACACACATCCGGTTGAAAATTAAAACTCAAGTAGCTGCTCCCTTTAAAGTCCGCCAACTAGGTACTTAAGCTGTCTCCTCTAGGCGATTTCTTCAGTCCTGCATTGGATTTCGTGAGAGTAAGTTGTACTAGTGCTTATATTCGGATAACCAGCCTTAGATTTACTTAAACAGTCAAATTGTAAGTTATCCGAGTTTGGTTTGATCTACGCCTACAACATCATAATTGTTAGCTTAATACAGCAATTAGACCGACTACGATAAACTTAATGTAAGTATATAAGACTACATAAATATTATTCGCATTATTAATTCTCACCCGATATATAGGCTCATATTCGACCACAATCTAATTCGTGATTGTTACTGTTTTTTGTTGCAGGAACATGTCTGGAGAAAACCGTTACAAGAAGATCAGACTCTCTGCGATCGATCAAGTCGGCCGGTTCATCCTTGTTGAAAACGCATTCAATTGCAACCTGGCCACATATTACTACAAGAATGACAATCAAACAAACAAGGACATCGGACCACTTTTAAATTCTATGAAGCTTGAAATCGGAACGTTGCTGACCGAAACGGTTGATCGCTATGGTTCTATAAAATACAACATCTTAATCGAGCTGTCGTACGAAAAGCCAATGATCGATGAGTATAGAGACATATGCTTCAAAACAAAAAACTTTGCGGTCATCAACGTGAACGATATCGAACATTCGATAGAAGCTGCGTTCGAGTCATTGCTTCGCGAAGAGACCAATTTTGAAGGAAAGCAGAGCGGTTGGACGCTTCTGAGTATTGATGGGGTCTTAGTTCGCATAAATCGTTACCGTCCACTCAAAGGGTCATCTTTCATTCCTCTACCTAAATCCATCCTACACAAACATGCCGTCGTCAACGTGAAGAATAACGACGATCTTTGTTTCGTATGGTCGATCCTGTGCAAGTACGTGCAAGGTCGTGATCGTAATCGTATAGATAAGAGATACGACGCCCTATTAAACAAATACAATTTTGGTTCCCTTAACTTTCCAACACCTTTGAGTGATGTCTACAAATTCGAAAAAATGAACGATGGGGTTTCTGTAAACATTTACTCGGTAGATGAAAACGAAAACATCATTCCGATAAAGGTTTGTTCTGCTGAAAAACATGACCATTTTGATCTTTTGTTGCTAGTCGAAGGCGATCGCCATCATTTCTGTTTCATTTCCGATTTCGAAAGGTTGATAGGATCCCAGCTGACGAAACATGAGCATGGAATTAAGATTTGTAAAAGGTGTTTCACCTACTACAAAACTGATAAAGATTGTGCAAGAAAAATGGCGGATCATCTCGAAAGATGCAGCAGTAATCCTCCTGCAAGAGTAGTTCTCCCCGAAGTGCAGGAAGACGGCTCTCAACCCGTATTGCAATTCAAGAATTACCATCATATGTTTCCAGTTCCTATAGTATGTTACGCCGATTTTGAATGTATCTTAAAACCGATCGCAAAGTGCTATCCTAACCCCAAAAGTTCATACACCGTTTCTACGGAGCAGCACATCCCCATGAGCTATTGTGTGTATTTTGTAGTTCATCCTTCCACGCCGGAAGCCGTTCGAAACGTGATTCCAACAGACCCTATACTTTACAGAGGAAAAGAAGCGTCCTGTTCGTTTATGCAACTCCTCCATGACGTAGCTGCTCGTGTTGGTGAAGTCCTAAAAGTGTACAAAGTAATGGAAATTTCTGAAGAAGACAGAAATTCCTTCGACTCAGCCACAAAGTGTCAGATGTGTAATGTGAAATTCACCCCTGAGGTCCGACCGGTGAGAGACCACTGTCACATCACAGGAAACTACCGCGCAGCACTATGTTCCATATGTAACCTGAAAAGGGTTAGTCGGACCTTCATCCCCGTTTTCATACATAACAGTTCAAACTATGATTCCCATTTCATCGTCAGAGAACTAGGCTATGACGAAAAACAAATCACTGTGATCCCGAACTCTACCGAAAAATACATCTCCTTTTCGAAGAGAATCAACGACCGTATTTCCGTTCGCTTTATCGACACCTACCGATTCATGGCCTCCAGCCTAGATTACCTTGTAAAAACCATACCTACCGATAAATTCAACCATACCAAAAGGTTTTTCAACGAATCGGATATGCCCCTTGTTACCAGAAAAGGAGTCTACCCATACGAGTACACCACCTCTTGGGAAACCCTAGAAGAGACCTCTCTTCCTCCGATAGAGGAATTCTACAGCAGTCTCACGGGATCGGGTATATCCGAAGATGACTATGAACATGCGATAAAAGTGTGGGACCATTTCAAAATAAACACACTAGGTCAATATAGCGATCTTTACCTAAAATGCGACGTGCTGCTCCTGTCGGACGTTTTCGAAAATTTCAGATCCCTTTGCCTTAGGGAATATAGTCTAGACTGTGCGCATTACTTCACCCTGCCTGGTTTCTCGTTCGATGCGATGTTGTTCAAAACTAATATCCAACTTGAACTGATCACAGATTACGACATCTACATGTTCTTTGAAAAAG
Source organism: Lycorma delicatula (assembly GCF_047948215.1). Lineage (NCBI taxonomy): Eukaryota > Metazoa > Arthropoda > Insecta > Hemiptera > Fulgoridae > Lycorma > Lycorma delicatula. The sequence goes on from NC_134465.1 coordinate 12,238,008, forward strand.
GTATCCGCGGTGGTATTTCGGTTTGTGTTAAAAAACATGGGGAAGCAAATAACCCCTACATCCCAGATGGATATAATCCCCATCAACCGCCCAAATACCTCATCTACCTTGACGCCAACAACTTATACGGCTGGGCCTTGAGCCAATGTCTTCCGTACAAGGATATACGGTGGGTAACGACTGAAGAAAAAGATTCTGTGATGGCAAATTTCATGGCCATACCAGACGATGGTCCAACCGGATATATACTCGAAGTAGATGTCGAATATCCCTCACACCTCCACAATGCACACAGTGACTTTCCCTTTCTGCCTACGAACGAAACCCCTCCGATCTCTAATTACCCCAAACTCATCCCATCGTTACGGAACAAGTCGAAATATATCTGTCACTTCTCCACCTTAAAACAGGCGATTAGAAACGGACTTCGGGTTACCAAAGTTCACAAAATGTTGCAGTTCGCACAGTCCGCATGGTTGAAGGGCTACATTGAGCTCAACACGCTGAATCGCCAAGCAGCTCGAAATGAATTTGAAAAAGACCTCTTTAAACTGATGAACAATGCAGTTTTCGGAAAATGTATGGAGAACGTCAGAAAGAGGGTTAACATCGAATTGGTTTCCTCTGAAAAAAGGCTGATGAAGCTCATCAGTAAACCTACCTTTCAGGATAGGATCATATATAATGAAACTCTATGCGCCGTTCAGTGCTCTAAGGAAAAGATATATTTCGACAAACCTATATACGTGGGTCTGTCCGTGCTCGAGTTGAGCAAGACTCTTATGTATAACTTTCACTATGATGTTATGAAAAAAAAGTACGGATCGAAAATATCTCTACTGTACATGGATACGGACAGTTTTTTCTACGAAGTGAAAACTGACGACTTTTACCAAGACCTGCAAGAAAGTACGTTCGCAGATTACTTCGACACGTCCGACTACCCGGTAGCTCATCCCTGTCACTCGCTGAAGAATAAGAAAGTGATAGGAAAATTCAAGGATGAGTGCAGCGGAATACCGATCCGAGAGTTCATCGGCTTGAGAGCAAAACTATATACGTTCAAAACTGGTCCTGGAAAAATTATCAAAAAAGCTAAAGGAATAAAAAAGAATGTAGTTAAAAACGAAATTGAATTTGAAGATTATAAAAAGTGTTTGCTCGATAGTAATACTGTTGTGTACAGGACCATGAAGATGTTTAGATCTAAAAAACACATAATCGAAACTATCCAACAGAACAAATTAGCTCTAAGTTATTTTGATGATAAACGTGTCGCTATAGACAGACTAAATACTCTGCCGTGGGGTCATGTCAGTATCCCGCTGGAATTGAATCAAGTATTTAACGATAGGACCGAGGCGACCACATCGGAGGATGTGATGGAGTAATTCGTGGCTAACATGGTATTCATATTAAAACATGGTCTGGAAGTGGGGTTGGAAGGCCAGCTTCTGGAGGTTGGCGGCGGGGGTCCAACAGGATCGCCGTCGCTGGATGCCCCAGGAGACGCTGGAAACCCTCACGGAAGGGCAGCACATGAAGAGCCACTAGCACGCGCGGAGACGATGCTATATCATAGTGTGTTCCATACCGTTTTGTGAGAGGGAGAGGTTTTTAGTAGGTCCCTGTGTCCGCAGGAAACCCCCCATACCCCACACTTCTACTGAACATCTGGCTGCAGATTAAAAAATATATATATATAAAAAAGGAAAACAGGTATTTTAACGTTACGTTATACATATTTAAAAAAAAAAAAAAAAAAAAAAAAAAAAAAAAAAAAAAAAAATACAAAAAAGAAAAAAAATTCGAGTGTTTTATAGTAGGCCTCTCGGGGAGAGATTTCACTCATGTAAAAAAAAAAATCTCAACGCGCCGCTGTTGCTACCTCCAGGGTGGTGTGGAAACGCAACAATCATTTTTTACTTATTTATGTAAAAACAATAAGTGAGAAATGAACCCGAGACCTACGGATGAAAGGCCGAGACAATAAAAACTATAACAGCGAGCGACTGAAAGCTATGATCTTCCATTCCACAGTAATCAAGCGAGAAATAACGTTATTTATCAGTTTGGCAATTATGATATTCTCACCTAAATTTTAGCTCAAACGTTATTTAAAACCTCCTTAGATAAGAAGGTATCTCACGTCTCGAAGAGGCAGTCATTAATGCTTACAGACCTTCTACACTTATGTTTTTCAAAGAGATAAATATTTAAAACATTTAACTTATTAAGATGATGATGATGATGTTTAATAAAATCCAGTTCCGATCTGTCACTTTTAGAAAATATTTAACTACACCTTTTAACAATTATTTAAAGATACAAACACAATGCAGGAGCATAAATGATATGACTAGTAGTCTTTGAATAATATAACGGGATGTAACTGTACGAGGGAAAACGATGTATCAATTCTTAGAAACGGTATATGTGTGAGTGTTTACGGAATGCGCGTGATCGATAATTTTAAAAACAGGATGCGATAACAGTGTAGAGTTAATTGCCAAACTGATAAATAACGTTATTTCTCGCTTGATTACTGTGGAATGGAAGATCATAGCTTTCAGTCGCTCGCTGTTATAGTTTTTATTGTCTCGGCCTTTCATCCGTAGGTCTCGGGTTCATTTCTCACTTATTGTTTTTACATAAATAAGTAAAAAATGATTGTTGCGTTTCCACACCACCCTGGAGGTAGCAACAGCGGCGCGTTGAGATTTTTTTTTTACATGAGTGAAATCTCTCCCCGAGAGGCCTACTATAAAACACTCGAATTTTTTTTCTTTTTTGTATTTTTTTTTTTTTTTTTTTTTTTTTTTAAATATGTATAACGTAACGTTAAAATACCTGTTTTCCTTTTTTATATATATATATATTTTTTAATCTGCAGCCAGATGTTCAGTAGAAGTGTGGGGTATGGGGGGTTTCCTGCGGACACAGGGACCTACTAAAAACCTCTCCCTCTCACAAAACGGTATGGAACACACTATGATATAGCATCGTCTCCGCGCGTGCTAGTGGCTCTTCATGTGCTGCCCTTCCGTGAGGGTTTCCAGCGTCTCCTGGGGCATCCAGCGACGGCGATCCTGTTGGACCCCCGCCGCCAACCTCCAGAAGCTGGCCTTCCAACCCCACTTCCAGACCATGTTTTAATATGAATACCATGTTAGCCACGAATTACTCCATCACATCCTCCGATGTGGTCGCCTCGGTCCTATCGTTAAATACTTGATTCAATTCCAGCGGGATACTGACATGACCCCACGGCAGAGTATTTAGTCTGTCTATAGCGACACGTTTATCATCAAAATAACTTAGAGCTAATTTGTTCTGTTGGATAGTTTCGATTATGTGTTTTTTAGATCTAAACATCTTCATGGTCCTGTACACAACAGTATTACTATCGAGCAAACACTTTTTATAATCTTCAAATTCAATTTCGTTTTTAACTACATTCTTTTTTATTCCTTTAGCTTTTTTGATAATTTTTCCAGGACCAGTTTTGAACGTATATAGTTTTGCTCTCAAGCCGATGAACTCTCGGATCGGTATTCCGCTGCACTCATCCTTGAATTTTCCTATCACTTTCTTATTCTTCAGCGAGTGACAGGGATGAGCTACCGGGTAGTCGGACGTGTCGAAGTAATCTGCGAACGTACTTTCTTGCAGGTCTTGGTAAAAGTCGTCAGTTTTCACTTCGTAGAAAAAACTGTCCGTATCCATGTACAGTAGAGATATTTTCGATCCGTACTTTTTTTTCATAACATCATAGTGAAAGTTATACATAAGAGTCTTGCTCAACTCGAGCACGGACAGACCCACGTATATAGGTTTGTCGAAATATATCTTTTCCTTAGAGCACTGAACGGCGCATAGAGTTTCATTATATATGATCCTATCCTGAAAGGTAGGTTTACTGATGAGCTTCATCAGCCTTTTTTCAGAGGAAACCAATTCGATGTTAACCCTCTTTCTGACGTTCTCCATACATTTTCCGAAAACTGCATTGTTCATCAGTTTAAAGAGGTCTTTTTCAAATTCATTTCGAGCTGCTTGGCGATTCAGCGTGTTGAGCTCAATGTAGCCCTTCAACCATGCGGACTGTGCGAACTGCAACATTTTGTGAACTTTGGTAACCCGAAGTCCGTTTCTAATCGCCTGTTTTAAGGTGGAGAAGTGACAGATATATTTCGACTTGTTCCGTAACGATGGGATGAGTTTGGGGTAATTAGAGATCGGAGGGGTTTCGTTCGTAGGCAGAAAGGGAAAGTCACTGTGTGCATTGTGGAGGTGTGAGGGATATTCGACATCTACTTCGAGTATATATCCGGTTGGACCATCGTCTGGTATGGCCATGAAATTTGCCATCACAGAATCTTTTTCTTCAGTCGTTACCCACCGTATATCCTTGTACGGAAGACATTGGCTCAAGGCCCAGCCGTATAAGTTGTTGGCGTCAAGGTAGATGAGGTATTTGGGCGGTTGATGGGGATTATATCCATCTGGGATGTAGGGGTTATTTGCTTCCCCATGTTTTTTAACACAAACCGAAATACCACCGCGGATACCTTTTTCAAAGAACATGTAGATGTCGTAATCTGTGATCAGTTCAAGTTGGATATTAGTTTTGAACAACATCGCATCGAACGAGAAACCAGGCAGGGTGAAGTAATGCGCACAGTCTAGACTATATTCCCTAAGGCAAAGGGATCTGAAATTTTCGAAAACGTCCGACAGGAGCAGCACGTCGCATTTTAGGTAAAGATCGCTATATTGACCTAGTGTGTTTATTTTGAAATGGTCCCACACTTTTATCGCATGTTCATAGTCATCTTCGGATATACCCGATCCCGTGAGACTGCTGTAGAATTCCTCTATCGGAGGAAGAGAGGTCTCTTCTAGGGTTTCCCAAGAGGTGGTGTACTCGTATGGGTAGACTCCTTTTCTGGTAACAAGGGGCATATCCGATTCGTTGAAAAACCTTTTGGTATGGTTGAATTTATCGGTAGGTATGGTTTTTACAAGGTAATCTAGGCTGGAGGCCATGAATCGGTAGGTGTCGATAAAGCGAACGGAAATACGGTCGTTGATTCTCTTCGAAAAGGAGATGTATTTTTCGGTAGAGTTCGGGATCACAGTGATTTGTTTTTCGTCATAGCCTAGTTCTCTGACGATGAAATGGGAATCATAGTTTGAACTGTTATGTATGAAAACGGGGATGAAGGTCCGACTAACCCTTTTCAGGTTACATATGGAACATAGTGCTGCGCGGTAGTTTCCTGTGATGTGACAGTGGTCTCTCACCGGTCGGACCTCAGGGGTGAATTTCACATTACACATCTGACACTTTGTGGCTGAGTCGAAGGAATTTCTGTCTTCTTCAGAAATTTCCATTACTTTGTACACTTTTAGGACTTCACCAACACGAGCAGCTACGTCATGGAGGAGTTGCATAAACGAACAGGACGCTTCTTTTCCTCTGTAAAGTATAGGGTCTGTTGGAATCACGTTTCGAACGGCTTCCGGCGTGGAAGGATGAACTACAAAATACACACAATAGCTCATGGGGATGTGCTGCTCCGTAGAAACGGTGTATGAACTTTTGGGGTTAGGATAGCACTTTGCGATCGGTTTTAAGATACATTCAAAATCGGCGTAACATACTATAGGAACTGGAAACATATGATGGTAATTCTTGAATTGCAATACGGGTTGAGAGCCGTCTTCCTGCACTTCGGGGAGAACTACTCTTGCAGGAGGATTACTGCTGCATCTTTCGAGATGATCCGCCATTTTTCTTGCACAATCTTTATCAGTTTTGTAGTAGGTGAAACACCTTTTACAAATCTTAATTCCATGCTCATGTTTCGTCAGCTGGGATCCTATCAACCTTTCGAAATCGGAAATGAAACAGAAATGATGGCGATCGCCTTCGACTAGCAACAAAAGATCAAAATGGTCATGTTTTTCAGCAGAACAAACCTTTATCGGAATGATGTTTTCGTTTTCATCTACCGAGTAAATGTTTACAGAAACCCCATCGTTCATTTTTTCGAATTTGTAGACATCACTCAAAGGTGTTGGAAAGTTAAGGGAACCAAAATTGTATTTGTTTAATAGGGCGTCGTATCTCTTATCTATACGATTACGATCACGACCTTGCACGTACTTGCACAGGATCGACCATACGAAACAAAGATCGTCGTTATTCTTCACGTTGACGACGGCATGTTTGTGTAGGATGGATTTAGGTAGAGGAATGAAAGATGACCCTTTGAGTGGACGGTAACGATTTATGCGAACTAAGACCCCATCAATACTCAGAAGCGTCCAACCGCTCTGCTTTCCTTCAAAATTGGTCTCTTCGCGAAGCAATGACTCGAACGCAGCTTCTATCGAATGTTCGATATCGTTCACGTTGATGACCGCAAAGTTTTTTGTTTTGAAGCATATGTCTCTATACTCATCGATCATTGGCTTTTCGTACGACAGCTCGATTAAGATGTTGTATTTTATAGAACCATAGCGATCAACCGTTTCGGTCAGCAACGTTCCGATTTCAAGCTTCATAGAATTTAAAAGTGGTCCGATGTCCTTGTTTGTTTGATTGTCATTCTTGTAGTAATATGTGGCCAGGTTGCAATTGAATGCGTTTTCAACAAGGATGAACCGGCCGACTTGATCGATCGCAGAGAGTCTGATCTTCTTGTAACGGTTTTCTCCAGACATGTTCCTGCAACAAAAAACAGTAACAATCACGAATTAGATTGTGGTCGAATATGAGCCTATATATCGGGTGAGAATTAATAATGCGAATAATATTTATGTAGTCTTATATACTTACATTAAGTTTATCGTAGTCGGTCTAATTGCTGTATTAAGCTAACAATTATGATGTTGTAGGCGTAGATCAAACCAAACTCGGATAACTTACAATTTGACTGTTTAAGTAAATCTAAGGCTGGTTATCCGAATATAAGCACTAGTACAACTTACTCTCACGAAATCCAATGCAGGACTGAAGAAATCGCCTAGAGGAGACAGCTTAAGTACCTAGTTGGCGGACTTTAAAGGGAGCAGCTACTTGAGTTTTAATTTTCAACCGGATGTGTGTACACAGTATCGATTCGTAAGAATGAATCGATAACAATTGAAATCGGATAAGAGTTAATCAAACGAGTAAAGTTCAGTTGATAATTTAATTTAGTTGTCTTGTATACTTAAGTTTTAACTTAGTCGTAAATTAAACCAAACTCGTGTGAGTTACAGATAAATTTGACTGTTTAAGTAACTCTAATGCTGGTTATCAGAAGATAAAGGCGCTAGTACGATTTACGCTTACGAATTCCAATGTAAGCATGAAGAAATCGACCAAAGTTATCATTGTTTTTATGCACATTTCATATTTGTTTATAATAATTTAGGATGCTTTTACGTTTATGTTATGATCTTTAATATTCGAATTATGACTTTCATTTTCATTTTATGATTGTTTAAGTTATTTCATGTTCGTTTATGTTGAATTCATGTTTTTATCATGTTAGTTTCATGAACTTTTATGTTCGTTTCGTATACTGTTCAGGTATGGTTCATGTTCGTTTATGCGTGTATCACGTTCGATTATGATCCTTTCATGATCTTTTATGTTCATTTTATATTCGTTTATATCCATCGTTTTTATGTACCTTACATATTTTTTTTTGTTAGCCACATGAAGCATGAGTAGTCTATAACTTACGTTGTACAGATTACAATAAAATTTGCAATTTAAAAAAACATGATTCGTTATATAATATGAGCGAAGATTATATGCATAGACAATGTAATTATATTTACTTTTTTAATTAGATGTTTCTATAATGGAAACAACATTTTCGATTTTGTTTAATTAAATAAATGTTTAATTTTTCAGATATACATCAAAATTTAATTTTAATTATATCTATGTGACATAACATAAAAGAGGACATTTTTAATAGTTCTCTTTTAATTTTTTAAATTTATATTTTAAGAGATTTTACTGTTAATATTTCTAATTTCTAAGATACTGACTTATCTTAGGAAGGTTTTAATTAGTGTTTGTACTAAAAGTTAGGTGAGAACACCATTAATGCTTAGAGGCTTTCTACATAAACATATCTTATTAAGAATCAAAACACTTACCTTGTTATTTAATATGATGCTTCTTCTTCTTTGGTTCAAATATATATTCCGTATTGAATCAATATAAACATGAGATACAAGCGAACACAGCGAGTTACAAGAAGTGAATGAGTTAAACAGTATTTATAATAACGCATTATATACCTCTTCTTCCCACCACTCACACAATGCCGTCATCTCGACCAATAGAAAACATGACAGTTATTACACGCGCACAAAGTACCACACCCAAGCCGCGTGAGCTCAAACATGTTTGAACAGGAAAAAACCATTACGTCATCTCGACCAAAAGAAACATGGAAATTATCATACGCGCACAAAGTACCACACCCAAGCCACGTGATCGATAGCGACGTCTTGACCTCGAACAGGAAAAAAAACGATTATTAAAAGCCTGCGCGTTACCTCGTCTATGTGTATCCAGTCAGGTATACAACATATGACCACTAATATGATGTATACCTAATATAATTTATAAAGCCATAAATTATTTTTATTTTAAGTTCTTATCTACTAATCACATCCGGTCGAGCCAATTATTTCTTATCAACGCTATAAATAATTTTTTATTGTTATCGTCACGATAATTAATTCCACGAATTGAACCAATTATTTTTTTTTTTTTATCAAAGCCATAAATTATTATTATCAATATTTATTTTAATTGCTTAACAACATCTGGTTGAGTCAATTATTTTTCTTATCAAAGCCATAAATTATTTTTATTTTAAGTTCTTATCTACTAATCACATCCGGTCGAGCCAATTATTTCTTATCAACGCTATAAATAATTTTTTATTGTTATCGTCATTATAATTAATTCCGCGAATTGAGCCAATTATTTTTTTTATCAAAGTCATAAATTATTCTTATCGTCACGAAAAATAATTCCAAGAATCGTATTTGCTATGGTACAGTAATATTAATACACACACACACACACACACACACACACACACACACACACACACACACACATAGCCACCGTTTCTATACCATTGTTGCAGTCTCCGATACACGAATGCCTATCCTGCCCCTTCCCTCTTTATTTTCTCTCTTCTCTCTTTCGGGCCGTTTTTGTATATGAATCGGCGCATGCGCACTAGCCGTTAGTGCGCACGTGCGAACTGGAACGTCGTCTCTAATAAGAGCGGATGCGATAAGGAAAATGTTTTTTTTTTAATAATTAAAACCACAAGCCAATTATTTTTTTTTTTTGTTCTTATCGATACGATAAATAATTCCACGAATCGTATTTATTTTAATTTCTTACCTATAACTTGCGTCGTTTAAATCCGGTTGTGATTGTAAATAAGTGAAAAAATTTGTGTGATTTCATCATTCGCAATCTGTTATTGAAAGTGAATACATCGATCGGAGAGAGATCATTACATTTTCATCTTAATTAGCAAGGTAAGTTTTACTTTAATTAATTAAAAAAATAAATACTAATGGAACAGTATGGTATTATCAAATAACTTTCAATCAAATCAAATCAAATAAATTATTTAATTAAATTTAAAAAAATACTTTATAAATTAAAAAAAAAATAAATACTTTTAAACAATTAAAATAAATACAATTAAAAAAATACTTTATACAATTAAAAAATACTTTTAAACAAATAAAATAAATAATATATATAATGAAACACACCAAAAAAAAAACAATGTTACGATATATGTTATTTTAATTTGTTTCAGATATTACAAAAAAATTGAAATGGTATCACGTGATCGATAGCGACGTCTTGACCTCGAATAGGAAAAAACGATTATTAAAAGCCTGTGCGTTACCTCGTCTATGTGTATCCAGTCAGGTATACAACATATGACCACTAATATGATGGAACTCAAATAACATTTGAAATCGGATCAGATTTAAACGAGTAAAGTCCATTTGATAATTAAATTTAGATGTCTTGTACATTTACTTAAGTTTTAATGTAGTCGTAAATCAAACCAAACTCAACTGAGTTATAGTTAAATTTGACTGATTAAGTAACTCTAATGCTGGTTATCAGAAGATAAAGGCACTAGTACGATTTACACTTACGAATTCCAATGTAAGCATGAAGAAATCGTCCAAAGTTGACATTGTTTTTATGCTCATTTCATATTTGTTTATAATAATTTTCATTTTCATTTTGTTTGACGTTTTTACGTTTCTGTTATGATCTTTAATATTCGAATTATAACTCTTTCATTTTCATTTTATGATTGATTAAGTTGTTTCATGTTCGTTTATGTTGAATTCATGTTTTTATCATGTAAGTTTCTTTCATGTTCGTTTCGTATACTGTTCAGGTATGGTTCATGTTCGTTTATGTATGTTTCACGTTTGATTATGGTTCTTTCATGATCTTTTATGTTCATTTTATATTCGTTTACATCGTTTTTATGTATCTTGTTAAATTTGACTGATTAAGTAACTCTAATGCTGGTTATCAGAAGATAAAGGCACTAGTACGATTTACACTTACGAATTCCAATGTAAGCATGAAGAAATCGTCCAAAGTTGACATTGTTTCTATGCTCATTTCATATTTGTTTATAATAATTTTCATTTTCATTTTGTTTGACGTTTTTACGTTTCTGTTATGATCTTTAATATTCGAATTATAACTCTTTCATTTTCATTTTATGATTGATTAAGTTGTTTCATGTTCGTTTATGTTGAATTCATGTTTTTATCATGTAAGTTTCTTGTTCGTTTCGTATACTGTTCAGGTATGGTTCATGTTCGTTTATGTATGTTTCACGTTTGATTATGGTTCTTTCATGATCTTTTATGTTCATTTTATATCCGTTTACATCGTTTTTATGTATCTTGTTAAATTTGACTGATTAAGTAACTCTAATGCTGGTTATCAGAAGATAAAGGCACTAGTACGATTTACACTTACGAATTCCAATGTAAGCATGAAGAAATCGTCCAAAGTTGACATTGTTTTTATGCTCATTTCATATTTGTTTATAATAATTTTCATTTTCATTTTGTTTGACGTTTTTACGTTTCTGTTATGATCTTTAATATTTGAATTATAACTCTTTCATTTTCATTTTATGATTGATTAAGTTGTTTCATGTTCGTTTATGTTGAATTCATGTTTTTATCATGTAAGTTTCATGTTCGTTTCGTATACTGTTCAGGTATGGTTCATGTTCGTTTATGTATGTTTCACGTTTGATTATGGTTCTTTCATGATCTTTTATGTTCATTTTATATTCGTTTACATCGTTTTTATGTACCTTACATATATTTTTTTTGTTACCCACATGAAGCGTGATGTAATTTTTATAATAATTTTTATTTGCAGCCGAAAAAACTTGAAGAGTTACGTAAAGTTGTAATACGATATTATATGGCAGCTTATTGAGCATATCTTAAACAAATAAGAAAAAATACTTTTTCTAGTTTTTTGATTAATGTTAGATATGGATAATTTATATTTTAATTATACTGGATGTATCACTTTGCATGCTTAATATTAACACCGACTAATTAAGTTAGGATGAAACGATATAAACGGTATTAGATGTGGAAAATTGCGCGCGTAAATTAACATCGACTAAAAATACGTTATGCTGATATATCGAATACTTTAGGTTAGGACGATATATCGAATTATAATCGATACGATATTAACGATATGGATGTGGCATTTTGAGCTCGTAAACTAGTCATACATTTTCGATTTTGTTTAAATAAATATGTTTAACTTTTCAGATATATTTCAAAATTTAATTTTAATTATATCTATATGACATAACATAATAGCGGACATTGTTAATAGTTCTCTTTTAATTTTTAAAATTTATTATTCTACTTTTTTATTAAATTTATATTTTCAGAGATTTTACTGTTATTATTTCTAATTTCTTAAGACACTGACTTATCTTAGGTAGTTTTTTAAAATAGTGTTTGAACTAAAAGTTAGGTGAGAACACCATTAATGCTTTCTACATAACTTATCTTATTAAGAATCAAAACACTTACCTGATTATTTACTATGATGCTTCTTCTTCTTTCGTTCATATATATTCCGAATTGATTCAATATAAACATATACTTCACCAATATTCGGATCAAAATTTTCAAATATATCACATTCAACAACGTACAGTATAAACTCTTCGTCTGCAATCAAATCCACTTTTGAAATGGTAGTGTACTGTTCGAAGTTCGCTAATTATACCAGTTGGTAGGATGCGGGGTTGACTGTTTTTCTGTTTTATAAAGAAAAGATTAATTTTTGTTTTAATCAGAGTCGAGCGGATGTGATTGGTGATAAGGATGTCGAAACAAGCGGTTGATAAGCGTTTCCTGTTTATAAGGAAAAAATTGTTGTTAAAACTTGAGCAGATGTGTGTGCAATAGATAAGCAGGTCTAAACATGATTGTGCAGTTATTTAGCGTTTTTCATAAGGAAAATAATAACGATTTATATCTACTTGTTCGTTGACGTAATTGTTATAGTTTTTATTAAATTTGTATATTTATATTTTAAAAGGTTTTATTATTTTACCGGGATTAGAACCCGGGATCTCCGGATGAAAGGCTGAAACTCTACCACTCACGCCACGGAGCTGTCAGTAGCTCAATGTTATAGCCTCGCACGAGGTGCTCACCTCGCCTTGTTATAGCCTCGCACGAGGTGCTCACCTCGCCTCATCTAGCCTCGCACCAGGGTTCACATAACATGATTGTGCAGTTATTTAGCGTTTTTCATAAGGAAAATAATAACGATTTATATCTACTTGTTCGTTGACGTAATTGTTATAGTTTTTATTAAATTTGTATATTTATATTTTAAAAGGTTTTATTATTTTACCGGGATTAGAACCCGGGATCTCCGGATGAAAGGCTGAAACTCTGCCACTCACGCCACGGAGCTGTCAGTAGCTCAATGTTATAGCCTCGCACGAGGTGCTCACCTCGCCTTGTTATAGCCTCGCACGAGGTGCTCACCTCGCCTCATCTAGCCTCGCACCAGGGTTCACATAACATGATTGTGCAGTTATTTAGCGTTTTTCATAAGGAAAATAATAACGATTTATATCTACTTGTTCGTTGACGTAATTGTTATAGTTTTTATTAAATTTGTATATTTATATTTTAAAAGGTTTTATTATTTTACCGGGATTAGAACCCGGGATCTCCGGATGAAAGGCTGAAACTCTGCCACTCACGCCACGGAGCTGTCAGTAGCTCAATGTTATAGCCTCGCACGAGGTGCTCACCTCGCCTTGTTATAGCCTCGCACGAGGTGCTCACCTCGCCTCATCTAGCCTCGCACCAGGGTTCACATAACATGATTGTGCAGTTATTTAGCGTTTTTCATAAGGAAAATAATAACGATTTATATCTACTTGTTCGTTGACGTAATTGTTATAGTTTTTATTAAATTTGTATATTTATATTTTAAAAGGTTTTATTATTTTACCGGGATTAGAACCCGGGATCTCCGGATGAAAGGCTGAAACTCTGCCACTCACGCCACGGAGCTGTCAGTAGCTCAATGTTATAGCCTCGCACGAGGTGCTCACCTCGCCTTGTTATAGCCTCGCACGAGGTGCTCACCTCGCCTCATCTAGCCTCGCACCAGGGGTTCACAGCGTCGAATGACCTTGAAATTGCGTTTAAACCGGCATTTCTCCTCTACTACCATAGAAAAGAACAAGTATGAAGAGCTTTATACCGAAAAGAAATGTACTAGTATTAAGTATTAATTTAGTAATTCATTTTATAAAGAAATTCTTTCTTAAAATTATTTGAATGGCATGTAGTATGCCTATTTACGGTGTAATACTTTTGTATGTCTTTACGGGACAAAATAGTAACAATGAGAAAGTCAAAAAAGCAAAAAAAACTTTTGAAAGAAATGTGATATAACGAAATAATTTTGAATATTAAATGAAATGAAAAAGTTCAAGATAAACAAATTTGGAGACATATAGAAGAAAAGAAATGGCAGAATGAAATGAAACCAACGTAATTGAACAATATTTTAAGGAATTCAAGGTTATATGTAATAACCAATTAAACTTAATGATATATATATATATATATATATCTTTAAGTAGATCAGCGGATATGTATTATACAATATTCTAAACATTGACAACCGGAAAATTCTCGAAGTGGCATACAAAACACAAGATTTTTCACAATTTTTATTTTTCTACGTGGTCATCTTTAAATTCGATTCATTTAGACCATTCGTTCTCAAAATGGGCGATAACGCCCCCTTGTAGTCGCTGGAGGCCTTCAAGAGGGGCGGTAGAAAGCCCACAGAAAATTGAGGTCGTTCAGGCGGTCTAGGAAGGCGATTGTTGATTAAAAAAAAGGCAAAAATTATGTAAATATCTACTACACTAGTACAAAAAATGAAAGGAACCCTGATCTAGCTTTAATGAAAAATTGTGAGGTCATTAATGTAGCGTGTTGCAGTTTTTGACTTTTGTTCATTTTGTGCCGACGTATTGAATCTTTAAAGACTGAGACTGCAACATCAACCGCTCTCGGCTTAATCCAAGGTCATGTCACAGTTTCAATCATTAAAGATTTCAATATCTTGGCAGAGCATTAACGAAAACCAAAAATTTCAACACTACATTAAATACCTCACATTTTGTTATTAAAAGTAGATCAAAACCCTTTAATTTCCATATTTATTTATATTAATACGTCGCTTAGATCGGGAGATATGCTGTATCGTAGACAAAAGTGGCAATTACTCTTTAAAGTGGATTATTTGAAAATAAATGAAAGCTTAAGTCTTAAGCTTTTAAACGATTTTAGTGCAGTTTACTGAAAACATTTCGTTTCCCCCATGTGCTCCATCATACACGAAGAAAAAATTTCAAATTTTTAAAACTTTTCTTCTTAGTGATTTTTTTTAATTTGATCATTTTAGAAATCTGAAGTATACTGTCCAAAACTAGAGTATTCAAGCTTTGATTCTTTTTATATTCGTCTCTCTAAGCATCTTGGTTGCAAAGTTAAAGTAGTTTGAGTATAATCATTTTTTTATCATAATATCCCTTTAATTTTTTGTATCTTCTTTGTTTTTTGAGGAGAAAAAAACAACCGAGTAAAAAAATCAAAAAAAATATTGGGAAAGCAAAAGAAGTTCCAAAATATTACGTAAACGTGATCCTTAGTAATCCGGACGAACAAAAAAAAACCACTCCTTTAAGATATACTAATAATACGGTTTCATTACGTTTATAGTAAGGTTATTCTACGACCAACCTGGAGTTATGTCGTGAAGTTATGTAACATATATGTCATGTTACATCCAAAACAAAGCAACGAGCAATTGCAGAGACAAAAATATACTTAATTTCCCTGAATGGAGGCTTCGTGTAATTTTGCTTTGCTTCTGGCAGTTATATGAGCTTTGTAAGTTATATTTATTCCTGGAATTATTTTTCGAGTTAGAATTTTTATTGTAACTATTATTTTGTCTATAAAGTGGTTTGGAGTTTTATAATTCGTGCATTCCTGTATCGATTCGTTTGGTAGGTTCCATTTCGGAGTGTATTTTTGATTTGATTGAAACTGTGTATGATTTACACCTTCTGTACTCTGTCGTTGTAATGGGCGTATGAGGGTAGAACTGAGTCGGAAATCCATTAAGCTTTGAGCGGTTAGTACCATTTTTAAATTTTCTGGTAGGGACCCGATGGATAAATTATCTATGGCTCACAGGGAATGATGAAATTCACGAATATCTAGAGCTTCCGACGGTTCGAGAGATTGTGAAACAGCGCAGGAAGAAGTTATAAAACAAGAAGTTTGTACTTATAGTACACAGGCAATTTATCATCAAAATAGGTTGTATTAGAAAATCCTTACCTACCGATTGATCTTTTGTCCATGCGTTAGGGGTGATGAGGGAAGCTTCAATCTTCAGATTTTTAACATCCCCCATAGATTTTTGAAAAACTCAAAAAGTTTTTGAAATGAGTTTTTCTCTGAATCTATGCATTTTAGAAAAAAGTTTTACAAACAAAAAATATAGAGGACATTCTCCTCTACAATTAATGTCTTCAAGTTATGCCGTATAATTTTAAATTGAAATACTAGGTGGCGTTGAATTTATAAAAAACGTTGTAAACGAAGTAGTAAACGACTAGACCGGTTTCGAACACGTGCCCAATTCACAACATTTTCACACTTTCACAAGCTACAGCTCCAAAACGGTAAGTCGTACAAGAAAATTGTTTAAATAAAAGTTGTCTGTTTTTTGAGATTAACAACTTTTTCAAATGCAATACAGACGAAAAACAATTTTTTCCGGTGAAAAAACCGAAAAAACACGTTTTTTACAACTTCATCGCCAATTTCAATTTCAAATTATACGGCATAACTTCAAAGAAATTAATTGTAGAGGAGAATGTCCTGTAATTTTTTTGTTTGAAAAACCTTTCTCTAAAATGCATAGATTCAGAGAAAAACGCATTTCAAAAACGTTTTGAGTTTTTCAAAAATCTATGGGGGGATGTTAAAAATCTGGAGTTAAGCTTCCCTCTCACCCCTAATATATGGGAAAACATCGATCGGTAGGTAAGGATTTTCAAATAAAAATACAAATTGACTGTACTATTAAATAATTAATATCATGAACTTTAATCACATAGATTTTTTTATTTTATAATTTGTTGTTATATTTATAAGTTATCTTATTATGACGTATTGTAAATAAAATATTTTTATATTGTTAATCACAATAATGATTTATTTATTACTTATTTTGCTACTATATTTGTAGATTAAAGTAATTTAACTATTAAAATGTATTACTTGTTTTGTCTGCTTTCTTTAAAAAATAAATAAATAAATTTTAAAAAATGTTTATAATTCTCAGAGGTATAAATAGTATAATAATTTATTCATAAACGTGTATAATTAAAAAAGTTTTAGGATGAAAAATTATGAAAGTTATCGACAAATGAATATACCGAGGCTTTTGGTGTATATAAAAAAAAACATTTAAATGTTAAAATGATAAAAAATGAATGGAATTGAAGTTTCAAACATTTAAAAAATTTTATGACTAACTGCTTTTTTTTAGCTTAATATAGATTAGACAGTTTGTTATTTTGCAACCTTGATTTTTCAGTTATATTGAAATAGCTCATTAACATACATTAAATCCTTGGGTCGTTTTCATCTAGAAGTTTAATCTTTTGTTCGCACATAAACATATATCGTACATATGCGATATATATATTAGTATATACTATATATATACGGTATCGTATATGTATATGTATATTCTATTCTCATAGACGTAAAAAGGAATAATAAAAAAAAATTGAATCGTTTGAAATTTAGTATAAGAAAAAACCGTTGAAAATTCGATGGGTCAACAAAATTTAAATGAAAATATATTTAAACAAATAAGAAAAGAAAGAAATCTGTGACAAAACCTTGTAACTAGATCAACTAAGTCGATGGACAACGAATTAAAAAAATCTGATATAATTAATTTGGTGATAGAAGGACGTGTAGAGAAAAAATCTGTATTGTAAAACAAAACTGTAGGAGATATAGATTACAGGATATGTACTACAAGTGAATATAATGAAAAAAGTTCATATAAACATCGGTTGGAAACTCTTTGTTTTCGAATTACAGCTACCGAAAGATTTCGCTCGGATTTCAGCTCTTCTAATAAAAAGAATACTAATAAAAAGAATTATAATTTTTGGGAATAAAGTTGGAAGGTTTCTTATGTAATTTGAGTTGGGAAATAGGATAAAATTGATCCTAGAACTGCAACGACAGTAGTTTTTAAGATAACCGATGTAAAACAAAATTCGGTATGAAAAACAAGTTTACTTCTAGGTTTTTAATATAATAGCTTTGTTAAATGACTAATAAGTATGGAAATTCTAACTTGTAGAGAATTTAATTTTGAGAAAATTAACGTACATACAGCCGGTAAAAAGTAAATAACAAGTTTTAAAAATCGAATTTTTATTTTAGAAAAATAAATGAAAAATAGACAGAAAATAGTATATTATTCTTTCTGTACCTAATAAACATTATTCTTAATATAGCAAAAAACATGAAATGATAATCGGTAAAAATTCCCTCCTCCCAATGTACATAGCACTCTGTCCGGGGTAAAGTAATCCGGTGGCTTTCCGTACCGTTTCAGGATCGTTTCGTATAAATTCAATAGAATTTCGTATTTTAATGAGTATCTCTCTCTTTAATATTAACTTTTTGTCGATATACTACCGTTTTCGTACGACCCCAAATGAAGTAATCTAAAGGCGTTAACTCAGGTGATCGGGGTGGCCAATCGATCGTTCCACCGCGTCCAATCCAGTTTAAAAAATTAGCATTCAAGTGATTTCTAGCTACTAAAGAAAAATTTGGGGTTGTTACATCGTGCTGGAAAATCATTTACAATCTATTTTGTAAAGGTCGGTAAATTATTTTTCAAAAAATGAACTTCTCCCGTAAGGTTTTTATTGAAAAAAAAACTATCCTCGAATTTTCTCATAAATAATGCCGCACCAAATAATGTGAAATCGATGTTGAAAATCAATTTTCACGGTACTATATGGATTGTGGATTGGTGGAATTTAGAGAAGCTTGACGAAGAAGAGGTAAAGAAGATTTTTGAGGAGGACATCGCAAGAGGTCTGAGTAAAAAAGATAAGGTAGAAAATGTAGAAGAAGAATGGGAGAATGTTAAAAAGGAAATTCTTAAATCAGCAGAAGCAAACTTAGGCGGAATAAAGAGAACCGGTAGAAAACCTTGGGTTACAGACGATATATTGCAGCTGATGGATGAACGTAGAAAATATAAGAATGCTAGTGATGAAGAAAGTAAAAGGAACTATCGGCAATTAAGAAATGCTATAAATAGGAAGTGCAAACTGGTGAAAGAAGAGTGGATTAAAGAAAAGTGTTCAGAAGTGGAAAGAGAAATGAACATTGGTAAAGTAGACGGAGCATACAGGAAAGTTAAGGAAAATTTTGGGGTACATAAATTAAAATCTAATAATGTGTTAAACAAAGATGGTACACCAATATATAATACGAAAGGTAAAGTCGATAGATGGGTGGAATATATTGAAGAGTTGTACGGAGGAAATGAATTAGAAAATGGTGTTATAGAGGAAGAAGAGGAAGTTGAGGAGGATGAAATTGGAGAAACAATACTGAGATCTGAATTTAAGAGAGCATTAAAAGATTTAAATGGCAGAAAGGCTCCTGGAATAGACGGAATACCTGTAGAATTACTGCGCAGTGCAGGTGAGGAAGCGATTGATAGATTATACAAACTGGTGTGTAATATTTATGAAAATGGGGAATTCCCATCAGACTTCAAAAAAAGTGTTATAGTTATGATACCAAAGAAAGCAGGGGCAGATAAATGTGAAGAATACAGAACAATTAGTTTAACTAGTCATGCATCAAAAATCTTAACTAGAATTTTATACAGAAGAATTGAGAGGAGAGTGGAGGAAGTGTTAGGAGAAGACCAATTTGGTTTCAGGAAAAGTATAGGGACAAGGGAAGCAATTTTAGGCCTCAGATTAATAGTAGAAGGAAGATTAAAGAAAAACAAACCGACATACTTGGCGTTTATAGACCTAGAAAAGGCTTTCGATAACGTAGATTGGAATAAAATGTTCAGCATTTTAAAAAAATTAGGGTTCAAATACAGAGATAGAAGAACAATTGCTAACATGTACAGGAACCAAACAGCAACAATAACAATTGAAGAACATAAGAAAGAAGCCCTAATAAGAAAGGGAGTCCGACAAGGATGTTCCCTATCTCCGTTACTTTTTAATCTTTACATGGAACTAGCAGTTAATGATGTTAAAGAACAATTTAGATTCGGAGTAACAGTACAAGGTGAAAAGATAAAGATGCTACGATTTGCTGATGATATAGTAATTCTAGCCGAGAGTAAAAAGGATTTAGAAGAAACAATGAACGGCATAGATGAAGTCCTACGCAAGAACTATCGCATGAAAATAAACAAGAACAAAACAAAAGTAATGAAATGTAGTAGAAATAACAAAGATGGACCGCTGAATGTGAAAATAGGAGGAGAAAAGATTATGGAGGTAGAAGAATTTTGTTATTTGGGAAGTAAAATTACTAAAGATGGACGAAACAGGAGCGATATAAAATGCCGAATAGCACAAGCTAAACGAGCCTTCAGTAAGAAATATAATTTGTTTACATCAAAAATTAATTTAAATGTCAGGAAAAGATTTTTGAAAGTGTATGTTTGGAGTGTCGCTTTATATGGAAGTGAAACTTGGACAATCGGAGTATCTGAGAAGAAAAGATTAGAAGCTTTTGAAATGTGGTCCTATAGGAGAATGTTAAAAATCAGACGGGTGGATAAAGTGACAAATGAAGAGGTATTGCGGTATAGATGAAGAAAGAAGCATTTGGAAAAATATAGTTAAAAGAAGAGACAGACTTATAGGCCACATACTAAGGCATCCTGGAATAGTCGCTTTAATATTGGAAGGACATGTAGAAGGGAAAAATTGTGTAGGCAGGCCACGTTTGGAGTATGTAAAACAAATTGTTGGGGATGTAGGATGTAGAGGGTATACTGAAATGAAATGACTAGCACTAGATAGGGAATCTTGGAGAGCTGCATCAAACCAGTCAAATGACTGAAGACAAAAAAAAAAATATGGATTGTACTCGTTCTACAAATAACTACTTTTAAAATCGAAGACTCCGTCTCTCGTAAAAGTTGCTTAATCGTAAATAAAATTGAATTTACCTTATCAGCGTTGTCTAGAGGCAGATGACAGTAGTCTAACCGCTGGGGATAATCTGTTTGAACCTTCTGCAGGCGGAAAGGATAAAGATTTTCTTTCCATAGGATGCGTCACACTTTATTTTTTGATAAACCAGTACGACATGAAATTCGCCTTGTACTATTGCCCGGGCTACGCTGAATATGCTGAATCGCACGATGATTTACTTGGCGTTCAACAGAAGACGAACGTCTTGGAAGTGATCCTTCTGTTCGTAAATGTTGATACACCGAAGCATGTTTATTATGTACAGAAAGAATAATAAGATTTTCTATCTAGTTATCATCTGTTTTTCTTTAATGAAAAACGTTCTTTTTATCTGTATTTACATTACTTTTCTCAGAATTAAATTCTACAACTTCTACTGTGTTCTCTGTGGCAAATTCCATTAAAATGGGGTTATTCAGTCAAACGTTATTAAGATTCAAACACGCCGACACACGTAAATACGTACGAATAATACCCCCTTTCATTTTTTTGTGTTTTGGGGTCCCTGGATATGAAACATTGAGAAATGCAAAAAACCCAGTACCATTTTTTTAACCGATTACCACATTTATTTTCTTGCAACATAGTTCTAAATCTACGACGTCCGGAAAGAAAAATGGAGGTAGTTAAAAACCAGATTGGTGTAAAGAAGCAGAAATTTCATGAAAAAGAGACGGTTGCTAGTATCAGATCTAGATCTAAAAATATGGAAATAAATTTTTGAAAATATGTTTCTATTCAGTATAAAAATGCGCGTGTAATTTACGGTAGTAGAACACAAAGAATAAAAAGTGTGAAATCTGATGAACAGTCGGTCGATAAAGTACGTAACGAAGGGTCTTAACATGAATTGGAAGAAAGAGAGAGAATATCTTTAATTTGAGGTAGAATCTTTTAAAGAGCGTACCAATTCTCCGGTGGGCCGTATATTAATATCTTTTAGAACACTCATTCTCAAAGTTGACGATAACGCCCCCTTGTGGGTGCTGGAGGCCTTTAGGGGGCGGTAGAAGCCCCAAAGAAAACTGGGGGCGTTCAGGCAGTCTAGGAAGGCGATAGCTGATTAAAAAAAAAGGCAAAAATTATGTTTTCCTGATATTTCAAACTAAAATTAAATACCTACTAGACTGGTACAAAAAATTAAAGGGACACCTATGTTTTATGATAAAAGATGATTGTATCCAAACTACTTTAACTTTGCGACCGAGAGGCTTAGATAGACGAAGAAAAAAATTTCAATCTTCTACTTTTTGTTAATATACTTTTTGTTCAAATTTTTAAAAAATATCAAATAAAAAAAAAATGTTTAATTTGAAGATTTTCTTCGTGTTTGATGGAGCGCATTGGGAAAACGAATTTTTTTCAGTAACCTCATTA
This sequence comes from Lycorma delicatula, assembly GCF_047948215.1. Taxonomy (NCBI): domain Eukaryota; kingdom Metazoa; phylum Arthropoda; class Insecta; order Hemiptera; family Fulgoridae; genus Lycorma; species Lycorma delicatula. Next base: position 12,260,363 of record NC_134465.1, read on the forward strand.
AAATTATTTCAAAGCTAAAGACTAGCTTTTTTTTTTGTACATCTACAATTTCTTGAACCGAAATATTCCACTTTAAAGAGAAAAGGAATTGAAAATGTTTTTAAAAGAGCATCTTAAAAACAGATATTGCAACTGTTATTTTTAACAAATGATAGGTTTAAAAAATTTGGGGGGCGCTAGAAATTATTTGATTCTAAATGTAGGCGGTGGACAAAAAATTTTGAGAAAAATGTTTTAGAGATTGTATACTGATAAATGAAATTTTAGTTGATGTTTATATGTGATGTAGGTTTTTATTTTTTAAGAGGAGAAAATTTGCCTGCCTCCGTGGCGCGAGTGGTTGCATTTCGGCCTTTCACCCGGAGGTCCCGGGTTCGAATCCCGATCAAGCATGGCATTTTCACACGCGCTATAAATCATTTATCTCATCCTCTGAAGCAATACTTAACTGTGGACTCTGAGGTTAAACAAAAAACAAAAATAAGAAAAAATAAATAGAGAAAACTTAAGGAAACCTTTTTTTTTGGGAGAGGGGAGAGAATTAGATTTGTCAGGGCCTTATTAATTATGTTGTCCTGATTTAGTTCAATATTTACGTGTATTGTATTGGTGGTACACTACTTATAATGATAAAGCAATCTAAATTCTAACTTAGTGATCGTGATATTTTATGATTAGTTTTGTCCGTTAAAGTTGAAATAAGAAACATGTCAAATTTTAGCAAGTGAGAAGCGCGCGCGCACTCTCTCTCTCTCTATCTCTCACTCTCTCTCTGTTTCACACACACACTCTCTCTCTCTCATTCTAACTCTTTCTAGCTAATTCTATATAATTTCAATAAAACAATGATTTAAAATTTTTTAAAATTAATTTAAAATAAAATAAAATTTACGATGTTAAAATAGAAAATTACTCGTATATATTTATTATACTGTAGTAAAATTATTAAAAAAAAGATATAAATAATCACCGTTAAAGGCCACGATAAACTTAAAATAAATTTAACACCTATTTCTACTTTCTACAAACGTAATAAAATCGATAAACCTGAATAATTAATGAAAAATGATGTTAACCGATGTCAAAAACAGAAAAAAAAAGTCAAGGAAATATTTTTATATCCAGAAATAATCTGATAATTTTGATGATAAAAATAAAAAAAAATGTATATCGCATTTCATTTCTCTTACTACAACAAAAATTATTAATAATAAATGTTTCATTTGGTGGCTTTTTTTTTTTTTTTTTTTTTTTTTTTTTAATATACGACTGATTGAAATAGACTTCAGAAACTACATTAGAAAAAATAATTTAATAATAATTTATAATTTTTTAATACTTTAAATTATCAATTTGTATAAAACGGCCGCCATGTAAAAAATATTATTAATAATGTAAGTTTACAAATTAAACCAAAACAGTAAAAAACCATTTTTTTAAATTTTGTAAGTTTTAGTACAAATTAAATTTGAATAAAAGTTAATTCTAAAAGTCGAAGTATAAATAAAAATTAAAAATATATAATTTTTTAAACATCCGTTTTATTTTTTATTTTTAGGTATTATTTTATTTAAAATTATTTTTTTTTAATGTGAATTATAATAGAAAAGAGTAATTTTCGTTTTTTCTGTATTGCACGATTACTTAATCTTCTCTTTTACTAAGTAGAGTAAAATAATAATGTAAGAAAGAAAAAACAGGAAATTCAATGAACATAACTATGAATGTTAGAGAAATAGAAAGGGTAAAAAAATTTATTTATCTGGGAACATTTTTTTCTGAGGATGGGATGTACAAGAGTACAGAAGGCAAGTGGATTTACGCCTAAGACGCCTGGTCTGAAACAAGGAGGTACTTTTGCCATGTAAGAGAATATAAAGCATACTTTGCGCCTATTCTAATCTACGCGGCAGTAACCTGAAGATAGCTGAAAGAAGGAGATTCGAGTACAAACAACAGAAATGAAATTCAAGAGAAGCACTCTAGGGAAGACAAGAAGGGATAGGGTAAAAAGCAGTACGATTACAGAGGAACTGAAATTGAGAAGCCTTGTCGAGTCATTTGGAAGATTAAAGCTCAGGTGGTTTGAGCATATTGAAAGGACGGATGAGGAAATGTTATCAAAAAGGGTTCTGCAACGGGTACCAAGGAATGTTGCTATCAAGGGGTAGACCGAGAACGAAACGGACGAATACGGTGATCGGGGTAGTGCGCAAGGAAGGCGATGTGATGAGAGAAATGGAAGAAAGATAGTTCGTGTATCGAACCAGGCGGAGAAATTTTGTAGAAGACCCGACCCGAGGAAACTTGGATTAAAGGGACTGAAGATGATGATGATAATATAAATTATTAATAGCTTTACAAAAATAAAATATTATTCGTACAAAAGAAAGCTATCGCAAAAAAAATGTAAGTTATAAAACTTACGTCTTGTTTAAAATTAAAAGAGCTGTGGGTCCATTTGTAATACGACATAAATCCCACCTGAATTCGATTTCATTCCGGCAAGTCGGATGTTACCTCTACAGCTGCGACGTCAATTCGAAGTCTTAGCTCAACAAGATCGACAGGCAAAGGCGGTACATAAACCCGATCTTTAATGACGCCCCACAAACAAAATCTAGCTGGATCAAATCTGGGGACCGAGGCGGCCGTGCGGTTGAACCTTCACGACCGATCCGTCGATCTTGGAATCGAGTAGCAAGAAAATCTCTGATTTTGAGGCGGTAGAGAGATGGTTCCCCGTCTTGCTGATAGTAATGAAGTTTATTTTGGTCGACATCGTCTAAGTGAGAAATTAAAAAAATTGAAGCGCGTACAGATAAACGATACGATTTGAATCCTGGAAGAAAAACGGGTCTTTTGTTTGGAAGATGAACAAACTACGGTAGAAGTACAATCTACGTACGGATGAGTACGGTAGGAGGCTCCCTACCGTACTCTCTATGAAAATTACGTTGAACTGCAGTTTTCTGACTAATCGTGAAACAAAACGCACATCCCAACCGCGTAGGGGAAGGTAAGACACCCACCTACTGACGTTCCGGTCGCCACACCACCACCCCGTTCCTTGTCCTGTTAGGCTTTAACGGGAGTCGTCTATCGCCCTCCGACTTTTTGCATCTCACAGTAATAATCCTGGCCTCGTTGGGATGCCACCGATGTAAATGCCTCGGTAGACGTTTGCTTCGGTGATTTAATAACCCGGCTTATTGCCTTCGCTGTAGGTCTCGTCCGGACATCTTGAATGTCCTGAAACAAAACGCACAGCGAGCACGTTCCGCACTAGTCCATTTTTATGGACTAATGACAGCGCTTGTGACAAAATTCGGTGCTAATGAACTACACTAGTCAAAACTTAATGAGTTTTGCGACCTCAACCGAACCTGTAAATTATCTAATTAAACTTCTATTTGCTTTCAAATTTTTCAAGTCCTTATTGATATTATTTTGTGGCAAATCTATGTATAAATAAAAAAAATATGTAACAAATAATAATCGACTATTAAATATATACAAATAAGATTTAAAAAATTTAACGAGAAAAAAATATGTTTACCGTGCTTAATCAGTAACACGCCAACCGTTTAATGTTTTAAGATTACTTCTATAGAGATTTACATTAAGAGTGATTTTTTTAACTTTTTCTCCAGACGTATACTTATCGAAGTTCAGTCTAACAAAGTTTATACTTAGATAAATTTACTTTACACGTTAGACTCGTAAAAAGGAAACCGTAAAAGGAATTAAGTTTATAGATAGAAAGAAGCTGAATCTAAAAATAACTCCTTAAGGAATAAAGTTCTTGAATAAAACCAGGAAAAGAAAATAATTTATTTTAAGTAACATCAAGAAGAAACTAAAAAAAGGGAAAAAATCGGGAAAAATTTAAAGCACCAGGAAGAACAATAATATCAAGAGATATATATAAACTAAAGGAAATTAATCTAATCTACGTAAAATAAAAAGAAAACAATAGTAGAACCAGAAGGTAGGAGTGGAGTGAGTTTAAGCGTGGGTAAGGTGTAGGGCTCTCATCCCGAAATTTGTATTTGCTTTTGGATGCTTATTTTTTTTTAAATTTACGCAACAAATTAACTAATAAGACTGAAAACATATTTTTTAATACATATATACAATTATTTGTGTAACAGAATAAAAATTTCGAAGCCACTGAATTTTTGTTATTTATATTACATAAGTAATAATGATGTGTAACTGATCCGGTTCATTTTAAAAACAATAAACAATACATTCACGCATCAATTTAATTTATATATATATATATATATATATATATATATATATATATATATATAAAATCAAATTTAAAAGCATTTAAATTATGTTGCCGATATCCAATTTCATGTAAATAATATCTGTTAGACAACCATTTTGCTGTACGCATTGTAAAGTTTGTGTTACGTAATTCATTCATCATTCTTTTTAAGATCTCCTGAGAAATTCAATTAATTTCTTATCGGATTCAATATATTTTCAAATCGTGAATACTTGAGTTTACTAACACCACCGTAGAAAGAAAATGTACGTTGTAAAATTATATGGCCTAGCTCTTCACACCGTGTTCCCGTATTAGAAAATAACATGATCAGGAAAAAAAGCTGACAACACAGTAGAAAGTAGAACTTTCCTGTCACGCGGCTAGAGCCGCGTTCCGCGAAAGTCCTGCAACTGTATGTTGTTTCTGATGCACGGCTTACCCGCACAAATTAATTAATAATATTTATCATTTTATTTAAATATATAATATTTTTTCGTTTATTAAATCAATGATTCCAACTAAAGCGCGCGCGTATACCGTATTTAATTCGCGCGGATGTAGCGGTACTAACGGCGATAGTCGGCACTAATTGATGTAATTTCACAATTCACACAAAATGTCGGTTGTAAGGTCGGCAGACTGGTGTAGCTGCGAGACTTAACGCACCAGGTATCGACCGAACAATCGAGTTCGAGATCCGGCCAGACCGAGTTACGTTTTTACACTTTAATTCTACCGCTCACCAGTGACGTCATAACACGACTACAATAGTTTCTTTTTTGGGTACGGGTGCGATTTGGCAAATTTAAAAAAAAGTATTGTTAACAAATGCGCCTAAGAAAGATATGACCTTAATTAAATGAAATTTCGATATACTGAGTGTGACCTTGTTATTCAGCCTCTATCTCTTGAACTTTTATGCTGAAAATATAATGGCATCAATGCCCCATATACAGACGTAATCTGACCAATTTTGATCAAAATCGGTCCAGTAGTTTTGGAGATATAAGGTTGTTTAGAGGTCGACACCTAACACACACACACACACGTACATACGAACATTAACATCCGGAAAACTTCCATCCGGGATTTTTTATTTTTTAGGTGTCAAAATGAGAAGATCAAGTGAAAACCTCACGTTCTCAAATTAGACCGCTACAATACTTTCCATTCTAGAGTTATAGATCTTCTATAACGCTATCTAGAAATGACACCGGCTAACAACCGAGTTCAGGAACTGAGATTTCATCTAATAATTGAACATTACGTAACAATGATAGCCTTTCTTTGCCCTTTTTTGAGAATATAAAACCCGATAAATCCACAGGAAGAGATCGTGTACCGCATAGTAACTTCGGAATTGTAAAGCGGTCTCACACGAATTGCCACTATTTGCGTGAGAGATCGTTAACTGAATTTTTGTTTCTTAAAACAATCTGATGTTTGGAAATTAGCAATAAAACTATAAATTTAATTATTAAAGTAAAAAGACGCATTTATAAAAATAGTACCTAACTTAATCATGGAGCAGTAGCTGTTCACGTATAGGCACTGTGGAACTGCAGAACCCCTTGTTTCCACTTGATATTATCGATAACATTTAATATAATGACTTCTTTTTTCTTTAATTTTTTCTTTATTTCTTTATACTTGTACAATATATAATCCTTAAGATAAATGTCAGTAGCCACACCACAGTTTATGGAAAAGATAGAAAAAATCTTTATATGGAACTGTGCCCTTCACAGTTCCAGTGGCGTGGTGTTTGGCTGTTATGCGTATGCGCACATAGGAAGCTGCAAGCGTGGATACGAGGGTGAAAGAGCACTATCGCTCCCGCAGTGCCGACCGTGGCGTGTTGGTGGAAGGTAGTTTTTTTTACTCCGCGTGCGTATGGAATGTTCCTTTTTCGTTCCCTTTTCTAATTTAGTCGATGGAAGGAATATGAAAGCGGTTAAGTTGTTTTTTCAGTCGATCACAAAATGGCGGAAAGCAAGGATTCTTTGATTGCCAATCTGTCCAAAAACACGCTGGAAGGGTGAAAGAGAAGGTAATTAGTAAAAACTAATTATGTATTTGTTTCTGTGTACGTAGAAATTTAAATTATGCACCGTTGGACTATAGTGTTTTTAATTGGAAATTTTATTAAGTTATCTAATAATACTAAAAAATATTATCTGTATTCACATTTTATTATTTATTCGATTAAATCGTGTACCATATTCTTGAATGTGATAAAGTGTAGGATTGGTCTGGATTTAGGAGGTCTGGATTTTTGGTTTAGGATTTTCCTGCTTTCAGCTATTCTATTTGATTAATTTTTTCGGTTCTTTTATTTTACAGAAAATTTTAACCAAGGCCTTGAAAACGCCCAGAAAAGAATTTTCTCGAGCAGAACCGGAAGATCCTAACGGAAGATCGTCTATTTATATTGGCATATGAAATCGACCCCGATGTAACCGAATCATGTTTGTTACTCTCCGTTAAGATACTGACGTTCGGAAATTTTTCCACAAATATTCGTCGTGTTTCAGAAATGAACCGTGACCCACACAAGCTTCTGTATAGCAACACTTTTCTTGATCGAATGAGGCATTTTAAAAAAACACAAGTGCGAAGAACGAACTAATAGTAGCTTTTAGCACTGAAGCGTGAAGAGTTTACTAATAAAATTAGCTGAGAGCAGTAATATACACAATCAATAGTGGCGCTAGTAGAAACAGCGTTAAAGGTAATACTCAAATATTTGAAATTCCAGCTGGCTCGAATTATAGGTTGCTAATCTGGTAATATGAAAATTATTTTCACCTGTACATTCAAGAAAATCGATTAGAAAACTTAGGTAAATCTAAGTTAAATTTCATGTAAAAAAAACAATTTTTATATATATATTTATATATTTCCGTCGTTCCAATAAGCCTTGAATTACGCTCGGTAGTAGTTATTCCCACCATTTCTTTAACTTTTTTCGAATTCATTTGACCGATTTTTTCTATGAGCATAACTTTTTGTAGTTCACCACTCATTAAATAAATTAACCTTGGAAATGTTTTTTAATGTTACTATGTTAACAAAATACGTTGAAGACAATAAACGTAAAATTTATTTTTATTAAAATATTTTTAACAAATGAACTGTTGTAAAAATAATTGTTCCATACATCGACTATGCGGTGGAATCTCCGAGTTTTATCCTCCGGTGCTGGAGTTAAAACCCCGTCCGGTCATAATGTGATCCAAACTAAAAAATGTCCGTTATCTATTCCCGCTAGTTATGTTAGAGTAAGAGAAAACCTGGTAATGATAGCATCACTATATCCAACCACCTTAACCACACGTAAAAACTGTGAAAAAAAGCTGACAACACAGTTGTAGGAATTTCCCGTCACGCAGCGTTTTCCTGATGCACGGCTTACTCACACAACAATTAAAAATATTTATCATTTTATGTAAATAATAATAAATAAATAATATTTTTGATTTATTTAATTTAATGATTCTAACTAAAACGGGCGCGTATTCAAAAAAAATTGAAAAAATTCATTTGCAAAAAATGCAAATAAAGCAAATGAAGTGAAATTGAAAAAATAACTTTTTTTTTTGTCTTCAGTCATTTGACTGGTTTGATGCAGCTCTCCAAGATTCCCTATCTAGTGCTAGTCGTTTCATTTCAGTATACCCTCTACATCCTACATCCCTAACAATTTGTTTTACATATTCAAAACGTGGCCTGCCTACACAATTTTTTCCTTCTACCTGTCCTTCCAATATTAAAGCGACTATTCCAGGATGCCTTAGTATGTGGCCTATAAGTCTGTCTCTTCTTTTAACTATATTTTTCCAAACGCTTCTTTCTTCATCTATTTGACGCAATACCTCTTGCTGTCACTTTACCCACCCATCTGATTTTTAACATTCTCCTATAGCACCGCATTTCAAAAGCTTCTAATCTTTTCTTCTCAGATACTCCGATCGTCCAAGTTTCACTTCCATATAAAGCGACACTCCAAATATACACTTTCAAAAATCTTTTCCTGACATTTAAATTAATTTTTGATGTAAACAAATTATATTTCTTACTGAAGGCTCGTTTAGCTTGTGCTATTCGGCATTTTATATCGCTCTAAAATAACTAAAAATAAAAAAAAAAAAACAGAATTTTTAGAATGTATAAATATTTGCATAGATGCATTTTTAATGTAAAAATAAATTATATGAACAATGCCGTGGTTTAGCGATGTGGTCACTTATCTCAGCCTGCTTAGCAAACCTAACTACGGAATATTTAGAAAAACAAGTTTTAGAAAAATTAAATACTAACATCTCATTCTATAAAAGATACGTAGATGATATTTTATTATGTGCACGCGAATAGGATAATGATTTAATATTAAAATAATTTAATCCATTAATCTATAAATTCTAAGATATACAATTTACAAAGGAAGTTGAGATTAACAATAGCATAAGCCTTTTGGATTTACTAATAACTCTTCGAAAAGAAAATAACAAAAAAATTAAAAATAAAACCAACATCTTCAGACAGATATCTAAATTTCCTATCAACACAACCAATATCACATAAAAAATCAGTAGTCAAGAATCTTGCAAACAGAGTAATAAAATTTACAAACCCCGAAGATAGGCCAGAATATATATATTAAAAAAAAACAAAAGATCTATTAATAAATAATAATTATCCGGAAAATGTCATAAATAAAATATTTAAAAATACAATTCATAAACACTATAATATTTTACCAGCCGACCATCCAAATAAAAATAATAAGAGTGAGAATTATGTTGCATTACCATTAGTCGTTATAGAGGAAGAAGAGGAAGTTGAGAAGGATGAAATGGGAGAAACAATACTGAGATCTGAATTTAAGAGAGCATTAAAAGATTTAAATGGCAGAAAGGCTCCTAGAATAGACGGAATACCTGTAGAATTACTGCGCAGTGCAGGTGAGGAAGCGATCGATAGATTATACAAACTGGTGTGTAATATTTATGAAAAAGGGGAATTTCCGTCAGACTTCAAAAAAAGTGTTATAATAATGATACCAAAGAAAGCAGGGGCAGATAAATGTGAAGAATACAGAACAATTAGTTTAACTAGTCTCGCATCAAAAATCTTAACTAGAATTCTATACAGAAGAATTGAGAGGAGAGTGCAGGAAGTGTTAGGAGAAGACCAATTTGGTTTCAGGAAAATTATAGGGACAAGGGAAGCAATTTTAGGCCTCAGATTAATAGTAGAAGGAAGATTAAAGAAAAACAAACCGACATACTTGGCGTTTATAGACCTAGAAAAGGGATTCGTTAACGTAGACTGGAATAAAATGTTCAGCATTTTAAAAAAATTAGGGTTCAAATATAGAGATAGAAGAACAATTGCTAATATGTACAGGAACCAAAAAACAACAGTAACAATTGAAGAACATAAGAAAGAAGCCGTAATAAGAAAGGGAGTCCGACAAGGATGTTCTCTATCTCCGTTACTTTTTAATCTTTACATGGAACTAGCAGTTAATGATGTTAAAGAACAATTTAGATTCGGAGGAACAGTACAAGCTGAAAAGATAAAGATGCTACGATTTGCTGATGATATAGTAATTCTAGCCGAGAGTAAAAAGGATTTAGATGAAACAATGAACGGCATAGATGAAGTCCTACGCAAGAACTATCGCATGAAAATAAACAAGAACAAAACAAAAGTAATGAAATGTAGTAGAAATAACAAAGATGGACCGCTGAATGTGAAAATAGGAGGAGAAAAGATTATGGAGGTAGAAGAATTTTGTTATTTGGGAAGTAGAATTACTAAAGATGGACGAAGCAGGAGCGATATAAAATGCCGAATAGCACAAGCTAAACGAGCCTTCAGTAAGAAATATAATTTGTTTACATCAAAAATTAATTTAAACGTCAGGAAATGATTTTTGAAAGTGTATGTTTGGAGCGTCGCTTTACATGGTAGTGAAACTTGGACGATCGGAGTATCTGAGAAGAAAAGATTAGAAGCTTTTGAAATGCGGTGCTATAGGAGAACGTTAAAAATCAGACGGGTGGATAAAGTGACAAACGAAGAGGTATTGCGGCAAATAGATGAAGAAAGAAGCATTTGGAAAAATATAGTTAAAAGAAGAGACAGACTTATAGGCCACATACTAAGGCATCCTGGAATAGTCGCTTTAATATTGGAAGGACTTGTAGAAGGGAAAAATTCTGTAGGCAGGCCACGTTTGGAGTATGTAAAACAAATTGTTGGGGATGTAGGATGTAGAGGGTATACTGAAATGAAACGACTAGCACTAGATAGGGAATCTTGAAGAGCTGCATCAAACCAGTCAAATGACTGAAGACAAAAAAAAACCATATGTCGCAGTTCTGACTGAAAATACTAAAAAAATGCTACAAAAGGATTTCGTAATAGTCCATCAAAATTACAAAAATCTGAATAGTATGTTTTTAAAATTAAAATCGCCGATAGAAAAAATCAACAAGCCAGCATATTATATAGCATTCCGAGTAAAGATTGTAAAACTATGTATATTGGACAAACATATCAATACCTTAAAAAAAAATTAGTTAAATATAGAAAAAAGGAAGTGACAGCACTCAAAACATACAATAGAACACTCGTTTGATTTCAACAGCACCAAAATAATAGACAAAGAACAAAATACACGTAAAAGAACCACTCTAGAAATGGTATAAATCAAGGAAAATATAAGCGCTGTCAACAACAGAACGGACATAGCCGGATTAATTAAAATACATGTTAATCTAATTTTTTTTTAAATCATATATTTATACTATAAATTTAGTATTAAGAAAAATAATGTTTAGTAATTGTAATTTTTGAGAAAATATGTGCACTGTAAATGTTTCAATACACAGGAAAATTGCAATCACGTTATATAAATAGATACGCACAATTATCTAAAGATGAGTCAAAGGGAATCTATTGCGATGAGAGTGGGGATAAAATATTGTTATCTAGGATACCCATCCTAAATCAGTTAATTTTTTAGTGTGCAAAAGGAATTTTGTATGATGTATGTATGAATGTGTATTGTCACCCGAGGAAGTTTAGAGAAAAACATAGTGAATTTAATTTATAAGTTTGTATAGTTAATCGGTTAACCCAACAGATAAATAAAGAAAATATTTTTAAGTAAAATATATCTTGTTACTATATTTAATTCTATCCAATCAAGAGGAAAATAAACTTAAATAGATTACATTTAAGTTAATATTTTATATATATATATATATATATATATATTGTCGACGAATGGCTTCGACGGCACGTGGCACTTACTAAACTTATGGTGGCCCTAAAAAGGACCATTTTTTGCGTTAGCTCTGAGAAGAGCTGTCGGGTCCGGAAGCTGGTCTCCGACGAGGTCGTGGAGCTGCGGCTCGTCCATTGAAGTCCGACCGAGCTTTCCCTCAGCGGCAGTTGGGTCCCCACTACAGCGTAGCAGTGGTGGTCTCCAAAACCCCGCAGTGTCGGGTAGGCGTCGGTCATCCTTCGCCAGCGCGGCCGTGGCGGTTCTCCACGAGCGATCCCACGCTGGGCCGGCTTCTTCTGCTGAGTCCGCCGGCCAGAGCGATTGAAGCCCGGCGAGTTGAAGCTGGAACGGGAAGGTAGCGTTCGCGTCCAGCGACTCCCTCGGCGGGCCGGCCAGGCCTGCTGCTCCGGCGGGGATGTTGGGACCCGCCGGGAGGTCCCACGTTGATTCGGCCAGGGAACTTCTTCTGTCTTCTTTCATCTTCTTCTTCTTGGTCTTCTCCAGAAAAAGTTGCCGGGCCTCAATTCAGGTGAATAAGGTGGTTGAGGAACTACAGGAATGTTTTTCTTTGCAGTGTGACAAGGTGCATTGTCATGATGCAACATCCAGTTGTTTTTTATGACTGGTCTCACGCGGGCAACTCTTTTCCGCAGTATTTCAAGAATTTCTCGGTAAACATATTGATTTACAATCTGTCCTGCAAAAAAACTTCAAAAGCCTCTGATTTGCTCAACATTATCGTCACTTTTTGACGTTAACGGTCTTCCAGAGCGTGGTCGTCCGCAACTGATTCCCGGTCATTTGAAAACGCTTTAAACCACCTAAAAACTTGGGCACGTGACAGACCGTCATCTGCATATGCCCTTTTCAATTGTAAAAAAATTTCAGCTGCATTCTCACCGATTTTAATACAAAACTTGATTGCACAACATTGGTCATAATTAGTATCACTCATTTTTGTAACGCGCAAAAAAAACTCGTTTCACGAAAAATTTATTTACACGTCGCTTAGCAAAAATAGACTTTTTTTCTTTTTTTCTTTCTTTTTCCTGTTTAGCCTCCGGTAACTACCGTTTAGATAATTCTTCAGAGGATGAATGAGGATGATATGTATGAGTGTAAATGAAGTGTAGTCTTGTACATTCTCAGTTCGACCGTACCTGAGATGTGTGGTTAATTGAAACCCAACCACCAAAGAACACCGGTATCCACGATCTAGTATTCAAATCCATGTAAAAATATCTGGCTTTACTAGGACTTGAACGCTGTAACTCTCGACTTCCAAATCAGCTGATTTGGGAAGACGCGTTAACCACTAGACCAACCCGGTGGGTTAGCAACAATAGACTAAAAATATTAATACCTAATATAAATCAGCTGTTCCTATAAACATATGCTTACTAGTTGGTTTACAGTGTTGCCACTTTGGCTGTCAAAAAAAAAACTAGTCTCATTACTTTATTTACAGACCTCGTATATAAATATATATATATATATATATATATATATATATTTATACAGCTCTGAGCAACATAAAACCGAACCTAAAACATAACCGCTGCAGAATCGATAGGATACGTTGAAATGAAGTTGTATGAATGATAAGGATAAATTAAATAAGAGAAACATAAAATGTAATTTAACTATTGTATTTATTTACCTTTTATTACAAAAGATGTTCAAAATTACCACCCTCGACATCGATGCACGTTTGTGCTCGACTGATCATATTGTTGTCTGACGCAGAACGTTGTTATCAACTGCGTTGATCTCTCGTTGAATGTTCACTTTCAGTTCATCAATATTGTAGGGATTAGATGCATAAATTCTCTCCTTTAAGTAGCTCCACAGAAAAAAATCGCAAGTAGACAACACTATCTTTCTTTCTTTTTCCTGTTTAGCCTCCGGTAACTACCGTTTAGATAATTCTTCAGATGAGGATGATATGTATGAGCGTAAATGAAGTGTTAGTCTTGTACATTCTCAGTTCGACCATTACTGAGATGTGTGGTTAATTGAAACCCAACCACCAAAGAACACCGGTATCCACGATCTAGTATTCAAATCCATGTAAAAATATCTGGCTTTACTAGGACGTCCACCAACAATGTTTTCGAGAATCCAATTGCAATAATTAAGTCTTTTTGGTTTGTCTGTCTCCTTCAGTTGTAAATCGGTACGGTTTCAATTTTAATTCATGAAGAATATTACAAGATGTGTATTTATCACCAGACTTTTGGGATAACTTGTAGTGATTTTTTTGGACCGGCAGTAATTCCCCTTTTAATATCACCAATGGCCTGTGGAGTCCGAACGGAAGGTTACCTATTTTGCATTTGAAACCAAACCTGTTGTAGGCCATTTTTTAACTATATTGTGTATGCTACCCTTCGCTGGAATACAGTAATTCGGAAATTTTTCTACGAATACTTGACGTGATTCTTCAAACGATCCAGAACGAATATAGGCCTCAACTACAGCTATCCTCTCCTGGATTGAATAATGCATTTTACACAAACACAACTTTATTTTTTTTATCCTTTTTTAAACATAATAAGGGGCAACCGGGTGCCGCCTGGAAGACGTTACCTCGGTTACACCCGTGTGTCGTGGCGTAGAAACACCCTCCTGTCTTAGGACTCTTTCTTGTCCACCCATCCCTTCTGGTTCATCACAGCATCTTGACCTTTCCTTCTAGACTGCCGAGATGCTCTTCCTCAGAAGAGATGCCCTTCCCTGTCCTATCCTACCCTGGGTCAGGGTATGATGCACCTCACGCAACACAAACACAACTTCTTTCTTTATTTTTCCTGTTTAGTCTTCGGTAACTACCGTTTAGATAATTCTTCAGATGAGGATAATATGTATGAGTGTAAATGAAGTATTAGTCTTGTACATTCTCAGTTCGACCATTCCTGAGATGTGTGGTTAATTGAAACCCAACCACCAAAGAACACCGGTATCCACCATCTAGTATTCAAATCCGTGTAAAAGTAACTGGCTTTACTAGGACTTGAACGCTGGAACTCTCGACTTCCAAATCAGCTGATTTGGGAAGACGCGTTCACCACTACACCAACCCGGTGGGTTAACACAAACACAACTGCACTCACAATACTGCACTGCAACAAAACGTATGCTGCACTGACACGTAAAAGACGGTCAGTACATACGGCTGACAAATGGCAGCAACAATCAATAGTAACATATACATCCACTAGTCGCGCTAGTTGGGTGAGAGTACTTCATAAATAGTGTCGGGTAGCGGTTTTATGTAGCTCACTTTGTATATATACAACACTTTCAAAACTTTTTACCGTTCAAAATTGAAAAAAATAAATTAGTAATTCCTCTTAAAATGATCTGTTTTTGGGTACAAGACCACTCACTGCTTACGGTGAACTGTATGCCTCTTTTGAAACTAGTTGTGAAAAAATGAAATTCATCATACAATTTTAGTTAGGGTTGTCGTAGCCCAATTTTTTTTACGTCAAAAATTTTATTTTTCAACACCCTTTAAAATGATATTTTAAAATGTCACAAACCTATTCTCTCTATTTAAACTTGAGTTGTTTCCCTAAGATGCTTGAAGTACATCGGTCTCATAGCAAAAAAGAGATTGGGTTGAGGTAGCATATTTTTTTAATAAAATAAAATATATAAATATATATATGTATGTCATTTAAAAGTCTAGAATGACAGTTAAACAAATATGAATTCAAAGTTGAACCGTATAATATGTTATAAAACATATACATCATTTTAATAATGTAAATTAACACACTTTCAAATATTATGTATTATATTATTATACTTTAACTTAGTCAAACAAAATACTGCTTATATTTTGTTACTTTGCGACGTAATTTAATTCAGATTACGTCATGGTTTAAAGCGATGATTCAGGGAGGGGAAGAAATAAAGGAACATTAATTCATTATTCAAAGTTTATGAAAAGGCTTTAGACTTCGACAAAATAATACACGAGTTTTGTTCTGTTATGCAGTGCTTAGTATTTAGGCTTTCTACTCGTTGTTTTATTATTATTATTATTAGAATTAGTAAGACAAGAAGTATTTTAGAAAAGAGGGGGAGAAACAAGAACAGTTGGTGAATTAAGAATTATGGTGGAATGAGGAAAAACGAGAAACTGCTCAATTTTCACTCTTTTACTTACCCTCCTTATTTCTTCATAACTCTCTCGCTTTTTAGTTCTATAAACTTTCTACCAATTTCCTCCATTCTTTATCAACTGTTTCTTTGTCTAAGTTGTTGATGACTAATAATGGAAAAAAAAACCGTAAAAGTGTATGAAAAGGAAGAACAAAGTTCATATGAAAAAAAAATTAAAAGCTTTTTTTTTTACCCATTAAGTCTATAATGAAAATACTTTCACGCAAATGGTATTAATTCAAATACATAATGCAAGAGTTATTATCATTATTAAATGTTTTACGAAATTAATTTAATACAATTTTGTTTTTATATTAATTATTAACTTATCTAAATTAATTCAGGAACAATTCAAGAATAATTTAAATGCGGATAATATATTTTAAATATTATTTATACGTAAATATTGATAAAATATAACGAATATTAAGAACGTACCAAAATTGTAACGACCAAAGCTCGGAAGAATGAAGAAGACGAGCAAATCTAGGTACTCGGTTGAAGTTATCCGACCAAATGGAATGGACAAGGAAGCAAACACAGTCAGGATCAATAAGATTCTAAATTTCTATGGCCTGACGAAGAACGTGTACAAAAAGAAATAGATCTGAAAAATGGGTAAAGAAACAGTTCTCAAGAACGAGTTAGATCAGGCAGTCAGTATACAACGGTAATCCGACCAGAACTTTTATACGCAGCAGAATGCGTAGCTCTGAACCAAGGAAAATAGATAAACTGGAACTTGCTGAAGACTAAGGAAACGGTTTGAAATTAAGGAAAAATTAGGAAATTTAAGCGTAGACTGGCAATCTAAGGACATTGACAAGAATGGATAAAAACACGATTACGAAGAGAATTCTTAGGAAGAAAAGTTTAATGCAGAAAAAGACGAACGGTTCAAGTAAGTTAAAAAGGACATAAAGGTAGCAAACATAAACGTGAAAGATTTAAAAGACGTAAGGGTGCTTTTGGTTTGTCTGGCATTTCTCCCACCACCATCCAATTCGGTTGCCCTAAAGCATAAAACCGAATGTCCGTACCTCAAACGGCTACTGTTCCAAAACGGTTTAGCGACCAATATCCTAATTAGCTCCTAGAACTTAACTAACTGCGTGAGCGGAATAAGCGTGGTGCCCTACACCACTCGTTGCGTGTCCCATCGCTCACTTGTCATATATTACTAAAATGAGTAGGCGCACCACGTCTACATACTAAAATATATGACTTTTTAATAAATTAAAATTTATTTCGTCAAGGACAGGAATTTGCTGCCACACCTGAATGATCACTGAATGTCAGCAAGTAGCTGTCTACCGTATTATAGCGTTTGGAGAAATATTTGACCGATGATCAGCAATTTTTCCAGGGTAGCTTCCTACAGCAAGCGGTAGGAGTCTTATATCCCTTAAACTACTGATGCCGGTTGAACAGAGCAACGTCATCAAGGAATTCCCACACGGTCCGACAATGCGGCTCACGCCACATTGACTCGTCCCTTATGAGTGGCCAATTTTCTCCTTGACCTCTAAATTCCAGGGTGGCCGAGTTCTGTCCAAGCTGGGCAGTCGAACATCATGTGTTCGTTCGATTGGACCTCCCCGCAGACGCATAGCTCATCAGCTTTCAAGTGGTACCGAAACAAACATTGGTTCAAACTCGCGTGGTTGGAGAGCACTTGGGCTCCCGTTCTCCTTAAAAACGAACTAGAAGCGTACCATCTCCTCCAGTCCTGTGTAAATCTATATAAAGAGTGCTTTTTTCGTCTACATTTTCTACATCAATAAACTCTTAAACCACTATAAAAAGATGTTGCCCATCCACTCCGATGATCTGTGACACCAAAAAAAAATATTTTTTTAATTTAAAAAAAAAATTAAATTTATTTTATATTTAAATCCATCTCGCAAGTTACCCATAACATTTAAAATGTAAAAATCTTAATTTTGTAATAGTACTTAATCTTATACAATATACTCCTTATACAATCAGGGGTACTTCAAGGAAGCGTTCTCGAACCCATCTTGTATGTTCTGTTTACGGCTGACTTGCCAATAACGGCAGATACCACAGTTGCAACGTTTGCTGACGATACTGTATTCTTGCTGTCCACGAAGAAAATCCGACTACTAAATCTCGTTTTATTCAAGATTATATCACTATCCTCGAATCGTGGCTTACATGTTGGAAAATATAAATAAACGAAACAAAATCAAACCACGTCACGTTCCCCCCTTCGTAAGGAACACTGTCCTCCTGTTTCTACCTTCAATGTTTCGATTCCGAGATCTCAAAACTGTAAATATTTGAGTTTTCATCTTGATCGACGACTTACTTGGGCGAATATATCACTTCTAAGCGGAAACAGTTGGATCTTAAGTTTAAACACATGTACTGGCTGGTGGGAGATAAATCTCGGCTTTCAGCAGAAAGTAAATTATTGATTTACAAATCCGTTTTGAAGCCTGTTTGAACTTACGGGCTTGAATTGTGGGATAGAGCGTGCAACTCCAGTATTGATATACTTGAACGCTACCAAACAAAAGCACTAAGGAAAATGCTCAACGTACCCTGGTACATAAGCAATAGCCTTATTTTAAGTTGTGAACCGTTCGGCAGGAAATCTCTCTGGTCAGCCTACGGTATCAAAATCGTTTGGATCGGCACCCGAATTTTTTGGCGGTTAATTTATTAGAAAACAGTGAATTTTCAAGATTGCTAAGCAACATTATTCTTGGTTTTCCTTATCGCTTCAATTAGGTGACTTTATGGTCTGGCTGTACGGAGTGCTCATCTATTCAATTAAGTCACAAGCCGCTGGGTCTGTAGCAACTCAATATTAATTCAAATACATCTTATTTAATTATTGTTCTATGAACAGATTGTAAGGTCGCTGTCATTATATATATATATATATATATATATAATAAAAAAAAAACCTTACTCTATAATATTTCTTGAAAAAAGGATTTGCCAAAAATTTTCATTGCCTTCCTAAAAAAAAATATATCTTTGTTTATTTTGAATTACGACTGATTTATATATATATATATATTTTAATAGGTTCTTTTTATAAATTTATTATTTAATATGTCTTTACTTTTTATTTTTAAATTTTTTTGGAAACTTTCAAAATTAAAAAAAAATTTGCAATTTATTAGAGCTTGAATTTGAAATGACTAAAACATTCTGGCGTAGCCAGAAAGTTCTTTTCAAAAATCAATCGACCAGCTAAGCCCCGGTCAAGTTATGCAATTCATTACCGGGTTTTTTATAACATTCTTCCAAAAATTTCTCTCCTCTTCTGTCCTTCTAAAAACATCTTTATTTCGAATTTATCCTTATAATTCATATCAACGGATTATGTTTTACTCTCTTTTTTATCTATTATTCATGTTTTACTAATATAAGGAAAGATATTTCAAAGAATTAAAAAAAAATTATTACATCAATACCTGATACAAGCACATTTCTTTACGGTTATGAGTGCTTTTTTTCTTAACCTAGTCTGCTTTTGATGACAGGCTTACGTAGTTCATCCTTTGTAAATTTATAATCTATCATAATTCTATAATTTCTGACATATTACGTTATCCTGTCATAATACTTCATTCCCTAAATCCCCGTTTGTATCACATTTCATTACATATTTTATAAAACCACATTAGTTAAACTTTTTAAGTTAATTTTCTGAACACCAAACTATTGTGTACTTTTATATATATTATTTTTTTTTTTTTTTTATGATTTCGCCACAAAGCTTGAAGCTTGTGCATGGGAATATGAAAACAGAATTTTGTAGCGTATGAAAAATACCATGCCTGACCGGAATTCGAACCAGCGTCCTATGAATGAAAGGTAAGGAAATCGGCGTTCCATTATGTTATTTATAAATTTCTTATTAAAGTAAAATTATAAGATATATGTTTTTAATTTATTTATTTAAAAAAAATTAATATTACGTTAATCATGTTTTTTTTCTGGTAAAAATCTGTGAGGACTGTATACCATAATTGTTAAAATTCAATTAAATTTACTTAAAATTCAACCAATAATAATAATAAACAGAATATTCAAGGTAAATGTCGGTCATGGCAGTACGGTTAGGATTTCATCTTACGTCCAAAAAATTCCGGTTTTGAATCCTGATATTGTTTAATATCTTTAAACGTGCTACAAAATTTCAATTCTGTATTTCCAAGTGAAAGCTTTAAGTTTATATAATAAATTAAAATAAAAAATATACAGAGTGTTTCGGTGAGTTTATGCCATACATTATATATTCGTTTCTTCGAAATAATCTAAAAATTTCATATAAACATAGGCCTGGAGATGCTTTGTTTTGGAGTTACAGATAACAAAAGATTTTTATCCAGATTTGTGTTTTAAAGAGAAAATAATTCTATACTAAAACCTCTATGGATACAACTTATTCAATAAAATTAGTGATTTTAAAGGCAATTTATATGAAGAAATGAAAAGAAAACTGGATCCTAGAACTGAACTAGTTTCTGACAAAATTGTTGTTAAATCCAAAAAAATGTTGAACTAAATGCGAGCTTTTTTAGGTTTAGCTTAAATTTATTTTGTTAAATTTTCAAAATGAAATAAAGATTCAATACTATTTTTTTAGAGAATAACCACTCTGAAAAAATTGATTTACTATAGTCGTTCTGAAAGTTCTATTTTTTAAATTTCTCTTGACATTTTCTGAAAAAAAATTTATAAAATTGAGCTGTTACAAAATACTTTAGTTTAAAAGGTTTAACTCCGATCGACATACATAAAAAAAGATTAGATTACACTTTAAAGAATTCTCCCCTTCGTTTTGAACATCCTGACCCCCGTAGGGAAGACACCCATTTTGTGACAACCCCGGTCGCCACACCATTCCCTCCGTTTCTAGCTCTGACAGGCTTTACCGGAGGTTGTATTTAGACCCTTTAAACTTGATAACACAACACAGTCATCAGTTTGGTCTCTGTCAGGATTCCACCGATGCAAATACTTCGGCAGATATTTTCATCAGTGTATTTACACAACATACTATCGCCTTCGTATGGCATCTTCCAACCACGACCATCTACCGTAACTTGTAACCCTCAACTATCAAATTAACCGATTCGCAGAAGCACGTCTTCCTCTAAGACCGAAGGTTTTACACAAAACCTCTTTCTATACCTGACTTCAATTAGACTATGCACTCAGATTATTACTTTATTAAGTCTTTAAACATCAAAAATACTTTTCTCATACCAACAAAAGAAAAATTACAAAATTACGAAAATTTTGTCCTACAATTCAATTTACTCAAAGTCCTCTTGATTTGCAGTAAAAATGTGAGCTGATGAATTTAAACGTAGTTGCACATTCATTCAACGTGATGAACGCTCGGGACTCCCGAAAACTGCTACGATCGACGAAATCGTTAAAAAAATCTACACGTATCAAATGATCAATTTTTGAAGGTACGCAAGGTTGGTAAAACACCTTGATGGACAGCAACCACCAAATTTTACATAATGTTTTGGATATGTAAAAGCTTTTCGCTCGATTTTTGTCGCATTTGTTACCAATCGACCGAAAATGTATTCGACTGAACAATTATCAAAGATGTTTTAGACTTATTTATTTTTAAAAAATTCTGTCGAGTTTCTTCGGCGTTCTATAACATTAGATGAAAGATGGATTGACCATTAAACATCGCAGACCAAATAGTAGGTGAAAGTCACGGTTACCGGTTTTATAGGATTCTCGTGATGCGATGATTTACCTGAAAAAAAAGCAGGCCGGGGAGTATTAACGTACATTGCTGGATAAATTTAAAGATCCTATTCAGGCTAAATGTCCACATCTGGCCAAAAAGAAGCTGGTCTTTCGCCACGATAATGCGCTGTATTATCCAGATTTCGCTCCCAAAAATTACTTTCTCTTCTAAACCTACCGGAAGATATGGTTCGATGAACGAAGATTCATTCTAAATAATAAAGTCAAAGCTGACACAACCGATTTATTTTCAGACTTGAAAAATCGCATTGTACTGAGAATAAAAAAAGATGAAAAGTCATTTTGATGTAAGTGTATTCAATTCAATGGTGAACACATACATTTTGTTTTTTTTAAATTTGAAAATCTTGTGTTTTCTATTTGTCACTGCGACCTTAGAATTAAAGTAAATAAAAATGAAATAAAATTTGTATAAATATATTTATAAAAATAATAAAGGTTCAAGTTACCGACAATAGTGAATGTTAAATTATTCAAGCGCTTTCTGATTTTGTTCGTCCATCATCAAGAATAATCGATTAATTATAAAATTTACAATTGTGCATTTAAATAATTGAATTTTGAATTTAAAATGATATAACATTTCTTATATTATTTGTCAAATAATATATGACAACCAATTGTTATGAATATACAAATTTTATTCCATTTTAATTTCTATTCTACTATTTAAATGGAAAACTGTACATTTTTTATTACTCGATTACTCCTGATGATGCACGAATAAAATCCGAAAGCGCTTGAATAATTTAACATTCACTATTGTTGGTAACTTGAACCCTTTTTTTTATAGTTTATACGAAATACCAACGGTGCCATGCTAAGAAAATTTACCTGAAAATTATATTTTTTTTTTAATACTAAAATTAACAAGAAAAAAAAGAAAAAAAGTTGAACCATTTGCACAATAAATGAGGTAAACCTACTTCCTTCAAAATATTTTTATAACAACACGAAATTATTATTTAGCCTTTCATCCGGAGATTCTGGTTTCAAATCCCGGACAGGCATGGCATTTTTCATACGCTAAAATTTCTATTCTCATAGGGTAAAATGACCAAAACAGACAACCGTCAACTCAAAAAAAAATCATTTAAATAATTAAATACACCATTTTATTAATTTACTGTTGTTATTAATTTGCTTCTCGAAACGTTCGACTACAGCGTCAATATAAACTCCAATGCGACGATTAAAGGATGCAACTGTCTTCTACAAAATTCTTGGCGGTAAACAAAATTCTGTGTAAATTTTCACATCGTTTGAACATAATGCCCAGCCTTGCTCGTAGTCCTCCTCTGCAAATCCAGCTGTTTGAAAATATTACATTGATATGGTAAAAACACTAATTTTAATAAAAAATGTGTCCGAAAACGTTTGTATAACATTATTTGACCTTTAGAGCCGAAATCTGGGCGAAATCTTTCACTAGCCGTAACTCGTAAGCAAACCGTATCCCAACCTACGATTGTGTAAAGTTATTTCATTATTATGAGAGGAATTTACCTATAAAGTATGGCCGAAATTTTCTGAAACTTCATAACTTTTTCACGAAAATTTTCCAGTTCGTGGTGTGAACTACTATAAAGTTTGTATACGGGGTTATATACTTTTAATATTTCAAATGACAATATACATTGTTTGTTTCTTTTAAAGATTGTTTACATCAAAAGAAACAATAACTTATTTTGTGAATTTAAGAATTTTTTTCAGTTAAAAAGAATGAAATGATAGAGACACAAACAGCCGCTAAATTCAAGTACGGTCTTGAAATCAAAATTTTTAAATTAAATCCTTTATAAATTTCCTGCAATACATTAAAGATGGAGGTACAATTAAAGAAATACATGTAAAAACAAATGAACCTAATGAGAGGGATGGAAGTAAATAAAAACGAAAATAAAGGGAGACGAGAAGGAATGAAATCGGAAAGCTAAAGTCAAAAAGAATTATAAGAATGAGGAGCAAGATTGAAAGAAAAGGATAAGGGAAAAAATGGAGATAAACGTAAAGAATTCAATAAATTTCACTCCTTTTTTCTTTAAAATTACATTTTTTTGATAACAGTACAAGTAAATTTATCGCAACTAAAAGTTCTGCACATTATAAATGCAGATAAAGAATAAAAGTAAAACAAAAATGGAAAGAGAGATGAGAAACAGCATGAGATTTACGGTGAATATATACGGTAACGAACCCTGGAAGCAGTCGCACTTTGAGAATTTTGTAATTTAGGTAGTAAAATGTCAAAGGAAACTGAAGTAAGGAAAACATCAAAAGAAAATCTACTGCGAACAAAAATTGCTTCAACATAGAAAAGAAGTTTGTTCCGACAAAGTATAAAATGTTTATAAATTAAAAATAAAAGTTTTTATTAAAACATTTTGAATCAGTGGTATAGGAAAAAAAATCATGTTCTCAAAAACAATTAAATAAAACAGATAAACTTGAAAATTAATTTAATTTCAATATGAAAAGGTTTTAAGGAGAGTCAAAGAAGTTTATTGAATTATTTTCTAAAAAAAAATATTAGATTAACGGATCAAAATTATGGGAACAATTAATTCGGTAGTACAAACTGAAAGAAAATTCATTAGAAAAATCTGACAATGCAATTGTAGTACTTTCCCATCACGAAAGTCCTACAACTGTGGGTTGTTTCTGATGTACGGCTTACACACTTACACACACCTTAATTTAAAAAATGATCATTTTATTCAAATATAATTTTTTTTTCGTTTATCTAATTCAAAGATTCTAACTAAAGCGCGCGTGCGCATACCGTATTTAATTCGCGCAGTACTGGCGGAGTACTGTGACGGTACTAGTGACGACAGTAGACACTAACTAAACCGATGTAATTTCACAACTTAAAAATCACAAATTTCGCCTGTACGGTCGGCAGATTGGTGTAGCCGCAAGGCTTAAATGTACCGAGTACCGAGTCGACAGGGCGATCGAATTCAAGACCCGGCCAGACCAAGTTACATTTTTACACTGTAAATATTATTAATTTATTTATATCTACCGCTCACCTGTGACGTCACAACATACGGACGACTAGAACAGAATTTTTTGGGATGGGATGCGATTTTACAAAAATATTTGTTTGCAGATATTGTTATTTTTTTATTTTTAATAAATGCGCCTAAGAAAAATACGACCTACATTAGGCGAAATCTCGATATACTGAGGGTGATCTTACTTTACAGCCTCACCTCCTTGATCTTTTGAAAATTTAATGGTATCAATGCCCCATATGTAGAAGTAATCTGACCAAGTTTGGTCAAAATCGGTGCACTAGTTCTGGAGATATAAGGTGATTTAGACGCCAACACCGAACACGTACATACGAACATTAACATTTGGTTTTTTTGGGTTCCTTAGGTGTCAAAACGTTAAGATTCAGTGAAAACCGCATTTGCCCAAATTGGACCGATTACAATACTTTCCCTTCTACAGCTATAGCTCTGCTGTAGCTCAATCTAGACAGGAAAGTAACAATTTAAATGACCTAAAAGATTAAGTAAATATGCAGAACGAGAAAGTAATTTGAGATTAAAATGCTACGTAAAACGGAAAGACAATGAGAAATATACTATTTCAGACAAACGACCACCATCAAAAACTTTAACCTGGTATATTGCTTCTGAATACCAAAATTATAAATTGATAGGGTAAATTGGTTTCGCCTATCGATCCATATACGATTGTTATTTTTTTCAAGGTTCGATCGGTCACGAAATTAAAATCACAGTGAAAATAAAAAATTTGTTATTTGTAACAAGTACTTACATAGTTACGCTATTACTCTACATAGTCGCCACTCCGATTTAGACATATGTCGTAGCGTGGTACCAATTTTCCAATACCCTCGTCATAGAATGGAGCCGCCTGTGTTTTCAGCCGTGTTTCTACGCCAGTCTGCAGCTCGATGTCTGTACCGAAACGTTGTCCTCCTAGCCGGCGCTTCATGCGAGCAAAGAGGTAAAAATCGGATGGAGCCAAGTCCGGGCTGTATGGTGGGTGGTCAAACACTTCCCAACGAAAACGCTGCAGGAGCTTCTTTGTTACAGTGTGCGGCCGAGCATTGTCATGGAGAAAGACAATACCTGATGACAACATTCCTCTTTGCTTATTCTGAATTGTGGATTTTTCACAAAGTGAATGAATGGAGGACAAAATTTTGGCACAGACATCCAGCTGCAGACCGGCGCAGAAACATGGCTGAAAACATAGGCGGCTCCGTTCTATGACGAGGGTATTGTAAAGTTGGTACCACGCTATGACAAATGTCTAAATCGGAGTGGCGACTATGTAGAGAAATTGCGTAACTCTGTAAGTACTTGTTTCAAATAAAATTTTCTTTATTTTCACTGTGGTTTTAATTTCGTGACCGATCGGACCTTGAAAAAAAATAACCCTCGTATATTGCATTATAAACATGATGTATCAAGGAAATTCTGATGTACTTGAACTCAAGAATTACATGAATGAGACTCCTGGAATATCTAACTAAAAAAAAGTTGGTCAAATATATTAGATCCGTGCCAAGATTTTATAGATCTGTAGGGTTAATGAAATTTTGTATTGTTGGTTAGTCGATTCTATTTCGTAAAAACAAAAATAAAAATAAAATCCATTGATTTTAAACTATGAGCCTATGACTTGCTAAACAACTGAAAAAAAAAAAAAACACTAAGACTGTTGACTCTCCTGCTTCAAATGGGTATTGTAAAGTCATCTTCAAGGTTAATTTTCCAGAATCCGGTGTTTATCTGAATAAATAATTTGCAGAGTGATTATGATCTATTCTGTGTTTTGGTAATTTCTGTTTCTGGGAATTCATTAGCTCAATAAAAATCATATGTTTTATAAAATCCAAATAAACAGAATCTTTCATAAGTTTAACAACTTTCAGAGGTTAAGTATGTTATACAAGGCATCAGATTTAGGGAGAATTAATTCCAAGTTTGCGGTTGTGGTGTTATCACCACAACCTCAAACGTCTAGTAGTGCGAAGTACGACCAGATAACCCCGTCGGTTTTCAAACCACTGCCATTTCCATTCATATTCTTATGTAATTTCAGTTCCCTCACAATATCACATGTCTCCTAATCACTTCTTTCCGCCAAATTAAACCGAACAGCTTTCTCACTTCATAATACGTTGCTCATACAAAATATTATTGTTTAATACCTAAATGATTTTTACGCATTTATATTAATTCGTCTACACTCCTGTTCTGTTCCCCGTTTATTTATACCTAACAAAACAATTAAGGAATAAATATTAAAAAAAGAGAAGAAAGTAGAATTAACAAATCACTACCAGTAACCGACAATGTAAACCTCATACATAAAAGTTAATGTTAACTGAGTTGTTTTAACCGATGCTAAAACAAATTCCGTTGCCAAGTGTGTTATTCACCATTAGATTATCCTCCATTCTTTTTTTTTAAATTCCTTCTTTTCCCTACTATCTTGTTTTTCTTTTAAACAAACATTTCTACATTCTTGAAATAATTTCCGTTTGTTTTTTTGTGAACAATGTTTTAATCAGAAAATATTTTAGAGAATATAAATTTTAAAACGAAAAATAAAGAATAAATAAACGAAATAAGAAATAAATAAATCAATTAATAATAATTGATTTTCTTCTTCTTATTATAACAGTTTTTACTCTTCAAAAAAGTTTACGGAATGGGTAAAAAAGTAAATACGCGTATATTCTAGCAGAAAAAAATTTTTCTTTTCTTTTTTTTTGTTTAAACATATATTGATAAATTCAAGAAAGTTAAGAAAAGTAAAGTAAATGGTACTCCGATTACCCGAACATCAATTATCCGAATTCAAATTACATCCGTACTGCTATCATCCGTACTAAGCAATTAAAAAAATAAATTCACTAATAAAAAAATCTAAAATACTATTCAAATAAGCTTTGATTCGACATGAAATGTATTTTTATCGATCTTTGTTTTAACTTGTTTTTAACTGATTTTTTTTTTTTGTAATCCGTTTATAGCATAAAAAATATCTAATTTAAGCCTAAATTAGACTAATTATAAAATTTACTTCTAAAAAGATTGATGGAAATACATTAATTGGTCAAGTATGATATAATGATTTGGATACAGTCTCGTCACACGAAAAAGCCTTTGAATGTTTGTCTATCGCTATGAACCGGTTGGAACAACAAAAAGAATCAGATTCTAGACAGATTCTTTGTTTAAATGATTACTTAATCTTATAAAATTCAAAAACGAAGATCAACATTAAAGTAACAACAGATTACAGATATTTTTTAAAAAAATACTGTTTTAAAGATATGTTTTGATTAATGACTTTTATTCTACGAAACGTTATGTAGTTTTTTCGATCTTTTGTAATTTTTAAGAAATTATATTTTTATAACAACTGAATTCAATTAAACTCAATTTATCTTCATTAAGTTGTTTGTTTGTTTTTATTTATAGGTTTTTAAATTATATTTCTTATAATACAAAAGGGTAATAAATTTTTATTTCTTTGAGATAATCTTTTAAATTCTAGCAAATTTACGTCAATGGATTTTTTGTAACTTATTACTGGATCTGTTTTTCATTATAACATTGTACGTATGTTTCGAGTATCTTTTTGATTTTTAGTGAAATAGACTTTTTTTATGTATCCAAAAAGAAGGAACAGATTTTACATATTTATTTATAATGAACGACAATAGACGGGACAAAAATGATATAACACTGAATGAAGGAAAGCTCAAAGTTTTAAGTATTAGTTCCATTCAACGCCTACACCGGCGCTGTGATTTGTTTACGAGAAAATGGCAATGCCACAGTAACAAAAGTCCTTTTGTGTGCTGCAGTATGCAAAGAGTTAACCCATTGTTTCATCAGAAAAGCGTGCATTTCATTGTAAATTCAAAAAAGAGCCGCCTCATCGTAAACAGATTTACAATCGGTACAAGAAATTTGTATTATTTTTTCAAAAGTGCATCCAAAATGAAAGGCACTGGTTATCCTCGCACGTCAGATGAAAATGCTGACCTTATTCGAACTACTTTCGAACGTAGCCCTAGGAAATTTACAACCGACGGTATGGCATGTGCTTAAAAGCGACTTAAGTATAAGTTGCCGTTATTTCAGGTATTGCATCCTGCTGATCGTGAAAACAGACTAGAATTTTACACTTCAATTTTGCAAGATTTAGAAGATGACTTTTTCTGAAAGGCTAATTTTTTCGATATATTCGATTTCGATATTCATATCTTTGGTCAAGTGAATCGCCACGATGTCAGAATTTGGAGGACTGAAAATCTCAGCGCAGTCATCGAACATGAAAGGGATTATCCAAAGCTGAATGTGTTTTACGCCATTACTGTCAAAAAAATGTATGGCCCTTTATTTTTTTATGGAGGGAACTGTAAATGGAATTATACATCTGGACGTGCTCTAGAACTGGTCTTTTCCACAAATTCAATGAGATCGAGATGATTTTAATTTCATGCAAGACGGCGCTCCACCTCATTTCCAACACGAGGTATGGCAGTATTTGAATGCCTTAATTCCAGGACGATGGTTCATCTTAAGCGGCCTCCAAGATCACCAGATCAAACACCTTGCGACAGCGTGTACCCATCATAAAAGACAGCGTGTATGTACCACCTATGCCTGATACTCTTCAAGATCTGTGAAATCGTTTCGTTATAGCACTGAATTCAATAACCAGGGACAAATCAATTCGTGTGTGGCAAGAAATGGACTACCGATTCGACGTTTGTCGCATAACAAATGGTGCTCATGTTGAATGGATAAAATAAGACCTTTTTTCTATTCAGTGATGTATTATGTGTCTATCTATTATAATTCATTAGAAATAAATTTCTAAAATCTGCTCCTTTCTGAATAACACTATTTTTTTATTTTTTTTTTAATTTGATACCCATTAGACATTAGAATGATAAAACTTCTTTATTTTCCATTTATACAAATTTTGATTATCCGAATGCCGGTTTTGTAAAGGTCAATTCGGATAATCGCCGTTCTACTGTTTAAACACAAAATAAAAATTTAACAACAGATTTAAATAGATATTAACAATGTATCTCATAATAAATAACAACAATATATTCGTTTCTTTATTAAGCATTGAGTAATAACAAACGACAGCTTAATTACAACTGCCGGTAGGATGAAATATTTTTAACGTGAGAAAAATGTCAGGCCTGACTGGAATTTGAAAATGCAAATTCCTGGATTATAGGGGGAGAAAAGTAAAATTTCACCACGGAGGTCGACATAGTAATAAATAATCAATAAACAAATATTTTTATTGTTTTATTAATAAGTTACTAATAAAATCAATACTTATGAATCAAAATTAAAAAAGCTGACAACACAGTTATAGGACTTTCCCGTCACGCGGATTTTTTTCTGATGCACGCCTTACACGCACAACTTAATTTGAAATATTTATCATTTTATTTGAAAATAATATTTTTTTTCGTTTATTTACTACAATGACGGTAACTAAAGTGCGTGCGCGCATACCGTATTTAATTCTTGCGGGTGTGGCGGTACTTACGGCAACGGTCGGCAGTAACTAAACTAATGTAATTTCCTACTTGCATAGAAGAAATTCCGTTTGTACGGTCTTCAAGACGGTGTAGCCGCGAAGCTTAACGCACGAGGTACCGAGTCGACCGAGAGATCGAGATCGGGCCAGACCGAGTTACTTTTTAACACTTTAAATATTAATAGTTTATTTAATTCTACCGCTTTCCTATGACATCACAACGTAGCAGTAGTTTAGAGCATTTTTTGGGACAGGAGTGCGATTTTGCAATAATTTTTTTGCAAATATTGTTATTATTTAATTGTTAACAAATGTCCTAAGAAAAATATTACCTTAATTAGGGGAAATTTCGAGATTCTGAGGGTGACCTTGTTCTACAGCTTCACCCCTTGACCTTTTAAATTGAATCTTTAATGTCATTAATACCTCCATATATAGAAATAATCTTACCAAGTTTGGTCGAAATCGGTGCAGTAGTTCTGGAGATATAAGGTGATTTAAAGGCCAAAATCGAATACACACACGTACATTAACATTTTTTGTGTTCTTTAGGTGTCACAACATTAATATCCAGTGGAAACCGCATACGCCCAGATTGGACCGATTACAATACTTTCTTTTAGCTCTGCTATAACGCTATCTAGACGGGAAAGGAAAAAAATATATTTAACTACTGCAACTAGTTATTTAAAGTCAATTTTGTTTAATTCTCTATTTAAAAAAGGGTAAGCCTACAAAAACATTGACCGTAAACAAAATTGTCGGTAACAAGAATGCAAATGAAAAATATTTTGGTCTTAATGTAAGGTGTTAAAGAAAAGTGAATTATTAGTGTAAGGTAGCCACATACAATGAGATCAGCTACAAGATAATGCATTCTGGAATGCGAAATATGTATATATTTTTTTTATCTTAAATATTTTCCATTTATCTTTGCTAAATATTCCCGCAAAATTCATTACTCTATAATTAGTATATAAAGTAAGATGACTACAAAAATATTTTTCGTTTAATAACTTCTCCGATTTATCAGAATTCTTTCTCAAAAAAAAAGGTATAATCATCGAGTATATGTTATCGCAAAGAAAAACTTTTTCAAATAAATAAAAATAAATATTTCTCTCAATATAAATGAGAAAAAAATACTAAAAAAAAATTATGATATAAATGGCGGAAGCGGTAAAAATGTTGAAAATAACTTATTCGTGCTGGATTTAGCTTAATAAGATGCCGGAAATCGATTGCAAAACTTTCCTGGCTTGACCTTGACAGATATCTATTTCAGATACGTCAGACAGATTTTAAATATTAATGACTTAATTATGCAATATTTAGAGTACAATTGCGAAAAACATCAAAGTGTTCAATAAAAGAATTTATGTATGAAATGATATTTTTAACTTAAAAATTATGCAGTGTTAAAAAATATAATTGCAAAAAAAAAAATCGTAGTACACTGTATTTGGTGGAACCGCTTGAGAAAATGACGTTTTTATCATCTAAATTTTATTCTATTTAGATATAATTACAAAAAAAAAAATAATAATAAAAAATTTCGATCCAATTTGACCACCCTGCTGAACAGCAACCTAATACAATATTTTTAATAACATCAGAACTTGAAAAATAGATAAAGCGGCAGATATTATTCTAAAAATTCAAATACGTTTTACTTTCAAGTTTAGAAAGCGCTATAATAAAGTTGTATCTCTAGAATGGAAAGTAGTATTCTAATCGGTCCGATCTGGGGATATGCGATTTTCACCGAATCTTTACATTTTAAGAACTAAACACACAAAACCGGATAGTACATTTTATGGATGTTAATGTCATACGAACATTAATTTCGAGATTAATTGCAGACAATACCTACCCACATGTCCTATCTAGATTGGATTTTTTTTTTTGTAGTATTCCACTGAATAACAGAAATGTTTACATAAGTTGATTTATTAATATTGCAATATCTGGAAGTTCTGACGGTACAGTGGTACAATGACATCTTCTACTGGAATAAACTCTGCCTGTGCTGTAAAACGCTGATAATATATATAATTGAAATTTCAAAATTAAAATTATACGACGCAGTTAATGATGTTAAAGAACAATTTAGATCCGGAGTAATAGTACGAGGTGAAAAGATAAAGTTGCTACAATTTGCCGATGATATAGTAATTCTAGCCGAGAGTAAAAAAAATGTTGAAGAAACGAACGGTGTGAATGAAGTCCTACGCAAGAACTACCCCATGAGAATAAACAAGAACAAAACGAAAGTAATGAAATGTAATAGAAATAATGAAGATGGGCCACTGAATGTAAAAATAGGAAGAGAAAAGATTACGGAGTTAGAAGAATTTTGTTATTTGGGAAGTAGAATTACTAAAGATGGACGAAGCAGGAGCGATATAAAATGCCGAATAGCACAGGCAAAACGAGCCTTCATTCAGAAATTTAATTCGCTGACATCAAAAATTAATTTAAACGTCAGGAAAACATTTTTTAAAGTACATGTTTGGAGCGTAGCTTTATATGGAAGTGAAACTTGGACGATCGGAGTACCTGAGAAGAAAAGATTAGAAGCTTTTGAAATGCACTGTTAAAGGAAAATGTTAAAAATCAGACGGGTGGATAAAGTGACAAACGAAGAGGTCTTGCGGCAAATCGACGAAGAAAGAAGCATTTGGAAAACTATAATTAAAGGGATAGACTTATAGGTCACATATTAAGGCATCCAGGAATAGTCGCTTTAATATTGGAGGACAGATAGAAGGGAAACATTTTGCAGATAGGCAATATTTGGAATATGTAAACCAAATTGTTACTGATGTAAGATGCAAGGGATATACCAAAATGAAACGACTGGCACTAGATAGGGAGTCTTGAAAAGGGGCATCAAACCAATCAAATTACAAACAAAAAAATTATGCGAGGATCGTTCGGGAATGTCTCGGCCTGATAGAGAAAACCAGATTTTTTGACTTGTTTTTTATCTTTAAAACTTTCCCGTCTAGATAGTGCTATAGCTCTAGAACGGAAAGTATTGTAACCGGTCCGATTTGGGCATAAATGGTTTTTTACCGGATCTTGACGTTTTGACTCCTAAGGAACCTAAAAACTGGATGGAAACTTTTATAATGTTAATGTTCGTATGTCTATGTTTGTTCAGGTATTGGCCTCTACATCACCTTTATCTCCTGAACTACTGAACCGATTTTGATCAAAATATATCAGATTACATCTGTGTATGAACCATTGATGCCATTAATTTTTCAACTTGAAAGATCCAGGGGTTGAGGGTAAACAGCAAGACCACCCTTATTTTTTCTCGAGATTTCGCCTAATTAAGGTAATATTTTTCTTAGGCACATTTTTAACGATTAAAAATAACAATTTTGGCCAAAAAATCTTTTGGAAATCACATCCTTATCCTAAAAAAAATGCTGTTTTAGTCGTCTTCTATGTTGAGACGTCACAGGTGAGCGGTAGAATTAAATAAATGAATAATATTTAAAGTGTAAAAACGTATGGCTGGGTTTCAAACTCGATCGCCTGGTTCTCTCGGTACCTGGTGCTTTAAGTCTTGCGGCTACATTAGTCTGCCGACCTTACAAGCGAAATTTGTTTTATATAAGTTATATTAAGTTGGAATTAGATTAGTTTAGTTAGTGCCGACCGTCGCCGCTCGTACCGCCACACCCGCGCGAATTAAATACGGTATACACGCGCGCTGCGTATCTAATCTGTGCATCAGAAACAACCCACAGTTGTATTACTTTCCCGGAATGCGGCTTTTTAGCCGCATTCCGGGAAAGTCCTACAACTGTGTTAACAACTTTTTGTTTTATTCAATTATTTAATTAAATAATTGTTTAAATTTAATTTTATAAAAAAATTATTTAATTAAAAAACGAAGTTCCCATTTTGTCTACATTAACAATAAATACTGTTGGATTGTCGGTTTTTAAAATTAGAGTTTAAAATAATTGATATTTTAAGTACAGGTCTAATCCAGCTTTATTGTCTTTTAAGATCATATCTATTGGAATCTCATATTGGAATTTCAATAAGTCGACCTAGTTTGGTGCAAAATTATTCAACAAAACTGTAGTTTATTAAAAGAAAAAATATTTATAACGCTGTCACGTTCCTTTTTCCGATGGAGTCGAAAATAACCCACCGGGTTAGTCTAGTGGTGAACTCGTCATTGTAATTCAGCTGATTTTAAAGTCGAGAGTTCTAAGGTTGAAATCTTTGTAAACGCAGTTACTTTTATTTAGGGATTTGAATACTAGATCGTGGATATCTGTGTTCTTTGGTGATTGGGTTTCAATTAACCACACGTCTCAGGATGGTCGACCTGAGACTGTAGAAGACTACACCTCATTTACATTCATAGATATCACCGTCATTTATCCTCTGAAGTAATATCTTACGGTGGTTTCAGAAGCTAAGCAGAAAAAGAAAGAAAGAAGTCGAAAATCAGACCAACGACGAAGAAGGAGCGACATAAAATGCCGAATAGCACAAGCTAAACGAGCCTTCAGTAAGAAATATAATTTGTTTACATCAAAAATTAATTTAAATCTCAGGAAAAGATTTTTGAAAGTGTATGTTTGGAGTGTCGCTTTATATGGAAGTGAAACTTGGACAATCGGAGTATCTGAGAAGAAAAGATTAGAAGCTTTTGAAATGCGGTGCTATAGGAGAATGTTAAAAATCAGACGGGTGGATAAAGTGATAAATGAAGAGGTATTGCGGCAAATAGATGAAGAAAGAAGCATTTGGAAAAATATAGTTAAAAGAAGAGACAGACTTATAGGCCACATACTAACGCATCCTGGAATAGTCGCTTTAATATTGGAAGGACAGGTAGAAGGGAAAAATTGTGTAGGCAGGCCACGTTTGGAGTATGTAAAACAAATTGTTGGGGATGTAGGATGTAGAGGGTATACTGAAATGAAACGACTAGCACTAGATAGGGAATCTTGGAGAGCTGCATCAAACCAGTCAAATGACCGAAGACAAAAAAAAAATATATATATATATTGGAAACAGATTTTCTAGATATATAGCAAAAGCTGTTTAAAAATAATGTTTGATATCCCCAACCATAAATCCAATCGACTTAAAACTTTGGAATTTTAAAAAAATTGAATACTTTCATATGGAGATCCCGGGTTCGAATCCCGGTCAGGCATGGCATTTTCACACACGCTACAAATCATTCATCTCATTCTCTGAATCAATACTTAACGGTGTCCCGGCGGTTAAACAAAAAAAAATACTTTCATTGTATTAAAGATCAATTTTCTACGACGATATAAAAAAATTTAAAAAATAATAATAAAGCGCTAAACTACACCACTTTCACTCTTTTAAATTTTGTCCAAAATTGAATGCCATCAATACCCCATATATAAAAATATTTCGGCCGTTTTTTAAGAATTTATTTTGAGCAAATTCGGAGAAATTAATCAAAATACATAAAAAGTCATAAACGAGACGTGTGTAGAAATATTTCCGGTAATTCCTATAATTTTTTTGTGTTTTTTGATTAAAGGGTCTTGAATCGACCGATATTTTCAAAAGTCCTTAGACAAAAATTTTGGTCAATCACTAGACTTATACAAAAAAAATTATTTCTTCACTTCTTAGTACTTTAAAAAAAGAAAGAGATTTTAAGTTAAAGATTAAACAAAAGAAAAAAGTAAATTATATCATCGAACAAAATATTTATCGAAATTTTGATGTAAAAGGTCACTTCAGAGGAACAAATACTAACAAAATTACCGTAATAATTTTGCTAGCACAATGATAGATTCAGATACTTTACTTTTAAATGTAAAGTTAAAACGTAAATTCGCTAAGGAAATGTAAAACGGCATTTGAAATGATAGCGCTTCGTTTGTCTCCGTATATATACACCAGGAGAGAACAATATTTTGTTCAGTTGTTTAAAGGAAATTGTGACATATCTTATCTAGCCTAGGCTACATCATATACAATACTCCTTCGCCATTTTACTTCCCATCTTTACTACTTACCATTCCTACCTCATTTATATCCTCTTTCTGTCACGCGCGCGCGCACACACGCATACTCCCTCACTCACCCTCTGTCTCTTTCTCTCTCACACTGTCGGTCTCTGCCATAAACACACTCATATTCAAAGAAAAGAGTGAGGAATTAACTAATCTGCGTGAAAAAAAATTTTTTTTTTATAAATATGACATCTCAACATTTCAACTCTTCTGTTTTACAGGAACTGCTTTTTTAATAAATGTTTAATTAATTACGAAATTTTATTTTATTTAAAAAAAAAAAAAATATTAAGAAGTTACAGATTACTTGTTTAATTATTTTTTTAATATTTGACTTCACTTGGTTACTTTTAAGATATTTGTAAGCGGTTTAGATTTTTTAGATTTCCTTAGGAAAGTCAGTTGTGGTTATTCTCGGAATCTTAATTTTATATTTGGAAAAGAATTAATTAATTGTATCGTATATTTTAACTGATTTGCAAAAAATTATTGAACACCTCGGATTTTTTGAGATATTGATCTCATGATAAATCAACAATACTTGAAGGAGAGCCGTCTAATCCAGTGGCGACTCGTAGTTAAAATTAGAGGGGGTGCAACTCCATAGAATTTCTTTGTGGGCCTTTTCAAGGCCGTGGTTAAAGTTCTCTGTAAAAAAAAGAACCGAAAAATGAATCAAATAAAATTACTAGAAGCAGGATAATAATCTAATTCTACGCTTTATCACATTCAAGAATATCGTAAACGGTTTAACCGAATAAATAATAAAATGTGAATACAGATAATATTTTTTAGTATTATTAGATAATAACTTAATAAAATGTCCGCTTAAAACCCTGTAGTCCAGCGATGCTTAATTTAAATTTCTATGTACACAGAAATTATTTTTTACTAATTACCTTCTTTTACGCCCTTCCTGCGTGTTTTTGGACAGATTTGGCAATCAAACAGCCCTTACATCCGCCATCTTCTGATCACCACTGAAAAAACAACTAAACCGTTTTCAAAATCCTTCCACCCACTAAACTAGACGAGTAATGAACATTCGATACACACGCGGAGTAAAAGCTACCTTCCACCAACACG
Source organism: Lycorma delicatula (assembly GCF_047948215.1). Classification (NCBI taxonomy): domain Eukaryota; kingdom Metazoa; phylum Arthropoda; class Insecta; order Hemiptera; family Fulgoridae; genus Lycorma; species Lycorma delicatula. The sequence goes on from NC_134465.1 coordinate 12,297,606, forward strand.
CTAGGGTCCGCACTGCAGAAGCGACAGTGCTCTCTCTCTCCCTCGCAGTCTCGCGTGAAGCTTCTTATGTGCGCATGCGCACAACAGCCAAACACCACACTGTTGGAACTGTGAAGCGCATAGTTCCATACAAAGATTTTTGTATCTTTTTCATAAACTGGGGGATGGCTACTGACAGGCTTTTTTTTTACTTTTTTTCTGGTTAGCCTTTGAGAATTACCGTTCAGTTATTACTTCAGAAGATAATACGTAAAAGTGTAAATGAAGTGTAGTCTTGTACAGTCTCAGTTCAACCGATCCTGAGATGTGTGGTTAATTGAAACCCAACCACTAAAGAACACCGCTATCCACGATCAAGTATTAATCCGTATAAAAGTATAAACTGCCTTTACTAGGAATTGAACGATGGAACTCCCAACTTCTAAATCAGCTGATCTGGGACGACGCGTTATCACTAGCCCGATCCGGTGGGTTTGACATGAAGCTTAAGGATTATATGCTGTACAAGAATAAAGAAAGAATTAAAGGAAAAAGGACTTATTATATTAAATGTTATCGATAATATCAAGTGGAAATAGGGAGTGCTGCAGTTCCACAATGACTATACCCGAGCCTCCACTACTTCAATCACTCTATTTTGGGTCGAATTAATTGTGTCGTTTCGTGTTTCCTGTACGAATAGATCGATCGTTTATTCTTTATTATATTACGTTACATTTTTATTTTATTATAGTTACATTTTTCCTTTATTATCCTAACCGTTTTCCCTTTTATACGATCCTTTAAATTTCCCTTTCTAGACGTTCGCCGGTATGAAAAATGCTTTCAGATACCATTTGATCTTGGCTTTCAAAGGAATTAAAAATTTTAATTTACTGCGTCCTTGTTAGTTGTAATTTTTAACAATGGCCGTTTTAATTGTAAATCTATCCGATGACTTTAAAATATTTCCAAAAATAGGATGTCTAGCTTTTCACGATAAACAATTATAAGTCTGTTACATAGCCACGGGGTAGAAAACAGAGTCTGAAGGTGATTTCAAAGAAAGAACCTTTCCAATACAATCTTACAAATACCGAAAAAAGAGTTATTTATTGATCCTCATATCAGTTTGAAACAGAACCTTTGAGAACGTAACAATAACCTATAAAATTACTCAAGAAAAAAGCGTTTCAGGATAAAGAAAAGTTATGGACGATTCTAAAAGATGGACAATCTAACCACAGATCGTTCATGAAACAAGACATATAAATCCGGCCAAAGTATCGCACCAAAGTCCCTTTCAGTTAAAGGATGTCTAACATTTTCAAAAGTCTTCAGGATATCAGGCTATTTTAAAAGGAATAAATTAGTGATCGACGATTTGAGTTGAAAAACTTGAATGTCAACTAATTTCTTCCCTCCAGATATTAAATAGCTACCTGACATTAGGCTCAAGGTATCTAAAAGAAACGTCCTTATTAATCATCAGAATTGTACGGTGTATAGATTTATCCAGCTGAAATATATACGCTAGGTAGTCCCCTCACTTGAGGTCATATTATCTCAATATTACTTTTATAGGCTTTCGACATCTCAGTCAAGAGCTACATCGAATAGTAAAAAATATTACAGTACAATTCATTACAGTTCATTCATAGAATTTGAAAGCCAATAGATTTTTGTTCAAATCTGGCTTGGTGACAGAATTTTAATCCGATCAAATATCTCTCTGAAATATATATAATACGTACTCGATCTTAAATAACGGGGAATGTTAAAATTTTTCCAGTTTGGTTTTTATTTATATTACTTCCTTGTGTACCATTGATTGTGATGAAATATGATAGCTTTACTAACCTCAGTCTCAAAACCTACTCATGAGGGGGTGTTGACTGCTATCACTTACCTCATAAGATTAATTCTTTTGGTTGTGTGTAATATGTATAATTTCTTATGTATATAATCTCGAATGAAAGTGTTAAGGGTACAGGATTTATTAATATTTGGGTAATTTCAATAAACTATTCTTTTATTGCATATATAAAAACAAAAAATAATATTAAACAGATAAATAAAAATGTAGAATATTCAACAGTTATATATTTTTATCGCTTTCAAATTTCTCAGTGATTTGAGACTGTGTGTAGCCAATGTATGTATTCAACTTTTCATCCTACTTTGACCCAATTCATCCCATGAGAGAAATAATATAAACTAGTAACCCTTTAGACCGTTTGTAGACAGTTTCTATATTTTTATTTACTTACTTTTTGTTTATCTGAAATAGATACAAAATTCAGAAAATAATAAAAAATAAAATCTTATTCCATTCATTAAAAAAATAAAAAAATTCCATACTTTGTTAAAAGTAAGAAATTACGCATTTCAATTATAACTTGATCATTATCAGGCGTAGTAAATCTTATTAAAAGTAATAATTACAAAAACTCCCTTTCAGCACGTCGGAAGGCGGAGGTAGATTTCACCGGTGCTAAGTAGGGGATAAAAAAGAATTACACCTTAAAATTAAAAAAAAACATCAGATTTACTCAATACAACAGTGGTTGCATGTGAAAAAAGTCTCACATGTTTAGCATACGACAAGCCCCATTTTCTTAGAATTCCACCAACATTTTAGTCATACCTTCCCGAAAGGGTTGGTTATATATAAGGGTTGGTTGAAGGGAGGTATATTTTTATTCAAAACCCCATTTTTTCCACCCCCTGAGCCAATGGTTGACGCAATCAAACAACTTTAAATGGACAAGTTTTAGGCTCTTATCCAAAGAATAGTAGGAACTTTAAACGAATTCGATATTTTACTTAATAAGAAAGTTATAGTGATATTTTGTTTTTTTCGAAAATGTCCATCCTCATGGTCCGATTTTACCCATTAACGAACTCGACCGAGATTTTGGATGTTTATATTTTATGTATCAATTTGAAAGTGATTGGCGCAAAATTACTGCAGTTATCATGTCCACAAATAAGTGAAATATATATAAATGTATATATAGACTTTTGAAGTGACGGTGGTTTTGAGTTTAGGGGATGTGAAACGCGAAGATATGTCAGAATTTTTGGGAAGTTGAATCATGTTACCCATTACAATAGGTAGCTTTCTTATGAAATCTACCTAATATATTAAGTCTATAATACACTGGATTAGATTTTAAGTTGCAACAGAAAGATAGTCTAACGGGACCAAGCTGTTCCAAAGGTTAATTTCAAATCGATTTTTACATATTTCTATAAATATACAAAAAAATATATATTTCTTAAAAATAATAAAATATATTTCAATTTAAGAAATATAATTTTCATTTAAGACAAATTAGGAACAGTTGGATACCGAAGCCAAAAAGGACTTATTTTCAAATTAAGTTTTTTGTTTACTTTCTAGCCTTGAATCAATTTTCCAAGTTTGAGAACTTCTTCCCCAAAAAATCGAACGTAACTTTAGATAAGTGAATCTCTTGGAGGGATTAAAATTTAAAAAAAATCTGATGTGGATACCACATGACTTTGTTGTACGCCTATAAAATTACATACACACATTTTCTTAAAACAAAAAATACATACATTTTTATTTCATTAATAACTACTAAATTTTTTGTTGTTATTCTTGAATTATTATTTATCGTAAAAATGTTTAACAATCAGAGGTTAATAATAATTATAAATAAATCAATATATTTAAATTAAAAAAAAAAGGAAATGAAGTCGAATTCGAACTTATGTGCCTTCCCCTTGTAAGATCAAAATATTTCATTAATTAAAGCTCTATTTGGCTGAAACGCTGGAACCGATGAAAATAAGTACCATTTATGATATATATCTTGAAAAGCTCCTAATGAAGGCTTATTACTGCAGTTCAGCAAAAGTTCAAAATTCAGATTTTTTGGACTTCGGGCTTTTTGGATATTTTTGGTCGAGTCGATTGCAAACAAAAAGGGAGGTTCACAACTAGATGTTATAATAGTCGTAAATCCAAAATTTCAACATTCTACGGCTAATCGTTTTTTAGCTACGCAATATACAAACGTATGTACAGACGTCACGCCGTAAATAGTCAAAAGTATTCAGAGATGGTCAAAATGGATATTTCCGTTAAAATATGAAAACCGAAACTTTTCGTGATCGCAATACTTCCTTTACTTCGTACAAGGAAATAAAAATTGTATAAACCTATCCGAAAAAATATTTATTCCATTTTTCTGATTTCTAATAAATATATATTTAATTCACCTATCTTGGAAGCAAATTATGTTAAATGAGCGAACATAATAATAATAAAACAGGTGAAATTAGTATTCAATAAAAAAAGTACAATGTAAACAAAAAATCGAGAAAGCAATTGATGAGGACATTCGTATGGAGTGTTTTCCTAAATGACCGTGAAGCATGGATCGTAGGTGCAGAAAGAAACAGGAGAATAGAAGCATTTGTGCAGTGGTGCTACCGACGGATGTTGAAGATTACATGGAAGGAGAAAACAACCGATGAACAAATATTACGAAGGATCGATGAAGTGCCATGTTTAGGAAGAGGAAATGAATTACAGAAACGGTTAGACAAGTGAACAGGACATGTACTACGGGCATAACAGTTTGTAGGACACCATAATAGAGGTACAGTTGAAGGAAATAATGCAAGAGGATTGTTGTTATGTCTGTGCAGGTTTGACGCTGCTAAGTTAGTTCCATTATCGCTGCTCTGCGGTTAACCGTGGCTGCTCTGCTTTCTGTTTGCACCAAACAAGTGCAACGTTAAGAGATCCGTTTTTGTGGAAGGTGTATCAGGGACCGAAATTCATCGAAGACTTTCGGTACAGTACGGGAACAGTGTGTTGCCGCAACGGAGTGTCTACGAATGGACTGAAAAATTCAAAAACGGTCGCACAAGTGTTACGCACGACGAAGGAGCCGGACGATCGTATACCGCCATAAATGAGGAAAACATTGAGCGTGCATGTGACATGTTTTTCTTAGATAGACGAGTAACTATCGATGAAGCGGCACATCGTCTGTAAATTAGTCACGGTTCTGCCTACGAAATCATCCACAGACCTGGGTTTAATAAAGTTTGTGCAAGATGGGTCCCGAAACAACTCGCACAGTCGCATAAACAAACGCGCTTGGACATCTGCCAACAACATTTGGATCGCTACGGTAACGAACGGGACATCTTCTTAGACAGAATCACCACCGGTGACGAAACACGGATCCATTATTACGAGCCGGAGAGTAAATGGCAGAGTATGGAATGGAAACATCCAAATTCGCCCTGCAAACAAAGTTCAAGACCCAACCGTCCGCAGGAAAACTGATGCTTACGGTTTTTGGGACTCACAAGGCCCAGTACTGGAACATTATGAGGAAAGGAGCACGACAATAAACAGTGCGCGTTGTAGTGAGATGCTTACTGCCAAGCTGAAGCCTGCAATTCGAAGCAAACGCCGAGGACTGCTGTCGAAAGGTGTTGTGTTGTTGCACGACAATGCCCGTCCATATATCGCTACCCACACTGCTGAAACGCTCCAGAAACTCAACTTTGAAGTACTGGCTCATTCTCCGTTTAGTCCTGATCTTGCCCCTTCTGACTACCGTTTGTTTGGTCCACTCAAAGAGGCATTAAGGGGCCGTCGATTTACCTCGGACGAAACGGTGAAAGAAGCGGTGCATTCCTGGCTCGCAGCTCAACCGAAAACCTTCTTTTATGAGAGCATCAGGAAGCTTATGCAACGATGAACCAAGTGCGTTGAAATGCAAGAGGACTCTGTTGAAAAATGATGTACACGTAAGTTTCCTATTTGTATTGTAATAAAATTTATAACTACATTGTGGATTATAATTGACTTATCCTCGTATATAATATGCTTTCTTAGTATTTTATATTGTGATTTAACTTTTCCTGTGCGGTTTGTTTGTTAATTTTATTTTTTTATGTTATTTATTTTATATATCTTATACGAGATGTAGCTATTAAATAACGAGACTAATGCTGCTACAGAAAAACTGCTCATGCGCCAAATTCGTACGACCGACAGTTGTGTAGCGTGAAGCCTTCTCTTTCGATTCTTGCCACTCCAGTTTCTGTAGACAAATTAGTCTGGCCGAGGGCTTCGTTTGGATAACAAATGTTTTTTTTTGTTTTGCCGAGAAAATAAGTGTTTTATTAGAGCAAAGAACAGTCGTGAAATTTTATATGCAGCTTGGAAAAAACGCTACTGAAACTTATATATTAATAAAGAAAAGTATATTGCAATGAATTTTTATAACATGGACGGGTTTTTGGGTGGTTTAAGCGTTTCAAAAATGGCTGAGAAGACTTTGAAGATGTTCATTCGGGTCGTCTTTTCACGTCAAAAACGGAAAAAAATATTGAAAAAATTGGCAATCTGTTCCTGAAGGTCAAACTATTAATAACATTACTACTTTGAGGTCCTTGCTAAACTCCGTGAAAAAATAATAAAAAAACGACCCGAATTGTGGTGTATATTGTTATACACGGCGTATGTGTTAAAAATTACTTTATTTTCGCAAAATTATTGCTTTCGGGCGGTAATAACGAAAGACTTCGTTGTTTGCTGAAATTTTATCTTCATAAAAATATTGTAGAGATACTTAAATCTAATGTTTACTTCTTTGTACGAAGTAAAGGAAACATTGTGATCGCGAAAAATTTCAGTCTTTCAACGGAAAAAAAAGATTTCAACGGAAATATTCATTTTGATCGTTCCTGAATTCATTTCGACTAGTTTCAGCGTGACGTATTTACGTATTTATCTCGCGTAACTCAAAAACGATTAGCCGTAGAATGTTGAAATTTTGGATTTAGGACTGTTGCAACATCTAATTGTGCACCTCCCCTTTTGATGGCAATCGACTGGACCAAAAATGTCTAAAATAGCGTAAAATCCAAAAACTTTGGATTTTGGACTTTTTATTAACTACAGTAGTAAGCCCTCATTGAGTGCTTTTCAACGACATATCATACGTGGTACTTATTTTCATTGGTTGCAGAGTTATAGCCAAATAAACATTTAATTAATAAAATATTTTGATCTTACAAGGGGAAGGCACATCGGTTCGAATTCAACTTCATTTCATTTTTTTTAACTTTTTTTTTTACCTGTGATTGTAAAAAAAATTTACAATAAATAAATAAATAAATAAATTCATTCAATAATAACAATAAAAAGAAAATATATGAAATAAAATCAGAAGTTAATAAAATAAAATTTTACAAATTTAAAAGGCGTAGAAAAATTTATTAGGCGTAGAAGGAAGTCCACATAATGTGGTGTCCACATAAGATTTGGTGAAACATCTGATTATTCTTGAGTATAACTGAATATTGCGTGTTAGTACTTTGTGATGAAGACACGTAAACAATGTACTATTCACACACAATATGGTTCAAATCGGTGTCCCGATTTGGTTCTCCATTTTTCCTGTTTAAATACATAATTCTTTCTTATTTATGCATTTGTTACAGTCCACTTGATAATAAATATCGCTATAAAATTTAGTAATCTTCTCTTGTTTCGTTATTGTTTTCATTTTGTTGATGGTTACATCACAATAATTTAAAAAACGTAGTATTAGATAGATGTAAGTCTTACATTTATTTAAAGAGTAATAAACGGACTTTTACTCTAAACTAATATTTCATGTAAGATTCTTGAATTAATCTATATATATAAAAATATTAAGTTCGTTTGTGTACGGCTTCAAAAACTCAAAATGTTCGCACCAATTGAGCTCAAATTTTAGCACGATACATAACCCGCATCAAAGATTGTTTTCATCAATTTTTAATTTGGAAATTTAAACAAAGGAAAACCAATCAGAATCAGATCAATGCAAGATGGCCGCTATCAAACATAACGACCAAATTTCTTTGAATAATATTTAACAGCTAAAACATCTGTATTTTATTAAAAAAAAAAAAAACAAAAAACACCAAACAAAAAGAAAAGTCACCAAGAAGGTTTACTTACAGTAAATAAATTAAAACACCCGACTTTCTTATAGCCCAGATAGACTTAAGACTATGCAAACAAAAAAAGTCGAAATAACCAAATACACAGAAAATAATATCCCTACATAATGACCAAAAAATCCTTTGTTAGGTTATTTTTTTACATATATATGACCAAACAATCGTTTTTTGGTCATTTAGCGTTCTTTGCTACGTAAAAGCAAAGAACAAAATTCACAAATAGTAACACTGAAACCACACAACTAAGTATTTGTTTTTTTTTTGTTTTTTCTAACCTCCGAAACCATCGTTATGCATTGCTTCAGATGATGATATGAATGATTTATAGCGTATGAAAATGCCATGCCTGACCGGGATTCCAACTCGGAACCACCGGATTAAAGTCCGAGACGTTACCACTCGCGCCACGGAGGCCGGCAAACATATTCGTTAGGAGCCGAATAAAAACACGACTTACCAATATGGCGTTGTTTGTCAAACCAATTTTATACGGACTATAATTACTTTTAATACGCAAAACCCTTTCCAATGATTGAACGTTAACTTAAACCTCTTCAAAAATTATTCCTTTTGAACTAAGCCGCATTTTGACATCATTTTTTTTTCTATAACACGGCTGGAATTCTTTTCGTTTAGAAGCGTTGTCGAAGACAATAACCGAATTCTCTTCCAAAGGACATAATACACCGCTAAAACTATTTCTAAATAATTCAAATTCGTGTAATTTGTTTACGAATCGCGTTTTTATCAAAATCTCACCTTTTTCTCAACTGACCTGCGGGGTTTTGTTTTATTTGGAGACCGTAATTCATTAGTAGATTCATACTCGAGAATCACGTTGTACACTGAAGCAGCACAACTTCTACTTACGTTAGCAGTTTATTAACATCTGAAATCAACGCCGTTTGATTATTCTGTAATTTGTAAGCATTACTCTGTTTTTGTAAGCATTTAAAATGATGTGTTTTTTCGCACGATTTAGGGGCTTTTTGCAGCCCACAAATTTTTATATATAAAAATGATTACGTAGTTTGTGTACGCTTCAAAAACTCAAAATGTTCTGTACCGATTGAGGTCAAATTTTAGCACGATATATAACCCGCATCAAAGATTGTTTTTATCTATTTTTCGCATCAGTCACATACCCGCGACCGTGAGAAAACAGTTTTTTTAACGGTCAGCTGTATACCAGTGACCGCGCTATCTGCCGGAAGCGAGGGGAACACTCGCCATACTAGCTAACGACAACCGCAGTCACATGTGAAACAATACCTGTTCCCAATTACATTGTTTATTAACAAAAAAAAAAAAACGTATCCACTTGCATCTGATTCAGATTATTATACAATCTGAATTAAATATTCACTTTATCGAGGTACTTTTGTGTGATCGTATCGTGATTGAGCTGCGCCTTTCACCAAGCTCTGAATTTATTAGAAAACGACCAACAGTGGGATATTTGTATTAATGACGCGTGCAACACTGCACATCCAAACCAAATTCGGGCATTATTCGCAATTATATTGACCGCTTGCTTCCCTTCATCTCCCACAGAGTTATGGGAAAGATATCGATCGGATATGGCTGAGGATATGTTGGATAGAGTACGTCTAGAAAATACCAATATGACCGTGGAATTTACAGAAGGCATTTACAACGAAGCATTGATAAATATTGAAGACAAGTGCTTAGCTATTGCAAATAAAGTTCTTAGTCAGTTGGGAATGCCAGCACCCACCCGAGCTGCGATTACTTCATTTGATGTGGATTTACGCCGTGAACAGAGTTACAACATCGGTGATCTTCAGTCATATGTCCGATCAAACATTCCCAAATTAACGCGTGAACAGAAAGGCATTTATGATCGCATAATGCAAATGATAAATGACGGAGTTGGGGGGACCTTCTTCTTGGATGCGCCAGCAGGAACTGGGAAAACATTCCTCATTAGATTGATTCTAGCAACGGTTCGATCAAAAAATGACAATTATCCAGTTCCGGAATATTAATCAGCCAAAACTCTGCAACGGCACGCGACTTGGAGTTAAGAAATTGAATTGATGAATAACGTAGTGGAAGCAACGATTTTAACGGAGTCTTTCAAAGATGAAGATGTCCTCATTCCTCTAATACCCATAATCCCGACCGATACATCATTTTAATTTAAAAGATTGCAATTCCCAATTCGATCGGCATTTGCAATCACAATAAATAAAGCTCAAGGTCAATCATTAGAATTGTGCGGTTTAGATTTAGATGCGGATTGCTTCTCACACGGGCAACTGTATGTTGCGTGTTCCCGAGTCGGCAAACCAGTTAGCCTTTGTATCTACGCAGACAGTGGAAAAATAAAAAATATTGTATATCCACAAGTATTGCAAAATTAAACTTCTATGAATCGTACGCTTTGTTTTGTTTCTCATTTCTCATCCGTGCAACCACAAGTGCCACAGCGAAGCGTGGCGGGTAGAGCTAGTAATTATATAAATATTTGATTGTTAATAAAAACTTAATATTTTAGACATTGTGTAACTGTCCACTTTATTAAAGAATTGGAGGATCGTATCTTACTTTCAAATCAAATAAGTATAAATAATGTGCAGCAAAACATGCGTATAAATAATTTAATAGGCGTACAAGGTAGTTACGTGGTATTCAGATCAATTTTTTTTATTAAAAATATAAAATAAATTCAATTTCGTCAAGTAATTTTTTAACGAAATAAGCAAGAATTATGGAATTTTAAATCAAAATATTATATATAATGAGCAACTGAATGATGGTATTGATGAGTGTTGTAAATCGAACAAATTAGCAGATTTGTACATTTGTCGCATGATCGAGTTTAAAATTCAATATACATCTACTAACGCTGGTGAATAGTTTTTTATTTCGCTAATGCAATACGAAAAAATATTTAACGTATTGAATTTATATATCAGGTAGAAGTATTAGATTCAAAACAGAGCAAGCATGTATAGTTTTATACATTGTACCGAGAATGTACAGTTATTAAAAAAATAATAATATTTTTTGATTTTGACGTGTTGAATGTATTGAATTTCAAGACGGAATTTTTGCAGCTGACACAAGTATAGTACTTGTAACTCTGAATATTTTTAAGTATAAAGAGTTACTAAAAAAGATCAATTTTTATAAAATCAAATTAATTTTAAAATCAAGCACCTTTTATTGTGTGTGTATAAAAAAATTGCGCTAAAATAATACGTAAAAAAAGTTCAAATTTTTTAAATATACATAAGTTATTGCAAATAAATAAAAAATTATATCTTTTTTGTGTTAAAAAAATTAATCCGACTCAATTCTCAGTATGTCCTTAACCTCGAATGTTGACACGCTATAACGATTTCCAATACAACTCTTGTTTAAATAAGCAAAGGTGTTATTTAGTTAAAAATATACTACTTCAAAAACTATTAAATATAAATATAAATGAACTGAAAATTATTATTTTATAGTCATTAAAAAACTGAAATTACCGTAAAAAATAAAAAAAAAGAAATATAATATTTATCATCACAAAAGCTATTTCTAACCTATCGAATTTTTTCATTAGCTGAAAAAACTCCGACAATGTATTACACAAATTATGCATTCCATCTTTAAAAAACTCTGACGCGGACATCACACCAACTTCCTTGTACACTAATTAAATTACATATACCATATACACACTGTTTTACAATCAGAGTTTAATAATTATTAATAAAACAATTTAAATTAAAATAAAAAAAAGTTTTTTTTTTTTGTCTTTAGTCATTTGACTGGTTTGATGCAGCTTTCCAAGATTCCCTATCTAGTGCTAGTCGTTTCATTTCAGTATACCCTCTACATCCTACATCCCTAACAATTTGTTTTACATACTCCAAACGTGGCCTGCCTACACAATTTTTCCCTTCTACCTGTCCTTCCAATATTAAAGCGACTATTCCAGGATGCCTTAGTATGTGGCCTATAAGTCTGTCTCTTCTTTTAACTATATTTTTCCAAATGCTTCTTTCTTCATCTATTTGCCGCAATACCTCTTCATTTGTCACTTTATCCACCCGTCTGATTTTTAACATTCTCCTATAGCACCGCATTTGAAAAGCTTCTAATCTTTTCTTCTCAGATACTCCGATCGTCCAAGTTTCACTTCCATATAAAGCGCCACTCCAAATATACACTTTCAAAAATCTTTTCCTGACATTTAAATTAATTTTTGACGTAAACAAATTATATTTCTTACTGAAGGCTCGTTTAGCTTGTGCTATTCGGCATTTTATATCGCTCCTGCTTCGTCCATCTTTAGTAATTTTACTTCCCAAATAACAAAATTCTTCTACCTCCATAATCTTTTCTCCTCCTATTTTCACATTCAATGGTCAATCTTCGTTATTTCTACTACACTTCATTATTTTCGTTTTGTTCTTGTTTATTTTCATGCGATAGTTCTTGCGTAGGACTTCATCTATGCCGTTTTTTCTAAATCCTTTTTACTCTCGGCTAGAATTACTATATCATCAGCAAATCGTAAAATCGTAAAAAAAAGTTAAAAAAAGGAAAGAAGTCGGATTCGAACCGATGTGCCTTTCCCTTGTACGATCCAAGTATTTTATTTATTAAAATTGTATTTGGTTATAACTCTGGAACCAATGAAAATAAGTACGATTTATGTTATATTGTTGAAAAGTTGTCGATGACTGCAGTAAAGAAAAAGTTCAGAATCGAAATTTTTTGATTTTGGACTTTTTTGGACACTATCGGTTAAGTCGATTGGAATCAAAGGTAAGGTGACCCACCCTAAGGTAACAACTAGATGTTACAACAGCCCTAAATCCATAATTTCAATATTCTACGGGTAATCGTTTTTTGAGCTACGCGAGATACGTACGTACAGAGGTCACACCGAAACTGGTCAAAATAGATTCAGGGTTGGTCACAATGGATGTTTCCGTTGAAATCTGTAAACCGAAATTTTTCGCGATCACAATACTTCCTTTACTTCATACCAGGTAGTAAAAAACTTTTTAGCGTTTCTAATTTCAATAATTTTAAGATCTTCCTTGCATCGTATGATAAAATAATTACTTTTATTAAAAAATATAATAATAACCAAATATTAATATATTCACTAAAATTGATTTTAAATAAATTAAAAAAACAAATTTTAATATTTTTTTAATTATGAAGCTTCTCCAACAAGGAAAGGGTACTAAGTTTTTCTGGTGACTTTAACGTTTAACATAATACGTTTGAGCGTAAAAATCTTTAAACTTCATAAAGATTTTTTTTTCATTTACGGGTTTTCATACTCAAGGAAAAGCATCGGGTAAAATTAATATTTTTAGGAAAATAATCCCAAAGTGATGATAATAAATCTAAAAACGTGCTTATATATACAAACATATAACCATAATTCTAAACAAAGTTAAAATTTTCTAGGATGGAGTGGAAATGTTCGGCTAATTTGTTTTTCAAGAAACAGTAAAGAGTAAAGGCGATAAAAAAACTTTAAATTTTACACTTTAAATGCAAAGGGTAACTTGCCGAGGTGGATTTAAATTTAAAATAAAGTAATTTTTTTTATTAAATTTATAAAATATATTTTGTTACCTCAATCATTGACGAAAAATGGGAAAAAGTGATGAGAAAACATTCCATTAACTTCTTTTCTGTAGCAATATATAGCTACAACAAAAAATAAATTAAAAAATTAAAAAACACGACTCCCGAAAAAACAATGCTGACAAACATTGCTTTTTTTGTCCTGGTTTGGTCCCATCGGGATTTCATATTATACTAGCAAATACCCTGTTTGATTTTGAAAATCAGAACATTGGTTGCGAAGATATAACAACATTTCCGAATAATCTAGATCTGGAAGATCGAGAGAGTAACTGATGCATGCAAACATTAGCCTTCAACAATCTAACAAACACCCAGTTTAAATCGGATGATTATTTGCAAAGGTATGATAAGAGAACCCCATTGCATCTCCAAAAACAGCGCCCCAGGAGCACCCCGTTTGTTACGGGGTGCCCCCTCCATCATAACACAATGGTGATGATCGGTCTAGCCTCCCAAGAGGTACTGGCATATCTCATCGCTATATTCTCACCTGTAGTCCCCACGGGTAACCCGTTATTTTTTTTTTATTCGTTCGATCGATTCGAATCTTTCATTCAAATCCAACTCGCACAATGATAGATGCTCACAGTTCACAGTCCATAAAAGTTTGTGCATCAACTGGCAAATCTCCACCACTATAGCCTGTTTAGAGATTTAACGTTTAGAGAACTAATGCCTATTAAGGGAGGTATGATGTTTTTTGTCTTCAAAACCAAATTTTTTCAACCCCCCTGGGCCAATGGTTGGTGACATAAACAACTTTACTGAAATAAGTTTTAGTCCCTTATGCAAAAAGTAGTAGTTACTTCAAACGAATTGTATATTTTACTTAATAGAAAGTTATAGCGATATTTTGTTTTTTCGAAAAAGCCCCACCATTTCTATTCCCATAGTCCGATTTTGGCCGTTAACGAACTCGACCGAGACTTTCTGACGAATGATTTTTAAAAAAAAATCTGAAAGGGATTGGCGCAAAATGACGGCAGTTATCTCGTGTCCACAAGAAATTGAAAAAAAAAATATATATATATGTCCAAATATATAATGAAATAAAATATTTTGATATTTTACGTAAAAAAAAAAAAAAATGATTAAATATCTATCTCTTACTGATTATTAAACGTAGGACATTTAATTTTTAAATACCACTTCATTATTTTCATCTTCTTTCAATAGAGAGGGATAGACTGATGGAGCTTTAATTATTAAATACCCACCTCCTTATTTACAAGCCATTTAAATATTAAATGTTTTTTTTTTTTTTATATATATATATTATTTCATTCTATTAAATTAAATGTTTTATCTCTTTAATTTTTAAATACCACGTATTTATTTTCATCTTCTTTCAATAGAGAGAGATGGATCTTTAATTATTAAACACCACCTCCTTATTTACAAGACATCAAAATATTAAATGTTTTTTTTTTTTTTAAACAATACGCATTTTTAATATTATTATTACGTTCTATTAAATTAAATGTTTTATCTCTTAATTTTTAAATAGCAAATTTAATATTATTTTTTCTTTTACTTTAGACCGGAACACTACTTTATAATTCTATTTTGTAATATATCGACATTAGAATATAAACAACAATAAATATATATATATATATATATATATATATATATATATATATAACCTTTTACTTCAGGGTTATTATCTTTTTTTCTGTTTAGTCTGCGGAACTACCGTAAGGTATTACTTCGGAGGATGATATGTATGAATATAAATGAAGTGTAGTCTTGTACAGTCTCAAGTCGACCATTCCTGAGACGCGTGGTTAATTGAAACCCAACCACCAAAGAATACTGATATCCACTATCTAGTACTCAAATCCGTAAAAATCTTATTCTTGCCTTTCCTAGGATTTGAACCTTAGAACTCTCGACTTCGAAATCAGCTGATTTACGGTGAAGAATTAATCAGACAGACCGGGTGGATTTACCAATTAAGCCTGCTTCTGTTCAAGATCTGCGAAATCGGATTCTCATAGCAGTGAATTCAATAAGCAGGGAACAGTCACCAATAAAAATAATTTGGTACCAATTAAAATAACTGTTATTTATAAATCTCGATTTTTATATCCTTGTACGTAGTAAAGGAAGTGATCCGAAATGTGATCGCGAAAAATTTCGGTCTCAGATTTCAATGGAAATTTTCATTTGACCATCCCTGAATCCATTTTGATTATTTTCAAGTGACGTCTGTACGTATGTATCTCGCATAATTAAAAAACGATTAGGCGTAGAATTTTGAAATTTTTGATTTAGGACTGTTGTAACATTTAATTGTGCACCTCCCCTTTTGATTGCAATTGATTTGACCAAAAGTGTCCAAAAAAGGTTAAAATCTAAAAAAAAATTGTAAGTTGAACTTTTTCTTAACTGCAGTACTAAGCCCTCATTGAGAGCTTTTCAACGATATATCATACATGGTACTTATTTTAATTGGTTCCAGAGTTATAGACAATTGTTATGTAGTTACGGCCAAATTGTTTGTTGCACTGCCATTATGATAATGCTTTTTTTTCTTCTTTTTTTTATTTATATTATGTCTTTATGATGTCTATATGATCTAGGATTAACTCCCTGTTTTTTGGGGCCTTATTTTAGTATATATTATTTTGTATTAACTGCATTCCGTGAGCATGAGCTGTTTGCTTTTACTGTTGTCCGATGTATGGATTATAGTGTTGCGTTGTTGCACAGATCGTGTAATATTAATGAATGCCTCACTTCAGGAATATTTTTATGTTCTTGTTGTACCGGCTTTGATGATTTTTTATATGATTTTATATTGTTGTGAGACTTGCTTTCTTGAGTTTTTCTTCTCTTGTGTTTGTGTATGTTGTGAGACATTTTTGTTTGTGTGGAATTTCATAATCTGTTTTCTGTATCTTGATGTATCATGTTTGCTGTTGATTTGCTGTGACCGATGTGTTTTTGTTGGTATTCCTATTATGATGCGATTGCACTATGACGTATGGGTGTTTGAGTAGTGTAACCCCTCTTTCAGAAGGAATACTTCACTAGTGGTTCCAGGAGGGGTTAGCCAGGGGCTGGTGGTTTAGTCGGTAGTGCGCAGGTTTACATACGCATATTAATAACATCTTGCGGCACCTGTTAGCGAGCCCGATACTGCTTAGGCGTCCTTAAATGGAAACCCCACCTCTTTAACAAAAAAATAAAAAGAGTTATAGCCAAAGTTTAATTAATAAAATATTTGGCTCTTACAAGGAGAATGTACATCGGTTCGAATCCGACTTCTTCCTTTTTTTTTAAATGGAAAGTACATAAAATTTTATTTCACTAATAACTTCTGATTTTTTTCATACTTTTCTTTTGTTACTATAGAATTATTATTTATTGTAAAACTTTTTTTTGGCTACACGACAATGGTTGCGTGTGAAAAAAACTTTCACAAGTTTAGCAAACGAAAATCCCCATCTTAACAATTCCAGCAATACTTTGGTCATCCCTTGCCGTAAGAGTTGGTTATATCAAAAATTGTTACATACAAAAAATTTAGGTAATTTTTAGAGGACTAATAACCACTTTAAATCGGTTCGATACTATGCCTTTTAAGGTAGGTATGGTTTTTTTTTTGGCTTCAAAATTTTTTCCACCCTCTGCGCCAATAGTTAGTTACATCAAAAAACTTTACTTGCATAAGTTTTAGACCCTTATCCAAAAAATAGTAAGAACATTAATTGTATTTGATATTTTATTTAATAAGAAAGTTATAGCGATATTTTTTTTCTGTTTTTTGGATTTTGTCATTCCTTGTCGTAAGGACTGATTATATCAAAATTTGCTCCAGAAAAAGTTTTAGGTAATTTTTAGAGGACTACCGACCACTTTAAACCGATGCGGTACTGCGTTTATTAGGAATATATGATTTTTTTTTTTGTCTTCAAAACCCTATTTTTCCACTACCTGAACCAATGATTGGTGATATCAAAAAACTTTATTTAAATAAGTTTTAGGCACTTATCCAAAGAATCGTAGGAACTTGATATTTTACTTAATAAACAATTATAGCAATATTTTGGTTTTTTCAAAAAAGCCATCCCATTTCCATCGTATGGTCCGATTTTTGCCGTTAGCGAACTCGACCGAGAGTTTGGGTCGAGTTTTTTTAGGGAACAATTTGAAAGTGATTAGCGCAAAATTACGGCAGTTATCGTGTCCACAAGAAAGTGAAATATATACATATATATATATATATATATATATATATATATATATATATATATATATATATTTATTTTTTTCACTAATTTGATTTATTAGTGAAAATATATACAGTAGGTGCTGCCTAAAAGTTCGGGGAATTTGAATTTCGCGCGCGAACCATTGCTGGTACAAACTGCTGCCGCTGAATGTGGTTAGCATACTCTTTGTGAATCAGTGTTCCAACAGTTGTGACGGTGAGAGGCTGCATTGTTGACTTTCGTGCGGTTTTACTGCTTCGGCGAAGTTCTAAATAGCAGATTTTAAAGAGCAAAGAACCTACATCAAATTTTGCTTCATGCTTAAAAAAAGTGGTGCAGAAATCCATCGCATGCTTGTGGAAGCATTTGGTGACAATGCTATGAGTAAAAGTAAAACGTTTTTGTGATACTAACGATTCAAAAATGGACGAACGACAGTCGATGACGATGAGCGTTCAGGAAGACCATCAACAAGCGCAACACCGGAAAACATCGAAAGTGCGAGAGGCTATTGTTGCAGATCGTAGACAAACAATCCATGATGTTTGTGCAATCGTACAAATATCATACGGGTCCGTGCAACGCATCTTGTCGGACAATTTGAACATGAGACGCATTGCTGCTAAATTCGTACCGAAACTGTTGAATAGCGACCAGAAACAAAATCGCGTAGCTGTCTGTAGCGAATTGAAAAATTCAGCAAGAGATGACCGTAACTTCACCCCAACATCATAACCGGTGATGAGACATAGGTGTACGGGTATGACCCTGAAACTAAGCAGCAGTCGTCGGAGTGGAAGTCGCCAAGTTTACCGCGGCCAATAAAAACACGCAAAGTTCGCAGTAACGTGAAGTCCATGATGATTGTTTTTTTCGACATCAAAGGCATTATCCATAAGGAATTTGTTCCTCTTGGTCAAACTGTCAATGGGATGTTCTATTGTGAAGTTTTGAAGCGGTTACGCGAAAGCATTAGGCGCAAACGTTCAGATCTGTGGGGTAACAACAGCTGGGTTCTGCACCATGACAATGCGCCCGCGCACACATCGCTAGCCGTTCGGAACTTCTTGGCTTCGAAAAATAAGGTAGTGATTCCCCACCTACCCTATTCGCCTGACCTTGTCCCGTGCGACCTTTTTCTATTTCCGAAAATAAAATTTTAATTGAAAGGCCGTCGTTTTTTAACAATTGAGGAGATTCAGAAAGAAACGCAGAACGCTTAAACCTGCAGACTTCCAGAGATGGATGGAATCATGGGAAAACCCCGGAATCACTGTATCATGCCCAAGGGGATTACTTTGAAGGAGACAGTGGAAATTATAAGTTAGGGTAAGCTATTTTATTTTTGTAAAATTCCCCGAACTTTTGGGTAGCACCTCGTATATATATATATATATATATATAAACGTTTGGGGCTGTGAAACGCGAAGATATGACGAAATTTTCTGGAAGTCAAATCATGGTACCCATTACAATAGGTAGCTTTCTTATGAAATATACTTAATATATATATACATATATATCCCGTTTTAAATTGTGTTAAAATATTTCAATATTTCATCACAGCATTTCGAACGGATGTCCCGGGTTTGAATTCCGGTCAGACATGGCATCTTGCTACCTTTTCGTTTTACGCCCCTCGATTTTTTTCACATAAAGATTACTTAATAGAGCATGTTTTATATCAAAATATTACTGTTAATTAGTAAAGGTTAGCGAGCGAAGCGAGCATAGGTTAAGTTCGTTTAGATTATATTTATAATTATAAGCAATTATGCAAATATTTTTAATACGTAAATTATGTTAAACATATTTAAAATATGTTAATATGTTTTACATATTTAAATATGTAAAATATGTAAATATGTTAAAATAACCGATATAAAACAGCATGTTTGTTTTCTCAAATGTAGTATCGGGTTATTTTTATTGAGTTATAGGGTTACTACGGTATTTCGCTAATGTTTTATTCATCAATGCTTTATAAATCATGCTCTATTAAGTAATCTTTATGTGAAAAACGTACCGACATCATTTCATGCGCTACAAATTTCCACTGGGCTAATGATCATAGCTGTTGATACCTCCGCTCTTTCATAAAAACGTCATACAAAGCAAACTATATTGTTTATAAATCATAATTTAATCAAATTACCTTAGGATAAACTCATAATTTACAAAAAATCAAATGGGTTTTAACTAAAAGGTTCTATTAAATACGTTTAATAATTTCTGGAGATAGTTCTGGAGATATAAGGTGATTTAGTGGGCGACACCAAACATACACACGTACATACGAACATCCGGAAAATTTCCATCCGGTTTTTTGAGTTCCTTCGATGTCAAAACGTAAAGATCCGGTGAAAACCGCGTATGCCCAAGTTGGACCGATTATAATACCTCTGCTATAGCGGCAGACGGGAAAGTAAAGATGGAAGGTATTGTCATAGTTTTATTGTTAGATTTTATAAATTAATGTAATTATTGCTTTAATTAAAATCAAATTTTTAAATTACTTTTTCAAATTTTTATTATCGCTTCCCTCTCTCTGAAAGTGATTAAATGCTGAAAGACAGAAAAAGAAAGGCAGAAAGAAAAAGAAAGAAAGAGATTTTTAGGAAGAAAACTACCACTTATAACGGTAATATATGTCTTCGTACGTATAAACGTACTTATAAACATAATCACCAATAAATTCTTGAAAAATCATTATTCTTTTCTAATTTTTAATTTTTTTCATAAATAACAGATTGACTTCTAAACAAACCGCAGTCGAATTTCTGAATAATGGGTTTTAACTAAAAGGTTCTATTAAATACGTTTAATAATTTCATGACAGATTAAATAAATTGGCGTTATATTGAAGGAAGCCTGATGAATTCAATTGGTGAATGATAATCAAACCAAAATTAAGAAAGATTTTATTCTTCCTTATAAGGTAACATATTCGCGATCGATGCAATTTCGTGTTAACGAACGATCAAAGTCTATTTTTTTTTTTTTTAATACGTTAAATATATACGGAACGTGAAGAATAATGCAATATAGTGATGGGCTACATTACGGAGTATCCTAATAACACAATCACTTAATCACAGCACTGTATTTTTCATCGATCACAAGAATGTATAAGTCGACTAATAAGAAAACATTAAATTTAAACCAATCATAATAGAGAATTATTTTGTCAAAATATCGGTTTAAGAGATGCGTATTGCGTTTGGTTAAATTTTTTACCTGTAAGCGTTTTGATTCACACAATTAGAGGATAATTAATACACAGTCGAACTTCTCTGTAACGAAGTATCACGGGAGAGTGTGAGAAAATTTCGTTATAAAGAAACACGCAATATACATAGTACTTGTAACATTATTTTCCTAAGTATCGAGTATCCACAAACCACATAGTATATCGAACCTATAAAATTTTACTTCTTCATTGAACAGCACAGAAACGTCTAAAATTTGCACGTTTTAAAAAATGAAAAAACTTTTCTATTATAATTATTCGTATTACTTAGTTACTGTTCCTTTTAAAAAAATCAGATATTTGAGTTTGCATTTAATTAAAAATTGTTTTGTTTTCAAAAGATTCTACTTTTAGATAAATAAAAATTTCTTCCGGTACGCTTTCTTGCTGTTGTATTCCAGCGCGTCTTAATGAAAACGCATTTTGTAAATCGCTAGTGCTTATCGGGGTTCATCATATTTTTCTACAACTTCATTGTCGGTAGCGCATAAGTGCAGGACAAAATTTATCCCGTACAATTTCGCTGTCACTGGTATATTCAGCAACCAAAAAGCAAATTCAGCAAATTTACGGCTCATCATTCTTTTTAACAACAGGATTTCACGGAATTCATGTTATAATTGGAACAATTTTCCTTCTAGTCTCTTTAAACGATGTGTAAAAATACACTTTTCTGAGAATCATCAATTGGTTTAGAAGCCGCAATCTGATACTGACACTTCGTAGATGCAATCATCAATATCAATATATTCTTGTAATGTTACGTCATCGGTCAAACAGCCCGTCTTTTTGTTTCCTGTTTAGCCTCCGATAATTACCTTTCAGATAATACTTCAGAGGACGAATGAGGATGATATGTATGAGTGTAAATGACGTGTAGTCTTGTACAGTCTCAGTTCGACCGTTCGTGAGATGTGCGGTTAATTGAAACCCAACCACCAAAGAACACCGGTATCCACGATATAGTATTCAAATTGGTATAAAAGTAAATGCCTTTACTAGAACTTGAACGCTGGAACTCCGACGTCCAAATCAGCTGATTTGGAAAGACGCGTTCACCACTAGACCAAACCGGTGGGTTCAAACAGCCCGTCTATTAAGAAATACACAAACTGTTACACACTGATGTTAAACACGCACTACCATAAATGCAACTTCAGCAGTAAAAAAACGTGGACTGCCTTGCAATGAGTCACGCAGCCGCTATCGTAAAGGACGTAGCATACTATACGGTTTATTGCTGTAGCTACGTAAAACTAAACCCATCGGGTTGGTCTAGTGCTGAACGCGTTTTCCCAAATCAGCTGATTTTGAAGTCGAGAGTTACATCGTTCGTCCTGGTAAAGACCGTTACTTTTATACGGATTTGAATACTGTATACTGGATAATGATGTTCGTTGGTGGTTGGGTTTCAATTAACCACACATCTCAGGAACGGTCGAATTGAGACTGTACAAGACCACACTCATACATATCATCGTCATTCATTCTCTGAAGTAATACCTGAACGGTAATTCCCGGAGGCTAAACAGGAAAAAAGGTACGTAAAACTAATTCACACAAAATAAAGAAAAAAAAACTAATCTTATACCCAAAAAATTCGTTATATAGAAATCATTTGTTCGTCGTACGGAAGTAAATAAATATACGCAGAAAATTCCTTAAAAGTCAAGGTTTTGGAAAAAATTTTGTACTACAGAGAAATTTGTAAGAGTTCCTTATTCAGAAATTCGACTGCAGTTTATTTATAAGTCAATCTGTTATTTATGAAAAAAATTAGAAATTAGAAAAGAATAATGATTTTTCAAGTATTTATTGGTGATTATGTTTATAAGTACGTTTATACGTACGAAGACATATATTACCGTCATAAGTGGTAGTTTTCTTCCTAAAAATCTCTTTCTTTCTTTTTCTTTCTGCCTTTCTTTTTCTGTCTTTCAGCATTAAATCACTTTCAGAGAGAGGGAAGCGATAATAAAAATTTGAAAAAGTAATTAAAAAATTTGATTTTAATTAAAGCAATAATTACATTAATTTATAAAATCTAACAATAAAACTATGACAGTACCTTCCATCTTTACTTTCCCGTCTGCCGCTATAGCAGAGGTATTATAATCGGTCCAACTTGGGCATACGCGGTTTTCACCGGATCTTTACGTTTTGACATCTAAGGAACTCAAAAAACCGGATGGAAATTTTCCGGATGTTCGTATGTACGTGTGTATGTTTGGTGTCGCCCACTAAATCACCTTATATCTCCAGAACTATCGGACTGATTTCGGCCAAACTTGGTTAGATTACTTCTATATACTAGCGATTGATGCCATTATATTTTCAAATTAAAAGGTCAAGAGGGTGAGGCTGTAGAGCAAAGTAACTCTCAGCATCTCGAGGTTTCGCTTAATTAAGGCCATATTGTTCTTAGGATATTTATTAACAATAAAATAATAACAATATTTTTGAAGAAAAATTATTGCAAAATTGTAACCCTACCCCAAAAAAAAATGCTGGTATTCGTCTGCTATGTTGTGACATCACAAGTGAGCGGAATCAACGAATAATATATAAATTGTAATAAAGTAAATCGGTCTGGCCGGGTCTCGAATTCGATCTCCCGATCGACTCGGTACCTGGTGCGTTAAGCCATGCGACTACACCGGCCTGTCTACCCTACAAGCAAAATTTGGTCTATGAAACTCGTGAAATTACATTAATTTACTTAGTGCCAACTGCCGCTAGTACCGCCACACCTGCGCTAATTAACGAATTTTACACGGGGAAAGCACATCGGTTCGAATCAGATTTCATCTAAAATTTTTTTAACAGACGTACAAACAAGTTATGTGGTGTCCACATTAGATTTTTTTCTGTTCAGCCTCCGGAACCACCGTAAGGTATTGATTCAGAGGATGATATGCATGAACGTAAATGAAATGTAATCTTGTTCGGTCTCGATCGTATCTTAGATGCGTGGTTAACTGAAACCCGACCACCAAAGAACACCGGTATCCACGATCTAGTATTCAAATCCGTGTAAAAATAACTGACTTTAATAGGATTTGAACGCTGGAACTCTCGTCTTCCAAATCGGCTGACATGGGAAGACGCGTTCACCATTAGACCAACCCGGTAGGTTATATTTTGACACCTAAGGAACCCAAAAAAAAAACCAAAAAACCGGATGGAAATTTTCCCGATATTCGTACGTACGTATGTGTGTGCGTGTACGATGTTAGATGTCGTACTCTAAATCACGTTATATCTTCAAAACTACTGGACCGATTTTGACCAAACTTGGTCACATTACTTCTATATATGGGACATGGATTCCGTTAAATTCTCAATTAAAATATCAATAAGATGAGACTGCAGAGCAAGGTCAACCTCAGTATCTCGAGATTTTGCCTAATTAAGGTTTTATCTTTCTTAGGCACATAATTTTAAAAAAAATATTCCCAAAAAAACATTTTTGCAAAATCGTACCCACACCCCAAAAAAGAGCTAAATACACTAGCGGCTAACCGGGTATAATGTGTTAATCGTACCTTCTCTCACTAAAAGGAGCGATAGTGTAACACTGACGAATAGCTGCTGTAGTCGTCATTCTTTTACGGAACCACCGTAAGGATGAATGAGGATGAGATGTACGAATGTGCCGGCCTCCGTAGCTCGAGCGGTAGCCTTGCGGTCTGTCATCGAGGTTTAGGATTCGAATCCCGGTCAGGCATGGCATTTTCACACACGCTGCAAATCATTCAGCTCATCCTCTGAAGTAATGCCTAACGGTGGACCCGCAGGTTAAACAAAGAAAAAAAAACATGTATGAATGTAAAGAAATTTAGTCTTGTACGGTATCAGGTCAACTTTTCCTGAAGTGTGTGGTTAACTGAAAATCAACCGCAAAAGAACACCGGTATCCACAATCTAGCATTCAAATCCGTATAGATATCTGCCTTTACTAGAATTTCAACTTTAAAACTCTCGACTTTGAAATCAGCCGATGACGAGTGCTGTAGTCGTTTGATGTATTGTAACGTCACAGGTGAGCGGTAGTATTATATAAATGAATAATATCTAAAATTAAAAACGTATTTAAAGTGAACGGTAGAACCGCCATACCCGTGCCAATTTAAATACGGTATGCACGCGCGTGTTAGTTAGATTGAATTAACTAAACAAAAAATATTATATTTAAATAAAATAATAAATATTGTAAATCAAGTTGTGTGGGAAAGCCGAGCATCAGAAACATCCCACAGTTGCAGGATTCTCCCGGAATGGCATTAACCACGTGACGGGAAAGACCTACAACTGCGTCGTCAGCTTTTTTTTATTGTGATTCATAAGTACTGATTTTATTAAAATGCTCTAAATAAACTAGCGGCTAAGCGGGTAATCTGCGTAAGTAGTACCCCTCTGACCACAAGGAACGCTAGCGTAGCATTGACATACAGCTGTCGTAGTCGCCTGCTATGTTATGACGTCGGAGATAAGCGGTAGAATTAAATAAATGAATAATATTTAAAGCGTAAAATAGTATTTAAAAAGGCCGCTAGTACCGCCACATCCGCGTGACTGAAACACGGTATGAATCATTGAATTAAATAAACAAAAAACAAAAAAAAAAATTATATTTAAATAAAATAATAGATATTTTAAATTAAGTTGTGTGCATATGTGTGTGTAGCAACAGAAAAAAGCCGTGTGACGGGAAAGTCCTACAACTGTGTTGTCAGATTTTTTTTTGTGTTTTAGAGTTAAAAAAAGAAAAGATTAGGGTTAGAGCTGCGTTAAAAAATCACAGCTCAAGAAACCGCTAAAAATGTTGGGGATTTTGAAGCTTTTTGTTGTAAAAAGTTTTTGTTGTTGTTAGTACGCTAAATTCATGAACGTTATTTAGTTATAGTTGGCAAAAACACTTAACAACGTCATGTGTCATGAAATATAAACACGCAAAATTATCGCGGCGGGCCCTAGGCCCGCTTTTTTCCTATGATTTGAATCATACAATAAAAATAGTATGGCATCACCTTCTACCTTTTTATTTTTTAAACGTTTGGCGATCTAAAACGAACTAGCAATCTTCATAGAACTAGCAGTTAATGATTTTAAAGAACAACTTATATCCAAAGTAACAATACAAGGTGGAAAGATAAAGATGCTACGGTTTGCCGATAACATAGCAATTCTATCCGAGAGTAAAAAAGATTTAGAAGAAACAATGAACGGCACGGATGAAGTCCTATGCAAGAACTACCGCATTAAAATAAACAAGAACAAAACAAAAGTAATGAAATAATGAAGATGGACCGCTGAATGTAAAAATAGGAAGAGAAAGAATTATGGAGGTAGAAGAATTTTGTTAATCGGGAAGTAGAATTACTAAAGATGGACGAAGCAGTAGCGATATAAAATGACGAATAGCAGAGGCAAAACGAGCCTTCAATCAGAAATGTATATTGTTTACATCAAAAATTAATTTAAACGCCAGGAAAACATTTTTGAAAGTATATGATAGGAGCTTTATATATAAATGAAACTTAGGCTACAGGTGCTATAGGAGAATGTTAAAAATCAGACGGGTGGATAAAGTGACAAATGAAGAGGTATTGCCGAAAATCGATGAAGCAAGAATCATTTGGAAAAATATATTTAAATAAGAGACAGATTATAGGTCAAATATTAAGGCATCCTAGAAAGTCGCTTTAATACAGGAGGGATAGGTAGAAGGAAAAGATTGTGCAGGTAGGCAACGTTTGGAGTATGTAAAACAAATTGTTAGGGATGTAGGATGTAGGGGGTATACCGGAATGAAACGACTAACACTAGATAGGGAATCTTAGAGAGCTACATCAAACCAGTCAAATGACTGAAGACAAAAAAAATGTAAAATGATAATTGTTAACAGAAAATTTGGAAAATTTAATGATCCATCTAATTTTTATATCTTATTTTCTATTTATCCACTAAAAGACTTGAGAGCTGTCACATTATTTCGAAACCACAAAACATTTGTTGTGAACATATATACATCTTTCTTTTTTTTCATCAAACATCGTAAAATAAATTATATTGTCATTTATTTTAATTTTGGTCGGTGTTATAAATGTATCTGATAATTTTAACTAATTATTCGTTTTCAGTGATGGAAGTGATGGAGATATAGCTATTAATATTGTAGTGAACATTTGTTTTCCAATCGATGATGATAATAATAGTAATAATAATAACAGTATGTTGGTAGATTATTATCTGATAATGATAATGTACGTTAATGACAGGATGACAGGAAGGGCAGAAGAGAGAGAGCGAGAGATGCTCGTCAGCGTGAAATCGAAAGGGAATAGATAATTGATATTTAGATCTGGAACCCTCGAATTCCTCCAAACCAAAAATTGACAGAAAATAAAATTTAACCAATTATATATCACATGAAAACTGTAAACGTCTATAAATTAGAATCATAATTCTACGTCACATACATTAGTAATGTTAAATAACTAGACTAAATAATCCAGAAAATTCGTGTACGTAAAAATTAAAAGATTACTAATACTCGTACCTGACAAATGAATATTTTGATATTTATTTTTTTACATGTACTGTTTTACCATTTTTTACCAGTTTAAAAATTTCCTATACTTTATTTGGCGGGGGAGGGGGTAAATCTGAAAAAAAGACTCCGTTCTATAACTTTGACTTGAGTAAGACGAAATGCTTTAGCTGACAATTTATATAAGATTTTTTTTCAAATATTTAATTTAATTGCGTTATAAAGTACACATAAGATAAATATTAGGTTGGAGGATATAGGTTCTTCATCCTACTACTGCTTAATTAATGCTGTCCGAACTGACTTTGTTACTCCCGTATTCATTAGGAACCGAATATCTACATAATTAACACAACTTTCACTTTTAATTCAACATTTATTTCTTTAGGTAACTGTAAATTCACTTCTCTTTCATTAATAGAAGACTATATTCGGTTTTACTACAATTCTGCTGTCTTCATAGTTATTTTTCGTTTCGTTAGTCGCGTAGTATAAATCAAATAAATAATATACGATAGCGGTTGAGTCTATTATAAATGAAATCATAAAGGTAATATTATAAATTATTGCTGTACATTTTTAACAACCAGCATAATAATACGAGGTCTGTTCAAGAAATACATAGACTGTTCGAATTGCTCGTGTCCAGTTGGTTCCAGTCAAATCCGCTTGGCGTTGCCACGTCCGTACAGATCAGCTGATTGCAATGGAGTTTGATTGCAAATATTATTATTGCTTGCTCAGCTACGCGGTTGTTTGTGAAGTATGTTTTTTTCGTTTAGCGGATTTTAGAACGAGCGACATGAACGAGCAAAGAGTTGCTGTGAAACTTTGTGTTAAACTCGGAAAATCTGCTATGCTCAAGACGGCTTACGGCGACGTTTCTATGAAGCGTGCGACATGTTTTAAGTGGCATGGACGTTTTAATGATGGTCGTCAGTCGATTGAAGACGATGAGCGTCCTGGACGTTCTTCCACGTCAATTGACGACTCACACGTACACAAAATCAACACCCTGGTTCGGGCAAATCGACGTCTGAACATCAGAGAGCTTGCCGAAAAGTGTGAGATATCAGTTGGATAATGTTACGAGATTTTGACCGTAAAATTGAAGATGCACTACTGCTTTTTTCATCACGACAACGCTCCAGCCCATTCAGCCCTCAGAACTCGTGATTTTTTGGCCATACTCTCGATCACTGTTCTTCCCCACCTACCCTACTCACCAGATCTCTCTCCTTGTGACTTCTTCTTGTTCCCCAAACTCAAAAGATCTTTGAAAGGAAGAAGATTTTAGACGATTCCCGAGATCGAGGCAAATGCGACGAAGGAACTGAAGAACGTCACAAAAGAAGCGTTCTAGGACTGTTTCCAAAAGTGGAAACACCGTTAGAATAAGTGTGCGCGTCGGGGAGGAGAGTACTTTGAAGGGGACCCAGACAAGTAACTTCTAAATAAAGTATATTTTGTTTTATGACGTTAGTCTACATATTTTTTGAACAGACCTCGTAATATTTCATTTTTTAATAGTGCGTTATGCAATGAACCTATAATGATAGCCTTTAATGCACGAGCGAGAAGAAACTAAGACAAGGTTCGTGGTGTAAATTTCTCTAGAGTGCATTAATGAACATTATAGAAAGTTACATACCGTATTTTTTCTACGGCTGAAACAATATTACGATTATTGATTTAAATCGGTGATAGAATACATTGTTTTTAGAATTTTTTTTTGTAATTTTTCAAAAAATACATTAAACAATACACTTCTGTGGCAATAAATTATTAGTCATAAATACGGCATTTTTTTAATATAGATCAGTGTTAAAAACATTTCTTCCTCAGAATCCTACATAATTAACAAAAGGATAAACAGTGTAATGTAGAAACTTAGTAGTTACCTATCGGTGTACTTTCAAATTAACCTGTTCTTCCTACTACTAAATCGGATTAAAATCAAAGTAAAATAATTATTCAAAAAATAAAAAATGGATCCGATATCAAAACGCGCTAAAAAGTAAGAATTAATTTTATCCAAATAATTAATTCAAATAATGAATTGGCAGCTGTGTCTACAAAATAATTAAAAAATAAAAATTCTAGATATAATGTAAATTTGTTCTATAATAATATATACGAATATTTCATAAAAACCAACACCGATATTATATCAGTGCGATTATTACGTAATTTTAAACAAGATATCGATAGGTCTATTCAAGTACCAAATAATTATGATTATATACTTTGGTGCCGATTCAAAAAAGTATCTACGGGATTAATTAAGTATTTGGACGAAATTATTTTTTACTTTTTAGCGAATTTTGATGTCGGTTCCACTTTCTTTTAAAAATATCTATTTTATAATTTTGTCTCTGATTAATAACGATAAGTTATTCGGCGGAGTTAACGTACTCCTTGGTCATATAATGCAGCTGCCTCAAGGGCAGCTGCTGGTCAAGGGCCATTGGTGTTTTGTTCAACCTCCTTGGCGCGAAGCAGAAATAAATCTATGTCATTAGTTTTCATTTTGCGAGCTAAGAATAAACATGAAAACAAAGAAGTGATATATACGATTAATTAAATAATCTGCGTTTTGGTGAAATTATAATTGGTCGATCGGAAATGCTTTGCGAAAGAAGGAGAGTACCTTTTACAGACGAATTTTCAGATGGAAATGCTGTAAAAATATTCCCGACTGTTAAATTTCTCGATGAATATAATCGTAGTACGACTAGGTGAATTGATATTAAACACAAATACAGTTTATATTATTAACTCTATCGATGAATCTTGATAAGCTGCAACATATGGTAAAACTCTCCCCGGGAATGATTTTCCGGTAGACGTCAATAACTGTGGTGGCCTGTCGCATAATGTACAATCGGCAGAGGGTTCAAGAGCTATGTTAAGGAGTAATATATCGATTTTTGGTGGTTAGTTAACGGCGCTATGGGAATCGTAAAGAAATCCAAACGGCCTACCCTACGAAGGGACCAACTCGAAAACGATGAGCTATCAAAAGCTATGTTAATAGAATTCGATGATAAAACAATAGGTACAGAAATTAAAGATGAAGGTGGTTGTACAAAGTTTCAAGCTACTGAAGGATACGGAGATGCAGAAAAACATATGCTACCTTTAATTTAAAGTCGGGCTGTAACAGTGCACAAATAGCAAGGTATAACGTTAAATAGAGCTGTAGTAGATTTGGAGGAAAAGTATTTGCAAAAGAATGCGTTTATATTGCTCTAAGTAGAATCAGAAACTTAGATGGTTTAGGATAGGAGGAGAAAAGATTATGGAGGTAGAAGAATTTTGTTATTTGGGTAGTAGAATTACTAAAGATGGACGAAGCAGGAGCGATATAAAATGCCGAATAGCACAAGCTAAACGAACCTTCAGTAAGAAATATAAGTTGTTTACATCAAAAATTAATTTAAATGTCAGGAAAAGATTTTTGAAAGTGCATGTTTGGAGTGTCGCTTTATATGGAAGTGAAACTTGGACAATCGGAGTATATGAGAAGAAAAGATTAGAAGCTTTTGAAATGTGGTGCTATAGGAGAATGTTAAAAATCAGATGGGTGGATAAAGTGACAAATGAGGAGGTATTGCGGCAAATAGATGAAGAAAGAAGCATTTGGAAAATTATAGTTAAAAGAAGAGACAGGCTTATAGACCACATACTAAGGCATCCTGGAATAGTCGCTTTAATTTTG
Source organism: Lycorma delicatula (assembly GCF_047948215.1). Lineage (NCBI taxonomy): Eukaryota > Metazoa > Arthropoda > Insecta > Hemiptera > Fulgoridae > Lycorma > Lycorma delicatula. The sequence goes on from NC_134465.1 coordinate 12,328,970, forward strand.
GAAGGACAGGTAGAAGGGAAAAATTGTGTAGGCAGGCCACGTTTGGAATATGTAAAACAAATTGTTAGGGATGTAGGATGTAGAGGGTATACTGAAATGAAACGACTAGCACTAGGTAGGGAATCTTGGAGAGCTGCATCAAACCAGTCAAATGACTGAAGACAAAAAAAAAAAAAAAAGATGTTTTAGCTAAGTTGTTAAGCTTAGTTATCCGACCATGCGAGAGACCGCAAAGATCATACAGTGTGATGGACGTATATAGAATTATAAGATTCCCGCTGTCCCTACCGATTCTGTTTATTATATGTAACGTATATCGAGTCCGAAAGGTTTAAGACGAGATATCTCGATTTTTGATGATTTTTATTAACGGTGGTACATATACTCTACAGAAACTCGCATTATCTGCCTTAAATAAGATCGTATAACATCATGTAACGTGAGCATACATACAGAATATCCAGATTCCCACTGTCCCGTCTCTCCACCGGACGGAAAATTTTTTTTTTTTTTTTTTTTTATAATTTTCAGACAGATTTTTTGTCTAAAAAATTTTTTCAGTATCATGGTACTACTGCGAAAAGAAGTTGCGTCGACTGTAACAAGACTTTTATTTAAATCGGATTAATAGGAAATAGGTTACACGCAAACAAACAAAAAAAATCCCGTTCGGCACGCCGGAAGGCGGAGGTAGATTTCACCGGTGCTAAGTAGGGGATAAAAAAAGTTTTCCACCTTAGAGTTAAGAAAAACTTCAAATTTACTCAATACGACAATGGTTGCATGTGATAAAACGTTCTACATGTTTCATATACTACAAGCCCCATCTTCTTAAAATTCCAGCAACATTTTGGTCATCCCTTGCCGTAAGGATTGGTTATATCAAAAATTGTAGTATCAGATAATCGTTGTAGGTAATGTTTAGGGGACTAACGACCACTTTAAACTGTGCCTATTAAGGGAGGTATATTTTTATTCAAAACCCCATTTTTTCCACCCCCTGAGCCAACGGTTGATGCAATCAAACAACTTTAAATGGACAAGTTTTAGGCTCTTATCCAAAGAATAGTAGGAACTTTAAACGAATTCGATATTTTACTTAATAAGAAAGTTATAGTGATATTTTGTTTTTTTCGAAAATGTCCATCCTCATGGTCCGATTTTACCCATTAACGAACTCGACCGAGATTTTGGATGTTTATATTTTATGTATCAATTTGAAAGTGATTGGCGCAAAATTACTGCAGTTATCATGTCCACAAATAAGTGAAATATATATAAATGTATATATAAACTTTTGAACTGACGGTGGTTTTGAGTTTAGCGGATGTGAAACGCGAAGATATGTCAGAATTTTTGGGAAGTTGAATCATGTTACCCATTATAATAGGTAGCTTTCTTATGAAATCTACCTAATATATTAAGTCTATAATACACTGGATTAGATTTTAAGTTGCAACAGAAAGATAGTCTAATGGGACCAAACTGTTCCAAAGGTTAATTTCAAATCGATTTTTACATATTTCAAACTTTTTTACGACAAAAGTTTTAGGTAATGTTTAGAGAACTAACGACTGCTTTAAATCGATTTGATACTGTGCCTCTTAAGGAAGGTATGATTTTTTTTTGTCTTCGAAATCCCATTTTTTCCACCACCTGGACCAATTTTTGGTGATATCAAAAAACTTTGAAATTGTTTAAAGCGAAATAATCACAGAACTTACCCGAGGTATGCATGTACTGATGTGATTCTTACCTGTAAATAAAAAAAAAAAAAACATTAATAACTAATGAAAAAAAAAAAGTTACATACTTTTCCTGAAAATTTATATAAAATATAAATAAATTATGTTATGTAAGTATACGTTACGCGCAAGATGTTTTCCTCGAGTCTGTAAGTTATTTTCTTCGTCTCCCATCTTCACCTTTATTTTTCTGTTTAGCCTCCGGAACTACCGTAAGGTATTACTTCAGAGTATGAATGAGGATGATATGTATGAATGTAAATGAAGTGTATTACATCCTCAGATCAACCATTCCTGAGCTGTGTGATTAATTGAAACCCAACCAGCAAAGGACACCGGTATCCACGATCTAATATTCAAATCCGTATAAAAGTAAGTGCCTTAACTAGGATTTGAATATTAGAACTCTCGAATTTGAAATCAGCTGATTTGGGACGACGATTTAATCATTAGACCAGCTCGGTAGGCTTCATCACCGATCTGGCACGTATTTTTTATACCGTAAATCTTCTGACCAAACGTCACAAATCAGAGATCGTAGAACATCATAGACAATTGTGACGGTGAAGCACCTATTTTCTTGAATTTTTTCTCCACCTCTTTCAATCATTACATCATCATTGACAGTCAGCTGCTATGCGTTTCATAATGGATGTTCATTTGCCCTTATTAAAACGGTAGACAGCAGTGTTTTTATTTCGCGTCTTTCATAATATTCAGTTCATATACGTTACAAATTTGCCTGTGAAATTCAGCCACGGGATTGTTATTTGCAATCAAAAATGGAAATCGCTTCTCATGCTTCGTGCATGGAGGAACCACGATCGTAGTACTGTCTAGAACTCATAAATGTACGAATATAAAAGACTAACAACAAAATGAGTAAATTTTAACTAGTAACTATTGTTACTAACGGCTGACTATAGATTGAAATATCTGAAATATGCGACATCGCATAAATAGCCGGCAAATTCAAAAGAGACCTTACTCTAAAAACCACAGGTTATACAATAATATATTTAAAACAAAAAACATAAAAGTTACACATTATGTATTCACACGTATAGTCTTTCTGCAAAAGAATACCCAAGGGAGTTTCAAAAACCACCTGTACCTAACTATTTTTTTCATTTATATGTATTATTTCAAGAATATTTCATTTTGGTATTCTTTGCTTATTTTCTTATTTATAAATAGACATCTTACCAGAACAACTAGGTGTTAACAACAGTCCAAAATCCAAAATTTCAATATTCTGCTGTTAAACGTTTTTGAGTTACGCGAGATGAATACGTACGTACAGACGTCACGCCAAAACTAGTCAAAATGGATATTTCCGATGAAATCTGAAAACCAAAATTCTTTGCGATAACAATACTTCCTTTACTTCGTACAAGAAGTAAAAAATAGTAAATTGCATTGTTACTCCATTTTAAACTCGGAATTTAAAAACCGCTTTCTTAGTGTGCGCACTACATAACAGAAAATGTCTACAAATTTTCATTAATTTATCTTCAGTTGTTTTTTGTGGGCGTTAATGAATCTGTCAATCAGGACAAGTTGCTTTATAAGTACAGATAAAAGTAATGTAATTAAGCAAAACGCCTAAACTATTGCTAGTCATATACTATAGTTACCAGTTATAGAGCAATAACAAAGTATGGAAACCCTTAAATAACTTTTTTACAGTTAATTGTAGAAAATTGAAATTAAGAAAAAAAAAATTATTTTTTCGATATTAAGCCACAACACCAAGTCTACATGATTGAGCATCTTAAAGATTTTAAATTGGAGTTGGATTGTGAACACAATTTTATAGCGGATTGAAAACACAAAAATTTTGACGTAAACATCTTCGGATTACGATAAGCCTAACCAAATTGGCAAACATTTAATGTTTTTCACATCTGTCTTCAAAGGTGACCTACAATACACACCCTAAGTAGTTATTTCACATCGAAACATAGCAGCATACATTTTTTGTGTTTTAATCTTTCTACTGTTGTTATTTAAAAGGAATTGAAGACCACTTTAGAAACTAGCTGTGAGAAATATTAAATTTCGCCATTTTGATTTCAATTTAAAAAAAAATATTTTACATGAAATGTTTTTCAACGCCCTTTAAAATGATTTTCCACAATCCTACACTTTCATCTTAAAAGTTTTGAAATATCCCCCTGGATGACCCCCACTCGGATGCTTTTTACCCCTCCTCCCCATCCTAGGGCCGGATCCGCAATTAAACATTGTCATGGCCCTGGGAGGTTCCATCGCCTCTAACTACCAGGATGGAGCAGTGCCAGGTCCGGTTACGCCGTTCCCAGTCGCCCTAACCCAGTAGCCGGGACTCGGTCCTTCATTGTCATTGCCTTCAAAGGGGCACCTCGGAGAGGGCGCCCCCGCCGGGTTTCGATCTTTTCAGCTCGGGGATCAGTAGTCCTCCTGTTTCCTCCCGCCGCCCATCCGAGCAAGCCCGGACGAACAGCGACTTCACACAGGGCTGTCCCTCAACCGCTCGCTTCCCAGTCCTTTTGTTGGATCCGTTGACAATGGTCAACGGATCCACCAGCAACACGCATTCGTGACGTTTACCAGCCCACCTTCCACACTCAAAAATTACATGTTCAGGGGTGTCCGTATCGCTACATTACGGACACCCCTCATCGTCCGTCTTCTGCCCTCGAATAGGTTTTACGAATATCTTTATATATACAAAGGGCTTTAGGAGACTTTTACAATAACGGATCATCACAGGTGGTTACAAGTTAACGCGTGTTTATACAGGTCCAAACCTGCACTATAGCCATTCTGGTCGCTGCCTCATTGTCATTTACTTTATAGCTGTGTTAGTGAAAAGAGGTAGTGAAGTCGCCGTGGTCCAAAACTGAACACTGGGCAATTTTGGAGGTAGGTTAAGTGTCGATCAGCGTTTATAGGAAATGACTCCTATGCTGTGAGAGAATTGTTCTCATCGTACAATATTTAAGTCGTACCGAAAGTTTGAAAGAGGAAGTTTTAGGTTTAATAACTCTTCAAAGTCAGGTCGACCGTCTTCATCTGTGACTAAAGGAAGGCTTGTTCCAGTAAGAAAAATGTTTGATAAAGACAGGTGTGTGACGTAAAGGTGTCGTTGGGCGTTATTACACCAGCATTTCGTGCTATTCTGCGAGATCATCTTCAAGTTAGAAAGCTTTGAATCGAGGATACATAACCTGACTGAAGTTACATAACTTGACCGAGTATCAAATGGCACGTCGTGTTTCATTGTGCCGTGAAGACGTTTAAAAATGGAAATCTCTCTTTGAAAACGTAATTTGACAGGTGATGAAACTCGGTTTTTTCACCAAGATAACGCTCCAAAGATTACTCCGAGTATTTGGCCAGTACTGGAAAAAAACTGTCAGACCTCTCTCCCTATAATCCTGACCTCACTCCATGTGATTTCAGGCTGTTCCCTCAGGTGAAAAAGCAAATTGAAAGAAAGGCGTTTTACAAATGTTGAAAATTTCCTAAGGGCTTTTGGCGATGACTTTGCCCAGATCTCCGACGAACGTGGCAGGGTATTTTTGAAGACTGGTTTCGAAGGATGGAAAAGTGTATAATGTGTGATGAAGATTTATTTTGCAAAAATTATAAAAAAAAAAAAAAAAATTGTTTTCCTACTTTCCTTTATGTATATACAATGTGTATGTATATATATATATATATATATATATATATATATATATATATATAAAATCTACTTTTTTAAGACGGTTGTGCTAAATTGTAAATAAAAATATATTTGTGTATGTATGTGTGTGATAGTATTTAGAATTTATTTATTATTTTGAATTCAGTATAACCGACTTAAAAAAAACAGTCAATTTATTTCAACGAAACAAATCTTTTTATAGACCTACAATGTTTCTTCCAAAAATATTTTAGCCCTAACAATTTACAAATTACTGTCAAGGTAAATTATCTGAAGATCTTTTTCTTATTTGCTAATACCATTATTGGATTTTTATAGCGTTTTAAAATAAAGCCTATCTTATTTATTTTGATACTAAAAATATTTCAGAATAAAACTTTCAACAAAATTAGAAGGAAAACTTAAAACTTTAAAATTAGTATTACAGAGAGGAATCTTTGCTTCCCTTCTTATCGTTAAAGAACTATCTTTACCTTATTTCTTGGTACTCATTTTTTTCTATTTCTATAAGAAATGCACATTTCTCACCTTCGTGAACTACTTCTGTTCACAGAATCGACGTTATTTTTCTTTGTTTCTAAAAAAAACCATGCTAAAAAATTAAAAAAGTTTTTAAATAAAATAATACTGATTTCAAAAAAAAAGTTTGAGATGTAGCGGTCTCATAAAATAGATCTCGAAAAATAGATAGTTTTAAATTTCGTAAATTTTATTTTACTTTTAACTGTAGAAATATTATTAAAAGGTTCGACACTTTTTTTAATAATTTTCTTTTCATCGTTAAGGAAAAAACTAAAATCGCAAATTTATTATTACTGAAAATCTTACTTCGACGGAAGAAGAAAAGAGTTAAATGTTAAGATAATATATATAAATGCTGGGAAAGTTGATCAATATCATAATACATAAAAATTATATGATATAATCGGTACGATTAGACCACAAAGTTTATAAAAAACTTTCCGTGTTCAAATATAGTTGAGGTTGGTTCATTTTACAAGCTAAAAATTTGATAATCTATACGAACGAAATATGTATATTAAAGCTCGCAACTTTGTGTATACTAAGCGATGCTAAAATTAGATGTAATCTCAGAAAAGGGAAATTCTCTTTGGTATACATTTTGTACTAGTATATTATAATTAATTTTCATATTTTAAGATACTTATCGCTGAATATATAACCTCGTATATTTTATATAAACTCGTTTTACATTATAACTACATATTCTAACAAATATGTATTTAATAAATCAAATGTAGTTTTAAAACGTCATACCTTGTAAATAAATACGAACGTTTGTCTATAACAGCATCACACGAAAACCAACCGATCGATTGCTTTCAAATTTACAAGATACGTTCTTGTTATCCCAGGGAAGTTTGTATGATATAAATCAAGTCCCTAGCTCCCTCGGGAGATGGAGTTATGAATTAAAGATGTTCATTAAAGAAACAGAAATTAATCATTTTCTCCATTATATTTGTCACCACGGCAACAGAAACATAGTGAATTAAGATTATACTAATCTATAATCTAAGATTATTCTTTAATAAATATCTGCAAAATATTTAATATCCACAGTATATAGTTTACTAATATTCTGTCTTTTGTAAATTAGGTTTTTTTTTTTAAGTATTTATAAGGTTTGTATACTTCCTTCGACGTTTGCTATTCTGTTTTCTATTTTTGTGCAAAACGTCCCTTTTAATAATTTATTTTTCTTGTAAGCGGTTTTTACTATTTTTTTCATGATGCCTTCTAAGAAGAGATCATTCGATCTCTTCTTAGATAACGATAATCAAGTCTCGCTAAGCGTACCCGGGTTTTCCGAGAACAGGAAACTAAAGAGGAAAGAGATCACCGCCTGAAGATTGAACGAGCATGTAAATGCGAAAGTTTCACACAACTATGAGGATAACGAATGAGATGGTGGTCGAAGGGGTGGAGCTCCGTAGGTCGGGCGAGCGAAGCAAGCCCCGACCGGCTAGTACGTTTATCTGACACAGTAAAACGTTTGAGTAATTCCAATTTCAATTAGCTGATTTAGTGTTCAGTCAGTTATTTGAAAATTCTAATGATCACGATTATAATGATACGTATTGCTAACATTTTTTTTTTTTTCATCAAAACATTTAAAACAAAATGTTAATTCTACTTTAAGTGTATCATCATTACCAGTGATCCTTCCTCTCGTGTTTGAGAGCTGGTGACACGATTTATATCCCACTAATAATTTTCAGCCGTAGGTCACGATACTCTACCATTCGAATCAATGTGCCTAGCGTTTTTCCAGTCACCTTTTCGATTCGGTACAGCCATCTTTTCGGCGGTCTTCCACGTTACCTGCTGACCTCAATTTTTCCCTGTACGACTAGCTTCAAGATTTTCGCCAGGCCTACACAGATTATATGGCCAAAAATGTGAAGGATGTGCTGGAAGTACATTACTAGGGGTATGAACTAGAGTTTTGAGTTCACTAAGGGAACTAGGACTAAATTTCGTTGTTGCGAACAACATTTTTTGTGGTATGTTATTATTCGTTTGCCTAGAATATGAGACATTTACACGAATTTAGTTCAGTAAATTTAGAATCAGGAACAGGATTCGTGCTTCTACGAATTCGGTTAGCTACTTCAGAGGGCAACGATGTCCGGAAGAGACCTGGAGCGAAGGCAAAACCCGAGTTTTAAAATCACCGATGTAAATTTCTACCGAGGAATTTACATCGGTGGCATCCCAACGAGACCTGGCTTATTACTATGAGATGTAAAAAGTTAGAGAGCGAAAGACGACTCCCGTTAAAGCCCATCACGAGAGGGTGGTGTGGCGACTGGAAGTATCACAAGGCGGATGTCTCCCCCAACGGAGTTGGGATGGAAGCATATTACGGATAACCTTTTCCGTATACCCAGCTCGTTTATAATCGAGCTGTCCATCCACGCAACGGGTAGCATTCTACTGTCGGCCCATATTTCGAACGCATCAACTCTCCCCCGATCTTTCACCTTGAAGGTCCAGGTCTCAATGCCGTATATGAATACTGGAAAGATCTCAAGCAGTTTCAGCTTTGCGTTTTTCGTGATCGCTCTATCCTTCCAAGTAGCTGTCAACTTCGTAAGTGTCGCCATTTCCAAGATAATTCTTCGTATTTCAGCCGAAATGTATAATACAAAAAAATGAAAATGAAAGTAATTTTAAATAAGGATATTTCTTCAAAATTAAATCGTTTATGGCCTTACCGACGACAAAATTACAGTTTTGGTACGCATACGCCAACTGGTGAAGAGGCATATCCCTCTAATTTATTCAAGAAAAGCGGGTGAAATCATTATTTTTTAAATGTAGCTTTAATTTATGTATTGATATTCAATTTTTTTGACAGCTGCAGAAATTAATTTTATTTTAAGCCATTCACAATTATTAAAATTCCGTTAATTTCTTGATAACTGAGTCGAAGTTCCGTATTTACAAGCCGAATGATTTTGTTTTTTAAATTAAAAAAAGAAAATCAAATTAAATAAGTTTTTCAATACAAGGATTTTCTAGAGGTTTTTCTTAATTTACCCAGTGTTTCTTCGTTGTTTAGCTCAGGTTTTGTCGTGTTTCCTCTGTCTATCGGTAATTATTTTAGAAAGTTCTTTTCTTGAAATCTCTTGAAACTTTTCTTAATTTATACTTTCAAAGTTTTAAATACCGATTTAGTTTCTATCTACTGGTTTCTGGTTTTTCTGTTATCTTTTAAAATCATTTTAAAACTTTTTCCTCTTTTTATCAATTTTATCTTCTGCGTTTATTTTTTTAGTACGTTTATTGATCTTAAGACATATTAATGCAAACAGGTTTTTTCTCCTATTAATATGACCGCGATTTAACTTGGTATATTTTTTTTGAAAATGAAAATATTTTTTGACAAAGTGTTTAGGCTACTTCTATATTTTCTATTTTTAACACTAATTGTTTTGTTATATTCTGTTATTTTAGCCAAATATTTAATTTTTCGGAGAATCTTAAATGCTTTTTCGTAAAATATTTTTTTACGTTAATAACTGGTCGTTCTGAAACCAACACCGATTCACAGTACTTATCCTTTAGCTGGTGTAGCACCTCCTAGGATAAAACGGAAAGTGGAGGGATGTACAGAAAGAAGAAACAGGCGAAAGACACTAAATACCATATGTAAAATCATGTAGCTGTCAATATTCGGCTTAAATCCAAAACTTCATCTGGAAACATCTCTGAAGGTTCCATCTGAGACTTGGCGCTTACAGTTGTGAAAGAAGACGTTACCAGAGGTAACGGTTCTCGTACCCAAAAAGGAGCTCCCTAGAGGACATCGGCTACCGTTTCGTACTTGGTGGGCGCTAAATTGATTTAAGAGTAGAGCAGCAAGAAGTCGAAATAATATGGCGAGCTGGGGATAGGTACAACATTAGTGATAAATATCATTGCGGGAAGATCCGGTCAACGGAACATCTGCTACTTTACCCAAACACGGGAGAGGCTTGTAGAAATGAGAAATTGTTGGCACCAAGAGACAAGGCGATCGTCTTGCTGCTGAGTACTGGAAGAGAAGAGTATGATGGTGGTTTATTTCCGGACATGGAAAATAATGTTAAGTAGTAATATCTGTAATCCAACATTCTAAATAATTTTATTTAATTAGTTAATTTGATCCGTTCCTATTTCATATATCTATAAAAACGACTAGTTTATAAAAAAAAAACATAATTGCCAATTTAAGAAAAGACACAGAAACATTTATAAAACAGAAATATTGTTAAAAAGGAGATTTAAATAAAGGACAAATTGAACCGAAGTGATCTTCCCGGTGGGAGGGGGGGGGGGTATCGTATTCCATTAATCAACGTAATTTTTTTTCTTGATATGACGGACATCGGATGCCCGACTGTGCTTTGGTCAATGTTTCTTTCGGTTTATTTTGAACTTTATGTAAATAATTTAATTTATTATAAATATTATTTAGATTAAATAAATTACATATTACATTATGTTATATTATTGTTTAATTAATATAATTAGGATTTAATTAATCGAGTACATTGGATATAGAATCTTATTTTGTAACGTCGCGTGTCCGTGATAACAGTTACAATATACGTTATGTCGTGTCAAGAGATGCTTTAAACGATAAAGAGAAATGTATGACTAAACAATGTAACTGAAATGGAGTATGTTTCTCCTAATCTTCATGAAATTTCTTTAAAGAATTCTTAAAAAAATCTTAAATAACTAATGTTTAGTTTGTGATACTCCTACAATATCTTACTGTGCTAATTTCTCGGCTAATTCCTCGTACCGAGAAATAAAAAGTTTATGCCGATTTTAGAACCGGCAAAAATCATATTATGCCGGTTCTGAAAAAGAAAAAAACACAGATTTTTTAAGGGTAAATTTTAGTTTATTACACTTGATATTTAATATTATGTTCAGTTATTCTTAAAGATTACGCTGTAATTTTGCATTTTCATTATTTTATGTATTTAAAAACATAATAATACAATCGATTTTTTTTTTTTTTTTTTTTTTTTTCTTCAGTCATTTGACTGGTTTGATGCAGCTCTCCAAGATTCCCTATCTAGTGCTAGTCGTTTCATTTCAGTATACCCTCTACATCCTACATCCCTAACAATTTGTTTTACATATTCCAAACGTGGCCTGCCTACACAATTTTTCCCCTCTACCTGTCCTTCCAAAATTAAAGCGACTATTCCAGGATGCCTTAGTATGTGGCCTATAAGTCTGTCTCTTCTTTTAACTATATTTTTCCAAATGCTTCTTTCTTCATCTATTTGCCGCAATACCTCCTCATTTGTCACTTTATCCACCCATCTGATTTTTAACATTCTCCTATAGCACCACATTTCGAAAGCTTCTAACCTTTTCTTCTCAGATACTCCAATTGTCCAAGTTTCACTTCCACATAAAGCGACACTCCAAACATACACTTTCAAAAATCTTTTCCTGACATTTAAATTAATTTTTGATGTAAACAACTTATATTTCTTACTGAAGGCTCGTTTAGCTTGTGCTATTCGGCATTTTATATCGCTCCTGCTTCGTCCATCTTTAGTAATTCTACTTCCCAAATAACAAAATTCTTCTACCTCCATAATCTTTTCTCCTCCTATTTTCACATTCAGTGGTCCATCTTTGTTATTTCTACTACATTTCATTACTTTTGTTTTGTTCTTGTTTATTTTCACGCGATAGTTCTTGCGTAGGACTTCATCTATGCCGTTCATTGTTTCTTCTAAATCCTTTTTATTCTCGGCTAGAATTACTATATCATCAGCAAATCGTAGCATCTTTATCTTTTCACCTTGTACTGTTACTCCGATTCTAAATTGTTCTTTAACATCATTAACTGCTAGTTCCATGTAAAGATTAAAAAGTAACGGAGATAGAGAACATCCTTGTCGGACTCCCTTTCTTATTATGGCTTCTTTCTTATGTTCTTCAATTGCTACTGTTGCTGTTTGGTTCCTGTACATGTTAGCAATTGTTCTTCTATCTCTGTATTTGAACCCTAATTTTTTTAAAATGCTGAACATTTTATTCCAGTCTACGTTATCGAATGCCTTTTCTAGGTCTATAAACGCCAAGTATGTTGGTTTGTTTTTCTTTAATCTTCCTTCTACTATTAATCTGAGGCCTAAAATTGCTTCCCTTGTCCCTATACTTTTCCTGAAACCAAATTGGTCTTCTCCTAACACTTCTTCCACTCTCCTCTCAATTCTTCTGTATAGAATTCTAGTTAAGATTTTTGATGCATGACTAGTTAAACTAATTGTTCTGTATTCTTCACATTTATCTGCCCCTGATTTCTTTGGTATCATTACCATAACACTTTTTTTGAAGTCTGACGGAAATTCCCCTTTTTCATAAATATTACACACCAGTTTGTATAATCTATCAATCGCCTCCTCCCCTGCACTGCGCAGTAATTCTACAGGTATTCCATCTATTCCAGGAGCCTTTCTGCCATTTAAATCTTTTAATGCTCTCTTAAAATACAATCGATTAAAGTTAATTATTTTAAGTTTAAAATATATAATATCACTTTTTAATACCGCAGATTACTCGTAACATTCACCGCTCTCACAGATTACTTCCGTAACTATCTAATCAGAAATAAATAAACACATGACAACACACATTCTCTCTTCAATATTTCTTATCATTCACCGCCCTCACAGATTATTTCCGAAATTATCTGATCAGTAAAGAAAAACACCAATGGCAACACACATTCTTTCTTCAATACCGTAAATTATTCTTATCAATAACCGCCCTCACAGATTACTATCCTACCATCTAATCACAAAATAAAATAAAACAACGGCAACACACATTCACTCATCAATACTCAGATTACTCTTATCATTATCCGTCCTTACAGTTACTTTCGTAACTAACTAAACAGAATAGGAAAATAAGCCAATGACAACACGAGATATTCCTTTCAAATTCAAGAAGTGATCAGTGCATTACTATTTTTTATTTAGATGATATTTGGTAAATGATAACTACCCACCTTGTAGTGACCAAAAAATATTTTTAAAAGCATTTTTCTTGAGTAATAGACTATTTCCTAATTAGCTAACAAGTAAAAACAACCATATTCGTTACTTTTTCTATGAGCTGGAACATTCATGTTTTACTTTGTACAGAAAGTCAAAAAGGGCTTTTAGGAAAAAGTAAAGGTTAAACTTCATCTTAGTATACGCAAAATTCATTTTGTTACGTAACCAAATCTTGTAATTTTCACTGAAGTTACGTTTAGATATTGTTGGTTTTTCAAATTTTTAACCCAAAATAAATAATGAAGGGCTTAGGATAACAGACCTGTTTTTACCCTTTAACTCTTAGGTACAAGTAGTACTTACAAAAAAAGAAAAATTGAACTATTACCGAGTTTCCTTCATTAAAAAAAGTGGCCGCCAAATCGCATGATTTTCAAAACGTCTCATTTTTGGAATCCATAAATAACATGTAGGACAGGTGGCAAAAATCTGATGTTTTTCAGGAGTTAAGTACATTTAATGTACTAAAACGATATAAATATTATTTTGTTACTCCAAGGGCTTGACGTGTAATGAAGCCAACAACGCTCAAAACACCGTTCCTTCAAACCGTAAACGTATGCAAAAATACTTTTATGTATTTTTTTCAGATTATAAAAATTACAACTAAACTCATTAGAATGAATATAAACAGATTATTAATTATCTGTAATTGACTGTTTATTAATTAACAGTCAATTACAGAATCATAAATAATAATTATAAAATGATATACAATTCAAATACATTAACAAGTTGTTCGATTCGCTTTTACCTTATTTTACTCCTGTTAATGAAATTTGTGAATAAATCTTGCACTTTTTGATAACAAACTTAACTAACATAACTTAGAACTCCTGTCGTTCTTTTATTGAATAGTACTGATAAGTCCTCATTCATCTGTGGTGTAACGTTATGACCTCTTCCAGTAGTTTATAAAAGAAGCTCTAAAGGCGTGAGAATCTTTAAAATATTTTCCAGTTGAACACATGTTTGATTATCCCTCAACGATTTCTTGAACGAAGTACCAGGACCCTGCCGATGGAAAAAAAAGTATTCGATATTCCTCTTCATTTTCATGTATTTTGACTTCGCCTAACGACCACTTGCCATCGTATATGCAGCAAACATAATTTTTACGTTTTGGCTTTAAGATATTTTTTTTTCTGGGTTGATGTAACCGTTTTCATTTTATCCTTTATTTTAATGATTAATTCCTCATATTCCCTATCTTAATTAGGATAATTTTGCGGTACTAAACTGATTTCTTCGGTAAAAATATTTAAATCAAAGGAATCGTTTAATTTACTGGTAACTTACTCGGATATTTTTGTAACTTTATTTTCTAAAATTGGTTCCGTTGTGCCGGTCGATAATTTTTGAACCTTAACGGGGGCCAAGTGCTGAACAAGCTTTATTCACCTACTCGACTATAACATATTAAGGCTCAAACATATCTTAACATTCCAGTTCGCTTTCTGTATCATCTTGCGGTTTTTGTATTTTGTTTAAGCATTTTGTACGCAGTGCTCTGCCTGGAATTTATTTTAGATTTGGATTACTTGTTGAAAGCGTCACAGATATTTCTCGAAGAGATTTCTTAAACGGTTTAGTGGGACAGCTAAGTGGGTCAGAGCAACTTTTCCCATTAATATGAAAATATTTATCTAAATATTCGGTTTTATGGAAAGTATAGATATTTTTTTGTTTCAGTGCATCTACTTCTTAAGAATATTAATGTTATTTGCTGTTCAATAAACTCTAAAATATTGTGCAATACTGAAGATCTGCAAGTCAATTTACGACATACTGTTTCAGTGGAATGCCAATTGAGCACTCCATAATCCATTTTTATAAAATGCAAGGGATCTACAATAACAATACGGTTAGTGTAAATTATAAAACTACGAATTCCACCTCACTTTGTCTTATCCCAGTCTCTCTATACTAAAATAAAAATTTCTCTAATTAATAAAATTAGAAACAAAAAAGATATCGCCTAAAATAGAAGTTCACTACTAATAAAATTACTTCATAAACAAGTGTACATTACCTAACCGCAGTATTAACACTAGCGACAATACAACATATCGCATTGAAATCAAAACAGTAACTGAGCCTTCTACAATGTTTACAATCAGGATTAAGCAAACATTCATGACCATGCATGTCTATTCACTTTCGTGTTTACACATGAGTTTGTGTGTATACTAGTATGATACTTTAAAAAACTGACTATCTAGAATATAATATAATTAAAAATATATTAATACATGTCGTACAGTAAGCCTACATTATTATCTGAAAAAATACATGCTGTGAATTTTTTGGATACATTGTTCACGGTTAGAAGGAACGGTGTATTTAGTGATTTTGATGGTTTCATTATTCGACAATCACATTGAATAACCAAATAAAATTTATATGGTGGTGAAGTACAAAACACATTGACTTTTCCAATAACACAGATTACTCTTATCATTCATATATGTCTTAATTGAATTGAGAGGAGAGTGGAGGAAGTGTTAGGAGAAGACCAATTTGGTTTCAGGAAAAGTATAGGGACAAGGGAAGCAATTTTAGGCCTCAGATTAATAGTAGAAGGAAGATTAAAGAAAAACAAACCAACATACTTGGCGTTTATAGACCTAGAAAAGGCATTCGATAACGTAGACTGGAATAAAATGTTCAGCATTTTAAAAAAATTAGGGTTCAAATACAGAGATAGAAGAACAATTGCTAACATGTACAGGAACCAAACAGCAACAGTAGCAATTGAAGAACATAAGAAAGAAGCCATAATAAGAAAGGGAGTCCGACAAGGATGTTCTCTATCTCCGTTACTTTTTAATCTTTACATGGAACTAGCAGTTAATGATGTTAAAGAACAGTTTAGATTCGGAGTAACAGTACAAGGTGAAAAGATAAAGATGCTACGATTTGCTGATGATATAGTAATTCTAGCCGAGAATAAAAAGGATTTAGAAGAAACAATGAACGGCATAGATGAAGTCCTACGCAAGAACTATCGCGTGAAAATAAACAAGAACAAAACAAAAGTAATGAAATG
This sequence comes from Lycorma delicatula, assembly GCF_047948215.1. Classification (NCBI taxonomy): domain Eukaryota; kingdom Metazoa; phylum Arthropoda; class Insecta; order Hemiptera; family Fulgoridae; genus Lycorma; species Lycorma delicatula. The sequence goes on from NC_134465.1 coordinate 12,345,065, forward strand.
TAGTAGAAATAACAAAGATGGACCACTGAATGTGAAAATAGGAGGAGAAAAGATTATGGAGGTAGAAGAATTTTGTTATTTGGGAAGTAGAATTACTAAAGATGGACGAAGCAGGAGCGATATAAAATGCCGAATAGCACAAGCTAAACGAGCCTTCAGTAAGAAATATAAGTTGTTTACATCAAAAATTAATTTTAATCTCAGGAAAAGATTTTTGAAAGTGTATGTTTGGAGTGTCGCTTTATATGGAAGTGAAACTTGGACGATCGTCCAAGTTTTTAAATTTTATTATTATTTATTTATTATAATTAATTTTTTAAATTTTATTTTAAAAAAATAACCTTGCAATAAAAGAAACCCATATTGTAAATCCAGGAAACAGTGCAACAGGAATATACTATGCGGTAGGCGATGTACGTGAGAGGTCATCGACGACGTGACAGATCCACAAAACATCTGATAACAAATTATATATGTTGACAGTAAAAATAATCTGAAACGACCATAGTTAATATCTATAAAGTCGAATGACCAGATACCGTTCGTCCCAATTTTAAACAGTGTTCTTTTTTCGGGGACTTTAAATAAAGACAGTCGTCCAATGACAATGGCAGAAGCCTAACCGACTCGTCCGAGAACAAAAAAGAAAGTAATAACGTAGTAGTAAATGACAATTGAATTCCTTTACGCTGTTTAATATAACTCTTAGGTGAAGCGGTAAAGTCATTACAGAAACTATAACGATTTGTCCGATGAATTGAATCTTTTAATAAGCAAAGAGGGCCGTACCATCATAAATTAAGTTTTGAAGCCTTTCATGAAAACATCCACGAGGCAAAATAAGCAGAATTTTCAGGTGATGTTATGCCGTTTGGCATTAAAATTAAACTGCTGAATTTCCGAAACCCGTTAGAAATACTTCACTAAGAATCGTGATGAAGGCAAAAATGTAATCTGAATATAAATAAATTTTATCGATTAAAAACTCGCATCGATGAAACTCATTATAAATTATTTCATATATACAGAACGTTATGAAATGTAATTTCATTTTAAGTTTACATAATTTAGGTTATATTTATTTTAATGGTTATTCGTTTAGCGTTTTAATAAGATTGAAAGAAAACAATATGTTCTTAAATAATAATCGACTTGAAGAAGAATAATAAACGGCTATAACATAGAAATCCATGTATAATGTGATTGAACAGATGTTAATCAAAAATCGATAAAATTATTTTTTAATTAATTCACCAGATAATCGTTAAGCTTAAGAATATGAAATTAAAAGATTTTGCGCGTATTAAACATTTCTCGGCTACCGGGACTCAGTCTTCCAGATGAACGGGGTTTTGACTACCATTTCACTAGTAAATGAGTGGAGTGACAACCTTCGTGATTTAGTGGTAAGAATGGTCAACCCGTATAACTTGTCTAATCCCTGATTGTGAGTCCTCTAATTCAAACTTTTAAAATAATTTTTACATGGAAACATTTTTCATCTCGACTACAAACGCTGTTTAATTTTCAAGCGATTGAAAAAAAAGGTTCTGAATTCGACTCGTAATTGATCCTTTATTTTTTTAATTTTTAAGCCTTACTTCACACCAAATTTTTCAATTTTGATGATTTTCCACTTTTCTTTGAAGTCCACTTGGAAATCTTTTGCCAAGTGGAAAAACTTTTAAAGGAAAAATTAAATAATTTTCATGGATTATTTTAAAATGTATTTGTCATCTTTAAAGTAATTAAGATGTAATGTTATAAGTTTTTGCTATTCAAAATATTTTTATTGAAAATAGAATTCAAGAAAATTTCTATAAATTTTATTAGGCTAGATTATAGGAGGAAAAAATTTAAATATTTCAAAACTTGAGTTTGAACTCGACGCTAAACAAGTAAATCAACAGTTTTTATCGGCATACTTTTACAAACAGTACAGACTTCTTGTGTTAGATTTCTTGGGAAATGTTTTTTTCCAAAGGGCAGCAATCTTTTTACGCGTATACAAAATAAATCAAATTAAAAATTATAATATAACATAATTTTTTAAATGTTATTTTGGTGTCAAATTAAGGATAATTAAACTGTTAGTAGTTTTAATTTAATACTGATTTTTCTATCCAGGCATATTTCGAAATATGACACTACCATCTTCTACCTCTCCATTCTTTCAAGACTGAAACTCTTAATTAAATCAATATAATCCCATATTTAGAAACTACCACTCAAAATTTCAAGGTGTTTGGCCCGATCAAATCCAAATATACGACAATATACAAACAAATAGAATTTACTCTTCTTATTTTAAATTTCTGTACAATCTGTTTTAGGGCGTTTTTATATAATCATTTACTTCTAATTTATTTTATACTTAATAATTAAAAGTATTTAATTTTTATTAAAAAATCGCGAGAGGTACGAAATGGGCCTAAGAAATTTTGCATTCAGGCCACAAACCAGCCCGACTGTGTGATCACTAGTCTCGGTACGTTTATAAAACAGACCAAAAAGATTGAAATATTCTTACTTGGTGTTCGGCTGGTACCAATAAAATTTAAATATAATAACAAATTAGATAAAAATTTAATAAGTTTCTTCTAAACTGATAAAAACAGCTTATAAATTTTATTTTGATTGCGATTTGAGATCAAAAGAAAATTTGAACGGTTCATATTTATTAGTATATCGTACTCACTAACTTGAAGGGAAACGACGAGCCATACCTTTTTTGGTACCGATGGTTTGGCGTGAACCTAAGAACCACTCCTGGTACTGCTTACTTTTGTATGACAAATATATTTGGATGAAATTTAAAGCATTAACACATTATCATATTAAACATTATCATTAATGAAGGCGCTAGACAAAGATGAATTAGATCATGATTTAGTAATTTAAAAGTAAGTTTCCTATATCGAATGATGGTAAAATCAATTAAAAGCCCATCGGTTAGAAAAATCAAGAATCTGTTTCACGATAGATTTAGCGAGTGTAACTTACCGGGTTGGTCTAGTGGTGAACGCGTCTTCCCAAATCAGCTGATTCGAAAGTCGAGAGTTCCAGCGTTCAAGTCCTAGTAAAGTCAATTATTTTTATACGGATTTGAATACTATATCGTGGATACCGGTGTTCTTTGGTGGTTGGGTTTTTCAATTAACCACACATCTCAGGAACGGTCGAACTGAAACTGTACAAAACTATACCTCATTTACACTCATACATATCATCCTCATTCATCCTCTGAAGTAATATCTGAACGGTAATCACCGGAGGCTAAACAGAAAAAGAAAAAAAAAGACTTAGCGAATGTAAACTAGCTACTTGGAAGTTCTAGAAAGACGTTGTTGGTGATTTTTTACGCAACAGAAAACAATGAAAACTGTTAATAAGCTGTTAGAAAACTACAGACGTTTAGGATGTATGATGAAATAATTTAAATATAATATTATTCAAATATCACGTCATTACATTGTACAATCGTTTTTCATTGGTTTTATTTAAAGTCTGCGATCTTGAATAAATTTGTTTTATAATCTTTTTTACAAACGAAAAATAATGAATTATACGTTGAAAATGTATGATTCGCAAATACGATATTTAATGATTGAAAAAGTAAAAGATGGTATATGCAATAGAAGTAAGAATAGAAAAATAAAGGTTATGGTGACGGTAAAGAAAGAGGTGAGAAAATCCATTCTATTTAATGTAGATAAAAGAATGAATACAAACGGGAAATTTAATAGTATCGTATATTTATATAAAACAAGTATTAATATACTTTGTGTTATAAATATTTTACTTTGGTTTACTCTTGCGGTTTCTACTTATGAAAATCACTAACAAAGGGATAGGAATATGTAAACAGAATTTAAATATATGCAGAGGGGTGTGTGTGTGTGTGTGTGTGATTTATGAGCGTGCGCGTAATTCTTTATATACTCATAGTGTTTTCATTTTCTCAGCTATTAATTAGTTTTATTTACGAGGTTCTATAAACACATTTATTTTTTCTATATATAAAACAAATCATCTATACTTGTCCGATTAATTCGGTCATTAATACAAATTCCAACTAATAAAGAAGCCTCAGAGATAAGAAAACACATAAGGAACTTTTATAATCCCTTACTACTCAAAACTACAGAAAAATTTTCTAAATTTATTTAAAAATTAAAGGCTTGATTAAACTTTTAATAACGGTTATTTTAAATACGTACGAAACGCTTTAGACTTTTAGAAACTGTTATTTTAAAATTATATTAATGTATTTCAATTTACGTGTGTTTGGATAAATAAAAATTTAGTTGATTTAAACAAATTTTAAATCAATACACGTAGTAATTTTTTTTTTTAAATATTGATTTCACAGTGATAATGCATTTATTGGTAAATAAATCGTACGCCTAACTCGCACAAATTTATTTTAACATTTCATTTTAAATTTGTCTCTTAAAATTTTAATTTTAATTAGGACGAAATATTATTTTCCGTCAAGACAGAAAATGTTTTTCCTTCATCTGCAGTGAATGATTTCACCTATTTAAATTGTTCAACTATTTTTATTTCTTTATCGTTAACTTTGATTTTGCTTACACGGAAGAAATCCATGACCATTATTTCCGTCTCTTCATAAGAAATTTTCAGGCAAATCCTTTGGGAAATTATTTCCCAATAGCTGGTGATTTGTTTTTTAACCTCTTCCATATTTAGTGCTACTAGAGCCAAATCATCGGCAAATCCTACAGTTAATGTTTATAGTATAATCTTTTTTTCTTTTTATTCTTTGCAGTATAAGATTTAAGATTTACAATATTTATTTACAAAAATAAATTTTCTGATTGGTGACATATCAAGACAAAAAGAAAGATAAATGTTGAAAACATATCCTATAAAAGTAAGAAAAAGCAAAATAAAATAACGATAAAACGGGTAATAAATTTTAAAAAAACGAAAAAATTTATCAAATAAATAAAAAAAGATAAAATACAAATAAATAATAAATCTAATTCCACACCAAGAGGTGTCAAAAACATTTTGAAAAAATAATAAAATACCTAATTTTTATTTCATAATATGGGGATTCCTAACAAAACAATACGAACCTTTCTTGTTCCTCATCACTTAATACCATATTATCCGATGAGAAAATTGACAAGCTATGTGTACATACTATCTGGAGGTACGTTTTTTCATACCTCGGAGAGAAAAAGTACAAATAATTTTTGTTACGATAAAAAATATTATCATCGGTACCGTTCTCAAAATAGGTCATCCTTTGATCGGGTAAAAGAAATTCATAAAAAAAGATTTATTTTATCTTTGGTACAGATCTAAGAAAAATATTATTATTTATACGACCGTTTGAAAAGTAATATAAAATTACGTATTTCGGGTAAGATCGCACGTACGGGATGTCCAGCCACTCGTATTTTTTACGGTCATATAACATGACCAAAAATTAAAAATAAAGAAATTTAGACAAATTTTATTTTAACCTCCTAAAAACCATACGTACACGAAGGAATATTCAGGATATTGATTCCATAATCGATCGGGTTGGTCCAGTGATGATCCATAGCAAATCGGCTGATTTCGAAGTCAAGAGTTCTAAGGTTCAAATCCTACTAAAGGCAGTTACTTTTATACCAATTTGAGTACTAGATCGTGGATACCGGTGTTCTTTGGTAGTTGGGTTTCAATTAACCGTACATCTCAGGAATGAGACTGTAAAAGACTACACTTCGTTTACATTCATACATATCATTTTTTGAAGTTAATACCTTGCGGTAGTTCCGGAGGCTAAACAGAAAAAGAGAGAGGATATGATTCCTTGAATGGTTCAGAAAAGATTAAAAATATTCATTAAAAAACAAAAGACTTAATCCTTTTACTTCATTATCTTTCTGTCACCGTGGTAACAGAAATCTGAATTTTCGTGATCAATGTGCGTGTACTTTAATTACGATAGTTTTCTATCTTTTGTAATTTAGTTTCATTTTCAGGTTTCTATAAAGCCTGAATACCTTAATTATTATTTATCAATATTATTCTCACGACCGTGAGGGTAAGAAACACTGCGAGGGTCGAGGAAGAGGATTCCTTAGCAAGACGAGAATGGCGAGCGAAGCGAGCTGTGCGGCCCTGGGTCGGTCCGGTGTTGGCCTGGCCGAACTGTGCCCCAGGAGTCCACGGGGTGGAGTTCCCTGACGGTCGTACAAGCAAAGCGACTCCGTCCGGCAATTAATAAATATAATTTAAAAAATGATTCATTTAGAGATAGAAGTTGAATGGTTAATTTATCGATCATAGAAGAAGAAAACGCGTGTTTTTTTCTGTGCGAGTACCAGTTAATAAATTTTATAAGATAGAAATCGATATCATATTAAACAACATTCGCGTTTGAAATTTACGAAGAATATTTAATACGAGGAAAAAAGTTTTTCTTATAAAATTAAACGATTACGAAGTAAAGAAAAAAACTTTCTTTCTCATTTCAAAAGAATATTGTATTTTTCATTTTAAGTAGTAGTCAAGCGCTGCATATTAACTTATATTGCATCTAGTTTTTAAGTTTCAAGGTCTTCTTAATCGTATATTAGAAAGTTACTCGGCACTCAGTAACCGATTGGTCGGAAAAGAAACTATAAATTATTTTTTAAGTTTTCCGTAAAATTTAAACTTTTTCAATGCATAAATTATTTTATTTCAACGAAATAGAACAAATATAAAGATTTACTAAAACAGTACTCTATTGAATTATACAGGCCTATAGGAATAAGGGTGAAGAGAGGGGAATAGCGAGAGGGAAAGAGGGGGTGATAGAGAGAGAGAGAACCGTCTCATTTTATAGACTACTAGCCGGGCCGTCTAGCCATAGGAGCGCAGGTCAGCCCAGGCGAATCCCGGAACAAACTCAGGGGCTCCTCGGAGCCAAGGAGCTACCCCGTGGCCGCAGAGCTCGCTTCGTTTGCCATTCCCGATTTGCCAGTGGGGCCGGCGCCCTGATCACCCGCACAGTTTGCTTCGGTCGTCATTCCCATCAAATTTTCTTATATGTTACTGAATAATCCTGACCCAAAAAAATTATTATAAAGTTAGTCTTTATTTTAATACATTTTTAATTTTTAAGGTAAATCGATTTATTACACCGATTTATCAAAATTATATTAAAATATAATTCAAGAAAAATAATTAACGATAAGAAACTAACAAAAAGAAATAAAATTATAGCTTTTACCGTGTTAAAAAAGCGTTAAAGATAACGTTTAAAGTAAAATGGATGGAAGCAAATAATTATTCCCTGGGGTAAAATTATTTCTTTGTAATAGGTACTACATATATGGTATAAGGGAGGTTTAAAAGTAGGAGAGATGTAAGAAATTAATGGTTAAGAGGGAATGACTACGTAGAAGCAGGGAAGGGATTAGTGAAACGGTGGGGGTAAAACGCTGGAGTAGCTATTAGATGGGTGTAGAATAAGAGTTGGTGTGAGGTAATAGTGGTCAACAGCCACTATTAATTGTTACTCTGACGCAACAATAGAACGAGAAAAAAAATATATATAGAGAGAGAGAGAGAGAGAGTGAGAGAGAGGGAGAGAGATGTAATAGATAAACCTAAAAGTAATCTGCTTTAAACAACCAGCTATTGAAATTAATTTTTTTTTTTTAATTACACAAAATTAATAATTATTGTAATTACACTTTCCTCTCCCAAAATATATTATTCTACATACCTAATCAAATCAGGTTACTCGGTGTTAAGAGGGTAATTTGACTTCCCTTCCTTTTAAAATATCAGGGAAAGATTATTTAAACAGGATGTTGGTAATAATTTACTCAAAATTGTTTTTAATTCAAAAATTTGTCATAATAAGTGATAGGTTAACTATTGAGAATCTCTCACGAAGAAACGCACAAATTTCAGGACATGTTCTTTTAAATGAAAATATTAAAAAAGTTGAGTTACACCTAGCGAAAAATTTCAAATTTCTCTTGCGAAGATGAAATGGAATCTTACTGAAAGTTTTGGTGCTTTAATTAAGAGGTAAATTTAATGGTTCAGATGGTTTTTGACTTGAAAATTTGATTAAAACAGGTCCCACAACTGAATGTTTGGTATTGTAAACTACAATAAAATGGTCTCGCAAAACAATTTTTTTTAGGTTTGACGTAGTAGAATAACTTTGTTAAATTAATAATAAACTAATAAAATTTTGGAATAAAATTTATAGAAAATTTGATTTTAATAAAATTTATTTAAACATCAAATAAACATGAGGAAGAGATTAAGGATGTATTTTTTTATTTTATTGTTTGTTTATAGTGTCATAAACCGTAAGTCATTGGCAACTAAAATAAAACTAAGTCCATTAATAATTATGAAATAAACAACAAACATTTTCTTTTCATAACGAAAAGCGAAACAGGAACATGACCGGTAAACTATTTTCATTGCGGACACATTATTCCGTAAGGGATCTCACGTAAGCAAAACCACTAAATCGAGAAATTTTATATTAATTAAAAATGAGAAAAAATGGTGGAAAAATACTGTACTATATTTTAAATCAAAAAAAGAATAATTTTAATGCAGGAGAATCTAAAAACATAATGACTATATATATTTAAATATCTTAGTAAACTACAATTTTATTTTTATTTTTGTTTATTTTTTAAGTTAATTGTACTTTATTTACATTATATTTTGTGTTAAACGCGTTTTTTTTATAATAATGACATATTACCTTTTTTATCAGCATTTTGTTTTTATTGTATGGTGTGTATTCATATATATATATATATATATTATTTTCCTGTCTAGCGCCGTTATAGCTCCAGAAGTGGAAATATTGTAATCGGTCCAATTTTGGCATACGAGGTTTTCACCGTATTTTGACACCTAAGATTCCAAAAACCGGATGGAAATATTCCGGATTTTAATGTTCGTATATGTGTGTGTGTGTTCGGAGTTGTCCCATAAATCCACTTATATCTCCAGAACTACTGGACCGATTTTGACCAAACTTGGTCAGATTACTTGTATATACGGGGCATTGATTCCATTAAATTTTCAACAAAGGGTCAAGAGGGTGTGGCGGGTAAGGCTATAAAGCAAGATCACCCTCAGCATCTCGCGACTTCGCCTAATTAAGGTCATATTTTTCTTAGGCGCATTTGCTAACGATTAAAAAATAACAAATTTTGCAAAAAAAGATTGAAAAATCTCACCCGTCACCCCAAAAAATGCTCTACTGCTATGTTGTAACGTCACAGTAGGCGGTAGAATTAAATAAATGAAGAATACTTTATGTTTAAAAAAAAAGTAACTCGGTCTGGCCGAGTCTCGATCGCCCGGTCGGCTACGTATTTGGTGCGTTTAGCCTCGAGGCTACACCGGTCTGCCGATCGAATAAGCGAAATTTGTTCTATGTAAGTTGTGAAATTACATTAGTTTAGTTATCGCCAACCGTCGCCACAAGTACCGCCACATCTGTGCGGATTAAATACAGTATGCGCGTGCAGTTTAGTTAGTATCATGGAATTAAATAAACGAAAAAATATTATATTTAAGTAAAATGATAAATATTTTAAATAATTTGTGTGTATATGCATATGTAACAATATTTGCAAAAATGTTGCAAATATTGTTATTTTTTATCATTAAAAAATGCGCCTAAGAAAAATATGACCTTAATTAGGCGAAATCTTGAGATACTGAGGCTGACCTTGCTGTTCAGCCTCACTCCATTGACCTTTTAAAGTGAAAAATTTAATGGCATCAATGCCCCATATATAGAAGTAATCTGACCGAGTTTGGTCAAAATCGGTCCAGTATTTCTGAAGATATAAGGTTATTTAGAGCCCAAAACTAAACACACGTATATACAAAATTAACATCTGGAAAATTTCCATCCGGTTTTTTGGGAAACTGAACCGATTACAATACTTCGTCTTCTAGAACTATAGCGCTATCTAGACGGAAAAGTAATATCAAAATAAATTATATTTACCGGCATTACACAGTAGAGATCTGACGTATACTTATTTCTATGTAATGCAATATAACTTAATATTTTAGAATTAATTATAGCTCAAAGAAGTACATTTACTTTTAACTTTAAAACGCTCCCATTGAGATTATCTGAAACGATAAAGTCATTCGTGTTTTTTACTCTTATTCTACAAATACTGCTAAATATACTCGTTTTGTTATGTTTTTTTTCTAAAAAAAAAAACAAGTTCCTACTTGTTAATTAATACTTATTACAATTATTACAGTAATAGATACTTTTTCTTTCATTTATTTTCTTACATATAAATTTTTCCTAAGTATTTACTGATAACAACTGCAATCGTTATGACCATCTAGTATTAGATTTAAAGTAATTTTATTAAACAGCTTATTCTAGTTATTAAAATCTATTTTAATGGTAATTTACCATAGTTTATTTTTTTGTCATTCAGAACACTAAGGATTATGATTGCATAATAATTTACAACTTCTTTTGTTTTCCAATATTTTTTTTTCATTTTTTCACTCTGTTGTTTTTCTTCCTATAGTCCTCTTATCCTTCTCTGAAAACTTAGATTATTTGATTAATTTTCTAAATCGGTCGTTATTCAAACAAGTTTCTTTTGAGATTTTTAAAGTTTTACGATCGTTTTCTACTTCTTTAAACCGACTAGTTTTAATAGAAGTTAAATATTTGTTTTGCATAAATGCCGGTAAAAATGTAACATTTTTCTTCGGATGGTGTCTTTTATTTTTATCAATTTCTGATTCACTTTTTAATTTATAAATTCCATCCTGGTAATCGGGGTCCATATATATGTTTCTTAAATTATTTTTTTCTATTTCAAAAAGATCTTTATCCGAAATATTTTACAAACGCTCAACGGTATATAACGCCTCAGGAAGAATATGTGTTTCTTAATATCGGAGTTTATAATTATGCGAAAGTGATTTTTTTATTATATAAAGTCACAGAATTTTATTTATATTCCTTATTTTTTTTTGTCGTTACATTTATTTTGTGAAAGAGAATACGTCCAAAAACAGGAAATTCCATTTTTGATACGAAGAAAAAGATACAGATTAGAAGAATAAGCGATTACCGGTATATAAAGATTTAATCGAACAGAATCGTAACTTTAACGAACGCCACTGGAAAATATAATACGAGGATTTGACCGCAGATCGACCAAATAAATTGGACAAACGATCGTTTTAGAATGTACATATTTGATCGTCAATTAATATGGGCTGCAAATAAATTTGTGGGTTATTGTAAAAAATAAATAAAAGAGAAGAGGTTAGCGAGATAAATTGCGGTAATAGGGGTCAGACACGGTGCTACTCGCTTGTATAGTCACATATCTACCGACAAATCATATTTTCTACCGTCATCCCTTCTCCCGTTACGTGTATTGAGAGGGTTGGAATCTCGTTCCCTTATCCGTTATACCGAACACATAGATACATTTCTCGGAAATCTCCCCCTCTTTCTACTCTTCCCGACGGTTTCCAACGTTCTATACTTTATCCCTCGTCTCATCTCTCCTTCCCGACTCGTTCGTTCTATCTCTCTTGAACATTTTATACTCTATATCTCACAACTGTCTGGACGATTCTACTATAGCTCCGTATACGAACAAGATTTCCACGTTTCCGCTTCACCGATACAATTCCTATCGTGGAATCAATGACCAGCAGGAGTGCTGAAAGAGATATAAGAGACATTTTTTGTTATGATATCATCTATAAATAGATAACCGATAACGTTTTATCTTGTAACACATGTGTCAAGCGGAATCTTAATTATTTTTTTTTATACATCCAGTAATACAACGGAGGGGAGAATGTTTACAATAGAAAGCAAGCACATGTTTTCTTTTCTTCTTTTTCAATAATCAAAGAGACAAAAAGAAATTTTTTCTCTTTCGTATACCATTCTCATCTTATTTTAAAGCGGTATAATTTATTTATTTTTTTTTTTACTTGGGTTATTATTTTTTTGACTTCTGGGATCACTCGAAAGATAAATAATAAGACAGAAAAATTCAGATCAACTTTTCATCATTTTCATTTTATGCCCCCCGCCACTTTTTTCGCATATTTTCACATAAAAAATTAATTAATATAGCATGTTATTTAATTATTGATGAATAAAACATTAGAGAAAACACTAACATGCTGTTTTATACCGGTTACTTTAAACATTAACATATTAGTCAAGATTAACGAGCGAAGCGAGCGTAGTTTAATATATAGTGAAGCAATAACGGATTGAAAATGTATCTGAGAGGTGTGTGCTGATCATTTATTAAAAAAAGGTGGTCCAGAAATGTCGGTAGAAATAGACGAGTCCTCGTTTTCAAAAAGCAAGTACAATAGAAGCAGAATTCTTCCAAATCAGTGGATATTTGGAGGTATTTGCAGAGATATTATAAATATAATCTATTCAAACTTACCTTACGCTGACTTCCCTCACTAGCCTTGACTAATTAAGTAATGTTTTGATTATTTAAATAATAAATTTAGTAATTATTTATTATTTAAATAATCAAAACGTTACTGTTAATTAGTCAAATTTAACGAGCGAAGCGAGTGTAGGTTAATTTTGGTTAGATTATATTTATAACTGTAAGCAATCTATACTATTATATAAAAAGGAAGAGGGTTTTTTTTTTGTTAAAATAAATAAAATTATTTATTTTTTTTTAGGGCTCAATTTTTAGTAAAGTTTTTTTTTGTATATCAGAGAGAGAGAAAAGAATATAAAATACTGTTAATAAATATTATTAACGCGATACAGTATTAATTATAATTTCCAACAGTAATACGATATTAAAATTTCTGAAATTTAAATAATAATTATAAAATAAAAGATATCACTAAATCAATTAAAACCATCTGAACGATATCAATATGTAATTATTTCCATTTATAATAGTAAAACTGATAATTATAACGATTTGAATTTAAAAAAGGAAACAAAAAAAAGCATGAATTCAGGATATATAAGACTGTATAAGGTTTCTTACATTAAAAAAGTCAGGGACTTTTATAAATTATACGACCAATATTTTATAATTTAATAAAAATAAAGAAAAAGAATTTTTTATTAAAGTTTTGCAATTTTTTAATTTTAATTATTTAAGGTAAATTTTTTTTTAAAGTAAGAATAAAATTAAGAGAAAATAATAAAAAAAAAGAGTAATAAGTAAAATCTTTGAAATACTATTAAGAGGGTTAGCTTAAGATGAACATTTAGTTAGACTTAGTAATTTTTTTTAAAAGAAGGAAGAATTGTTACGTTGATATTTTATTATTATTATTACCGAGGTAAAAACTACCTTTTTAAAGGAGTTTCAAAGTAAATAAGAGAGAAGAGAAAATGTTAGGTGAAAAAAAAGGATGAATTGTGGAGACGTAAATATATATTGAAGGAAAAGGAGTAAGTGGAAATCGTATGAAGAGAAGAATTTACAGAACGGGCGGTGTGCAGTGCAAATGAGATTGTTTTGTACGTTACAGTGCCGCCAACCGAAAAGCTAAGTTAGAAAATGAATAAAGACAGAAATATGGAAGAAAGAGCGAGAAACGGTATGCAGTAGAAAATAGCATTTCTCTAGTTACCTCTCAGCCATTTTACCTTGTCATTTTACCAATTCTCTCATATAATCTATCCTCCACTTTAACCAGTCACTGCTAACATTATCTTTTATCTTTTGCATGTAACTTTGTCTCTACCAAATTCTCTTGTTTCTCCCTTTCTTTAGTCGTTCCTTTTTTACAGTAGTGTTTATCTTTTCCCGCTTTTGTTCGTATATTTCAATAGAATTCCTGCGGTTTCATACTATATTTCAACTTAATATCTTCACTTGCTCATATTTTCATACGATCTACTTATTTTATTTATTAATTTTCTTCTTTTTTTTTTAAGCATTTTTCTTTTCAGTTAATACTCCGTTGGTTCACAACTGCCAAGATTGTCGTTGTTGGCATGTTGTAAATACGGTCTTAAAATTTCTCCACGTTTATACCCGAAGAAAGGATAAATGATTTTATTCCGGTAACGTCCTGATATTAATATGATGAAGGTAAATGATCATCTCCTTACGTGATATAGTAGGTTTAAACCAAACTCGTATTCTACTGAACGATTCTTTTGTTTAGACGTACAGTTATATTTGTATTTACATTTCTATCTACGATATATATATATATATATATATATATATATATATATACATATATACATACTGTATATATCAGTGTCCCAATATATAAAATTCTAACTTCAAAAATTGTAAAAAAGTTCAAAATATAATTAAGTAGTACCACAAAATTTTAATATTATGAAGGCTTGGTTAGGTAAACCTAATTATAACAGCACGGTTAAAACACCTGCTGCAATCACGGGTAAACCGCATATACGCATCGAACGAATGGTTTTGCTTGAATTTTTATTTACACTAGACAAAATACAAGAGTAAAAATATAGGCTATTTAATATATTTTCAATAGGCATAAGGATATAGAAAACTTTTTTTTTCGTTTTTATACTCGTTAGTTACGGCAATTTTTCCTAATCATCAGTGATCCTTCTTCTCATTTCTAAAAGCCGGTGATCCGATTCATATCCCGCTGACAATTTCTCGCTATACCTCACGGCACTCAGCAATTCGAATCAATGTGTCAACGTTTACCTAGTCTCCTCTCTACTTTGGTCCAACGATCTTTTCGGCGGTGTTCCACGTGACCTTCTGACCACGAGTTTTCCCTGTACGACAAGCTTCTCAAGATTTTCGCCGGGCCTACGGATTATAAAGCCGAAAAAGCTCAAGACGGGTTGGAAGTGTATTGCGGACAACCTCCTCTGTATAGCCAGCTCGTTTATAATCAAATAGTTCGCCCTCTTTTCCGTTCGTGCGACGCGGAGCATTCTTCTGAAAGCCCACATTTCGAATGTATCAATTCTCGTCCGGTCTTCCACCTTGATGGTCCAGGTCTTCACGCCGTACACGACTACTTTTTTCTTATTAGCCTCCAGAACCACCGTAAAGTATTACTTCAGACGATGATATGAACGAATGTAAATGAAGTATAGTGTTGTACAGTCTCAGGTGGACCGTTCCTGAGATGTGTGATTAATTGAAACCCGACCGCAAAAGAACATCGGTATCAACGATCTAGTATTCAAATCCGTATAAAAGTAATTGTTTTTACTAGGAATTCGTACACGACTACTAGGAAGGCTTTGTATTTCTCGTAATCGCCCTATCTTTCCAAATAGCTGTTAACTTTGTAAGCGCCTCGAATTCCAGCCGAAGAGCCCTTTATCTATTGTGGATCCTACATATACGAAACGGTCAACTTTTTCGAAATCACACAGCGCATCAGTGACTGGAAGATCGTTGGCTCTGTCTGCGATCATATCTTTTGTTTTCCCCATGTTTAATTTCAGCAATAATGCCTCACTTTCTTGCTAAATTCGGTCAAGGATCTCGTTCATTTAAACTTCAGAGCAGAGCCTACGGGTACGGTCGTATTGTCTTCTTAAACTGATTATATATCGGTCTCCTGTTCGTATACAGCCATGCCAATTTTCCAGGTTCTTCCGCATGATACATTCGACATAAATTTTAAATAATATCGGAGACAGAATACGTCCCTGACGTACTCCTCTTGACGAGTAAAAGGGCTCCGTTGTATTATTTCCCAATCTCCTAAAAATATATCAAAATTATACAGCTTGAAAAAATTATTTGTCCAGATTTTGTCTCTCTAATTACCACTTTTTATTTTGTTTCTAAGTAATAGTCTGTGAAGGGCGAAGCTTTCGGATTTTAGTCCATTTTTCGATAAAAAAATTATTTTATTTATTTACTTGTACGTTTACTATTTAAAAATATTTTAAATAACCGTTCAATTATAGGACAAAGGAAATAATAATAACCTGTTAATTTAAATATTAAATAAAAATCATAAATTATTATTTTTTAATTAAATTTTATCTACTTAAAATATCATAAGAAAGCTTTTTTTTTAAATTACATCAAATAAAAAATATATCACTGTAACTTAGTTTAGTTGGTTTGTTTGATTTTAATTGTATAGAGTAACATCTACCCTTATGATGTACATAACCTAAGTTTTTTCCATAAAACAAACAGTAACTACCCTCATCTGAAATTAATGAAATTTAAACACGTTGACTACAAAGAAAAAAAAAATATTGGCATTCCAAAAGAATAAATCTACTACCGTGAAAGATTTTATAATTAACATTCATCCATTTTTTTTATTTACCTACAAAAAGTAACCCTTTATGTTTGATATAGAAATTTATTTATTTATCAATAAATGTACTCTATAATTACAATTTTAATCAGATAAATATAAAATACCTACGTATTTTTTTACTAATAAAAACCACCAAATTAATTTATTTACAAAGAAAAAAGTTATTATTACTTTTATATAATCCATCGTGTGGAATGAAATAGTGGTTTGTTCTACTCAGTCTGAAAGTTCTTAGTTCGAATCTCTGTCGGTCAAGATTATGCGGTTACAATGAGAAAATTTGAAAGGTAGTTTATTTATTCAGATCACTATGTAAGTTCGTTTTTCCCATTCTTTAACGGTTAAAGTAACTACATCAACAGATGGTTGGGTACACGGGGAATACGCGTTAACCAAGAAAAATCAAAACATGTGATATTCACTATAGTAGAGGTGAATGGCACGTCCATGCGTTCACCTTGATAGCGTTATAATTCTCGACTGACGTGGAAAATTCACACAAGAGAGAAGAGACGGTAACTTGTGATAAAGGTCAAGGAAATGTTCTGGTTGGTGGGCAAACGTTTTCGTTTTTCCTTATTTAATAAACTGCAGGTTTACTCAACAATCTGAAACCTGTATGGGCCTATGAGATCGATCTACTAGGCATCGCGAGCAGACACAATGTCGACATCTCACAGCGGTTTCAGAATAAGCTAGCCAGGTGTATAATGGACTCACCTTGGTTTATAAGAAACAATGAGATCTATAATTATTTAGGCTTACGGTTCATGAAGCTGTTTTTGTAATCATTGAAAATCATTTAGCTATCCGTGCCGGCAAAGAATTTGAAAAAGTATTTTCTTGCTGACGAAAACGTGGTAGTAAGTTACGAGTGGTTTAGGATCCATTTCAAAATACTCCCGAAGGTTTCTCAATTGTCGAAGGACAAATCTTCATAAACTTTAAGAAAAGTTATGAAATCAAAAGACAATTTAGTAATAAATCACTTCTTCAATTTTGGGCAGAGGTGCCCAAAATGGACAAATGCATGAATTTTGCAAGCATTTGCATGCATGAGATGCATGCATTTTCTGCACTGAAAACAAGAGCATTTCGTATACTATTACCATTTTCAACATCCTACCTTTACGAAACCAGATTTTCTACAGTGGCTGATTTGAAGAGAAAATATAGATCTCAGCTAAATATAGTAAAAGAATGAGTGTCTATTTCTAATATTAAACCTTCCTTCGAAAAACTTTGATCTACAAGACAGACCCAACGGAGTCACTAATAATTATTAAACTTGTTTTTTAATTTAGTATTGATAAGTTAATTATTAAATACTGTGCAGTACTGAGGCAATCATATTTATAAGTGTATTATATCAATGTATATGTGTATTTTATTATTTATTATGTCAGAATGTATTTCGTTTTCCTTCCAGTAAATTAATACACTTTTTAACAATATTTTCTTTTCGATATGTTCAAGGCATTCCCCATTTAATGGTATCACGACCCATAGGGGGCACGCTCCACAGGTTGAGAAACACTGGTCTACATGACTCGTATTTACGGCTGCCAAGCAATAATTAGATCATTGCTCGGCAATATCGCATTTTTTATCTTAAAAACTCATTCCCAATTTTTGCGGAAGCCACAGGTGATGATAAAATTCCATAAGAATAACAAATATTTAATAATGATGACAAGTATTAAGGACCTTAAAGCAAAATATTCCGGTTTGAAAATATAAGCTGTTATTTTCTTTTAAGTAATGCGAAATTTATTTGCGGTTGTGAGATATGTAATTTGACTTATTGATGAATTTTTAATAGTTCATTAATTTATCCAACCACATATATTTATGTTTTATTTTTTCTTTCTTTTATTAAAATTAATATAAAAATATAAATTTCTGTAAGAAAAACTGAATCAAATTTATAAAATAAAACGGTTTTAATAAATGCATCTAAATATTTTCAGTCATTTTTGTGTAAATCTTTTATTTTTCTGGCGAATATAATTACAATAACTATATTAAAAGGGAAAGTATAGCGATCGTGTCAAAAATATGATAACAATTTTTTCAAATCTTTTCGTTTTAGTGCCCAACTAATACATCTAGACCAGTAGTCTCCAAATTGGGGTAAGCGTACCGCAGGAGTACGCAAAACTCACCGAGATGGTCTAGTGGTGAGCTCGTTATCACAAATCAGCTGTTTTCGAAGTCAAGAATTCTAAGGTTCAAATCCTAGTAAAGGCCGAGTTACTTTTATACGGATTTTAATAATAGATCGTAGATGCCGGTGTTCTTTGATTGTTGAATTTCTATTAACCACATCTCAGGAATGGTCGATCTGTGACTGTAGAAGACTACAACAATTCATTTATAACATATCATTCTTTCATGTAATAACTTACTGTGGTTCCGCAAGCTAAACAGAAAAAGAAAGAAAGAAAGGAGGTACGCAAAGTGATAATTGAGGAACGCCATAGAAGTAGGCCCACGATAACTTGGTAGTGTATGATCGTGTATCACGTAAGTGCGAAGTTCTCTTATCGGTCACCGTATCTGGTTTCACTAGCATCTGGGGAGCTCAACATCATACATGCACCGGCTTTAAAGCGCATGGGCACAAAGACTTTTATGAGAAGCAAAGCGCTCGGCCTTTGGAGGGAAGACACCTCTAAACGTTCAACAAGAAAGTGCTATCTTCGTGTGCATACGCTTTAAATCCGGTGCATTCGCGATGTTGAGTTCCCCAGACGCTAGTGTCTGATTTCATCTCCTGTTACACACAGAAATTCGTCAGTTATCTCGTGGGGAAAGAGCTAAAAAGAGTTGTTGAACTGAAACATGAATTATGCATTTTTCGTTTGGACTAAGATAAATGTTTTCCTGCTTTTTCAGTGACGATAACTGGCTGTTGAAAGTATGTTACTTAGCTGATAATTTTGGAAAAAGTAAACACCTTCAATTTGTCTCTTCAAGGAAAATGTGCCATTTTAACAACGACTGAGAAAGTAGGTCCATTTTGAAAGAAAATCGTGATGTGAAGGGAGAATTTAGAAAAAGGATCTTTATAAATATTTCCATCATTGTGTGAATTTGTTTCTGAAATGAAGTAAATTTGGAAGAAATTAAAAGTCATATCTACACATTTAAAAATGCGGAGACAGAATTTTGTAACCTATTTACAGATCTTATTAGTATTAAAACAGTTTCAATGGGGGTCATGAACTTAAACTTACAGTCCGAATTTAAAGGAAAATCTCTTCGTAATTGGTGAATGGGATTGAAAATTGAATATCCAAATTTAGTAGATTTAGCACAGCAACGAATACAATCTTACTGTTTAAGTCTACATATCTATGTAAAGCAGCGTTTTCTGCAATGAAACAATTAAAACCAAATACGGAAATAAATTAGACTTGGGACAGACCTTCGAATTGCATTAACAGAGGGCATCAAACTAGATTTTAACGATATTACCAAACAAATACCATCACTCTTGCTTTCTACTATTCAAAATGTAAATTTGTAATTTAATTTTAAATAATGTATATTGTTTTACGCGCACACGCGCGCGGGCAAATGCACACACGCGCACACACCATATGGTATATAATTTACTATTACTTTTCGTCTTAGGAGTACACGATCAAAAATGTTTGGAGATCACTGATTTAGAACAAATGTATTCACCAAACAGATTTTCTTCAAATTTGGCACAAACCTTTATTTGTATGGGAGGGACATTGATCACACCAATATTTTTTTTTCAAAATTCATTAAAGTGATGGGTATATCGTAAAAAAAACAGTTTAGATTTTCTTCAGAAGTATTTAAAAGAATACTTTGACAAATTTGTTATCTACAATGCATACGTAAATTAAAAAAATAAAATTCAAACAAGGTATTGCATAAATTTACCAGCATAACCAGGGAAATTTACCAGCTTTTTTTTAAAAATAGTTTAACACTGAAGATGAACGGACGAAAAGGACTGAAAACGTTTCGAAATTTTTAGAATCGTTTTATTATTTCATTCGGTTCGGTTTGTCGTTATAAATATTTATTTTTGTTTAAATTAATATACTTCTTGATATCATGGACAAAAACATAGCAAATTTAACATAATAATTAAAAGTATTCTCATATAACATTGTAATATATTATTTTATGCAAGTTAGGGAATAGGTACGGAGACTAAACAGAAAAAGAAAGGATTGACCTTCGTTTTTAATTAAAAAAAAGTGTTTTTATACATAATCATGTATATACTTTATGGTCATTTTTTTAAACAAAAATATCAAAATTAATGAATGTACATTGATCAAAAAGCGACGCAGAAGGAAGAATGGTTCCTTCTTTTATTACCGTTTTAATTAAGGAAAAACGGGTTACGTAATGTAGCAGAGAATATTTATTGTCTCTCAATACACTAGATGTGCCAGTTATACCCAGACCCAGAATGGCTTCACAGAAAAGTACGGTGTGGATGCACCAAAAATTTCCTCCATCAAACTGCTGTACGACAAGTTCCAAGAGGTAGGGAATGTGACAGATGCACCCAGAAGCGGTCGACCTGAAGTGCTAACACGCGAAAAGTAGTTCGACGTGCAAGTTGCATATTCTGTTAGTCCCAAGAAGTCTGTGCGACGACTACCCAGCAAATTTGGTCTCTTCGTCGGTAGAGCCCATACGGCATCGCGCAAGTGTTTAAAGATGCATCCGTACAGAATTCGTTCATTCACGAGTTGTTACCTGCAGACACTGGAATATATGTTGCTTGTAGTGGTTTATGTCATCTGTAACGAGAGGTGGGGATGAATTAGATGATCGATTTCGGTCTGAAAACACGGTTCCACCTTGATGGATACGTGAATGTACAGAATTCACACGTTTGGTGTACGGAAATTCCACATCAGCTGCACGGATAAAAGGCGGGTGTTTGGTGTGTGATGTCACGTAGGCGAATCTTCACGATATTCTTTCACGGCACAGTGAATAGTTAGCGCTATTTACAGACAGTGCAACAATTTGTAAACACTATATCTGCAGATCGGCTAGAGTACACGTGGTTTCAACAGGACAATTCTACGACTCATAAAGCTAACAACAACATTATAACTTTCTTGGATCAGCGTTTCCATGGACAAGTTATTTCAAAGGGGTTGTGTCCTTCTCGGTCTCGTGATTTATCCCCTCCTTAACTTTTTCCTTTGGGAATACCTTAATAGCTTACAAAACTCATCCTTACACCGTTCCCGAATTTCAGAGCGAAATTAAACGATGTGTCGTTGCAATTTCTCAGCAAACGTTACATCTGTTTAAGAGCAACGTCGTATTCAATTATGGGAATCGTATAATGGAGGCCGTTTTCAACAACTAATGTAACTTTAACTTTTAATGTAACTCTCTCTGTCTCTGTCTCTCTCTCTCTGTCTCTCTCTCTCTCTCGCTCTGTCTCTCTCTCTCTCTCTCTCTCTCTCTCTCTCTCTGTCACTCTCTCTCTCTCTCTCTCTCTCTCTCTCTGTCATTCTCTCTCTTCTCTCTCTGTCACTCTCTCTGTCTCATTTTCCCATAAGGTTGCTTCACTTTTTGAACACCTGTACAAATAAGTATTAAAAAATTCATCGATTTTTGTGCATTTAAAATTAGTTTAATCGTATTAAATCCTAATATAATTAATCAACGGTTGAAGGCGTTACTTATTGAAAGCTCATCATAACAAAAGAACATAAAAAAATATGTTATTTGGTTTTCGCAAAATTATTTTTTTTAAAACCGTATGAGGAATGCATAAGTTGGTCAGTTCCTTTACCAATATAAAGTACAAATCGTTTACCAATGTTCTAATGTTAGACGTATTAGCCCCAGACGAAAATGTAAAATTAATTACCAAACTAATATAACTCTATACCAAACTACTAATATAAACTATTATTAGTCTATCATTACAAGGAAAGATAAATGAATAATCAATATTTTATATCCTGAAGCAAAAATTGATTTTATTCTATTTTTTAATTTCCTGTCAGAAATATATTTAATAAATATTTAATTTAATTAAAACTAAAGTAATACAATATTTATTTAATTTTCATAGAATACGTTCTAACGAAATTAATAATGAATAAAATAAAATTATGTATAAAGAGCGTAGCGCAGAGTATATACAATTTATAAAACTTTATTATAAAGTAATTTTACATCTCTGTTTGGAGATCAAAGATATTTCAATTAACTTGATTAAATGATCAGTTTAACCCATTAGCCTAATTTGATATTCTTTAGTCGCATCTTGTAAAAGATTTAATCTTACTTTTTTCATTTTTATTACCGTTAAATAAAAACATTACAAAGTATTTGGCAACTGTTTTATCACAAATAATATATTTTTTATTTTTTATAAGGATGTTTTTATAACAACATAAGCGATTTTTTATTTTATTTTATTTTTACTTTTCCGTCTAGATAGCACTATAGCTCTAGAAACGAAAGTATTGAAATCGTTCTACTTTCGACATATGCAGTTTTCACCGGCTTGCCCTTTTGATACCAAAGGAACTCAAAAAACCGGATGAAAAATTTCCGGATAATTATGTTCATATGTACGTGTGTTCGTTGTCAGCCTAAAAATCACCTTATATCTCCAGAACTACTGGACCGATTTCGACTAAAACTTGGTCATATTACATATAGATGTAGAGCATTAATTCCATTAAATTTTCAACTTAAAAGGTCAAGGAGGTGAGGCTGTACAAAAAGGTCATCCTCAGTATCACGAGATTTCGCCTAATTAAGATCAAATTTTTCTTAGGCACATTTTTTAACGATTAAAAAATAACAATATCTGCAAAAAACTATACAAAATCGCACCTCCGTCACAAAAAAAAACCTGTTGTACTCGTCTGCTATGTTGTGATGTCACAGAAAAGCTGTAGAGTTATTAAAGAAATGAATAATATTTAAACTGTAAAAAAAGTAACTCGGTCAGGCTGGGTTTCGAACTCGATTGCCACGTAGGGTCGGTACCTGGTGCGTTAAGTCCCGCGGCTACACTAGTCTATTGACCGTACAAGCGAAATTTATTCTTTGTAAGTTGTGAAATTTCATTAGTTTATTTAGTGCCGTTAGTACCGCCATACCCGCGCGAATTAAATACAGTATGCGCGCGCGTTTTTGTTAGAATCATTAAATTAAATAAACGAAAAAATATTACATTTAAATATAACGGTAAATATTTTAAATTCAGTTGTTTATGTATGTGTGTGTAAGCTGTGTATCGGAAACCAACTGCGTGGTCAGCTTATTTTCTTACGTTCAGACCATTTAAGGATGACGTTTACATAAGTTTAGATTTTTTCTTTTTCCACAATATCCTCATTCTGATTCTTTGTTGTTCTTTCCTCCTATCTTCCGTCCATTTTCTTTCTGGTTTAGATTGTTTTTTTTCTGGAAACCTGTTTTTTACGAATTAACTTTAAAAAAAAAAGAAAAAATTACTTTAACAATATAAGTTTACGTTTGAGGTGTATCTTTTGTTTTATTGCATCATGAAAATGTTAAAGATGAACTACCTTGTCCTGTTTATTTATTACGGCAAAAACAAGCTCGGCTGCAAGCAAATACATGAAATATGTATTATAAAACCTGGTACATGCAAATAAATAGATGTTCACGGAACGCAGAAAGAAGGAGCTAAGTCCACGCATCATTCTTACTCATAATAATTGTGAACCTCATATAACAACTTGTTCTTGGTTAGTATAATCGTTATACTGCGAACACGTGCCGTTCTGCTTTATTCAGTATCATATTTGGCATAATTTTTAGTAAGTAATTTTATATAACAAGTAATACGTAAGTGGTCAGACATAAGAAACGATAGAAATCCTCTACCTATAAAACGTAGAGTTACGTCAGATTAACTGACGTTAACATTTACCCCCGGTTTGGTCTAGTGGTGAACGCGTCTTCCCAAATCAATTGATTTGGAAGTCCAGAGTTTCAGCATTGCAAACTCGTAGCAGGGTTTCAAAAAAAATTCAAAAACTCATTTTAATCCTTCAAACCCGGAATAAAAATGCTACTGTATACTCTATACGATGACTATCCAGAAAGTAACTTACGTTTGTGCCTAGCGTGAAGATGGGTGGGAATAGAGTATTGGCATCAAAACCTTTCTGCACTCAGTATGCATCAAGCTGTCGTAGCGTGTGAACTGTGATTTTTTTACTGTGTGAGGTGTACGAGATAGAATAATGAGTGAATGCGGAGCGAGGCAGTGGTGCATTCAGTTTAAAAATGGCCGCACCAATGTTCATAGTGAGGACCGCAGTGGTCGGCCTAGCCTTGTGATTGATGAACTGATGATGAGAATCAACGATAAAATTAGTGAAAATCGCCGTATTATGATTACGGAACTCTCGTTTCATTTTACGAAGTTTACTAAATGAAATTGTATCGGGAAAGCTAGCTTATCACAAGATGGCTGCCAAAAAGTAGCAGTGGAAATTTGCCGGTTGAAGCACAACTTAATGAATTGAATTAATGAACTGTGAACTGTGAGTCTCTATCATTGTGTTAGCTGGGTTTGAACTGAACGATTTGAATCGATCCAGTGAATAAAATTAGAAAAAATAGAATTAAATTTACGTTAAGTAAAATAATATTAGATAGATTTAAAAAAAATTCTGTTTAACACGCAGTTCCCATTGGGCTTCTCGTGGGGATTGCGTACGAGGCTAGAGTGGTAAGGTGATTCGTACACCTCGTAGGGGGCTAGACCGATCATCACTATCAACCGGTAACAAACGCGATGCTCCGGGGGCGCTGTTTTGGAAGTTACAATGGCGTGCTCTTTTAATATCTCTGCAAAAAATCGTCCGATTTTAAAAATTCAAACGGGTATTTGTTAGTAGGTTGAAGGCTAAGCTTTTCACGCATCAGGTACACTCTCGATCTAACAGATCAGAGTTATTCGAAAATGTTATCTAAAAATGAAAAATTATTTATTAAAACCTGTAAATAAATAATCCGTTACGGTGATACACTTCTCATTCGGACCGCTGGGTAGCGAGCCGCTCCCAAGATATCTTTCAGTAGAGTTCTAATTGAAATTGAAGTCAACGTATCGTGAGTAATTCATAATCGACGCCAAGAACAAACTACTGAAGATAAATTGATGAAAATGTGTATATATGTTCTTTTTACGGCGTAAGTGTACATTAAGAAAAAAAAAATTTTTTATTCCGGGTTTGAAGGATTAAAATGAATTTCTGAATTTTTTTTTTGAAACCCTGATACGAATTTGCGTTACTGTCTAGCGGGTTGTCCAGGAGGGGGCACAGCGCAGATCGACCAAAAATGGCGCTCTCGCTCATTTCCATTCTGCTCACGACTGAGTCGTGTTAGCGCGGTGATCCGTGTGTTTGTATTTAATTTGTCGAGGTAAATCGATTTAAATAATAACAAGTGTATTTTGGACAATATTTATGCTCTTTTTTCCTTTATAATCACCTTTTTCCTTTCTTTTTCCTGTTTAGCCTAAGGTAACAACCGTTTAGATAATACTTCAGAGGATGAATGAGGATGATATGTATGAGTGTAAATGAAGTGTAGTCTTGTACATTCTCAGTTCGACTATACCTGAGATGTGTGGTTAATTGAAACCCAACCGCCAAAGAACACCGGTATCCACGATCTAGTATTCAAGTCCGTGTAGAAATAGGTGGCTTTACTAGGACTTGAACGCTGGAACTCTCGGCTTCCAAATCAGCTGATTTGGGAAGACGCGTTCACCACTAGACCAACCCGGTGGGTTCCTTTTGTCAACGGCCATATCACGTTGAACACACCGGTTCTCCTTTTTAACCACCGGGTTAGTTTAACGTAGCACTAGATGCACGCTACATGTGGAACCAAGATTTAATTTGATCTCCCAAGGAACAGTGAAAATAATTTATGTAAGCTGTTTTCAGAAAATTCGAAAGTGGTTTTCGTTAACTTTTCGTGGTAAATTGTCCGCAAACGTAGAAAATAAATATCAGGGAAATTTTTACAAGCCCAGTTTTTATTCATTGTAAAACTCAAATTTTTTTAATGAATGAACGTAAAGTGAAATATTACAAAAATAATTAACTTTTAATTTATAAATACCTAATTACTTAAAATACTTCATAAAATTGTTTCACTATGAAGTGCAATAAAACACAGCGTGAAACACATACACAAACACACACAAGTTAACAAATCTTGATGTTCAATAAAATATTACCAAAAGTTGTTCTGTCATAAAAATCTTTCAGTAAATTTCTGGCATCAGTTATGAAACAGTCTTTGTAATATGTGTAAAATAAAACCACGACCACAACTAAAGAACACAGCAAGTCATACTAAGAGTTGAGCTCATACTGAAGAAAATATCATCATGTTAAATTACTCGTTACTTGATTCACTCATATGTCTATATATGTCTGATTTCACATGAAAAGACATCATTCGACTGTTATGTATCAAATATAGGTTTACAGCATGCATCACAATATAAATCAGATGTGAATAAGCAAACATACAGACGTACTAACTTATTTGTGTTTTTTTGTTCCACGAGTGATGGAACAAATAAATTTAAAGGATTGAAACTTAAGAATGTTACGTGATGGGTTGTTTCGGAATAAATATTCAGATTTAGCATACAAAATACTATATAGAACACCCTTTTCAGTTACAAATTTTATGTTGACCAGTATTATTCTTCTGATAATAATATTTAAGTTTTATTTTACTTCAATAATAACTTCTGCTGTTTTTTATTTCTATGCAGTATTTATATGTTAATTTTTTTTAAAATTATATTCTGTATTTTTAAGATAATTTAAAAATTTAAATCAAATCTCAATAGGCTATTAATTTTTCATGTTTACGCACAACAGTACCCTTTGTGGACATAATCTATATATATAAAAATGAATGTTTATCTGTATTTCTCTTATGCCTTTCTAAACCGCTCATCCGATTGCGATGAAACTTCGGTAATTTGCTGTGCGCACGCCCGCGAAGGTTTCTGAATTAGTTTGGACCCGCTAGGTGGCGCTGTGGTCGAGATAATTTGAAAAATTGTATTTACGGTCCGATTTGCCTCATATTCAGAATTACGTGTTACGTTACACGGAAAGAAATACCTTTGCAAAAAATGGACCGGCTACATGGCGCTGGGGTTGAGAAATTTGGAGAAAATTTCATTTACGGTCGGATTTGGGTCATATTTAGAATATATATATTAGTTACGTAAAAAGAAATATTTTTACAAAAAATTGACCCGCTAGGTGGCGCTGGAATTGAGATAGTTGGAAAAATTATATTTATGAACCGATTTGGCTCATATTCAGAATACATATTAGTTATGCGAAAAGAGAAATTTTTGTAAAAACTATACCCGCTAGGTGGCGCCGGTGTCGAGATACTTACGAAACAAAGTAAGAAATATACAGACTTTCTTCTTCTATAGATATAAAAGGCAATGTTCGTATGTGTGTCCGCTATAGACTAAAAAACTACTAGAACGATTTACGCTACCGGTCCGATTTAAAAGAAAAGAGGGGGAATAGGGAAAAGAAAAAAGAACAGGGAAATAGGGAAAATGGAAATAAGGGAAAAAAGTTGAAAGGGAAGAAGGAAAATAGGGGAAAAGAGATAAAGTGAAAGGTTAAATTTTATGAAGTTCCTTAATGTTAACCTTTTTAATGTTTTGTCAAACTTTCAATCGTATTCATTTAATATATATATATATATATATATATATATATATATATATATATATATATATATATATATATGCTCAAATCTAGCAATATAGAAGCATTGCCGGGTCTGCTAGTTACCTTATATAAATGAACAGTAGTAGTAAATATATAATTAGCAAAAAAGTTGTTTTATCTTGAGACATTAAAGAACCGTCTGAAAAGTTCAGTATTCTTAAAGTAACATCTACGTAATCCTAGAAACGTATGGCGTCTTATAATATCCAAATAAAATTTTAATAACATGGATAAAGTAAGCGAGATAATAAAACACTCAAGAAAGAGGAAACGTAAAAAACAGAAATCTGCTGGAGTTAAATATAGCTGTAGTATTTTCTGTAATGATTATAAGAAGTGTAGCGCTATCTGGTAACGAAAGATAACTGAGAATAGATTAAACAAAAAAAAACTGGATAACAACGAATTAGATTGATAATTCTCAAAAGTAGGACTTTTTTTAATAAATAGAAGAAGAAAGAGATTTACGATAAAATTTATTACGTAAAACATTAAATTTAGGAGATTATATAGATTAAAACAAATATAATATTTCAGGGTAAAAAGAAGTCCAAAGAAATTAAAAGATAATTATATAAGAAGGCAACGAATAAAATACGTAAAAATAAAAAAGCTGACAACACAGTTGTAGGACTCACGCGACTATTTATAAATAAAAATATAATTAAAATACTCGTATTAATGACTTATTGAAAAAATCCCAGTTTATGATTTCAAGATTGGTTTGAGGTTAAAACTGAAAATTTCAAATTTGGTATTACTAAAAAAAAAGCTTTTATTTCAACAACTTTAAATATTAAAATCGTTTTCAGTGCCCTTTAAAATGTATAAATTAGTACCTCACACGAACATGTTTGTTACTTTTTGCGCAAACCCCAAAGTGGGAGTAAAAGTTACATTTGTAATTATTATTATTTTTTTTAAAGCAATCTTCATTACAATAATAAAGGAAAGAAAAAAAATGTTAAAAAATGCATGACCTTTGTTCGGGTCAAGCCGTTCAGACCCGATTAATCTTAGTAAAGATGAATTTAAATGCGTAATTAGACGACAATAGAAGAAACCACAATGAAAAACAACCATCATCGCGATCGCAACAAGTTTTCAAAATTTAGAGTATTTTTTGGAGTGGGGATGGGATAAGATTTTGCAAAAATTTGTTTTGCAAATATTGTTATTTTTTCATTGCTAACAAATATGTTTCAGTACCTAAGAAAAATATCACCTTAATTAGGCGAAATCTCAAAATACTGAGAGTGACCTTGCTGTTCAGCCTCACTCCATTGACCTTTTAAAGTGAAAAATTTATTGGCGTCAATGCCCCATATATAGAAGTAATCTAACCACGTTTGGTCGAAATCGGTCCAGTAGTACTAGAGATATATGGTGATTTGGAGGCCGACAACCGAACACACACACACATGTACATACCGAACATTAACATCTGGAAAATTTCAATCCGGTTTTTTGGGTCCTTAGTTGTGAAAAATTCAAGATGCCGTGAAAACCGAATACGGTCAAATTGAACCGATTTCAATACTTTTCATTCTGGAGCTATAGTTCTGCTATAGCGCTATCTAGATGGGAAAATAAAACTTCGGTGGATAGTTGTATAACAGAGGTCTTTGCTTTCCTTAGACTACTACTTAGAAGGAAAATTAAATAGAACGTTAAAGGATGTAAGAATGCAAAAACTGAATTATGTAAAAAAAAAATAATTTATTCTCTTAAGATATGAGACCCTAGGTGAACGTATTTATTCACCGCTTGACCAATTGTAACTAAATTAATTGTCATCAGTGAACCATAATCGTAAGTTTTATTATAAAAATTCATAAAAATAAGTTACACCGATTAGTATATAAAAAATATCAAGGAAAAAGATAACGGTAAAAAAAAGAATTACGCTTAGTATCGTCCACTCCTGAAATTATCCAAATAGAAATCGATATACTATTGTAATGGAATCGTTTACTTAGTTCAAGAATATAATAGAAAAATATGAAAGAGTATAAGAACATAAATCCAGCTATATCACGAGAAAAGTTTTGTAATATTATACATATACTGAATTAATTACAATATTTATAGATTTTCAAAAAGCATGCCAAAAATCGCGAGTCTGTATTCAAAATAGTAGAAGAATTTAAAATATACACAAAAACAATTAACATTATTAAAGAAACACTTACAAATAAAAAATCCAAAGTTAAATTTCTTGGGGATCTATCTGATACGTCCGAAATAAAAAAAAACCCTTTCGGCACGCCAGAAGGCGGAAGTAGATTTCACCGGTAGTAAACAGAGAATAAAAAAGATTTCCACCTTAAAGTTAAGAAAAACTTCAAATTGACTCAATAGGACAATGATTGCATGTGAAAAAAAGTTTCACATGTTTAGCATACGAAAGCTCCATCTTACAATTCCAGCAACATTATGGACCCTTGCTAAAGGTTGATCATATTAAAAATTGTTTCAAACAAAGGTTTCAGGTAATGTTTAGAGGACTAATGACCACTTTAAACCGATTCGATACTGTGGCTATTAAGGCAGGTATAGTTTTTTGTTTTGAAACCCCATTTTTCCACCCCCTGGACCAGTGGTTAGCGATATAAAAAAACTTTACTGAGATAAGTTTTAGGCCCTTATCCAAAGAATAGTAGGAACTTTAAACGAATTAGACATTTTACATAATAAGAAGGTTATAACGATATTTTATTTTTTGAAAAAAGCCACCCCAATGGTCCGATTTTGGCCGTTAAGGAACGGACTTTCTCTAATCCTCTTTAACTCCATTTTGGAAAAAGTAATTAGAGAATGGAAGAAAGAACTCGAAAAACTAAATATTGCAGATAATGTTAAAATGAGATATAAAAAAAATTTATAAACAATTTCCCTTCGCAGATAATATCAGGATATTTGCTAAAGACATAGACGAAGCTCGAATTTAAATCCAGAAATTAGTCAAATGTAGTCGTTTTTTAGTGAGCGAATGTTTTACGATTTCTTAGGACCGTCCGTTTATATTTAAATATTTGATTTTACTATAGTGTATTTAAGCTATTTATAGCATTTGGTGTATTGCAGATGGTAATTTTATTATTTTAATTTAGACTATTAATCAAACATTTCATTGTGTTTTCAATTCGCTTTTAACATGCGTCATACGCGATTTCTATTTATGGTTTATTTCTATATTACTGGGTTTTTACAATTTAATTTTATTTTTAATATTTATTTATTTAATAATTTATTAAAATTTATAAATATAATTAATTATTTATTTAATTTAAATATATTGCCAGGGACTGAACACGATACTTCGTTGTGCGCCAAAAAATAAAACAAAAAAAAAAATAACGGTTTATCTACTCTTTCAGTAAAATTTTGAAATTAGGGAACTAAGAGATCCGTATCTATCTGCTCCATAGACCGAATGTGATCAGAATTAATTGGCATCAATGACGGATGTACAGAAAACACAATTCCATATTTTATCCAAATTTATTTATCCAGTCGGGAGATATCAAGCAGAACACATGCCAACAGGTATACGTACTTACATATGTATATACGAGATGTGTGAGAAAAGTAATGAGATTGGTAACACTGCAAGCGATCTGGAAACGCTGTATCTACCGGTCTGTGCTAGACCGGTTTGTTCATCCCTTCCACATGCTCAGTACGAGTTTCAACTCCGTTCAGCCATCATTATTTTTCACAGCGCCATCAGTGAAGTTGTGTGTTACGAAAATGGAGCATCGGAATTTAGAGCGACGTTGTGCGATCAAGTTTTGTATTAAACTTGGGGAATCCGCGAGTGTGACCTATGAAAACTTGAAACAAGCCTATGGGGAACATTGCTTATCAAGAGCACAAATTTTCCGCTGGCATAAATCATTTTTGGAAGGCCGAGAACACGTTGAAGATCAACCTCGCTTAGGGAGACCTTCGACTTCAAAATCTGATGAAAACGTCGAGCGTGTGGGATCAGACCGTCGTTTAACAATAAGGATGATGAGTGAACAGTTAAATTTAAGCGCTTTCACCCTACATCAAATTTTGACAGACGATTTGGACATGCGAAAGGGTTGTGCGAAACCGGTGCCGAAAAACCTCACGACGGAACAGAAGGACACGTGTGAAGAAACGTGTGCGTTGATCTTCTTGAGAGGATTGACAACGACCAAGAATTCTTCAGTCGTGTGATCGCAGGTCATGAATCCTGGATATTTGAGTACGATCCTGAAACAAAGCGGCAAAGCGAAGAGTGGCATACTCCGTCATCTCCTCGACCGAAAAATGTCGAATGAGAAAATCAAAGATCAAAACCGTGCTGAATTGCTTTTTTGACAGTAGAGGTATCCTGCATAAAGAATTTGTTCCTCAAGGATAAACTGTCAACCAAGTGTTTTACAAAGGTGTCCTTGAAAGACTCAGGAAAAGAGTGATTCGCGTGAGACCAGACATTGCAGACAAGTGAATGCTTCATCATGACAATGCTCCGTGTCACACGGCCATTTCCATCAGGGAATTTTTGACCTCAAAACGCATTTCTACGGTTCTTCCACTCCCCTATTCACCTGATTTGAGTTCTTGTGAATTTTTCCTTTTCCTGAAATTGAAACATGTCTTAAAAGGACGTAATTTTGGAACTCTAGAGAACATTCAAAAGACTGTGGCCGACCAGTTAAATGCCCTACCAGTTGAAGCCTTCCAACGCTGCCACCAGGAGTTGGAACGACTACGTCGGTGTTTAGTTCCCCAAGGGAACTACTTTGAAGGGGATAATATTATTGTTTGAAAAAAATAAAAACTTCGGTAAGTAAAAAGTCAGTCTCATTACTTTTCTCACACACCTTATTTAGATAAACTGATAAATATTTTAAATTAAGTTGGGCGTGTAGGCTGTGCATCAAAACCCACAGTTGTAGTACTTTCTTACGTGGTGTTGTCAGTTTATATATATATATATATATATATATATATCGAAGGACTATTTTTGACACAGTTGCAATATTTTCCTTTTGTTATAGTTATAATAGGCGGAAAATATAGCAAATAACCGAGGATACACGGGAAGTAAGATGTATACCGAGATTAACAGATTAGTTCAAAATAAAATGAAAAATTACTCACACAAGTAAATGATTGATGACCAAAAATCAATAATTATAACAAAGTGTAAATCAATGTATAAAAAAAGTAATAAAAAACAATAAAAATAATAATAATAAAGAAAAGCTTGAACATAAGTAATGAATGAATGTCTATAATTGAACTATTAGTATGAGTATACCGCAATTAATCAAACAGAACGAGTCAAAAAGGCATAAAGATATCATCGTTATTTTACCCGATAAACATATTAATCCTTTCATTTCACTTAACGCAAACCCAGTACACAATAACTCATTATTCATCACGGGCTAACGACGAACAACTATTTTACAACATGCTGTCGGCACTCGGCAAACCCCTCCCGACAACACAATTTACTTCGCTACGTTCATACATATAACCTGCTCTAGTGGCAAAATATCAGGACGCCCTACATCAAACCTGCGACGTCAATACACGTCACGCGTTGCGTAGCGTCGTTACTACGTTCAACTCATCGACCCGAAACCAACCTTACAACCACCACTCTTATTTTCTCTCCTTTATGTATATATATATCCCCTCCTTCAAAAACGGAACATCCTCATCCAGATTTTATATTTCGTTATTTTTGTTTCTCCGTACCTTTTTTTTATACCATGTATAAATAAGCAAAATATATTATCTAAATATAAAGAAAAATCTTCGCGAGATGCTCAATTATGGTTACTATAAACAAAAGTAAATAAAATAATAAAAGTAATAAATTTGTGTAGAAAAAAATGTAGGAAAATAATAATTAATATGAAACATTAATTAAAATTTTACAGTAAATTAAATTTAAGTATTATTTTTATTGATGTGAAAAAACGTTTGTATCAATTTATATCATTTTCACTGAAATAATTGCATTGCATTACCAGTTAATGAATATTTTTTGTTAGTGATTATGCATAATACTGTACATTATTTTCAATAAAAGGGATACATAAATTATTTATTATTGCATTTGTCCCGGTCTTTCTTCTTGCTGTTTTATAAATCATCAGATATAAAACCGTGATTAGTAAGAATATTTTTCTCTGAGAGTAGTAATGTTCAATATTGAGAATTAGAATGAAGTTTCACTGGAAAAACAAAAATCAGTTTTTCGTGAGTTTATCCTGATCAGAAATAAAGATTTTACTCTTATCGGTAATTCAGAAGGTATTAATAAAAATTATTTGAGCTCGTACTTATGTACAAATTAAACTTAGATGCAGAATTTTTTTTTAATTAGAATAATTTAAAATTCATCGTCAAAGTAATGAAAAATTTTAACGATGCATAACACCCAAATGTAGCTGATTCTCGTCAAATCTCGGAGCATATATATAGATCTAATATATGCAGTCTCTTTAGGCGGCTAACTTCATCGTTTTTATACGGAAGGTTAACCGCGAGTCAGTTCACTTGTCAGTTCAGCCTCATTTTCTATCTTGCCGCATCTTCTCCCGAACGGTTTGCAATTCCAGATAATCATTATTTCAGGATATTTCGCAAACCACAGCGCTTCTGTTATATTTCTCAATAGTTTGTTCTACAATCGCTATACGACTTCAACGTTACCCTCGCTTATCGTATTCTATACTCTGATTCCGTATGTCCAAATCAGTTTTAGGACCGCTCCATACAGTAACTGCTTGTTAAATAATGATAGTTAACCCACCGGGTTGGTCTAGTTGTGAACGGGTCTTTCCAAATCAGCTGATTTCGAAGTCGAGAGTTCCAGCGTTCAAACCCTAGTAAAGGCAGTTACTTTTATACGAATTTGAATACTAGATCGTGGATACCTGTGTTATTTGGTGGTTGGATTTCAATTAACCGCACATCTCAGAAATGGTCGACCTGAGGGTGTATAAGACTATACTTCATTTATATTCATACATATCATCCTCATTCATTCTCTGAAGTAATAATGCCTGATGGTGATTCCCGGAGGCTAAACAGGAAAGAAAAAAAGGTAATGGTAGTTGCGATCTCTGCCTAGAACCAGTACATCTTCCTGACGTTAATATTAAACTTCATCCTTTTCTACCTGACATGATTTACGACTTGTTTCCAGCGCCTTTCACCAATCGCGTCGCTTCGAACGATCTTGTCTGTTTCCTGAAAAGGGTGGTTCATGAAGATCGGCAAAGTGAAACGAATGCTACCATCAACAATAAACTTTATCCGGTTAAGAACACTGTGTCGCCGTGGAACTCCTCATGCAGGAATAACAGTAGAAAGGAAGTTATTATTTGTCGTTTGCGTGTAGGCCCACTAGGCTCACTCAAGGA
Organism: Lycorma delicatula; assembly: GCF_047948215.1. NCBI lineage: Eukaryota > Metazoa > Arthropoda > Insecta > Hemiptera > Fulgoridae > Lycorma > Lycorma delicatula. The sequence goes on from NC_134465.1 coordinate 12,380,616, forward strand.
TATCTGATGACGCAAACAAATGAACGCTTTTGTATTCGCTATGACTGCCAACAAACAGTGCACGACATCCTTTTGGATTGTATCTGTTATGCGGCATTGGGTCGCAAGTTTAACCGTTTTTTTTTGTTTTTTTTTGTTTCCTGTTTAGCCTCCGGTAACTACCGTTCAGATAATACTTCAGAGGATGAATGAGGATGATATGTATGAGTGTAAATGAAGTGTAGTCTTGTACATTCTCAGTTCGACCATTTCTGAGATGTGTGGTTAATTGAAACCCAACCACCAAAGAACACCGATATCCACGATCTAGTATTCAAGTCCGCGTAAAAATAACTGGCTTTACTAGGACTTGAACGCTGGAACTCTCGACTTCCAAATCAGCTGATTTGGGAAGACGCGTTCACCACTAGACCAACCCGGTGGGTTCGCAAGTTTAACCTAGGGGCAGACATGCGAACTATTCTAGCAGATAATGAAATGTTGTTATCTTATGTTTTACAATTTCTTTGGGCTGTCCGTTTATACTCAAATATATAAATTACTGTAATGTGTTTCAACTACTCGTGCCATTTGCCGTAAAGCAGATGGTAATTTTATTATTTTGTGATATACAATGCGATATATCTTTGTCTTTTTATTTCGCTTTTAGTATGCGTTACAGGCTTTTTACTTTGAAGATGTATTTATGCGTTTCTGGGTTTTTAGTTTCAGATTAATTTTTAATTGCCCATTTTTTAACATTTATTTCTTTACAACAAATATATCGTGTCCGGGCGATGATAACTCAAAAGCGTTTTTCGCCCAGAAAAACAAAAAAAAAACTGACATGACTCTCCCGTCACTTCGTTTCGCCACTTAATTTTGTTCGTTGTTTGATTTGTTTCACTGTTTATTTAGTTTGTTTTAAGGGATTTCAATGGAAATCCCCTTTTTTGCATTTAATTTTTTTATTCAAATTTACTTACGGTTCCGGTAAATTGGAACGGTAAGTAAATTAAATACTACAACAAAAAATAGTCAAAGTAATATTGTTTCTAAGAAAAGAAAATTATTTTAAATGAATAGGAGTAAAGTAGAGTAAAGTAGAGTAGACTGGAATAAAATGTTCAGCATTTAAAAAAAATTAGGGTTCAAATACAGAGATAGAAGAACAATTGCTAACATGTACAGGAACCAAACAGCAACAGTAACAATTGAAGAACATAAGAAAGAAGCCGTAATAAGAAAGGGAGTCCAACAAGGATGTTCCCTATCTCCGTTACTTTTTAATCTTTACATGGAACTAGCAGTTAATGATGTTAAAGAACAATTTAGATTCGGAGTAACCAGTACAAGGTGAAAAGATAAAGATGCTACGATTTGCTGATGATATAGTAATTCTAGCCGAGAGTAAAATGGATTTAGAAGAAACAATGAACGGCATAGATGAAGTCCTACGCAAGAACTATCGCATGAAAATAAACAAGAAGAAAACAAAAGTAATGAAATGTAGTAGAAATAACAAAGATGGACCACTGGATGTGAAAATAGGAGGAGAAAAGATTATGGAGGTAGAAGAATTTTGTTATTTGGGAAGTAAAATTACTAAAGATGGCCGAAGCAGGAGCGATATAAAATGCCGAATAGCACAAGCTAAACGAGCCTTCAGTAAGAAATATAATTTGTTTACATCAAAAATTAATTTAAACGTCAGGAAAAGATTTTTGAAAGTGTATGTTTGGAGTGGCGCTTTATATGGAAGTGAAACTTGGACGATCGGAGTACCTGAGAAGAAAAGATTAGAAGCTTTTGAAATGCGGTGCTATAGGAGAACGTTAAAAATCAGGCGGGTGGATAAAGTGACAAACGAAGAGGTATTGCGGCAAATAGATGAAGAAAGAAGCATTTGGAAAAATATAGTTAAAAGAAGAGACAGACTTATAGGCAACATACTACGGCATCCTGGAATAGTCGCTTTAATATTGGAAGGACAGGTAGAAGGGAAAAATTGTGTAGGCAGGCCACGTTTGGAATATGTAAAACAAATTTTTGGGGATGTAGGATGTAGAGGGTATACTGAAATGAAACGACTAGCACTAGATAGGGAATCTTGGAGAGCTGCATCAAACCAGTCAAATGACTGAAGAAAAAAAAAAGGAGTAAAGATCGTTCGATAATTTATTATAAATTACGGAGAAACGATAATTGTGATCCAAAGTATTATGTTGAATTTCAGCACGAAAACACTGTTGTCTGATCTCTTTTACACGGATGGATATTGTTATTTTTATTCTTATTAAGTATAAGACGTATTTTTTATCAATTTTGTATATTGTTTATTGTATTCTTTTAGCACGGGGCAACAAATACTACCGTTATCATCAACGGGAATTACGGTTATCACCACGTAACTACTTGAGAAACACACAATGCACTGGTTTATCCATATTTAAATGTAGTTAGTTAAAATTTATCAGACGAATAGTTTTATGCGATATTTGCTCAGCGGGAATGTAGAAAGCACGTGTCTGTAAACTTCGAGTATTAACTACTCCAACTATTAACTGCTATAATCTGTAACTCCTCATCTTTCTTAATAAGCCTATGCCAGGCTTAAGTCATTCCAAAGAAGGAACATATCGGTATGCTGCTTCTTGAAAATGGCTAAGCTTTTTTATAGCGCTTGTTGACTTATATCAAGTTGCCTACAACAACTATTTCGAATTATACCAATTAACACAAATACATTGCTTTATTATATTCATATGTACAGGTGCGGCAATGAATCAGGCGATTTTGCAACACTATTTTTCAGAAATAGAATTGAGTATACTGCCAATTTTCAGCTTACTGAAAAGCGTTTAGTTGCAATTGAACAATGGAACGGAGAAAACCGTGCCTTTGCTGTGAAAGTGTTTAACAAAAACGGTAATAGTTAATAGCTCGGCATGGATTTCGAAAATATTACGAAACTGTGCGGTTACATCAGCTTATCTCATCAAGATTTCGGTTTGAAACTTTGAGACCATTGGTTCTACGCTAAAGAACAAACGTAGTAGTGTAAAATCAGAACGTACACCTGAGAATATTACCACTGTGAGAGAGGAGTATAAGCTAAGTAAGTCCACGCCGTCTAACCGCAGTATAAGGCGAATTTTACACGATGATCTCAAACTTCACCCGTATAAAATTCAAACAATTCAAAACTGAACTGAAGGCAAGAATGCGGGAGATTTATATCCTCCTACAGATCACAGAACCAGGATAACAGTCTCTTGCTGCTGGGTTTTTCTTATTATTGGAAGGGTATTTGTTTATTTAATGTCGAGTCTTTTGTCCCGTCGGAGGAAAGGAAAGCTCTTTCAACCGGCTGTTTGCACAGACGGCAGTGTCGAGCTCTCCCCGACTAAAAACGCCACCTCGTAGTACGATGCTTCTATATCCGCCTTTCTGTATAACTCAGTGATTCGGAACTGCAATAGACAATTCAGAGATTCCTGGGCGCATTAAAAAGAGGGGCAACACTTGGCGGGCTCCGATTACCTTTCTGCCCTGGCTCTCTTATTCCCGCCCAATCAGGCAGCCATCAAAACTGACGATCCTCTTCTGCCAACTTAGTGTGAAGAATTTATCTACTCGTGGTTGATATCGCATTACAACCGATTTCACTTTCTAAATTTTGAGTTCAGTTTCAAGAGTTGCCAGTTCAGAAGCCTCCGGGTATGTCAATACATCGTTGTCTCCTTACCCAACTTGGCACATTAAAAGAAGACGAGACCTTTCAAATTTCTCGATATTTTCCTTAAACATTTATACTGGATGTTTTCCTGAAATTTTTTTTCTCTGAAGTTTTTTTTTACTTCAGAAAATACTTTCTTTTACGAAGTAAAGGAAGTATTGTGATCGAGAAAAATTGCGGTTTTCAGATTTCAACGGAAATATCCATTTTGACCGTCACTGAATCCATTTTGACTAGTTTCGGCGGACGTCTGTACGTAAGTATGTATCTCGCATAACTGAAAAACGATTAGCGGTAGGATGTTGAAATTTTGGATTTAGGACTATTGTAAGATCTACTTGTGCATTTCCACTTTTGATTGCAGTCGACCGACCCAAAAGTATCTAAAAAAGCCCAAAATCTAAAAACAAAATTGGATTTTGAACTTTTCCTTAACTGCAGTAATAAGCCCTCATTGAGAGCTTTTCAACGATATATCATATGTTGTACTTATTTTCATCGGTTCCAGAGTTACAATCAAATAAAATTTTAATTAATAAAATATTTGGATCCTGTAAGGGGAAGGCATTATCGGCCTGATTCGAGCCGATAATCGGCTCGAATCAGACTTCATGTCCCTTTTTTTAACTTGTGTTTTAATTTAAATATATTGATTTATTAATGATTATTAACCTGTGATTGTAAAGAAATTTTTACAATAATTAATAATTCAATAATAACAATAAAAAAATATGAAAAAATATCAGAAGTAATTTATGAAATAAAACTTTTTTGTAATTCTAAAAATGGGTATCTGTAATTTAATAGGCGTACAAGGAAATCATATGGTGTCTACATCAGATTGTTTAGATTTTAGAGAATTCGAATAATTTATTTGTTCTTCCTTGAAAGTGCCAATTTTTAACATTTATTTTTACATACAATAATGAATGTAAAACTTCAAAAGTCCGGATATTCGAAATTTGACCCGACTAGCATACAATATGACTATATAGACGGCAAAGCAATAAATAAATATAAAATTAAATAACCAAAGGTTCGGTTGAATTGGACCTCTTCCTTTTTGAAGTCTGTTAAAAAATAAAGAACAAAACTATTTATTACAAGATAAAAAAAAAAATTTATAAAAGGGAAGTTACCTCAAATTATTTCAGGGAATTTATACAATAATCCGATTATGTTTTGAACTAGCTATAAATATAAAGCTATACATTTACATTATAATACGTGTATTTAAAGTTTGTAACACATTAACGACCGGATATGCATATGCATAAGACAACAGATAGCGCCAAAGTCGATGTGATGTTTAGCTCTATCTTTACAGTTAGTAATTTATTTAATGATGTATAAACGCTTATCTCGCAAAATACAAACACGTACGATAAAGGACCAAAATACGCTTCGCTCCTGAGGGAAATGATGTAATATATGAATCTCCAAAGCATTTCTATAAAGACGAAAATAACCTTTCTTTGAAAGAGACATAATATTCATTGAACGACGAAGTATTTCTATAATATTTAATAGTAACAATAATATTAATAATAATAATAAAAGTTTTGTGTAATAAACGACGCTTTAAAGTACTTGAAAGCAATCTTTGATCCTTTGTTTTTTATACTTAGCTTTATATACAAAAACACATACGAATAGAAAAAAAATATTCAAAGCAAACTTAAAAAATAATAAATAAAACTCCTGTAAATAAATTAGCCGTATAATTTTTAAATACCGTAACAAATTTTTTTATATATAAGTTCAAATACAGTATTATTATTTTGATAAAACTTTTCTCAGAATGTATTTTATTTTATTTATCCTAAATTAAACTATTCGCTTAGAGTTGTGAAATCTATTCCTTTTACATCATAGTTAAAAACATTATTTAAATAATGATTTACAATATTATTTCTCCAAAAATGGTTCACACAATTTAAATAAAATTTAATTACATATAAATATGCATGATTGTTTGGCATTAAAGTAGTTTAAAAGAAAAATCGTTTATTTATGATAACAATTCAGAATTATTATGATTATCTTTTGCGCACGCGTTTTATATAAATAAAGTTATCAACACATTTGCACGCGCAGAGTACACATTAAGTAGTGTTCAAACTTTGGAAAATGGTTCAATATGTCAAAATATATGAACAATTTTACACGAACAAATTCTTCTTTTCTGTTTAACCTCCGAAATAACCGTCAGGTACACAAGATGAATGAGAATGATACATATGAATGTAAATTAAGTGTAGTTTTGCACAGTCTCAGGTCGAGAATTACTGAGATGTGTGGTTAATTGAACCGTACTTTAAACAGCATGTCAGGATTGAACCATCTGTCATCAATCCTGAAAGTAGCTTTAATCTTGTTCTTCGAATCGGATAGATAAGCGGAGATATTTACACAATATCCTTTGTAAAACCCTAAAAGAAAAAAAATCACATAGTCAGATTTGGTAACCTTGGAGGCCCTCCGCAAACAAGGTCTGTCACAGGGTCCATGCCGACCGAAAGAACGGTTGAAGGAAATATCCCGTACAGAAATATCTGAACACCACTTTCAAAGTTAAAATTTCAAAAAAGAACTGTACAACTTTTTTCATATGAAGATTACACACACCAAAAATCAAGTTGTATCTTCATTTCTTACAAAGACTTTAAAAAATAATAGCCAGGATTAAAAAAACAAAAACAAAAATCCATTTTAACCCTTTATAACGGGAATTTTTTAAAAATTTGGAAATTAGTTCTTAGATATTCATATGAAGATTACTCACACCAAAATCAAGTTGACATCTTCATCTATTACCAAAAAATAATAGTTTCACTGTCACTCCATTTTAAACTCGAAATTTCAAAAAAATTCTTCCTTAGTGTGTGTGGGCTTAAATCCTAAGAATAACATGTATACAAATTTTGATCGGTTTGTCTTCAGTAAATTTTGCTGAGCATTAATTATGAATCAGTCACGACATGTTGCATCCCCGTCGCGGCTTCGCTAGTGTGATTACTTGCGTTTCCCCTGTAGCGGTCACGGGATTTTTAGTCGATCATGGCTTGCTTCGTACGCCCTTCCCGTCTAACCATAGGGCTTTGTCCCTTGAACCCCACTCTGTTCATTAAACTCATGCTTGTGAGAACAATAATGATAAATAAAAATTAATGCCTGTTCAATCTATAAAAAATATTAGTGTATTGTAATTTCTTCAGAGCAAAAGCTTGTCGTTACAGGACCCTAAACTTTGAGTTGATTTAACTACGTAATTTCAAAACAGTCGCCCTCCATCTTAAAAATATAATTTATAACTGGTTACCGTGGTTCATACTGGTAAAAATGTATTTTCCCGGATCTTAGCGTTACTCGAAAAATACCTCAAGGAAATGACTGTACTTCGTTTCTCATTTAAAAAAAAAAAACCTTTAATTAATTTTATTTTATTTTTAGTCAAGTAACCCGAACTAGACGCAACCAGTCGCGTCGCACATACGATAAGGAATTGAGCCGATTGTTAGTTGAGCCGCTGCGCCGTACACCATCGCACCCCAAAAAAATTGAAATTCAAAAAAAAAATCAAAAATGGGTTTTAGATATTTATCTGAAGACTATTTGCAAGCCTTAAAATTTATTAGATTATTTTAGTAATTTTAATTAGAGGATTTTAGAAATAGACGCGGTACGCCAACCCATTTAAAAAATACTAGCTGCAGGGCGTACCTACGGCACGCCTCCGCAGCTAGGCCCTCCGTGCGGGTTTCCCCGGTGGGCGGCGTCTCGAAATGGGATTAGAGTGGGGCGCCGCGGAACCTTACTCTTTATGCCATTCATCACGCATATGAAAAAATTGGCAAAAACATCAAATTTTTAATCTGAAGCTTTGAGTTTCATATATCTTACATCGCCATTAAGGTGAACAAAGCTTGTTGTCAAATCCATTCTGAGATACCGTCCTAAAATTATTTTTTATCTTTTAGTGCGTTTAATTTAAGAAAGATTTTTAAAAAGTATTTTTTATATATTTTTTATTTTCTACTTTTTAGTCTTCATAAGTTTATACTTTACAGCTGCGCTAGCACACAGGTTTCAGCGTATTTAGCGAAAGATCGGATCTGTACGTTTTACGGTGGTGAATGCAATCAAAACATAGGGTTAAAGGATTTAATTTCCGGATAATCGAGATCCGGTCGATCAAGAGTGTACCCGATGCTTTAAACATTTAGCGCTCGACCTGCTGATATACACGCTGTTTGACTGTGAAAATCGGACGAGCGGTTGCAGAGATATTACGGTGGCACTCTATCGCACCCCCACCGCAACGGCGCCCCAAGTGCAATTGAAACTATTATCATCCAACGGGTGCCACTTTGAGCGGATGATTTATAGTTGAGAGGATCGAAGAGTTTATCAAAATACTAGGACCGACCGATTTCGAGATATTAGTGATTTTAGTCCGAAAATTAGGATCCCGTTAAAAAGTACTATATTTTCCCAAAACTTCGATATATATATAATAATATAACAAGTATAGACCTGACCACCACGAGACATGTACTAACGAATCGGGATTTTCCGCTAGCGATCGGTAAATTCCGGTGCTAAGCTAAGGGAGGCGCGCACATAGGCATACATACAAATGCCGTTTAATAGGGTAGGATATGACAACTGAACGGTCGGACACGAAAGCAGTCGGTAAAATAGACCGTGCTTTATACCGTTCACACAATTAGGTAGGCTCCAGGTGTTCAACCCACCGGGTTGGTCTAGTGGTGAACGCGTTTTCCGAAATCAGCTATTTTGGAAGTCGAGAGTTCCAGCGGTCAAGTCCTAGTAAAGGCAGTTTGTTTTATACGGATTTGAATACTAGATCGTAGATACCGTTATTCTTTGGTGGTTGGGTTTCAATTAACCACACTCTCAGGAATTGTCGAACTGAGACTGTACAAGACTACACTTCATTTACACTCATACATATCATCCTATGTAGCAATACCTGAACGGTAATTCCCGGTGGCTAAACAGGAAAAAGAAGAAAGCTCCAGGAGTTAGTCGCATTTGAGGCACAATAGCTCTTCGAAGCACGGACTCATGCTTCAGGGTGACCGAATGGTGTTGTGGCGGTAGAAATTCCAGTAAACGCAAGCCTTAATCTAGAGCCTAATATCTCGTTTGGTATAGTACGAAGTGGGCAAAATTTACAATCATTGTTCAAATCTTTTCCCTTTTTTCATCTCTTTCAAGGTCGAATTTCGAAAAATCAAAACAATCAGTTTTCAGATATTTACATGAAAATTGCACACACCAAAAAAAAATTTGATATTTTCATTTCTTAATGAGAATTAAAAAAATAAAATAGTCCGGTTTTAAAAAAAAGATTCATAATCCATTTTAACCCTTTTAAACTCGGAATTTCAAAAAATTCTTTCTCAATGTCCACTTATAAAGTAAGAAAAACATGTTTACGAATTTTCATCAATTTATCTTAAGTAGTTTCTTAGTTGATGAATCAGTCTGTCTGTACGAAGAAGTTGCTTTATTGATACGAATTACAATATAAATCCTGAGTTGATTCTCGTAATAAAAAGTAAACTTTATTATTTTAAATTATTATTTAATAATTTCTAATAGAATTTATTTATTTACATAAATTATTTTAAATTATTATTTATAAATCACTTACTATAAAAAGTAAAAATAAAATAAATTAACCAAACCAAGTAATAAAAAAAAAAACCATTATTTTGTAGAATACTAAGATAAGTGAATAAAAAAGTAATAAAATACAAAAGATCTTAATATTTAATTATTATAATTTTACTTTTATAATATAATTAATTAAAATGAATAAAATTACGTAATCTTTTTTGTAATATAAAACAGTGTTTCGTAATAAAGTTTTATACCCTAATATATTAGACGTTCTTAAAATAATAAAAAAAGGTCATTAAATGATAACAAGTTTTTATTACTCTACTTACTCTTAGAATAACTTATTATTCTATCTTGTAATAAACCGTTCTTCATTATAATCCGTACACTCAAATATCTCTCAGTTACGTTATATCTTTACCGATGAGTTCAAAGCTTAATACAATCGTATAATTTGCTTTATATAAACGTTAAAATATAAGAACTGTATAACTTTATACTTATTTAACTATTTATTTATTTTTTACCAAAATAGTTAATGTTATATCATTTCTTAGAAAGGTTACAAGATAAAAAACCTGAATAGCCGGCTGATCTATCGTTATTATTAGAAGATTATTAAAGAATAAGCCGTTGGGGATAGGAATAGAGTTAAATGAAGCTAAAACAGACTTTAAAAACATAACTGAAACTGCGTTCATCAGTAGAATAAGATGTAAACGAGTTGACAAGGCTTTTTCAATTAAAATAAAACTCAAATTTTTTATCTTCATCGCGACATGTACAACAAATACGTCAACAATACTTCATCGATTTTCTCAGAATTATATTCTCTTCAAATTTTATTTATTTACTGACAGTTTAACGAATTCATGTGAACAAAAAAATATCGGTGGTTGCTCTGCCGGAGCCAAGGTCACAAACCTTCTTCTTTTTCCTGTTTAGCCTCCGGTAACTACCGTTTAGATAATCCTTCAGAGGATGAATGAGGATGATATGTATGAGTGTAAATGAAGTGTTTAGTCTTGTACATTCTCAGTTCGACTATTCCTGAGATGTGTGGTTAATTGAAACCCAACCACCAAAGAACACCGGTATCCACGATCTAGTATTCAAATCCATGTAAAAATATCTGGCTTTACTAGGACTTGAACGCTGTAACTTTCGACTTCCAAATCAGCTGATTTGGGAAGACGCGTTAACCACTAGACCAACCCGGTGGGTTAAGGTCACAAACCTTAAGAATGTAGTATATCACGTGTAGAGTAATGTTGCTATTATGCTATGAAGAAAGTAAACGATGACAGATTTAGTTTAAAAAGTGTATGATTTTATATACATTATTATAACACAATTTAGACAACTGGTCCGAGCAAGATTTTATTTATCACGGATCTATGATAAGTAGCTGATATAAGACAAGAGATCAAAACTATGAAGTTCGGCATTGATCATTTTATACTATTTGGATTTGACACTTTCTCGTAGACATCTGCAATATTTTTGAGCACTTTTTTAATTATTTTTAAAACTTATAATTATTTCGACCTTTTAACAATACTATCTGTATTATACAGAGTGTTCAAAAAGTGACGCAAACTTATGGAAGAATGTTTCCTTTTTTTGTTGCATGTTTAATTGAGGAAAAATGGGTTACACAAAGCAGCAGAGAATATTTATTGTATCCCGATACATTAAACGTGCCGGTTATTTCCAGACCCAGAATGCCTTCAATGAAAAGTATGTTGTGGATGTACCAAACAAGTCCTCCATCAAGGGTTTGTACGACAAATTCCAAGAGTCAGGGAATGCGGCAATTTTTTGTTAAAAAATATCGTAAACGTTTCATGAAAACTTAACGCTTGACTTTTCTGATCAGTGGAGGGCCTACTGCCAGTCTGAATTGTAACACGTACTATATGTCAAAAAGATTGTTTTGCAAAAGAAAGTTTTTGTTTTACAATCATTTTCTAAAAAAATTACAAAAAAAGCAGTTCTGCGACTTGTTTTATTAATTTTTTTAGGAGAAAAATTACATGAATACCAAATTTGCTCCTTAATTTTAAATTTAAATAATTTTATGTTTTCATTTTCAACAACCAAAAGGCTGCTTCAAAAAGACTGCTTCATGAAAGGGGTTGGCACCGAGGATTGCATTTAACATGCTCTTGCTGAAATTGAAAACGCCGGCTGTAAATATATTTTGGCAATTTTTATTGACAAAGAGGCAGTATTTCCTTCTTTGTGTTGTTGTTCTGTCTCCTTTGAGTAGGAACGCCGCAATGTTCCCGTAGTACTACAGGCCGTAGTGCGTGACTATTTGTCTTATCATACGGCTCTGTTGAAAGATGCGCACCTAGTTTTGGAAAAATCCGTCACCAGGGGAAGCCCGCAGGGTTCTGTTCTCGGTCCCTTGCTGTGGAACCTGGTATTTGACGGATTTTTGGGATTGAAATTTCCAGAACGGGTCACGGCCCAGGCTTTCGCCTATGACTGTCTCCTTTTAGTTCGTGGTAATTGACGACCGCAGCTAGAAGACCGGGGCTTAAGACAGGCGGTCTTAACAACCGCAGAAGGCTGGCTGGACATGCAAAATTTAAGGATTTCTGTGCCCAAGACGAAGTTTATGCTTCTCAAGGGTGCAGACAAATTATCGTACAGTTGCAACCCCCATATTAAATATAAAGGCTGCGTAATCAGCCGAGTTAGAGTTCATAAGTACCTAGGTGTTTCGTTTAATGAAAAATTGCTATTTAGCAACCGCATTAGGCAAATAGCGGCGGACGCCGTCTCAGTGATGCACAAACTTAGGAGGATTGCTCGGAAAGACTATGGGTTGTCGGACAGTCAAACGTACATGGTATACCGAGATAGCTTCGAAAGCTGACCTCTTACGAGACCCCAGTTTGGGCGCATAGGTTGGATATGAGTAGAGCACTTCTTCAAAATTTAAGGAGTGTCCAGCGCAGAGCCTTAATTGCACGTACTGGTGTTTTTAGAACAACCTCCTGTGAGGCTACCACCGTACTGGAAAAGAATCTCCTGATTTAGTGAAAAACGTTCGAGCAGTCATGTGAAGATTGCGAAGAGACTGGCAGGCCGTGGAATTTCGGATGAGGTTTCGGCCCGGGCCAGTACCGGAACGGAACGGTGATCACAATGCACCGGATCTAAATTTTCGTTCAGTTGCCCATCTCCCGCCTGCAGAAGAGGCCGCAGAGCCTCGCGATGGAAGCATGACAGCTGGAACGGGACACCACGACTAAAGGAAGATCCTTTAATAAGTTTATACAGGATCTTGGTGAGACGGGGCTATGCCTCAAACTCGTTTTAAGGGCAACGGGTGCCCGGGTGCTCACCAACCACCATAATTTGAACCAATATCTGTTTCGGTGCCGTCTGGCAACAAATGAGCTGTGCATCTGTGGGGAGGTCCAGTCAGATGAATACGTGATGTTTGACTGCCCTACTCTTGGGGGGGGTGGGTGCAGAGACCGGGCCACCCTGGAATTTAGAGGTCAAAACGAAAATTAGCCACTCACAAGCACCGATTCAATGTGCCGAGATTCAATTGTCGGACCGTGAGGGAATTCCTAGATACGGTTGCTTTGTTCAACCGGCATCCGTAGTTTAATTAATGGAAAGACTCTTACCGCATTGCCGTGGAATGCTAACTCTATGTATAGCTGACCACCAGTCAATTATTATGGCTCCAAGCGCTGTAAAATGGTGGACAGATATTTGCAGGCATTCAGCGACCTAGGCGTGGTAGCAAATTGCTGTCTGGACGAAATAAATTTTATTATGGATGTCATATAATTTTTAGTAGTTGACGGGGTGCGCCTACCCATTTTAGCAAGTATATGACTAGTGATGGTGTATGGCACCGCGCTTAATCCGCTCACGCTGTTAGGTAAACTCTAGGAGCTGCGTTAGGATACTGATAGCTAAACTGTTCGAGGCTCGGTTGCCGTTTGTGGCACAGATATTTCGTGTTATGCTTTACGGAGACAAAATGAGTGGTGGCGGGAGAAATGCCAAGCAAACCAATGTTCTCATTTTATCCATTGAGCAGAAATCACGGCAAAATTTTTCTCAAGCTATCACTTGATAATAGTGTTTCAGACTCATGTTTTTGTTATTATTTTAACTTGTAAAATACGTACCGAAATTCTTCTTGTGAAACACGTATATACATAATGTTTCGAAAAATGTTGGCCAAACTTAGAATAAGAACATCAACAAAAATATTTATATGAACTGATGCCTTACCTCGCTTCATTTTCCCTCCTCCGCCATTTTGTTTTTAAACTGTTTTTAATAAAAATATATACCTTAAGAAAGGATTGAGATATTCTAATAAAATCTGGTATACATCTAAGCCAACATCATCTACAAAATACAAAACAAAAAAAAAAAATACATCAAAATCGGCTATAAGATATTTGAAATTTTACGTTTGAAATTTCCTAACCGGTGACCATTTAAAATTTTTATTCACCAATATGTCATTTGTAATGTCATTTTGAACAAAATGACATTTTATTTTTTTAAATCGGTTAACAAATAGACGAGTTGAGGCAGAAAATTGATGTTGTAATTTTGTGTCTGTTTTCATGTCCTAATCGTTTAATTAGATTAAATATTAATTGTTTTTATTTATTGTTCATTCTAGTTATTCTAGTATTGTAAATTAGTATCAAATTAAATAATATTTTTTTTTTTACAATAAGATTTAAGTTAAATGACTGAAGACAAAAATAATCTCATGTTGGGATAATAATTTAAAATTTTTAATTTAAATAAAAGGTTTAACATTCTGTATGGTTTTAAAGTACGATAAGTTAAATTTAATTTAAGAATTGTTAATAACATTTAATCGGTTTAAAAATATTTTTAATAGAGAGTGTCCCATATAAAACGCAACCCATCAATCACTCATCCATGAAATTTCAAAAGTCAAACTTACTCCCCTACTCGTTACTGAAATGGACTCGTCCAACATCTGAACATTGCGGCGACGCAGTAGAACACTACCGATACTAACAACAATGCAATCATAACGTTCAGTGTATCGCTAGAGACAAGATGGTGTTTTCGCTAGATGAACGTGTTTCCATTGTCGAGTCGTAATTCAGTACGAAATCAGCGGTCGCAGTGCAAGATTTGTTTCGCCATAAGTACCCGGATAAACCGGCTCCTAACAAAACATCAGCATTAATGTTAGTCGCAAAATTTAGAGAGACCGGTTCTGTTAATAACAAGGAACACTAAAGATCTGCGTCAGCGTCGAATACAGATACAATCGCTGAAATCAAAGACCGATTACTCGCCTCGCCAAATAAATCGATCAGACGTTTGTCTGCTGAAATTAATTTGTCTAAATCGACCGTTCATCGGGCGACCAAACGATTACAATTACGACCTTATCGCATTCAAACGGTTCATCGACTTCTTGAGCCCGACAAAGAAAAACTACTACAATATTGTCAACGGTTCCGTCGATTTCTGCGTGAGGGAATTAATGTTACGGATTCGTTATTTTTCACAGATGAAGCACGGTTTCGTTTGGATGGCTACGTAAACAGCCAAAACAGTAGAATTTGGAGCGCTGAAAATCCCCACGTTTATCACGAAAAACAATTACATCCGCAGAAGTCGGACGTGTGATGCAGGATCGCGGAAGAAAATAATCGGTCCTATTTTTTTCGAGTACACCATTAATGCAGAACGATATCAGGATATTTTATTTCGGTTCATCGCACTCTTGGAAGAAGAAGACAGACACTGCCGGCTACAACATGACGGTGCGACATCGCACTACGCAGGTTCAACCTCTGATTTCGTCGAGGAATTCTTTGGTAATCGTGTTATCGGTCGAGGCTTGTGGCCACCAAGATCTCCAGATTTGACTGCGGCGGATTTTTTTCTACGGAATTACCTCAAAGAAAAAGCCTACAGCAACAAACCACGAACACTTGAACGATTGAAAGTCAATATTGAACAAGCTACATTAAACATCCAGCCACAAACTTTGAAAAAAGTTGCAAGAAACGCTGTAAAAAGAATTGAAGCTTGTATTCAAGAAGATGCCCAATCTTCTTGAATTACTCTAAATGTAAGGTAATGGATGGTATTAATAAAAATTACATTTACATTTCCTTACACATGCCTTTTTATTATTTCAATACCTACCAATAAAAGGTTGGGTTGCATTTTATATGGGACATCCTGTATAAAATTATAAGAGAATGTTGTGGATTGAAAGTTTTTGATGATTTGTAATATACATATAAAATGTATGCAGCCGATGCAAATCAAATTCGCAAAAGCGCTTCTGTTATGTAATGAAATAAGGTAAGTAATCCTATTTCAATTGTTCTGTACTCAGGGTTGATCTACTAAATATAAATTAATTTGTATCGGCACAGAGAAGTTCGGTTATTCATTCAAAGAATTGCTTTTTAAAAAAATATATATATTTATATATAATTCTAATTTATCTAACCTTTTTTTTATTCGTAATAAATGGATTTTGTAAAATGTTATTTTCCTTACATTTCCGGTCTATTATTATATTATATAAATAAATTAGACGTCTGGTTTAAAAATAATTCTTAAATGTCGAATTAAAAGAGATTTATTGTTACGCTTGAGCCTAAATATTGTTACAAGTATTTTATCTGTTCTGTTTAGCAACGTTGAGTTTTGTTTAACATTCAATCTTTTGCTTTAATGTTTTATTTTATTTCTTAGTTATTTTAAATTTATTTATACTAACGTATTAGAAGAATAACCATATGTACAATAAACAAAAAAAATAAATAGATTAATTGGTTTTTTCTTACCTTTTTTTTTATTGTGAATTCATCGATTTAAAAATGCTCTAAATAAATAAAAATTGTATAAAATAAATTCTACTACTCTAATTTTTAACGTTAAATTAACATCTGTATTAATTTTCTATAGGCTAATGTGTTTCTAACTCTAAATAATCAACGGTGGATTATATTTCTATAAATAACTTCAAATTAAAAAAAAAAAAAAACCATTAATAAGGTGTACGTACACCTTATTAATTCTTCAAATGAAGAATTAATAAGCCTAATTAGAAAAAGCTGACAACACAGTCATAGGACTTTCTCGTCACACGGCAAAAGCAGCTATCCGGCAAGTGCTAAAACTGAGGGTTGTTTCTGATGCCAGGCTTACACAACACACAATTTAATTAAAAATATTTATCATGTTATTAAAATATATTTTTTAGTTTATTTAATTCATTGATTCTAACTAAAGCGCGCGCGCATACCATATTTAATTCGCTCGGTTGTAGCGAGACTAGCTAAACTAATATAATTTCACAACTTAAATAGAACAAATTTCGCTTGTACGGTCGGCAGACCGGTGTAGCGGCGAAGCTTAACGCACCAGATACTGAGTCAACCGGGCGATCGAGTTCGAGATCCGCCCAGACTGAGTTACAACTTCTTAAACTTCAAATATTACTCGTTTAATTAATTCTACCGCTCACCTATATGATGTCGCAACATAACAGACGACTATAACAGCATTCTTTGGGATGGAGTACGATTTTGCAAAACCTTTTTTGCAAATATTATTATTTTTTAACTGTTCATAAATGTGCCTAAAAAAAAAAATATGACCTTAATTACGCGAAATGTCGAGATACTGAAGGTGATCTTGCTCTATATTCTCAACCCTTGACCTTTTAAGTTGAAAATTTAATGGCATCAATGGGTCATATGTAGAAATAATCTGATATATTTTGATCAAAATCGGTGTAGAGACCAATATCGAGCACATGAACGTAAATACGAACATTGACATCCGGAAAATTTCCATCTGGTTGTTTTTTTTTGGGGGGTTCCTTAGATGTCAAAACGTCAAGATCCAATGAAAACCGCATTTTTTCAAACTGCGCAATACCGGTTCTATCCCTTCTAGAGTTATAGCTCTGCTATAACGCTATCTAGACGGGGAAATTAAGGGTTAAATTAAAATTTTGAATAAATATAATTTTTTTTTTACGTTTTGAAACGAAATTTTGACTACTTGCTGTGGAAAAACTTTCTCCCTGATATTTTTATCGAAATACCAGAAAAGTACTCAAACATTTCATACCTTAGCCTCCTTGACGGTTTCTTTTTAAAAACCTGAAAAGCATAACTTTTTCACAAATAGAAATCATCCTACCAAATTTTTAACGTTTACGTTGACTTAGTTTGGAGATATATAACACCGGAGGGGGTGTACGCAAAGGGAGGGGATTGTTACCTCATATATAAATGAGTATCTTTTTAAAAATCCATCGTATTCTCTCCTCTAATTTGTCACTGTCAGAATAGCAAAATCTATCGACATAAGATCCAATCCGCCGCCCTTCCTTCTTCAATAATTTATCCGGTAATCGGAGCTGCGGCATGTACAGTACATCACTCAATATAAGACACAGTAGCCGTCATGCAGTATTCTGAGAAGGCGGCAGTGCTCTCACTAGCGCGGTGGTTATCAAAGCGTTTACCCCTCCTTGTCAACTGAGAGAGAGGAAAGACCATCAAAACCGTGTCGCTTATTAAGAAAGTATTAGATAATAATACCGATCTTGTAATAATTTTCTGCGTATTTATGAGTTTGTGTTAAAATTTTGTAGTCCGCAAACGGACTATTTGTAAAAAACGGAGAGGCGACTAGTTAAATTTTTTTTTTTTTTTATTCAGTTACTTCACGTTTACGCAATGGACATGGATTGTTGTTCTGAACTAAAGTGCGGATACATTCTATAGAGAATGTGTGACCAAATTCTAGTTACGTTATTCCTACTCGGTTCTCCAGACATATTACACAGCGCAGCACACGAGCGTAAATTCTTCATCCCGTATTGAACCCCGTTCTATTTTGCACCTTAGATTTCTTAATGCCTCGCTCACTGAATTTAAAAAGGTAGCCTTCATTCTCCTGAAACCGGCGATAGAGCGCACTAAATTCCTAATAGTGCCACTCATTCTTAATTTAGCAGTTGGACCGAGGTTCTCACACCCATTTCCGTTTAAAGGTTTACTGTGTTGTGAAATGAATCTTTTAGCAAGAAGCGAGACAAATTTTATGAATGAAGTTGATATCCGCTCTATAACGGAAGATATACTTCCCGATATAGTATGTACTTCAGGAATTTATTTACAATATATAACCTAATATATTACTAAGTTATTTTTAAAATATTGTGTCACACTAGTTGTTTTTACACAATTAAATAAACTGAACGGTCGCGTTTCCACACCTTTTTAGAGGTAACAACCGTAGTGCCTAAAAATATTGTTTTTACGTTAGTGAAATCTCTCCCCTACTATAAAATACTGGAATTTTTAAATCTTTTTTAAATTTTTAAATTTTTCTTTTTTTATGTTTCAATATGTATAAGAGATTAGGGTTCAAATACAGAGATAGAAGAACAATTGCTAACATGTACAGGAACCAAACAGCAACAGTAGCAATTGAAGAACATAAGAAAGAAGCCATAATAAGAAAGGGAGTCCGACAAGGATGTTCCCTATCTCCGTTACTTTTTAATCTTTACATGGAACTAGCAGTTAATGATGTTAAAGAACAATTTAGATTCGGAGTAACAGTACAAGGTGAAAAGATAAAGATGCTACGATTTGCTGATGATATAGTAATTCTAGCCGAGAATAAAAAGGATTTAGAAGAAACAATGAACGGCGTAGATGAAGTCCTACGCAAGAACTATCGCATGAAAATAAACAAGAAGAAAACAAAAGTAATGAAATGTAGTAGAAATAACAAAGATGGACCACTGAATGTGAAAATAGGACGAGAAAAGATTATGGAGGTAGAAGAATTTTGTTATTTGGGAAGTAGAATTACTAAAGATGGACGAAGCAGGAGCGATATAAAATGCCGAATAGCACAAGCTAAACGAGCCTTCAGTAAGAAATATAAGTTGTTAAATATAAGGCATCCTGGAATAGTCGCTTTAATTTTGGAAGGACAGGTAGAAGGAAAAAATTGTGTAGGCAGGCCACGTTTGGAATATGTAAAACAAATTGTTAGGGATGTAGGATGTAGAGGGTATACTGAAATGAAACGACTAGCACTAGATAGGGAATCTTGGAGAGCTGCATCAAACCAGTCAAATGACTGAAGACAAAAAAAAAATGTTAACTTCCTCATTTTTCCACAAGGTTGCGTCATTGTTTAACATTATATTACTAAAAATTTATTTAAGGGTACTTTATGAAAATTCTTTATATGCATGTATATGTTTTTTTTTCGGGTAAATATTACTAACATCAACGGAATAAAAAAAATTTACCCTAGGGACCTTTATCGACAAATATCATCCACTTCCACCAAATTTCCCCAATAGATTTATTAAAGAAAAATTTAATAAATCAATGCCTCGTAAATAGAGGTCCATCCTATCTAAGTTGAAGTCTTTACCCTTCATTAAGGTATTAAACAAAATAGAGGCCAACATACATAAATACACACACGCGCGCGCGCGTACGTGAGAGTATATATTTTTAAAGCGTTTATTTCCTGGATCTCGACGTTTCACGGTCTTCTGAGTAGGAAAAAATATATCGATGAGTAATTTGTGACATGATAGTCATCGGTTAACTGTATTCCATAATAATTACAATAATTTTCCGAGATAAATGCTCGTAAATTTTTATTTTTTTTTTTATCTAAAAATACCGAAAAAGTATTAAAAGAATTGTCAAAATCATTCCGTTTAATTTTCATTAAATATACGTACAGAAAAAACTTATGAATCTTACTTATGAAACTTCTTTATTTGAAATCGAGATAAAAATTATAAATAAGAGGCAGTACAGCAATTAATTAAAATACGAGCGTATAAATAATTTTGAAATCGAAAATAAATTGAATTTTATAGAAATATTTCTTATAAATAATAAACAGTTAAGTGTAGGTTTCATAGGAATAAATAAACAAGACAAAACAAATAGCAAAAGGGTTTTAAACAATAAATTTATACAGAAACAAATGGGGTGGTCGGATTATTAAATTTTATGCATTATTCAATTTTACTTTACAGTCTGTATATTCGATATTATTATTTTACTGTTACTCGTTTTGTTGTTTTATATATATATATATATATATATATATATATATATATATATATATATATATAGAGAGAGAGAGAGAGAGAGAGAGAGAGAGAGAGAGTGAGAGAGGATCTAAGAAGAATGTTATATTTCACTCGCGGTTTAATATTAAGTTAAGCCAACTCCCACAATAACAGTAATAATAATAATAATATTCTACAAATACCAACAGATTTACTAAGAGTTATAGTTTAAAATTTGTTTTGGAATAAATTTACAATTTGACCAATTCTTTTTTCTTGTGTTAGCTTAAATAATAACTATTTCCTATTGAATATTAAGCTTTATATTAAAATATAAATAAAATAAACTTTGTTTCCTTGAAATAAATAATTTATTTTTTTTTTTTTTTTACTCTTTATCACCGCCGATCTTTCTAATAATTCTAAAGAAATCATTTTCAAAATGACTTTCTTTAAAAGTAATGACGTACTTTATAACCATCCTAGAAGTATAAGTACTTGGATTTGAATTCTAGATCGTTGTGTTCTTTGGCGGTTGGGTTTCAACCACAAATCTCAGGAATGGTCGAACTGAGACTGTACAAGACTACATTTCATTTACACTCATACATATCATCCTCATTCATTCTCTGAAGAAATACCTGAACGGTAATTCCCGGAGGCTAAACAGGAAAAAGAAAGAAAGAAGTATAAGAAATTGTAGCAATAGATATATCATACAAATCTCGGTGATTTTACTATGATGATATCCCATTGTATACTAGACTTTGGTAATGAAATAACTGGAAATGTTTTATTTTTACAATTTATAGTTAAGACTGGCTTGAAACGCTTAATATTCTTTATAATAATTAAATTATTGAACAACATATTTGTAAATTTTTTATGTTTCGTATCACATTATCGAACAGATAACATTAATAATATATGTCTGCAAGAATTGAATGTATTGAATGACGAATCGTGTATGTTGAACTTTAATGTAATAGACGGGAAAATTTTTATTATCGAAAAAGTGATATAATTAACATTCTGTTATGATTTGGTTATCTTTTTTGGTCTTTGTTTAGAGGAATTGTTTAAATATACAAGAGTAAAAGGAGTTTTTTCACGTTGGGTTTTTCATAATGAAAAATAATAAGGATACTACATCGATAATTGAATTCTACACGTTCAATTCGAGATGTTATAATTTTTCATTAGCAATACGTTAATATTCGTGAAACTGAACATAAAATTTCAAAGTACTGGAGTCATATATGTTATTAAAATTAAAAAGGGTTTGCTGTTACGTTTTGTTTTAATCTTTTACTTTCCCGTCTAGATAGCGTTATAGTAGAGATACAGCTCTAGAATTGAGAGTATTGTAATCGGTTCAATTTGGGCTAGAGATGGAGGAACCCCATTTACGGACGCAGAAGCAGTATCGGACTCGCTAACAAGTTCCACAAGCTGTTACAGAAAAATGCGTATGTATTCCTGGGCACTACCGACTAAACCTTCACCTCTGGTGACCCCACCTCCTGGGAAACCGCTAATAAGGCATTATTTAAGGAGGGGGGGGTGACGTTATAACACTAAGGAACCCAAAAAATAAAAAAAATCGAATGGAAATTTTTTGAATGTTAATGTTCGTATGTTCGTGTGCTTGGTGTTGGCCTTTAAATCACCTTAAATCTTTATAACTACCGGACCGACTTTGATCAAAATATATACAATTACTTCGGTATATGGGCCATCGATGCCATTAAATTTTCGACGTAAAAGGTCAAGGGGATGAGGCTGTACAGCAGAGCTTCCCAAACTTATTTTTCTCATAGACCACTTTCAAAATTTTGCTGGTTACGGTGGACCCCCTGCAGGTAAGTACTTACTACTTTTTCTGGCACTCGACACTGGCAAACGCTAACATCTATTCACTTTACTTTTCTTTTCGAAATTCCGGAAACAAATGAGTAACGTCTAACCTTGGCAATCGTATTTATATTAGTGAAGAATCAAACGAGTTCGTGCAAGATTGCTAGCACACATACCACAAGTCGTATTTCGTCCCTTTGCACGTCTGAACAAGCGTTGCGGACGGCGGCGGCAACAGCGGCGGCGCTTTGCAAGTCTCGACACGTTCGTCGTACTGAATATGGAATATGCAAGTTTTTACAAGTAACAGTCGCTGAGCTTCTGAAAACATTATCTGCCTAGATTGATACGCAAAGTCAAGCCAACATTTTAGTTCTTCACTATCGAAACCAGATGAATTTTCGTGGACCCCCGCTTACGAACTCCCATTTTTTTGTCACGCCAACGTAGACCCCCGTCGAGTCTCCCGTGGACCCCTGGGGTCCACTTCGACCACTTTGGGAATCAATGCTGTACAGCATGTCACCTTCAGTATCTCGAAATTACGCCTAATAAGCTACATTTATTTTTAGGCATATTTGTTAACGATTAAAAAATAACAATATGCAAAAACGTTTTTTTTTGGAAAATCGTACTCCCACCCCAAAAAATGATGTTGTAACGTCACAGGTGATCCGTATAATTAAATAAATTAATGATATTTTATGTGTATAAAAGTAGTTCGGTCTAGCTGGGTGTCGAACTCGATAGCCCGGTCGACTCGGTACCCGGTGCGTTAAGCCTTGGGGCTACACCACTCTGCCTACCGTACAAAAAATTTCTTCTATGTAAGTTGTGAAATTACATTAGTTTAGGTAGTGTCGACCGTCGTCGCTTGTACCGCCAGATCCGCGTGAATTAAATACGGTATGCGCGCGCGCTTTAGTTAGAATCATTGAATTAAAAAAACGAAAATATATTTAAATAAACTGATATATACTTTAAATTAAGTTGTACGTGTATGTTTGAAAGTCTTACGAATGTGTTGTCAGTTTTTTAAGAGATATAGTCTTATGGAAAAAAAACACTAAATGGTGGACAGAGAGGGAAATGAAGCTAGGTATATATATATCTTCTTGAACTTTTTTATTTAAGTCCTGAATCAATCCTTTAAGTTTTACCAACACCTCCTTGAACTCCCTGAATATATATTTTAAATCAGCGTTTCAAACTCTTTTATTAGAAATTCCTAATGAAATAAATGCATAATTTTGATCTGTCATCTTGAAAACAGTTGTACTTAGCATCACAATTTTTATTTTTTTCAAATTATCATACGTGTAATTTTATTAAACTGACCAAGACGAATCGCTTTGATGAAACTTAGTAACCTCATATATTACACTGTTCCAAATAAACATACAACCTATACAAATTAATATCTTTCTTCTACATACCATTTAAAAGAATAAGATCAAATATAAACAACATAAAATATCTAACTAAGTGTTAGTTAATGAATTTATAACTAGAAAAGTAAATGAAAATAAAGACGGCCGGTAATAGTATAAAACCAAACAGAAGATAAATAAAAAAAATGACAAAAATAAAAGATAAAAGGGTAAACTTATCGCTAAGAATATCCGTAGTTTTCCGTTCTCGTACTACAATAGTATAATGGGGCTACAGACTGTCAAACAAATGTACAAACAAACAGACAGACAGACAGAACGTTAACCGTCACTGTGTATTATATGTTGTTTTTTGTTTGCACACTAGCCGGTACTTTTTGCTTAAAACATAGGTTAAAGAAGAAAAGGATAGATGTAGGTGGAAAACTAGTAAAAGGAAAAGAGGGGAAAGCCCACAGAGAAACCGCAATCTACCCGACGTCAGAGGCAAACCTTATGTATCCTATAGATCTCTCCCGTTGCCCCTTTCCACCTAGTTCTCTCTCTATGCCGCTCCTACGATTCACCCGTAAGCCTTCGGTCTTTATCCACCTGCTTTCTACCAGCGGTGATTGTTTCAACTCTTAACTTTTCCTCGCGCTATTCGTACGTTAACAACTGTACTAAATTCCTTTAAACTTTCACCGACATATTTATTAGCACAAAATTGTCTCTATTTAAATATGTTACTTAGTACACGCACGCAAAGTAATTCGTTAATTTAACTTTATTAATTAGGTAAAGTAAAATCTACTAAAAAAAAAACCTTATTTACAATTAAATGTAAAAATCTGATGTGGCCACCACGTGACTTCATTGTACTCATATTAAATTACATATACAAATTTTTGTAAAACGAAACGTACATAAAATTTTAGTTCATTAATAATATCTAATATTTTTTTTTTTTTATTTATCGTAAAATTCTTTTATAATCGGAGGTTAATCAGATTAATAAATCAATATATTTAAATTAAAAAAAAAAGTTAAAAAAAGGAGATGAAGTCTGAATCGAACCGATGTGCCCATGTAAGATCCAAATATTTAATTAATTAAACTTTCATTTTCCTATAACTCTGGAACCAATGAAAATAAAATACCATTTATGATATATTGTTGAAAAGCTCTCAATGAGAGCTAATTACTACAATTAAGAAAAATCCAAAATCCATTTGGTTTTTTTTTGGATTTTGAGTTTTTTTGGACACTTTTGGTTCAGTTGATTGCAATCTAAAGGGAAGGTGCAGAACTAGATGTTACAACAGTTCTAAATCCAAAATTTCAGTATTCTAGTGCTAATCGTTTTTGAGTTATGCGAGATACATACGTACGTACAGACGTCATGCCGAAACTAGTCAAAATGGATTCAGGGATGATCAAGATGGATATTTCAGTTGAAATCTGAAAACCGAAATTTTTCGCGATCACCATACTCCATTTACTTCGTATAAGGAAGTAAAAAAGAAATGTTATAGAGGATAAATCATCAATGAATATGTTTCTATTTCACTTTCCTCAAATCCCAAAGTTTCTGGATAGTTGTTATAATTATAGCTGTAATACGTTCATCAGTTTTTAGTGCTGTTGCCATGCATGTTAAAGTTCGATTGAAAGAACTGAGCGATTCATATAAAGTAAAAACAAATGACAACATAGTTATAGGACTTTCCCAGCATGCGGCTAAAGCCGCGTTCCGGGAAACGTATACACACAACTTAATTAAAAATATTAATAGTTTTATTTAAATATAATATTTTTTCGTTTATTTAATTCAATGATTCTAACTTAAGCGCGCGTGCATACCGTAATTCGCGTTGGTGTGGCGGTACTAGCTGTGACGGTTGGCACTAACTAGATTAATATAATTGAAATGAAAACATACCCTTTCTCTCTGCTCTGGTCCGTTTTCAGGAACGAGGTCAATCCCTACACCCTCCGGAACCGCGGCTCCATCGAAGAGTTCTCCACATATCCTAACAGCGAATATCTAAGCTAACCGAAGTTCGATGCCAAAACGCCTATTTTGGTTAAGTAAGCACCCAGTCAGGCTCCTAGTCACCCGGGTTGCTATTCTATCTATACATCTATAACAGTATCAGACCTAGAGGGTTAAGAATCTAAGGAAGCCAGCAACTATGTTCCATTCCCATGCCATTTGGAAATGGTAGTTTTCCAATTAACTTGCTGATCAAAACTACCATTGATCCTCGCAAACTCTCTAACTAATTTGGTACGTTCAGCTTCGTATCTGGAGCAGACATATAAGACATGGTACATATCATCAATGGCTCTACACTACGGACAGCCCCAATTAGTCAAACCAAATCTAGTCAACTTATCTCGAAAAGCACCATGTCCAGAAAGAAACTGTGTAATATGCCTATTGGGAGAAATCCACCTAACTACCTGCATACTTCTCTCATCAGTGAAAACTCTATGCACGTAACTGCCATCGGGCGATTCCCCCTAACCTACCATAAATGGAAACCCTAGCCGTCTTTATTTCTTTTATGCGCCAAAAAGTAAGTTGGCCTGAGAGACATCTTCTTTTAACAAATCGGAGCAACGCATCACACATCATTCATTAACACGCATTCATGCGATTTTTACAAAAGAACGAATTGACAATTCGTATTTTTGTAAATAGTTCTTTTGCGGAGGTTATTAGTGTTTCCGCTCTCACCAGATTTGTCTAGTTGCTATTTTTTCCTCTGTTGCCATTTGAAGAATAGCGTTTATAATTCTTTACACAATTATCTCGGAAGCTACTAGAGACAATGTTTTGGAACCTGTTTCAGATATTAAATATTTCAGATCAAAAACATCAGATTTACCCCTTAATCATGGTCCCAAAAATTTTAATATGGGTTAATTTTGTCCTTGGAGGAGCTCATCAGAGTAAAATGTTTTTCTAGCTGTCGAAAACAAAGTGTTACCGGACAAATGTTTATAGGGTCATTTTTGCTTACAATAATGTCCTAAATCAACCTCCTTTCTTTCATTTTCCTGTTTAGTCTCCGGTAACTACCATTCAAATAATACTTCAGAGGATGATATGTATGAGCGTAAATTAAGTGTAGTCTTGTACAGTCTCAAAATCAACCTCCAAATTATTTCCATGTAATATCTTGTATCATTTATATCTCTGTGCGCGCGGGTGTGTGTGTTGTGTGTCAGTGCGCGCGCATAGATATATATTTATTATTATTATTATTATTAATAAATTACTTACTCAATCTAATACTAATTTCACATATTTACAGGAAGATGTTCTATTTTTAAAATTGCATTCATCTAAATAACGATTCCATTCTCAGTATGTGGGCGCGTGCGAATGTGTATGCATGTATGTGTACCTCATGAAAAATTCTCAATAACAAGTTGAAATTTGTTTGACCACTTTTCAAACAATAATAATCAGATCCCAAAAATAACAAGTGAAGACAACAAAATAACAAATGAAGGCGAAAGAAGAATGCATTACACTCAAGTAATGCGTGATGCATATTTGAGGTCTCATAATGGAAGTTAGACTGCGAGATATTTTGGTAAGTACATTACAATAAATGGAAAATTTATTTATTCATTTGTTTTGGGAAAAATAAGTTTCAATAATGTTAAAATTAAAGATGCAGATTAGTATTTTTGAGCCCATTTATGCACGGTGTTCGTGTCGCCATACCCCCGAGGTTTTGAGGACTCCGCGTTCTGCATCTTATATTTTATCGCATCTGTTTAGTCTCAGTCGATTGAGTGACTGAGAGACCCTGTAATGCACCCATATTTTATAAAAAAAAAAAAAAAAAATTAAGTTCCTTGCCATGAAGGATCCATACGAGTTCTAGCACCTTTGTCTCTCCAGGAAAGGCTAAGGTGGGGAAAAAGATATCTGTTGATATTGATGACATTCTCCATAAATAACGTTTGACATATGGGAGAGTTTTATTCTCTATACGGAAAAATTAAGAAACGATGAGAAATTTTACTTCAGAATATAAAATTAAGTCGTTTGATGATCTGGGAAGAAACCTTGATCACAGACAAATCATTGATGAAAGGATTAGCCTTTCCTCCTTACAAAATATTTGCAATAACTCTGTCATAAATAAAGAAAATATTTATTTAAAAAAAATTATAATTATTGTAAAAAAATATAACTTTTAAAATACATATTTTTTAGTCGTTAACGGTAAAGAATGTAAAAATTAAATCTAAAAACAAAAAATTAAATTTATTTGCTTACAAAAATTTGATTTCCAATTAACCAACTTTTCCGGTATTATGTTTATATACGAATTAAAGGGCATTTATTCAGATTTTTTTTTTTAATACTTTCATTTATAGTCTCATTAACAATTAACAGTCATTAGCGACTTATCAGTGTTATATAACTGTGCCGGTAAACATGTAGTCTTGAACAAACTGAGCCGACCATTCCTGAGACGTGTGATTAATTGAAACCCAGCCACCAAAGCCTCCAAAGCCACCATGCCTACCCGGATTCGAACCCGGGACCTCCGGATGAAAGGCCGAGACGCTACCACTCGCGCCACGGAAGCCGGCGACTATTTTATACTTAAAGTTGAATATTTGCCTCAATTGTATTAAGTTGGCAAACTTGCTAATCTTCTATCGTAATTCATTCTAACAGTCAGTATCCAGCTTCTCTTAGTTTGTGTAATATAAGTAACAGGAATAAGCTATTTCATCCGACGCGAACAGTTGTATTACACTATTGAGAGAGATTTTCTTAAAAATTTATACCACCTTTTAATACAAAATTTACTTGTAAAAATGTATCTCACTCAAGAAAACCCAAAAAAACTTGAAGAAAATAAAAATATATTTTGAAGAACAGGAGATTACTGTAGTTGATGTTCAACAACCAGAAGAGTAAAACTGAGGAAGTTAGAAGGAAACGTAAACGCTGTCACCTCTGCCCGAGCACCAAGGACAATATATGTAAAACATTTTTTGTGTGAAATGTGGCCACCATATTTGTAAAAATCACACTTCTTTTATTTGTAAAGATTGTAAATAATGTTAATGTTGGAAATAAAGACTTTCTATCTCTGAAATAATAAATTTAAGAAAAAATCTATACAAATGTATTGTTCAGGACATCAATTTGACATCCAGGCAAATTGTACATTGTTTACTTGTAGATGTTCGGCTTAGTTCATATATTTTTATTTGAAAACATATATACAGATGTGTTGCTAATTTTTCTTCAATAATGAATCGGGAATAATTATATTTTTACGCCAGCAAAGTTCAACTAAAATGAAGATCTTAACTTTTTACAACATTTTGTAATTTCAATTTTTTATTTTATTTTGTTTTAAACAAGGAAATATTTATTTTTATTTGAATAAAAAATAGTTTCTTTTTCGAATATAAGTGTTCATGTCTTTTTAATTCGAATAATGTATTATTAATTTAATTTACGAATGTTCGGGTCATAGTGACCCGACGCGACTAATAATATTATAAAAATAGCGTAACCAGTTAAGAGTTAATTTAGTACTTTTTTTCCTAATATGTTCGTTGCAATTTGTTCAAATAGTGAACAATAAGCAACCCCTTTCCATGGCCCAATGAGATAAGGATGATGTGTATGATGTGCAAATAAGACGTGGTCTTGTACTGACTCAGGCCGACCATTCCTGAGTTGTGTGATTAATTGAACACCAACCACCAAAATACACCGGTATCCACTGTTTAGTATCCAAACCTGTATAAAAGCAATTAACCTTTAATTAGGTAATAAATACGTATTTAGCAATTTTTATAAATACTACTTTTTTTTTGTCTTCAGTCATTTGACTGGTTTGATGCAGCTCTCCAAGATTCCCTATCTAGTGCTAGTCGTTTCATTTCAGTATACCCTCTACATCCTACATCCCCAACAATTTGTTTTACATATTCCAAACGTGGCCTGCCTACACAATTTTTTCCTTCTACCTGTCCTTCAAATATTAAAGCGACTATTCCAGGATGCCTTAGTATGTGGCCTATAAGTCCGTCTCTTCTTTTAACTATATTTTTCCAAATGCTTCTTTCTTCATCTATTTGCCGCAATACCTCTTCATTTGTCACTTTATCCACCCATCTGATTTTTAACATTCTCCTATAGCACCGCATTTCAAAAGCTTCTAATCTTTTCTTCTCAGATACTCCGATCGTCCAAGTTTCACTTCCATATAAAGCGACACTCCAAACATACACTTTCAAAAATCTTTTCCTGACACTGAAATACTACTATAAAAACTATTTCATATTACGCAAAACACACAAACACATGTTCACTAAACACATTTAACTCTTGTGTTGTGAAAGGATCGAGTAATAACGAGATGATGAAACGAGGGTAACTGCCCTACTTGTCGTTTTCCAATCGGCGACAATACGCCGAGTTTGCAAAAATAGTATGTTAGGTTTTTTATAGGTGTAAATATATCTTTGAAGATGCCGAAAATGCGGGGTTAAGTTTTAGAAAAGTCGCAGTAGTACTCTCGGGTTTGCATAAAAAATTCATATGATTCTCTCTGCGCAGTAATAGAACGTCATGTTTCATGTCGTTGATCGTTTGACGACACTGAACGCCGTATATAAAATGGGTCTTGGTCGTAAAAATCAATTACCAAAGGAGGAAAAGAATCTGATAAACCTCGACGTATAACTCATAAAAAAAATAATAAAAAATATGTATATTTAATGTTCTGTCGTTTTTATAATTAATATGTAAACTGAGAATTTCTGTTCAAGACCAATTTTAGTCCTAGACGTTTGGACGTTAATACACGGCTTCCCATCTTCTCACTCTATCTACTCTTTTTAACATTAATTAAACTTCTAACGCAAAGCAAACGAAATTTTTCTTTCTTTTACTAATGATCTAGAACAATGTTTTCCTAATTTACCTTTACGGCACATTTTTTTATTCATTCATTTATTTCGATGTCCATATTTCATAATATTCAGTTTCCTCTGAATTTTTCTCTTTTACTTATCACGATTCTTATTTATACGTAAAAGTATTTTTCATTCAGTACTTAATCAGTCTTAACGATAGAGTTTTTATTTATGCATTTTTTCTTAATGAAAGACTCCTTGGCAATAATAATTGTGATTTTAACTTTTACTTCAAAAAATAGAAAAGAAAATTACGACTTTCGACTGTTACAGAATCAGAAGGAGTAAAAATTTTAGGAAAAGTATAAATATAAAAAAATGATAAAAAACGTACGGTAAAAAAATAAAGGTATTTCTATAAAAATAAAAGTTTTTTTTAATTTATAAAAACAAACAAATATTAAAAAAATGAATTTATAAGTAAATAGAACTTAAGAAACATTATAAATTAAATATTTTTAGCCCCTTAATCTTAGAATAAGAATAAATAAAATATTTTTAACGAATATTACCGTTGTGGATAACCCCAATAGAAAGTATAAATAGAAACCAAACAAGTAACTGATCCCCGATTGTTGTACAACAATAAAGTTTCCTGTTTTACTATCGACAAAGAAAGTTTTCAAACTATCTACTTCTTGTTTACTAGGTATCTTATATTGGTTTGCTTGACATTTCTCCCGCCACCACCCCATTCGATCGCCTTAAAGCGTAAGATCGAATGTCTGTGCCACAAACGGCCACTGAGCCTCTAAACAGTTTACCGACCGGTGTCCTAACTGGCTCCTAGAGCTAACCCAAAAGCGTGAGCGGAATAATTGTGGTACCATACACCACTCGCTTGCGTGTTCCACCGCCCACTTGTCATATATCAATAAAATGGATAGGCCCACCCCGTCAACCACTAAATCAAATATGACTATCAATAATTAAATTTATCTCGTCAAAGACAACAATTCGCTGCCACGCTTAGGCTGTTGAATGCCCAACAAGTACCTGTAAACCATTAAACGCTTGGATCCTTAATCTGGCTGTTAGCCAACCATATCTCTCGGTTAGCTTCCTACAGCTGCGCGGTAGGAGTCTTTTCCCTTAGGCAAACTACTGATATCGGTTGAACGAAGCAACCGCATCAAGGAACTCCCACACGTCCGATAATGCGGTTCTCGCCACATTGACTCGCCGCTTGTGAGTGGCCAATTTTCCCCTTGACCTCTAAGTTCCAGGGTGGCCAGAGTTCTGGCCTCTCCCAAGAGCTGTGTGGTCGTTCGACTGCAACTCCCCGCAGACTCACAGCTTATCAGGTGCCAGGCGTAACCGAAAAAAATATTGATTTAAATTTATATGGTTGAAGAACACTCGGGTCCTGTTGCCCTTAAAAACGAAGGAGAACCATACATCTCCCCAAATCCTGTATAAACTTATACAAGAATCTTCCCTTAGTCGTGGCGTGCCATTCTTGCTGTCATGCTTCCATCTCGAGGCT
The DNA here is from genome assembly GCF_047948215.1 of Lycorma delicatula. Classification (NCBI taxonomy): domain Eukaryota; kingdom Metazoa; phylum Arthropoda; class Insecta; order Hemiptera; family Fulgoridae; genus Lycorma; species Lycorma delicatula. The sequence goes on from NC_134465.1 coordinate 12,412,811, forward strand.
GTAAAGTCTTTTCCGCAGGCGGAGATGGGCAACTGTTCGAAATTTAGAACCGGTGCATTGAGATCACCGTTCTGCTCCGATACAGGCCCGGCTGGAAACCGCATCCCAAATACCTCCTCCCTGCCTCTTCGCAATTTCCACATGGCCGCCTCATGAATAGATATCTTATATATAAATGCAAAAATTTATGACGGTTCTGTCCGTTTGCAACAGCATCACCCTATAATTAAACGACCGATTGCTTTCATATTTTCAGCATACATTCGTGTTAACCCAGGGAAGATTTTAAGCCATAGAACAAGGCCCGAGCCTCCTTAGGACCGAAGTTGTAAATTTTTCCTCATGGACGACGGCCTAATACAATTTTTATGTTTTTTTTCGACATAAAAATAAGATATTATGTGTTTTATAACATCCAATTTTCAGCTCTCATTCTTAACCACTTCCAAAGATATGGGGTAATGGAAAGAGGTATGTCTATCTACAACAGGAGCTTCTACGTCAAGAACGAGGGTAACGTTGGAGGAAAGAGAGCTTTTCAGGCTTTATTTTTTATTTATCAGTATTATTCTTGCAACCATGATAACAAACACAGCTTGGTCCGGACGTGAAAGACGCGCGAAGCTAGCCCTGACCGGTTAGTATTCTTTAAAACTATCGTTTCTAATTCGATAATTTTGATATAAGGCAATTGCTCCTTTATTTATTTACAATTTTTTTTTACTTTATCGTCACCCTAAATTGCAATTACTGTTTTTAAGAGTATATAGCAATTTATAAGTAGCAGCTCTTTCATCAGGTTTAGTTTTACGTTTAGTGTCTCCTAGAAGAGGAACGATCTTCTAGACGTAGTAAGTATAACTTTAAACTTATTATTTAACAAATTAAATTTTTTTTGCACTTTAATTTTATCTTTTTTTTTAGATGAGAAGGAAATTAAACAAATATTTCTGTTGTTCTGTATTAACTTTCTTATATTTTTTTATTGATTTTTTTTTAAACAAATGACAACCAAGTCAAAACATTAAAGTAAAGAAAAGAAATATGAAATTTTATTCTTAATTACATTTAGCTCACCGGCACGGTCTAGTGGTAAACTGATCGTCACAAATCGCTTGTTTAACAGCTGATTTTCGAAGTCGAAGATTCTGAGGTTCAAATCCTAGTAAAGTTTAATTTTTTAATACAGGGATTTAAATATTAAACAGTGAATACCGATGTACTTTGGTAGCTGGGGTTCAATTAACCATACATCTCAGGAATGTATCTGTACAAGACTATTATGTCATATATATCGTCCTCATCTCATTGTGCCACGGGGGTGGAGGGTGGGTTGCTTATTTATTGTTTACTAGTTGAACAAATTGCAATGTACACATTAAAAATAATAAAGTTTATATATAATTCACTTGAAAACAGCACATAGTTATGAGCATACCGAAAACAGTTAATACAAAAAAAAAATCTAACTTAGTGTACTCCGACAGCTCTGATCCTCTACGTATCTGCGGATGAAGAGACCATCATCAAAACACATATTGCCCTTTTATCTAAATATCCAGCATGTTACGGCAGTGTTCGGTTATATTCGACCGAATTTTGATTTGCCGGAGTGGGTAGATCTAAGCTCCATAACATGTCAATATAATATCGTTTCTTTATGACTTAAATATAATTTGTTTACATCAAAAATGAATTTAAATGTCAGGAAAAGATTTTTGAAAGTGTATGTTTGGAGTGTCGCTTTATATGGAAGTGAAACTTGGACGATCGGAGTATCTGAGAAGAAAAGATTAGAAGCTTTTGAAATGTGGTGCTATAGGAGAATGTTAAAAATCAGATGGGTGGATAAAGTGACAAATGAAGAGGTATTGCGGCAAATAGATGAAAAAAGTAGCATTTGGAAAAATATAGTTAAAAGAAGAAACAGGCTTATAGGCCACATACTAAGGCATCCTGGAATAGTCGCTTTAATATTGGAAGGACAGGTAGAAGGGAAAAATTGTGTAGGCAGGCCACGTTTGGAGTATGTAAAACAAATTGTTGGGGATGTAGGATGTAGAAGGTATACTGAAATGAAACGACTAGCACTAGATAGGGAATCTTGGAGAGCTGCATCAAACCAGTCAAATGACTGAAGACAAAAAAAAAAAAAAAAAAAAAAAATGACTTAAATAATCAGGCGCCGAAGTTTTACGGTGATTAATCGCAAATACATTCCCAATATTTACATTCGTTTAAATTTGATTAAGATTTTCATTCAAAAATAATTAGTAGAAGCAACAGTTAGAATTCCAGTTCATATGAACGAGCCTAACTAGAATTTCGAACTCCGTGGCGGAGTGGTAGCGTCTCGGTTTTTCATCCGGAGGTCCCGGGTTCGAATCCCGGTCAACATGGCATTTTTCATACGCTAAAAAATTCCATTTACATGTCCCACGTACATGCATCAAGCAAAAAAAAACAACATAAGTTACACCTAAATCAGAACTTGTATATTCATTTTTGACCTAGCTATTTAACACCGCAATCGACAGTAGAAACTACAGTTAAAATTTCAATTTGATTGGTCGAGCCGAGATATCACAGTCATAAATACTCACAAACATACATCAAAAATCAAAAAAATATTTAATAAGTTATATTGCATTATATAAATGAGACAACAATGTGTAAGAAAAAAAAATAAAGAAAGAAAAATTGATGGAATTAATTGATTTAAATAAATACCTTGGAAACGTTTCAGCTGGTTTTAGAGTTAGAAGAAGACAGAAGACAGTGCTGTCGCCTCATCTCGTTCATTTAGCTACTTAAATATCAGATATTTATAGACTATTTTAATTAAAAATAATAAATCACTGCACTCAACTAAACTCTATTAAATTTTTCATTTATATAAATTCATTTTTAAATACCATTTATATTCTTAATTTTCTTTCACTCACTGTTAAATCACTAAATATAAATATATCAACGCATTATTATAGGACCTGAAACAAACAAGATAGAATTATTACAAAACTTTATAAATTATTTTATTCACCTAGATTTTTAATTAATTTATACAATAAAAAAAAGTGATACTGTTCCAAGTAAAAAAAAAATTAATCAACCTTCCTTCGAGATCATTTCACATTTGCAATCAGAAAGTCAAAATTAAAAAAGAAATACACATATGAAAATTATTTTCTCTACATACAGGTAATTTAAAAAGGAGTTCACAACTTTAAAAGCATATAAAAATCTATTTAGATAACTTTTACATTCTGTTGCGGTCTCATTTTATAGCAAAACACATCAAGTTTTGATTCACGTAGTTAATTACACCGAAATCAGCCGCCAATGGCTTCATCAGAGTTGTTAAAATCGGGTATATTTACTGGCGTGGAACATGCTGAATGGGTGTTCTGGTTTCACGATTCGCAGTCAGCAAATTCAAAATAATTTTCGTAAGAAGTACGGTAGAAACCTCCAAGTAAGCATACAATTTACTCTCGGCCCCAAACCTTCGTCGAGACAGATTGTTCTTTTAATCATACAAAATCAAGAGGACGCCCAACCGTCCTTGAAGGTGCTGTGGAACAACTTAGAGAAAGCTTTGAGTAGTCCGAAGAAATCAACTCGATGTGAATCACGTAAAACTGGCATTCCACAAACGATTGTTTGACGCGTATTACGTAAACGATTGCATTCGAAGCCGTAAAAATTAACCGTGGTTCAACCCGTTACAGATGACGACAAAGTTCCTCGGCTGCAATTTTATTTAGAAATGATAGATAAGATAACAATGGGACGATAATGAGGTGGTGCTCACTACCGCCAATAGCCCGAAATTTTCTTCATACTCGATCGAGTTTATGAATCACTTTGCCTGCCGATCTTGTTGAGCTAAGACTGCGAATTAACGCCGCACCCGCAGAGATAACGCTCGACTTGCGGTTACAGTAGAATGAAATCGACTTCACGTGGAATGTGTGTCGGATTACAAATGGAAGCCATATCGAACCAAAGCGAATGTTAGATGACAAACTTCATGTGTTTTTCAATGAAATGAGACCTAAACCGGACCTGTAAGTTATCTCAAACTTTTATATGCTTTTACAGTTGTGAAGTACTTTTTGAATCACGCTTTATATATATATCTGTCTGTGGTGTGGGGGGAGGCGCGCGCGCGCGTTCTTGTCTCTCTGAAACAGTTTATTTTATTTTTTACAAAAACTTAATTTCATTATATTTAACTTTCATTAAAAACAGAACCGATCGTAACGTGGCAGCAGAAAATTCTAGATTAAATTTTAAACAGAAACAAGAAAAATTTCGATAATGGAAAAATATCTTGAAGCAAATTTGATTAAAATACAGAAAAGAAAAATTAAATGACACAAGCGTTTTAAAACGAGTTAAAAAAATATTTAAAGGGGTTTAAAGAGGTGCTTTATGGATATTTATAGGGAACGAGCGAAAATAGATTAACAAAACACGTATTTAACTTTTATAACAGTAGAAAACGATCTTAACACTTTTAAAATTGCCAAAGCAATCTGTTTAAATGAGACAAAATTAGAAAATTAATCAAAATATCTAATTTTCCAGAGAAGAAGGATAAGAGGAGTGTAGGAATAATGTGGACCGAGAAAGAAAAACAACGACAGAGTGAAAAAATGAAAAAGTATTAGGAAAACAAAAGGAGTTCCAAACCATTATAAAAAAGTCATCGTTGGTGGTCCGGACAAATAGAAAAAAAGTTAATATTTACAATGTATATAAAAAGAGCAGCCGCCTGGCAAGGTGACTCAAAGAGGGATAACAATTGGCATTCTTCTTAAACATCTGTCGTAGCTGCCTTTTTGAAAGGAAAAATTTATATTTTATTTTCCTAACGGGTACATTGTAATCGTTCAACTAGTGAACAATAAGCAACTCCAAGGTCCAGTGAGATGAGGATGATATGTACGACATGAAAATGGAGTATAGTCATATTGTTAATTGAACCCCAACAACCACAGAACACTTGTATTCACTATGTAATATTCAAATCTGTATAAAAGCAACTAAATTTTACTAGGATTTGAACTGAGAACCTTCGACTTTAAAATTCAGCTGTTAAACAACTGACTAGCAATTTAAAATTGCTAGATTAAGATTGTTATATTGTTCCACTTGATTGCAATTTGTTTAAAATTCTTAATAATAATTGGTGGAATTACACTTAAAAACGTAACATCAATTTTTTAATAATAATACCAATACCCAATGGCTTATCCGTCAAAGCCACTGACTTCATCAAATCTCTAGACATTTGTGGAATCAGATTAGACTAAAAGGTTTTCGAAGTTGCGGAAAGCTGTGGGAAGGTACCCGAGAGTGATGGCTGTCCACCAGCCAATAAAGCTCCAACCGCTTTAATATGGTTGACAGGTACTTTCTGGCAATCAGCGACCTAAGCGTGGCAGCGAATTGATGTCTTGACGATGTAAATTAATTGATTGAGTGTCATATATATTTTATTAGTTGACGAGGTGCGCCTACTTATTTTTTTTTTTTTTTAGTAATACTCGTATATTGTAAATCATTTCTTTCGAGCGCTAATAATGAACCTTCGTTTGAAACCAGAAAAAAAAGCAATCTATAATTTCGATTTATAATTTTTATTTTAATAATTAAATTTCGTTGCAGACCTCAATTTTATAAAAATTCAATAGAAATTTAAGGAAATCAGCCGTTTACAGAAATGGTAGGGTTAAATTCTGTGTATTTATTTTTGTATTAAACAAAAAAAAATTACATATATAATAAAAATTAATTTTCTGACCTGTTAGTACAAATCTTTTATGGCTGAATCTTAGAGCCCCGAAAAAATACAAGCTCGTACATCCGACATAAAATAAACTCGATTTTAAATAATCTTAAAAAACCATCGGTACTTTTTTTGGAATTTTACAACCAAAAAGAAAAAATTATAATTATAATTTGTATATTTAGCATTAATTATAAGCGTAAGTTATGTTCGCGTAGTTAGCGTAAGTAAGCGTAAGTTATGTTCGGTTAGGTTATGTTGATTTAAAGTCAATTATTTTTACATGGATTTGAATACTAGATCGTGGATACCGGTGTTCTTTGGTGGTTGGGTTTCAATTAACCACACATATCAGGAATGGTCGAACTGAGGCTGTACAAGACTACACTTCACTGACACTCATACATATCATCCTCATTCATTCTCTGAAATAATACCTGAACGGTAATTCCCGTAGGCTAAACAAGAAAAAGAAAGGTTATGTTGATTAAACTCACCGGGTTGGTCTAGTGGTGAACGCGTCCTCGCAAATCAGCTGATTTCGAAGTCGAGAATTCCAACGTTCGAATCCTAGTAAAGGCAGTTAATTTTATACGGATATGAATAGAGTAGATCGCGGATACCGGTGTTCTTTGGTAGTTGGGTTTCAATTAACCATACATCTCAGCAATGGTCGGAACTGAGACTGTACAAGACTATACTTCATTTACACTCGTACATATCATCCTCATTCATCCTCTGAAGTAATACCTAACGGTGATTCCCGGTGACTAAACAGGAAAAAAAGTTATGTTGATTACAATATTCGTCAGTATACGGAACCGTACACGAATTGTATTTATATTAACGTAACCAACGCCCGCTTCGCTCGCTAACCTCATCTAATTAGCCGTTAAATATACAAAATATAACCAAATAATATGCTAAAGTATAATGATGATTGATAATAAAAAGTGAAAAATCTTGGCTGTGTAATTCGGAAAAAATATCCAACCATCAATTAAGGCATTTCAATCTATGTTAATATTAATATTAATGAATGGAAACCTTTTTTTATTAATACTTAATATTAATAAATATAAATACCTAATATATATTAATTTTTCTACACCTGTTTTCATTAACAGTGTAAATATTCCAAAATTCATTTATTTATAATAATGAGAATTGTTATTTTTGGTAAGGATAGATTACAAAAAAATTGTAATAAGAAAAATACAACAAAAAAAAAAAAAAATATATATATATATATATATATATATATATATATATAGTCAATGTAAAGATTAATTTGTAACAATGATACCCGTTTGTAATCGCTCATACTATGTTAAAGTACCGTGAATGGTTTTGTGTAGAATACATGACGAACGTTAGTCACAGCTAAAGCAAGAGCAGATCAATGATGATAATAATCTCCATCGAGGTAGATATACATACACGCGCGCGCGTGAGCGCACATACACAAACAAAATATCCGTTCGATTCCAGTAACGCTAAATTAAAACTTTACAATGTATAATAGTCCCTCAACATATAGAAATGAGTAAATATCAGATACCTACTACACTCATTATTATTATTATTATTATTATTATTATTATTAGTGGATGTTTTCATCTATGTGTTTTTATTATCACTCCGTAGCTACCGTTTTTAAAGTTCTAATTATTTTTTTGTATTTGACTGCATAATTGTTATTATTATTATTGTGTTTTGAATATTGTATTTTTAATTTATATGTGGGTGTTCTTTTGTGACTTTATGTGATATTGTGTGGCATACAAAGGTTGTTGCACAATTATAAAACAAAAAAATAATAAAAAAAAATTATTATTATTATTATTATTTTAAAGGGATTTTAAAAAGCTATAACGATGAAATATTTGTTAATAACTTATGTTTGTGACAGATGGTTATTTTTATGTAGATATACATCACCAACTAAATACAGGTTGTAAACAGCACGTTACATTTTGTCTCTTTTATTTACAGAAATAAATGTTTATTTGTTGCTTTTAATCTATCCGTTCAAATTATTCTTACAAATTTGGTATATTTAAAGGATTTTAAGCATAAAGGAACCAGATAATAATTGCTTTCTGTGATTGTAATGATGTTTATACAATTAGTTTCTATTTTGAATAAAAGTGAAAGTTTTTTTATTTACATTTTATGCTAAATATTACTTTCGATTTAATAATTTATTTTTATTCGTAAATAATAGCACAATTATAAAACTTTTCAAATTACACTTTTATAATAATGAACAACTTGTTTCAAAAGTATTCCTAAAAATGCACCCTAAGTAGTGGTCTTAAACGGAAAAATAAATTATTTAGAAGAACATTTTCTAAATTTTATTTTTCTATGTTGAACAGTTATTTAAGATTTGCCTTACATTTGTTAAAATTCAGTGTATTTAACGCAATAAATAATTTACTATGAAACTTTACATAATTCACGAATAAAGAGAGAAAAAATAGAATAAATACGTAAGGCGAAGAGAGAGAGAGTTTATTTGCAAAAATGATAAAATATTTTAGCTAATACTTATTACATTCCAATACGTTGCCGATTTTTTCAATTTTGTTTTATCTTGCGATATAAATGCAATTTTTTTTTTTAGTCTGCATTATCTTTAATCCCGCTTTCCTTTTTTCGGTTTAAAAAACTAAACAAACGATTTTAATGAAACTCGTACGATGTTTTTTTCATATTTTTACCTATGATTAATGGGTTGTAGATTATGTTATCACTTCCTTTTAGCGCTTCACCTTCCTTTTTATTGATAAAAACTGTTTGTTTACCATATTTATACTAGCACATGTTTAATGAAAGATATGAAAACGAAAAAAAAACGTAGAAAACAAATTTTAAAACTTATTTGAAAACTTTTATCTATACCAGTGATTATTAACCTTTTTATCTCTGCGACCTCCTCTTTCCAACCCAATGAAATCTAATAAAATTATGTTGATGGCGATGAGTATATCAACATGCACAAACACGGGCAATTTACAGGTTCCAACTTGTACAAATGATCCTTGTAATCTGGTCTGCTTGCATAATATTCGCTGTGAGAGCGTCATGTTTGAACGTGCATGTGATACGTTTGAACACGTCGTGCTCTGAGCGGTATAAAAGAGGCGTAAGGGATTGCAGAACATCAGTTTACTTTCGAATGGGAAGCGAGCGTCTGGAGAAATAATAATAATTGAGGTTTCGGTTTTATAGTGTACGGTCAACATCCCTACCCCGTAGAGGAAGACGTAAGATGTCCAAACACCATACGATCGCATAAAACCTCATATTGTCTGTTGAAATCGATGCGGTCAGTATCGTTTTAATAGGAGTGGACGAAGCAAAAGAACTGAAAAAAATTCCGCTTTCTAATGATACAGTATCAAGACGTATCGATGTTGACATTACTGCCGATGTTCGCGATCAGAAAACTCAGCGAGTGAGTTCAAGTGATTTTTTTAGTATTCAGTATGATGATTCAACAGATGCGGCAAACATTTCTCAGTTCTTATGTTTTGTGAGATATGAATGCGATAGGGACAGATCAATCAAAGAAAATCTATTGTTTTGCAAATCAATACCTAGTCGTGCAACAGGGCAATGTCTTTTTGACCTTCTTTTATTAAGATATAACATAGATTGGACAAAATGTATTGCAGTGTGTAGTAATGGTGCAAAGGCGATAAAAGAAAAGAACAGTGGATTTCTGAAAAAATTAAAAGACTGTCTTATACCAACGGCGAATGGACGGACTGCTTCATTCTCAGACATTAAAATTTTCATTAATTTAGTTTCTTTACAAATAAATACTCTTTACAAAACATAAGAACTGAGAAATGTTTGCCGCATCTGTTGATTCATCATACTGAATACTAAAAAAATCACTTGAACTCACTTGCTGAGTTTTCTGATCGCGAACATCGGCAGTAATGTCAACATCGATACGTCTTGGTACTGTATCATTAGAAAGCGGAATTTTTTTCAGTCTTTTGCTTCGTCCACTCCTATTAAAACAGGCAATGTCAACAGGCAATATGAGGTTTTATGTAAATGTCTATAATAATTTTTTTCCTCATAAAATTATTTCATTATTGTTTACGTGTAAAGTTATAGGCTAATTTCGCGACCCCCCTTTCATATCACCGCAACCCCAAGGTTTAGAAACGTTGATCTTTACCAGTAAAATATTGTTTAAAAAGTTAATAATAAATTCAGTTTCGAAAAATCCACATCAAAAAAAAAAATAAAACCTTTTAATTTATTTTTTTAAATCGATTTAAAACTCCTTTTTGTTCTTTTATCCTTTACTATGTTTTTTAACATATTAATTTCAAACTTTACGGTTTTATTTTATTTATCTAAGAACGACTAGGTTGGCAAAACAATAACGGTTTACAAATAAAATCTGCGCATAAAAAACAAATAAATAAGTAACACGTGTATTTTTATAAGAATAATAAAAGGAGTGTAGAGTGAGGACTAAGAGACTACCACTGAACGTGGAAAAGGCTTTCTAATATGCAGAAATTTTTTTTTTTTTTTGCTTGATGATACCACGTAAGCTTGAAGGTTGTGTGTGGGATATGAAAATGGAATTTTGTAGACTGTGAAAAATGTCATGCCTGACCGAATTTTGAACCTGGAATCTACGGATGAAAGGCCGAGGCGCTACCAATTTTCTTAATTTTTTGCGTGAAAATAATTGAAACGTTAGTTATTTGCATAAATATTGAAATTATTATAATTTCAACCATTTTTTTTTTCAGCTTCTGCCAAATCTCTCTCTCTCTCTCTTTCTCCCCCTCTGTGGGTGTGTGTGTGTGTGTTTGTTTGTTTGTTTGTGTGTAGGCAAATACAATTACTGCCCCAGCTTGCCAGCCCTGTAGCTGCATATGTAAATGTGAATCTACCGGTAAACATGTATTCCTGAACAGACTCGGGTCGACCACTTATGGCGACCCGAAGTGTGATTAATTAAAACCCAACCTCCAAAGAACGTCGGTATCCACAGTCTAGTATTCAAATCCTTTTAAAAACAACAAGGATTTGAACCTTAGAACTCTCGACTTTGAAAATTAGTTGGTTTTTTGATGACGAGTTTAACCACTAGACTAACCCGGAAAGTAATAATATGAAAAAAAAATTATTTTTTATTAAAATTCAGTACTTGGCAGCGTAAATGATAAACAAATAAAAGAAATCCGGGAAAATTATGTGATTCTGGCTATAAGCTTCGTCCTAAGCAGATTACTAAAAAGTATAAGTAGACATGGATTGTTTACAAAAAAATTATTATACTCTTCGAGTTAAATTCTGAGATATGGAAGAGATAGAGACCATATCTCCCCCACCCCCTTTCAATTGTAGCCAAAATTAAATGATATCAATAACCCAGATTTAGAAGTCATCATAACAAATTTAATAAATAATGGTTAATTTAGTCAGCAAAATGTTGATAACTGACGAAAAAAGCAAGAAAATTAAATTTATTTTCCCCCTTTCTTGAATGATATTATTACCAAAAAAATTAACCAAAATAGCGTCTCGGCCTTTCATCCGGAAGTTCCGGGTTCGAATCCCGGTCAAGCATGTAATTTTTTACACACGCTACCAATCATTCATTTCATCCTCTGAAACAATACCTAACGGTGAACCCGGAGGTTAAACAAGAAAAAAAAATTAACCAAAATGATATATTAACATAATTAGTACAAGCATGTGACTTTTAGTCCAAGAATGAGAAAAAATAAATAAAAAGTTCTTTTACTGGAGGTTTAAATAAAAGTGATCATCACCAAAAAGTAGCTATCTAAAGCCGCCTTAGATATCTCAAGACCATTAAATTATGTGAAAAGCTTTACGTATCATTTGAATAGAGTTTTGAAATCAAGGGGGGATAAATTTTGATTCTGACCAAAATTAGACATCATTATTGCCTCATATACAGAAATCATCACCTGCCAAATTTCATCAAAATCTATTTGGCCTGGGAATAACAAGCAAAAAAAAAATCGATATATCCTACTGGAATTTTTGAATTAAGTAAAATTACATGTATTTTTTGTTTACAGGACGGATCATTTATCAGCAAAAACAATGACTTGCAAATTTTGACTGGATTACCAATACTTTCCCTTGTGTAGTATAATAGTTTATAACTTTACAGTGTAACTATCACTGTATTATCTATTAAAATTGTCCGTATAGACGTGAAGTGTTTCGTTTTAAATGTATTTTCCATCAATTTTTATCTGAAATAAACTTTAAAAGAGGCTCTCGTAAAAGATTTCAACAAAATAAAAACAGAATAATCGAAATCGGTCCCTTTTATTAAAAAATGGGCTTAAATATACGAATAAAAAATCGTAATAAATCAATTTCTTCAAAACAATTATAAAATAGAATATGATATTCCCGTTTTTCATCTCATAGCAATAGTGTTTTAACCTCTTTCATACGGAGTTCCCGGGTTCGATTCCCAGTCAGACACGTCATTTTTTATACAATATAAGATTTCCACATTTCCATATTCCCACGTACAAACTTTTTTCAAGCTTCTACCGTGAATTAATTCATCAGACAAAAAAAATAGCCAAATTAAAAAAAAATTACAAAATCACGCTGTGAATCGAACTGAGATTTCAAATGTACCAATGTAACGATTGGATTTTAAATTATTAGTTTTGAATTTATTTTTTTAACTCATCTAATTTTAATTTTTAAAATATTTAAAGCTGATATTTAAAAAAATACAATTAAAAACCATGACTTTTCCCTCTACTACCCACAACAATTGAAAGACAATTGACGAATAAAATTTTCTTTATCGAATGTACCCGGAAATAATTGCAGACTCCACCAATTTTTTAAAAGCTTTTATTTAACTCGGTTTAGGAATAACCAAATCTAGCAACTCTGTATCTTTTGATCTATCGTGTGAAAATCAATGAAATTTGGTATACTTATGTAACTTCGATGACAATACAGCACTACGGTGTAGGAATTTGATATGACCCATCCACACCCACGCACTACCCCTACGCTGAATTCATGCATTTAGTTGAAAATTTTCATTTCTCATGAACTATCGTATGAAAATGATTGAAATTTGGTACACGTATGTAACTTTGATGTGTAAAAATAAATGGTTTTACTTTTTTTTAGTCTTAAAAAAAAATACAAAAAACAAAAAAATTACAAAAATATATTTGATTACATTTAAAAAATTATTTTTTAAAAAAGCTTTTATTTAACTAATATTAATATTTTATTAATATTAATAAAATATTAATATTTTATTACAGATAAGGTATATACATATACTAAACAACCTCATTAAACAAAAAATATATTTTAAAATACAGCAAATGTCTATAAATACTTATTCGAAAACATTGTTATAAATCTGCACCACGCTTTTATTTAACTAGATATTTTTACTACTTTTAATTTTAAAATTTAATAATTATTACATTTATTTATTTTTTATTTATTGGTTATTTATTAAATATTTATATAATTTATTTTTTACTTTTCAGTGCATTTTTATATATGTTAATATATATATTATAAATTCTCAATTTGATTTAATTCTTATTTTTTACTTTTTAGAGGGTTTTTCTAATTTGTTTCCTTTTTTTTTATTAATGTTAATATTAATATTAGTTAAATAAAAGCTTTTTTAAAAAATAATTTTTTATATGTAATCAAATATATTTTTGTAATTTTGTTTTTTGTATTTTTTTCAATTTTAAGGGTGATTTTTTTTCAAGATAGATACAAGTACAACTGTTAAAAAGTACGGTTAATTTTTCGTAACACATCCTATTAATAAACACTTAATTAAATTAGAATCCAAGATCCTACACCATTAAAAAATTGTTAAAAAACAAATAAACAGCTTTACGATTAGAATTTTAATAATTTCCTCCAACAACTTCAAAAAATCTATACTAGCTAAATATAATATTATCTAATTATTAGATAAAATATATGAAAATTGAAAAATACATCTAGAAAGGAAAATAAAAGAGAAATTGAAATTTTGTAAAGAAGTAAACAAAAGCAAAAGTGTTGGAAAAACTAGGTTACAGAATATAAAATAAAAGAGATTTTAACCCTGATTGGAAAGAACGGATCAGTAGTAAAAATACAGTGAAATAAGAAAAACTAGGTTTGTAGGGCATTGAGTTTCTAAAGGTGTCTAGGGTTATTAAATTTATTACTGGAAAGAAAAGTCGAAGATAAAATATATTTATACGAAAATACAGTAAAGAAGAATTATAGTATCCAGTAACATAGTACAGTAGAATTAAATTTTAATTACACGGAAAATCAGTACCGTTTCCATACGAGAGAGGAAATTATGATTTTGCTGTAGTAAGTAATCGGCTGATATAATTACAAATCGATAATTGGGTCCAATTTTTTATTCACATCGATATTATTTCGTTTCTTTCCCATCACTCTCTATAAAAAATCTAATGTGGACACCACATGACTTCCTTGTACGCCTATTAAATTACATATACACATTTAAAAAAAAAAAATGAAAAATACTTAAAATTTTATTTCATTAATCTTCTGACATTTTTCTTCTTTTTTTTTATTGTTATTGAATTATTATTTATTGTAAAACGTCTTTTTTTTAAATCAAAGGTTAATAATTATTAATAAATCAATATATTTAAATTAAAAAAAAAGTTAAAAAAACAGAGATGAAGTCGGATTCGAACCGATATACCTTCCCCTTGCAAGATCCAAATATTTCATTAAAATTTTATTTGGCTATAACTCTGGAACCAATGAAAATAAGTACCACTTGATATATCGTTGAAAATCTCTCGATGAAATCTTATTACTGCAGTTAAGAAAAAGTTCAATTTTTTTTGGGATTTTGGACTTTTTCTGGACACTTTTGGTCTAATCGATTTCAATCAAAAGGGAAAGTGCACAACTAGATGTTACAACAGTTCTAAATAGAAAATTTCAACATCCCACGGCTAATCGTTTTTGAGTTATGCGAGATACATACGTACGTAGAGACGTCACGCCGGAACTAGTCAAAATGGATTCAGAGATGGTCAAAATGATTATTTTCATTGAAATCTCAAAATCTTTCGCAATCACAATAGTTTCTTTACTTCGTACAAGGAAGTAAAAAGGGTGGTGCGTAGGTTTGATTGTTTGTTGTATGTGCTCGTACATCATGCTTCATATCATGAAATGTTATTCCTGAGCTATTACACAGAGTGATCCAAACGTAGCTCACATCAAAATTAAAGTGTTTGTAAGGAGTAGAATATCTGAAAAAGTTCTGTCGGCTACCGCAAGAAAACACTAACGGTAATAACAACAAACCTAGACATCACTGGGATGTGTATCGATCACCCGACGCCTCCGGTAGTGCTTTTTTTATTGCTCGGTAAACATGTCGTTTTCCCTAGAACCGATTTTTCATTGTTGTACATTATTTTTCCAGCCGTTCTTATGCGCGTGTTGTAGTCGTAATACGTGGGAAATATCCGGATGTGGCTGCGCCTAACAATTCGACCGTAACGAGATTAATCGGCTGTTTTACAGAATGCGGATCGGTTGCAGACAAGAAGAAAATCGAGAGACCGGACGCTTTGAATAATGCTAAACCGGCTGAGGTTAAGAATGCGATGCGGCGTTTGCCTTCAAAAAGCTTCCGGAGACTGTCTCCTCGCTGCCAGATTTCAAACAGAAGTGTTCAGAGAACGATGAAGCGTTTACACTTTAGTGCATATCATCTTGGCAGTGTTCAGAGCAACTGAAAGAGCCGGATAAAGAAATGCACGTAGTTTACTGTATACGATTTCGGTCGTTTGTTGACCGAAATTCGGTCGTTTGTTGAATAACAGAGCTTGACAGTGTTTTCTTCGATGAGATGTAAATTCACCTAAGCGACTAATTGAACGCTGAAAATACTAAAATTTGGTCGACTGAAAATCCGCATGTGTTACATGAACCCCTTTACACTCTCAGAAAATAGGAGTGTAGTGTATCGTATCGCGTCGTCGAATAGCGAGCCCCGTCTTCTTTGAAACTACAGCGAACGGTGTTCGCTGTAGTTCCAGGTTCGAAACCCGGTCAGGAATGGCATTTTTTATACGCAACAAAATTATAGTTTCATATTCCTATGAACAAGCTTCAAGCTTTGTGGCGAAATCATCAAACAAACAAAAATGAATATATATAAAAGTAACACTAGTTTGGCATTCAGTAAATTAACTTAAAATTCATAGTAATGAATAACGGTTAAAAAGTTTAAGTAATGTGGTTTTATGAAATATATAATGAAATGTGATACAAACGGAGTTTTAGGGAATGAAGTATTACGATAGGAGAACGTAATGTATCAGAAATTATAAAATTATGATAATTAGACTGTAAATTTACAAAGAATGAACTACGTAAGCCTGTCATCAAAAGCAGACTAGGTTAAGAAAAGAGAGCTCTCATAACAAAATAGAAATATCCTTGTATTAAGTATAGATGTAATTTTTGACGTTTTTAAAATCACACCGAAACATACGGGTATCAGAACAGAAATTTGTAACGTAACGAAAAGGTTTATATCGTCCTGTTTTAACAACTCCCAAACTATTAGTCTCAGAGACCTAAATGCGAAATCATTTTATACCTTACACGATCAGTTCCCCGCTACAACTTTGAGTTTGCGTCACTGGAGAGAGGATTGGCGGGGAGGGGGCACAGCGCAGATCGGCAAAAACTGGCGCTCTCGCTCATTTCCATTAAGTGTAGCTTACGACTTAGATGTGATATTGTGGAGATTCGTGTGTTTGTGTCTAGAGTTTGTCGAGATAAATCGATTTAAGTAATAATAAGTGTATTTTAGACAGTATTTATGTGTAAATAATTAAAGTAAACGGGTAAATTAGTATAAAAATTCAATATGTCAGCCTCAGCCCGCGCAAAAGCCAATGGGAAATATAAATTACGCATATCGTTGGAGAGGATCTTATGCACCAAGCACAGATACCCCAATGTCCGGTGCCGAGCGAGCGAGCGAGACTGTTTCGGGAACGTCGCAAAGCCGGCACAGCGCGCTTAGTGAACGACGCCAACGGCGCGAGCATCTCTACCACTATTTATTATGCCTTACGTCTCTTACTTCTTATATCACAGACCGATGTTGAACAAAACTGTCGTCGAATATTAGCGGAAATAAATATTATGTACCATTCAGTGTATGTTTTATGTTAAAATTAAATTTAGTACGCAATCAATGTCTCGTTTTTATTTCAATCCGATACACTAAAAGTGACTCCCTGACACAAACACCAACCACTTTATTTTTACAGTTGGTCATTTGAAGGAACTAAAATTTTCCATCGGAGACTTTCAGTTTTGTTAAAAAGAATACGATGGTGGCTCTCCCATTTAACTCTACAGATAAGTTGGTAAGTCTGTAGTTCGGAGTAACTTCATCCAAGGTTTGTAACGTTTTACGTTAAACCAACGGTCGTGCGCCCCGACACAGTTCCACCCGATTTTTTTTGGCAAGCGTAACCTCTCTAAAGGATTATGGCCCCCACGTTTACCCGATTTGACGTCCCCAGAATTCTTCCTGTAGGATTATCTTAAAGGAAAGGGCTATAAAAACAGGTCACGCACACTGGAGGAATTAAAGATGAACATAACGGAGGATTAACAACATCAGTATTCAAGTACTCCACAAAGTAGCCTCAAGCGTGGTAAAAAGAGTTCGTGCATGCATTAATGAACGGGGCAGCCATTTTGAACATATGTTGTGAAAATAAATAAATGTTTAAATATTATTAACGTGTTATTTTTTTTTTATTACTTTGATGTGCGCGACTTTTGGATCTCTCTATATAATCGTGCGTTTTACAGAGCCCTATTTAATGTTTGGCAACAAGATAGGCCATCTTCTCCCTGTGTTTTTTTAACTTAATATTACGTCAGATCAAATTATTCCTAAACGGATATGAAGCTGAGGAACAATCGAACGATCAACAAGTTCCGGTAATTTGATGTCATGTGATTTTTCCTCCAGCGAACGTCAAAGAAATGTTTTTTCTTTAAATCCAAACGACTTAAATCATCTCAAGCTATCGATTAAATACGCAGTTTATTTTATAAATCGGGGCAAATAAATCGGAGAAAAGGTGTAATACACTATAACATAACGACAGAAGAACTACATTTTACACATGTCCTGTGACATGTATTACACATGCAATAATGAACATCTACTGTGTTAATTTTTTTTCTGTGAATTGTTTTCTTATTAATCATTGGAGAAAGTGACTTATAGTTTCCCTCCCCTCATTTAAAATGTATTGTAACAGTAATATACTATTAATTTAAATAGCACTACGATTCAATTTATTACGGTGGAGTAGAAATACTACTAGTAGTAAATGTATTACAAAACTCGGGCTAGCCTTTTGTTAACACTGCATATTAATTTGCTATATTGAACATTACGACCGCAGCGGTGCTATTCCTTGTTCGTTAGATAGCCAATGTAAACAGCAAGCAATAGAATTTCACTAACTTTGCATTATACTATAACATTTCGCTAACCCAAAATTATATTGAATTTCAAGTAACTAATTGCTTCTTATAATCAATCATCTATATTATTAAATTAAAATTAATTAATTAATTAATTTCCAACATTAATAACAGCATATTAAATTTGTAAGAATATTTTTACTTTAACAATTTATAAGTATAAATATTTATAATTTACTTAATGGGTTTTTTCTGTTTTAATATATTAGTTCTCATATGAACACTGTAATTAAGTAACGATGGACATGAAAAATAAACGGTTGATACCCTGACATCCTCTATTATTTTATTAAGTAAAACTTAGCATTCGGTTTCAGGATAATTTTCTAGAAAATAGACTATAAGATTTGTGCAAAATATACATAAAAATGTAACTATTAGTTTCGCATTTGTTGAGTATCTTTAAATATTTAAAGTTTTACATTTACCGTAAATTAAATTTTTTTTTCAATGAATCCGAAATATATAAACTCTTTTTAGAGCTCTAATTCAGGAGGTTCATTGATTATGACTCGCAAAATTGTAACCAACTTTTTATTTCCCTGTACGAAGTTAAGGAAATACTGTGATCACGAAAAATATCTGTTTTCAGATTTCAACGGATGTATCCATTTTGACCATCCCTGAATCTACTTTGACTAGTTTCGATGTGACGTCTGTACGTATGTATCTCGCATAATTCAAAAACGATTAGGCGTAGGATGTTGAAATTTTGGATTTATGACTATTGTAACATCTAGTTGTGCACCTCCCCTTTTGATTGCAATTAACTAGCCCAAAAATGTCCAAAAAAGGACAAAATTCAAAAAGCTTGGATTTCGGACTTTTTCTTAACTTTAGTAATAAGTTCTCATTGAGAGGTTTCAACAATATATCAAGGGATACTTATTTTCATTGGTTCCAGAGTTATAGCCACATAAAATTTTAATTAATGAAATATTTGGATCTTATAAGGGGAAGGGGTACATAGGTTCGAATCCGACTTCATTTACTTTTCTTTTTTTTAATTTAAATATATAAATTTATTAATAACTAACCTCTGATTGTAAAAAAAAATTATAATAAATAATGATTCAATAATATCGATAAAAAAATGAAAAAATATCAAATTATTAATGGAATAAAATTTTATGTACATTTCATTTAAAACAAAAAAGGTGTATGTCTACATCATTTTTTTTTTTAATGTTGAATCAATATATTTTAATTACTATTTTTATTATATTTAATGCTTTTTATGAAGATGTGATGTCTATGAAACTCCAAGTAGTCGCAATTGTGACGGTCTCGTTCCTCATTATTGCTATAAATTAATATTACATTTTTTTTTTGTCTTCAGTCATTTGACTGGTTTGATGCAGCTCTCCAAGATTCCCTATCTAGTTCTAGTCGTTTCATTTCAGTATACCCTCTACATCCTACATCCCTAACAATTTGTTTTACATATTCCAAACGTGAAAAGCCTACTCAATTTTTTCCTTCTACCTGTCCTTCCAATATTAAAGCGACTATTCCAGGATGCCTTAGTATGTGGCCTATAAGTCTGTCTCTTCTTTTAACTATGTTTTTCCAAATGCTTCTTTCTTCATCTATTTGCCGCAATACCTCTTCATTTGTCACTTTATCCAACCATCTGATTTTTAACATTCTCCTATAGCACCGCATTTCAAAAGCTTCTAATCTTTTCTTCTCAGATACTCCGATCGTCCAAGTTTCACTTCCATATAAAGCGACACTCCAAACATATACTTTCAAAAATCTTTTCCTGACATTTAAATTAATTTTTGATGTAAACAAATAATATTTCTTACTTGAAGTTACGATAAATAGTTTTTTTATAATTTTATTAAAATAGTTTTTCTACATCTGTATTGTAACGTTTGAATTACGCGGCTGAAACTGTATCATAATGAGGGTCATAACTAAACAGATTTTCATTTTGATACCGGTGTTCAACCGATCAAAAGCCTACTCTTTTCAACCGCTGACCGATCAGAAGAAAGTATTGTTCAATGTATGGGCTGTTTTTTTTACTTTAATTTTAATCAAATTTAGTAGTCAGCAAGTAGAGACTAATTTGAAACTATACCAGTAGGTAACAAAGTTTCTATATTACACTGTTTATCCTTTTGTTACTTATGTCGGTTTCTGGGGATTAAAGTCTTTAACACTGATCGATATTAAAGAAAAGACAGAACTTATGACTAATAACCTATCGCCACAAAGATGTACTGTTCAATGTATTTTTTGAAAAATGTTTTAAAAATATTCCGAAAACAATGTATTCTATCTTTGATTTAATTCCAAAATCCCAGTATTTTCTCAGCCGTAGAAAAAATACGGCACGTAACCGTTTATAACGGCCAATTATCACTCTCGCTAAGTTTACGACATCCGCCAAGGCTCGTGTCGTAACATAGTACTGCATTAATATCTATCATTATAGGCTCGTTACATAATGTATTATTTTATGCGATAGGGAAAGCGTTATAACGTACGGGATTCCATTCGGATACAAAACCCTGTTATTCGTCAATTTTTAGAAGGGGGTAAGCATATAGATGCGGAATAGTCGTATTACACCTGCGCCAGTTCTTGAGCCCTGTCACCAGATGAAGAGCATAGAAGTACGTTGACTCCTCCACTCGGTAATGGCTTAGCCTTTAGTATTTCACGCTTCCTGAAAACAAAAATTAATACAGCAGTAAAACCGCGGTGATATATTGTTTCGTGTTAATGGTCCGTACTTTATTCTTGACATTAATTTTTTAATCTCTTTTGGGACATTTTATTCTCCCGTTAAGTTCCAGTAGGCATTATATTTCAACTACCTGTCGCCTTGGTAGACATTTACAACAATGATTTATCTCAGTTTACGCCTTCGCTTAAGTTTGTTCGGGCATCGTCCTTTATTCGTACTCCAATGTCCTCACAACTATTATCCGTGTCGTGGAAGCGTAAAGCCCGACTCGAACACTATTTAACCTGCGACGAATTCTTTTATCTTTCTTAAATTACTATCTTCTTGTTTACTGAGGCAATAACGACCGTTAATTATTTACAGTTTAGATTGTAACCGATTTTATTTGATGTCAGACATAAAACTAGAGATATCTCAGACAAAAGATAAAATTGGATCGCAAACACAAGATAAAACAGTACATAAGTACTGTTTTTCAAAACGGTGACAAAATTTAGACCTAGCCGTGATCTATTAAATCTATATTACCGCTACATCATATGTTAAAAACATTTTTCAACAAATGACCTCGCTTTTAAAGAAATGTATAACTAAAATCACAATAAATATAACTTCTTTATAAAACTAGAAAATATTTGCGTAATTCAGTCAATTAAAATATTACTTTTTTTTACTTTAAACACCCCCAAGGAAACCGGTCTTCGCCGTTAAACAAAACAGTCACCTCGGAGTGTCGTGGCAGCAGTCTCTGCCCACCCCAGCTAGCCCCCTCCTGGGGCTTTTCCACCGGGGTCTCCCCAACTTCACTAGGACACACCGACTTCCTCTCTTCTGGATAGCCGATATGCCCTTCCGCTAAGGAGCTACCCATTCCGTCCCTATAACAGTTCCAGATGTGCGTATCGCACATCCTTTACTTCGCGACCCGCTCATACCATGAGGGTTCTTTATCCCACCATCCGGGAGTCCCGATCCCCCCCACTCTTAAATGTGGGGGGACCCGAACACCCTAGGCAAAAAGAGTACCTCCCTGGTCCTGCACGTCGCCACGCTTCGACCCGTTTTTTTAAATTATAACATTCCGTCGCTCACACATACATGGATGCACTTCACCCTACTTCTCCTATAAAACAAAACAATAAAAAAAATAAATAAAATAAATAAAAATCCCCTTGATCGGCTTCGTCAAGCATCGCATGGCCGTTTACTTCCTTCCTTACAGCAAGCGTTCCGCATCAAATCCTGTTTCTAGCTTCGTAGAGCCGCCTCCCCGAATCTGCCCCCTCATCCATCGGGCCCAAAATTCTACCGACCTTTTTCTCCACGGCGTTCCATTTCCTCCTGCCTAGGAGCATGTATCCCAGGATGTTATCTGGGATGAGCCTCGCCAGTCCCATCTGTGTCCTGACGTGATCACACCGAGCACAATTAAAAAAACGTGTGCTCTGATGTGTCTACATGCGTACAATATACACACTCCGGGGAGGCTCTTCTTCCGAACCGATGTTGGTAAGCCATGAAGTCCCCGTAGCCAGAGAGGAACTGGGTGAGATAGTAACCCATCTCCCAATGCCCTCTCCGAATCCACGACCCAATCCTGGGGATTATTCTCTTCGTCCCGGAGCCCTTAGTGGTATCATCACACAATTAAAATATTACTACTGTGATAAAAACTTATACTGGATATTTTTTGGGTAAAATCCATAGGATTACTGTATTTAAATATTTGGAAAAAAAAACAACAATTTACCCCCTTTCAACCTCCCAGTCATTTTATTGACCGACCTATTAGAACTCCCAATTTTAATAAATACGTAAAACTAATTCAATAAAAAAATCTATGACCGCTAATTATTTCCATATTTTTAAAGTACTGATAGCATCATTGAATTTTGAAGGCCTTCGGGTGCCTACACAAAACGAACAACCCTGTTAGTTTAAATTTCAGCGCATCACTAACATCACTGTATAATAAATGTAATTTCCTCTATCGGTTTGTAAGTACAGAATGTATACTGTACAGCAACTTTCAGAATTAAATAAAAAGAACAGACATGTTTGTTGTCGTACGGTCATAGTACTATCTTTGTGCAATTTTATATAATTCAATGTAAATTTACTGTTACGATCGATTGAAATTATCGCATTATGCCGATAAGTGTTTTTTCCTGGTAATTTTAAACGTACCGGTAACGATTACTCTTTAGGATAAAGAAAAAAATTTGAGTGAGGGTAACATTATATGATGGCATTATTGTTCACTTACGCCTTAAAATTCCATACGTCAAAAAAGCGGTGATATTTTACAACTTTGCAATATTGTGGACGTTAGATCAAATTCATTTTCATTAATATCTCAATCGTATAATTACGAATAATAAATTTGGATTCGTAACTTCATCAAGGAATTTCATACTGAAATTAATAATTTATAAATACTCAAACTTTTTTATTTAAAGATCAAACTTCTTTTCTTTTTAAATTATTCTTTATTTAAATATTGACAATTTATTTAAATAAAAATATTAATAAACCAGTATATTAACCGGCTTATAAGGTTTTTAGATACCGCTAATGGCGTGTAAACTTAACCCTTTCTTCTCCCTTATAACTAATTCCTTAAGAGCAAAAACGACAAACCTTTACTATTAATCAAGACACCGCAGGATTTAGAAGGCGCTGAAACCTGTTGCTTAGGCCAAACATTAGATTAGGTTATACATGTAAAACACAAGAAAGCATATTGTAACTGATTAGCTACTAAAGAGTAATTATTAAACCAAATATTCAATTTACATAACGGAAATGATAACTACTTTATGACACCCTTAAATAATAAAAAATTCAAAAAATAAAAATACATAAAATAAAATAAAAAATCAAGCTGATACTTTTCAAATCTTAAAAAAATTATTATTTTTTTTAAATTCATGAAATATCTACTTTTGGAAATTGTTAGCGTTTTGACAATTACAAGGCGGCGTACGAAATGTTCAAACATCTGTTTTGGCAATAATAGTTTAGGTTAATGATTAATTAATTATTAATCATTAATGGGTTTTATGTTGGCAGAAATGACAGCAGTTCGTGAATATTGTCTGAGGGTAGATTGTATGTCGATTTTACTTCCTGTAGGGTTAAGGAGTACATTGATGTGCAAAGGTGCTTCAAGTGCTGTCGTTTTGGTCACAGGGCCAAATTCTGTAAGTATGCGTCAGTCTGCGTGCATTGTGGCGCGCAGAAAGCCGAGGCTCCATCATGCGTTAACTGTAAAAGGTTGCGCAAAGAGTGCAAGCATTCGGTCAACAGTAAGGACTGTGACTGTTACTTACGTGCGGTAGAATTGTATTTCAATTCCTCGGATAGTTAGTATCCTTCTTTGGGGCATTGTGTTTGCACACAGTTAGGATAGTTGTTGCTGGAGTCTCGGTGTTGTTTTTCAACACCGCTCATTGTAGTTGGGCGATCTGCCAGGTCGTTTAGTTGTTCTTTCAAAGATGATCCACCTCATTTCTGATGCGGAAGGCTGTATTTTTCTTACTGCGAAGCCAAATCGCTTCTTTGGCAGTTTTATTTCTCGACCGCGGGTTTCTGTTGGTGTTGCTCTGCTTGCAGAGTCGATTCCGCATTGGACATGGCGGTAGGTTTTTCAGTCCCAGACTTGTCTGGGTAGCGGCATTTTCTCGATGGTGTCGGCCTGGCAGAGTGTAGGTATCCTAGCGGCTTACGCTGCTGTATAATTACTGACTAGCCCGTGGCTTCTCGTACCTGTGTTGGCGCTTGCGGGGCCTTGTCCCGTAGGACTCTCGGGTGACTAGGGCACCGCCCAGGCAGTTTAACTGGCCAGAGGTAGGCGCTTAGGCACCGGCCTCGGTTAGATTAGTTTCAATGGAGGTTGTGCTCGGAGGGTTCGCTCCCCGTGCACGATTTACTAACTTTAGCATGGCGATTTGTCTGATCGGAGTGCACACCTAATGGGGGTGATGGGTGAAATTGGTTGCGATCGACCAGGGTGTTATCCGAGAGGCCCTCCTAACCGGAGCTGTAGTGGGAGATTAGAGGTTATACTCAGCACCCGACGGACCGAACTTTAGGACCTCTGGGACTAGGTTTATAGTTGTGACTGTGCTCCAATCGCTTAAATTCTTACGATCCGTTGCGGTGACTGAATCTGCTGATAGATATGCTGTCGTGGCATTCTTGATGCATCTATGCACTAGGGGCGTAGTATAGTTAGGCTGATTGTGGTAGGCGCGGGGTCTTCTTCTCCGCGAGTCAGCCTTTTGCTTAGTTCCTGAGGGCAACGTGGTAGCGTTAGGTGTCAGCTGTCTTCTTCGGAAGGCAGAACTCAATACTATCTCTCGTGACGAATTACCGATGTAGATGTCCCTCGGGGCATCTGCATCGGTGGCATCTTCCCGTGGCCGGGCTGTACACTGTGGAATGTGTTACAGTTTGAGGGCAAGAATATGTCCTCCGTTAAAGCCATTAACGGCAAGGAACGGGGGGCTGGTGTAGCGACCTGACACGCTACGAGGCGGGATCTTCTCCCCTCGGGGGGGGAATCGAGTTCGTGAATATTAGTTTCTTCTCTTTCCTAGTGCGTTGTGTCTCCAAGTGGACAAAGGAAGACTGACTGTTGAATTGCGCCCCAGATTATATTTTGTAATGAAACGAAAAGCGTGCTGCTTACACAAAGACGGTTTCGTGTACATTTTCAAACTAGGTGATCGCTCTCATTTAAAACAATACGTAGACTTTACGAAAAATTTAATATTGACGGTTTACTATTTGAGAACAAGCGCGAACGGCCTGCCGATGTTCCTTCTCCAAATAATGTGGAAGCTGTCAGAGCAGCTTTGCCGAGGAGCCCGAGGAAACCAACAAGAAAAGCAACAGCACAATTTCGGATTTCTAGGCGATCTGTGCAGCGAATTTTAAAAATTGATTTAAACTTGTATTCGTACAAAATAACAGTGTTACCTAAATTAACGGTCGACAACAAACATCAAACAATGACATTCGCTGAACGAACTGTGAACCGAGACGGAATTGTTGAATGATGTTTGGTTTTCAGATGAGGCACTTTTTCACATAGACGGAATTGTTAATAAATAAAATGTGTGTTTTTGAACTCCTGAAAATCCACACTGGTCTCCGAACAGCCCTGATTTGAATCCGTGTGATTATTTTCTTTGGGAATTTCTAAAGGAAAAGCATTTTCCTAAACATCCACGTACAGTGATGGAACTACAAGTGCTAATCATCGAAGCGTACAACGAGATAATCGAGGATGTGTCGTCGAGTTGTTCACAACATAGGAGTTCGTGTTGAAGAAGTTGCTAAACGTGATGGTGGTCATAATGAATACGTGATAAGCAGAACATAATCTCCAGGTATATAGTAAACACGCTGTATTTTATTTAATTTTCTGTATTGCGATTAAAATAAATATTTTTTTAACAAAACGAAATGTTGAATCATTTAGTGCACCACTCTGTAATAGAAATTTACTAATAACTGTTGTACTGGCATCAAAACGATTAAAAATCACCTTTAAAATCAGTTTTTATCCAGATTATAGTAAATATAATATATTTACTATAATATATGTAAAAAAATATAGAATATTCTATATTCTCTTTAATATAGAATAATTACTATTTAGAACCCCCCCCCCCCCGCCACAACTGCATTTAAATATTTTCGTAGAAGGACAAAATTTTCTTATCCATGTACGACCTGGTGAGAAATTAATCACTAGATAACCTTAAATGCCTGCTATTTCTACAACATGAAAAATATATTTAAAAAAATGAAGTGTCTAAAAGTTGATCGGTCACCCATTATTTTATTTAATTAAATACTGCATAATGATATTTAGAGCTTTATTTCCGTACCTTATTTTCTTTTTTGGTTTGATTTATTTACGTTTTTTTTAATTTTTGTAACTATTTTAATTATTTTATGATAAATTATACAACCAATTAAATTTTGTTTTGAAAACAATATAAATATAATAATAATAATAATGCATAAAAAATATGGAATAAAAATATATTCAAACAGTCATTATATTAAAAATGTATTTTCCCGATTAAATTATCAAGTCGACTTATTATCTAGCTATAATTACTCAAATTAATTATCTAGTTGAAATAACTAAGTAAAGAACTAAGTTATTTTACTTAAAACCTCATCTAAAAGGTAATTATAAAACTTTCCTACAAAAAAATGTTTTTTTTTTTGTCTTCAGTCATTTGACTGGTTTGATGCAGCTCTCCAAGATTCCCTATCTAATGCTAGTCGTCTCATTTCGGTATACCCCCTACATCCTACATCCCTAACAATTTGTTTTACATATTCCAAACGTTGCCTGCCTACACAATTTTTTCCTTCTATCAGTCCCTCCAATATTAAAGCGACTATTCCAGGATACCTTAATATGTGCCCTATAAGACTGTATCTTCTTTTAACTATATTTTTCCAAATGCTTCTTTCTTCATCGATTTGCCGCAACACCTCTTAATTTGTCACATTATCTACCCATTTGATTTTCAACATTCTCCTATAGCACCGCATTTCAAAAGCTTCTAATCTTTTCTTCTCAGATACTTCGATCGTCCAAGTCATTTCCATATAAAGCGACGCTACAAACATATACTTTCAAAAATCTTTTCCTGACGTTTAAATTAACTTTTGATGTAAACAAATTATATTTCTGATTGAGTACTCGTTTCGCCTGTGCTATTCGGTATTTTATGTCCCTCCTGCTTCGTCCATGTTTAATAATTCTACTTCCCAAAAAACAAAACTTCTTCTACCTCCATAATCTTTTCTCCTCCTATTTTCACATTCAGTGGTTCATCATCGTTATTTCTATTACATTTCATTACTTTCGTTTTGTTCTTGTTCAAAAAATTTAACATTTTATAAAAAATTAACTTTAAAAAAAACAGCATTTGCATAGTTTTCCTGTTTATGCTAAGAGTAAGTCACGGGAACCTGACGATTTCTAAAGGAAAAGAGTCGGTAAACCTGACATGTAGGAGGGAATCAAAACGGCTGTGACTATGCGTCTTTGCCACTTCATTAACAATGGAGCAGTGGATGCTATACACACCATAAAACCCACCGGTTTGGTCTAGTGATTAAACTAGTTATCGCAAATCAGTTCATTTCGAACTAGAACGTTCTAAGGTTCATTAACTGCCTTGTGAAGGCAGTTTATACGGATATAAATATTAAATTGTGGATACCGGTATTCTTTGATGGTTGGATCTCAAATTAACCACGTAAGGAATAGTCGGCCTGAGACTGAACAAGACTACACTTCATTTACATTCATACATATCATCCTCTGAAGTAATACCTTACGATGGTTCCGGAGGCTAAATAGACAAAGGGAGATATTTGCACACTGTACGTTCGTAGCGGATATGTATTTTAAAAATAGCGGTTCAGTTATGATTAAACAATCTGCCAACCCACCGGGTCGGTCTACTGGTAAACGCATCTTCCCAAATCGACTGATTTGGAAGTCGAGAGTTCCAGCGATCAAATCCTAGTAAAGGTACTTTTATACAGATTTGAATACTAGATCGTGGACACCGGTGTTCTTTGGTGGTTGGGTTTCAATTAACCGTACAGCTTAGAAATGGTTGAACTGAGACTGTACAAGACTACACTTCATTTACACTCATACATATCATCCTCTGAAGTAATACCTGAACGGTAATTCCCGGAGGCTAAACAGAAAAAAGAGAAAGCTATCATTCTGTCGGCATTTCAATATTCCACGTCAAGGTGCCGTTCATAGCCGCAATACGATAAAGTTGTGGAACAACAAATTTCCAAATTACTGCTTTGGTAACCTGTGTATCTCGTGACTATTCCTCCAAACTGACCGGCAGACGATGTTAAGGTGCCCTTATCGCTCAACCGAAAAGCACGCTGCAGTTCCTAGTCTATCCCGCAGCAGTAACAGAAGAATTCTATACATGGATTTTGTACTTTTATCCGTATACAATGATGTTGGTACAAGATCTAAGTGAACGTAATAAAGCAAATCGAGTTTTTTTTCGAATTTTATAAACTTATTTACCGACAAAATGGCCCTCTGCTAACGAGTACATTTAAAAAATAAAATCTGGAATTATTTTAGATTAAAAATACCAATCTTAGCGGCACAGTGATAGCATCTTCTTTTTTTTCGGCAATGTTCTTGTTTCGTTCGTAGTACATAACTAGGATATTTTATCACGCGCTACAATCATTACACATCATTTTCCCAGTAATATGTAATAGCCACCCGACTTAAAATACGTGCATATATATGTTTATTAAGTTTGATTTTACTTTCTTTTTTTTTTATACCTATTATTTCCATTATTTTAATTAACTTCATTTGCGTACCACTGACTATGATTTTTTAATAGTTGAGATGCAACTTGGTATTAAATGAACTTTCAATAATTACTTATTTTTTTCTTGTAAATAATTAAGCATTTATTAATTTTTTTTTTTTATTTTAATTTTATCCCAATAGTAAATAAGCTCAGGTTTTTTTCATTTCATCTAGATACGCAATCTAAAAATAATTAGTACGTACATATAAGATAATTTATGATTCGTGTAATATTAAAGATATATTTACACATTTCACTCTTTATTTTATTTAAACAATAAGACAAAATGTTGAAAATGATTGCTTCATATTTTATTACTCGTATTTTTATTATTATTTTTTTATCCAGAGTAATATTTCTTAGAAAATAGAAACTTCATCGAAATTTTTGCTCAAGGCGTTAAATTCATATTGAAGTAAGAATGTCCTTGTTCTGTCAGTTTATTTTCAGACGTATTGTGTAAGAACATTTTACTATGAATAGTACTGCAGTATTTTTTTTTCATTTTTATTTACGTTTGTCTCTTTTTTGTGTATCATTTACTGTATACATAGTATAAATATATTTCCAATATAAAAGTATAGAAATTTTATATTTCTTTTTATACATTTAGGAAAAATTGATAAAAAGCCAAATATTGCATAATATTAAACCAATATGTACGCATTAGTATGAAATCATGATTGAAAAAAAAAAACAAAACTGACCGAACAAAATAAGGTCAATTTTTCTGCTTGACCGATCGACTGTCGTTTCAGCTTTAAATGTTTGTATTGGAACGCTGGAACTAAATCTTGATCGATTAAATATAAAACATTTTGCAAGAAAATCGTTTGAATTGTGATATCTGTGGAAAATAAATATTTTGTTCTATTAAATTTATGTAGAACGCTCGCTGGTGTCATATATCACTCCTATATTTTTTACCGATAAAAATAATAAGTTTTAAATTTGGTTACTTTTTTTAAATATTCAATACACAGTTCGTTATTGAATACAATGTATGTGTGTAAACACTTTTTGTCTCGGATTTTTATAAGCATCGTTAGAGGATTACAAAAATACACGAATGGCCGTAATCAACTGACGGGTTCAACACAAAATGACTGTCAAAATTACAATTTTGTAATAATCATTACGTAATAACGGTATAAGCTATCGAGTCGTTTAAACGCACTAATGTAAGGTTTACTAAAATGCATAAAATAAATAATTATCAATTTTGTAAATCAATTATACATGAACCTTCAAAATGGCGGATAAATTAATTTTTTAATAATTGAAAAAAAAATAAATAAAAATGCCATAGAATCACCAAAACACGAGATAAATAAATTATATTAACTTGGGTAAGTAGAAGTTAAGAGATAACATCTTTGTTAGAAATGACTTAATAAATGAGAGAGCAGTAATAATAATAAAATATTCCTTAGGGAAAGTCTTTTATATATATTCAAGTACAACGGATTCCGGATAATAGGACCGCTTCCGAATCGGGTTCAAATGGCCCTATTAAAGGTTGCTCCTATTAAAGAAAAATTAGGAAATATACACAAATATAAAATTATTAACACGATTTAACTCAGAATTTTATTTTTAATACAGAATATAAGCCCGCGCTGAATAGAATATAATTCC
Source organism: Lycorma delicatula (assembly GCF_047948215.1). Lineage (NCBI taxonomy): Eukaryota > Metazoa > Arthropoda > Insecta > Hemiptera > Fulgoridae > Lycorma > Lycorma delicatula. The sequence continues at coordinate 12,443,967 of NC_134465.1, forward strand.
TAAGTAATAAGCCCTTATTGAGAGCGATTCAACGATGTATCATAAGTGGTACTTATTTTCATCTGTTCCAGAGTTATAGCAAAATAAAATTTTAATTTATGAAATATTTGGATCTTGTAAGGGGAAGACACATCGGTTTGAATCGGACTTTATCTTTTTTTTTTTAATCTAAATATATTGATTTATTAATAATTATTAACCTCTGATAGCAAAAAAATTTACGATAAATAATAATTCAATAATGACAATAAAAAAAAATGAAAAAATATCAGAAGTTATTAACGAAATAAAATTTTATGTACTTTTCATTTAAAAAAATGTATATATGTAATTTAATAGGAGTACAAGTAAGTCATGTGGTGTTCACATCAGATTATGCGTTTTTGTTTTCATTTTGTTGATGGTTACATTATAATAATTTAAAAAACATAGAATTAGGTAAATATAAGACATACAATTATTTAAAGAGTAATAAAGGGACTTTTACTCTATCCTAATATTTCATGCAAGCTTGTTGAATTAATAAGTGTATAAATGTAATAGAAATTACAAAGATGGACCACTGAATGTGAAAATAGGAGGAGAAAAGATTATGTATGTAGAAGAATTTTGTTATTTGGGAAGTAGAATTACTAAACATGCACGAAGCAGGAATGATATAAAATGCCGAATAGCAAAAGCGAAACAAGCTTTCTGTCAGAAATATAATTTGTTTACATCAAAAATTAATTTAAACGTCAGGAAAAGATTTTTGAAAGTATATGTTTGGAGCGTCGCTTTATATGGAAGTGAAACTTGGACGATCGGAGTACCTGAGAAGAAAAGATTAGAAGCTTTTGAAATGCGTTGCTATAGGAGAATGTTAAAAATCAGGCGGGTGGATAAAGTGATAAATGAAGAGGTGATGCGGTAAATAGATGAAGAAAGAAGCATTTGGAAAAATATATCATAAGAAGAGACAGACTTATAGGCCACATATTAAGGCATCCTGGAATAGTCGTTTTAATATTGGAGGGACAGGTAGAAGGAAAAAATTGAGTAGGCAGGCAACGTTTGGAATATGTAAAACAAATCGTTAGGGATGTAGAATGTAGGGGGTATACCGAAATGAAACGACTAGCACTAGATAGGGAATCTTGGAGAGTTGCATCAAACCAGTCAAATGACTGAAGACAAAAAAAAAGTGTATAAATATTTGTTGTTAATAACTAACATTTTAGGAATTGTGTAACTGTCCACTTTATTAAAGAATTGGAGGATCGTATCTCACTTTCAAATGAAATAAGTTAAATGAAGTGCAGCAAAAGATGTTTACATGTAATTTAATAGACGTAAAAGGAAGTCATGTGGGTCCACATCAAATTTTTTTTAATCATGTTTCTTTTTTGGATGTTATACATTACTGAACTTAAACTATTAATGTTAAATCATTAATCTTGTAACTTATTAAGATTAAGAAATCGAATAGATAATTATCACCAACTTTTACAATCACCTCTTTTAATTGTTCATTTTTCATCACTTTCAAGTGACCGCTGCGCCTTTATCAAGTTCAACCTTCTTCAATAAATGATTTCCTCGCCTTAATTTATTATCACTCATAATGTTAAACCTATAAAGCTCACAAAGTTTTTTTTGTAAATCTCAATAGTAAGTTATTTTTTGTAACAAAAAAAAAATTATTTAAGGGAGATTCTTATTTTTGGTAGGATCTTCTATCATAGTCCACACTGTAAATCGGTCACATATCACAACAATCACGTAGCTGCTACCTACTAAATAGACAACAACTAAGTATTACGCCATACTGAAAACAGCGCATACGTGACCCCGGTTCGTTGTCGCATACTTGACAATAATTTCGAAATAAATCTTACTTAAAAAAAAATCAAGTCTCGTAATTATTAGAATTATAAGTTTGACAACTTTCGTTGTGTATTTAATTATTTTTCTAGTTTTTTTAAATATTGAAAAAGTAGAATGAAACAGTGACAAATTTTGTTCGTTTATATGAAGGCAAGCCAGTACTTTGGGAATTTACCCCGCCTTCAATATAAGAATAAGCATAGAAAAAATGGTGCTATCGTAAAGCATACTTAATACCATGCATATAGCTGATACGAAAAGAAAAATAAAGAAGTTTTGAAAATTTTTCAATCACAAATAAATGAAACATTAATTATAGACAAACCACGCCTACGAGTTATATCAAGATGACTTGACGGTTGACTAATTTATTAGAAATGATAATAGTGTACATTTCAGCATATTTATTTAATAAAACTAAAGAATACCATTATATTTTATTTAAATATTCTGAATAAAATCCCCGACGGGGAGTCTTATTCTTTAAGACTTTGGGGGTTGGCGTCCCCACGGGCCTAGCCTCCGCAGCTTTTCTTCCCACTATACAATGAGCTGCGGAACACTTTACATTTTACACATATACTACACCAAGAACACTACATAAATTACAACATACACACATACACAATTACACAACAACAACCTACACTGATATTTCTTACATTTACACTCGGTGGTGTTGCGACATCTTACGAAACGCAACCGTAACCCAAGGTGGGAACAAATCGTGCCGATGGGTGAATGGCTCTACGTAGTGAGTCTCGAACGATGTCCTCTGGGCACCAGGGCGAACCCAGTTGTATTTAGCTCTAGCTCCAGTACGCGTGCGCTCTGCTGGAGTGGTCCATTTTTCGCCGGTACTCGTGGGACCAAAATTTCAGTTCCAATAATAAACACTATGATGGTTGGTGGTCCATCTGAAAAAACCACCATTTTAAGTCTTGCGAAGAGACCTCGATCAGCTTCGTCTGACGAGGATAAAAGTCCTACTGAACAGAATTTCTTAAAATCAAAATATAAAAATATCAGATTCGTTGTTCTCAAAAATAGTCAGGAAGGTGGCTCCCTTCAAAAGGTCTCACCGTTTTTAATAAACAAAACCATAACAGGTGCAAGTGGCTCCCCGAAGAATATCAGGAAATTACGCGACGGATCGATTCTGGTTGAAACATTCAACGATGAGCAGAGTCGATCTATCTTACGTCTCCGTAGTATGGGTGGCATAAATATAAGCGCAGAATGCCACAAAACGCTAAATACGAGCCGGGGTGTAATTTTTTGTAGAGACCTTCTGGATATAGATATCTCTGAAATAGTTGACGAGCTGTGCCACCAAGATGTTGTTGAGGTGAAACGTATAATGAAACGGCAGAACGGAACAGAAGAACCGACACCGTCTCTTATATTAACATTCAGTCTCCCTGTTCCACCAGAAAAGATCAAAGTGGGTTACCTCTCGGTTCGGGTACGACCATTCATACCCAACCCACGGCGATGTTTCAGATGCCAAGGTTTTGGTCATACTACAACATCTTGCACGAAAACTGAGATCTGTGCTCGATGTGGTAAAGAAGGTCACAACGACACTAACTGCGAAGAAAGTGAAAAATGTGCAAACTGCAGTGGTCCACATACAGCCCGCTCCCGAGATTGCCCAACTTTTAAAGAAGAAAAGGCAATTCTCAAAATCTGTACGGAGCAAAAACTATCTTTTCCGGCTGCACGTAGAGAATATAAAAAGATAAACAACTCACGGAACCTGGTTAAACCAGACGTATCTTTTGCCACCGCTACAACTAAACAAATTCCTACAAATGCTAATAATCAGCAGTGCGGATCCTGCAATGAGCTTAAAAAACTTGTTCAGATGCTATCTGATCAAGTAGCTTCACTTACAGCCACTATCTCAGAGCTGACAAAAATGAATAAAAAGTCCTCCATCGCAGCTAGTGAATCAAACAGTATGATACATACGAAAGTTCCTATTCCCAAAATCGTACCGCCACGAATAGCGACTATCACAGCTGGCAGTAAGCCACCTAATAAGCTCCCCATAAAGGGAACCCACGTAACTATCTCTTCTGGGATGTCAACTACAGCATCCCATTCAAATAAATCTCCTCCACCATCTCCTCATATACTGGAGGATATGGTTGAAGAACCACCCGACCCTAGGGCATCGGAGTTCTTTAAAATAAAAAATTCAAAAAAGAAAAACCGAATCACGTACAACTAATTTTTATTTAGTTTCCGAAATTTATTTTTTTTATTTGCTTTTTACACTTATGAACATTATTCAGTGGAATGTTAGAGGTATTCGGTCCCGCATTGAAGATATTAGAGTACTGGCGCACACACATGATCCACTAATCATGTGTTTCCAGGAAACTCACCTCCTACAACATGACCGAATTACATTTAGAGGATACTTCTGCGAGAGATACGACTGCCTAGTAGACAGTAGGGAGAGTGGTGGAGTAGCGATTTTCATGAAGAATGGGGTGTCAGCTACAAGAATTCAACTAACCACTGTCATTCCTGCTATTGCAGTAAAGGTCACTATTCCCTTCAAATTGCATATCTGCAATCTGTATCTCTCACCGAACACTGTGTTCAGTGCTTTAGACGTCTCAAATCTCCTTACACAAATACCATCTCCATCGTTAATAGTAGGAGACTTCAATGCCCATCATATTTCCTGGGGCTCAACCTTCTGCTCCACTCGAGGAAATATGATAAACAGATTGAGACAAGATTTTGACCTTTGCCTACTGAATAATGGATCACACACATTTATGTCCTTATCAACTGGTGCTGTATCTAACCTTGATCTTTCCATATGCTCACCGAATGTACTCCCTCATTTTAATTGGTCGATTTGTGATGACTATCACGGCAGTGATCATAGACCAATTATTATTAGTTTCGGTGTAGACTGCGAGATTAAAAGAATGCCACGGAGATGGATTGTTGAAAAGGCAGATTGGAACGGATACTGTAAAGCATTCCAATCTCAGTATGACGATGGAGCGAACATCCTCGACCAATATTCTTCTTTTACGTCCATGATACTTAAGAATGCCAACAGGTATATCCCACAAACATCGGGTAATCCTAGACGTCCTTTCGTTCCATGGTGGAACGATGAATGCAAAATTGCTATTAGGAATCGACGGCAGGCACTACGTAAATTTAATCGTAGGCCCACAACAGAACATCTAAATTTATACCGCAGGGCTAGAGCGGTGTGCCGTCGAGTATTCTTGGACGCTAAGAGGAATTCATGGACGAAATACGTGAGCACTATCTCACGCACTACTTCCACGTCTACTGTATGGAAGAAAATTCGTGCAATCTTCGGATCACCGAAACAATCTATTCTTGGTCTTATTGATGATGGAGAACTCCTTTCATCATCCTCGGAAGTGGCAAATAGTCTAGCAAAATCTTTCCGCTCGGTGTCTCTCACCTCATCATATAATAACGATTTTCAACGGTACAAGATACAAATGGAGGTGTTGTCGTTAAACATTGGTGATTCGGTTGGTGAATTAAACACTCCATTCGTATTTAAAGAATTGTTACATGCACTTAAAAATTCACGGGACACTTCCCCTGGACCGGACAACATTCGCCTTTCCATGCTTTCACACCTTCCTAATTCGGCACTACAACAACTTTTGAATATTTTCAACGGCTTATTCTCCGAACAAGTCTTCCCACCCGGCTGGTCAGAAGCATTTATTATACCAGTACTAAAACCTGGTAAAGACCAGAAGAACCCCTCAAGCTATCGCCCTATTTCATTAACAAGCGTTTTGTGTAAAATAATGGAGAGAATGGTAAACCGCAGACTTACATGGTACTTGGAGAAACATGGCTTTCTATCTCCAGAACAGTGTGGTTTTCGACAAGGACGATCTTCCATTGACCATTTAGTGTCACTAGAAACAGCCATACAAAACGCTTTCCTCAATCGGCAACACCTCGTCGCTATCTTCTTTGATATAAAAAAGGCGTATGATACAGCCTGGCGACGTGGTATTCTTAACACTCTCCAAAAATGGGGAATCAAGGGCAATATGCTTGCTTTTATCCGGGGATTCATAAATCACCGAACGGCTCGTGTTCGTGTAGATGATTCGCTCTCAGATAGTGTCATCTTAGAGAATGGAGTGTCCCAAGGTAGTGTATTAAGTGCCACCTTATTTTCTGTAGCCATAAATGATATTACCAAATGTGTTCAGGCTCCTGTCTCATGCTCTCTATTCGCTGACGACTTTGCTATCTACATTGCAAGCCGTTCGGCACCCACAGCAGAGAGACTACTGCAGAACACTATATATCACCTTGAAGCTTGGTCCAGGATTACTGGTTTCACATTTTCATCCGAAAAAACAAAATGTGTAGTTTTTTCTCGGCTACGAAACCCTTCTATTCCGCAAATTTTTCTGAACGGTGAGACTATTACTATCTCTAATTACGTTAAGTTTTTAGGTTTAATTTTTGATAGTCGTCTTACTTGGGTCAAACATTTAAAAGAATTGAAAACAAAATGTTCCAAAATTTTAGATATGATGCGAGTCCTTACTAACACCAAGTGGGGAGCCGATAGATCATGTATGATACATTTTTACTATTCCTTTGTTCGCTCCCGTTTAGATTACGGTTGTGTGGCCTACTCATCAGCTCGTCAAACCGTGCTTAAAATGCTGGATAGTGTACATCATGCTTTCCTTCGGCTTGCTACAGGCGCGTTTAGATCAAGTCCTGTCGCAAGCTTACTTGTAGACTGTGGTGAACCATCACTTTGGGATAGACGAGACCAGCTCTTATTATCTTATTTTGCTCGTCTCAGAGGACAGCCAAATCACCCGGTTCTTGAGTCAGTCCTTAAAAATCCTAATCTAGGAAAGTATGAGGATCATCCACGACGTACTGCACCTGTAGGTATCCGTACCTGGCGTCTGCTGCAGCATATAAATGTTGACACACCGTCATTCTTTCCTATGTACCCTTGCTCATATCCTCCATGGGGAATAAACCTCATAAATTTTAATTTTGACCTGACTACATGTAATAAACAATCAACACCATCTATCGTCTTTCAGCAGATGTTTCAGTGTGTTCTCTCCAAGGCGAAACCAGACGCGGTTGTATACACTGATGGATCGAAACAAAACGATACGGTTGGGTGTGCTTTTGTTGTCAATGAGAGAACTTATATGTTTGGTCTCCCCAGTATTACGAGTGTGTTTACCGCTGAACTATATGCTATAAATAAGGCTCTAAACATCATTAACCCTAAATATAGAAAAATTCTTATTTGCAGTGACTCGTGTAGTGCTCTCCAAGCCTTAAAGAACTTTTATTCCAAACATCCTATCGTCATTGAAATTTACAACGCAATCGCTGAGTTGAATAATCGCAACACAGAATTAAGTTTTTGCTGGGTCCCTAGCCACGTAGGGATTCCAGGTAATGAACATGCAGATTCCGCTGCCAAAGAAGCATGTAACCAGCCTCCTTTCACCACCCGAGTTGCTACTTCTGATTTCATTAACTATGTAAAACAATTATTAAGAACAAGGTGGCAAGGTGATTGGACAGCTACTGTTGATAATAAACTCCGTCAGATTAAAAATTCTGTGTTACCATGGAACTCCTCATACAGAAAACCCCGGCGTGAGGAAGTAGTACTCTGTCGATTGCGGATAGGACACACGAGAGTCACACACGAGTACCTGTTTACAAGAGGACAACCACCTCTATGCGCAAGATGCAACTGCCGCGTGACTGTGCGCCACATACTCGTGGACTGCATATGTTATGCGGCATTGCGTCGTAAATTTAAAATTCCTAGTAACATCCGTGGTATCTTGCGTGACGATAAGGAGGTTTTAAACCGCATGTTTATATTTTTACGTAGTATAGGGTTAATGCAAAAAATTTAATAACTATGTATTCTTTAGTAATTGTATGTATTGTCCTATGTATTGTTTTGTTATCCGAGTAGGGAGCCTTTTACACTCCCTATTGGATTTTTTTGTTTTTTTTTTGTATGTTTTTTAAATTCTTCTGTGATATTAGTTATAAGATTTTTGTGATATTAGTTTTAAGTTTTATCTCCTTTTTTAGTTTTAAGTTTTATTTATTTTTAATGATAGTTTTTAACATAGTTTTAAGTTTTATTTATTTTTAATGTGATAGTTTTTAACAGAGTTTTAAGTTACATATTAGTGTTTTTGTTATCCGAGAATGGGCCTTTTACTCCCATTCCGGAGTTTGTTTCTGTGATAGTAGTTTTAAGTTTTAATTTTATCTAAAAACCTAAAATTATTTTTATTTATTTATTTATGTATTTATTTATCTATTTATTTATTTTCCGGGCGATGATAACGTTCAACCGTTTTTCGCCCTTAAAAAAAAAAAAAAAAAAAAAATGAATAAAATTTTTATTTTACTATTTATAGGCATAACAGAAAAACTAATCGTATTATTTTATAATTTATTAAAGCGATTTGAATAAAATCCTCATTAGAAGAGAAATAAAGTCATTAAGGGTTTGTATGATGTACAAATGACGATGGTAGTTAAGAGCCTCGTTTTGCTTATAATAAATGAATTAAATGTATATATTCGTATATACAAAGAAATAATGAGTACAACGTTTTTATTATCTAGTAGATTCTTTTTTCAATATTACATTATGATAGAATTTTAAATATACATAGAATTAATGTTAAAAATAACTTGCTGCCATATTTTTAATTTATTTTTGTTCATCACTGTCATAAAGATAAAATTAAAAAAAAAGATATTATACAATCAATACTTTATATATACAAGTGTATATATATTATCGTGCGTGTTTCACGGTAAAACTTAGTGAAGTTTTATAAACTTTTTTTTAAGACGGAAAAGATATTCAACAAATCATATTAAAAAACTTGACTAGAAATAACATGACTTCAGAAAAGTAATATCCATGCATAAAACACACACACACACACACACACAGAGAGAGAGACACACGCGCGCGCGAAAATTTACTTTAAAAATACTAGGCTCTAGTTGAAGGTAGATTATATTATTTTTATAAAACTTAACCGAAAAATGTAATCGATTATTACATAGTAATATATTTATAGTTTATTATTAAATAATCTCACATTTGTTAGTCTAGCACAAACTTCTTCAGTGATAACATGGCTTTACGTAACACTATTAGCTATTAATTTAAAAATATAAATTTTTCCATCGATAAACCTAACCAATTTATGTAATAAAACGTTTTGAATGAATTTCAAAAAAATTTATTACACATTTGGATTCGGTTTGTCTACGGAATAATTTATATTTTTAAATAAATACAAAACCAAACGTTATGTTAAAATACATGCCGAAATACCGTACAGTTATTTGCATTATTAAAAAAAAAAATTGTATTAATTTAACAAATAATTTTGAAAAAAAGTGTAACTATGTGGCTGACTGCACTATATGTTCATTCATACATATGAACAAGAATTTATCTGAATGTAACAGAGAACGACCACAGAATTTATCTAATTTCATTAAAATATTTGTTAATAACGCAATGATGTGTATGTATTAAAAATACATATTAATAATACAATACTGTAGAAGTTAAATCGAAAAAACAATGGGAAAAATTCCTTTTTTTTTAAGTATTATTTTATTACTTTCCAGTCTAGCGCTATACCTGTAGAAAGGAAAGTATTGTAATCGGTCCAATTTGGGCGTATGCGATTTTCACTGATCTTGACTTTTTTGACACCTAAGGAACTCAAAAAACCAATGGAAATTTTCCGGATATTCGTATGTAAGTGTGTGTGTGTTTGGTGTTGCACTCTAAATCACCTTATATCTTCAGAAATACTGGACCAATTTTGACCCAAGATTTTATGGGGCATTCATGCCATTATATTTTCAACTTAAAAGGTCAAGAGAGTGAGGTGAGGCTGTAGAGCAAGTTCACCTTCAGTATCTCAAGATTTTTCCTGATTAAGGTCTTATTTTCTTAGGAACATTTGTTAACAATTAAAAAATAATATTTTCAATTTTTTTTGTAAAATCGCACTCCCACCTTAAAAATGCTCTAAATAAACTAGCGGCTAAATGGGTATACTACATCAATAGTAACCCCCATCACCACAAAGAGCGCTGGTGTACCACTGAAGTACAGCTGTTGTAGTCGTCCGCAATATTTTGACGTCACAGGTGAGCGGTATAATTAAATAAATGAATAATATTTAAAGTGTAAAAATATATTTAAAGTATCCGTTAGTACCGCCACACCCGGGCGATTGAAATACGATATGCGCATGCGCTTTAATTAGAATCACTGAATTAAATAAACGAAAAAATATTATATTTATATAAATTGATAAATATTTTTAATTAAGCTGTATGTGTATGTGTGCGTAAGCCGTGCATCAGAAAAAAGCTGCGAGACGGAAAAGACTATAACTGTGTTGCCATCTTTTTTGAAGAAAAATTTGTTAGCAAGTAACAACGTAAGGTATAAAAATACCAAGTTCATATGTCCAAGATGGGCCGTTAACAGAGGTCAAATAGTAATTAATGGTCTTACACCAGAAAATCTCATAAACCGGTTGGGATACAACAATGAGAACTGGGAATGGTTCCGCAGGTTCGCCGGGGAGGTCCTGCGGGCCAAAGAGGATGAAGACAGAAGAATGGGAGTATAAACAGTAGGGTAGGGCGGACAGTCACTCTATGGAGGGCCTGTACGCCTTGGTGTGCGGGTACCTGAGAAGGGGGTGAACTCCAGGGGAGTTTGAGTTTGGGTTAAAATAAAAGACCAAGTCCCGGTCGGCGGGGTCGTCCCTGCGGGAGCCTAGGCTCTTTGTGGGGTCGGCGCTGTCGATTAGAGGCCAAAGGCGTAAAGACCGAGTCCCGGTTCCCTGCTGAGGCGCTGGGGGACGGCATAGCCGGACCTTGGCTCTAAAACGGGGGATTAGAGGCAGGCAATGTAAAACAAAAGATCCGAGACCGGGGAGGCCAACCTGCCGTGCCGGACGTATAGCCGGCGGGTGGGGGACGCCTCCTTTGAGAGTAAAAGGACACTCTCCCCGACTGAGTATACTTAATTGGATATCCGGTCGGGGAGAGTAGAGAAAAAAATAAAATAAATAAAAAAATAAATAAATAAATAAAGATATAATACATTCACTAATTATTTTTTTTTTTTTTAGTCTAAACTCCGAGAAACCGAATTATATAGCCGTTCGTAGTACTAGTTTTACTTTAGTTAAATCGTAGAAAATATTATAAAGTGTGGTACAATCGCTTCATATATAGGATTAGAAATTTATTAATCTTTACTATACACTACATACTAAAAAAATTATGTAAATATCAACATTCAAAAATAATAATAAATCAAATTATACGCAACAAAATTAATACATAGCGTTCCTGTAAATGACAATAAATATTATTTAATAAAAATTACTATGTCTATAAACTCAAAAACGATTAGCCGTAGCATGTTGAAATTTTGGATTTAAAACTGTTGTAACATCTAGTTGTACACGTCACCTTTTGATTGCAATCAGCTGAACCAAAAGTGCGTCCAAAAATGCCCAAATTCCAAAAACAATTTGGATCTTGGACTTTTACTTATCTGCAGTAATAAGCCCACATTGAGAGCTTTTTAACGACAAATATGTAGAAATTATTTTCATTGGTTCCAGAGTTATAGCCAAATAAAATTTAATTAATGAAATATTTGGATCTCAGGGGAAGGCACATCGGTTCAAATCAGACGTCATCTCCTATTTTTTAATTTAAATATATTGATTTATTAATAATTATTAATCTCTCACTGAAAAAAAATTTACAATGAATAATAATAATTTAGTAATAAAAAAATAAATGATAAAATATCAGAAGTTTTTAATGAAATAAAATTTTATGTTTTTGCATTTAAAAAAGAAAATGTGTAAATGTAATTTAATAAGCGTACAAGGATGTCATGTGTTGTCCACATCAGATTTTTTTTTTTTTAAGTCGGCATTAAACCATTTATTACTGATAATAATTATTACTTTCCTGGGATCATATATAATCACATATCATATCATATCACTCGTCTCAACATCACGGACTGGAGTCCGGAACAGAGCCCAGCAGAGATGCGTCCTGAAGAGCAGCCATAGCAGAAGCGGATGAAGAGCTTCTACACAACCTCTCCTTTTTAAAACTTACAAGTAGAGTAAAATAACCCAGCAATTGCGACTCTCCGGAAAAGGGGACGCATTGCTCCCTCCTTATAGCTAGTGCCCCGTTGTGGCGTATTCCTGCTAGCCTATTAAGAGTTAGCACCGAAAGGACTTCAGTGGACGGTCTTACGGGGACTTCAGTGGACGGGGAATTACGTCGGGAGGACAGGCTTTATAAGCCTAGCCTTCCGCGGTCGGCCCATGAAATGGGTTCGATAACGCTGGTTCAACAACGGATTGGAATGCAATTAAATCCGTCTTAAATTCACTAAAATAATAATACACAAAACCTGAAAAAATTAGATCCGAGATATAAAATAACCCTTTTAAAAACCAAGCCCGATTAGAATCATCCAGCAACAAGGGACTCTGTCCAGGTTCTGCGATAAAGTAGGGAGTAATAAACTCCCGCCAACTTTGCATTCCATTCCATTCCATTCCATATCATATCATAATATCTCTATTATGTTGCAGGAAGGTAAGTACAGCAATCAGTCAAAAAATGGGTTATTGGTTTTTTTTGCATTTCTCGACGTTTCATGACCCAGGAATCCCCAAAAACAAAAAAAAATCCCTTTCGGCACGCCGGAAGAGGTATATTTCAACTTTGCTAAATAGAGGTTAAAAAAGATTTCAACCTAAAATTAGGAAAACTTTAAATTTACTTAATACCACAACGGTTGCATGTGAAAAAAAGATTCACATGTTTAGTATACGACAAGCCCGCCTTCTTACAATTCCAGCAAAATTTTGGTCATTCCTTGCCGTAAAGGTTGGTCATATCAAAAATTGTTACAGATAAAGGTTTTAGGTAATGTTTGGAGGATTAATGATCAATTTAAACCGATTCGATACTGTGCCAATTAAGGGAGGTATGATATTTTTTGTCTTCGAAACCCCATTTTTCAACCCCCTAGGTCAATGGTTGGTGATATCAAAAAACTTTACTGAAATAAGTTTTAGACCCTTATTCAAAGAATAGTAGGAACTTTAAACGAATTCGATATTTTAATAATAAGAAAGTTACAGTTATTTTATTTTTTTCGAAAAAGCCATCCCATTTCCATTCCTATGATCCGGTTTTAGCCGTTAACAAACTCAACCTAGATTTTCGAACGAGTTACTTTTAAGCAACAATTTGAAAGCGATTGGTGCAAAATTACGGCAGTTCTAGTGTCTACAAGAAACTGAAATATATATATATTTTTTTTAATTACGATTAAAATATAAATTTAGAAAAGTATTGGATATTTTTAACTTTTTCATGAATAAAAATAATCGAGATGTCATCAAATTTTTTCAGAGGTGAACAGGCGTGATCTTGGGCCGATACGCACAACGGCATAACACCTCTGCGCCACTGTCTGACAGTGCAATGGCGACAGTTCAGCAGAAAGCACATAATTTTTAGGCGAAGTTTACAGTTAGGAATTTCAAAGACAACTATTCAAAATGTGTTGCACAAGCGTTTACTCCTTTTCACTTACTTGGGTTTCCCGCAATCGGTATATCCGTTTCTCTCCGGGAACGGTACCTTTCGGGCGAGTTTGGGCTAGGTTTCGTTTGGTAGATTCGGGTCAATGCCCGGATTGTAGGACTGATACAGTGGATCACGTCTGTAATGTATGTCCCCGATACGAGGTCGAACGTTCACAAGCTGTTAGGGAACTTGAGAGAATACATTACTTTCTGAATCTCCGTATTAACTGGATGATTCGCGAACTGAAAGGACGCTGTTTTCTTCGCGCCATTGCGGTGTGTAGGTCTGCAGAGGGAGTTTAATCAAGGTATTTGATCACTGTAGGATCCCGCGTGGCTAGAGTTCCGGTCTAGGTATCGGATTGGTTGGAAGTAGGCGCATTGGTATCGTGCCACGGATATATTGGTACTGTTTGTGATTCGATTTGGGGCTCACACTGGCGGGTGTGGCCGCACTGCCGGGGTATGGTAGCCCGTTCGACCAGGGGCCTGGCTTCGTTCCGCCGGTGGCCGTCCCTGGACTGTGACTTGGTAATGCCGCGCGAGACTCCATGATGGGACCGGGTGGGAATGTTGGGTTTGTCCCCGGCTCCTGCACAGACCGGAGTCCCTTGTTAGGTGACCTAATTCGGTCGACTTATTGGGTGTAGATCTGGAATTTCTATGTTGCGTAAAACATAATTCTGATTGGTATAAGTGTAGCACTCGTTCGTTTTCTGAGGCATTCGCAGTTACGAATGGTGTTATCAAATTTAGACTAGCCGCGGTGTCCGCGGTCTCGGTTAGTTAGTTAGAGGGAATCATGTTAGGCTGAATGTGAAGATGTCCGTTTGAGGCCTACGTGAAGGCAAACTTTGATTTGTATTTTACTGATGCAAATCTCTGTCTAGGCCTTTACATCTGTGGCATCCCGACCGAGGTCTGGCTGATGACTGTGAGATGTAATCAGTTAGGGGATCTAAAGACGACCTCCGGTAATGCCCCTCAGGGCTCGGAACGGAGGGAGTGGTGGGGCGACCGGTAACATCACAAGGCTGATGTCTTCCCCTACGGGATTGGAATGTACGTTCTCCCTCAATTTGGCCAAACTGAACAAGAAATAACTTGCTGTAATATTTAATGTTTAATGTGCGTCCCCACACTTAAGCCTAGGCGTTCGACGTGCTCTCAAAAAAAGATTATCGTTGGATTGGTGGGGCCGGTCCTATGCTTTGACCTCCGAGAAACCCACATTTGACACCCCTAGACTTTTTTCTATGGGGATACGTTAAAAACATTGCCTACAGTGAAAAAACCAGGGATGTACAACATTTAAGACAACTGATTACCGCTGCTATTCCCGAAATATGCCTGCGATGATCCAACCGATCTGTGTAAAAGTCGATTAAAGGGTAGACGTTTATAGAGCAACCAATGAAACTCATTTGAAACGTTCTAAGGTATGTAAAAAAACTTTTTGAGTTGTGAATTTTTAAAAAAAAATACTCGTTTGATTATCTTTTAGTAGTTTCTGAGATACGATTTTTTTTAAATTGCTGCAAACTTCTTCGATGACTCTGTATAAGAATAAATAACCAAAGCCAGGTAAATATAAAAACTTAGTTTTTTCAACATGGAACTAACTTTTAATAATTAAAATACAATTTTTTTTTAGTTTATTAATTTACCACATAAACTTTGAGCTTTTTCGTAGGAATATGAACAAAAATATTTTTAGGGTATGAAAATTTACATATCTGATTGGGATTCAAACATGGTACAATCCGGAATGAAAGACTGAGACGCTATCACTGAGCCGCATAATTCACCAAAGAAAAATTATTAAATATTAGTTTGTTTTTCTTTTAAATCACTTTTATTATTTGCTTTTAATTTTATTTTACATAATATTATTACATTTCAAAATCAGTTATTTTCATTTATTAGTCAAACTGTAATTGATTAGTATAAATCAATGGATTGGAGGATGAAAATCCGTTAACGGGAAAAAAATTAGAACATGTAAAATGTTTATAATCTGAAGAAGTAGAATTAATTACAACAAATATTAAAAGTGTAGCGCAGAATAGAAATGAATAATGAAGTGCATAAAACCAGTTATTCCTATAACTTTTTAACGAAAAACAAGTTTTACCGTAAATAATGAAGCCTAAAAGTAGAGCAACTCAAACAGTCATTTTATCTCTTTTGACTGCAATTTCGATGATAAATAATAGTAATAATAACAAAAATGAAATCGATTTTAACAAATTATTGGAGAGAGAGAGAGAGAAACAGAGATATCATAAAGTGTGAAAGTAAAATTTGAAAATTTTCTCCCGTTTTACTCGTAAACGTTCAACCTACCGTTATTATCGTTAAGCATCATCCGGCTTAAGTTTGTCGAGCGCATGACATTTTAATTCTCATTTCCCTAATGCTTTCCGTTCAACTACAAAAACATAAAATCCAATATTACGACGTTCAATTCCAACATTTTAATAACATATAGCCGTTTTTATATCAAACTGAAAATAAAAATTACCTAAATTAATATTTAAAAAAAAAAAAACATTTCCTTGAAAACATATTTATGTCTTTTTTTAAAAATAATAATATACATCTGATTTTTTATGAAGTTGATTTTAATGACTGCTGTAATCAATAGGAAAATTTTTATATATGTTTATAAATTATATCTGAACTTAATTTTTCATTATTGTACATTTTTACTTCGTTGTACGAAGTAAAGGAAGTATAGTGATCGCTAAAAATTTCGGTTTTCATATTTCAACGAAAATATCCATATTGACCATTCCTGAATCCATTTTGAGTAGTTTCGGCGTGACGTCTGTACGTACGAACGTATGTATGTCCGTACGTATGAATCTCGCTTAACTCAAAAACGATTAGCCGTACGATGTTGAAATTTCAGATTTATAATTGTTATAACATCTAATTGTGCACCTTCCTTTTTGATTGCGATCGACTTGACCGAAAATGTCCAAAAAAAGCCCAAAATCCCAAAAAAATTTTGATTTTGGACTTTTTCATAATTTGAAAAGTAAGCTCTCATTGAGAGCTTTTCAATGATATATAAATGGTACTTATTTTCGTTGATTCCAGAATTATAGCCAAGTAAAACTTTAATTAATGAACTTTTCTATCTTACAAGGGGAAGGCAATCGGTTCAAATCCGACTTCAATTCCGACTTTTTTTTTAATTTAAATAAATTGATTTATTAATAATTATTAACTTCTGATTGTAAAACAAATGTTTACAATAAATAATAATTCAATAATACGAGCAGTAAAAAAAAATATGAAAAAAAAATCAGAAGTTATTAGTGAAATAAAATTTAATGTACTTTCATAAATGTAAAGTCAGATAGTGTCTACATCAGATTATTTTTAAGGAAGGTCTCAAAGTTATCGCTGTTATCTTTTAATAAAATGATATTAACTTCATCATTTGAAACCCCCCGGGTTAGTCTAGCGGTTAAATTTGTCGTCGTAAAATCAGCTGATTTTCGAAGTCGAGAGTTCAAAGGTTCGAGTCCTTGTTAAGGACTTGCTTTTATATGGATTTGAATAATAGACTGTCGATACCGGTGTTCTTTGGCGGTTGGGTTTCAATTAACCACGTTGAGAAGGCAATAGTAAACCAACCGTAAAACCTCCCAGGAAAATTTCAAGGAATTGTAATAGACAAAGGTCAAACACGACTGAAAAGTTACATTTATTTATTTCGAATATATTATAAGATTATAACTTTCCTCCTTATACCATTAAAATAAATATAAAAATTTTAAGACTACGCGTACAAAAACGAAAATTGACGTCCATAATTTACTTAAGAAAAAAGTCTGTAAAATCCGGCAAAGAGTTGCATAGTTTTCCTGAAAAGTTATTATAATTATTACATAGGAGGAAAATTAAATAGAACATTAATAAAGTTTTTATGTATGGAAGTAAAGAATTATGTAAAAAAAAAATTCTGCTCATTTGATAAAATTAAAAAAAACGTTACTCTGAGTTCCCAGAGTAATTTGAGCAAGATTAGCGCATTAATACAATAATTAGCTAATTTGAACAAAATTAGCGTACTAATTTTGTTCAAATGAGTACAAGAATATGACTTTTGAGTCCAACAAAAAAAAAGAAAAGAAAATAGTATTTTTGTACCATTCCTTTGAATAAGATTATAAAAAAGTTACTTAGCTACCTAAAGGGCATTTATGTGAAAAACCTTTACCTAGCTTCAGAGAAGTAAAATTGTGTTATAGGAAACCATAAGATCTGTATATCTCGGTCCTCTTGACAGACTGATTAAATTTTTTTTTTTATGACGATTAATTCACCATATAAGCTCAAAGCTTGTGAATGGGAATATGAAATGGAATTTTGTAGCGTATGTAAAATTCAATGCCAGACCGGGATTCGAACCCACACCTGCGGAGGATAGGTAGAGACACTACCGAATGTTATCAACCGATTACAGTTTGGAAATATCATAGAAAAAAACATTTCAACATACATACACCTACACACGTAATCCTTCCAGAATTTTTGTATGAGGTTGTCATTGTTCATAAAATTTCAAGATCGGCAAAATCTGATATGTTGGAGCACTTTCTCTTACATAGTATACTGCACAGCAGTACTTTGGGAAAAAATAAAAGAAATAATTCATGTAAAAAAAATCTGATGTGGGCCCACATGAATTCCTTGTACGCCTATTAAATTACATATACACATTTAAAAAAAATGTAAAGTACATAAAATTTTATTTTATAAATAACTATGATATTTTTTTTGTTGTTATTATTGAATTATAATTTATCGTAAATTTTTTTACAGATTTTAATAATTATGAAGTAATAAATATATTTAAATTATAAGAAAGGGGAGATGAAGTCCGATTCGAATTGATGTTCCTTCTCCTCGAAATATTTAATTAATTAAACTTTCATTTGGCAATAACTCTGGAATCAATGAAAATAAGTACCATTTATGATATATCGTTGAATAGCTCAAATGAGGGCAATTTGAAACAAAATGAAATTTTCCTTGTCGTGGTGCGATTGACGGAAAACTTGTGGCCACAAAACGTCCGCCTGGGAGTTGCTTTGATTTTTACAAAGCAGTTTTATCGCGTTATGCTTTTGGCATTGGTAGTTGCTGATTGTAAATTTCTATTCATAGATGTGGAAACCAATGGAAGTTCAAATGACGCAAGTGTATTCCGGGTGTCCTCGCTTAAATCAGCTTTAGACAATAGTAAGCTAAATTTTCCTAACGACTACTTTATTTTGGATGATGACGCGTTCCCTTTGTCACCGAACATAATGAATGATAAGCCCTATTCGAAAAAAATTTGACGTTATCGGAACGTATATTTAACTATCGTTTATCGCGTGCACGCAAGAGTGGTGGAAAACGCGTTTGGCGTAATGGCAGCAAGATTTAAAATCTTTGGAAAATAAATCGAAGTTGATTCAGAAACTGTAGATCTGGTAGTACAATGTACATGTGCTCTCCACAACCGGTTGCGATCAACGTCACCAGCAACGTACTTTGAAAGAGTATGTATTGACCATGAAGACACTGACGCATCAGTTTTTCACCGGAGCCAGTGAGATTCCACCGAGATAGAACTACCGTCATTGATACGGGCTCGCTCGACAAACATGTTCGAAAAGAGCTTCGGAAACAAGAAAGAAACTGGCCGAATACTTCAACGGAGAAGGACAAGTATCTTGGCATATGAAGGCTATCGGCATGTAATCAGTGGCACAGCAAATGTACTTAGGCGCTACTTTGTTATTGACGAACTATGTAAAAATAAAATGTTCTTAAAATCTTACTAGTGTTATTTTTCACTGAATCACAAATTCAGTTAAAAATGTTAAACCCACGGGGTCGGTCTAGTGGTTAACGCGTCTTCCCAAATCAGGTGATTTGGAAGTCGAGAGTTCCACCGTTCAAGTCCTAGTAAAGCCAGTTATTTTTACACGGACTTGAATACTAGATCGTGGATACCGGTGTTCTTTGGTGGTTGGGTTTCAATTAACCACACATCTCAGGAACGGTCGAATTGAGAATGTACAAGACTACACTTCATTTACACTCATACATATCATCCTCGTTCATCCTCTGAAGTATTATCTGAACGGTTGTTACCGGAGGCTAAACAGGAAAAATAAATAAAGTTTAAAATGTTAACGCTTGATAACACTAACAAGATTCCCAAATGTTTAAAGCACAATGGGTTCGTAGTGTTTTGAAATTGTCTCGCATCTTATTAAATCAGATATTCTGATGAGTGTTTTCTTTTGAAATAGTAATTATCCTTTTTCTCGTTACGTTTACAAATATGTATGTTGATTCTGTTTCTATTTTGGCAACTAAAAGAAATATGACCTTTAGACAGATAATTGAATACCTATTACCTTATACCTAATACTTTAGCGCACAGTTTTGACCTAACATACTCAAGGATTAAAGACCAAACTTACCAAATTCGATGTCGACTTCCTCGTGATGACTATATCTCTCAAGAAACTGCCGGCTGCAGTGAATCATGATAGTTTCGGTACGTAGACGTCGTCAGTGCCTGCTTCGCTTGTTTTTGATTCACTCACTTTTAGGAGTTCATCTCCGTACGCAGCCTTAATAGCCTTTATACGGCTCTCAAATAACTCAAATCCGGAAGTGCGACTCCTAGTCCTATTAATTCACCCTTTAACTTTATCATTGAACTCTCCCTCTTCACTTTGTTGGCATAATCAGAACGACGAACGTTCCATAGTAGTTCATAGTTTATGTAAGTTTCTAAAAATCACCGATATTGTCCGCACTCCATTTTACACTACGTTTTGTCTTCGCTTCTTCAGATTTTGAACACATTTCGCAACGAAAGTAAATCACAAAATACGAAAAAGTAAAGCAAATTGCAAAAGCAGTTCCTCCCTCAACACATTCTAGCGCTCTACTGGCGGCCAGTACCTTTTAAGACACGTCCAATAATGGCTGCCACTAGGTCACGTGATCCTATTACTGGCCCTTTGGCGTCCACTAAATATAAACCTGCTTGAGTTTGGTAGCCGCCAGTAGCTAACAGGACATTGAAAGGAGAAGTACCCCTACACACGAGAACAGTGGAGGGATAATTAATAGCGGCCATTACTGGCTAGTACTACTACTGACCGCCACTACTGTCCCGGGTGGGCAGAAGGCTTTAACTACCATACTTTCTCTTAAACAGATACTTGTAAATTTATGTAATATAATTTTGTACACCCGACAAATGTATGATACACACACACACACACATATATATATATATATATATATATATATATATATATATATATATATATAAAACTGGTTAAAACTTTCCCACTATTTGTATACAGCTTAAAAGTTTAACCATTTCCGAAGTGATAAAACAAAAACTATTAATACGCTTATCACTTTACAAATTTAATTTTTTCATTTATTTAATATAAAAAAGAACTACAATAAACAATGTATTATTAAACTAAAAATTCGAAAATACAAAACGTTAAACAAAATCAGAAAAAAAATTTTATGTTTGAAAAAATAGTTAACTATTTATGTTAATTATATACGTTTATTTAAATAACAGATGAGGAATTAATATTTTAAAAATAAATAGAAGAAAAAAATTGATAATGATAAAGTAATCTTTTATTAATTTATTCATTCAGACAACAGCAACAGCCTGATGTCCAACTGTAATCATTATATTTAATGATAATCAATTCTTTAGCAATGACATGGCTGACCGAAACTCGAACCTTGATCCTCCAGATGAAAGGCACAGACGCTACCGCTTCGTCAGACAGATCGGCGAAGTTTTATAATAGAACAACGAATAATTAAATGACCATTTCTACGTATTTACACGATTAAAACGATAATAACTGTGAATTAAATCGTTTTAGAAAATCCCAGTCGAAAGCGAAAAGTTACCTTAAGATTAATCTAAACCGCTTAAACTTTAAACTCATATTGCCCGTACGATCTAATACACCCCTATTATATGAGGTCGGTTGTCCAATCCTAATTTCCATTATATTTTATCTAAAACTGCACATCATATATTTTAATCGACAAATACTTATCTATAAATGGAATAAGAAGTAGTCGTATTTATTATTTGATAATTATCTTCTTTTTTTTATCAAAAGTGATCTGTTTCTTTATCTATATGAATGTGCTAATTCTTCAGTTATTAATTAATTACGTGCTTAATAGCTGAAATGGCCAACTTAATATATGTTAATTAAATTTTGTTTTGTAAACGATTTTTATAGGTTTTTCAATTTATTTGTTTTTTGGTGATGATTAATTTACCGCAGAAGCTCGAAATTTGTTCGTGGAAATATAGATTAATTATTTTTTAGCGTATGAAAATTCATCCCTAACTGAGATGTGAACCCAGGACCTTTCCAATGAGAAGCAAAGATGCTACTACTCCACCACGGAGATTGGCAACTTTTGTAATTATTCTTTATTGATTTTATTTTTTCTTAACTAAAAAAACAAAAAAAAAATTGATTTCTACAGTTTTTTTTTTTTTTTGTTAAACCGGAATATGCATAAACCGGAATGTATTGATAAGATACTATTACTTTAATTTAGACATACATCATAATTATTTTTTTTAAATTCTTCAAATTCCTTTCAAGAATTTTTGATTATTAAATAAAGAAATCTTTTTTAAATCTCAATATTTACATCCTATATTTTTTTTACAGAATTAAAGATACTTTAGTTAAATTAACTATATACTTAATATTATGTTTGACCTCCGTAGCGTAATGGGAGCCTTTAATCTCTAAGGTCTGGGTTTCAATTCGGGCTTATTTTTTCACACCTTTAAAATCTCATTTTTTACATAAAATACAAAAAAAAAAGAAGCAACTTTAATCCCTTCTAATCTGCCTGTTCTATAATTAACAGAATATAATTACATTAACAATTAATCTGAAGTTAATAAATTGAGTAATAACAAAAGCCTTCAAATATAAATGTAATTATAGCATTTATTATTAAAACGTATTTAATAGATAACAATTCATAACACGTATTATCAACGTATTAAGATGTATTCAACAACAATTAATAATTTAATAACAAAATAAAGTACGAAATTAAAATGAAATAAAGCTGACAACAAAGTTGTAGGACTTTCCCATCACGTGGCTTTTTTCTCATGCACAGCTCACACACGCGCGCACGCACACGCAGACACAACTTAATCTAACATATTTATAATTTTATTTAAATGTAATATTTTTTGTACAGCTGTACGTCAGTGCTACACTAACGCTTCTTTTTGTGGCAGGGGGTACTACTGACGCAGTTTACTCACTTAGCCACTAGTTTACAGCATTTTTTGGGATGGGGTGGGATTTTGAAAAAAAAGGCTTTTGCAAATTATTTTTTAATTATTAACAAATGTGCCAAAGAAAAATAAGACCTTAATTAGTAGGTGAAATCTCGAGTTACTGAGGGTGACCTTGCTCTACAGCCTCACCCTCTTGACCTTTTAAGTTGAAAATTTAATGGCGTCAATGCCCCAGATACAAAGTAATCTGACCAACTTTGGTCAAAATCAGTCCAGTAGTTCTAGAGATATAAGGTGTGAGACGTGGAATACACACACGTATATACGAAACAACCCGAAATTTCCATCCGGTTTTTTGGATTCCTTAGATGTGAAAACGTAAAGATCCGGTGAAAACCGCATATGCTTAAACTGGACCGATTACAATAGTATACCTCTGTTATAGGGCTAGATGAGAAAGTAAAAAGAAAACGGTAAGATTGATTAAACAGCAATACTGTGCTGCTTTGTTATAATGAGTCATTAACAATACCGTACACCGGTTTTTATAAAACATAAAGAGAGGAAAATAATTTAAAAGGAGAATAAACCAAACAGGAAGATAAATTAATAACCTCAGCTATAGAATAAAATTTATGTTCAAATACGAGTAACAACATGAAAACGGATTTTCTAAATTTAGCAAAGTTTTAAATTTGAACTGCGATTTTACTGTATTACTCATCAAATTTTAGAAAGCTCAGTTGACGCTTGCTGTGGGAACGGGTTGATGGACCGATGATGAATAACATGCTTAATGCTTAGTAGAAATTCGTTGCAAAAAAGCAAAATCGGTAATCAACTACAAACAAAAAGAGAATGTCGCCACTTTATGTCGAAATAATTAGTTTCAGCTGATTAAAAGGCAAAAATTTACATAAATAAGTTGTACTAAGTATTTATTTTTTTAAATTTTACTCAACAACTAAATCTTATTGTTATTACATTTACATTAATAACTAAATAAAAATATATATATATATATATATATGTACAGCGGCGTAATCGGTTGTACAAATAAAATTTCAAGAAGTTCGTCAGAACTTCCCCGGTACGAGTCTGCAGAACTGAACGGCACGGCGAAGTAAACTAACTATGTTAACAGTTCTAAACATGACCTAACCTAAACAAGAAATGAAAATGGGAAAATAAATCTAAAAAATAAGCATGAAAACATTATATTTCAGTTCAATTAGATTTTTAATATAGAATACTTTCAAAAATTACCTGGAATTTTGTTAGACAACGTTTTTTTTTCTTCCATTTGATGAACCGCGGGACTCGACTATGTTACTTTTCCTCAAAAAGGTGGGTTTACGAATCGCGCCGCTAGGTAGCAGTACTTATTCGTCAAAAAAGTGAGTTTACGTGTCGCGCCGGTAGGTAGCAGTACTTAACAGCGCCTTTGAATTTACGAATGATCTCGCACAAACAAAAAATTGAGTTTAGGGTTTATGCATTTCTCGATGTTTCATAATCCAGAGACTCCAAAAAATAAAAATGAACTGGACGGTAATGTACGTATGTATATGTTGGCGAGTTTGAAGCTTAATACTTAATAACTTTTGACTGGATAACCCGATTTTGATGAAATTTGGCACATAGAATCGTGAGTATGGAGCAGTTTACTTGTAAAAATTTGGAGTCAATATCTGCAGAGGTGAGGTAGATAATTTCTTTGGGGTTATTCTTTCAAAGTTTTGCAGCACCTTATTTCTCCAGAACTACCGGACCGATTTTGACTAAACTTGGTAAGATAACTTCTATTATAAAAGGCATTGATGCTATTAAATTTACAACTTAAAAGGTCAAGGTGGTGAGCCTATAGAGCAAGGTTACTCCTCAGTATCTCAAGATTTCGCCTACTTTTCTAGGCACATTTTTTAACGATTAAAAAATAACAATATTTGAAAAAAAATTTGAAAATCGCACCCGCACCCCAAAAAATGCTTTAAACTCTGAAGCTTTGTTGTGATCGCGATGATAGTTGTTTTTTATTATGGTTTCTATTATTCTCGTCTAATTACGCACATAAATTAATATTTACAACATATTTTTTTTCAACCTCCGGGATCACCGTTAGGTATTACTTCAGAGGATGAGATGAATGACAAGTAGCGTGTGAAAATGCCACGCCTGACCGGGATTCGAACCCGGGACCTCCGGATGAAAGACCGAGACTCTACCACTCGCGCCACGGAGGCCGGCGAATCTTTATTAAATTGGGAGCCCAAAACCCCACCGAGCGGTCGGACTCAACCAAAAGTCATGCATTTTTTAACATTTTTCGTCTTTCACTTTTTACTGTAATCAAGACTGCTTTAAAACAATATTTCTCATAAAATTGAATTTTGACTCCCAATTTGGGGTTTGCTCAAAAAGTAACAAACATGGTCGTGTGAGGTATCAATTTACAGCTACATTTTCAAGGGGGCTAAAAACGATTTTAATATTTAAAGTTGTTGACATAGAAACATTTTTTTAGGAATACCATACATGAACATGAAATTTGCGATTTTAACCTCAAGCCAAAATTATTATCTTATAATTTTTTTCAATATATAATTAATATATTTAATTATATATTTTTTATAAATAACCGCGTGACGGGAAAGTCATATAACTGTGTTCTCAGTTTTTTCCATTGGTAAGAAGTTATTTTTAAAAAAATTAGATAAAAACAACTTCAAACGAAACAATTTTTTTTGTATTATTCCAAATGAAATAAAAAAAATATTTCCGAAATGTAGGAAATTGTAACCAGTTGAATATTTTCTAATTCTCAACATTTTTTATTTAAGTTTTAGATGTTAGTAAAAAAAAAAAAACTGTTGAAAACTATAGACTGGGAAAATTTTCAACGAATTTCATGTTAGTAATTTCATGTAGTTACCGGAGGCTAAACAGGAAAAAGAAAGAAAAGTAGCTGAAGTCCTACAACTGTGTTGTCAGCTTTTTTTTTTAACTTTGACCATTTCTGATGATTATTTACCGATGAATATAAATTAATATTCACAATATTAACCGTTATAAATATTTTATATTTTCAATGCTATAATTATTTTTATAATTTGGCCAGTTGAAGGATCGCGTACCAACTTTTACTTCGCTTTCTTTATTTCTCTCTTCATGTTTTCCTAAATTTTTTCAATCGTTCTGACTGTTTTTCTCTTTTTTCTTGTGTTTATTTTGCTTCTCCCATCTTTGCGAGAGGAATTTTCCGGTATCCTTTCAAATATAATTTTTCTAAATTTTATCTTATTTTTTAAATCTTTAGAGATTTCTGCAAAACATTCTAGTTGTGGGATATTTATTTATTTTTTTTTTATTATAAAATTCTAGTATAAATTTACTCTTACACAAATAATTTTACAATTTTTTTTTTAATAGTTGTAAAAGTTAGGTACATATTAAACATTTATAAATGTTAGTACATTAAACTTTTCAGAAAATAATAAATTTACAGGGTGGCGCAGAAAAACGGAAAATATTGAATTTGATGATAGCAACCCTGTAAGAGGAAAAAAGACGTTAAACTATAGAGTAGTAACTGTCATTTAGTTATGATGAAGCAGTGGAATGATCTAAAGCGTGTGGTTGCAGTAAGGGCGTTTTGCCAACCTGGTGACAAGTGTGACAGCTTCACAAAGATTGTTTTGGCAACAATATGAGATCCCGCCCCGCGGTGAAGTTCCTTCTTCACGCAATCAAAACTCGGGTTCGTAACTTTGAAGAAACCGGTTCGGCTTTGAAAAAACCTAGTAGGCTTGTACTGTCTGTATGTAAGCCAGAAAACATTGATGTCGTGAAAGCTGTAACGGTAAGGAATTTTCGGCGTTCGGTGTGAAAATTGCCTCGTCATTGGAGCTCGGAAATCGGAGCTTGCAACTCTCCTTGATCTGTAATTTTATCTTTACAAAATTCAAACCGTCCGAGTACTGATATCTAACAATTGTGTATTGCATTTGTGAAAAACTGTTGTCTGTATAATTTTTTCCGTTTAATTCAATGATTTTAACTAAAGCGCGCGCACATACCGTACTTAATTCGCGCGGGCGTGTGTTTCACAAGTTACAAAGAACAGATTTCGCTTGTACGGTCGGCAAATCGGTGTAGCCGCGAGACTTAACGCACCAGATACGGAGCCGATCAAGCGATCGAGTTCGAGACACCCAGCCAAACCGAGTTACTTTCTTACACATTAAATATCGTTCGTTTATTTAATTCTACCGCTTACCTTTGATGTCACAACATAGCAGACGAGTACAACCGCCGGTGAAGGTGCGATTTTGCAAAAAACTATTTTTACATTGTTATTTTTTAATTAACAAATGTGCCTAAGAAAACTTTGACCTTAATTAGGCGAAATCTCGGGATATTGAGGGTGACCTTGTTCTACAGCCTTATCCCCTTCATTTTTAAGTTGAAAATTTAACGGTACCAATGCTCCATATATAACAGTAATCTGACCAAGTTTGGTCAAAATCGGTCCAGTAGTTCTGGAGATATAAGTAATTTAAAGGCCAACACTGAACACACCTACATATGAAATTAACATCCAGAAAATTTCCATCCGGTTTTTTGGGTACCTTAAAAGTCAAAACGTCAAGATCCAATGAAAAGCGCATATGCCCAAATTGAAGAGATTACAAAACTTTCCCTTCTAGAGCTACAGCTGTACTATAGAGCTATCTAGACGGGAAAGTAAAAAGACTAAGATCAACTGAGAATAAAAATATACGAAAAAAAGTGTTTTAAATATTTATATGGAACGTAACGCTTTATGATAGGAAACATCGTACAGTAGGAAAAACATACAGGAAAACAACAGAAGTCTTTGAGGAGGTGGTTGAAAACTGGGCAGATTGATAAAATTCGAAATGAAGATACCGTAACAAGTGGAAGAGAAGAGAAATTTCCAACAAAATCTTGTAAACAGGTGATTTTATTTAGTAGGGCATGTACTACAATTCCGATTTTATTAATTTGGTAATCGAATCATTTTTCCCCTTGACTGATTTTTATTTAAAATTCGCCATAAAGTTTTCAAATTAATAAACGCATATAAAAGTACGTAACGTTTTCTGTTGGTTACTAGCTGCAGGGCGTACGTACGGCACGCCTCCGCAACTAGGCCTTTTGCCCTGGCGGATTGCGTCTCGAAATGGCATTTTTAGGTGTCAAAAATTTTTACCCCTTGGGTAAAATGTTTTTTATTGTTTTTTTTTTATTTTTATAATGAAAATTTATCAAAGAAAAGCGAAAAAAATTACAGCAAATCTTTGCAATTAAATTTGGTTTAGATCGGTTTAGGCATCTTCTAAAGATTGCACGCTCAACATTTTCAACAATATCCGTTGCAAATTCATTCGATACGAGAAATGGAAGCTTAAGTATAAATTAAATAAATTAATTTATTATTTATATATAATATTCAATTTACAAAAAAATTATCGTGATACGAAACTGATCTTCCTTGACACAATAATAAAAGACGGTTGGTTCCAAAATCAATAAATCGCTAAGGAGGATATATAGGATTCAAAATTCTTCTAATTTTTATTATTGTTTACCGTTTGGTTTGACCCACGCGTTTTGCCTATATGTATGTTTAATTGTAACTACAAGGGCAAAAAAAAAAATCATACATACACGATTCTAAATGGATAATCGATGGTATTTTTAATATCGATTTATTTGTATCGAAAATAGTTATTTTAAGATCTGCTACGATATTGAATTAATGAATTACGGTAGTAAAATTTATTTATTTATTTTGTAATTATTATTAAAGTTGTTATTTATTATTTACAAACATTTAAGAAAAAATCTATGATATTTTGACGGGTAGTATGTTCGATCATGTCAGCATGTTCTCAGCTAAGGAGGTCATACATACATACAGATGCCCTTTAGAAGGGTAGGATCCATTGAAATTAGGGTAATTCCAGTAATCCGACACCAGGGCTGCCCGTTATGTGTCGGATTATCGAGAGCCTACTGTAATTAAATTGTGATTAAAAAAGCTGGCAATGAATTGCATATCTTTCAAGGACTTGACTACGCCCGGTAGGCTAATCCAATTTCTGAATTTTTTTACTATAAAATATCCCTTTTTATTGAGAACAATAACCAAAATTATGAATTCATCTCTTTTCACATTTTTATGTAAATTTTTTTTCTGTTTTTATTATACATATTTGAACAAATAAATTGATTTTTCTATACTTGTGAAGGTCTTGAAAGTTGAACGATAGGACTATTTTTTTCTGTTTGAAAAATATTTTTTTTTTTTTTTTCATTTTCAGGGTTCCTATACCTTAGGGAAAACATTTGGGTTAAATTATTTTTTACGAAAATCATCCACAAGTGGTGATTAATAAATTAAAAAAAGAACTTTTTAAAATTTAAAAAAAGAATATAATGATACAGCCATATTTCTATATAAAAAATGTTGTAATCTTCTAGAAAGAGGATGAAATTTAAAAAAAAAAAAAAAAAAAAAAAAAAAAAAAAAAATAGTAGAATAAGAGCTATCAAAAAATTAAGATTTTTACATTTTAAATGCATTGTGTTATTTGCGAGATGAATTTATATTTAAGATAATTTTTTAAATATTTATTTTTGGATTTAAAGAATATTTTTTACTACCACAGATCATTGGAACGGGGTGGACAAAAGATTTGTAAAATGATTTGAAGGCCTATCGATGTAAAATATATAAATGAAAAAACTCTCAGCAACTCCTTTTCTGTAGCAAGATAAAATTAAAAATAAAATACATATATATATAAAATCATGTTTTGGAGATGGGGATGAATATTAAGTAAAAATTTGGTAATTTGTGAACTTGATAAAAAAGACTTAACTTTTTAAAAAAAAAAATTAATTCAAGTTCAGAGGTAGAAGAACAATTGCTAATATTTACAGGCACCAAATAGCAACAGTAATAACTGAAGAATATAAGAAAGAAGCCGTAATAAAAAAGGGAGTCCGACAAGGATGTTCCCCCCTATCTCCGTTACTTTTTAATCTTTACATGGAACTAGCAGTTAATGATGTTAAAGAACAATTTAGATTCGGAGTAACAGTACAAGGTGAAAAGATAAAGATGCTACGATTTGCTGATGATATAGTAATTCTAGCCGAGAGTAAAATGGATTTAGAAGAAACAATGAACGGTATGGATGAAGTCCTACGCAAGAACTACCGCATGAAAATAAACAAGAACAAAACGAAAGTAATGAAATGTAGTAGAAATAATTTAGATGAACCGATGAATATAAAATAAAAATAAGAAGAAAAAAGATTACGGAGGTAGAAGAATTTTGCTGTTTGGGAAGTAGAATTACTAAAGATGGACGAAGCAGGAGTGATAAAAAATAGCGAATAGCACAGGCTAAACGAGCATTCAGTCAGAAATATAATTTGTTTACATAAAAATTAATTTAAATGTCAGGAAAAGATTTTTGAAAGTTTATGTTTGGAGCGTAGCTTTATATGGAAATGACTTGGACGATCGGAGTATCTGAGAAGAAAAGATTATAAGCTTTTGAAATGCGGTGCTATAGGAGAATGTTGAAAATCAAATGGGTGGATAATGTGACAAATGAAGAGGTGTTGCGGCAAATAGATGAAGAAAGAAGCGTTTGGAAAAATATAGTTAAAAGAAGAGACAGAATTATAGGCAACATATTAAGGCATCCTGGAATAGTCGCTTTAATATTGGTGGGACAGGTAGAAGGGAAAAACTGTGAAGGCAGGCAACGTTTGGAATATGTAAAAACAAATTGTTAGGGATGTAGGAGGTATACTGAAATGAAACGACTGGCACTCGATAGGGAATCTTGGCTTGGAGAGCTGCATCAAACCAGTCAAATGACTGAAGACAAAAAAAAACTTTTTTAAGAAAATTGATACTATTTTCGGAATCCGACAACCAATTTTTTAAATTTTTTTTAATTTAATACTTGTAAAACACCTAAATATAATAGCTAAATAAGTCCGATATAAGCATTATTGCTTTTAATTATAAATTTAATCTAACCAAACTACGATCCCTTCGCTGGCTAACCTTGAGTAGCGAGTGAAACGAGCGTAGGTTAAGTTTAGTTAGATTATATTTATAATTTTTCTGCAAATAGTAAAATTTTTAAAAATCATAAAAAATGAAAATTACGTAAGCGTTCTTTAAAAAAATTGAAAAGTGGCTGTCGGATTCCGAAAAAGAACCGAACAATTTTTCACAAGTATCTGAATAAAGATTGAAATTAAAAAAAAAAGAAATTTTATTTCGGCTAAAACAACCCCCCCCCCCCCTTTTCCAAGTGTTGCAAAAATTTTATACATTTCTTCTCCCCAAAGATAGCGCCGGTCAACCGAATTTGATGAAAATCGGTCAACGGGTTACAGAGTTATAAGACCATATGCAGGTCATCACAAATACGTATGTAGATATGCACAAACGTCCGTTTAACAAAAATAGAATTTTTTGATTTCGGAACATTGGAATAAAAATGTTTTGCAATTATTTATAATTTATTTAAATCTATTTTTTTATCTCCTTTAAAAAAAAATGTCTCCTTTAAGATACAAAACTTAATAAAAATCAATTATTTCAATATTTTTTTAACCGATCTATATATTTTCCCGTTATCGCTACAGCAGCATATGTCGTTATAGACGAGACAGTAAAAATTTGTACAAAACAGAAAGGAAACAACTGCATGAAACCCATAATATTCTGATGACCACAATAAAATTTATAACAAATTTTCTAAATCGACTAATCTAAATGAAAAAAAAAGAAAATAATAAATAATAGTTATAAATTAGGGTTCATTTTTTAATTTTTAATAAATTCATGGTTATTAAAAATATTATCAATTTGAAAGAATGTTTATTTAAACATTTTTTCTAATGAAGTTTTTTCAGATCGAAAAATTAAGATTTTATTTCAAACCTTTTTTATTTTTAAGATTTTGTAAAGGCGGATCAAATAACATAATTTATGTTTTTTTTTTATAATAGGAAATTAATGGAGGGCTTAAAAAAAATGTTGCAATTGCTTTTACCTGGGTTGAAATTAGAAACGTATCTTTTATATCTAATTTCGGTTTATTTATTTAAATGTAATTTTATGTTGTTATTAATTTACTAACAATAACATATTTCGTTAATATTTTTAATAGAAAAGAAACTGGCAACAATCAACAAACACCTTTTCTCTAATGAACTCTTTCGATTTCGGTATCTAAATTTTGTATTAAATCTGAATATTACAACGTACGTACTTTACATGAATGCCAAGTATTACGTACGTAAATTACAAAAGTATGAAATTTGACGTAACGAAAGCATAAATTTCGTTTGTTTTAATTATACTAAAAACTGTTTATCCATCACTATAAATAACTGATTTACTAATTGTTACAGTTTAGCCTAAATCAAAATAATCAAAAGTTATAGATTACATCAGATTTGAAAATCATACCTAAAGAGTAATAGTTGATCGAAAAACAAAATTAATTTTCAAGTTTAGGCCAATCAATTTAAATGTTCATTCTTGTACAATATAATTATTAAACTATTAATTAAAGAAAAATAATTAACGAATCGCTTACCTAATTAACCACAAAATAAGTAATCACACGATTAAAAAAAACACCTTAGTATAACATTATATGAAACAACCGCACAAGAGAAAATAAAACTGTTAACCCCCGATACAATAGAAGAAATAATAATGGTAATTAAAAAAATATATATAAAGTATTTTATAACATTAAAAATACGAATAAACAACTCAGCGCGTGTAAGCCGGGTTCTTAACGTAGACTGGAGTGGATAGAAAGCTACCCGAACGGTTGTGTTGTGTAGTTTGTGATCCGCCCAATAGATTGCGCATGCTCATTTTAAAACATTGCTGATTGTGCGTCTGTTCTGTATATAGCCGCCTATATACATATATATATCTATCTTTTTCTAATGTTTGGTTTAGTAGGGTTGAAACGGTATAGTGTGTAGCGAGTGAGTGATACGAGAGAATATCTGGTATCTTTGTCTAACTCATAACTTCTCCCGTCCAATCTCTCTTTAACTAACTCATACGTTTTCTATCTTTCTCTTTTAACAGTTTACGTATACATATATATATCCTTTTCTACTAGTTTATCCAACGAAACGGGTAAAACAATAGTTACCCATGATAAATCAATTTTCTGCTGTACAGTACGTCAGTGATGTCTCTTCCAGAACAACAATGACGACGATGTACAAGTAACGTAGCTTTAAAATCAGTATATGCTGTAGCTGCTAGAAATATATATATATATATATACATACATACATATTCACCAACAAAGCAAGCACACGACACACACACACACACACACACACACACACACACATACAATCACAAGCTAGCAATAACATAACCCTAAACAATACTACTGGCATTATGAGGATGATTTATTGTTTTGCAACCATACGTTTCTAAAAGCCTAAATCATTTATAAATTCTTCTTCTCTTGCCCTTTACCTTCGTCTCTCCACCAAATCTATAAAAACTCTATCTATCCCATCGCACTTTCTTTCAAATCATTTTTAACTCTACTACTCTTTAACAACCACTAAGGTAGCCGTCATTCATTTTTTTTTTTAGGGGGACAATTTTTTCTCGTGTTTATCGTTTTAACTTGTTGCCTTTCCTTTTTTTAATAAAGGGCGTGTCCTTTCATTTTTTCTATTGATAATTCCTTCCTTTTATAGCAACAAGTTGTATTGAACGTTTTTTTTTTCTTTTTATTTGTTTCTCCTTATCCTATAATACCACTTTTTTCCTAGTTTGCTTCAAAATTAAAAAGCAAAATAATATTAATTAGATATACAATCAACCAATTTTTAAAAAAAGTATTTTTTTTATTTATTTCTAATTATATAGTTAATCACCAATACTTCTCCAGTATTAATGATTAACTATATAATTGAATTAGTGTAATTTTATCGTTACGGTTTAGTCATTTTAAATAATTCGAATGTAATAATTTTTAATTAAAAATTCATAAAAAAATTATTTTAAAATGTAAGCGAGCTACACACACACACACACACACACACACACATATATATATATATATCTACATATATGTACATACTGTTGCTTTTTTTATTTTTTTTTTTCTGAAACTAAGTTCCACGTGTAGCCCTTAAGTCCACCGTTGTCCAGAAGATTTACGGCCAAGTAATTAACGTGGTCATTTAGTCTAAGTTAATATTTCAAAGTGAAACGTTGTATTTCTTCCTTGACATACCGTAGACACAAATATTAGTGGATTTCACTGATTTTAGCAAACCACGGCGCCTCATCTATACACCTCGCTTGTTTATTCTCAAATCACTGTATGATTTCTACATTTGACTTGCTTGTCGTGCCCAACAGTTGGATGCCATACATTCATATTGTTTTCAAAATTTCTAAGTACAAAAGAAACTTTTTAGTCAAAAGATAATTCAGATCTCTTACCCGGCAACCAGTATATTCCTTGAACTTCATGTTAAGTTGCTTTGTTTTCTCCTTCACCTGAACCTTCAACGTCAAACGACGATCGATGTGAAAACTCAGGTACCTTACACTTTCACTATACGGGATTAAAATGCCATCAAGGTAGACCCGTGGGCAGTTTCCTCTCCTAATTGCGAATGTTACACGATTCGACTTAGCTTTATTAACCCGTATCTTTCATACACCCATCCACCTGCTAATTAGGTGTAATTCGGATTGCAAATTACTTTTAAGGCTAAAGTTGGGTTGTCATTAACAGCCAGAATAGCCGTGTTTTCGGCAAAAGAAGCGACTCCAGTCTCAATCGGAAGGTCGGCAATGAAGATGTTTATAATTTTTTTCCTTTTATTTTTAAACTTTCCCGTATTGATGCTTTTACTTTACCGTCTAGATAGCGCTATAGCAGAGCTATGTCTCTTAGAAGGGAACGTACTGTAACCGGTCAAATATGGATTTATGCGGTTTTCACCGGATCTTGACGTTTTGACACCTAAGGAATCTAAAAAAACCGGATGCAAATTTCCGAGATGTTAATGTTCGTATTACGAGTGTGTGTTCGATGTCGACTTCTAAATCATTTTATATCTTCAGAACTACTGGACCGATTTTGACCAAATTTGGTCAGATTGATCCTATATATAGGGCATCTTTTTTTTTGTCTTCAGTCATTTGACTGGTTTGATGCAGCTCTCCAAGATTCCCTATCTAGTGCTAGTCGTTTCATTTCAGTATACCCTCTACACCCTACATCCCTAACAATTTGTTTTACATACTCCAAAAGTGGCCTGCCTACACAATTTTTCCCTTCTACCTGTCCTTCCAAAATTAAAGCGACTATTCCAGGATGCCTTAGTATGTGGCCTATAAGTCTGTCTCTTCTTTTAACTATATTTTTCCAAATGCTTCTTTCTTCATCTATTTGCCGCAATACCTCCTCATTTGTCACTTTATCCACCCATCTGATTTTTAACATTCTCCTATAGCACCACATTTCAAAAGCTTCTAACCTTTTCTTCTCAGATACTCCGATTGTCCAAGTTTCACTTCCATATAAAGCGACACTCCAAACATACACTTTCAAAAATCTTTTCCTGACATTTAAATTAATTTTTGATGTAAACAACTTATATTTCTTACTGAAGGCTCGTTTAGCTTGTGCTATTCGGCATTTTATATCGCTCCTGCTTCGTCCATCTTTAGTAATTCTACTTCCCAAATAACAAAATTCTTCTACCTCCATAATCTTTTCTCCTCCTATTTTCACATTCAGTGGTCCATCTTTGTTATTTCTACTACATTTCATTACTTTTGTTTTGTTCTTGTTTATTTTCATGCGATATAGGGCATCGATGCCATAAAAATTTTCAACTTAAAAAATCACGGGAATGAGACTGTAGAGCAAGATCACCCTCAGTATCTCGAAATTTTGCCTAATTAAGGTCATATTTTTCTTAGGCACATTTCTTAACGATTAAAAAAACCACAATATTTTCAAAAAATATGTTTTTGCAAAATCGGACCTCCCATCCCAAATAATGCTTTAAAAAACCGCTATATTGTGACGTTATAGGTGAGCGGTAGAATTAAACGAATGAATAGTATGTAAACTGTAAAAAGTGTAAAAAAAGTATGTGAAAACAGAAACAGAGGAAGGGAATGAAGTATTAATTCTGCGAAACATTCAGCGAATGTAATTACACTATAGAGTAACTGAAATAAAAAATGTGTAGCCGTTTAAGTCTTCTAAACGTAAAGCAAGGTCACCCTCATTATCTCGAGATTTCGCCTTATTAAGGTCAAATTTTTCTTACGCACATTTCTTAACGATTAAAAATTTCTAATAGTTGAAAAAAAATTTACAAAATCGTACCCCACCACAAAAAATTCTCTAAACTAGTGACTAAGTGAACATACTTGTGTTAATAGTACCCCCTATCACCACAAGGAGCGAAATTCGCTATTCCCTCGTTGTCTTAGATCGGGAAATTTGAAATTCCATAGGAATTTCCAACCAAATTATTTTTTACACTTTAAATATTAATTATTTACTTTATTTTATATAGTTCATATTTCAAAGGTTGGTAGCACTGACCTACAGCTGGTGTAGTCTTCTGCTATGTTGTGAAGTCACAGGTGAGCGATAAAATTAAATAAATGAATAATATTTAAAGTGTAAAACGGTAATTCGGTCTGGCTGGGTCTCGAACTCGATTCCTCGGTTGACTGGTACCTGGTACGTTAAGCCTTGCGGCTACACCAGTCTGTAGACCCTATACGCGAAATTTGTTCTATGTAAGTTGTGAAATTACATTAGTTTAGTTATTGCCGACCGTCTTTTCTAGTACCGTCACACCCGCGCGAATTGAATGCGGTAGGCACGCGCTTTAGTTTATACTAGAAAAATATTATATAAAATGATAAATATTTTAAATTGGGTTCTCTCTCTCTCTCTCTCTCTCTCTGTGTGTGTGTGTGTGTGCGTGTGTGTAAGCTGTGCATCAGAGAATTCACAGCTGTAGGACTTCCCGCAACGCGGCTTTTTAGTCGCGTGGTGGGTAAGTACTACAACTCTGTTGGTGCCAGCTTTTTTGTGTTACGATAATTTCATGATTATTTCCCTAGATAAAAGTAACTACAAACAAAATTTAAAAAAAAATTAACAATCGTGAATTTAAATACAATTGTTATTAAAAAAAAAAGTATCCAATTCATTCCTAAGCAACTAGATAATGGTGATTGGGACTGGTACTTCATAGCCAGTGAGAAAGGAAAGATTATTCTACGTATAACTATTCTCCTATACTGACGATGAGCTAATAACATTACTATCTGCTATGAAATTCTCTCACTCTTTCTCTCTCTCTCTCTCTCTCTCTCTCTCTCTCTCTCTCTCTCTCACACACTCTCTCTCTCTCTCCATCGACTCTTCATCCACTCAAATGCTCTGTCTCTCTCGCATGAACTATAAATAGCACATTAATATATGTGATAGTATATATACTCTAATAGTTTTCAGCCCATCGATATGATCAATAAGAATAATTAAGGTTGCCCAGCTGGTGACGTAAGTAGTGGGAATTTCATCCTGAAAGTACGTCAAATAAATAAATAATAAATAAAATAACATACTCCGAGCAAATGAACCAGATTTGATATCGCGTCAATTTTGGTTTACTTTAATCGCGTCAGACGTTTCTCCATTGTTTTTAACTGTACACGTAAAACTGCTGATCGCGTAGATAGAATTCCTATTATAACGATAGTACTTCTGTCGTCCACAAAACGAAATTTCTGAATGTTTTATAAAATGACAAGTTCTTGCGAGATGTAAATTGATTTCGATTGTAAAAAAAAATCAAACGTACTGTTTTGCACTGAAGAGCTTTAACATAATGGAAAAGTTGTCATCATAATTAAATTTTTTTTTCCAACCGGCTGCTGTCAGATCTGGGCGTGTGCGTGTGAATAGACAAATGCGATTACTGCTACCGCTTGCCGGGCCTGACATAGCTGCAATGTAAGTGCAAATGTATCGGTAATCATATATTTTATTTAATTTAGCTAATATTTCAAAGGACGGTAGCACTGACGTACAGCTGTTGCAGTCTTCTGTTATGTTGTGACGTCACAGGTGAGCGGTAGATATAAATAAATGAATAATATTTAAAGGGTAAAAAAGTAACTCGATCTGGCCGGGTCTCAAACTCGATCGCTCGGTCGACTAGGTACCTGATGCGTTAAGCCTCGCGTGTAAACCGGTCTGCCGACAGTAAAAGCGAAATTTATTCTATGTAAGTTGTGAAATTACATTAGTTCAGTTATTACCGACCGTCGCCGCTGTTACCGCTACATCCGCGAGAATTAAATAAACGAAAAAATATTATATTTAAATAAAATGATTAATATTTTAAAATGTATGTGTATGTAAGCCGTCCATCAGAAACAACCCACAGTTATAGGACTTTCCCGGAACGCGGCTTTAGCAGCTTGACGGGAAAGTCCTACAACTGTGTTGTCAACTTTTTTTTATGTTTTTTGGGGCCCCTTGGTCATGAAACATCAAGAAATGCAAAAAAACCATACCCGTTTTTTTTGTATGATTATCATATGTTCGTTTTTGTAGCATATCTCTAGAAATATGATTCCAGGAAAGTAAAAACTATAAATTATAAATAGTTTTGTAACAAAATTGTTCGCAAATATTAAAATATGTAAAAAAAAAAATGTTTTTTTCATAATAATGAATTTATTAAAATTTTACTAATATCATTCATATCTAATTTGAGAAGTTCATTTATGAAATTTAAAAAAAACAAAGTGGTATTGCTTATAACTACCCGTTTCTTGTATAAAACTTTCGATAAAAATTTGAAATTTTAAATAAAGGGAAAATAATATTCAAGATATCAAGAAACGAAATTACTTCACAGTAATATTTGTAATGAACTATAAACATCAGTATAGGTGAGTGACCTCATTTTATTAAAATGGGTTATGTTTGATTTCAAAATAAGTTTTCCTGTCATATAACCTTGTCTAGACGAAGATTATTACCGAGTAGGCAAGCGTCAAATCTTCGTTTACTCTAGTTTATAAATTACAACCGTGCAGTCATTTAAATCATTTAAAAAGTAGGTCATCCAAACATTCTTAAAAATTTTAAATCAAAAGCTGTTAAAATTTCCCAGCATTTGTACAAAGCTTAAAATTTAATCTTTCCGTATAATAATTAAAAATTATAAATTATTTAACGACTAATCGAATCGGATTTATTAAATATATTTTTTTTAAAAACTCGTATAATAGAAGAGAAAATATTGTAACCCGTCTTGACCATATGCGGTTTTCACCGAATCTTGACGGTTTGATATCTAAGGAACCCAAAAAAACCGGATGGAAATTTTCCAGATGTTCGTATGTACTTGTGTATGTTCATATCGCACTCCTTATATTTCTAGAACTACTGGACCGACTTTGACCAAATTTGGTCAGATTACTTCTATGTAAGAGGCATTGATGCCAATAAATTTTCAACTTATCATCGTCTTCAGATTTCGCCTAATTAAGGTATTATTTTTCTTAGACAAATTTGTTAACAATTAAAAAGTAATAATATCTGCAAAAAACAATTTTTGCAAAATCATACCCCCACCTCAAAAAAATGCTCTAAATAAATTAGCGACTATGCGGATATACTTTCTTTCTTTCACCTTTCTTCCTTTTCCTGTTTAGTCTCCGATAACTACCGTTTAGATAATTCTTCAGAGGATGATATGTGTGAGTGTAAATGAAGTGTAGTCTTGTACATTCTCAGTTCGACCGTTTCTGAGATGTGTGGTTAATTGAAACCCGACCGCCAAAGAACACCGGTATCCACGATCTAGTACTCAAATCCGTGTAAAAATAGCTGGCTTTACTAGGACTTGAAGGCTGTAACTTTCGACTTCCAAATCAGCTGATTTGGGAAGACGCGTTAACCGCTAGACCAACCCGGTGGGTTTTATGAGGACTGCCACAACAGAACCTCCTCTCACCATAAGGAGCGCTAGCGTAACACTGACGTACAGCTGTTGTAGTTGTCTGCTATGTTGTAACTCACAGGTGAGCGGTGTAATTAACTAATGAATAATATTTAAAGTGTTAAAAAAATATTTAAAGTGGCCGCTAGTTAGTTACCCAGCGCCACACCCGCGCTTTAATTAGAATTATTGAATTGAATAAAGGAAAAAATATTTTATTTAAATAAAATGATAAATATTTTTAATTAAGTTGTACGTGTATGTGTGACAACTGTATTGTCTGCTTTTTTTTTGCGTTTAGGCCAAACAAATAAAATTTCTTCTGGTTTCTTTTTCTTTTCTCCCAACATTCTTTCTGCGTGTTTGATCTTTCTCTCTTCTGACCGTTTCACTTTGATGTGATTCTTTTTCTTTCTCAGAATTTAAATTCAGCTTCGTATATTCTTTGTCCGAACGGTTTTCTACCTTTCATTTCATATTCTTGGATCCCTAAGTCCTGCAATTCCTTCTGTCCTTCGTTGAAGGTTTCCACGGTTGCTCTTTTGTTCCCAGAATTTAATGGATATTTGTTTATTAAGTCTATGTTCGTTCATTCGGCCCAGGAATTTTGTCTCCTTCTGCTTATCGTTTTTTCGATATCCTCTATTTCTTCATACAGCCTCGGTTAGATTTCGGTCTGTATCGCTTCTATTGTTTCTTGGGACCTAGGGTTTTTCTCAATGTTCTTTCTATTTTCTTTAACGGTTCCAGGTCGGTAAGGTGTAAGGTGTTTCACTTCCGTATAGTACCACTAGTCTCACAGTCACGGCTTAATGTCTGAGTTTAGTCCTTTTTAAGAGTTCTTTTTATTGTAGAAATCTACGGTCAGGAAAATTAATTTGTCCAATTAGTTTCTTATTTCTTCTATTGACATTCTATTCGTAGCGTTTAATTTTATTATTTCCTCTAAGCAGTTTAAAAAATGGACAAGTAAGCACAACTCTGACCTTTGACCCGTGGGGTCATCCCCCACCGCAAGGCAAAAATCATGAGTTGTCACACCTCCCTTCCCCACAACGTAAGAGGCGCCATTTTGGTCTCACCCCTCCACCATATTGGATGTAAATATATAATGACAGTTTATTTTAACAAGTTCGGATTGGTGAAACCGATAAAAAGTAAAACGACACAAGAAGTCGTCAAAGCTCTCGAGCTAATTTTAAAAACGAATAAGATGAAACATTTTAAAACAGATGATTATAAAAAATAGTTTAATTTCACGGTTGAATTAATTATGAGAAAATTAATCACTACTCCACTAATAGTCATAGAGAAACTTCTATGAACATTTTCTGAAGAACAAGATGTGGCATAAGTTTACTGAAAGGGGTAATTATAAATGATTTGATATTTTTACCTTGTCTTAATCTCTATGGAAATCGCTCAATTTATTTAAACAATTTCTTTTACAGAAACAAAATTACCCTGTTAATCGATAAGTAAGTAAGGCTAATTAAAAAAAAAATTTTAAATCCTGAATTTTCTGCATATTCTACATAATATATGCTCAAATAATTTCCATTAACGCCTTCTGAATTGAAAATTATTTTATACTTATTACGTTATTCATTTCCCTTAACAACGAGTGTTCAAAAGGATACGCAACCTTATGGGAAAATCGGTATGTTGAATGTGGCCTTCCATTATGCGATTCACATAACTGAATACGTTGCATGTTCTTAAACACATGTAATGTTTTTTAAGGAATTGCAGCGACACATCGTTCAATTTCGCTCTACAATTCGGGAACGGTGTGAGGATGAGTATTGTAAGCTTCATCCTTAAGGTATCCCCACATGAAAAATTCAGGAGGAGATAAATCAGGAGACCGAGAGGACCACAAGTCCTTCGTAATCACTTATCCATAGAAACACCGATCCAAGAAAGTCATAGTATTTTTGGCTGTATAAGCCGTAGCGTGGTTCCGCTAAAACCGCTGTACTCTATCCGGTCTGCTGGTATAATGTTTACAAATTGTTGTACCGTCTGTAAGTAGCGCTCAGGATAAGCCTGGCTAGGTTTGGTTTGGCTGATTCAGGTGTATGCCCGGACTGTAGGATCGATGACACTGTGGACTATGTCTTTCATGTTTGTTCCCGGTACGAGGCTGAACGTACCAGAGTTGTTAGGGAGCTCGAGAGAGTAAATTCCTTTCTTGATCTGCGGGTCAACTTGAAGATTCGCAGAGAATGGACTATAGTGGCTGGCTTCTTCCGATTCCTCACAGTGAGCAACGGCTGAGGGGTGTAAGTAGAGTAATACCCCGGGTGGCTAGGGACCGCCTGAACAGTTGATTGGCCGGAGGTAGGCGCGTTGCCATCGAGCCACGGTTAGTTAGAACAAGTATGGTGATTATTATTATGTTTGCTGTCGGCGGAACGACGACTGCACTGTCTAGGGGATGGTTATCCATGCAGTCGTGAGACGTAGCGTCGTTTTGACGGGGGCAGTTAATGAATGAGCAAGCATCGCTGACGACGGGATGGGGATTACACTGCCGAGGACATGGATTCCCATGCAGCCGTAAGGTGTAGCACCATGTCGATAATAGTAGGTTATGTAATAAACTAAATGTCACGCGGGACTCTGGGATGGAGCTGAGTGAAAGTAGGAGGTCTGTTCTCTCTCTGGTAGACCAGACCGGAGTCCGTAATTGTAATCAAACTACGGGTTTGAACTAAAGTTGATTTCACTAAGGGAACTAGGAATAAATTTCTTTGTTGCGAACATTTTTGGTGGTATATTATTCATTGAATTTGCCTCGATAAATATGAGACATTTACTCACAATAGCAGCTCAATTAAAGTGTAGAACTAGGCGCGAGGTTCGTGCTTCCGCGAACTCGGTTAGCTAGTTCAGAGGGCAACGAAGTAGGACAGTAAAGATGTCCGAAAGAAGCCTACAGCGAAGGCGAAGGCCGAATCAAAAATTCACTGATGTAAATAATTTCCGAGGCATTTACATCGGTGGTATCCCAACGAGACCTTACTTATTACTGTGAGATGTAAAAAGTTAGAGGATCAAAATACGACCTCCGTTAAAGCCCACCAGGGCTAGGAGCAGGTGTGGCGACCGGAATTGTCACATGTCAGGTGTCTTCCCCTACGGGGGTTGGGATGTATGTAGTGCTCACTGTTCACTGTGCCATGAAAGAATGTCATGAAGATTCACCTAAGTGAAATTGCACGAGGAGACTCGTGCAGCTGATGTGGATTTTATGTACACCAAACGCGTCAATTCTGTGCATTTACGTATCCATAAGGTGGAACATTCTTCGCCAGACCAAAACCGATCATCAAATTTAACTGGCGCTACAGATGACATGAACCGCTGACAGAAATACGTTTTCCAGTATCTGCAGGTAACAACTCATGAACAACACGAATTCTGTACGCAGTGCCGTTTGGGCACTACCAACGGAGAAACCAGACTGGTTAGATAGTCGTCGCACAGAATTTTTATTATTATTACTTATACTATATTATTTATTTATACCTAGGACTTCTTTCTTTTTCCTGTTTAGCCTCCGGTAATAACCGTTCAGATAATACTTCAGAGGATGAAAAAGGATTATATGTATGAGTGTAAATGAAATGTAGTTTTGTACAGTCTCAGTTCGACCATTCCTGAGATTTTTGATTAATTGAAACCCAACCCCGTCAAAGAACACCGGTGTCCACGATTTAGCATTCAAATCCGTGTAAAAATAACTGACTTTACTAGGAATTGAACGCTGGAACTCTCAACTTCCAAATTAGCTGATTTGGGAAAACGCGTTCACAACTAGATCAACCCGGTGGGTTTTATACCTAGGACTGAAAAGAGTCAAAGTAATCGGGAGTAGTATTCGGCTAGTAGTCGGAATACGTTATGGAATTATTAATTACATGTTTACTTATTTTTAGTGAAACATGTTATGAAAACTATTGATTATTTGTTACATTATATAAGATTCCATACCAAAATAATTCTTTTGTGTAGAATTTGTGATTGAAAACAATAACTATGGGAAGTTAAATCCAAATTATCCATCTGTTTATTATACTCGATCTGATGGAATGTATATTTAAAGTCAAAAAGTTGAATAATACACTTACTTTAATAAAACATTTAGGCGTTCGACTGATAAAAATTGTATATATATATATATATATATATATATATATATATCTGTAAAATTGTATATCATATTGTTCTTTATTTCATTTCAGTCTCTTATTTCCTACAAATTTTGTAAAATAAAAGATAAGCTTTTAGAATTGGATTAAGACAAAGTTCTGATTTTGTAGTCAAATGTAGTAACATTTGAGTACCAAATCAGAACATTTTGGTTTTTGTATAATTTCATTGTATACAATTTTCACTAGATTATTGAAACTAAATTTAATTTTTTTTTAATTTGCTACATCGTATCACTTTCCACACAAAAAAAAACTTATTTTTTATAGTTTTCTTAGTGCGACTATAACTTTTACTTTCCCGGCATAAACTATAGATGCTTTTATTCGAATTTAAGTACTAGATCGTGGATACCAATCTTCTTTAGTGGTTGGGTTTCAATTAACCACATGTCTCCGGTATGGTCAGCCTGAGTCTACGCAAGACTATAGACCACACACGTCACGAACAAGGGACATGATTGCCTACGGGCCCCAAATTCAGAAAGCTGCATGGGATATCTGAAGACTTCCGAAATATTTATTAGAAAATAAAATAAAGCTATAAAGGAAAAT
Source organism: Lycorma delicatula (assembly GCF_047948215.1). Taxonomy (NCBI): domain Eukaryota; kingdom Metazoa; phylum Arthropoda; class Insecta; order Hemiptera; family Fulgoridae; genus Lycorma; species Lycorma delicatula. The sequence continues at coordinate 12,488,834 of NC_134465.1, forward strand.
TCTCAGATGATCGATCAAAATTTTGGGCCTGGGCGTTTTTAAAAATCTCAACGTTTCAAGACTTTACGACATTTCATGTATATTCGTAAGTACTTACGCTGGTCGATATTTTGAAAAATATTTCCAGCCTACTTGAACATTAAAATCTGAAATTTAGGTCAAATATTTCTATACGGGCACTGATGACATTAAATTTTGAACTTAACAAAAAAGATGGTGGGGTATTTTTTTGGTTTTAAAATTTCAACTCTTTGTTGAAGCATCATATGAACTTAAAATTCAGTAAAATAGTAATGTTACATTAGTTGTTTACAGTACTGAAATTTTAATCGATCAGAGTTATTGGTATATGATTAGATTAATCGTTTTAAAGTGTTTGCTGTGTAATTCCAAAAGGAAAAACTAAAAATTCATATAACTGGAGAAAACATATGATTATGTACAAAGTGTCCCATAATAAATTTCCATCTCTCTCCAATAAAAAAACATGATGCGTTGGTTTGTTTGATGCATGTCCTCACATTTTTATTTTGAATCAATCCCACGAATGATTCATACTTCTTGATACGAACGATCTATCTAAAATTATATTTCTATTTTGGATATAAAAAGAAAAACATTGGGGTTGAAACTATGTTAAAAAATCACAACTTAAAAATCATATATATATATATATATATATATATATTTATATTTTATACATATATAATATAATATTTAGTATTAATACTAAAATGTGTCTGTTCGCAGCAGCATCATGAAAGAACCAGACAAACGATTACTTTCAAATTTCCAGGCTACATTTGTGTTATCCCAGGTAAGATTTTAAGCCACAGTTCAAGGCCCTAACCCCCTCAGAAGGGAATTTGTGAATTAAAAATATTCATTAAAGAAAAAAGTATCCTTTCACTTGATTATTATATTTCTGTCACCATGACAACAGAAATATAATGAAGTAAAATGATTCATTTCTTTTTTCTTCAATGAATATCTGTAAAGTATTTAATATTCTAACAACCATGAAGATAATGAATGTTATCTTGTCTAAACGGTCGGACAAGTAAAGTGAGCCCTGACCAGCTAGTAATAGAGAAATATACTTTTTTTTATAAAAAATATTTATTTATATAATATGCTCTGCATAACTCATTGTTTTGAAAACATACTTTGATGTGTATCCTCTGTGCTGAAGCACACTAATCCCATAAGTTTCCATACATAGAAAAAATAAACATTTTTTTCACAAAGGCCATGGTGTATCAGGAAAAGATGCAAAACGATATTACAAGCATTACTCCTCCATTACAAGGATAAGTTCCTTGAGATGATTTATGTTTTATATCTTTTCTGGATACACTATGGCCTTCATAAAAAAGGTTTATTTTTCCTATATGTGGAAACTTAAGTTCTGACTTCTGTTATTATTTTCAATAGTATCCAAAATAATTCATTTTTTAGATTTTACCTAATATTTCTAAACTGGCTTAACCATTGAGCACCAAATTAGGCCAAAGTTTTTCTGTAACCAATTTCACATCTCATTAGTTTTCTTCCAATATTATTTAACAGATATTATAGTAAAGTGTTTGGCTAAGGTTCTACTTCTATAAAAAAAAAACAATGTGCTCAAGATCATAGCTCACGATTACCAATTCAGAACACTTGTATTCTTTTATACTGTGACGGCAAAAAAAAACTCAGTTCAATTTCATTATGTGGATTTCTGAGATATCAGTATTATATTTTTCACAAAAGTATTTTTTGAAAATATTTTGAAGTCAAGGTCAAATAAAAATTATCGATTTCTAAAATAGTTTACAAACTAAAATCTCAGGTTTTTATCTAAAATCGATTTCCATTTTGTATTTTATAATCGATTCGATCAATTTAAAGAATCGTTTTTTTTATTTTCCTGTGTGCCTTTCAATCTGTTCAACTAGTGAACAGTAAGCAACCTCTTGCACAGCCTAGTAATATGAGTTTGATATGTAAATTGGGTGTAGTCTTGTACAGACTCAGGCTGAGTATTCAAAGATGTGTGGTTAATTGAAACCCGACCACCAAAGTATTCCAGTATCCACTGCATAATATTCAAATCCGTATAAAAACAACTAACTTTTACTATTAGGATTTGAATCTCAGAACCTACCAAAACATAGAAAGGAAAGTACTACGATGATAAAAAGCAGAATAAAGAAGATGCAAACTATGAAAAAAAGATGAATTTTATCAGAAGGTAGATGAACTATCAGATATGATTAGCAAGTGTCCTTCTACAAACGTTTGATGAGAATGAAGGAAATTTTTGACTGAGAAAATAACAGAAAAAAAATTATTCAAATAGGTCAATGAAAAACTAAAAGAAGAGAAGATAGAAAAACACGAAATCACAGACAGAGGTATACAGACAAAAACTCAAGACATGTGAAGGATTCCAGAAGAAAACAACAAGAACAGAATGAACCCAGCATAGATGAGAAGATTCAAGCAAAATGAAAAAGTACAGAGAACAAAAGAAAAGATATGCCAATAAATGAAATGTTTACTGTACTCTTACAGCGACCAATGTAAATTTGAAAATAAATTAATAAAGGGATTAATCAAATAAATAATTATCATGAAATTTATATCACATAAACAACATTCTCTCTCTCTCTCTCTCTCTCCATCTTTCTAGTTTAAATTCTTATAAAAGTTGATAAGTACAGTGCATCTCTTAGGTCATGGTTCTGTTATAAATTGTTGTAACTTTAAAAAAACGGATGAAGGAGACACAAACAGCACCAATTTAAATAGAAAGATTTGTCATGTGAGATGAAATGTTGGCTAAGAAAATATAACTGTATAAGCAGTGTATGTGCAACATATTAAGATGGAAACCAAAGAGAGGAAGGTTAAGTATGCATTGCGTCTTAGAATATTTGAATGCATGATTCTGATGCAAAGAGAATATGATTGCATTTACGATTATATCAAAACAATGTTTGTTAATGGGACAAGCAGTTCAAAATTTTAAATGTATTGGCTAAGATATGTTCAGAAATGATGAAAAAAATTGAGAAAGTTATCTTAAATAAAAAAAATTTGTTCACATAAACTTGGACTGACAACACAACTGTTTATTTAATGATATAAATAAATATTTTTACGTCACAAAATATTAATTCCAGTTCTCATAATGTATTTGAATAATGTCCAGGTAATAATCAAATAATATATTAAATTGAACATACGGTAAAATTACAAAATATTTTTCTTTAATTTTGGGCTTGTTACACACGTCTCCATTTTTCCTTTCAGTTACAATAATTAAAATTTCCATTAAAAATTTATGAATACACCGTAAAACTGAAAACCAAATAAAGAAAATTTAAGCTAATTTTTTTTAAATTAAGATTTTCATGGTAAATAAAAATATAAACATAAGTCATAAAATAAAAGAAGACGGTAAAAATAAACACTGATAAATTATGCAGATTAAAACCAACCTCTTGCAGTGAATATGTTACTCGTTTATTTTCTAAAGTATCAAGAGGCTGTCATCCAAAATTAGTATGAATAAAGATAAGAGATGAATTTGGAATCGTAAAGAAAGAATAATGAAATTGACCTATATTCTTTAAATAATATGATGGCTTTTAAATAAATAAATGACAACATTTTCATCCCGTCCCAATATACACAAATAATTTAAATGTAGCCTATAAATAATAATAATAAACAAATTTATTCTTAAAATATTACTATTAGTTTAAAGTAAATGAGTCAAACAATTGTTTATTCATATTCTAAAAGAAATATGAATATTCTGGAAAAAACCTTGAAACACATCATTAATAACTGGAATCTACCACCGTTTAGAAAATAAAGAAATATTACAAGTTAAAAACTTCAAAAAATTGAATTTTTATGTCAATCATTTTAACTTCCTTGTATAAAGTAAAGGAAGTATTGTGATCATGAAAAATTTAGGTTTTCCGATTTCAACGGAAATATCCATTTAGACCATCACTGAATCCATTTTGACTAGTTTTGGTGTGACATCTTTACGTATGTATGTAACTCTCATAACTCAAAAACAATTAGCCATATGATTTTAAAATTTTGGATTTAGGACATTGTAACATCCAGTTGTGCACCTCCCCTTTTGATTGCAGTCGACGCAAAAGTATCCAAAAAAGACCAAAATTCCAAAAGGTTTGGATTTTGGACTTTTTCTTAACTGCAGTAACAAGCCGTCACTGAGAGCTTTTCAACGATATATATAAGTGGTACTTATTTTCATTAGTTCCACATTTATAGCCAAATAAAATTTTAATTAATGAAATATTTGGACCTTATAACAGGAAGGCACATCGATTCAATTTCCTTTTTTTTTAATTTAAATATATTGATTTATTAATAATTATTAACCTGAAATTGTAAAAAAAAATGTTATAATAAATAATAATTCAATAATAACAACAAAAAAAAATATGTAAAAAATCAGAAGTTATTAGTAAAATGAAATGTACTTTTAAAAATGTGTATACGTAATTTAATAGGCATTATTACATATGCGTATATATAATAGATTGGTGAAACATCTGATTATTTAATATTAATTGAAAATTATAATTTAGAATCATTTTTTTTTCTAGTTTAATTGTGAAGCTTGTGCATTAGTTTATGGAAATACGGAATAGCAAGTTTTAGCAAATGAAAAGTCTTACTGTAAGGCATATGTCATGCCTTACTGTAATTTGAACACAGTGACTTCTGGATGAATGTGACAATGCCACTCTGTCAAGAGGATTATATTCTACCTTGTGTCAATAAGAAGTTAAAATAATTGTAATTTCCAGACATTACAATTAGCAAATATTTAACACAGATGAATAAATTAATGACATATGTGAAACCAGTAATTTACTCTGTGTATGTATAAATAAAATTACAGTGGGACGCCTATTATCAGAACTAATTTTTATTTAATTGACTTTTTGCAATTTGTATAGCACAAAATTACATATTACAAACATAAATTATTTATGCTTGTTTGTGGTCATGTCCATTCACAATATTCTAGCTTATATAATAATTTAACCATTAAAAAAAAAGCTTTGCCTGCATTTCAACTTTCATGTAAAATTTGTTCATATATATCAATATGAGGGTATGAGTCAAATTGTGTAATGTAAGGCTTTTTTCACATTGTCCGTAATAAATAAAAAATAAACTTAAAAGGAAAAATGAACTGTAGGGATATATAAAAAAATTCAAGAATAGTAATATAAAATTTGGGTAATATGAATAAATATAAAATAACCAAAAAAAAAAATTGAAATAAAATAAAATAATTTTTGTTTAAAAATTGTTTTTTAAATAATACCTTACAATTCTTTAAATTCTAATGCATATAACAGTCAAATTAACAAATTTTTGCCAAATAATAAGGAGGGACTTTTGTCCAGGCTCTGCAATTGGTAGGGGATATATAAATTCCGGGCTATATTTGCATTCTGTTTTAAATTTTTACTTTTAGAAATCAGCCAAAATTAAAAACCATCTACCAGTAACTTTCTAATTGTTATTTGGGTACAAAATTATAACAATGACATTTAAAGAATTGTAAAATATTCCTACTTTTTAGGATAATTTTTGCGATCAGTTTTATTTATTTTTTAATCTTTGCAACAAAGTGATTTACCAGTAAACTCACAATTTTTTGGGAGGTTAATGCTACAGTATTGTCTTTTCTGGCTGGAAAAACATTTTGTAAACGTTTTTTTTTTGCTTACATAGTTCTTGCTGCTCCAAAATCAAATAAATAAGAAATCTTGATAATATTTAACTTTCCATTTTCATTTTTTATTATTATAAATAATTTGCTAGGTGCAAATTTAAAGTCCAGCTTTGAAATTTTTAAATATATTCATATAAAGCTATAATTCCAATCAGTTTTGAATAAAAAACTTTTTACAGAAGTCTAGATTTTGGGTTGAATAATGTGAATACATAAAAAAATAAAAATTATTTGATTTAACAAGTTTTGGAACTAGAAAATTCAATTAAAAACTGGTTTCAGATGTTATTCATCCACTTCTAAGCAGATGAGAAATGAATTATAGAGTAAATAAAATATTCTACAGACTTGACCAGAATTTAAATGCAGAACTTTCTATTTGTATATACTACGGTACTATTTTACCACACAGATGAGTATTTTTTAAATTTAGAATTAAATGTTCTGTATTATTTCTAATTATTTTCAATCAAACAAAATATTATTTGATAAACGATTTGAATAAAATCTACCTACCATAATAATGAAATTCCAGACCTTGACTCCCAAAATAAAAAAATACATATATATATTTATAATTTTGTTTCCAGTTTAGTTCATTTCTGTAAAAGATTATGCGGTACTTTTTCGTTTTATGCCCTCCACTTTTTTCACATTTTTTACATAAAAATTTCTTAATATATCCTGGTAATATGCTGTTTTATACCAGTCATTTTAAACATTCTTCATATTGACATTTTTTTACAAATTAAAAAAAATTGATTATAACCATTATTGGTTATAATTATAAATATAATCTAACCAAACTTAACCTACGTTCACTTTGGTTGCTAACCTTGACTAATTAACAGGTACACATTACTGTTATTAGTCAAGGTTCAAGCGAAGCGAACATAGGTTAAGTTTGGTTAGATTATATTTATAATTTTTCTGCAATACCTCCAAATATTCTCTGATTTACAAGAATTCTGCCTCTACTGTAATTTCTTTTTGAAAATGAAGACCTTTCCCAATCTGTTCCCATCTACCTTTTTTGGGGTTTTTTAATAAATGATCAGCACATACACTATTTCAGGTATATTTTTCAATACGTTATTATTTTAATTGACATTAACCTACGCTTGCTAACTTTGACTATGTTTCAAATGACTGGTATAAAACAACATGTTGTGTATTTTCTCTAATGTTTTATTCATTAATTACTTTAAAATATACTATATTAAGTAATTTTTATGTGAAAAAATGCAAAAGTGGGAGGCATTAAATGAAAAAGTACCAATGATGCAACCAATTTACTGTAATATGTATATAAAATATATATATATTTTTTTATTTTTTTAATCCAATATTCTTCTTTATTGTTAATGTAAATTATGAACATTATTAATTCGATCTTGTAGATAAATGAATCGGGAAAATAAAAACTGCAAACAAAAAAAACACAATTAAAAAATCTATTACATTTACTTTTTTAAAAATATTGATTTTTTTTTTTTACATTCTATAATAATTACTAATAGTCTTACATTAATCTTAAAAAAGAAGGAAATTATGATGTCATTGTAATAAAACTAATTCAGGTGGAAAAAATGAAAGAATAAATAAGATTATATTACACAATATTCATAATAGTATTAAAATGCCTATCGTGTACATAATAAATATGTATGACAAAAATTAAACTACACATAATTAATACATTTTTATCAGTAACGCTAATAAGAAAAATTTAATCTAGATATTATAATAATATTTATCAACTACAGTATAAATTAACAGATAATCTAAATAATATTAAGCGAGGTAAGATATGAGCTGTGAGTTGCGTGATTAAATGAAAAACTAGTTCCAAACTAGAAAGTTTAGAACTAGTTTGTTAGAAGGGGTTCATTGTTCATGTCTAACCTCATTATCTGCTATGTATAAATTGTAAAAACTAAGTGCTACATTAATCTATAGTAAAATATAATTTTTAATATTAATAATAATAGTATAATATCAACATAAATGACATACTTTTAAAACAAAATTTATTGTGATAAACAAAGTAGTTGATTTTTACAGCAAATAATAAATAAATATAAAAGGTGTGATTATAGCTCATGATTAGTGTACTGATACAGTTATACTGGAATATAATAATAATAATAAATGCTTTAACTTCTTCAGATTTTATATATTCCACTTATTGGACAAGATTTAAATTACATGTGAAGACCTAGCCGCATAGATTCCATCGGCAAAGTAACATTCTGGAGAAATTATTAACATAAATATTGCGTGCAGCTTCAACATCTATTCATATACATAAAATACCACTTTATATTAAATAAGCATATCTTTATAATAAGAGTAAATTATACAATCACAGGGGGAAAGGAAAAAATATTTTTCTACATGTAAAAAAAAAACTATCTCAAAGACCCCTTGCTTTGGTGGATCATGGGAAACTGGGTTAAAATCCTTGATCAGAGCAACATCACAAAATACATGATTAATTATAATACAGAGCGATTCACAAAGTATGTAACAAACTTTCAGGAGATATGTTCTACTGGTGAAAATAAAGAAGAAAGTTCAAATAAATATAGGTTTGGAAACACTTTGTTAGCAAACGTTATCTGGCAAAACATTTCACTCTGATTTCTGCATCTCTGCTAAAATTAATCCAGATTGTAATTCTTCAGACCCAAATTAGGGGGAAAATTTTAAAAAATCTGAAAAATTGGAAAAATAGATTCGTAAGCTGTATTTCTAGTAGTTTTTGAGAAATCTGTGGTAAAAGACAAAAGATTTTGGTCAAAAAACACTGATTTATGTTTGGCTTAAAATAACATTTTCAAATGGAACGCATAAAAGTTATAAATAAAATGTGTAGAGAATTTGATTCTGAGTAAAGCAGTATGAATAAAGTCTACAGAATCTAAATACAAATGTAAAAATTTCAAAGTTTATTAAAAGGAGAACATATCAAAATGTGACAGATTTTCAGTATTATAAAACAGATTTACTTCAGTCATCTACTACAGCTGCATTTCATTTCAAACAACAAAAAAGAATAATAATAAATACATTTTTTATTCTGATCAGTACATAATAAAGTATTACATCACAATGTTATACTAAATAATTATCTTATAAATTTATCTTGTAAATTTAATTTATAAGATAAATTAAAAATATAAAAACATAAATTATAAATAAAAAACAGACACGTTTAAAGATCACATTACTAAAAATATATAATGTTAAGGTAAATACATTAAATATAAAAAAGTTACTACAAAATAATTCACAATTCAGAAGCTCCTATTGAAGATTATTTTGTGCACTTTACATGATATTCATAAAATCCTGTTTTTTTAATTAGCATTATTAACAATTCATCAACAGGGTAATATTGTTTCCGTAAAAGAAAATAGTTTAATTATATTTTAAATAAATTTTTGGAAAGATTTTTCAAATGGTTTGGCAATTTATTATCTTGTTAGCTGAAGTATTGTGTTTTACAGAATGAAAACAGTTCTATTGTCTGGTTTGGTAAAACTGAATATTGCTACTTTTTAAGAATAAATGACCATTCTTTTCAGTACAGATTGCTCATTCATAAATAATAACAAAAGGGTAACTTAATAAATTTAATTCTCTAAATATAGATTGATATAATTATATTAATGGGCACATGCATGATGATGTTATGATAATTACTTTTGTATCGTAAAAACGTGTTCTTACTTTTGAGAAATTCCAGAAAGATGGCATTATACTTTAGTTGAGAGGGTATAATAAAAATTTAATAATGATCACAAGCTTAGCGATTTATTAAGGCGGTTAAAGAGCAAAACAGTACAGCTTGATTTTATTACAAAAAAAAAATTTGCCAAGAGAACTTTATTTTTCTGTTTTGCCTCCGGAACCACTGTAAGGTATTATTTTAGAGGATGAATGAGGATGATATGTATAAATATAAATGAAATGTAATCTTGTACAATGTCAGGTTGACCATTCCTGCCCGAGAAGTGTGGTTAATTGAAACCCAAAGAACACCAGTACCCTCAATCTAGTAATCAAATCTGTATAAAAAAACTGTCTTTACTAGGATTTGAACTTTCAACTTTAAAATCAACCGATTTGCGATGAGGAGTTCACCACTAGACCAACCTGGTAGGTATGCCAAGGGAAGTTGTCAGCTAATAAAATGCCCAGAAATTTTACTTCATGGGCAATAGAAATAAATACTACCATTATCATTAAAGGGAATTCTATTGTTGCGATCAAAAATGTTAGGTCTGAAAAGCACAATGCAACAGTTTTACCCACATTTAATTTTAGATTGTTACAATCTATGAAGTGAATAATTTTTTGAACTGCTATCATACAACTTTCAATTCATTTTTATCAATTATCTTCTGTTACAGATATAATTACATCATCTGTAAAAAATATTATAACGAATGGATCAACTTTTTGGGACAGGTCATTAATAAACAAAAAAAAAATATATGCTTTAATAAAAAAAATGTGTATTTAGATTAACATTACTGGGATTAAATTCTTAACTTTATAAACAAATATGCAATACAGTGAATTTCTGTACCATGCTTCCAGATAATTTAACAAAATAAACAGCAGGAATTAAACAGAAATCATTAGAATTAACAAATATATCTTACAAAAAAAAAAGTAATTGTTCAATCTAATGAAAAAAATTCTGTCACTTAGTATACATTAACACCATCTGTTTTTAAATCAAGCTCAGTAACATCAAACCCATTACACAACAAACAGTTGAGAGAAGATTGAATTCAATACCACACTCACTTTAAATTAAAAGAAAATGATAGCAAATGTAATTAATTAATTAATTAACTATAGCATACTTTTCTTCTTAATAATTGTGAAAAGTAATTTTATATTTAATTAAATTTTTATGTTACTTAAAAGCAAGATAAAATCTTTCTCATTCAAAAAAAAATGCAAATAATAAAAATTTTGATTAATAACATTTTTAGAAACTTTAAAAACTCTTAGAAAAATTGTCATGAATGGCAGAGTTATAAAAAATAAAATAAAATTTATTCTGATTTAGATCTGTACAGTTATAAAGAATGAAAATGTATAAAATTATTTGTTTTAAAGATTTACAAGGAAAAGGAACATAAAAATAACAAGGAAGTAAATTTTAATAAACATTGAATTTTAAAAAACAAATCAAATTACAAAACATATCAGATTGTAACCAATATGTCAGTGATGATAATGAAACATATAACCATTAACTTCATTCTAATTATTATTACTGTAATTTTTTTAAATAAATAAACCCGTAGGTCTCTAGTTCAAATTCTGGTTATGTATGGCATTTTTCATATGCTACAAATTTCCATTTTCCTATTCTCCGATTAAAAGAAGATGATTCAAATATAGAAGTACATAATCTGCTGAAAAGTAGATTATAAATCAAACCGCTCAGGCATGACAGAGTGGTAGTCCCTCAGTCTTTCGTTTGGAGGTTCCAGTTTTGAATCTTGGTCAGATATGATTATAAAAATTCTGGAAAACTCTTTCACCTAACTCAGAGAATCTGGGAAATTCAGGTTAAAAAATCATTAAACAATCAGTAATAGCCTATAATATAGTAGATATTTTTCTTATTACTGTTGGTAATCTATAGTCATGATGTAAATTACTGGTATTTAGTACCATTAACGTATCTTTATATCTACATAGAATTTATTTGACATATTTTTTTTTGTCAAGTCATGTATAATATACTCTTAAGAATTTCTTAATAAAATTGGTAATTTTAATTTTCAATCTAGTTGAACTGAATTTTGTCAGTACTACCAGTTATTGATCCAACTTTTTACGTCGGGTTATCTAAAAGGTATTAGCCTTTGGAGGTCAAAATTGAGAATACATTTTTTGTTATTGGAAAATAACATTATGAGACCACATATGTTTTCGGTGACCTGCCATTTTTCTGTTAACACCATAATCTCGATGCTATAGAACTTGTGTGGTTTGTGGTCAAAATATTGACATGTGGTTTTCACAGGCATCTTTTGAAACTAACTTAGCACCATTAAGGGAGTTCTGCAGAAACTAGAACAAATGAATGATAATCTGATGGTGCCTAAAACAGCATGGTGTGATAAGATTTTTATTTTCTGAATGTGCAAAACCATGACAAAAATTTTATTATTTTCAATAATAAAATTTTTGTAATTTTCAATGTTTATTATTGATAAAGTATTTAGTAAAATAATGATTCTGATATTTGAAAATGGGTGTTTTAGAGAAATAATTCATAAAATTAAAGTCACTTTTTTTTTTGAATTGATATTGCCACATAAGTTTTAAGCTTGTGCGTGGAATAAGAAATGGAATTTTTTTATAGCATATGAAAAATACCACAACTGACCAGGATTTGAATTCCCCGGGACTTCTAGATGAAAGGCTGAGACAATACCACTCACACCACAGAGGCCGGCAACTCATTTAATGGATAAAGTATCATTAAACTTTAGTATATAAACCATTTATTTATTTATTTTTCTAATGATAACAGCCTTCTGTCAATTACAGTTATTTTACAAACATTATATAGACGAGATGGATTTTGAATATTAATATAGATAACTTTATAAGACAAGAAAAAAATAAATGTGACCAAGATTCAGGACCCAAAATTTTTTAGCTAATAGGTAGATGCAAACACTCAACTGTAGGTCGTCGTTGTATGTATTAAACAAACATGCATAGGCATGTACATAAATGTATATATTAGTTTTTTGAAATACCTTTTTATATTACAATTTCTTTCTGGTTTGAGACTGTAGATATAATGCATTATTTCACAACAGAAAAGAATATATTGCTTGATACTACCTGTTCCAGTATTTCTTATGGCTGTGATGTAAAACAACTGAGGTATAAGTGGCACTAATAATAGTTGCTTCACCAATAAATATTATTAATTATATTAATAGCAACATAGCCGGATCATAATGAATTAAACTTATACACTTTTTTTAAATGAAATTATATACATCCCAATAAAAACAGAAGAATTTATTAAGGTAATAGATTTTATACGATGTATAAAATCTGAAGTACAATAAGTTCTTCTTCTGCTCTATATTGACATCACTCATCCTAAGAGGATTAGAACACACTAAGTTATTTAATTATCATGTTGCAAAATATAAATTTAATAAAGATATCTGAAAGTTAGCATTTTGATTTCTAAGAGGATAGTAAAACATTTCAGATAATTGAAAATCCTATTAAAAGAAGAGTCAAGTAAATGTCTAAATTATAAAGATTTAAGTGTAGTAATATTGCTCATAACTAATTCTAAATATTATAATTATACAACATGTATTATCACATTTTAATGAAGTCACATATATCTACATCACAATTAAACTTTGATAATTTGGATTATTAGAGGCAAGACCATTACAAATTACTGAAATTGTGAATTAGTCAAATTTAACATACTTATATTGTATTAATATAGTATAAAGTGTGGCTACTTAATACAAGAATTTAACAGAATAGAATGAGGCCTCTTTCCTCAATTATATTGTAATGGTTCTATTTTTGATACATTTTATCTCACTGTAATTTTTATAACATTTACACACTGATGTGATTTTGAAACTATCTAATTTGAAGTTATTTTGTTATAATTATAAATTATTATACAGTTTATAAAAAAAAAATCATGCAATTGTATATTGGAACATGTCCAGCCAAAACTCAACTGATTAATTAAAGTTATATATGAGAGTCGTTCAATAAATAAATAAATAAATAGCCACAGCAGAAAACCTATTTAATATTATAAACTGAAACTGCTGACATTTAAGTTGGTAACTCTGACATAGAAAATATCAGCTATTTGAAAAAATCTCCTTTACAATTTCTTTTGTTTATATCAAAATGTTGATGCTGCTTGAAATATGTACCATGGAAAAACAGCATGCTGTGATAAGATTTTTATTTTCTAAATTGTGAAACCAGCCGAAATTTACTTATGGATATTAAAATAGTACAGTAAAAAGTTTACCAAATTTTTATAAGCAGATTGAACAGTTTAGACTGGGTAGAACAAGTGTTACTGATTTTCAATGGAGTGGAAGTGGACCGGTGGAAGTTTTTGACTGACACTTTGCAAAACAACATTAATGATCTTATTTGCAATAACAGACACATAAAAACTTGAGAATTTGCTGAAATTTATAGTACATCTATTTACACTATCCGTTCCAAAATCCATGATAAACTGAATCATTGCAAAAATCTATGCAAGGTAAGTTCTGATATGATCTTCAAAGAGATCTGAATACACATTGTACAAAATTTAAAAAGTATTAAATAGTTTTTAGCAGAAGGTAATGTTTTTATGAATCACATAATCATTTATGATTAAACTTGCATTCATCATTTCGAGAAGGACTCAAGTGACAGAGTGTGTAATAAAAATATCAGAGTTCATCTGTCAGAAAAAAATTCAAAACCTATGCATCAGCCAGTAAAGTGATGGTAACAGAGTTTTGGAACAATAAAGCCCCAATTTATTGTGATTTTTTTCAATGACCAACATACAAACAAGAGCGAGTACTAGTTTTACATGCCAGAAATCCCTAAGAAAAATCCATCCTGATCTTGCATAATTAGATTTTTGTTTGTTTTGTCCTCTCAAACAGTTGTGGCACACTGAATTCAACAATGAGCAGGTCAGAATGCAATACAAGAATGGCTCGGACACTGATGTGAAGAATTCTTTACTTTTGTTATAAGAAACCTCACAGAAAGATATAAACAGCCTAATGTAGCCAGAAATTATGTACAAAAATAATGAGCATTTCATTGTCATTGAATAAAAACTAATTTTTGTTGTAATATGTCTCTTTAATTAATGAATAATTTACATTAACAAAAATTATGGCAAAAAAAACATCAGTTCTGTAAATAGCAATATCTATTTTCTTACTATTAAGTAAAAGGAAACATAACAAAAATCACTTAGCACTCATTTTTTGTTACAAAAATATTTTATCTGACTAAATATATATATATATATTTGTATCTTTTTCTAAATTAAAAAAATATATATATATTCAGTATTAACAACTTAACCACCAAAATAGTAAGAGATAAAATGTAAAAATAAAACTAATACCAATAGTTGACTTTCTCAGGACTATATATAAATATATATTGCATACATACAACACATAAATCTTAACTGTAATATGTACAGTACATACCGTAGTTTTGTTTAACTGAATTTGAGCATATTATAACAAACAAAGCACAACTGAATAGCACATTCAAAATGGTAAAATTACTGTACAAAGAAAAAGTTTCCGATATGACTAATTCTGATACAATTTGTAAACGACATTTAAAAAGACATAGACATTATAATCGATGTTTTTTTAATAATATTTAACTGTAAATTAATACACGAGCTCTTAAGTCATAAGTTATACCATATTTTATACCTAAATAAGCCTGTCTTTTAGTAACAAGTTCAACCAATTTGAAAAATCAAACGGCAAAAACTGTCGACCTCCAACAATGAATAAAATACGGAGATACTTTAGAAAGTAGAGTACCTTAGGTACAGAGGTCGATTCTAAGAAACATCCATTCTTTCCGACAATAATCTAGGACAACATTTTATTAAATTTTTAACAAATTCTTCATGTTTGGCGAATCTTGTGTATCTGGCAGTTATCTTTATAAAGTGCAATAAAATAAACTTACCATTACAAGGAAAGAATATTTCAATTATAAGATAAAATCACAACATTTTAGGAATTACAATTCTGGGTTTTTACAAGCAAAAAGATAATTTTAATTAGTTTCCAACCTCACATGGATTTTTGAAAAAAATTCTAAAATACTTGAAGAATTTTATAATGTAATTTTAGAACAACTGTACGACTTACAAAAAAAACCTTCCAAAATATTTTTAAAAATCTAATGAGTACAATTCCTAGGTTTAGAATCCATTTATACACAGGCTAGTAGACTTAACACGATTATTAAAATCTAATAAAGCTAATTAGTGACATTTATTTAAAATAAAAAAAAACTACCATTAAATAATTACTGAAAAAATTTAACAGAAAAATATTGGAGTATGTCAAAATTACCTCTACTCTTGTTTTATTTTATTTCCTTTCACAACAACATATTTATGCAAAACAGGATTTTAATATTACACTGCAACCAAATCAAAACCCAGAAACAGACGATGCTATACCAGATGAGAAACTTATTGCTAGTATTCCACCAGCTATCAAAAAAATTTGTAATTCAAAGACCAAAAAAACACTGCAGTCTTTAAGAATGTAATGTTACAATATTTAATTATATAGTTCATTTTATGACTCCTATTTGTTTTGTTTTAAATAATTATAAGGTTTGTTCAAAAAATAACTGAACATTTTTAATTATGCGCCGATAGATATTTATTAATGTGCGTCTGGCAGCATTGTTCTGCATAACCTCCTCTGTAACCAAATGTTCTTAGATTGTCGATATCTTGTTTAGTTTTCATGTTATTGTTATTTGAGTGCAAAATGTTTAAGTGTTGGTAATGATTTTTGTAATGTGTGATTTTCAGGAGCAATGATACAATATAAAATTGTGTGAAACTGGAGAAAACATTCACAGAAACGTTTTAACTACTGAAACAAGCCTATGGAGATGATGCTCTGGGTCATACGCAATGCTACAAATGGTTTTCACAGATTTAAAAGTGGTTATCAATCAATTGAAGCTTGCTTCACTCATTAATCTTGACTAGCGAGTGACGAGAGCCACATTGTCAGATCGTGTGGGAGTTGAACAAAGCGGTTGCTTTGTTCAACCGTTTTGTGGCAGCGAATTGCTGTCTTTGATGAGATAAATTTAATTATTGATAGTCATACATGTTTTAGTAGTTGACGGGGTGCACCTACCAATTTTAGTGAAATATAACAAGCTGGTGGTGAAACAAGCACGCGAGTGGTGTATGGTACCATGCTTATTCCGCTCACGCTTTTAGGTTAGCTCTAGGAGGTAGTTACGGCACTGGTCGCTAAACTATTTCAGAGTTCAGTAGCCGTTTGTGGCACAGACATTCGATGTTATGCTTTAGGGCGACTGAATGGGGTGGTGGCGGGAGAAATGCAAAGCAAATCAATTGAATAGCAAGTAAAGGTTAGCAAGGGAAGCGAGCGTAGGTTAAGTTTGGTTGGATTATATTTATAATTTCTCTGCAAATACATACTGATTTTTAAAAAAAAAATTGAAAAAAGGATCTGTTAGATTTTGAAAAAGTACCATTATGTGATAACATATAACCATTAACTCTTTGGTAACACATACCAAACTTTTAGTAACAACATAATCATTTCAGCAAGATCATTTACATTAATAATACTGTATATGTAATTAAAGGTTTTTATTAATTTTTAATAAAGAGTGGCCCTACAATAACAATCACTGTTCGAATTGCCAATACCATCCTAATAAAATAAATATACACAGTCTTAAAAAATATCAAACATTGAATCAAGTACTTGTAATTGCTTCTCGTTCCTAAAACTTGTACTTGTAAAATTGAAATACTGGAAAATTGTACTAATAAAATGTTTATAATTATATCGAAAATAAAATTGGTGTTATAGGATCTTCTTATGATATTATAATAGTAATTTAAGTATCAAAGAGGTCTGTTATCTGTTTTTACGGCCCACAGATTCTACTTTTCATTAACAACTTAAACATTTTTTAAATTAAAAAAATTAATTGATAAATAAAATAAAAAATGAAAAATAATACTAAAATTTTAAAAAACACAGGAAAATAATACAAAATTAAATTTATTAAAAAAAATAAAAACAAAACAATAATAAAAATACAAAAAAATTGATTAACAAATGATTGTAAAAATACATACGAGTTAAAAAATAGTAACAATAACAAAACATAAGTTTAATAATTAAATCAAAGTATACAAATAAATAAAGTGGTTAAGATTATTTAAAAATTGAAAAGAAATGACACATGCAAGAGTCAAAATATATAATTTGTTTCATTTTATATTATAAATATTTTGCAGCTTGTTTGTAATAAAACATTTAAGTTGAAGACAACTGCCAATAAATTAATAAGCTAGGATAGGATAGTTCTAACTATTTTAATTTGAAAAAAATGATAAACCATATATACCAGGAAAAATCTTAGATAAATAGGTAATACTGAAAACAGCTCATATATGTGATAGGCTCACTGATCTATCGCAGGTAGATCCTGTGACAGGCCAGCAAAATTAAAACAAGGAAAGAAATGTCTAAGGAGATGTCCATTTATAAAAAGAATATTATTTGTGCAAAGATTATTCCTTAAATTTATCATTTGCAGACTGTAATTTCTCAACTGGATTACACTTTTTTAATTATACAATTTTTATTTATTTTAAATATTTTATTAACTGGGATCTCACTGAACAATTTTCATTCCTTGCACAGGATGCTTTTTATTTGTTATCTAGTAATTAATTGATTAAGATGACTTTTTCTTTGTATAAAATTCTACTTTTCACAATCAATTAGCGCATTTAAAAATGATTTTATATGTGTAATATGCATCTGATATGTACTGTATATTAGACAACATAACTAATAACTACAGTAATCAATGGCAACCTTACATGAAGAAATATGGTATTATGTAATGAGATGTATAATGGTATACAAAATATAGAAAAAAAATTCAATCATTTGATTAGTAAGTATTATCATAATAATAATTAGTGATATATATATATATATATACACACATAAAATGGGTACTACTACATATAATGAATATCGGTACAAACCTCATGAGGAAGAATTTAAATTTTACAAATTTTGCAATACTTCATTTTTTTATTATTGAAAACTATTTCACAGTTCCATAAAAAATCTCTGATAAAAAAAATTAAATAGGATTCACTGACAGGCAGAGGCAAGGATAGGTTTATATGATATTAGGTGAATGTAATCTAAAAATGTCTCCTCACTGAATAAAAAAAGGATACACATTATACTCAGATTTTTTGCTTTTCATTTTTAAAAATCAATTAATTATATTTTAACAAACTGGTTTTTATTTTATAAGAGGCATATCAATTTTTTAATTGAAAAAACTGAATCAACTGAAGACAAATTTTCTGTTACATTGATATGGTCTATTTCGGTTATTTGTGATCTTTAAGGTGTAAAAAAGAAATATGGTATTTAAAAAAAAAAATTATTATAAAGTCAGAAATACTACAAATTTAAATTTAATGGCTTCTATAAAAAAAAAAGATAAAAAATATTTGTTAAATCCGGCACAGTTTTGAAAGAGAATGTTATAACATTTACCAGAATTTGTAAATAGAATACTGTATATTAAGCAACCTCGAAATGACAATAACACTCCATGGGTAAAAAGCAAATGGAACGGCACACCAAATTATAGTGTTAGTTACAGTAAGTTTATAATTGGACTAAAGTAATTCAAATTTAAAAAGATATTCATTACTAGCTTTGTCAATTCACGTTACCGACATAGTTTCACATTTTACTATCACATGACTACAGATTTTTTTTATATTAATGCATACAAGAAATTATATAATATTTAAATTTTAAACAATTTAGGTAATTATTTTACAAAACAATTTTTTTTAATATTTATTTTATACAATTCAGGGAAAACAACAAAAAATATTTCAAATCATAAGTTGCATTCCTGAACCGCATTATATCTATAAAAATGTATAATTTGAGGCTATGCCTCAGATAATAGAATAATGATTGTAATAATATTATGATGGCCAGGTTCCCGATTAATCAGGAATATCGCCAGTTTTAAGCCTCGAGTCCCAGTGTCCCAAATGAACCTTTTGGGATGCTCAAAAGTTCCAGTTTTACAGTTTTGCTATTAACCATTTTCGTCCATCGTACATACAGTTTGTGCATAGTGTCGATGTGTGAACAAATTCAAATAGGCTTGAGTGTATGCATAAGATTTACAGTAACCAGAAGCGGTAGATCAGTACTGGCAACACTGGTTTTGGCCTCCGCTTTCAGTCATTACAAACGTGTTGTGGTTGTCAGATATTTTTTTTGTGCACATGGTATCTTTTGATTCGGAAGAAAATTATATCGGTAATTGAAAACTAAAGAGTCATCTGGGAGTTTTCTTTGACGCAACGTATATGACCGACTGCTATAATTTACTACCTGTGACAATGTAAGCCATTTTATTTAATAATAATACCTTAGTGAGTTTTGCTAATACCGTATTGGCATTTTTAATATTCTAATGGTTGTTAATGTTTAAAATACATAAAATATTTATTATTATTTTAGTTTTTTGTCGTAAAAATGCCAAAGAGAAAGTCCAAATTTACTGAAAACTATAGTGAGACATATCTGTTCATTAAAAAAGGCAACTGAATATGAAGCCTTTTGCAAACACAGTAATACATATTTAAGTATTAGCCACAGAGGAATTACCGATATAAAAGATAAAGATCTTGGGGAGAGGAAAAAACTAAGTGGTCAAATATTGCTGATTGTTTTGGGATTATTTTGATAGTTTATCTTTTATGCTACAATTTTTTTTTCTTTAATCTTTTTTTGTTTTCAGGGGGGTGTCCTGATTTGACTTTGAAGAAATCTGGCAACCATAAATAATAGACACTTGACCAACTCAATATAGTTATATTTTCTTCCCCACGGTGCTGCTAGTAATAAAACAACAGTTAGAAACATGGATTGAACAAGATACATTTAAGAACATCTGACACACGATTTTGATTTTAAGTCAGTATAATCTGCAAAGTTGTACATCAACAGGAGTACAGCTGGAATTACAGAATTAATAAAAAAAAACATAACTGTTCATAAAGTTTATGAATACTGGCAAACGTGTTTTAACAGCTGAAGTAATATGTAACAATATGAAAGAAATATATCGTAAAACATAACTTCTGCTGGTGTAAAAAAAGTACACATTAATAGCTCCAGCAGGAATACAACAGATCAAGGCAGTACCTGGGTGCAGAAATCTTATAACAACCTCATCTCTACATGAAAAACAGAGATATAGACCAATAAATACAACTACATAGAAAAAACCATCAGTTTTAAAAGAAAAAAATTTACCTTGAAAAAGATTAGCATCTGAAATTAAAATACACAGTATCACTTTCCAGCATGCAAAATGTCTCCAGATTCATCAGTCACCACAAGATACAAAAGCAATAATAAGAACAGCAAGGTAGCTTCAAAAAATTCCTGGAATTGACACCTTCTGTTTAAAATAATAATCGTGGCGGAGAAATTGTTTTTATTTTTTATGTTAGCAGCAATCACGATGTCCCGATACGTTCAACATCACATTCCTGTTCCCTTTAACAACTACAACTATGTTTCTGTGAAACAGATATATACTACTACTGAAGTTCAAAATGTCTGCAATTAAATGGTATAATATATAATGCTATCTTGCTTGAAAAAGCATATGATGAAACGACAAAAAGAAATGCTTGAATGACATAAGCATTTCCATTGTATAGACAGTGTTGATGATAATAATGACGTTCATAATTGCCAATCCGTTATCATCAAAAATATACTGCATTATAAAGCGATAGAAGAAATTTTTTGAGTAAAATAATTCTAGAAAAATTGAAATAATGATAGAAAGTTGTCACCCACAATGTGTTCCCTACAATAATTTTTTGTCCAAGTACTGTACCTAAAATTTTGAACGATCTATATTTTGCATACAATAAAGTAACATCTATAGTATATCAAATCTACTGACTTATCACCAGTTGATTTTTGTTTCCTTGCTTGAGACTGACTCTGAAAGGAAAATAATAAAAAAGCACAATGACATCGCTGATGATCAAATAACTGCAGGTTTCTAAGGATGCATTGCTGAAACGTTTACACAGACTTTCTGAACATTGGTGATCGTGTTTAACAGCTAAAGAAATGTGTAACTACTACGAAAGAAATACAGCATAAAACATTTTAGTTAATAAACTTATCTTGAGAATCTTTTGAAGCAAACACACACACACATATATATAGAAAAAATTTATATGTAAAGTTTTAAAACAGCTATAAGAAATATTTAAATTATTATTGTTTTTCAACAACCTCAGGGTTTTTAAAGAAAACAAATAATCATTTAACATTATAAAGAATAAATACCTTTTACATCAATAAATAATTAATAAAATATTAAACAATATATATTAGATTAAAATTATATATATATATAAAATTTTAATTTACTAGAAATAACAAATCTTTTATAGAATAAAAGAGGTAGTACACAAAATGACTATGACTGGACAATAACATATATTAAATTATCACCAAAACTTTCTAAAATGAGCGAAAAATTTTAAAAATTCAAACACATTATGGTAAAAATACAATTATAATATAATAAAAATGTGTATATAATATTATTACTTAAGTAATTTTTAATTATATCATAATGATCATCTATTATTTATATATGCTTACAGATTAAATTTATTCTGTTATTTCTTTGCAGTCATATCTTTAGTAATGGACGTTGTTGTTGTTGTCGTCGTCGTCATTGTAGTGGGGGTATTTATTGCAGTTGTACAAGTAGATGATGAATTTTGTAATAAATTAGTGGTCCCTGGCAATTCAGATGTGACATTAGTTGATAATAATGCGGAAGGTGCGACTGTTGTAGTAGAATTATTATTACTAATATTATTATTCTGTTTATTCTTTTTATCATTTTTCTTATCTTTTCTTATTACTGTCTTATCATCAAATTTTATAATTTCTATATTTTTATCACTTCTGTCATCACCATCATCATCATCATCATCATCATCAGAATCATCTTTCGTATCAGCATTTACATGATTTTTTGTTGAAATTTTCTCTTCTCCATTTTTTAAACCCTTACCGTCTTTATTATCTTCATCTGACTTAACTTGCAATGAACCGAATTTGGTTGATATCCCTAGAAGTTCTCGAAGTCCCTAAAAATAAATAAACAGATAAAATATAAATTATAAAAATAATTTATTGTAATAACATAAATTTTATCCGCATATCACGAGCGGTAGCTTTAATGCTATACTAGATGCTACTAAATAAGGTGAAGTAATACTGAAAGTTGTGAAGAATTTCATATACAATTTGTTTATGAAAAGAAGAAACTTTATAAAAAGGAACAAAATCAAACATTTTGCTCTTGAACAAAGTTAAGTGCGTTATAAATTAACACGCTTAATTTTTAAATTATCTTTAAAATGAATCTGGGTTTCATATCATCTCTTCAGTGGTATAAGAAGGAAAAAAAGAACGGAGAGAATATCACTGGTGCCCAGATTGTCAAATTTGAATTGTTCTTTCACAGAAAATATGTTCAATATTTTTATTATTTCATCACAACATGTATGAAGCAATTATTATATAGCTGAGGATTTTCTTGCAAAACTTTTTGATATCACCCCAAATATTAATAAAAATATTGCATAATGCTTAAGTTAAAATAACTAATGTAACTGTGAAACTTTTAAAAACTTATTTTTATTATCTTTATCAAATACCAAAAATATATATATCAAATTTCATCAAGTCCTGATCATTCTTTAGTTGTAACATAATGAAATCGTGTTATATTTCAAGTCTTACTGGTGTACACTTACATTCCAACAATAATGTATACAAGAGAAACATTGAATGTGACCAAACAAGAATGGCACAAAAGTTACACTGTGGGATATTTGTGAGTAAATCAAGAAGGTACAAAATAATGTGGATGCATGATGCAATTAAGAAGAATAAATGTCATATTAAGAGAAAGCCAGAGACTGACGGAGAGGGATGTGACCCAGGCCTGTGGAGAAGGCTACATCAAGAAGGAAGGATTACATTAGGAAACAAATGGCAAATATTAAGTTCCTAAAAGCAGATTTGAAGGGAGAAGCTCATGACTAAACTCATGACTAAAACCAAATATTAACCACAGAATGTTATTTTATATTGTTTTTATTTTTATTGACCTTGGAAATGGTAAACATATATTTATAAGGAAAATGAAATTATAAGTGAGAAAGTGGCAAACTTCCCAAAAAATAAATCTGGACAAGCTGTCTAGATGCTAATCGCTGTACGACTGGCCAAGTTAATTAAAATTGGGGCTGGACATGTTGGACTCCTGTAAATTATATTCAACTCATATTGGATTACAATGACTGTAATTTTTTTAGTAATACCATGATGCAATGAACATTTAACAGAGTGAGGAATGTGTAATGAAACTGAGATGTATATTTTTACAAGTTAATATAAATTAGATAGTGGAATTTTCTAAAAATGTTTCAATTAGTAAGACAGCCTAGATAGTTGTAATAGCACATAGCTTCTGCAAAGAATATAAAAACAACTTGTGATATTCAGAATTAAAGATGTCAGTCATCTATACACATATATACATGTTAGCTTCACGAACATCTTTGGTGCAATTCCCAGTAAAGTCTTACACATATTCACATATAATTTAAATTATAAAATTATCTTGTTTGAAAATGTGTAAAGGTATGTCAAACTATAAAATAACACACACAAACACGCGCACGTGCACAGGTGACTGCAAAGTCTGGAAATGACTAAATTATAGAAAAATAAGTGTTGACTACATTACCAGAATTGAGTGTTGAAGAAGAAAACAACCTGAGTTATGTTTGAAATTACTGTCAGCCATCTTGGATCTGCTATATTGAATTCAACTTTATTTTTTTAAATGGCATGATGGCCATATTACATATGATTTCAGTATAGATTTGAACAGGAAAACTTTAGTGTAAACCCCATATACATAGCTTCATCCGTGTTTTAGTAATCGACTATTAAAGTGACCAAATCAGGATAAATGGCCGTCCCCAACGTCCATTCAAGATAAATATTTTCAGAAGAAAGGAGGATCACATATCACACATGTAACACAGCAATTTTATGCTACCAATTGAAATCGATTCTGCAAACTGTTTTCCAGAATCTCATTACTTAATTATTCAAAATCCATCATTACGATATTTGATCATTACAAAATTCTAACGGAATTAGAAACAGATGATTCATTGCATTTATTTATTAATTAATTAATTAAGTAATTATAAAAACTTATTTTTAATAATTTATAAAAAGTATTTTTCCAACAAAATGAGTAAGGTAATAAAAACATACAGAATATGTACTAAAATCACAACAGATTTTCAAAGTGACCTCCTTCTACTTGTTAACAAAATCCTGTACGCGTGTAAAAACTACGTACAGCATTCTGAATTGATTCCCATGAGATTTCAGCAAGTTCAAGAATTCTTCGTCTTAGTTCTTCCAGATTCTCAGGATTAGTTTCAGAAACTTTCTCTTTTAAATATCCTCAGAAGTATTCTAATGGACTTAAATCTTGTGATCATGGAAGCCATTCATTTGTACTCTCCAACCAATCCCTCTTACTGGGAAAATATTATTCAAGAAAGTGCAAACTTGAAGAGAATAGTGGGAGGAGCTCCATCTTGCTGAAACTATAAACTGTTAAAATTTTGTCAAAAGTAATTTTCAGTAGCAGGAATAATTTTATTTTGAAGCATACCTTCATACAAAAGTAGCCTCGTTTGAAAAGACAATATTTGCTATGAAGGTTGGGTTCTCAATAATACTGTTCCATCATAATTTCACAAACCAACAAAATGATACTAAAATGATACAATTCTTGATGCAGCTGAACTTTATAAGACTTTATATCATTTTCAGTCAAGACTTCATGGATGGAGGATTTGTTTATATCAAGGTAGCTATTAATAACCCGAATTGAGGTGTGAGAATTCTCTGTTTTCTTTAACATGACATCTAGTTTTACAACTTCACCTAAAATGGATTTAGGTCTGCCAGATTTACAATGATTTTTTTATAATTCTATATTCCTCAAATCTTTGTACTACTTTGTACGCTGTTCACTTTGTTATTGATTTTGCAATTGGAAAACGATAAGAAAAGTGTCATTAAATAAATTTCTTACTTGGTCATACGAATTTATTCAATCGCCATACCCACACATCATTAGAAGAGATATCCTTTCATATTAACTGAGTTCCCTTAATGAAAATAAAGTAAAATGCAAAGAAACATAAATTAGAAAACAAGAGAAACTAATCAACAGATTCAATGACAAAACAAACTTAACAGAAATTACATTTGCCACTCCCTACTCAAATGAGAGAAAATTATAAAATTAATTTTGACAACAATGAAGCTGTTGCCAACCATGTAAAGTAATATTTTTGAGTTTAATTTTAGAAAAAAATATTTATTTAATAAAACCACTTCAATTTTTAACTTTACTTTCAATTTTTTTGTGAAATAAATATTGTTTAATTAGAATTATGATGCATTCTTTCATTAATTTTATATAAATCTTATCTTCTCTAATTTCAAATGAATAAATGCAATGAATAAGCTGTTTATAATTTTGTTAGAATTTCATTATCGTATATCACATAATGATAAATTTTGAATAATTAAGTACAGAGAGGAGATTTTGGAAAACGGTTTGCAAAATCGTTCACAGTATGAAATTGCAATGCTACATCATATATAATTATGCTCCTTTCTAACAAAAATATTTATCTTGGTTGAATGTTGGGGATGGTCTATCCCGATCTGAACACTTTAATGGTCAATAACTAAAACATGGAAGAAAATAATAAAGTTAAATTCAATATGGTGGATCCAAGATATCCAACAATAATTTCAAACAACTCATAGTAATTTCTTTGATACGGTAATCAACTGCATTTATTCTGGTAATGTAGTCGCACTGTTTTCTATAATTAAGCCATTTCCAGACACTTGCATACTGTATTTTTTGAACACAATTGAAATTCTACAAAATAATGCTGAAACATTAAGTAGAATGACCTAAGAAAATTTAACTCAAGCGGAATATTGTGTAAACAGTGAAGGAAAGAAAATATTTTGAACAATTATTTTTTCTAATAAGTATATCATTTTATTTATTTTTAATAACTGATTTTGTTGGTAGATATTTTCAAACACTAAAATGATTCTTGATTCCAGTTTGAAATTACAATATAGTATTTTTCTGCAATGTTGTTTTTTTTTTGTAATAAAAATCAAATTTCTTTAACTTTTCTTCGACTTCAATCATATGTTTTCTCAGAATTAAATTCTCTACAAATTTTTTGATAAAATTTTATTTTTAATTACAATTTAATTAAGTTATTATACAGTAGATTCCAGATAATCAGACCGCTTCGGGACCGGGGCTTAATGGCCCTATTAAGCGATATTAATGAAAAATAGGAGATATACACAAATACGGTATACAGATGTATTCTAGTTATTAAATTTGAATTAATGATTTACTATTCTGAATTCAACAGTATTGAACATATTATAAATTACAACTTAATAAAAATTTAAATACTCTACCGTACAATATGTGTCTAACAAAATACAATACAATATTTATTAACCTTTTACATTACATAGCTACATATAAAAACAAGCCTATTACATATAAAAATAACTACTGTTCTGGTACAATGCATTACTGAATAGTTTTTGTAATTTTACATAATTAAAAAAAAATAAAATGACAGATAAACAATATAGAGGTACAAAATACAGTAATGATTGCTATTTATGATCGATATAATAAAAAACTAATTCAGTGTTTCTTACTTGTTTAAACTTTTTGAAAAAATTTTTTTTATTTTGCTTTGTCATCTCCCTTTTAATACTTGGTGTTTGACAAATTTCACACAGACTCGTAGTTCTTCTAGCGGGCTTCCTTCACTGCCATCTTATATAAAGTACTGCTGAAGTCCATCGATAAATTTTTTTGCATCTTGTATAGGTAAGCATTTAACATCAAGTTCATCTTCATCTTCTTCAATCTCGTCCCGTTGTTGAGTTCTAGTAATGTTTTTAACTATTTCTTCATCACCGGTTTCATTCTCATCATAGCACTGTATTTTTTCATCTGCATTTGAAAACTCTTCAAAATTTTGTACCTGGTGCTGCAAAAAATGTAATCATTGTCATCAGCATCGACTGTTTCAGTATCATCGTTGGCATTGACTTATAAACCACTTTTGACAAAGCACGTTTCTGATAGTGCTACTTTTCATTTCATCCCGACTATTGGCTATGAACTGAATTGCCTGCAACAAATTTACATGTGCGCTAATATCTTTAGCCGTAGCTGAGGAAGTCGATGCACTTCCTTCAATTTCTTGTAAAATGTAACTTATTAATTTACTTTGACAAATAAATTAAAAATTTTTTATTATTCCACATCAAGCAGTTGAATTAAACTCGTATTTGGTGGTAGAAACTCAGTTTGAATGTTTCGTAAATGTACATTAGGACAGGCAGCAGTTATCAATAAACAGGCAAATCTTTTCTTTTTTTCTATAACTCGCTGTCCCAAGCATTCAGCCAAAAAAAAATTTAGACTCGTCATCCAGACTTTTTTATTAAAATAATAGTGCACAGGTAAACTCTCCATTCTGATCCACTTAAAACATTGTGTTGGGGTTTACCTGCTTTACCAATAACACGAGAATTTTGAATTTGTCACTGCCAGATGTATTCATGCTACAAAAAACAATAAAGCGATCCATTGGTTTTTTGAGCCAGATAATGTGCTGTGTTTGTAATAAGAGACCCATCCAGCATAGCACGATAAAACAGGTCTGTTTTATCTGCGTTATAGATGTCATCGAGTCAATATTTCTTTATTATTTCAGGAAGTTTGGAACTCTTCCATGATTTGGCACTGTCAGTATCGGTGCTTGCCTTTTCACTATGAGTTTTTAAATTTTATTTCATGCCTCTATTTCCAACATGACAACCAACCGTCAGTTGCTTTGAAATCACAGTGTCCCACTCGACTAGTAACAGTAGAAGACTATTCATTTAAAGCTTTCTCAATGAGCGGGTCCTTTCCTTCACGTTTTCTTTTTTGACAAGTTCCTTCTTCACGTTTATTAGACCGTTCGCTACGAAGAGTTTCTTCTTGCTGTAAAATCCCAGCTATTGTAGTTTTTAATGCTCCCAATAGTTCTGCAAGTTTAGGCTGACCAGTGTTTGGTAGATAACTTTGTATTTTATCTAGCAAAGCAATTCTTTCTGCCAATGTCATGTTTTTATGTGGCATGGCTACAAATTGGATAAATCAACAACGACTTTTAACTAAACTAACACTTCAAAGTAAAAAGATAAAAGCGATTAAAAAAATTAAATGATTAATGAAAGGAAAAAGATGGGCAAAAGTGATTAAAAATAATTACCAAATAACGATAACAACAGCACCATACACGATGAACAACGGACTCACAATGAATAAAAACATTTGCTTCATCATAAGTGCATGATGTCATTTGTGTCGCTACGCACTACGTGCGCTGTGCAGACCAGTGATAGATGGAAGTTATCTCCCTTAATACAACAGTCAAGCGATTTAAATCACTAAGATCGTGATATTTTAGAAGTAAAAGAGAGAAACAAACAAGCTGTGGACCTTATAAGTGGGGACCATTAAACTGGTGTAATTTTACATGAATTATATCAATATGTTTCTGTTTTAACAAAAATTCCACAATTAAATGGCTATCCTGAATAGACAGTGGTCCTATTAACCGGAATCCACAGTATATCTAACCTAAAAAATTGTTTTGCAAATTAATTTTTTGTTTTACAAAAAAGTTGATAAAGATAAATTCTGGAACTTGTTTTATTCAATTTTTCAGTCAAAACCAAGTGAAACCATCAAATATATGCCTTAATTTAATTCCAAGAATTTCAGTACAGTTTCATTTTACCATGGAGCAGAACTCAGAACAAACATTTTTTCAAGCTTAACAAAAAGCCAAGTGTTTTTGGACCAATGTTTATATAACCTTTTTTCTTTATTTTCACTTGTCCTGAAATTCTTAACATTTCTTTCTGAGATATTCTGAATATATGATTTTTTTTGTACTGTTACAAATACACTACTGTAAATACTTGGGAGAAATGCATTTATCAATATATTATTTTTCAAAACATTTTGTAGTGTTCAACAATATTTTCAATTTTTTCTTAAGATTTATGAATTTCAATTTTAATAAAAATATGAATAAAATATTAAAAATGGGCAATGAAACTAAGATTAGAAAAGTTTAAATGAAGAAAGGCAGAGTCTGATAACAAAGACCTTATTTAAAATTCATATGCAATCTTTCAACCCAAAAAAAAAATACATGTAATATAAATTAGATTAGAGACATTTGAAACAGACAAGTTAAATATCAAGGATGTAAAGTTTTAGAGATCATTTTAAACAAATAATGAAATGTTATAGAATATTCTATCACAGCATTATTCAATGGGATGCTTTAAAAATACATTCTGAAAAAAAATGCTGATAGAACATTACAAAAAAACTTACTTGATTTTCAGTCGTCAACCTACTAAGTACTTCTTTACCTTGAGTTGCATTTTTCTCATCAATTTCTGCAGCCATTTTCATAACAGCAGCCATTTCATTCATCTTTTCTGCTTGTCTCCTAATTACCTAAATAATTAAAATAAATCTGTTTAAGTTATGAGGATCACTCAACAAACAATTATAAATATTTGCAGTTAAAAAAACACAAAATAAAAAGAATGGCGCTTCAAAAATCAGAATTTGACATTCCTGTCAACAATTTAAAGCAACTGACTGACAACTATTTAATATACATAACTAAAGTCGTGACGAAAAATCAACATTATTCAGCAATTAGGCTTATGTTTTCGAGGTTGTAAAACCAAATAAAATTTATTTCCCCATCTGAATAAAATTATTTCATTAAAATTAATTTTTAACACAAGCTAATATTTATAAAAGTTGGATAATTCACACACATTATAATGTATGAATTGAACAGTTTAAGGGCAGCTTAATAAATGTGCTTATTTTATTTATTGTAAACTATAAGCAACATGATGAACAATCAATTAAGGTTTTAATTCCAGCTTTGGAATCTTGGATTCAACTGTAAATAAATTCTAGGAAACAACTGAGTTATTCAAGAAAAAACTCCTAAAAATGATAATGGAAGCAGTGGTACTGTTTATTCAAATGCAAATAATTATCTTACACTCCTAAAATACATTCAAAACAGACAGGTTTAATGTCTACAAACTTCATTTGTGCAGGGGAAACAGGGCAATCCAATTGAAAGAGATGAATTCTTGGAAAGAATACAAACTTATGTTGAGACCTGGATTTAATATCCAAAATCCAATTAACAAAACATGAACAGAAATATCAAGTTGTGTTAGGGAGAAATTCAACCTAAAATTACAATATTAGCAGTTATCTGATGATGTCAAATTATTTGTGATTCTTAGGACAATTTACTATCAATATAATAATACTAATTCATTGTTAAAATGAAGTGACGTACGGGGGACACAAAAAAAAGGATGCGGTTTATAAAAATCAATGTTGTTTTTTCAGGATTTAAAATCGTTTAAAAATTAAGCTGTGGTTCTGGTTCAATAAATCACATTAAAACAATACTTAATGTTTCTTTATTTCCTGAATGACCCTCATACATTTTTATTTAAACAAAAATCACAGTAGACTGACACTAATCAGATCCCAAGAGTTCAGATCAGGAGTAGGCTCCTCCAACCCACTCTGTCATTTTATTACTCTCTTCACCTCTATAATACCTTGAGGACAAAGCTCATTGGTGATTTCACTAATGTTGATCTATAGAAGGTCCTGGCAAAAAATTACTGTTCAGTTGGCACTCAAGTTTTTGTGGCATACCACACTTATATTTATACTACCCATATTGGTCAGGCATAAGAGTGATCGACTCTGCTCATCACTAAAAGTCTCTGTAAGTATTTATCTGTCTCTCAGTTTTCTGACATTTTTGGGAAAATCACTTGAACCTGTTACTACCATATTTATCAGGAAAGGTGAGACGACCTTAAGAAGGGAACCTTCCTGATTATTCTGAAGAACTACAAATCTAATGTATCTTAGATGGAATGTGTTAATCAAGTACTTTGTGTTAGCAAGTACTTGGACTTGACCTTAAACTGATACTGTGTAAGAGTCAGACATCGTCTGCTACCATCTCAAATGACATGGAATCTTGACACAAATTATTTTTATAGTCATGAGCTCTTCATAAGGGTTCACTGTGTTTAAAAATGAACTATCACAGTGTTGAAAATTGATTAACTATCCTTATGGGTTGTTGTCATCTTTTTCTCCCTTTGAGAGGTACCATGAGAGTTAGTTGTCACCTGGCTACATCTCTATCATTTTCTAGGTGCCTGCAATACGACGACCTCTCTTCTATCAGAGTTTCTTATCAAAGGTTACACAAAAAGCAAAATTAACAGGTAATAGTACTTAACATATTATAAAATTTGGTTTCCTTTACTCCTAAAATTTAAATCACAGCTTTTAACTCTTAGTGATTAAATGGCACCAAATTATCAAATGTTTTAATTGTTACTCTGAAATATTAAAAAATATTGGGTAAAATCTTCTTCTGTTGCGAGATAAATAAAAATTATGACAGTGTCTTTATTATTATATGACAAAAAATTACCACAAATAATAAAAAAAAACAAATAAATTAGAAATTAATAATACCTGAGTATATTGACTATTATACATATTTGTAAGATTTAATTTAGAAACTTGTACAAGATGTGTAATTTGTTGCCGATACTTTGACATTATTACTTCTAATGCATTTTGATGTTCTTCTAAAGCGGCACGTAATTCTCTATTCTCTTGTCGTAATTCACGTAAATTTCTTGATTCTTGTTGAATACCAGCAACAAGAACAGAATGAGGCCTTTGCCTTGCTAATTCGTTTAATTCACCAGTCTCTTCTGCATACTGGAACAAAAGTAACAATTACAAAGTACATTAACTTTTAATCAATTCTTTAATATTTTTGTAAGTAGATAGAAAGGCCTTATCTCATATTTCTTTATTTTAAATATAAATGAAAATACTATGAAAAGTCCCTAAGTTCATTAAACTAGTCATTAATATACAGTAGACAGTTCCAATAAAACAATTCATTCATAAAAACTACCTTGAAAGTAATGTCCAATTATTAATTTATTTTGCAGGTGTAGATGTTGGAACATAATGCGGGACTCAAGATCGTTTGTTGTAGTCTGCAAATTTTGCCAAATCTCTATGTAGATCACTTACATGCACGTTGAAAAGTTTTAAAAAGAATAAAATTAAGGTTAGATAGTGATATACATTTTGCACTTTTAAATTCTGATACCTGGTAAAAATAGTTCACAGAGAGCAATATGCAATGTATTGCAGTTTTTTTGGCTTATAAATTTCTAACTTAATTTCTTTAATTATGCTTATTACTAATTATTTTCCACAATACTTAGTAGATATATACACAAATAATTAATATAATTTCAAATATGTTTATATTTCATTATATTATCAGTTAAGTTATAGAATTTTTTTTATGTTGCGTGCAATTTCATTAAATTCTGTTGACATTTGTTTTAGGCTAATATCATTAGCAGTTGATACAATCTAAAAGACCATTTTTTTACAATAAACTACAAATATTATGACGGAAAAAATAAAAACACACATTATTCATTATAACTTTCCATGCTAAAGGAATATTCTTGAAGTACAAGGGCCATTATAAAAAGGAAAATAAAATAAAAACCTGAAACTATCTGGCACTAAAGTTAGTACCACTGAGAGAAAATATCAGCTGATTGAAAAGAACTTCCTTTATTATAACCTCATTTCTTTATTTCAAAATGACAGGTTTGCTTGAATATGTCTGCAGAAGAATAGAGTTCTATGATAAGATTTATTTTCTTACGGGGGAAAACCACTGAAATTCACTAGCAAATGTTAAAACAATATGATAAAAAGTGTAGTATTTTAAATTTTTATAAGTGGATTGAATGATTTCAATTGGGCAGATTAAGTGTCACTGATTTTCATCACAGTGGAAAACCTGCGGAATTTTCAACAGATGCATAAAAATTAGAAAAATTGCTGATATTTTTAATGCAAATATCGACACTGTCCATTCCATTATTCACTAAAAGCTGAGTTTTTTTTTGGGGGGGGTGAAAAACATTTTCATGTTATCTTTGCCCAGAAAAAAAAAGAAATATAAACACAAAATATAAAATCTTAATAGAACAACAAAAATTAAAACAAAATAAAAACTTAAAATACAAATTTAAAAACAAAATCAAAACAAACTAAAATATTAAAAACAAAGACAAAAAAAATAAAAAGCTTTAACTAAAATATTAAACACAAAAACATACAATATCGTAAAAAAAATTTAACACTATTAAAAAGTATGGAAAATACTAACACTCCAGAGAAATGAAAACATCTGGTTCAAAACTTCTTTATTATTGCCCAGAGTTCTCTATCAAGAGCATGTAGTTTTTGCTACATCCTAACACCCGCTTCTGTACTTATCAAATAACATGAACACATGACACAGGAAGCTATTCAAAAATTAGACTGGGATGTATTTGCCACATCCTCCTTACAGTTTCAATTTCACACAAGCAGATTTTTTTTTTTGGTCTTTCCAAACATTTTTATGTAGCACCAAGTTTGGAAACAATAAGCAGTTTAAGAATGCGGTACAAGAATGGCTCAGAATCTAAGGTGAACAATTGGTGGAATAAAAAAGCTCACAGAAATATGGAACAGACACCTAAATGTAACAAGTGATTATGTTGTAAAGAAGCGTTAGTTTTAATTGTCATTGGATAAATAATAGTTTTTCTACACTCATTTGTCTCTTTAATTACTGAACCCTCATATATTTAAACTTCCGGTAAATCAAAAAAGAAAATTGAATTTGGTTAACATACTACAAATGTTAAGGGCAGATACACTCAGAATTTGATAACTTCAATGATCTGTAGGAATAGTTTTAATGAAAATACACATTTACCCTCGCTTTGCACTTTTTATTTTTCAAGTAACCAAAACATTCTAGGCGTTTTAGAATAATCAGGTGAAGTTAAACGTATATTTTGTTTCATATAAGCCCAATTTATATAGTTTACATTTAACCGATAACTAAAGAATGTTACACATAAGAAGCGTTCAAGATAACGGGTGTTTCAAAAAGGGTGCAACCCCTTTGTTTGGCGATGTGAATCTATTACAAAAATATAATGTTACTAAAATGCTTAAACAACAATATTAAAATTACCTTCAATAACTTTACAATAGATGTACAAAATGATTTCCTGTGATCTCAATGCAGGTTCATACATGTTTCCTAACATCTGCAGCAACTTTTCGTAATGTT
Source organism: Lycorma delicatula (assembly GCF_047948215.1). Classification (NCBI taxonomy): domain Eukaryota; kingdom Metazoa; phylum Arthropoda; class Insecta; order Hemiptera; family Fulgoridae; genus Lycorma; species Lycorma delicatula. The sequence goes on from NC_134465.1 coordinate 12,524,110, forward strand.
TGCTCAGTAATATTTGAAATCTCACTTGAAAATATGTAAGCCTTCAATTCGTATAGCGTATGATGTTTGTTTTTAAAAACAACACTTTTTAAATATCCCCGAAGGAAAAAGTCTACTGATGTAACATCTCCAAGATGTCGTTGGCCAAAAAATTCCCATAACATATCCAGCGTTTCATTAGGAGTATGACATCCTGCTGCAACCAACATTCTCATTCATGTAAATCTAACACGGTAATAAACTGTTGCGATAAACCACACCGCCTACAGATGTCAAAAAATAAAGGTCCTATTACACAATGCCAGGAGATTACACACCAAACACCAATTTTACATGTAACGGTCATTTGTGAAACGAGTGAGGATTTTTGGTGCTCCATATTTGGCAGTTTTGGCTGTTAGGGTAACCATTCAGGTGAAACCACGCCTCAGTGCTGAAATAAACACGATCCAAAATTTCAATACTGTTGTCATCAACAACAGTATTCCACGGTCTGCTTTCACTTCTTGAACAATACTGATGCGATAAGCATGCAATTGTAATTTCTTTGTAGCCCTAAAAGCTGCAGAGAGTGAAAACCAAGCCTGTGAAGATAACGTTCTAAGTGATTTTCTGGGTGAGCGAGTAAAACTTTCTTTCACATCCTCCACAACTTCTACTGTTAACAGTGATGATCGATCTCGCTTTTCCAATCATGTACATTCCCAGTTTCACAAAACATTAATCGAACGCTTTGCTATATTGCAGACTTACTAAGTATTGAAAAATTGGGAAATTTTATCACTTACTCGTTCATAAGATTTATATGCACAATAAGTCTTAATAATAAACACAAGTTTATCCTTGGAAAATTACATAGTTAACATAATACAAACAAATTTATACTGGTATAGCATTAGTACATAAGGAGGATATTTCAACTGTTACAAGTTGCTAACCTTGAGTATAGTGTTGCCAACTGACATGTACGGAGAAATAAAATTTACCTATGCATTATTTCTACCTTCTTAATCTTAGGGTTGTGTCCTTTTTGAAAAAATAGTTATTAGATGGGAATTTTATAAAAGGAGATAAATTTTACATCAAAAATACATTAAAGCAGTTATCAAATTAAATCAGAGAAAAGAAGGCTAAATATAGAGAATAATGTTAAAATACAAACCTGCTTCATAGCATCAATCTGTTTATACACAGTTTGTGTCTGAGACAATAAGACATCAGCAGCTGAATCGTCCTCTTTTAAACGAGTAGCTAACCTTTCCGAATCGAGTAATATTTGTTGTATTGTTAGAGACATCTGTAAATAATTAATAAAAATTAATTTTAGAAACAAAACAATACTTAAAATTAACACGTTTATATGAATTATGGTAACTGTTTGGAATCGTACTACCTACCTCAGGTTATGGCATGTTAAAGTTAACATTATTTTATTTGGGGTGTATGATAGAATATTTCCTTAATACTTCTGTTATAATTAATAAATAATCCATCATTAGTTATCTCCATATACATGTAGTAAATTAATTACAGATTTAGTGTGATATTGTGAAATCATCTAAGTAATTCAAGCAAATAAATTGTTTGATAAATTAAGCTATTTTCATTATTTAAGTGACAGTGTAATATTGTTGTATTATTACTTTTGTTATGAATAAATATTTGAACTTCACAAAATTCTTGGATCACACACACATATATTTCCAAAAGCAATACTTTAGCATTTTGTAGATTTATAATTTTTAATTCTTTTTTAAGATGAAATTTAAATTCATCCGACTTCAAGTATATTATATTTTTAATTTAATTATTATACTGCATCTTGCACAAGAGCTTCTCTGCTGTAAATAAACTATTGCGGGCAACAAAAACTGTCTCTTAACACAATAAAGTCGACTAGTCTCTTTCCAGTAGAAAACATCAGTAACACAGAGTTAACAAATAAATAAAAAATCATTAATATCACATCTATGGCAGCTTAAATGCTGAATTTAGACTGTTTCCCCCTTTATACAAGAATAACAGTTGATCCACACAAATCAGAAATCCAATGGCAATGAAAAAATTTTAGATATCCTATAAGAGAGCGAGATCCTACAAGTAGAATGGATGATCTCAATATTTCAGATGATGTCATTATGCGGAAAAAAATAAGTAAAGGGTAAAAAAATAGTCAGAACTATATGCTAACCTATTATAATATTAACAAAAAAGTTTGACATAATACTATTACACATCTGCTAAGAAATACTTGTGAAACAAAAAATTTCATTTCTACATTAGAATACTGAAAAAGTTTCCTCTCAGATTCATTATGTGAAACCGTATGGTTAACCAAGGAATTATAAAAGCATGCAACCATTAAATGTTGGTAGTTACTTATGAATGAATTAAAATCAAAGCTGGAATGAGATATGGAAGCAATTGAACGTTTATCAGGTAACAAGTCATTCCTTCATTAAAGTTAAATTTATTTTTTATACAGATTGTTTTCAAGGTTAATTTGTGGTGTCATATTATTTTAATTATTTATAACTTTATGTACATTATTTTGCAACTTAAGATAAATAAGCATCTTTTCATTATGTACAACCGGTTTCTTAAATAACTTTTCCTTTATATTGTACATATTAATAAACACATAATGTTAATAAAATATGAGAATCCTTAAATAACTTTCAACATAAAAGAATGAAATTTTCCAAAAACTCCTACTTCAAAAACAATCTATTTCTTAGAATGAGATCACTAATTGGGGTAGGGGAAAGTGTTGTACCTTGGGTTAATTTTGCATTTTATTTTTTTTATTTCAAACTGTGTGGTAATTTTTATTTCTTAATGACTTTACACTATATTTAATAATGTTGTTAATCTAGTTTTTTAAATTCTATTTGAATAATTATTTTAATGCAAATTTTTTTTTTTCTTAAGGTCTGCAAGTTAGTCAAGATGCAACAATACGATGTACCTTGGTTCCATATGGTAAAATGGGTTAAAAAGTATGTTTCTTTCAAAGAAATAAAACATGACATTTCAGTAAACAAACCAGATTTATTTATTAACGCATCTTTACATCAGCCATAAATGCTTAAACAGCACTTAAATTTTAAAGATACGCAAATTCGGCCTATCTGGAAAATTAATATAGTAGCCTATTTAATTAGTTTAAAGTCTTTTAATTATCTGAAAAATATACAGGAAAATCATAGTTTATCTAGGTAAATAATAAAAAATTTGGCTCATTGTACATTGTGTGAGGAAAAATCAACAGGAAAAATATATGTGTTCTGCAGATGCTGAGAAATGCCACCATGTCTTCCTTTGATGTGCCATAAATATCTTCCATGAGTAGAAAAAAATTATTGCTGAAATACACTCTTTTGTAATGGTATGTAACTTTATACATCTCCTTAGATAATTTTTCCACAATTCTTGCAACATTAAATAATCTTCTTCCTTTTTTTCCTATGATTTTTACTAAAACAAAGTCTTCATTTTCACTTTCTAAATCAAGACTTCTTTCAAATATTAAATCTTCTAATCGGTCTCTATCATTCATTTCAATTAAATTATCTTAATTGTCACTACTCATGTCCTCTGGTAGGTTGTCAATTCTGTCAGGTTCATCAGAATCTTTATCGCCCATAATCAGTTATTTCTTTGAGTATTTCTTCAAAGCTATGTTTTCATCTTCTTTTTTTGGTTTCTTTGCTTTTAAATGTTCAATTTAATTTTTCTGGAGTATCTGTCGATATTCTAATCTTGCCTTTTTTTTCTTTCTTATTACTTTTTCTTGGAGCAGCCTTTGGGAAAGGCCGAATCACTTCTAGAGATACCACAATAATTACTTGAGATTCTTTCATTATCATTAACAGTTGCAGGCATTTTGTTATTCAGAGGAGCATCTTGATGTAGTGTGCTAGGTCCAGCTACTGCATCTGGTTGAGTTTCCTGTCCATCTTTGTCAAGCGATTTATCTGTCACATAAGAAGATTCTTCCTCTCCAAAAATACTTTCATTGAGAGAGTAGATTCCATTCACACAAATTCCAGTCTTCATATATTCTGTAATAAATACCTTGCTGAAGGCTGTAATGATCAAACCAACAAGGTTATAGTGATTGGTCTTCCAAGGTTCTAGATCATCCAGTCATTAAGGGTAGCATATAAAATGACCTGTATGGTCTGAAAACTGATGGTGGTCGAGCGGTTGCAGTTTATATGAAGTGTGGGGGGCAACGTCAGCATGAAGATTCCATTTTCCTTGGCCACAGTAACTGTTTAATCGAGATATGAGTCTCACGGTTATCAATAAAAAGCTGGGTTATTTAAAGATTGTCTGACATACTGAATGAAGTGTTTCAGGTATTGTACAAACAAAATTTCATTGGACCACTCTGAAGGGTTTGCCCTGCCGATAGTGCCCATCGGTGCTCTTATGTTCATGTATTCCCTGAAATTTACCCTCAGGAATATCAACATTGGAGAAACATGGTTTCCAATAACATTTATATCAGCTATGATTGTGATATTGATACCCCGCTCACTGATGCTAAAACAAGCTGCTTTGTTTTTTTGTCAAAAAAACCTTTGTAGGCTTGTGAACAGTAGAATTTCCAGTTTCATGCAAATTATAAATTATATTAGGTGGAAATTTATATTTTTCCATAACTGTTTTTAAATTAGTCAAAAAGGCTCCAACATTTTCTTTGTTGAAACTTGTGGCTCAGGATAGGCTTTTAGCTTCAGGCTTTCAAAATGTCAAATCAGGAAAACATTTATGAAGTAGCCGATACCAGAAATTCCAAGCTGATTGTTTTAACTTCCAATTTTCTAGGGCTGTTACATTATTGGATTTTGCATAATCATAAGCAAACTTAGGTAGAGGCATTTTTGTAAGTCCATAGTGAAGCGTCACAGCGTACTTCAAATACTTCACAAACTCTGTTTCTTGTTATCTTTAAAATACATTTTTAGCATTAATATTAGATGTATAAACAAACAGTCAATCAACAGACCTAGAACGTTTATGTTTTCTCAAATTCTTTACAAAGTAGTATTTGAAACATCATGTTTCTTGGCAGCTGCTCTAATATCCATTTGGTTATTTGGTTCTGCAGCATATCATTTGCTGCTTTTTCAAAGGCTATTTTGTTCACCGGCTTTCTTTTATTACCCTCTTTGCTTCTAGGCATTTAATTAAAAAAAGAAAAACAATTAATGAGTATGTTGCTTTAATCTAAACATAAATGGAATGGTTGTACCTTGGGTCAAGACCCAAGGTACAACATTATGTGACGTGACCAAAGTACAACATGAGCAGTTACCTTACACATGACCTCATAGTCTCTTTATAGGTTAGGTTTTTAGACATTATTATATACTACTAGATGGAGAGAAATACAAACTAATTACCTGAATAATTTTTTTCAGCTTGTTGTTTACGTGTTTCTCATCAAACATCAAGAAACTCAATCAAAAATATTTACTTTTACCACTGAAAAACTAAAATTAATTTTTCACGAAAAGCTAGCATTATACACTGCAGTAAAACAATATTCAAAGTGCTCCTAGTGGCAAATCAAATAACTAAAGACTCTAACTCTGCTGTTTCCTGCTCAGATAGCAGCACAATGCAGACTGACCCGTGGTACATCCAACCCAAGGAACAACACTTTCCCCTATACTTTAGATACTAACTGTAAAAATGATTAAAAGGCCAGCCACCATTTGAATAGAGTTGTCAGCCTAAATTTTTGTAAATCAAAATTTTTGTTTCCCAATGACCTTAAAAAGTTAGTCACAACCCTACCCTTTCTAATTAAAATTTTTGAGTTGCCCTTCTTAGGGACTTGAGATGTGATAGTACCATACTGAAAAAATAATCATTTTAATGTGTAAGTATTCACTAAAGTTTATTTTTCAATTTTTAACTGTTGAAAAGTTATTTTAGGGTTCCCATAATTTATTAAAAACTTTATAAATACATCTAAAATACCTTATTTAATCTTCTTCAATAATTACAAGCTTATGTCCAATAACAGTTACTTTAATTACTCCTTTTTTTATTTTAAGATTAGAAATCAATTTTGCATCAAATCGGAATATGCATCAGTCTGACTGAAATTACAGCACAATACTTTCCATATCAAAAGCAAAAATAATAATCTGTCAAATATAAACTACATCTGTATAATATTAAATAAAATTAACCGATTTACCTAAACAATAAATATTTAAATAATATATTTATTCTTACTTTAAACTAGAAAATGAGTTTTTGTAGATACTTTTTGATTAATTTTTTTATCAAATATTAAACTTTTAAAATCACACGACTCAATGTAGATTTTAAATAGTCATGTTATTTTATCAAGAATTTACATGTAAATAAATAAACTATATAGATTTACTATCCCTTTTCTGCTAATTTAAACACAATATCCCTGCCCTTGGGATATTATTAACTTTCATTCATGATTAAATTTATAAATAAAATATTTTTCTAACTGCTTTATTTCATTAATATGATTATTTAGCTAGCATACAATAAAACTATTCTGTTTAAATTAACAAAGATAGAAAATAAGGTCTTATCATACATTTATTCAAACATTTTTATCTGCACTGTTAATAAATAGGGGCAGATAATTTAAATTATATTACATGTAAACTTTTGATAAACATGACTATTTCTAAATTTCAAACTTTTATATGGGTCCTGTAATTACAACAAAAATTTAATATTTTTTTATGAAACAACTGATGATGATAGTACTTCTGAAAATTAATTTTGCATAAGATTTTATATGTACAATTAAGATATATGAATATCTCCATTTAACTTTTACTCCTCAGGTGACTTCATTACTTTTTATATAAAATTAAACATAATACGGAGTATTATGCATAATAAAATGTTCAACAAAACTAGATGCCTACAGTGGGCAAAAAGTCAGTTTACATGTTGAATTACATTTCTTTTAACTTTTTTTATCAGGTAGAAAATTCAGGGTTCCCACCAAATAAATTTAAGATTTGTCTTTCCTGACTTTTTACCAACTGTTCCTGACCAATTTAATAAAACTATCATGACTCTCATAATGTTATGCTATTGTCATTTACTCCATTAAAATATATAGATATTTTATTATTTTGCAGCTTCCACCATCTCTACAGCTGCCCAACTCATGCCTTTTTGTTATTATTTATTATTGCATTCATTTTAAGCTTTTTTAATGATTTTTTTTACAATACACATTTAAAATTAGGCTATTCTTTGTAATAAATTGTTTAAGTAAATTACATTGCAACGTACAAAAAATCATATTTAATAAGTTTCTTACATAAAAATTAGCATCATGGTAACTAAAAGTAACACAGATAAGAAATAAAAACTAACTAAAAATAAATTAACTAAACCAATTTTTAAAAATAATTGGCTTGCATCTAAGATTGCTAAAAAATTTTTCACATAACCTAGCCTACATTATTTTGCAAAATAAACAAAAAGCGATATTATTTAATAACTTGGTTAGCATAAAAATGCTAAGAAACACAGATTTCAATTAAACAAAGAATATATGTATGATCACAACTTAAAAGTAAACTAAAATCAGTATGACCAAAAGTTATATAGATAAGAAAACTGGGGCAGAACATCTTATTTTGTACAGAAAACATACATTATCAACATTTACTTAAAAAATATTTTTTCATTATTATTCTAATGTATATGCAGAATGCCACCAAATGAATGATTAATGATATAAGAGCATTTAGTAGCTCCAAGATGGAATTTTGACGCTATACAACTATCAGGACACATCATTTTAAAAATTGCACAGACATCTCCATATCAACTTGAAGGCAGTTTATTTTGGACAACATTAAGAACCCTCATAATCTCCACCTTAGAAGGATCGTCTTTATAACAAGAAGTACCTGTGTTGTCATTTTGAGTAAATGAAGTCAAGGATTGAAATGTATCATTTGCTGCTTACAGAAGATCCCGACAAAGAACACACAGATGTATCACACAACCACCATTCTCATAACTGTTGATCAAAGTTTTAGTTTGCCGAATTGAAGTATCACTGGGAGATGAAAATATTTTCAGTGAAGGCTGAGAATTTCTTCCTATCTTAATTATTTCATTATGCTGCTTTCTTTTACTATGCCAAGTCACTGCCTTTCAGTCCATGTTGCCCATTCCAAGATATTTTTTAAACATCACAAAAAGCACGATACACATCTCTAATTCTTCTCAACTGAGATGTGTGGTTAAGTATTCTATGGGAATATAATATTCTATCTCTAACAGTTTTAAAGTTGTTGAGGGGTTTCCATCTTTTGATTCGCTCTGTATAACAGCCAAGTAGAATATATAATTTTAATTTTATTTATTGTGCAGCCATAGGTTGTCAACATCGAAGAAAAATTCTATCACAGAATTAAAAATGTCTATGAAATGCTGCAAACAGTTAGTTACGCTTGAAGAGCCAGTGTACTTCTATATAACGAAGCAAATTGTTAACTTTCCACCATTAATCATACACTTGCACAAAAAGATGGTCAATCAAAGCATTAGTTTGATGATATTTATTCCTTTGTACTTAGTTTTAAAACAATCTGAAGCTCTTCCTGAACATTTTTTGCAACTATACGTTGCCTGTGCAAAAATCAATGAACAGTCCAATGCACCTTATTTTTGAAATATGCTAAAAAGCTTCGATATTTTCCAACCACTGTTGATACACCGTCACAGGAAGCTACAGTAATATTGAGTAGGGGAAGTTATACTGCTCCAAAAAGTTTTCAAAAAATGAAATATGGCTTCTCCTCTTGTATATCATTCAAGAAGCTTTGTGCAAAAAAACTTCCTGTATGATTTCTTCTTTAGCATTACTATAGCACATAGATAATTAAAAATGCTGTTCCTTCCAAAAATCTATTCATCCATCTGTATGGCAAATTTAGTATACCTTAATTCAGAGATAAACTGTTATTCAATAGCTTCAGGCATTTCATCTATAAGACATTGAACTGTATTGTTACAGAGTGGCCGACATTCTGAAAATTTGGTTCCGAATTCATTTTCATCATAGTTATTATTATCTCTAGAACTACTGGAAATAATAAATTTTAACCAACTGTATGCGGGTACTCTGGTTTTGCAGTTAAATATGAAATATCATATGAAGCTTCAAGTCCTCCTTCATAATTCTTAGATGTCGATGGTGTCAAAAATGGTTTAATTCCTCTCTGAGCGCATCAAAAATTTATCTTTGAAATTTTTTAAGTACTCAAAAAAAAAAAGGCAATGAACAAGAAGAAAGGTTCCATCAACATATATTCCAGATAGAATGTTATCAAGGGAGATGGGATGAATCTACAATGAGTGACTACTGCTGGATGATAAAAAAAGAAGAATTCACAGAACACAAAAGAAAAATAAGAAAAAGAAACTAAACGTAAATGCCTGCAAAATAAAGGTAGGAATTTTAATTGTAATTATTATTATTTAAGAAGTTTCTCAATATTTTAAACAGTCATAACTAAAAATTGAAGGTGATGAAAAAACTGATTTCATTTTAATATTCAACATAAAAAATACCTTCTAATTCACCCACTTTAGCTCAGTTCCAATTTTTTTTTTTTGTTGACCTATGTAATCAATACACATTCCCACAATGTCATGTGTGCAGCAAACATTTTTTAAGGGTAGCATTATTTATTTAAATTAGTTTAAATAGAATAAAGTTTTTACAACAGGGAAATTCAGGCATACTGAACACAGCAGTTTTTCTGAAAACTATAAAGTAAATACATAGAGATTGGCCTGATCTATATAAATTAAAATCACAACAGAGTAATTATTTAAGCACGGATATTTTCTGCACTCATACTGTAATGGTAGAATAATGAATACATAATAAATAATTTTATTTAACTATGAACAAAATTTTTTAAACAATAAATATGCTAATTAATAAAATACCATTGCAATTCACATCCAATTATCCAGTATGTTATTGTTCTAAAACTTAAGTAATTAACATGCATGTCAAATTCAGTAGCCTAAGGAAAACAATGATATTGTATATTTTAATCGACTGTAGTATAGTAACTAATTAAATTGCAATTATTTAGCAAAATACTTTTCCTATCTAGAAAATTCTCACATTGCTTGAAGTGCAAGACTTAAATAAACAGCACTTGAAACGATCTATCTTCATAAAAGTTTAATGAACCAAATTAAATACCATTTAATATAAACAGGTTAAACTTTTGGAGTTAAAGTAATAAAACAATAATAGAACATAATAGAGTTATTTATATTCAAAATGGAAGGGGAATAACCGGCTATGGTAGGGTAGGCAAGGTGTGGGAAGTGGCATGACCGACCAACAATTGATTTAAGTCAATCTAAAAGTACAAAAATAAAATAAAACATAATCCTGTTCATAACATTTACTTTTTCTTTGCCATTGATAGGCATTTTAAGAAGAAACAAAAAATACATATATATCAACTACCGTACTTATTCAAGAATACAACCATGGGTACATAAGGTGACTCCCATACTTCTACTTCTGTTCTCTTCTTAAATTTATTTTTACTTCTCACTCATCAATTTACAACTTACTATTAATCTAAACATAAGATATATATATAGGACAGTATAATAGTTTATGCTAATAAATGATTCATTCCCTAGATCAGTGTTTCTCAACCTGGGGGTCACAAAATTATTCTAAAACTTTACATGTAAACAATAACGAAGCCATTTTATGAGAAAAAAATCATTTATTAAAATTATTTTATTACATTTATAAGTACACATGTAGGGAAAATATTAAATGAGATAAATAAATATTAATTATAATGAGATGGTTGCATTTGATTTTTCATTTAAAACTTTCTCCATATGTGGATTTATGTTACAAACACGGAAAAACCAAATTGTTTTCAAGTGATAAAAGACAACTTCTATATTTAGTTTTTAGTGCAACCATAGACAAAAAACCCTTTTCACAGAACAAAAGGCATTAATAATATTTTCAATGCTTCTGTAACTAAATTTCCACATTCGGTTCGACGAGCAAGCCAAAACATATCTAAATCTTCAGATGTGAATTGCAGTTGTAATGTTTTATTGGCAAACATTTCAATCAGCTGATCATGAATCTTAACTGGTAACATAGCAAATGCAACTACAATCATTTTTCACTAAATGGATCTAGTACTCTTAAGAATTCATTTTTATCTTCCAACTGAATTTTTAGCTCGCGAAAATGCATCTTCATGCTATCCAGACTATGGTGAATAATACTGTCTTTTTCAACCAAATTTTTTCTGGAAATGGAAATATATCAAAATTTTTCACGCTTTGAACGTGAATAATCCAGATATATCAAGCTTCTCAATGAAAGTATGAACTACGTCTGTCATTGATAAAATGTTTTTATCACATCCTTGTAAATACATATTTGAAATCATTTAAATACAAAAATGTATCGAGTAAGTAAGCCAACAGCCAAATATATTCATTATTCTGTAAAATCCCTGAGAATGGTGTTTCTTGATCTTGAAAAAATATTATTAATTCATCTTGCAATTCCAATAACCAGGTTAACACTTTCCCCCGTGATAACCATCTGACTTCTGAATAGAAAAGATTTTTTCTTTTCACCCACTTCATTGCAAAGTTTAGCAAAGAGCCTATTCTGTAATGGTCGACTTTTAATAAAATTAAATATTTTTACAGCTTTACAAAGAATTTATTTGAGATTTTCTGGCACATTTTTTGTGGCAAGAGAATGTATATTAAGGAAGCAGTTTGGCCATTCACCCTTGGTATAAATATAATCTTTCAATTTTTTCAGAAATCCACTGTACTTTCCTGTTATCACCTTTGCACCATCACTACAATACTGCAATACATTTTGTCCAATTTATGTTATAGCTTCATAAAAAACATCAAAAAGATATTGTCCTGTTGCATGACCAGGTATTTATTTGCAAAACGACATATTTTCTTTGACTGATCTGTCCATGTTGCATTCATATCTCACAAAACTTAAGAACTGAGAAATATATGCCACATTTGTTGTTTCATCCTGAATATTAAAAAATTCACTTCAACTCACTTGCTGAATTATCTGATAGCAAACATCAGCAGCCAAGTCATCTATTCATCTTGATACAGTATCATTGGAAAGCAGTTTTTCAATATTTTTGCTTCTTTCATGCCAATTAAAACACTGACCATATCAATTGTAGCAAGCAATATGAGGTTTTCTGCGATTGTATGGGGTTTGGACATCTTAACTGCTCTTAATACTATGAGATAAGATGCTTCAAGTGAACTTTTATTAGTATGACTTGACTTACAAATAGAAGCACACTGATTTCTCAAAGTATGTAATTTTCTTTCGAAAAATGAGAAAGGTTTGCTTTTATGATCCAGATGTTTAGTTTCCAAGTGTCAAATTAGTTTTGATGGCTTCATGCTGTGATTGGAGAGGACGTGAAAGCAAGCAAAATGCACTGTGGCTTTCTACCCAATGAAGTAAAACCATAATATAAATAAATGCCATTGTATAATTTTATCTTTTTACCGATCGATTCAGTGGATGTAGATGGCTTACTTTGTTTTTTCTTTGCATAAGAATTAATATGAGAAAAAAACAGTTGCACCATTTGACCATAGATTAAAAATCCAAAACCTCAATTATTATTAATTTCAATGAGCTACACTTTTAAAAACTTAATTAACGGCACCAGACGCACACTTCAAAATCAAAACTATGCTGACGTTCTGAAATCCCTTACACCTCTTTTATACTGTTGAGGGCACAACATGTTCAAAAATATCATATGCATGTTTAAATACGACACTCACATACCAAATATTATGCAAGCAGTCCAAATTGCAAGGAGCATGGATAAATAAAATTGGAACCTGTAAATTACTCATGATTGTACACTTCACACATATATGTTCATACCATCGGTATCAACACAGCTAAATAGTTTTATTTAGGTTTCATTGGATTGGGGTTGGGATGTCGGTGAAATATTCATTATACATTTTTTTTTTTACTTTTTGAGGATTGTAAAGTTAAAAACGTTGATGATCACTGAGCTATTGTAAATCTTTCAGTTTGCATGTTGGCAATTCTATCTTACTTCTAGGGTGTTCCATTTTAATTCAACAAATTTAAAAATAAATGTATTGCATCACTATTTCTGATTTTGATATTTGGTATATGATAACCTTGTAGTGGCCAAAAAAACATTTTTTTATATATTTAAAAAAATGTTTTCTTGATTAACAGACTATTCTAACTTGCTAACAGGTAAAAACAGCCATTTTCGTCACTTTTTCAATAAGCTGTAACATTCTTAGAGGGTCAAAAAGGGCTTTTTGGAAAGAGTAAAAATGGAACTTTATCATAGTGTACTCAAAATTTGTTTTGTTATATAACCAAATCTTTTAATGTTTACAGAAGTTACATTTACAAATTGTTTTCTTTTTTAATTTTGGGCCCAAAATAAATAAAGAAAGGCTTGGGTAACTGGCCTGTTTTTTACCTTTTAACGCTTAGGTATTAGTAGTACTTATAAAAAAAATTGGATTGTTACCGAGTATCCTTCATTAAAAAAAAAAGGCTACCAAATTGTAATTTGGTATTTATTTGTATTTTTGGGGCCCAAAAGCCACATGTGGGACAGGTGGAAAAATTCTGAAATGTTTACAGCAGTAAGTACGTTTTATGTACTTTAAAACCATACAAAATATATTGTGTTACTCAAAGTGGTAGACGAGTAATGAAGATATCAAAAGTACTAAACACACTGTTCCTTCTAACCATGAATAATGTATCCAAAAAATTCACATGTATTTTTTCATATAATAATGTAGGCCTACTACACAAAATATTTTGATATGTTTATAATGAGATAACTTATATTTTAGATAGTTTGTTACTTAAAGTATGACCCACACACACAAACTCATGTTTAAACACAAAAGTGAATAGACATGCCTGGACATGAATTTTAGCATAATCCTGAATGTAAACATTGTAGAAGGCTCAGTTACGGTTTTGATTTCAATGTGATATGTTGTATTGTTGCTAGTATTAATACTGTGGTTGGGTAATGTACACTTATTTATAAAGTAATTTTATTAGCAGTGAACTTCTATTTTACGCGATATCTTTTGTTTTTAATTTTATTAATTAGAGAAATTTTTATTTTAGCTGTAGAAAAACTGGGATTAGACAGAGTGAGGAGCAACAGATAGTTTTATAATTTATACTAACTGTATTGTTATTTTAAGAACCCTTGAATTTTATAGAAATGGATTATGGAGTGTTCAACTGGCATTCACACTGAAACAGTATGTCACAAATTGACTTACAATAGATCTTCAATACTGAACAATATTTTAGAGTTAACTGAACAGCAAATAACATTAATATCCTTAAGAAGTAGATGTACTGAAACAAAAAATATCTGTTCTTTTCATAAAACCAAATATTTAGATAAATATTTTCATATGAATGGGAAAAGTTGCTATGACCCGTTTAGCAGTCACACTAAACCAATTACGAAATCTCTTCGAGAAATATCTTTGACACTTTCAACAAGCAATCAAAATTTAAAATTAATTCCAGGCAGAAAATGCTGTGTACAAAATGCTTAAACAAAATGCAAAAACCACAGACGATACAGAAAGCGAACCTGAATGTCAAGATAAAAACTTGAGGGTCAAGATATATTTGACCCTCAATGTGTTATAGTCAAGTCGGTGATTACAGCTTGTTCGGCACTTAGCATTTCCCCCATTAAGGTACAAAAATTATCGAGCAGTGCAAAGGAACCAATTTTAAAAAATAAAGTTACAAAAATAGCTGAGTCAGTTACCAGTAAATTAAATGATTCCTTTGATTTACATATTTCTACAGAATAAAACAAGTTTAGTTCTACAAAATTATTCCTGATTTAAGCAGGGAAAAGAATTAATCATTAAAATAAAGGATAAATGAAAACAGTTACATCACCCAGGAAAAAATTCATATTTTAAGTTTATTATGAAGCAGCTGGAGCATTCAAAAAATTCAAAATGAGTTTAGTGGTAGTCAGTATTTAGCCTGTCAATCCAAACAATTAGTTAAAACAAGTGGAATTTTGCCACATACCAGCAAAAAGAAACCCAGTCTTGTAATTGATGAAAATCTTATTAAATGTGTCCAAGATTTTTACTTGAATGAGCACAGGAAAGAAGGATTGTGCCTCTGCAAGACAAGCTGATGGAAAGTAACTTAATATTAAAAAAAGGCTTATCTTATATAACTTAAAAGAATTGAACACAGCCTTCAAATCACTTAATCTATACATTTTGAATATATATCACCTAATTCCTGTTAGGCTTAGGGGTATGAATTTGTAAGACCATATTTATGGAACTTGTTTACTAATATCTAATCTCTTTTCCAGTTACAATCTGTTTACTTGTATCTCTTTTGTTGAGACATAAAAAAAATTTATCAGCGAGATGTCACAGCAAACATACATTGCTTCTACTGCTAGAATCTGGCCACTGTATAGCCATTGCAAACTTGTCTTAGTCACAGCTTTATTAATTGTCTCACCAATCCCATCACAGGTATACTTTCTAATCAAAGAAGTAACAATTATTTTCAATTATATTATGAAATTATTTAAAAGACATTTAATTTGAAGTGTAAGTGTTACTATGCTTTGTTTTTGTTATAATTTTATTAAGAACAAAAATATAATATACCTGAAGCCCTATGAGCCAAATCATATCTAGACAATTTTAATAAACACTGTAATTCTTCACTACTGAGAAGAGTTTACAAAACCATTAGATATTAAAACAATGTAAGTATAAAAAGGAACACATGAATATTAATATAGAAGGTATTTATTACCAAATTAAAAATGAAAACAAGTGAACAAACAAACTGATACTAGGTAAAACTGTAGAGTTAATTTTTTAAGGTTAGCTGTTTACTTTGGTTATAAATAAATCTAACTTCAACATTTAAAAGAAAGAACAAAGGAAAAAATACTTCAAAAAGAAAATTTATTTTAAACGGTAAGTATCAAAAAACCTCTCGGAAATAAATCGGTACTTTTTGAAACACCACTTACTAGAATGCGTAGGTTCGTAATAGCTATTTAACATCATACATAATTATTTAACACATTTCCTTCCAATGATAAACCGTATTATTCAAACTACAGAAACAAAATAATGCGCATATATATAAAACTAAACTAATTACATAAAAGAAAAAACCATGCTGGAAAACTTAAATTAAATTAGTGCAAAAACTCAACGAACCTAGATTAGACAGTACACTCAAGTACAACTGCGACAGCGAACTAAACTTTAAATTGCTATTAAAACATTCAACAAACGAGAATAAATTATTTATCACACACTTTCCATAAAAACACTTTACGTAAATGAATATTTTAGAGATAATATACACACACAATAAAGGCTTAATAACAGCTGTTTCAACGAACACAGGCGCAGTATGCTTCCTTATCAGGAATACCGTTAAATATTACTTCCCTTTTTTATATCAAAAGTTCCCTTCATTCAGCCAAATGAACATTCATATTGATACATTCTTAAACGATTAAATCCGATCTCTCTAACTAAAAACGTGATTAAATTAACGATAAAAATTCATATGTACAATATAATATTTTTTTTCGAATACAAATCCCAGTTCCAGCATAGTAAACATAAGCATTAGATTTACCTTATGCTGTTTGCGCTGTCGCAGCTTTTTGAAAAAAATATACATTTTAATTAAATTCTACTAATAATATGCTACTTTTAGATTATACAGTTAATATTATTGTCTACGTTGGGAATGGTATTAAATGGTTAGGTGGTACTACTCAAACATTAACGTTCAAAATTTTGAACGGGATGGCATGGTGAGAACATTAACCCTAGTTTTACTGTTTTTGAGGTTATTAATAATTTCAACTTTTAATTTTATTAATGTTGTGTAAACGATTAATGTATTACGGAAACGATCACTGCATTCAAGAGATGAAATCTGGTACAAAATTAAACTGGCCCGTTCATTTGCATGACGATCACCCTGCGAACCAAAAATTGAAATTTAACTAAAATTATATTTCTATTTTTGTGGTAAATAAAAATGTATAGTACTAAGTGTATACAAATTTTTAATTTGAGTACCACTTTGTTCATAATTGTGTTGATTAGAAGTACTGAAAAAGTTCTTTCAGAAAATTAATGGGAACTCAGAAAATAAAGACAAACAGATTATGTAATAATTACAGCAAATTCAGTTGGATAGTTTTTTAGCAATAAAAATAGCTATGTGCTGAGGCAACCAAACTTTCCATTAAATTAACAAAACTTTCATTAAAATTTGTTTAATGGTTTTTTTGGTACTTTTATATTAATGAGGGGGACCCACCTGATTTTTCCCAAATTAACATTGATAGTAAACATTGTTGCTATGTAATCAAAGGCCAAAATCCCTGGACAGCTTGAATTATATCTGAGAAACGGTCATTTGTGTTCTATAAAATATTTCACCACATAAATTCAATAAAGTTTGACTTAAAATGGCGCAATACATTTGACTGGAAACACTCCATACCAAATTATGCTTGTTTCCCCACTTCACACTGCCCCAATCAAATACGTTCAATCTTTTGAATATGGACCTCAGATGTGGGAGTGAACAAAATTTTACATATGATTGACTTAAAAAAAAATGTATCCCACTTCTAACTCTGTTGTGCAATATGCTTTTCAGTAATCCATTTTGACTTTTTTGAAATGTAAAAATATAAGTTTCAGTAATTCAAAACAAAACTGACCAACAAAGGTAAAAAACCTTACTTTTAAATGAAACTAAAATGTTCTTTGTAATACTAAAATAAATAACTAAAAATAATTTCTAAAACAGATTAAATTAGCTAAAAATCGTTTTATTTCATAAGTCTGTAATAACAATTTGTCAACAATTAGATTTAATTTACTGTTATATATAATGGAAGACAACACTAATTTGTAAACTTCAGTAGAATTGACAGAATGCTCTAATTTGTAAACTTCAGTAGAATTGACAGAATGCTGTTGATTTATAATAAAGTGAGTTAATGATATGGCTGTGACTCATGAATACATGTCGGATATCCAGTCTGAAGAATAGACATATACAAACCATATGAAGTTATATAGACATATTTTAATGAAACAGATACGCCTCTAATCCAAACCTAGTAGAAGCTGGTCAACAATGGTAAGTAAGAAATTCACATTAAAAGAAAAAAACACTCGCTGCTATTACTACCCCTCTTTTTGTTATGTACCCTCTTCAAATCAATTGTATTCAAGACACATTATCAGTAGTTTGTAATAAACAGATAAAATTCTGTTGATGGCCAATTAGAAAATGTGAACATAATCCTAATTTCCGTAAACAAATTCCATCTTTTGATTAAACTTATTATTGTGAAAATTTTCTTAAATTTTGTAATTTAGGTAAAATGTTGTATAATTTTATATACCTATGTAATAAAATTTCATAATTTATTAATTATGTAAAAAATTAATTTATAACCAATTTGTTCCTAAATGATTTAATGTTGTTTATAATTATCATCAAATTAATTCCACTTTTAAAATTAAAACATCCTAAAGTAAATCATTCATAAATTATATGACACAGTGTTCAGGTCATGGGCAGTCAAAGCTCACTATAACCTTTATTATTTTTCATGAATGAGAGCAACACCGATGTGTGATAAATTCCATTCCATTCTCTTCTTTATTTCCATTGCTGTAATATGGTCATTTGTATTAAAAAGTAATTGTTTGAAAATTAAATGCAACTTATTTTTATTTAATAGTAGCGTATAAAGTTATCTGACAAAATTATAACGACCAGAAAATTTTAATTATAATTATGTTGTTTAACTTAGTTTACAAATATAGAGTTAAGAACAAAAATAACCACAAATAAATAACTTATAAGATAAAAAAAAAATACAAAAGTAGAAGCAAAATTGAATTATATATGTTTAACAATCTAAGGAAAGACTATTTTTAATTAGTTCAAAACCATACTTGATAGTTTTATCATACTAAACATTTATGTTTGTATTGTGTAATTCTTTTTATAAAGAAATATCATACCATAATAACCAAAATAATTTCCTTTTCACCAGTATTTTACTTTTATTAATTAATACTTTGCATTTTAATTTATATATAAACTGTTTTTACTAGTTAAAAATAAAATTAATATAAAAAAGAATTACCAAATAGATACCTATTTTTAACAGATTACCTGTTTTTAATATTACTTTTGGGAACAGTTTATTTTTAATTGAATTTAACGATCTCTACCAGTAAATTAAGTGAAAATTAAAGTACAATTGACGAAAACAAACAATTTTGGAAGAGTTGGCCAGTGTAAATATAATCTTAGTATACTACACAAATATTGCAACACTTTTCCCAGATCAATAGATATCACTATCAGTTGAAGAGGTACTTCCACTAATCCCTTAGTTTATTTTTATTATGGCTGTGAATAAGGTAATAACAAAAATTAAATTTATTGAAAACCACTTAAAGTCATATACTATGATCTTTTTCTGAAACATCTTTAATAGTTTTATTAACATAATGATCAAAAACAAACAATACTAGCCACCAGTATTGGGGCCTGAAGCTCACAATACTGGTTATTTATGTATCAAAAGATGATTTGGCATTATAAAAAGACCATTTTACACTGAAAAATTAAATAAACCAACGTACAATGATGTATTTTTGATAGAAATTTTTAAAATAAATGGGAAACAAATGCTAGTATGGTGGAGGAGATGAAGTCATGATTTTGTGAATCAATAAAAAAAGACATATAAGTTTTAACTTCTCAGTAATTTATAAATTTGTAAGATGGTAAATGTTAAAAAAATTTAGCAAAAGTTTTAATTCTATGTTAAAAAAATAAGGTAAAAATTTCGTTTTTATTCATTATTATTATTAAGTAATAAATAAAGACAACTAAAAAAAAAAAACACGTTAAAAATAACAATAACATTATGATTACAAGAATATTGCTTAAATTAATCAGATATTATTTATAAAAAAAAGAAGAAAAAAATTATATTTTTACTAAACTTTGTATAATGTAGTTTTTCACTTATCCGTACTCACTTATTTTTTATTTACTGTCTTTACTGCACATACTTTAATTTTTTTTGGGGGGTTGAAAATGTTTTTACATTAACTTATCATCGCTCGGGTCAAAAAGTAACAAAAAGCCACTTCTCAAATATTAAAATATCAATAAAATAAAGTTAAAAGTACGATGGTAATAAGATTACAACTAAAGTAATAAAAGAATCGTAACCATTATGATAAAGTATGTAACACGAATAACAAAATAAAATTTATGATTGATTATCATTAAATCTTATTGAGTATATTGATTTAAAAGTAACAACACCCGGTCTACTACATTGTTATTATTTTTTAGGATGCACTGTAAGTCCCTCAGCAATTTAAATCTGCGATATAAAGCCACATAACAATGCAGACCACAAGGATGTGGTGCAGAGTCAAGTGGCAGTCGCATTGCATGCATAGTGGTGTTTTCTGCTGACATCAGGTATCCATGAGTAGTTCCAGTATGTCCTAATTGCAATTGAACAGGACCACTTCCTCTCAGCAAATCTTTTTGCCTGAAGAATCCCATGGTAAAACCTATCTTCGATGTGTGTGAGTTTATCTGCTGTAGCGATCCAGTTAGCTTACCTCCTTCTTTGAAGTGTGTTACGTTTAATGGAATTAATAAAATCAGTAGTTGCAACTTTAGTATTCAAAGTACTAAATAACATTTTAGTGATAATTAAATTATAGTAATTAAATATCATCTTATAAAATATACGATTACTTAAATAATCACATCAGTAGTTAAGTAATCTTAAAAAAGTGAATGTTTTAATTCCGAAATTCATGAATTCGTGTGAGAAATATATGTGGAAATATAAATATTAGCGTATGAGATAGGCTAAGATAAAAATTTTCAGAATAAATGTAAACGGTAATATTTTGTCAATAAAAATTTATATAAATAAACAGTGTTCACTTAATTAGCTCTCATACAAAATAGAGGAAGAAGTTACAGTTGTTATAATGTATTTTTGGCTCTGATAACTCAGGATATTACAGATGACTATACAGTGTTGTTCATAATAGGTTAATGCATAGAATATGGTCTCATACATCTTGCTATAAGAGCATTATAAAGCACTTTTATTGATCGATTATTTGGGTTTAGGAAGAGAGGAGGCTCAGTTCTACCAGACAGACACCACAATTATCAGTTAGCCTCTTTGGGTAAAATAAGGATTAGAAACAAAGTCTCTACAGACATAAGTCATACTCTATAAAACTCCAGTTCCAATGTTCAAGGAGCAGAAAATGACTATTTCCGTAACATAACCAAGGAATATGGGACCAAGGATAAATTAAAAACAGATGGTAAATGAAGGAGACAATTGAACCGTAGAGGAATTGTGTGTGAAAAAGAGGGTAATTCATTAATCAAAGACTCCCTAAATAAGTAATAGTTCCGAAATATAATTCTGTTAAGTTTTTGCAATCCACTGGTTACTGAAAAATTACTATCGCACACAAATATCTCTAACAAAAAACAAAGCTATTATTGGGATTAACTCTCTTAATAATAAGAACCAAACTATTGTATTTATATTTTAATCTTAAAAATTAAAAGCACATAAAAAAAGTAAAGCGAAAGAGGATTACAAATAAAATTATTTATATTGAAATAAAAATGATGATAATGGTCGAACAGGTATTAAACGCTTTGTACCGTCATGTGTTGTAATACTATAATATTCTCTACCGTTAATTTCAATTATGGGATTTTTATTAGTAATTGACATTAATCTTCTTTTCCATTTCGGATAATGTTTTGATTTTTTATTATTATTATTATTATAGTTTATAACATCGTATAATGGCCATGTTGTTTTAAATGAGGTCGACGAATAATTTCTCCATAATAATTCAAATATAAATGCTATTGATGCAGCAATAAATCCTGATATTATTACAATGTATGTTGTAAGTAAATCTGAATTTCGTAACTGTCTTTCTTTACTTCTTAGATCTAATGGACATATTGGATTATTTGGTAATGACTTTGATGCTAGATGTGTTATTATGCCAGACTCAACGTACGATAACATTCTGAAATCATACCAAACAAATTATTTTTGAAAACAAAATGTAAAAAGTTCAGAAGAGTTTGCATAAGATTTTTAACTTAATCTAAATATCGCAAAGATAGATCAATCTGTTATAATATGACTAATATATTGAAAATCTTAGTTTTTATTCCAGTTTTTAGTTGAAAAGCCCTTCACTAATGATAAATTTTCTGAGTCAAACAGTAAACTGTATCTCTTATAACCTGATGACTCTGCATCATGTAGAAAGTAGAATTCTGGAAATATAAGTGTTTAAAGTAAGAAGAAAATTGCACTACAACCAAACCCGTATTTAATAAACCAGTTTCTACTGATTATTGAAGTTAAGAATACTGGATTTATTTTCATTACACAATAACAATTTTTTTAGGCTAAAATAATAAACAAGTAAAAAAATGTATAAATCATTATATAACATAAGCGTAATGTTTACACAGGCATTGTATAACAAATAAATATTATATAAGTATAAATATAATTGTATAAGAAAATGTGCTAGATGACACGTAAAATAACATTAAATCCAAGGTAAGACTTCCAAATCAGGACTATAACTTGATAGTATCTGTACTAACTGAAGAAAACTATCTGCAATAAATAAGTACAGCAGAAGATTAGCTGCAGAGCAACTTGCTACTAATTACATTAAATATCTCTACGCAGAAAACAGTCATGTTTAAATCTATCCTATTTCTTTAAGCTTTTTTGAGAACCATTTCTGATAATATTTTCATGAAGTTTCGTGTTCTGTAATGCGATACATATAAAAGTTTCTAATAATGGAATGTATAGAGACAGGAAATGAAGAAAATAAACCGATAAATAAATATAAAAAGAGAAAAATATAGAAAAAACAACAAAGAGAAACAATGGAAAAATTTCTTAAAATAAAATTGAGGGTTTGGACAATAGATGTTTTGAAACCGTTGTGCTTGTGATGAATCAGCTTCTGCTACATCAAAACACGCTCTATCATCAGGATATAAATACCACCAGGGTCAGCAAGTTGTGCAATAACAGTTAAGTGTAAGAGCGAAGAGTGCTTCTTGAGAATATTCCGATTTCTGATAAAAGTGTGACAGTGTTCTTTTCTGCCTATAATCTTAAAATCAAGTTCCAAACCTTTCTTAAGTAAAGGACTAAGAAAAGAAGTCTTAATGCGGCTAGGGAGTGCTATGTTGTTGAAAGATTCATTAATTATCTTTGTATGAGGAATAACAATAACATCTACAAATTCTTTTAAAATACTATCAGGGATGTCATCAACATCTACTGAATAACCACAAGTACAAGTTTTAACTTACGGACTACCACCAGGAAATAAAAATATTTATTAAAAATTACATTGCCTTCGCAAAAAATATTTCAGAGATAATTATTTAAACCAAAACCAAACTCTGCCATATTTTTCCAACCGATTAAAAAATGATAATATAGTTCAAAACTGTGTTAATTCAAGAAAAAAATTACACCAGTTCAATAAAAATTCTAGAAAACATGAAACAGTGATACATATTCAAGGCCACAATAACAAAAAAAAATAAAAATAGATGCTTTCACAATTTTGCTAAAGTATGAACAGTGGAAATCTATGCTGTCATATCAATAACCATATCTTATATTTTACAGCTATAAAATCATAACAGGAAGGTATGAATTAAATATAAAATGTAATAAAAATAAAGATGAGGTTAATCGCTTAAGAGAATTAATGTACAACAGTAAAATCAAATACTTACACAGGATTAAACAATGATGGCAATATGCTATGTTTTGGAAATGCAAATGCCATAGATCTGGTTAAATAAGAATCTTTTGTTACAACATATGTACAACGATCTTTTTCTAAAACACCCTTAATAGTTTTATTAATATAATCATCAAAAACAAACTGCTCTAACGAACGTATTTCATTCAAATACAACCAACCTGAAATTGAGAATAAAATTATTTTATTAAAACATTTATCTATTTTTTAACAGAAATTATAATAAGGTATATCAAAAATTAGATGCTACTGATGTAATTACAACCGTGTGATGTTATGTGCCGTAACAAAAAATGTTATTACGAGAGATATGTCACTTCTGAAACTAATAAAGCTATTTTTAGATTAATAAAAAATCTATCCCAGAATTACTACGGAAAATGACTGACTGTGTGTTATTACTCTCAACGAAAGCCTTTAACTAGAGCCTCTTGTACAAGGGACGTTCAATAATTAACGAGATAAGTTGATGTAGAGAGAAAAAATGGTTCATTCAATTACAACTAAACTTTTTGGAAACATTGGGAACACATTTAATCAGCTGTTTGATCATAATTAATCTAAACATAACTTCTTTTGCTGATTTCAGAATATCAGTTCCGCTCAAAACATGTACACCAGAGCAATGTTCAGTGAAAAAGGTTTTGCTGTCAGAAGGTGTGAAACCGGCATAAATGAATGCTGAAACCACAGTAATGTGTATAAATGGGTGGAACAGTTAAATTTGGGCAGAACAAATGTAACTGATCTCCATTGCGCTTGAAGACCAATTGAAGTTTCGACTAACTGCATAAATTATCTTATTCGTAACGACAGACAAGTCAAAATTTCCTGAATTGCTAGTTTGTGTAATACTGGCATTGGAACTGTGCATTCAGTCATTCATGATGTGCTGGACTGTAGCAAAACGTGTTTGAGACGGGTTCCAAGACGGTTAACTCAAGCTCATAAAGACACCCGGATTCGCATTTGTCCTAAGTTCAAAGAACTATTTGAAGCGGAAGGTAATGACTTTCTACGAGTAGATTGATAATAACCTGTGATGAAATGCAGATGCACCATTTTGAGCTTAAATCCAAACGGCAAAGTCTTGAGTGCAAACATCAGGATTTGCCCACAAAAAAAATTCAAAACACACATGCAAGCTGGTAAAGTGATGTTGACGATCTTTTGGAACTTGCAAGGTCCAATTTTCAGCGACTAATTAGAAGAACAATGTACCGTGAACAGCAAGTACTATTCTAAATTGCTCCAACAGAAAGTGAGACCTGCGTTAAGGTGAAAACATCAGGGCACTCTCTCAAAAGGTATGATTCTCTTGCACAACTATGCACACCCCCACATCGCTCAGAGAACGGTATAAACGCTCAAGAAGTTGCGTTGAGAGGTGATGCTACATCCTCTTTACAGCCCAGACCTTGCCCCATCCAATTTCATTTGTTCAGTCTGCTCAAAGACTTTTTAGGCGGCAAGAACTTCGACAACAAAGTTGTAAAAAAAAGTCGTACACGAATGGCTCAAACAGCAAAATAAAACTTCAATGCTATGGGAATCAGAAAGTTCACAGAACGGTGGGAAAAGTGTCTAAATATTAAGCCGGAGACTGTTGAAAAGTAGTGCAAGTTTCATCGTCATTGAATAAATCGTTTTATCAATGAACATTCTCTACATCAATTTTTCTTGTTAATTATTGAACGTCACTCATACTTAGGGTGATTTTCACGTGTTGTAAATATAATTGCGGGTCAAAAGTATAAAGGTAACAAAATACCCCTCCAGTAAAAAAAAAAACAATGCATTATATGCGTTGCCTCTACTTTGTAGGGAATATGTAATTATTAGATTTAATTAATAGCACCCCCTCTTTTTTACGATGATGATTTTTTTAAAACATGTATTATAAAGTAAAAATGTTTTTTGTTAATGGATTCAAGATAAATTATTATTGTTTTCAAATTAAGTTTTAAAAAAATCATCAGTAAATTTTATAATATATTTTTTCCACTATTGAAGTACATTACTAACTTTTAAATAAAATTTAACAACAAAACAAACCGTACATGTTGCTTGTGACATGAACGATAACATCCAACTTTCATAGGGAAAGCCACCCCCCCCCCATTCCTAGCCATGATGGGCTTTAATGGGAGACGTCTTTTGCCCTCTAACTTTTTACATTTCACAGTAATAAGCCAGGCATCGTTGGGAACCCAACGATGTAAATGCCTCGGTAGACATTTACATTGGTGATTTTCAAACTCAGCTTTTGCTTCGCTGTAGACCTCATCCGGACATCTTGAATCTCCTTCTTTGTTGCTCTCTAAAGCGGCTAATCGAGTTCACAGAAGCACGAACCCTGTACCTAGTTCTACTTTAACTTAGCCGCTTTCTTGTAAATGTCTCATAGATTCAGAGCAAATTTAAAAACAATATACCACCAAAAATGTTGTTCGCAACAACAAAAATTTACTCCTAGTTCCCTTAGCGAACTCAACTTCAGTTCATACCTCCGAATAGATTAATTTATGGACTCCAGTCTGGTCTACAATGATAACAGTATTGTCTATGATAACATGGATGCACCAGAATTAACAGTGCAGGAAACGAGTGAAATATTGTATGCAGAGTGTAATCCATAGTTAAGTGTATTGGTTGACCGCATAATGAAATTCATGTCGGTCACTTCAATCCAACTGTAGTGTAGTTGCTAGTAACGTTTAATTAATTTATTTGAGAATATTGTGGGTATTTTGAACTTCTGCATTATTATTAACATTATGGGTTATCAGAACATTTCCACATTGATTTTTTTTGGGCTACATAAATAACTTATTCACACAGCTTCAACAGTCTCATCAGAAACCGATGGTTGTCCTGTTTGTGACCGGTTCAATAAGTTACCAGATAATTTTTTTTTATTATATTTTTAATTCAATTGCCTAGCAACAAACAAACCTATTGAAATATTTTTAAATCTCTAAGACAAACCTCATTCTTTTTTCTCTACCGGTAACGATAAAGGACATTAAGAATATTTAAAAATTATCGAATCATTGGTTATTTTTTATTTTGACCTAATATATTTTTTTAAATAAATATATTAGTTATTACACGTTCGTGATTTTACTAAAATTTTTGAAACCTTTATTCAATCTTTTTTCTATCCTATTAATAGGAATGAAAATCCATTTAATAAAGTCTGAAACTTTAGTTACTTTGGCTATTTAATATTTTGATCTTTTTAACAGGTACGTATTGTTCTACCCGATTGTAATGCTTCTCGAATGCTTATTAGCAACCGAAAAAATTACAATTAGAAAGGTACCATTAATATTTGAAATAATATCACCAACACGTTTGGTCGTGTGGGTGTTATTGTTGACAATATATGTGCGATGGCTTATCCGTCATAGCCATTGACTTGTAGACAAAAAGTAGTTCAAAATTGGGGATCAAAATTTGCTTTGAAATTCGGTTATAACCTATATGATGCTGTTACGTCTCAATGGCGGTATCGGCATCATGTGTGAAAGGGAGGGGTTTTAGTCGGTGAAAGCCCGACACACTCTATGTACGGGTGGCTGGTAGAGCTTTCCCCCTCCTATAAAAAAAAACCCAACTTATATATTATTAATTCCAAAACGTTAAAGTTTATGTTTTAAAATTAAGTAATAAAGTACGCATTTGGATAAAATACAATCAACGAATTATTTATTTACACAATATAATAACTACGGTAGCGGCCTTTTTTATTTTCAATAATAACCGACAAAATTGTTAAAATGTAAAAAAGTTAAATATTAAATATGATGCGACTACGCCGTGTTTTTATTAAAAGATTATCGCAAATAAAATACATTAAGTTTTATTTAATACCGGATAAATGGTTTTCTATTATATTTTTAATTCAGTTGCCTAGAACACAAATCTATTGAAATATTTTTAAATCTCTAAGATAAACTTCATTTTTTCCTACAGCGGTAACGATAAAGGACATTAAGAATATATTAAAAAATGATCGAAACTTTGGTTATTTTTTATTTGACCTTTTATATTTATTTATTTAATATATATTTTACCGCACGATCTAAGTTTACTAAAAGTTTTTATAATAACAGGAAGAAAAATATATTCACAAATGTTTGAAATCTTACTTATTTTGGCTTTTGAATATTTAAATCTTTTTAATCGATATATATTTTTTTCTAACCGATTGTAATTTCTATCAAGTTCTTAATAGTAATATGAGAGAAATTATACTCAAAATCGTAGCACCTATAATACCAATACGTATTTGTCTTATTATTAAAAATATATGCAATAGCTTATCCGTCAAAACCACGGACTTCATCAAAACTTTTTGTCTGATCTAACTTCATCAAATCTCTGGAGATTTGATGAAGTTAGATTAGACAAAAAGTTAGGTCAAAATTGGCTTTGAAATCCGGTTATAACCCTATTATGCTGTTATGCCTAAATCCGGTTAAGTCAAATACGAAGACGTCAAATCTGATGAGGTTAAAAATCCAATGAGATTTTTTTTGGAAGTTATTTCCAAAAAATAAATAAATAAAACAGAGACCTATTTAGAAAATTAATGAAAAAATCTCAAATTTCCAGTGATGATGGATGAGAGGAGTATGGGAAGGAAAACAAGTGAAAAAGTGAAAAAATATCGGGAAAACAGAAGAAGTTCCAAACTATTA
The DNA here is from genome assembly GCF_047948215.1 of Lycorma delicatula. Lineage (NCBI taxonomy): Eukaryota > Metazoa > Arthropoda > Insecta > Hemiptera > Fulgoridae > Lycorma > Lycorma delicatula. Next base: position 12,552,936 of record NC_134465.1, read on the forward strand.
CGCAGACGTGATCCTTAGTGGTTCGGACGAACAAAAAAAGAAGAAATGACGTCATTAAGTAGCACTTTGTTTCAATTATTATATTACATTTATAACTTACGTAATTACAAACTATAAAAAAAATGCTTATAATTTAAGTACAGTTATATAATTATAACATTATGAGATTGTAAGCTATAACAAAACGGCATTAAATAAAGGTCATAAAAATCACGCGACTCTGATAGGTACAAGTAGTAGTTTTTAAACCAAGAGGATTACATTAAAACTTATAATACATCTTATTTAAATTATATTACTCGGCAAGTGTTTCGTGTATGTAATTCAAATAAATTGTTGAACATTCATATTTTAGGAAGCAAACTTCTTCAGCCGTTAATCTTATTCTATAAGTCCGGAATATAAAGAATAAGGGAGTTCCAGAAGCAGTCACTCCTACTATATCACGCCAAAGATACACATAACTTTCAATGCCCGTCGATCTTTGGCATAGATATGCCGGAATATGATCTCGATCCGCTGAACCGGAACCGAGGAAGAAAATTTCAACAAAAATAAAGGAAAAATCACAACGTATTTATGGAAGAACTGTAACGGGAAACTAACAATCCTAGGAACACAATAGGTCAGTCAAGGTCCTGTCCAAATGCTACATAAATGATCCACCCGTAATCCATCAGCGTTTAAAGTTACCTAACTTCTACAGGGAGAGCAGTCATAATCAAATCCAACACAGTCAATCAGAGGACATAGTTCCCGCATTCTTGTCGCATATCCTATGGAGTCAAAAAAAGCCCGTAGAAAGCTGCTGGATAAGAAATGATCAACGGCAAAGAAAAAGGATGGCTTATGTTAAAAGAACTATGTATCCATCGAAGGACGGCGAATCGAGACAATTCTACACAAAGAAGCCCTTCAGGTTCCTTCCGGGGCATCTACCCGGCTCAAAATTCCTAGAAAGATCAAAGAATTTTTAGTTAAAAGAGGAACAACAAATTACGGTCGAGGGATGTTGTATAGACCATCTTAATTAAATATAAAGTTCAACAGAAATTGTTTTTCTTCCGTAATTTTAAGAACCATCACAGAAAATGTTGCGGCTTCTTAACGGAAAACCTTGTCAATCCTTGAAATTTTACGGGACGTCGAAATGCGGTATATAAAATTAATACGTGCCACAATCTCACTCTAACAAACATTCCGAGAATAAACGGTTTTATTATTATTTTATAAATAAAACAAAACCTTCCTTAGTTCAGATCATCCATCAATTCTTAGTCTAGACTAGAAGAAACAAAACTACATAAAGTTGTCAGTGACATTTCCTTAGTGTAATTTCACTGTCCGTTTCCTTACAACTTCCGATCCTAGTTTGATGAAATATAATAATTTGGCGCAAATTTTAACTGTAAAAAAAAATTTAAGAACTATACAGAAAGTTTACGTACGTGTAGCTTTAAACCACCTTTATAATACAGCGGATAAAGTTGAATTATACGTCTCAAAGGCCAAGTTTAAGATATCAACCTTAATGAAAACTGTTTCATTTTAGTCCAGTTTCTATTTAACCCGTTTAAAAATCACAGCTCTATAGACCTTACCGCTTTAGTTTTTCAGGGCTATCGCTTTGTAATTTCTTTCACAAAGAGGTTTTAAAGAAAGTCACGACACAACATTAAATCTAATTTGATCGGTTATAAAAAGACAAAAGGAGGAATGACTTGTAGATTATTATTAGTATTTTATACGGGCTAACAATAGACCCCAAAATTCAAAAACGTTCAAGAAAGTCAAAATCAAAAATTCCAAAATCAAGAAAATCAAAACGATGCCGTACCATAGGTGAACTACAATGCATTTTTTTAAAGAAGAAAATCGGAATAAGTATAGTGAAACAAGTATATAATTTTTTAAGTTCGAAATACAAAAAACCGAAACATAATTGTGGGTTGAAAAGGAACCATCCCCCATTGTAGGAGATTAAGCCAAAATGACTATAATTCTAAATCAGAAAAAATAGAAAAGAAAAACATATACGTATTTATATTTATTTAAATTACATCTAACTGAGATAGGAGTGTAAAGTTTACCCACAAAAATTGATCGCCGACTAAAAGTACATTAACTTTCACATAAATTTTCCCAGATTTCAGGAATTTAAAAAGTTTAAATTCCACACCATCGTCAATTCTGTCTGTTGATTTAAATCTAACTTTCATGTCAATTAACAAGTATTAATGTGAAATGCTTATTTCCAACGTCACCAACACTCGTTTTGCAAAGCTTATTTTAGTCTACTTTTCAGGTAGCACGAATGGTAAGAAAGAGTAACGTATTTGATGAAGATGGCCGTGTGAACTTAGCCACCATCCTCTCAACATACTTACTATTACGCACTTGTTTTATAAATTCAAATCTTTGTCTTCCTCTAACGGTTTTACCTTCCACCTGCACCTTTATTATATTACCGAATTACCAAAATATTCGGGATGTTTTAATACGGGGTTTTCATAAAAGAACGGCAGGGTTTCTGTAATTTAGATCAAGGCAGTTGGTAAATTTTGAAAAGTGATGTCGGTAATCCTGATAGCCTCCAACCCAAACGTTTTTGTAACAGCGTTTAATAAAAACCGGTGTGGTACTGCTGTTGAGGTATGAATAGTTCGTTGCTATGTTCACTGTTCAAGAAAAAGCAGTGTGCTTTGTGGCAGGCTAAATTAAAGTCCGTAATTTTAGTTCGACGTGAATATGGAAAAGAACCACCGCATGAAAATAATATACATCGGTTCAAACAGTTCGAAGAAATTGGATCTGATCTCAAAGAAAATCAACCGGTAGACCACGAGTATCAGACGAAACTGTTGGAACAAACTACGTGCAATCGGAAGTCCTAACAAATCCAACTCTCGTCGAAGTCTTTAGTTAGATATTCCGAAAACAACAATTCACAACGTTTTACACAAAAAATTGAAATGACACTCAAAATCCAGCTACTGCAGAAATTGAAACCTTACGGAGAAAAACTTTTCGATTTCGCTTCCAAAATTAATGAAAACCAATCATTTTTAGACGATATAATTTTTACGGGGTAGCTGCTACATTCCATATTTCTGGGTGTGTTAACAGACACGAATCACGAACTTTCTTGAGAAGTTCAATCGAATCTGTTTTTAGCCAACTGTTATAAAACGGCAGCCATCAAGCGCAAAGTTTTTTCACTCCCAAAACATCATGTAAAATGTAGTGGGCATAATCTACTGAGATGTTTGCAGTTTCAATTTTACCTTCAGTTGGTGATCACTTAATAGTGTGGATGTTTGTTATGATTTCATCAGTTGTTGCGGTTATTGTGCATTCCTGAATTTTAATTACCTTGAAGAGATGTATGATCAAGTTTAAAGTAACAGTCTGCTTTTTTACCGTCAAAAACAAAGGGGAAGAATCCTTTAAAATCAGATCTTTTTCTATGTCGCTCAGAATTAAACCTTTTAAAACAAAGTACTTTATAACAGCTTGAATTTCAATTAAATCCATTTTTAGAAAACTTCAAACTTGTTGCTTTACTCAACTGCCACAAACAAGCAAATGTCTGAAACTTTGCAACATGTCATCTAGAGGATCATACTTGACAAATATCATGTCATTTGATCATAGTTGAGCCATTTCTATGTCAGATCAAGAAATTTACGAACAGCCTAAGTAAAAATTGGAAAATTCATTTTGGTCTTATGAAAAAGAAAAATAGTTCTGTAAAAAAGGGGCCAATGACTATTTTCTGTGATTTTATTACTGTAAATATTAAATTACTAATTGAAATGTTAAATTACCTTTAGCAATATGTTGTTTTACCTTTTCATTATCATTAATATCAACAAAATATCCTAATCCATGTGCTACTGAATATCTTAGTACATTGAGATCTCCATCAACCTGTAATTTACAACAGTAACATAAAAAAATTGTCATCATTAGAAGTTATAATTGTAATTGTTTCATTCTAGAGGTATAATAATTATATAATATATAGTTTTCTAAGTAATGTAACAGTTTTTATCAAATAGAGTATGTTTCTGAGAAGAAAAGGAACTTGGTCCTTTACCAACCCTTACGACAAGTGATGACCAAAATATTGCTGGAATTGTAAGAAGATATATCTTAAAAAGAAGATAGAATAATATCTTAAAAACAGTACTACCTACTACTCTGCTAATGAATTTTTGTATTTAAAAAAATTACCATTTTTAATTAACTTTTTCTTTATTTGAAAGAATTTTAACTGTTATGGATAGGGTACTGAAAGAAGAATTTCACATGTGTATTAACAGTCATAAAACCAAAATACTGGTATACAGTAAGAACAGGATGAATAGAACAATAAAACTGAGAGTGAAACTATTCAGTAAGTGGAAGAGTTTCAATGTTTGGGAAGTAAAATAACAAGTGATGAAAGAAGCAACAAAGAAATACACCAGACAAAGAATGCCTTTAACAAAAAGAAAAACCTTTTTACAGCAAATAATATAAGCCTTGAGTTTAGAAAACAATTACTGAGAACATTTGTGTGGAGTATTGCATTGTACGGTAGAGAGTCATGAACAATTGAAGGAGAGGAAAAGAGGAGACTTTTTGCTTTTGAAGTATGGTGTTGCAGAAGAAAGATGAAGATATGTTGATTGGAAAAAGTGTCGAATGAGGAGATATTTAACAAAATTAATGAAGAGAGAAGCATTTTGAAACGACAAAAAGGAAGAACTCAGCTAATAGGACACATTTTTAGGTACCAGGGTCTGGTTAAGAAGGTGATAGAAGAAAGGGAGAAATTGTAGGGGAAGGCCTCAGTTAGAGTTCATAAAACAGATAATGGATGATATGAACTGTGATACTGGGAAAAGAAAAAGGCTGATAAGGAAGAAGAGTGGAGAGCTGCTGCCAACCAGCCTAAGGGCTGTTAATCAAAGAAGAAGAACTGAAAGAACATGTTGATAAAAGTTAAATGATTTTTCATTTTTGGTAATGGATATAAAAGCATAGTTAAAAACAAAATAATTTAAAAGCAGTAAAATTGTTTTATTTTATACCTTTATAGCGTATTCCAAAGCACCACCTTCAGATGTAAACCACCTATGTGACTGTTTACCAATATCTTCAATTGTTTGTATAGGTAGTGTAAATTTAGATAATGTTAAAAATGCTGTTAAATTGGCTGTATAAAATGCAGTTAATATCATAACAAATAACCACCATGTTGCAAATAACATTCTTGATGAATCTGAAAAAAGGTTATGAATAAAACTGAAAGAGGTGCATAAATTTCAGAAAATCAAAAAATTAATAATAAATATTAATAAATGAATACTTCTCATACGATCTTATTCTGAGGTTCTTCAGAAAGTTCTCTGCCTGACAAAGAAATCATTCTGGAATTTTTCAGAATTTTTATTTCATTGTAGTCACCTTGCAATTCAAAGACCTTAGACTTTTCAAATTTTTAATACCATCAGTATATTACAATATGTCCAGCTCTGCAAAATAACCACTTGTCTCAGCTTTGACCTCATTATTTGAAGTGAATATTCATCCCAACATGGCGCATATGGAAGCACTTCAAAATAAGTCATGTAGTTTTGCAGCAACAACCTGAGACATGTCCACCAACTTGTTAGCGAACTTCAATTTCTTTAATGGGAATCCCCAATTTTTATAAAATTTTTCTATATAACAAGATTGTAAAGTATCTTTATTCCTGGACTTTTTCCCTAAATGCAAGTGTTCAGGTGTTACATCTCATATCCAGTTGTATCAAATTATGAACTCTATAAGTTGAACCCAAGTCCACAATCTTAATTTTACTCTTTTATTTTTGTATCTAGTTGTATTTTTATGAAATTTCATTATTTTTATTAACTTCTAAAAACTGCACATGTTTTGACAATTTTACGATCCATGCTCCAAATTGTGTATAAATCTCATTATTCTGGATTAAGTTCAAAAAATAAATAAATAAACAAATTAACAAAAGAGTTATGTTTATTTCAATTTATGAAAATAAATTATTAATTTAATTAAACTGACAATTATTTTTCATACGTACTTCCATAATGCTACGAAACAAAAAAAATACTTTCAAATGCTTTATTTTATAAAAAGAAAATATTTTGACTAAAAAATAATAAAATATTTCTTTACGTCCAAATCAAAAGCTAGATGACCACCACTATCTGTTCCAGTTCTCTTGTGTAGGAAGATAAAATGAGCTATTTGTATTTATCTCTGTTTTGTAAATGGCACCAGCTGCTATGGTCACTAACTACTAATAAACGTAAAATTCAACACTGTTTAAGTCAATGATCTGCAGAAACCAGTTTATTAAATGTGACTATAGTTTAAGCATTTTACACTGATTCTCATCCTGAAATAACCAGGATTCTAAATCTTGACAAAACTATTTGCCAATCTAGCTATGTGTGAAACATCACACGATAAAGACCTTGTCACGTTTAGATGAATCAAGGGGCTTTCAAAACCATATGTTCTACAAATAATTATATAGTTCAACTAATCAACAAAACAATGACTGTTGGATTGATTCATTCTGTATAAGTATACCCCTATACCCTTACTCTATTTCAAGATATCCGAAGTGTATAGAACCATCAGATTGATTGTAAAGGGTGTTCATTATCTTAACCAAGACTTTGCATTTTATTATACATTAATATCTTTACAGATAAATTCTATTTGTTATCTATTTTATTGAAATAAACATCTTATCTTACTACACTGGCACCTAACATGGTCCAGAATCAATAATTATCGATCATCCAATGAATAAAATTTGTATTATGATAGAAATTGTAGCCATGCTGTTTCTATGAATGCACTGCTTTACCCAAGACAGCTAATGAAGGAAAAATGATAATGTGTACTGTAGAAAAAATTTTTGTCTAAACTTACAGTTGAAACATAAAAAAATACTATTTGCTGAACGAGCTGCAAATCAAGAGGTTTTGTTGAAAAATGTTTGGTTTTTTGATGAGGCAAATTTCACTTTGACAGTGTGATTAATAAACAAAATGTGTAGCTTCAGGCATTACAGACTTTATGAGAAATTGCATCATGTACCAAAAATTATAGTAAGAATTGCACCTCAAGTTATCACCTAATAAGATATGTTTTTTGAAAAGTTTGTGAAAATGAACACTATTTAAGTATGTTGAAGAACTTTACAAGGTTTGTTCAGGAAATAACTGAAATTTATTTTTTTAATCTTTATTATTAATTTTACAGATTATTAGTCCTTGTCCCCTTATTCACACACTTTTCCAAGCGATGTTTCCACTTCGCAAAGAAGTCCTGTATGGGTTCATTTGAAATGGCCTTTAAGGTCCATGATAAATTTGCTTTAATGTCATCAATAATCTCAAAATGGCATCCTTTCATCACTGATTTTAATTTCAGAAATAAGAAAAATCGTAAGAAACCAGGTTTGGGGAGTAGGGGAGACCGAGGGAGGACAGTCATCTGATTTTTGGCATAAAACTGGTGAATTCACAAAGCTGAGTATGTGTGGGCGCATTGTCGTGGTGAAGGAACTATACGTTGTCTCACCACAACTATAGTCTCTTTTTACAGATAATTTCATGTAACTGTTACAGAATTCCTTGATAGTGCGCACGGTTCACCGTTTCACCTTGACTTGCCTCAATGCAAGTCAAAATGCACAATTCTATTACAATTGAAAAAACAGACCGAATCACTTTGACATTGGATCGATACTGATGTGCTTTCTTGGGGTGCAGAGATCCATTGCCAATCCATTGTGATAATTGAACTTTTGTCTCGGTTAGCTAGTTCAGAGGATGATATTGTAGGAAAAGAAGACTGAAGAAGCCTAAAGAAGTTAGCTGAGATAATAATTTTTACTGATGTAAATGTCTGCCTAGTCATTTGCATTGGTGGCATCCCAAATGAGGCCTGGCTGATGACTGTGAGATGTAATCAGTTAGAGGATCTAAAGACGACCCCCGGTAAAGCCCCTCAGGGCTCGGAACGGAGAGCGTGGTGTGGAGACCGGAACCGCCACAAGGTCAGTGTCTTCTCCTACGGGGTTGGGATAGGGCGGAAAGATAACATCCAGCGGTTCCCTCAGCAGGCCGGCCAGGCCTGGTGCTCCGGTTGGCATCCAGGTCCCACCGGGACCTCCTGGCAGGGGGAGGTCCCACGTTGAGCCGGCCAGGGAACTTCTGCCTTTTTCCATCTTCTTCTTCTTATTGGTTTTCTCCAGGCGGTGGTCGACAATGAATTGAAAATTCGCTCTGGTGTTTGCTCTTTTATTGGAGCTTGCGAGTGGGGAGGCTTTTATTGCAGCGCCGCTTTGGCGGGAGAGCTGTGCGGTCAGCCGCACAGTGGGAGTGACGCTTGTGCAAGCACGTATCGCTTGTCAGCGGTAGTATATACTGTACTACCGTTAACATCAGAACTGCTAGCGTTGTATCCGCCGATATTAAGCTAGGCATATATGTTATAATAACTCCCCTTCGTCTAGGAGGGCGCATACGTCTCCAGATCTGATGGATCTCGCTATTGATTCGTTAGGGCGTGGTGGGCAGTTTGAGTCTGGAGACGTGTACCTTTAGCCGGGTGCCTTTCCGGTCGATTTCGTAAACTTTCCCTGCTAGTTGAAGGACAATGTACGACGAGCCTTCTCATGGAAGTCTCGAATTCTGCACATCAACCATCACGAGCAGGGCCGGTGTTCTACCTGATGAACAGTTGGTAGTCCACCTCACATGTGGGTTGCTCTTCTATGTTGTCAATGAACTTCTTTTGAAAGTAGACCTCCTGATGTGATCCTGCCTTTTCCTCTCTTTGCTCAGTGGGTTGAGGCGGTTCATCTGCTTTTGGATGCTGCCAGTCTCCGGGTCTCTTTAACTGTCTCCCAATGAGCAGTTTTCTTGGCGACGTTAGCCCGATTTCTTAATGCGAACAGCACTCGTGGCACATTCTTATCCCAGTTTAGATGTTAGACATCCTGCTTGAGGGCTATTCTCAGCGTCTTCTTCAACTCCTCAAAACGACGCTCCATGGGATTTGCCCGTGGACGTACACACCCGCTGGTCGATATCCTGCCCAAGTGTTGCATCCTGCTGTCCATACAGTGCTGTTTTCATCCACTCTGAGGTGAGTGCCTGAGAACCGGAGTGCCATACTACAAGTTCTTGTGTGTCTCGCACCTGTTGGAACAGAGAAGTGGCAATAACTTCTTGCAGTCAGGTTGTAACCGCTCCACTCAATTCTTGACCACGTTCAGTCAGGTGTAGTCTGCCTTCATCCCGCACCATTTTAGCGTTTTCTTCTTCTGCCTGTTCTCTTGGCAACAGATCTGGTAGTGCATTCTCCTGGCCAGGACGGTGCTCTAATGTAATATATTATAATGTATAATGTAAACTATATTTTTTTAAAGCACTGTTATAAAATATGCAGATGCTGTTTTGAAATTTATTGATGATCTTACGGGTTCTGGATTACCATTACATAAAATAAAAATTCCTATCAGACTATCAATTGTAGTTTTATTTTATACTTAGTTTCTTCATCTATTTACCTAAAGACTATTCATGTATTTATATATTATAAATAATTAATTTTTTTTTTTTTTTTTTTGTCTTCAGTCATTTGACTGGTTTGATGCAGCTCTCCAAGATTCCCTATCTAGTGCTAGTCGTTTCATTTCAGTATACCCTCTACACCCTACATCCCTAACAATTTGTTTTACATACTCCAAAAGTGGCCTGCCTACACAATTTTTCCCTTCTACCTGTCCATCCAAAATTAAAGCGACTATTCCAGGATGCCTTAGTATGTGGCCTATAAGTCTGTCTCTTCTTTTAACTATATTTTTCCAAATGCTTCTTTCTTCATCTATTTGCCGCAATACCTCCTCATTTGTCAGTTTATCCACCCATCTGATTTTTAACATTCTCCTATAGCACCACATTTCAAAAGCTTCTAACCTTTTCTTCTCAGATACTCCGATTGTCCAAGTTTCACTTCCATATAAAGCGACACTCCAAACATACACTTTCAAAAATCTTTTCCTGACATTTAAATTAATTTTTGATGTAAACAACTTATATTTCTTACTGAAGGCTCGTTTAGCTTGTGCTATTCGGCATTTTATATCGCTCCTGCTTCGTCCATCTTTAGTAATTCTACTTCCCAAATAACAAAATTCTTCTACCTCCATAATCTTTTCTCCTCCTATTTTCACATTCAGTGGTCCATCTTTGTTATTTCTACTACATTTCATTACTTTTGTTTTGTTCTTGTTTATTTTCATGCGATAGTTCTTGCGTAGGACTTCATCTATGCCGTTCATTGTTTCTTCTAAATCCTTTTTATTCTCGGCTAGAATTACTATATCATCAGCAAATCGTAGCATCTTTATCTTTTCACCTTGTACTGTTACTCCGAATCTAAATTGTTCTTTAACATCATTAACTGCTAGTTCCATGTAAAGATTAAAAAGTAACGGAGATAGAGAACATCCTTGTCGGACTCCCTTTCTTATTATGGCTTCTTTCTTATGTTCTTCAATTGCTACTGTTGCTGTTTGGTTCCTGTACATGTTAGCAATTGTTCTTCTATCTCTGTATTTGAACCCTAATTTTTTTAAAATGCTGAACATTTTATTCCAGTCTACGTTATCGAATGCCTTTTCTAGGTCTATAAACGCCAAGTATGTTGGTTTGTTTTTCTTTAATCTTCCTTCTACTATTAATCTGAGGCCTAAAATTGCTTCCCTTGTCCCTATACTTTTCCTGAAACCAAATTGGTCTTCTCCTAACACTTCCTCCACTCTCCTCTCAATTCTTCTGTATAGAATTCTAGTTAAGATTTTTGATGCATGACTAGTTACAACTAATTGTTCTGTATTCTTCACATTTATCTGCCCCTGCTTTCTTTGGTATCATTACTATAACACTTTTTTTGAAGTCTGATGGAAATTCCCCTTTTTCATAAATATTACACACCAGTTTGTATAACCTATCAATCGCCTCCTCCCCTGCACTGCGCAGTAATTCTACAGGTATTCCGTCTATTCCAGGAGCCTTTCTGCCATTTAAATCTTTTAATGCTCTCTTAAATTCAGATCTCAGTATTGTTTCTCCCATTTCATCCTCCTCAACTTCCTCTTCTTCCTCTATAAAACCATTTTCTAATTCATTTCCTCCGTATAACTCTTCAATATATTCCACCCATCTATCGACTTTACCTTTCGTATTATATATAGGTGTACCATCTTTGTTTAACACATTATTACATTTTAATTTATGTACCCCAAAATTTTCCTTAACTTTCCTGTATGCTCCGTCTATTTTACCAATGTTCATTTCTCTTTCCACTTCTGAACACTTTTCTTTAATCCACTCTTCTTTCGCCAGTTTGCACTTCCTGTTTATAGCATTTCTTAATTGCCGATAGTTCCTTTTACTTTCTTCATCACTAGCATTCTTATATTTTCTACGTTCATCCATCAGCTGCAATATATCGTCTGAAACCCAAGGTTTTCTACCAGTTCTCTTTATTCCGCCTAAGTTTGCTTCTGCTGATTTAAGAATTTCCTTTTTAACATTCTCCCATTCTTCTTCTACATTTTCTATCTTATCTTTTTTACTCAGACCTCTTGCGATGTTCTCCTCAAAAATCTTCTTTACCTCCTCTTCCTCAAGCTTCTCTAAATTCCACCGATTCATCTGACACCTTTTCTTCAGGTTTTTAAACCCCAATCTACATTTCATTATCACCAAATTATGGTCGCTATCAATGTCTGCTCCAGGGTAAGTTTTGCAGTCCACGAGTTGATTTCTAAATCTTTGCTTAACCATGATATAATCTATCTGATACCTTGCAGTATCGCCTGGCTTTTTCCAAGTGTATATTCTTCTATTATGATTTTTAAATTGGGTGTTGGCAATTACTAAATTATACTTCGTGCAAAACTCTATAAGTCGGTCCCCTCTTTCATTCCTTTTGCCCAGCCCGTATTCACCCACTATATTTCCTTCCTTGCCTTTTCCAATGCTTGCATTCCAATCTCCAACTATTATTAAATTTTCATCTCCTTTTACGTGTTTAATTGCTTCATCAATCTCTTCGTATACACATTCTACCTCATCATCATCATGGGCGCTTGTAGGCATATAGACGTTAACAATCGTTGTCGGTTTAGGTTTTGAATTTATCCTTATTACAATGACTCTATCGCTATGCGTCTTGAAATACTCCACTCTCCTCCCTATTTTCTTGTTCATCACGAAACCTACTCCTGCCTGCCCGTTATTTGACGCTGAGTTAATTACTCTAAAGTTACCCGACCAAAAGTCGCCTTCCTCTTCCCACCGAACCTCACTAATTCCTACTATATCCACATTCACCCTATCCATTTCCCTTTTTAAATTTTCTAGCCTACCAACCTTTTTTAAGCTTCTAACATTCCACGCTCCGACTCGTAGAATGTTATTTTTTACTTTTCTGGTGACCCCTTCCTTAGTAGTCCCCACCCGGAGATCCGAACGGGGGACTATTTTACCTCCGGAATATTTTACCAAGGAAGGCGCCTCCATTATTGCTTTTGAAAATGCAGAGCCACATTTTCTTGGAAAAAAAAAACAGCTGTAGTTTTCCATTGCTTTCAGCTGCGCAGTACTCAGAGGACTGAGTGATGTTGATATGGCCGTTTAAGTCATTGTGATTTACGCCCCTAACAACTACTGAAAGAGCTGCTGCCCTCTTTCAGGAATCATTCCTTAGTCTGGCTCTCAACAGATACCTCTCCGATATGGTTGCACCTTCGGTCCAGCTACTCTGTATCCCTGAGCACTCAAGCCCCCTCACCAACGGCAAGGTCTCATGATTCATAGAGGAGGAAAAAAAAAAAATAAAAAAATAATTAATATGGATTTTATTTAATCACATCTGTTTTTTGTTTTATAATTAATTTTATATTTTCTGTGATGTTGCTATAATAAATGTATTACCTACCACATTTCCCTTGAAACGTTTAAAAAAGCTAAATGCGAGGGCAATTTTTCATTTTTATTCATCGAGTAGCAGATATACCTACTTCTAATATAAGCTACAAAATGTATTATTATGTACTCATTAGAATAAAAAATATTTATTTATTTCATAATCATACTTCAAATTTACTCCACATTTTGTTTTCCCTTAGATGATTATTATTATGTTTTCTTTTTTCAAGATATTGAGTAAACAATAAATTGCTTTATTAAAAAAAGAAAAATTTATGACATATTCTTGATTATTTAAAGAATTTTAAATCACATTCGTACTGATAAAACTTTAACAAGTTAATAGGTTTGAATATTTTATTAAAAGTCAAACATGTGTATAGAACAAAAATCTATTAGAAAAAGTCATAAATATAAATTGATGTCTGTTATTTCTTTCCCAAGGTCATTTATTTGTTTAGTCATTCATTTTCATAAATTGGGTGTCAGCCTATAGTACCTAGTATAAATATTTTTTTATTAATTTACATTCATAAGCCAATTAAGTTGAAATGTTACATTATTTAAATAAATATTGCATTACTTTTAAATAAAATTAGACAAATCTTTGAAAGTAATTATTATTTATTAAAAATGATTATATAAATTATTTCCAATATTAAGCATACATTATATAACAGGTTAATATATAATTAATTAAGAAAAATCTTCTTTTCTGTTAAAAGAACTTCTCTTTATCTTCAACTTACTTGTAGACTGTTAACCATAAATATTTTCTGGTGCAACTGACTGCACAATCAAAAATCACCATTTTAGTATTGATTTTTCTTAAATTTCTCAACAGATGTCTTGTGCCTAAGTGAAATCCACCTGAAAAATTCTATTATCCTAGGATGAGAGGTTCAGATGATATAGTAATGAACCAGCGAGTGATATTTCATTTTCATATACTAAAAATAATTGTATGTTGAGTGCAGTGTATAAACTATGCATAATATGTGCTGCTATGCGTCGTATGTAAATGGAATTCTCAGGTGCAATTCTCATATGTTTCATTGTATTATAATTGTTAATTGTGTTATCGCTAACACGATCATATAGTCTAGTAATTTTTACGCTGGTTGATAATAAAATACCGAAAGAGTACATGAATTTTTATTTTCTTTGAAATAAATTAGCTGCTGCCATCATTTTAACATTTCAAATACTTTTAGAAAGCTTTTAATATAACATAAGTGAATAAGTGGTATTCATGTCTTAAACAAGATGAAATACCACTTGAATACCAAGACTTAGCTGATCTTAAACTGGCCAAATGATAAAAATGTTTAAAAAGCTTTTAAAGTAATTAATGAAAGTTGTTGTCAAACCATTACTCAGATTTCTGAGACTACTGCATTTTGTTCTGGAGTTGATCTCATCAAATTTGAATGCAAGATTTTAAAATCAAACACATTTTGACAGAATATGTTCCAACTTTGTTCATAACGGGTAAAAAAAATTATTCTAGTGTTTCTCATAATTTGAGATAGCAGATTCAAAATGACTCGGTTTCTTTCTAAAGCTATCATTGGTGGTGATATTCAGTGTTGTGGTTATGAGTCAAAAAGGCTCAAGCACACATCATTCACCAGATATACTGAGTTCACCAAAACCCTATGCTATTTATTTTATTAAAATTAATAGAATCATGTCCAATGAATCTGTTGTTGCTGTGAATTAACAATTTTGTTTAAAGATCATGAAAAAATAATGAAATACTGTTGAAATAAAAACCTACATAAACGGAGAAGTCATATTTGGATCCTTCACCACAACAATGTTCCCACCCAAATGGACTGAAATGTACAAGTTTTTAGTAGAAAAGGACATAACAGTCCTTTTCTATTCTCTTGACCCTCCATGCAAATTCCACTGTTTTTGCTTGTATGAGATCCTAGACAAAAGAGAAATGTTTCACTACAGAAAATGAAAAAAAAAAATCCAGTTCACTTGTACAATATCAACACTAAAGACTTTCAGAAATGTTTCCAGTAGTGAAGAAAAAACTGGGGAAGTGTACAGATTCAAAAATTGAGTACCTACAAGAGACCAGAGTGGTAAGTATTATAAAACTGAGAGATTCAAAAGTCAATTCTGAATCTCTCCTCATATGCAAAGATATACTAAGTACATTCTAAAATTTCCCAGAACTGCTTCAAACAATCTAAAATACAAATTGTATTGAGGAAAATTTTGGTTTTTATATTGGAGGCACTCATAATTTCGTGTTTGTATGCAACAATACTAAAGCTTTTGTTTCACATTGTGTATGTCGCATTAAAAAATGTCAGCAATTCAAAAGTATAAAAATATCAAATTTTACTTAAAATTCACTATCAGAGACATTAGTGTTGTCTGATCAAGCATCTGGAGAATCAACAATTTGAAGATGTGGTGGTTTACTATTTACAGATGTGGATGCAGTGGTTTACAATTTGCATTAAGTGTTTTAGTGATAGTTGTGATGGTGTTGAACATGATGTACATAGGTTGCTCATCTGCCTTGATAGATGAAGAAGATATCAAGCATGTTAAAAGTGTTTTAAGTGATATAAGAAAATCTGTTGAGGAAACAGCACAGCACCAATAGTTAGAATATCATTTGAAAGAAGCCACAGTACTCTCTATAATTACTTGAATATGCATCACATTTATCACACATTGTTCCAAAAATGCTGTCTGCAGATCAGAAATTAGATGACACTGGCAGAAGACTTCATCACTATGGTTAATGAAAGTTTTTGAGTAAGATCATAACAGTAGATAAGACAGGTTTTTTTTTTTTACATTTTGCAGACAAAACATCTATTCTCAGAGCAGAAATCAAATCATCTCTCCTATTAAAGAAGTTTTATTTGATAAGAGCAAAGGAAAGTTATGTTGGAAGTTAGTTTTTTTTACAGGATATCGTTCACTGCAAATTCATTCCTGACGGACAGACAATGAACAAGGAAATCTACATATATATCCTTCATCATTTACAGGATGCAGTTAGAATGAACCAATCTGGAAAATGGGAAACAAAGAACTAGATTCTTTTGCATGACAATGCATCAGCTCATCGATACACACTTAAGAGTACCTAGCACGACATATTGCAACAATTCTGGACCATCCACTATACTCTCCCAACTTAGCATCACCTGATTTTTTTTGTTTCCTTGCTTGAAAAAATGTTCTGAAGGGGAAAAGATACAGAAACAATGATGATGTGATGGCCAATGCAACAAAGAAGCTGAGAACAATATCTCAAAATGGATTCAACTAACATTTTCTACAACTTAACAAATATTGAGAAAACTTTGTAGCTGCTGAAGGAAATTACTTTAAGTAATCTTTTATAAAGTTTTTCATGTATGCAGTTTTTGAAAAATAAACTTATTCTGGGAACGTTTTTAAATTTCCTTGTATGTATATGCATATTGAGCCCTGATTCCATTGTTGAACTGTACAGTTCTACGTCATTCATCCATACCGTTCTGGGTTCAAATTCAATCAAGCTTTTATGAACTGCAAATTTTTTTACTCAGTTCTATTTTTTATTATTTACATATCTGTGATCAGCTGTTGGCCTGTTATCTGTTGGGGAAATAAATATATTGATATTTTTCTAGATTTTTGGTTAAATTCCTTTTCAACCTTTGGGAATTATTAACAGTAGTTTTGCTTTATGGTGTTTCTTAGTACCATTTGTGGACCCTTTTAAGAAAACCTTAAAAAACACCTCATTTCTTCATAAATAGTACTGATACCAATAAATACAGTAAAACCTGAGTTAACAGAACCTGAATTTAACGGAATCCTGTCTCCAACGGAAAATTCCCCTGGCCCGTGAATTTTACCAAAGATATGATGTTAATTTTCCCTGAAATAACGAAAACCTGGTTGACGTGGAAACGGAAAAAATCTTTGCGTCGACGGAAACGTTTTTTTGAGAATCGTGTAGTTCTGTACTTTAAGCAAAAAAATACGTATACTCACTTAATCCCAAACGTAACGTACAGTACTAAATTTTCCAACGATATAAAATAGAATACGTATACTGTACAGTACTATACATACTGTATACAGTATACTGTACTACACTATGTTACAAATTATCCTGCATAAACAAAAATAAAAATTAGGTATTTCATAGTTGTAACTGATAAATTCAAAATTAACACTACATAAATGTTTACATTTTCAGTAACTCATCACCAATCATAATAGGCAATGACAGACAGACAGAATGTTAAAACCTTGTACAAACGACGGCATCATCGCTGTTTTAGCTACTTACAGTAAACTTTACTAGCTTTTATGACTACTCCCCTGTTAATCATAACTTAACACGCTCTCATCATTCGTTACATCGAATCACAATTTTTCTTTAAATTATGTAATGCCACTATATGTAACTTA
The DNA here is from genome assembly GCF_047948215.1 of Lycorma delicatula. NCBI lineage: Eukaryota > Metazoa > Arthropoda > Insecta > Hemiptera > Fulgoridae > Lycorma > Lycorma delicatula. The sequence goes on from NC_134465.1 coordinate 12,570,416, forward strand.
TCCATGTATCGTTTTTGTTCTTACAACAAAATCTTCTTTACTGTGCATGTGTTTGTGTATGTGTATGCATTTTTGTTTTCCATACATTCGCTGAATTTGTCATTTTAATTTTTTTATTTAACGGATCCATATTACGGTTCAGTACCTAAAGTTCAGAATTGTACAGTGCGATTGTTAGTTTAGTATGGCATCAAAAAAAGTTATGTTAGACTTAAATACAAAAATCAAAGAAATCGAAGCCAGAGAAAAAGGCAAACTGTCCATTAAAAACTTAGTATAAAAATTTGGTGTAGATAAAACTTAAATCTATGAAATTTAAAAAAATAAAAAGTTAAAAACTTAATGGTTAAAAGGGAGCGGTTCAAATAAAAGGCATATGCTAAAAACTGGCAGCGAAGAAATTAAAAATATTGTTTGGGAATGGTTTGTGAGGGCGAGGGCGAGAAAGTTACCAATTTCAGGAGTAACTGTACAGCACCAAATAAAGGAATTTGCAAAAAAATAAGGTAGCACCAATTTCAGCGCTTCAAATGGTGGAATCGAAAGTTTTAAAATCCGGCATCAAATTGTTTTTAAAGAAATATGTGGCGAGACTGGAGATGTGTGTGACGAGACAGTAACTGACTGGCAAACAAAACTTGCTACTTTGACTGAATTATCAACCTAGAAATATTGCAAACCGGACTTTTTTATCATGCACTACCAAATAAGACTCTTTACTTGAAAGAAGAGTCTTGTACAGGAGGGAAGCATTACAAGGAAAGGCAGTTTTTGTTTGCGGTTTTATGACAGGAGAACCGGAAAACCCACTCATTATTGGAAAGGCTGATAAGCAGAGATATTTTAAAAATATTAATGAAGACAATCTTCCTGTAGTATGGAGATCCAACAAAAAATCATGGATGACGTCGCATATTATGGAGAAATGGTGGTAGGGTTTAACCCAAGAATGAAATAGTAAAATAGACACATTCTTCTCTTTTTAAATAACGCCACATGTTATCCGGATATTGCATTAAACCATGTTAAATTAGCTTGGTTCCCACCAAATATGACAAGCGTTACCCAGCCTATGGACCAGGGTGTAATTAAATGTCTCAAATTATACTACTGTAGATTTTTAATGAAATCTCTGTTAGCAGCTACTGAAACGGCACGGTGAACTACTTAACTGACTAAATATATATATATATATCAGTGTTCGACGCTATAATTTGGCTGTCACAAGCACTTAAATGCGTATCGGCAGAGACGGTTCAACACTGCTTCCAAAAAGTAAACTTTCAATTGGACTTGGCTACAGAAACGGATCTTACGATGACATTTGATGACTTGCAAGAAGAACTGAACAGGGCGTCTTAGAAAAATATAATTGCTGGAGATTTAGTTAACGTGGACAACTTATAAGAGACCAAGGCGAACATAGAGAATATAGATGAATTTACTGACCACCATCGAGAGAAAACTGACGAAGACAAAAACAATTCCGATGACAAGGACCAAAACAGTAACTCTACAACAGTTACAAACGATACAAAAAGTACATTATACAGTGCAGCAGTATTGGACCTATTAGACCTTCAGGAATTTTCACTTACAGCAAATGATTCAGAGTTGTTTAACATAATTTATAAAGCCAGAATGTTGACAGAAAACAGAGTAGCAGAAAGTAAAAGTTCAGTACAAAAAAGAAAAAACAATTTTTTTCTTGTAATAAAGACTAAATAACAAAATGAACAGTAATAAAGTACCTGTAATAAAGTACCCAGTAATAAAGTGTATTAGTTTAAGGTACTGAAATTCATTATTCTTCAAAATTATCAGTTCCTAAATTTAAGATTTTTTAAAATTAAAATATGAAAATTGTTCTACCATCCAGTATATTGTTCTGAACGTGCTAACATAAGATAGAAATTTTATGCTTACGAATTCGCTAATAAATTACTGCACAATCCAATGGGGTTCAGGTAAGTGCATTACCATATTTTTTTCTTTTTAGTTGTATAGTCCGGTAGTTCATCCCTGTATTCACCGGAATCCTGTTCACAACAGAAAATATTTTCAGTCCTGTGAAATTCCGTTAGCTCAGGTTTTACTTTAATATTAAAAGAGCTAATCGTTCCATTAATAAAAATAAGTATTCTGCGCATGTGTGAATATACATGTATAAGAAAGAGAGAAATCTAAATGAGACCATATATTCTTGCTAATTATTGTGCTCAAAGATATTAAAATTTATTAAATAATTACCAGTAATTGGATTCAAAGTTGAACCTTGTTTCATAAGTGCTCCATATACAAACCACATACAGTTAGACATTGGAAACCTTTTGCTCTGAGAACTATGACATAATTTATCTCTTAATCTTATTATTGCATACATTATCGGGCCAACTACTAGTAATGATAATAATATTAACATCCACACCTGGAAAATAAAAAAAAAACATAAAAACAATTTATGTAATACTTAATTACTCTGTATTACTCAGATAGGTATGAAAGTGGTTTAAAAAACAATCAATATGCAGCCATTTTTGTAGAATGTCTAATCGCAAAGGCACACTGTTCACCCATCCAATATATCATTATAACTAAATGCTATAGATAGAAGAATCTATTGTTACAAAATGTTACCAAACATACCCTATTATTACCAGGCAAAAGCTATTTTTATAATCATCTGTTTTAATGCTTCACCTTTTAGTTAGAATTTTTGGCCAAAATATTTCCAAGCAGTAAACAATTTTCAATAAATAGTTTTTTTAATTTTAAAATATACTTTTAATAGGTATAGTTGATTGTTAGATAATTTATTTTCAAACATTATACTTTTTTCAAATAAACAATTAAGTGAAATGCATAAAATAACCAAATTTTCAATTTACTCACATGACAGACAGATTAAAAAAAAACTTATTTAGTTTTAGCTTTATTAACTTTATAAAGAAAAATTACCTCTATCACCACTGCAAAATTATTGTAAATTATTGTTTAAAAATCAGTAATAAAAAAGAATAAAGCATTTACAAGAGAAGATAATAGAAGGAAAAATGACTGAGAATATAATACTTTTTCCTGATATAATATTCAATATGTAATATATCGTACAAAGACAGTTCTAGATAAAATACCACATTAACCCTAAACAGAGGGTGTACCTTATTTTTATTAATGGCTCAAAACTTTTTGTGATAGGTTTATCCAACAAGTTATCAAATGTATTAATGTGTGCTAAAAAAGTGTTACTTTTATACCTCTATTTCAAATGGAGCTAACAGTCCAGATCCACTAGCAGATTCTGTTGGTCGTTTCATTAAAATAAAATATTTATTTTGTATTAATTCTGTTCCCCACTGAAGTTTACTATGTCTACTGTGAAGAATTGGTATAAAAGCAGCAGCCATGTCAACCTGCTGTCAACAGAAAGAAATAAAATATAAGTGTACAAAAATAAATAAATATTATTGTTGTTTCCTATTTAATTCTAATCTATAGAAAAAATGTATTTATAAATGAATGGATTTATAAAAATAATATTTTTTTTGTTTAAAACTACTATTATTACATTACTACTACTACATTACATTACATTACTACATTACTACTACACTACCTGTATTATACAATACATTAAAACTAATGTAACAAAACCGGTATAACGGACCTGAGTAACCGATTACTGCCAATTAAGAAGAAAGCAGTAAAAAATATAATAATGGCCGGAATCCAGAAGGGAACTAAAAGGAACCTTTTTCTAAGGCTAACAGGTTCGTTTAACAATCGTTCTTTGTAATACTGCCCGACGACTCACCTACCACAGATGTTCCACAAGAAGAATTACCGGACCAGAATGGGAATTCATGGGAAAATTTAAGGATTCGGATGATGATTCCCACACTCCAACTTGAGTCTGGTTCTGCAGGTGAAAAGGAGAGTATAAATACTCCAGGAAAGACGAGTTAAGTTCAGTTTTAAGTGGGAAGTTATTATGCGAGTCAGTGAAGGAGTGAATATCTAGTGCATACAAGTTCGACATGATTAAGATGATGTTACAAGTATTCCAGTGTGAACAGTACGAGAATGCAAGAGGTTGTTTGGTGAAATACTATACACAATTAGTGAAAGGAATAAAGTATTAAATTCATTCGTAAACTAAGGTAGTTTTATGTAAACAGCAAAGGTATATGCAGAGAATAGAAATGAATGAACTTTAGACAAATCTTATCTTCGAAGTAATACAAAACCAGTTATTAAAGGTGTAAATATTAACAATCGTTATAGTGTCTTTTGTAAATGGTAATAAATTCTGGTTTTTATGATTAACTACCTGTAAATAAATCCTGACCTACTTTAAATGGTATTTTGTATATTATCATTGTTTATTGACATTTATTATTGTTGTGGTTGTGATTACTATGTATTATTATTATTGTTATTGTTATTGTCAGTTATTAATATTCTTATTATCATGGTTATTATGGATTTGTCTTTTTTTTTTTTTATACGTTCTTAAACTAATAAATTGTAATTACATAAAAAATTTTTCAACTGTTAATTTCTCAATATCCTGATCAAACTGCAATCACGTGATACTACTATTGTTCACTAAAGTGGATAATGGGGTAAATTACTTTATATTAATAAATTGTTTTAAAAACAATGTTGCAAAATTTGCTTAGTATTTGGGTAGGACTTAAAATTTACTTCCTTTCACTTTAATAAAATATTAAACTTAGTTTTACATTTATAAACTAATTTATGACCATATTTTAGGGTTTTTAAAAAACCCTTAAATTGCACTTTTTGAGTTATCAGTCATTGAATTGTTTGATGCTACTCTTCATTCTTTTCTGTTCTAAACTTACCTTTCAAATTTAACACAATTACAGTACCTTACATCCTAAAATTACGTATGAGTTTCTTATGTTCCAGTCCTTGTCTTTCTCCAGGGTTTTTACCTTCTACAGATCCCTCTATTACAAAATTAATTAAACCTGCCTTAATATGTGTACTAACCCCTAGTTTGTCTCATTATTCTGCCAAAAATTTATTTCCTCATCTATTCAGCTTACATCTTTTCACTTTGTGTTTTATCAGCTCAGCTAATTTCCAACCTCCTCCTATATAAATATATTTCTTTTTCTTTCTGTTTTACTACAGTTCATATCTTGCAACCGTAAAGCAGTATATTTCACACAAATATTTTTAAGAAATTGTATCCACTTTACACAAAAGATCTTGCTTGCTTAGTTCAATCTACTTTTGATGTTTATCTTTTTTTCAGCTATCCTTTGTAATTTTACTATTTAAACAACAAAATTACGCAACTTCCAGTCTATTGTGTTCACCAGTTTTATTGTTAAATAAATCTAAACACCCTTGAGAAGGGTTTAGACATATGTGTTATTGGTCAATTGCAAACAAATCTTGCATCCACTGAGCAGAAAACTTATACATACATAAAAAATTGTGTAAAATGTAGTGGACAAGGTCTACTGAGATTTTTAAAATATCAGCAAGCTTGCATACCTTCATTCGGTGATCATTTAATACACCATTGTGGATTTTTTTTTATAACTTCATCGATCGTAGCAGTTTTTCAGGATTCCTGATCATTCATCATTTTGAATGATGTTATGACCATGTTTAAATTCAGCAGGCCACTTTTAACCATCAAAAATAATGAAGAACCTTTAAAGAGGAATCTAGCTCTTTTTGTATGTTAATCAGAGTTAAAGTTTTTAAAACAAAGTACTTTATAACAGCTTGAATTTCAATTATATCCATTTTTCAAAAAATGTCAAAATTTGTTTGCTTTACTTAATCTCCACAAACAAGCAACTACATGCACACATCTGAAATTTTGCTGCATGCCAGCTAAAGGATCATACTTGACAAATATTGTAGTCATTTGGTCTTACTTGTGTCATCTCTGAGTCAGGCTGAGAACTTTCCAAAAAACTCTCGTAATCAGCTCTATTACAGTAGAATTAAAAAAAAGTGTTAAAATGGACAAGGCACCAAACTTAGAATAAATCAAACTTGTACAGAAATGTGATAGAATAAGTCCACAGGGAAAGCCAAAACACAGAAGTAACATGGGATAGAATGGCTGAAATAACCAGATGAAACATGTATACAGGGAATAAAGGGCAGTTACCACATTATATTAACACATTACACAGTAATTCAGTAGTTTTGGGTGAAGCATAACCAATGACTAAATGTCAATAAAAGCTAGTCTCTAATGCTTCACGAACTATATTCAAATCTCATTAAAAAAAATACAGTAGTAATAAACTTATATAAATGCCAAGGCTAAATATTTACTTAAGTTATTAAGGATAAATTAATAAGCAGCATGTCGTAGGACTGGTCACCAAAGTCTGGACAAGACCAATTCCAGAAAATAATTACCAAACTTGCAGAGCGTTATAATAAAGTAAAGTAAAATAAATTATTTCTAAATATAATAACAAAATGCAGAGATTTTATAACTTAAAAATAGTCATTCTTCTTCTTTTGCTATCATCTCCTCATCAAAGGTTGGCAACTGTTATCTGATACTCCTCTCTATTCTGAGCTAGTCTCTCAAGAGATTCAACATCACAAATAAATATTACACAAATTAAAAAAATTTTTTTAAGCCATCAGAACAAACAAACTTTTTATGCCTCTTCCTAAAAACTCCTCGCCTTCCGTTACTATTGAAAATGAATATTAACTAAAATTAAATTTAAAAAATCAAAGCTTACACCACTATAAAGCAATCCCAAAATCCCACTTTTTTCATCACCCAGAATATTTTGAGATGGGATAGAAACTGTATATGAGAAACCATACAATTCCTGTAATGTTTTTACAATTTGAAAAGCGATCCCACCACCAATGATTGAACCAGAAGAATTAACTGATACACCACTTAATGGCCAGTCATTCTGAAACAAACAAATATTAAAATTGATAGATAACAAAGTGGATGATAATATTTCTTTATTATATATTGTTTGATAATTCAAGAATTTTTAATAATTTTCTAAAAAGCATATCATATTAACAAACTTTCTGCAAGAATAAAAACTGTTTGCTGACAATTGCCATTCCTCAATTTTCAGAAAATATCTTAAGTTCATTAGATAACAGAAGATTCAATTTAAAATTTTTTCCAACTCGGTAAAGCATTCGATTCGGTTCCACATTTTTTACCAGTGAAATAGCTATGGTACCGTAAGAGATGCTTACAATTGGTTAGTCATACCTCGACTGTAAACAAGTAGTTGAAATTTCATGTTTTGATAACAAAGCATATGTAAAATGTAGGTCCTCAGATCAAGATGTAGAACATGGACTGTCAAGAGAAGCTTTCTTGGTCCCTTGATTTTTTATTCTTTATTAATGACCTGCCTCAAAATCTTTAGACATTCATTATAACTGTGTTCATAGACAACACAACTATGTCTATTTCTGAAGATAATTACTAGAAAGGAATTGAAAATTTTATAATAGCAGCTCAAAAGATTATTCAATGGATATGCTAAAAAAATAACAATATCCACCTTTATCTTGTAAGCAAGATTTTTTGCTAAAGACTCAAGAAAAAATTGAATTTTTATTTCAATCTAAACACCCCCACCCATCATTCCAATTTTTCAAAAATTTAGCATATTTCCCCCCAAGGTAGTTCCTATCTACAAAGTTTAAAGAAAACTGGTCAACAGGATCTAGAGTTATTATAATACCAAATACAGACCAACACGCATACACATAAATGTCTATCTAACAAAAATAATTTTTTTGAATTTGAGAGCATTGGGATAAATTTTTTTTGGAAACTTATTTTATCTTAAGACACAAAACTTAAAAAACTATTTTTTTACCAATTGATATATATTTTTACTACTGCTAGAGCTGATATAGCATCATATACAACTACAGTCAGGAAAACAAAAAAACTGAAAAGTTAAAATATATAATGAAAATAAATAGAATAAAAAAATGTTGAATAATACAAACCCCCCAACAAACACTTATATTCTGAAGGTATCCCTCAAAAAACAGTTGTTTGCCCCGAATCCAAAAAAATTGAATACTAATTGTTACCTCAAACCTCTCTAAAACACAATTCTTTATTTCAAACACAGAGAAAAAAGATTTAATAAATTAAATTCTGCAAAAACTTGAAAAAAATTACAAAAATTCACTTGGGTAAACTGTTTCATCCTCATGTTCCCAAATAACCCTGGCATGGATCGCTTTGTATTCAGAGTATAACTTGGTCATTTTCAGTTGTAACTTATATTAGGATTTCTTTAATTATTTAGTTGTGGTTATTAAAAGAGAAATGAAAAGTTCCGTTATATTTTAAAACAATTTTTTACTTAATTTTAATTTCATTATTTGTTTTTAAAAATATTTACCTGTAATGTAGCAATTTTTAATCTTTTTCCACGTAACAAATCTTGACGTATTTGAGTATCATCTTTTAAAATACATGTAAAATTTGTATTATTTGTAGTATTGTTATTATTATTCCTCCTATTTGTGCCTGAAATTATAAAAACATAATTAATCTTAGAAAGTTCATTAATATTTTTAATGTGTAATATTCAAAACTCTAACAGTCATAAATAATAGTTATGTATAACTCTCAATCAATGTGATTCCATAATGATAGTATTTCATAAAAACAAGAAAGAAAAATTTTCTTGATACTAGGAACAACAGTATACTCCATATTTTGAATCCGATTGTTCCACATCACTTGCAATATCCTAAGAAGTAGTATTCTAGAAATTGAAGGATCTGTATGGAAGTTGCCAAAAGCTAAACCCACATTCACTGTAGCAGTCCTGTAGATCACTCATAGTTAAAACACTGTGTGCAGTTTACTACATGTTGTTAGCATTTTAGAACATTTTAATGACGTACTAGTCAATACCACATTCAAAATAAATAGAAATTTAAAAAAATTTGGTCTACTAATTGATAACTTAAACAAAAACTTGAGTATGCAAAAAACTAATTTATGAATATTAAAATTTTTCATTGTAAACAAATTAAGATTTCTTATTTTGTCTCTTAAATCAGTGTTTTTTTAAACTAAATTATTTTTTAATTATATGAACGGTCAGTCAAAAGTAGTTGTTACATGGTACAACTGTATTATTTTTCTCATACACACTTTTCATGAGGAAATAAATAATTTGTTATTTGGTTGTATATCCTTCTAAGGAAAGGAAAAAATCACACTTCCTTTAAATTCTGACTCTTAAATCGGCACAAAATTAAGAACAACAGCTACTAACAATACCTAATTTTCATTGATTTTAAAGAGTAAAAAAATCTAAAGAAAATTTTTATTTTGTTTTAGAGCCCTTTCAAGTCAATTTTATTCTTTTTAAAAAGTCTCACTTAAAATTTGGGAAGGATTACAAAAACATGCCACCTACATTAAAAAAAAAAAACAATTTCACAAGAAATGCTTTCTTTCTTTTCCTGTTTAGCCTCCAGTAATTACCTTTCAGGTATTACTTCAGAGGATGAATGAGGATGATATGTATGAGTTTATAATGAAGTGCAGTCTTGTACAGCCTCAGTTCGACCATTCCTGAGATGTGTGGTTAATTGAAACCCAACCACTAAAGAACACCGGTATCCACTATCTAGTATTCAAATCTGTGTAAAAAAAACTGACTTTACTACTAGCATTCAAGTCCTAGCATTCGACTTCCAAATCAGCTGATTTGGGAAGACGCGTTCATCACTAGACCAAGCCGATAGGTTCACAAGAAATACTAAAAGCAAGAAACCTTTGAAAAAAACAATAATGGATTGCAGGTAAACATTAATCATTAATGTGGAGTGTGTGTTAGGTTACCTGGAGTGCAGAAATATGAATTTTATTTTATTTCAACAAGTTTTTCTTGAATTCAATTTTTTACTTTTTATTAAATTTCTATAATTTTTTTGAAATTGCATAAAAATATTTTGAATATCAGAATTACTCAGGTGTATTTTGCTATACTTTAAACATCCAACAACATTAAGTTATGATACAGGAAACAACTTTAAATCATTCATGATTATGTGCAATTTTTAGACTTAAAAAAAAATGCTTTTTCAGTTATTTAGAAGAGATGTATTATAGGAACTGAAAGGGAAATTTCCTTTATAAAATTTAAAAGAATAATTTTCAAAACTGGACTATTTCACTTTAGGTAAAGCTTGAGCATAAATAAAATATACAAGCCAGATTGAGAACCTCCGTCTTTCTTTGAAATGACATTTCAAAAGTAGGCAGATCTGACAACTTTGCTTAGTTGTTGAGAAGAAGCCTGTAAATATTTTTACTATTGATAATTTTTCACAAAAATATTTTTTATATTTCTATATTATTCTCTGTTCTTAAATAACTTTTTTAGTGTATTTTTCCTTTCTTTCTTTTTCCGTTTTTGTATGGATTTATACTTTTATTTGATAATTGTGGGAGGGCTCCAATGCAGGTGTTATCCAATCTTGATAGTTTAAGTGAAGTTTTTGTAGTTGGTAACAAAGTTAATGTTTTGTACCAGAAATATAAGGAGCATTTAATAAATACTTTAATAAACAAATTTTTTTTTTTTTTGTTATTTTGTGGGGCTAAAATGTTTTGACGTTATCATCGCCTGAACACCATGTATGTTAAAAAAAACTAAATCTTAAAAATTCACAATTAAAAATTAATTAAAAACAAAAACATCATTAAAAGTAATTAAAATGAAAAAAACCAAGTCGAAATGTACAGCCACCAGCCGTTGGCAAAGTAAGAAGGTGTTTTGAATAGTAGTTTTCAGGGCAACTTCATGATCAATATATGATCTGCCATGATGGAAACTCCATTGTTCTGGGGCAATCAGGGACTTTCTCCCAAGTACCATACTAGACTAGCATTATCATTCGTTCCATCACTTTGCACAGGGTCAAGGAGATAGGATGATAACTTGTTGGGATTATTTATCCTTACCAGGTTTCAATATGGAGATAACCAAGAATCTGGAAACACCTGGTGAGAGAAAATTTTGTTATAGATACAAAAAAGATGTCATAGTGCATTATGTGAGAGACGTGATAACATACAAAGCCTGATATTATCGTTTCCAGGGGAGCTGTCACAAGAATTATTCAAGGTATATGTATGTTACATCATTGTAAGAAAATGGAATGTTTAATCCATTTTGTGACTCTCCTATCACCAACAGGATATTTTCTACATTAAACTTATATATCCTACAAACTCAGGGCAGTATGATGATGTAAGTGAAACTGTCCTAAACGACCTCCCAAATGTGGTCACAACATCAACTGGTGCAGTAACAAGGTTTTCACCACATTGCAGTACTATCGGCTGTGGTGACTGTACTGGTCCACATGGTTTTAACCTTTCTCCATACAACTAATGATGTGCTGTTCGAGAAATGATTCGACATAATTCAGCCAAGAATTCCATTTAGCACATCTAAACACTCGATGGCAAATAGCTCTTGCGTTGTTGAAGGCGCAGAGAAATTCAGTCATCGGTCTTCAATTGAAATTTTGTAAAGTCCTGCGCCGATCTGTTAGTGTATGCCTGCATTCTTCATCCCACCAAGGAACAGCAGGCCACCTCAGCTCCAGATGTTAAAGGGATGAAGAAATTCGTGCTATTGAGAATCTGGTGGGTAAACTTGGCAAGTTGGTGGATTGTACTACCACTCTTGTCATATCAGCCAAAGAGTCCATGTACTCAACCCAGTTTGCTTTCTGAACTCCCCGTCTACATGGCTGACTCTGAGGCAAATCATAATTACCAACTGAGATTACACTGATCTATGATCGATTCCAAAGAATTTTTTTGGAAACGCACCAGATAACACGTAGGAGTAAGGTTGCTGAACATAAGGACAGATCAATGTACGAAAATGTACCTGATGAAGATGACATAAACGTGTATGATCCAACATTCAGTAAGCAGAGTTATAAGTTCTGCCTCAGTTGTTCAACTATATTGCCTTGGGATGAACATGAAGATAAGTCCCAAGAATGGTGATGTGCATTGAAATTGCAGTTATTAGGCAGGGTGTAGGAATTTGAGAAAAGAGACTTGATAGGTCTTCTTCACTGATATCAGAATTTGGAGGAAGATATATGTTGCATATACTCATTTAAAATGGCACCAATATTTTCACTGAGACTACAGGGATGTTTGTCACTAGTGGGATAAGGGTAGCTATAATGATTTCCCTGATACAGCCATTTCCTTCAAATGGAAATCCTCTGCCCTCAGTCTGATAGTTATATCTTTTGCAAATGTATCCGCAAGAAGACACATCATTCTGGGGATGGAGGTGAGTCTCCTGCAGATGCAGTACTGAAGGATTTTCTTCCTTCATTAGGATTTCAATATCCTCACGGCAAGAACGGAAACCGCAAACATTCCAATGAATAATATTTGTAGCCATAAATATTCTTTTTCTGTTTTATACAAAAACTGGCCACATCTCTCCACTCCCTTCACTATTTGTAATCAAAATGAAATGGCATCAATGGCCTGTTTTCAGAAAACAAATAAGTAAAAATTGGTTACTTCAGTTAGAAAATATCAAGAAAACAATAATTGTCAAAAAAAGGCAAAAAATTAAACTTATTCCCCATCCTGAATGATATTGCTCAAATGCATAACTGAATGACATACTATTATGATGGAATCATCTAATTAGTGTGAACATGAAATTGAGACAGAAACAATAAAAAACTAGAAAAGAGATTTTTCCCCTACCCCATCATGGCTATTTGAATAAGACCAAACATCAACAGAAAGTATCTTATCTATCTAAGGAATATTAAATTGTGTGGAGAAATTTACCTACCCTTTGAATCAAGTTTTGAGAAACAGGACCCGTAAGGTTCAAAATTGCCTGCCCCCTTGACTGATTGAGAACAAAATTAAATTGTATCAATACCTCATATACAGAAATTATTGTCAAATTTCATCCAAATTGGTCCAACCAGTCTGGAGATATCAAGCAAAAAAAATCTGATGTGGACACCACGTAATTTCCTTGAACGCCTATTAAATTACATATACACATGTTTTGCTGCACTTCATTTAAACTTATTTCATTGGAAAGTGAGATACAATCCTCCAATTCTTAAATAAAGTGGACAGTTACATAATTGCATTGTGGTGGACCACATCACATTTTTTTGTGGTATCTGTATAAGCATATTAGTTTATATATTAATTTTGTTTCACATCACTCAAGTAGTTATGTGGTATAAATGAGAATGTGTCAGATCTGTAAACATGTACACATCAGTTCAAATCCCATTTCATACACATATTTTTTTTTTTTTTTTTTAGTTTAAATATATTGATTTATTAATAATAAATTAACCTCTGAAAAAATTGTTCAATTAAAATGAAAAATACATAAAATTTTATTTTACTAATAACTGATTTTTTCCATTTTTTTTTTTTGTTATTTAATTATTATTTATTGTAAAACTTTTTTACAATCAAATGTTAATAATTATTAACAAATCAATGTATTTAAACTAAAAAATTAAAAAACAAAGGAGATGAACTTTGATTCAAACCGATGTACCTTCCCCTTGTAAGACCAAATATTTAATTAATTAAAATTTTATTTGATTATAACTCTGGACCAATCAAAATAAGTACCACTTATGATATATCGTTGAAAAACTCTCAATGAGGTCTTATTATTGCAGTTAAGAAAAAGTCCAAAATTCAAATTTTTTGATTTTGGACTTTTTTTGGACGCTTTTGGTCCAGTCAACTGCAATCAAAAGGAAAGATGCACGACTAGATGTTACAACAGTCCTAAATTCAAAATTTCAACATCCTACGGCTAATTGTTCTTGAGTTATACGAGATACATACGTACGTACAGATGTCACGCCGAAACTAATCAAATGGATTCAGGGATGGTCAAAATGGATATTTCCGTTGAAATCTGAAAACCGAAATTTTTAGCGATCACAATACTTCCTTTACTTCCAAAAGGAAGTAAAAAAACCAAAATACATACATAAATAATTTCAGAATTGTTTAATTCTAAAATTGTTATTTTTTTTTTATTTTATTTTTTTTTTTTGTTAAATGGACCTGTGAAATATAAAAATCTGCAAAAATCCCAATGTACAAAATTTATCTGATTAGTATACTTTCCTATATATATATATATATATATATATATATATATATATATATATATATAGGAATGCACATATATTGTATAGAAATATAGGAATACAGCATACATACAGGAATGAATACATGTAGATTGTATACATACAGGAATGTAAAACAAATAAAACTAACCTGTTTCAGAAGTATCATTAACTGTTTTATTAACATTAAAAAATACGATTTTTGCATTTTGTAACTTCGACTGAACATGAACAATAATAATAAATTTATTAAAAAATATAATTAATAAAAATTTATAAACAGTCACACTGCTCCACCACATTATAATAAAACAAGTCAATATATGAAAACATATTTAAAACAAACATTTTTAATATTTTCTTATTCAGCAATGATGATAACATTGTGAAAAAGAAATATGACAAACACGTTTATTAAAAAAAAAAAACGTTAAACATTGAATGAAATTGACTAACAAGAATAAATAGAGCAACGATAAATAAAACAGAGTCGTTAAATAAGAATTGATAAAAAGTGAGAATGAAAAGGTATTGTCATACTGAAGTAATAATAAATAATACTTTTTTGAAGATTAATGGATAAAATGAATTTTATTAAATAATAATGATTTATAACACTTGTAAAAAATTACAGTAATATGTCAAAACCCTTATTTAACTTTTATTTAACATGACAAGACTACCACAAAGCGTATTACCTAGAATTATATAATAATAATACTTATATAAAACCGATTCAGTATTACTTTTACACATCTTAGAATTTGTGATTACAAAAACATTATAATTTAAAATAATCTGATAAATGTTCATTGTTATTTTCTCAAACAATAACTGAAAAAATGATAGCAATTTTGAAAAAATAAATAAAATGTTAAATACTTTCAAATAATATAACTATGTTACTTTGATTTATTTTTGAGAACTTAATCTCGAACAGCTTAACATAAAAATTAATAATTTAAAAGTAATATTAATCATAATTTACACATTGCAATATGAGCATTCTTCTTTGAACAGTAATATTTTTTTTTTTTACCATACACAAGATGTGATATTAAATGAAATATACCTCAGCCCAAGCACTTCTAGCTAAAAGGCTTTTTTTATATCTCCTATTATGTATTCTAAGCCTACATGTGCAATTATACATCTTTAAAAAGATGCAGAATTTGACAGAAGAGCTCAGTTCCCGCTCCTGAAGAATAGATTCTCTAAACAGCAAATCTCTTTAATATTCAAATCATTTTTATACAGGAAAAGGAGTCCACTGTTGATACAGAAAATTATACGCATTCAAGTTTGAAACCTTATAAAAAATAGACTACATATCCAATTTCAAAACAAACCACGTTAACATTTATACAATGTTATTCTTTATTTTCTGATATTGAAGTTTTATTTTTTACTCTTATTTATGGCATGTTATTGCTCTGAGAATGGAACCATTTTTTTTAATCTTATGTCAAATAATTTGACTACAAGCCTTTGCCATTAATTTTTCTGCCCAAACTTTTACCCAAGGTTTTTACAACTTATCACTCATTAAAGTTCAAAATATGTACCTTTATTCGTTTATGAGTTGATCTTCAGTATCAAGAATCATTTAATCATTAGAATGATACAACAGGTCAAAGGCCTGTGTGCTATTCACCATTTTAAATTGATGAATATCATATTTTAAAAAAGTTTATTGCAACCTGAATTTTTTTTGTAAATTTTTGCTTACAAAAAAATAATTCTTTCTACTGAGCTACTAAAGGAAGGAAAACTTACAGTGAGTAGTTGAGTACTTTCCCTAGCTGCTTGAATGTGGTTATATCATTGCTAAACTGTCTTTATTGTAAATTTTGTGTAGTATACAAGAGGGCTCAAAAAAGTTTTTGTTAGCTTAAAAATTAGTAAAAAATAAAAGTTCAATGTCACCAAAAAGAGAATGATATAGATTTTGATGCAACTTGATTTCAAATTGAGTGGATAACTTGATTTTATGACTTCAAACCATATATAATTTCTGTGCAACAGTAATAGTCTCAGGGTTTTTTATACATAATTTTATCTTAGCTGGTAAGCAACAGAGAACTAAGAGTGTGGTTTGAAGCTGTACAGGTAATCATTTCGATATTATTATTTTCTAAATAAGTTGATAAGACAGTACTTAGTTGGAAAAAAAATTAAAAATATTGGTTTTTATTGATTGTCAAGTAACATTCTCACTGGTATCATAATCGATGTATTCATACTTTTAAAAATCAGAGATAATTATCCTGGATACTCACATTTGTACTTTAAAGAGGAAGATAAAATGAATGAAACAAATGTAAAGAAATATTACCTTCCTTTCCAGGAATTGATCTCAGGACCAGATGATTAATGTTGTGATGTTTTAATGCATCTATAAATAAAACATTTCTTAATGGTATGAAGGGATAGATTCTTTATAATATAAAATCAGCTATAAAAGAGTTTTTCTACATTTCACATTTAATTATTACAGTCTTTTTTATTTTTCCTAATTACTCAAGCATTTTTTAACACATTACCAAAAATATTAAATTTGTTAACGCTATTGCAAATACTGAACCAGGGTTACGAAATACTGACCAGAACCTCATCTTACTTCTCATAAGAATATTGTCTTAAAAAAAGAAAGCAATATCTTTGAATACATCAAATTATTTTATACATATATTTTACAATCAAGGATATGGAAGTTAGTGGTAATGTTAACTAAATTAACCAAATCATAAAAATATGTATTACAATGAAATACTGGTTTATAAATGTACCTGGTGAATTTAAAGTTATATTATTGTTATTACCAGGAGAATGATAATTTGAGCACATTGCAAATAATAAAATGTTAACTAGATTCAATGAATGATCCATTTACGTAGTTTACTAAACTGCAACACATAAAATATTAATGAACATAAATATCAGAAAATTAAAATTAATTACTTAAATTTATAAAATAATAATTTCAATAGGTTATACCATTTTCAAGTTTATTTTATTTTAAATGTATTCAATATTAGAGGTTATTTATAATTAAATAATTAAAGAAAGACAAAATATTACTTTGACTAAAAATTTATTTTTAACTGTTTTCCTGCTTCATAAAAATCCTGAGTTAAACTGTAAACCTACATTTCTATCTTTCCCTTTGAAAAATCATTTTTCTTAAAACACTCATTCTAGATTACATCATTTTCTTCTTGACTAAATTCATTCAACATTTCCATGGTCACTTTTTAGTTCCAATTTTAATTTTCTGAACTTTCTATGACATTTGTTTTTAACCTATTCACGGAGATGCCAAAAATGACTTAACTCTAAATTATTCACTATTCATTACAGCAAACTACTATACATATCTAACTTTCCTCTGACTTCTTCATTTCTCACTATAAACTTTTTTTTTCCTATTTAACCTCTTGAACCACCTTAAGGTATTATTTGAGAGGATGAGTGAAATTATATGTATGAATATAAATGAAGTCTTGTACAGTCTCAGGTCGACTGTTCCAGAAATGTGCGGTTAATTTAAACTCAGTCACCAAAGAACACCAGTATCCACAATTTAATATTCAAATTTGTACAAAAGTAACTGCTTTTACTAAGATTTGAACCTTAAAACTCTCAACTTTAAAATCAGCTGATTTGCAATGATGAGTTAACCACTAGACCAGCCTGGTTGGCTTTCATTTCTCACTTTGATTATTAAATCAATAACAATGAGATAAAATAAAATAAAAGTCAAGCTATTTCTTTTTATTTTTAAGAAAATATAATCTGTAGCAACAGAAAAACGTCATGCCTGACCAAAGGCAGAAATTTTATCACTTTGTCACAGAGGTCGAAAGAGTGATGATCCTTTTTGTTTCGTCAACTGCATTTCTACACCTTATGAGTCACTTTTATCTATATTATTTGGAGATAAATAGACCTTGATGCACAGATCTTCTCAAAACCATAATTAATTTAATTATTATTGATTTTTTATAAACAAAAACTATAAAAAGAGGAAACTTACATTTTTGATGATTATTTACATACTTTTTGAATAAAAATCATTACAGAGTTAACAAAATCGTAAAATCACCACTGTAATTTTAAAACGTAAATTTTCTCTACTGAAAATTTTTATACTCTAAAAAGAATTTTTAAAAACCTAAGTTTTACGCACTGATTTTAACATGAGAATAAAAGCATTTTGGATGGTATTTTTTAGTGTGTAATATCTTGTGCACCCATAATATCATGATGGCTTTATTAAATTTCATCAAATAAAAATCAAATAATTCATCGTAAATCTTTCAAATGACACTAAGTACATGTAAATAAAATTACATGAAGGAAATACAGTGGCAAAAATGATAAATACTATTTTTTCCAAATTGAAAAACCAAGTGGTTTATGAAAGCTACAATTGGAGTATTGAGAAATAAAAGAGCTTTTTAAATGATTTTATAAATACATATATTTTTTAGTTTTTTTTATAACGTCTGCTGTGAAGAATAATTACAAAAGTAAAAGAATATTGCATTTAAAAGAAATAATTACAAAATAACAAAACTTTGAAGGACATTACTCAGAATCTCAATAAAAATGGCTAAAATTAAATTTAAGTTTAAAATATCAAATAATATCTTTTGAAATTTTTTAAATAATTAATCTGAAATCTATATTGAAAAATAAACAAAAAAAATTGATCATATATAAATTAAATTATTAAATAATTTACATTTTAAATACTAATTTTACATCATATAAAAGAATTTGGATTTTTATGTAAATGAGAATATTATTGATTCACCTATTCTTATTTGTGACAATAAATTTATGACAGAAAGAAATATTAATGGAATTCAAACTAACAAAGATTTCTTTAAAATAAATTAAATTTATTTAAAATATAATATAAAAATAACACTAATTTAGTGTCTGTAAACAACTCTGTAAATCCCAGCATTAGAGATTACATAACAAATGTGAATAAATTTTATTTCGCCATATCAATCTGATGATCCTTTCATTGCCATTATTAATAAATTACTGAACAATTTAAAAAAATCTTTCAACCAATTTATTTAAAATAAAATTTTAAGATTTACCTGTGTAGCAATAATATTACACGGCTGATAAATCTTTAATTAACACTAATTAATTTTTTTTAAATCCTCAATTTTCAGTCTTCTGAACTTAAATTATTTTGTAATTATTTTTTTATATTACTATCTTTGTGTATTTTGTGTTGTAATATTGTTTCATGTGTTTATATTTTAAACAATTAATATAGACTTTTAATCACATCTATTGTTTATTTTATAGTCAAGCGTGTATTCAGTGATACTGTTGTTATCAAGGTTTTATCACAGTTTCCCTTGATTCATCCAGGCAAATGACGAGGCAGTTTTTTTTCATGCTATATTTAGCACATCTACCCATTTCTGATGCAATCTATATAATGTATATATTCAATCTTAATCTATATAATGTTAATATTCAATCAAAATAATAGATTATTTATTTATATCAAGACATTTCAAAGTGAAGTAATATATATTTTTTTTGTTTCCTTGAATGTAATTAATTTATTTATTCTTTCTGATAAATTTGGGTACATTAATTAGAAATATTACACTGTAATGAGGAGGTTATTTTATAGACAGTGCTCAAACTAAGAAAATGGAGTCAACATGACACAAGCTAAAACTGTAATTGAACAATGAATCTTGGGGAAAATAAACAAAACAATGGTGAAACTGTAACAAAATTCTCAGGTTTCTTGCAGAAGAATCCACAGAGAGCCATCAAAATTTCTGTTTACATTTCACAGGCTAAGTACGTATATAAAGCATTTGGTTTCCAAACTGTTCAGGATAATCATTTTTCCTTAGATAAATACCATGGGAAAAGGGTCAGATAGAGTGCTCTGGTGAATCTGTAGCATCATAGTGACACCTTTTAATAGCCAGCAGGGTAGCACTTATTTATTTGGGGAAATTATTTATTGGGGGCAATCCTTTGTCACTTTGAAATAGTCCTCAGATAGTGTTTCCCACCCGAGGATTTCACAAAAACCAACTGGTGACTGAGATTCTTTATGGGTAAAGCCAGAATTTCTATACCTCATCAAATCTACTCAATCTATTATGCTGAAATGGCTGTAACAGCTGTTTTCATAAAGATTGTTAAGGAGAGAGTGACTGCCTGGAATTTCTCAAAACTTCCAATATCCATCTGTGAGTTGCATAAAGCTACCAAATACTGACTGAAATAAAAAAGTGCATTATACCAGTTTTATAACTTAATGTCTAAATAAATATAAAAATAATGTACGTGAAATTACCACAAATCAGTTGTGTATTAAAGTAATTAAATGAATATTATATAATAATATCTTTGTTTGAAAGAGATATATATATATATATATATATATATATATATACACACACGCACGAGCACAAAACACAAGCAGTAAAACGTTTCAAATGAACAGATCAGCTCAATAATGTCTATTACACTTACGTAGGTGTATCCTGAGTTGTCTTCTTGTCAAATTATATTGAAATGTTAAAGTTAACAAAGGAGAAAACGAACTAAATAAACAAACAAACCAATGTTTTTTATTATCTAGAGTAGCCTCATCACTTATATTGACTAAACAATGTTATTTTGTAAATTTTATGTACAGTAAACGAATATAATTTCCATACAGGCAAAAAATGTGTATGTACTTGTATGTTTATATAAAACAGACATTATCTTTAACAGAAAAACAAACACTACGAATAGATTATTCAGTATACCACTTGGTTAAAGCAGTTAATAAATTATTTATAACACTTTTCTTGTTTTGTTTTTTATTCTGATAAAATGATAAAAGGAAAAATAAACATTAATATAATATTTAAATATGTGAAGTACTAAATAATGTTTATTTACATTTTAATACAAATATTTCAAAAGAATAATCAACATTATTATTTATTCCATTAAAAAAATTATTGTAGAATACATTCCAATTTTTAATATTAAAAATGATTCATCATTTATATTCTAGTGAATTATTTATTTTTCACTAAACATTAAAACTTTTTTAATGTATATTTACATTCAATTGTTTGACACATACATCGCATCAATATACACAATATTTATAAAATTTATAGAAATGAATGAATAATCTTAAAGTTCTAATTCTGACAAGAAAACAATTTTTAGGACCTTAACCTGAAATTAGATATTATTCCTTAAAACCACATAGTTCTATAACATCTGAAACATTTCAGAATTGAACTAAAAGTATAACAGAAGAAATCCTGTTTAATAAAACATTAATCTTTTATGATCAGAAGCATTTCACTTCAATACCAAAGACTACTGATAATGTTCAGTATAATGTAATCACATCATAATGAGACATATACATGCATGAAAAAAACCGAGTAAACGCTGTTGCAACAGTGTTCTATAATATTTAAAAATTTAAGCTTGTAGTTGAAGTGCATATGTAAACATTACAAAATAAATAACTGCATATGTGTATATATGCTATGTACAAAAGCTATTCCAATCTCCCATTGAAATAAAAAATAGAAAGAAAGATTTTATTGCACGTACATATCTTCTGATTGTACTGCCAAGCTTTCATGAGATAAGTAGGTTGGAAGGATATGTATTTTTGCGCAAAACTTTATAATCTGTTAATCCATAATTTTTCTTCAGCATTTCATCGTAAAATTCTAATAATTTTGATCCCATGTTCTATGAATCCCATTTGTTACAACCAAAAACAAAACTGTTGGAATAGTTAAGATATTTTAATCATAATTTTTAGTATGAACTTTTTCTGACATGTTAAGATTGGTGTAGTGTAGCAACCAAGTTTGATAAACCAGTTCTTTTATGGGTTCACCATACTTCCATAGAAAAATCTTTGTCAAACTGAAAAGCATTACAAACATCTGCAACATGATCAAGCAAAATAGATGATCCACACACTCTCAACTCGTTTTTAATATTATTATTAAGCAAGTCAAGTTATGTAAATTTTTGTATACATTTTTTCACTGCATTTTTATTTCATTGTCACTGCATATTATTACTGTGAAACATTAATGATAATGAATGAAGAGAATAATGATAGTCAATTTTATGTAAAAGAAGAAAGGAATATAAAAGTAATAGTTTAGACTATTTAACAATAGAAGTAAGTAGACACCATAAAAATTTCATGAGAATAACAGTATCTGATTTTAAATTAATTATAAATGACACCGTCTCTAAAGTAAGAAAATAAGACACCGATAAAGAATGGCCCCTTACAACACATAAGGCTTGTATTTCTATCTGAATTACTATACTCAAACTAAGCAAAACTCTCCAACATAGACTGGAAACATCCTTTGATCATTAATTAAAATACAAACTCTTTGCAGAAAAAACAAAATATACCAACTTTGCAACACAATACAGCAGTTTGGTCTATCTTGATGTTGAATTGTGCCAAACAAATGATGCGTCAAACCATAAACTGCAAGTTTGTACCTATCTTTAATAAACATGTTAGCATTCACTCACTCATTATAACCAAAAACCACCCTCTGCAGCACTGCATACTTCCAAATCCAAAAGAAAAAGATTATTCCATGCATCTCACACATTTGGGTGGAACAATGACAGGTCCCACATTTCGTTGAGTACCGTTTTACCAACAGTGAATAAAACTGATAGCAAATGGGCATATAATAAATAAGTTTATAGAAAATAATTTAGAATAGTCCTTATGTATGTGTGTGTTTTTTACTTCCTTGTACGAAGTAAAGGAAGTATTGTAATCATGAAAAATTTCAGTTATCAGATTTCAATGGAAATATCCATTTTCACCATCCCCGAATCCATTTTGACTAGTTTCGGCAGGACGTCTGTATGTACATATATGTGTGTATGTACATACATACGTATGTATCTCGCATGACTCAAAAACAATTAGCCATAGGATGTTGAAATTTTAGATTTGGGACTGACGTAACATCTACTTGTGCACCTTCCCTTTTGATTGCTATTGACTGAACCAAAAGTGTCCAAAAAAGCCCAATATTAAAAAAAAATTGGATTTTGGCATTTTCTTAACTGTGATAATTAGCCCTCATCGAGAGCTTTTCAACAGTATATCATAAGTGGTACTTATTTTCATTGGTTCCAGAGTTACAGCCAAATGAAATTTTAATTTGTGAAGTATTTGGATCTTAGGGGAAGGCACATCGGTTCAAATCAGTCTTCATCTCCTTTTTTTTTAATTAAAATATATTGATTTATTAATTAACCTCTCATTGTAAAAAAAGTTTTAGGATGAATAATAATTCAATAATAACAAAAAAAAATGAAAATATCAAAACTTTTAAATGTAATAAAATCTTATGTACTTTTCATTAAAAAAAAAAAAAAAAAAAAAAAAAAAAAAAAAAAATTGGTGTAAATGTAATATAATAGGCGTACAAGGAAGTCGTGTGTTGTCCACATCAGATTTTTTGCACAGGTGTCACAGTGAAACGGAAAATTTTGAAAGTAGTAGTGGCAGACCTGAGGAATTGATAGAAAGGTGGGAGTGGCATCCTTCCGTGCACAACTACCTGCCACTTGGTAATCATGGACCGGTGGGTCGGTGCACAACGTGCATTTGCCGTTTGCACTTGCAACAAGAATGGTGGCAGTGTGACTGCTGCTCAACGGGAATTCCAACGTTATTACAATATAGGACGTCGTGGTCGCGCTTCATCTTGCCACGCCATCAAGTCATTGGTTGAGCTCAAAAAAAAATAACCACGAGGATGTCAATAAACCCCAGAAAACATTGAAGCGGTTCGGGCCTTTATTGGAAGGAGCCCAAGACGATCGGCAAGGAAACACGCAGCAGCACTGAACTTAAAACGACCCGTCCGCCGAATATTCCACAGCGATTTGATAGTTCACCCTTACAGAATTCAGTTTGTACAGGAACTGAAACCATCAGACTACATGGCCCCCTGAATTCCCATGGAAGTGTTTCAAAGTGCCAGGCAAAATCTCAGAATTCGTTTCCAGGAATGTGTTTGAACGGCCATTATCTTAGTGACATTGTTTTTAGAAATTGAAATTTTTTGTATCGAGACACTTAATGGTATGTAATTTACTTTTTGTTTTCAATAATAAAACTTGTAAATTCGTTTTTTTACTTTTGTGAGTTACTCAAAAATGTCCCGTTTCCTTGTGCCATACTGTATAATTGTATACACAGAGTGTATCACAAAGTTCACCTGGGACTTTCATAACCTATTCTACTAGTGAAAATGATGGAAGAAGTTCATATAAACGTATGTCCTAAAAGGCTTATCAATGAAATTTGTTTAAGTGTCCTCTAAAACATCGAATCCGAAACTCGATTCGCTTAGAAAGACGTTATGTACTGACGCCTGGACTGCATCTATAGCAGCGCCGTGTTGGACAGGTCGGTGTTTGTATCAACTACGTTGATACAAATACTGATTACTGAACCTGTTTCCCGGAGATTGCGAAAAGTCGCGCTAATTGTTTTGGGATCAAGAATTCTGTGATTCGGAAAAGTATTTCATATTTTACTGCAGCATTACCATTACATACATCCAAAATGAATATCGTAGGGTATTCCTGTTGTAAATAAGTATAGCATAACTTCAAAGGCAAATCGATCACTGTCAAACTAAATTCACAGAAAACCTTCGCTAACGATTGCACAGTTCACACATTAACCGATATACTTAATGTACGTTACAGAATGATTTAAACACTATACAGTACTGGAGATCGTTGAGCAGCTATTATTTTATTGCCAACTTTGAAATAATAGTTTACTGTATTTCTGTCATTAATAAAAAAAATTATTATCTAAGTAATTTTTATTTTACAATTCTGTAATCGCCAGTTTAATTTTTTAACAGTAAATCTTGTTTTTACAAATCTTTCACAACACCAAAAAAGAATGTGATTTTTGATTACATTAACTACTTTTCTGACAAATGCAGTAATGTACTGTTTCTAAACAAAATTCGAATTTTGCTAACTTTTCTTTGTTTATTCAACTTATCTTACACTATTTTGTTCAGAATTAAATTTTTTACAAGTTTTCTTTAATTTTTTTTATTTCCATTTAACAAAGTTACTCTATGTCAAACTTAAAAAACAGGGTTTTTTACAGAGGTTAATTGGTTTTCACCCCAGATTTCTCAAAAACTACTCCAAATACGATTCTGGGACCTATTGTATTCGATCAGGTCAAAAACCATGAGAAATCACTAATTCTGCCCCTTAATTAACCTTTTAAATGAGTACGACCTCATTTCTCTGGGGTAGCTGAAATCTGAGCAAAATCTTTCACTAGCCATAACTTGCAAACGAAGCACTTTAGAACATATGTTTATGTGTACCTTTTCCATTATTTTCATGAGTAGAATAGGTTATAAAAGTCCCAGTTTGAGCAAAATACCAAATACCTTCATTTTAATAAATCACCTATCAATACTTACATTCAGTCAAAATTTATGTACGAGGTGTGTGAGAAAAGTAATGAGATTGGTAACACTGCGAGGGATCTGGCAACGCTGTGTCTACCGGTCTGTGCTAGATCGGCTTGTTCATCCCTTCAACATGCTCAATACGAGTTTCAACTCCGTTCAGCCAACACATTATTTTTGACAGCGCCATCAGTGAAGTTGGTGTTTTTGTTGTGTTACGAAAATGGAGCATCGGAATTTAGAGCGACGTTGTGCGATCAAGTTTTGTGTTAAACTTGGGGAATCCGCGAGTGTCACCTTTGAAAAGTTGAAACAGGCCTGTGGGGAACATTGCTTATCAAGAGCACAAGTTTTCCGTCGGTACAAATCGTTTTTGGAAAGCCGAGACATGTTGAAGATCAACCTCGCTCAGGGAGACCTTCGACTTCAAAATCTGACGAAAACGTTGAGCGTGTGAGGGTTCTTGTGAGATCAGACCGTCGTTTAACAACAAGGATGATGAATGAACAGTTAAATTTAAACACTTTCACCGTACATCAAATTTTGTCAGGCGATTTGGACGTGCGAAATTGGTGCCGAAAAATTTCACAACGGAACAGAAGGACAATCGAAGAAACGTGTGCGTTGATCTTCTTGAGAGGACTGACAATGACCAAGAATTCTTCAATCGTGTGTTCACAGGTGAGAATCCTGGATATTTGAGTACGACCATGAAACAAAGCGGCAAAGCGAAGAGTGGCACACTCCATCATCTCCTCGACCGAAAAAATGTCGAATGAGCAAATCAAAGATCAAAACCGTGCCGATTTGCTTTTTTGACAGCAGGTGTATCGTGCATACAGAATTTGTTCCTCCAGGATAAACTGTCAACCAAGTATTTTACAAAGGTGTCCTTGAAAGGCTCAAGAAAAGAGTGATTCGCGTGAGACCAGACATTGCAGACAAATGGATGCTTCATCATGACAATGCCCCGTACCACACGGCCATTTCCATCATGGAATTTTTGACCTCAAAACGGATTTTTACGGTCCTTCATCCCCCCTATTCACCTGATTTGAGTCCTTGTGACTTTTTCCTTTTCCCAAAATTGAAACATGTTTTAAAAGGTTGTAATTTTGGAACTATGGAAAACATTGAAAAGACTGTGACTGACCAGTTAAAAGCCCTACCAGTTGAAGCTTTCCAGCGCTGCGAGTAGGAGTGGAAACAACGACTCCACCGGTGCATACCTGCCCAAGGGAACTACTTTGAAGGGGATAAATATTGTTGTTTGAAAAAATAAAAACTTTGGTAAGTAAAAAGTCAGTCTCATTATTTTTCTCACACAACTCGTATTATTTGTTAAGGCAAACATTTTGCACATCATGATAAACTTCTCTAATGTTCTGATAATACATAAAGTTTATTGGAAGTACATTAAAAAAATGGCCGACTTTTCAGTATTTTCAGGCATACTGGTAGAATTTCCATTCTATAGTACCTCAACAAAGAAGTGCCTGCTCTGCTGGCTACTTAGTGTGACATCAAAATAGAGTTCAGGTAATAGCTGACAATTTTTCCCTACCTACCAAAGAAAGAAGAGTTAGGAAATAGGAAAGCCGAGGAAGAGGAGGATCAGCCAACTGCAGTAGGTACACTACATCTCATCCAGATTCACGTAGTTTGGAATCTTATCCAAACTAATAACCAAGATTAAAATTTAATTGACATATAAAGTGTAAAATTCCTAAGAATACCACCACTTCTTGTTGAGTTATCTTTTACCAGCTTAGAATATATTTTAACAAAAAAAAATAATTAAATCATAATATTTTTATACCAAATGAGACAGTGAACAAATGCTCCATTCTCTTCAGCTGAAAGAGTTTAATATGAATTTTAATTATTCTCTTTAGTTCAAAAAACATTACTGTTGTAAAACAGCTGATTTGAATATACAAGATAAGCCTTGTTTGTTTGTATGCATCACTAAATATTTTTCAAACTTATAAAATAAGTGATTCAAATTTCTTTTATTCTATTAATTTTCATATACTCTTTTTTCTGATAGTTTTTAGAAAGCTAAAATGTATTCTTTTAATTATTATTTGCTAAAATTAATTTTGTTGTAATATTTCAAAAACTGATAACATTACTATAGCTGGCCCTACTATATCAACTGGACTAGAGTTCAACTATCAGCAAACATCTAACATTTTTTCACATACTGTTTCATCCACTATTTTGCAAAAAATGTGATCAAGATTTATTTATTTATTGTTAAAGCCACAGCAGGCTTACATTGAATTAGTCACTTCCACAAAAAATTCATTTTTTAACACATGAAAAATGTCATGCCTGTTCAGTATTTGGATCCAGTATTTCCAAATGAATGACAGAATATTAATATTTCACCATGGAGGTCAGTGAATGTTAATAAAATTAAAAAAACAAATTTCTTGTTCAATAATCAGTACTTAACAAATTGTTAAGCAACTGTGAATAATTTAAATAAAAAATTATTTAAAACTAGTTTAAAAAAAACTTTGATAAGAGGTCTGTCAACTGTTACCTATTACTTAGGGTTCAAATCATTTCTTAAGACAGATTACATTTCTATGTAATAAAGTTTTCATTAGTTTTTTGACTTCAAAAGCCATTAAAAAAAACCATCAATTCAACCACTAAAAAAGTTATTTAACACAATAAAAAAAAGAATAAATATTCACTCTGGGTGGACTTTTCTGACTTCCATTCTAGTCAACATGGTAAGAAAAAATTAACAGATCCAAAAATCAAAGAAAATAATACCTCAATAAAGCCTTTAAAGGTTAATAATATTCAAAGTTGTAAAGGATGAGCCTAATATAAATTAACATTCTTTTGAAATTTTGTTTTTATGTATTTTTTTTATGAAATAAAATTAGATAGAGCAATAACCAAGCAAATGTAAAAAAAGTTACTTGTGTAAGTGAGCTAATTTTATTTTATTGATTCACAAATAAATTTGAATCAGAACAATTTCACTGTTAAAATGTAGGGTAATAAATAAAATAAACACATTTTAGAATATAGCAAATTTTAGAATATCAAATGGGTAAAGAACATTTGAGAAATACCAAAAACCTGTTACATAAATTTTATTAATTTTTTAACGTAATAAATACATCAGTCAAAACAACAAAACTGATTAGAATGGAAAAACCATTAATCAGAAAAAAAAGAGGTCAATATTTTCATAGGGATTCCCCAACCTTGATTTATATTTTATTATATTCATCAAACAAAGTAAAAAGAAGAAAAAACTCTGAAAAGCTTTCATAAAGTAGTTCAATGTCATGTTAAAAGGATATGAGCACAAAAAAACCTGTAATAGAAACTTCATGGTTATGGTAAATCTTTAATTATTTTTTTTTTATAATAAATTATTATAAAATACAAAAACGAGTTTTGTATATTCCCACAATGATATATGTTTCAAATCCAGTTCAAGCAAATGTTTTAAAAATTTTTTTAAATATTTTTTCATATGTTAATGTACATTTTTCATCTCCTACTACTACAAAAGGAAGAACAATTTTTTATTTATATTTGTGGTACTGTAATTCCAGAATAGTTTCATTAATTTCATTCAACGGTTCCAAATTATTTTTATCTTAAGCACATGAATGATACAAGATAAATAACAATTTGAAAAAAAAATATAGGGGTGGTAGAATTTAGAGCTAGTGTGGACTGTATTTTTGATGAGATGGTAGATAATGAAATGAAGCAACGCTATGTTCTTCTTGAATCGTTATATTTAATTTCTTGTCATCCTTGATGTTTTCATTGAATTACAATAGTTACATTAAACTTAAGAATGTATGACACTTTAATCATAATTGAACTTCAACATTATCAAGAAAATATGAGTCCCCTTGGACTGAAATGAAAACACGACCGCACTGTGCGGGATTCTTACGTAGAATGATCATATTAGATTAACTCGCCGGCCAGCACTAGTAGATGCTAGAGTGCAGCACTAACTGGCTCAACATGGAACGGAACATTGGGACAAAGTTACATTGGTGTGTCCAGTGAGGAATTAAAATAACATCAAGAAGAATGCGACAAAAAAATGAAATACGGTAAGAGGTCAAACAGATAAACCCCTGAAATGATGTGGATGTATAAACTAAGAAGATTACAATAAGAAGTAAAGTGGAAAAGGTTTAGGGAATTTACTTTTTTAGTCGTGAAAAATTTCAGATTTCACCAGAAATATACATTTTGACCACCCCTGAATCCATTTTGACTAATTTCAGGGTGACGTCTGTACGTTACGTATGTGTGTATGTATCTCGCATGATTCAAAAACGATTAGTCGTAGGATGTGAAATTTTGGGTTTAGTACTGTTCTATCATCTAGTTGTGAACCTACCTTTTTTATTACAATCAACTAAACTAAAAGTGTCCAAAAAAGCCCAAAAACCAAAAAAATTGGATTTTGGACTTTTTCTTAACTGTAGTAATATGCCCTCATTGAGAGCTTTACATTGATATTTCATAAGTGGTAGTTATTTTCATTGGTTCCAGAGTTATAGCCTATAAAATTTTAATTAATGATATATTTGGATCTTACCAGGGGAAGACACATCAGTTCGAATCAGACTTCATCTCCTTTATTTTTAATTTAAATATATTGATTTATTAATAATTATTAACCTCTGATTGTAAAAAAAAATTATGATAAATAATAATTCAATAATAACAAAAAAAATATATGAAAAAATCAAAAGGCATACAAGGAAGTCTGTGGTGTCCACATCAATTTTTTTATTGAAGAAGGCAGTGGGGATATAATCTAAGACAGTTCAATCATAAAATATTCATTATGTTCTTCCAAAAGCCTCTATTTTATTAAGTTATATTTCTCTGATTTATGCCAGAACCTTCCCAACAAAGTCTGGAATATACACATTTCCCAAAATGTTTAAAATGTTTCCTCTAAGTACCTCATATTTAAGAATAATGTGTTTTTCAGGGTCAGGAAATTGATTATAACAATACAAAACATCATCCAGAAGAAAACACATCCTACAATGATTCAGAATGTCTATGTCCATATTTGATGAATAATGATGACAATTATAAAAAATCTTAGTTTCATTAACCAACCCAAATAAGTTGGTTGTATATAAAGCATATAGCTATTGAGCAAAACATAATAGGCAAATTGTATGTCGTATTAATCCTTTAAAACAGTGTATGAATTAAAAATCTAAAACTAAACAAAGCAAGATAAACAGATAAAACCTACTCTTATAATGTGTGATTCAGCAAAATAGATGATTTTTTTTAACAATCATGTGAGAGGATGGGTGAAATGGCAAACACTGTTAGAAATTTTCCACTCTAGCACTCAGTTATAATGCAGATATACAGTCTGCATTGAATAGTGCATCTTTATTGTAAAAGCATATTATAAAAATAGTCAAAGTTTCATGTTTGCACAATGTGCTTTTATACAAATTTTGGCTTATTTGTAAATGATTTGTTTCGTTGTACAATTGTGTCTGCCCACGCAATCAAGTCCTGGATCACTAATTTTGAAGAAATAGACGCAATATCTAAGAAATGAGGTAAAAGTGGAACATTGTATATTCCAGTAAACACCTTGGAATATTAGTTCATCGGTACGTCTCAATACTCAAGCTCTCAATCCTTCCATGCAGTAGATTTTATGTCAAGATCTTTACTATCATGCTTAAAATATGTTAAGTGTTGTTCTCCAGTAAGATAAGCGATGAATTTAAGAAGAAGTTGGTCAGATTCCTCCAGATGTACTTCAAATGGTGATGAACAAATCCAAGCGAGGCTTATTGAATATTTATAATGAGCTTATGTAATTTTTATCATTTAATTAGGATTATAACTATATAATTTGTAAGAAATCAAAATACTTTTCCATTAACTTTTACTTGGTACAAAGAATTTTTTTAAAATTCCATTGCTAACTATTTACAGTATCTTTAAAATGGCCCATTTCACTGAACCGTTCTATTATTTCATTAATAAAAATTGTAAAAGAATAATAATAATAAAATTGACAACTTTTACTTAACACAATAAATGTTTATTTCAATAACTTGTCAAATGTAATATAATCTAAAATAAAGATGTACAATAAGAAATTGCCTGTTTGGTAGAAAAGTAAACTTGTTTATCGGTTGCTAAGCAACTGGTAAACATTGATTTTTTCAGTGCCCTATATTATGTTAGTTTTACAGAAGAAAAGTGGGTTGTTATTTTAATATTATAACTATGATCAATTATTTGATAGAAGTATCTGATTAAAAGCTGTCGCATTCAATCAAATCTGAATTATCTGGGTAAGTACAAATCATAATAAAAATTAAATTTAAAAGAAAATTAATTAATAATAATTATAAATTCATTCACTTAACTCATTACAGATTTAACAATTTACTGAATAATTTATAAACGATAAAATAATTATAATATTTTTTTAAGTATTTTCTTTTATAAATATTAAAAATGTTTAAATGACTTTTTTTTTGAGACAAATAGAAAAAAAAAAATTTTTTTTTTTTTTTTTAATTCTTCTTATTTTAAATTACAAATAACTCACCATCTATAATTTTTTTATTGCTTAAAAAAATAAACTGATTTTTATTTTTTAGTTGTTTTTGGAGTCTGTTATAAAATTTATTTTTAAGTTTTCAGTTTATTTTTATTTAAAATATGGTTAAACCTACAAAACATGCTATCCATATGTAAAAATAAAGTTCTTTGGGAGAAATATTAAGGTGAGAAACTTGATAAAGTTTTCACTTTCACATCTCATGTTGATAAACAAAAGAAAGGGAGTTCATGGAGTAATTATGTAAAAAGAATATTCCTATTTTTTATATTGGTTTTGTTAAGGACCATCTGTTTAATAAAATTGCAAGTTACCATACATTAACAGAAGAAAATTAGTTTTAAGTGCTGTGCAATTAAGTGCTCCATTCTAAAATTGATATTGATGGTAACTTATAGATCGACTGGGTTTTTTTGAAACCTTTCTTAAAATAACTTACTTGAAACTAATTAACTTATTCTCTAATTATTATTATTATCTCTAATTAATTAACTTGAAACTCTTCTTAAAATTCCTAATAAATTCAATATCAAAGTGTGTTGCAATTTTAATGTTACTTTTCGAGACAATTCTATTGTATGACAATTGAATATCAACTCACTTTTGAGATAGCAGGTCTGAATATTTTGATCTCCTACCCAACTAGAATTATAAGAACCATGGTCACCTTTATAGATAATATTTTTACGAATTAACCAAAGGATAATTTTTGATCCTTTTGTGCAGATTATTATGACTATTACTTGACAATTATGATCTTTCAGATCAGATCAGTCACATCATTTATTGATGAAAATATGCGATGAGACAAGGATTACTTTTATTCTTTTAAAAGAATGATAAGTAAACACCCAATTAGAAATCTGGGAACATTGTCACAAACAAATTGGGAAAGTAATGATAAAATTAGCTTTTATGAAAAAATTAAAAATTTTCTTAATGCATTTTAGAAAGCTTTCTTTCTAGCATGCCCTTTAGTACAAAAAGAACCAGTTCAAATCTAAGAAGTAAAATGAATGGATTATTAAAGTAATTATAAATCATTGTTCTAAGCTACAAAATCAAGACAAAACTTGAAAAATTATACCCGTCACCTAAAATAAACCTTTAAAAACACGCCCGATAGAATCATCCAGCAGCAAGGGACTCTGTCCAGGTTCTGCGATCCGTAGGGAGAATCTATAAACTCCCGCCAACTTTGCATTCCATTCCATTCGTACAAAATCACTATGAAATGTCTAAATACAATTTGTCTATTAACTTCTAAATTTATTTGAAAAATTACAAATGAATTTATACTAAAGTTATTCATATTGCTAAGAGATTATATGATGATCATTTCTAAACTTCAGATTCTGAACAGTTTGTAAGTTAATAAATCTAAAACCATGAGAGGAGTTGTCAAAAGTGAAAGCAGATGTTAATAAAACCAACCAAATAACTTACCAAAAATACAAAAGGACTCATCTGTTACTTCATCCTGTATTCAGATAGCAGAGAAATTTAATAATTTCTTTTCCAGTACTTCAAACAACAATAATACTGATCCACATTAAACAAAGCTATTCACTTTGAATGCTTTTGTTGATGAATCGGTATTCTTATTTCCTGTTGATACCCAAGAAGTTAAAAGTTGTATTCTAAATATAAAAAGTAAATATTCACTGGTTATTGATGAAATTCTTACCAGCATATTAAAAGAAGTCATAGATGCTTTTATAATCCCTCTAACAAATTTGATAAAGAATCTTTAAACAATGTTGTATTTCCCAGCTGCCTTAAGACTTAACATTTTTATTCCCCTTCTTATGAAAAGTTCAAATTTACAAAATAATAAGCCAATTTTGTTACAATCGGTATTTTCTAAAGTATTTTAAAAAATTGATTTTTAAAATTTGTTTAAAAATATACCTTTAACAAACTTGTAGAACGGTTTTAGGAAAAAAATTTAGTGGCACATGCCATTTCCCAGTTTTTGAAAAATATTTTAAAATTGTAGAGCTAACAAAAAGATCCAATTTACAATTTTTTGCAATCTCAGTAAAGCACTTGATTTATTTATACAGTTTTTATAATGAAACAACTTAGTGGCTGTGGTATCAGACAAACTGCTTACAAGTGGTTAAGTCATACATTGCAAACTAAAATTATTTAATTGAAATTTCATCTTTTGGTAAGAATACACATGCAAAATTAGTTCTCATTTCAAAATTTAGAATGCAGAGTGTCTCAGAAAAGTGTTCTTGGCCCCTTGCATTTCTTATTGTTTATTAATAATTTTAGCTTTAGAATAAGCTTTAGAAATTCATTTTAACTCTCTTTGCAGTCAATCACAACTTTATCTATATCTGAAAACAATTCTTAAAACTAATTGAAAATTGTATGAGAGCAGCTTAAAAAATTATTCACTGGATAGATTGACACCATCTAGCTTTAAAGATAAAACCGTTGAATTGTGCTTCTCAGGTAGAAAATGTTGCTAATCATGTGAATAGAATTCCGTTAATGATAATGATATTTTTGTTGACCATAAAGCAACATTTCTAGGTATTTTATTAGAAATAAAGTTCATATCTGATTCTAATTTATTTCATTTGTAACAAAAATTACAACATGTTTTGCTCTGAAGCGGCTTAAAATGCTACTTGTCATTATTATTAAATATTTATTAAGCATATATATATTCCCATCCCAACTATCATTGGTCATCTCCTGGAATTTCCTTTTAAGATTTTAAGATGAAAAACTGGGCTGATCATTATCTGGTGCCCATAAGTATGAATCATATAGACTGATATTTATAAAATGAAATATTTTAACTTATCTGTGTGTTTATGAATAGGCAATCTTTGCTAAAAAGAAGTCATTATTTAAAACTTTGTAATATCCACCCCTACCAAAGCAATCAATGGAATTGTTTGTGTACAAGGTCCGGCATATGAATCTGACGATTTTGTAGTAATTGTTATGTTGGCACCACTGTCAATGAGAAGGCGGGAGTGTTCTACATCGACAGGTCTATTCATGCTATTTCCGTAGCCAGTATGTCGTGGTCGGGTGAACAACGAGCGTTTGTGATCGAAGCCTATTTTAAAAATAATGACTCGGTTATTGTAACACAGCGTTTATTTCGCAGACATTTCAATTTAAATCGACACGCGTCTGTTCCTAGTAGGAATACGATATTGTTGTGGGTGAAGAGTTTTAGGAACACGTCGTCTGCTTTAAAAATGAAACCAACAGGAGGAAAACGGACTGTGAGAACGCCTGAAAACATTAACGCTGTAAGGTTAGCTGTCACGCGGTCCCCACGACGTTCAGCAGCGAGACATGCTGCTGCGCTAGCCATTTCTGATCGAAGTGTACGACGAATTCTTCATGCCGACCTGAAATTCCATCCGTATAAGTTGATGTTAGTGCAGCAACTTAATGCAAATGATCGGGCGTCTCGCAAAGCAGCTTGCGAGGTCATCCTCGAAAATGTCCACCAGGATGCCGTTATTCTTTTAAGTGATGAGGCGCAATTTCATCTGTCAGGATTTGTGAATAAACAAAATTACCGTTATTTGGGCTTCGCATAATCCACGGCAAATTCTTGAAAAACCACTGCACAGTCAATATGTTACAGTGTGGTGTGCGGTTTCAAAGTTCGGCATAATTGACCCGTATTTTTTTAAGGAGTTAAATCGCAGAGTAACAGCAACATCTCATCGATACGTAAACATGTCGAATGAATTTCTGCGACCGAAACCGAATGACTTTCAAGGACATGAAATTTGGTTTCAACAGGACGGTGTCACCGACCATACAGCGAGAATCGCAATGGATGTTCTGCGAGAAACCTTTCCTGGACGTTTGACTTCCCGATTTGGCGACATTCCTTGGCCAGCGTGTTCACCTGATCTGGCTGTTTGTGATTTTTTTTCTGCGAGGGTATCTCAAACATAAAATCTGACTCGTTTTGTTTAAACTGGTCCAGCAGGGCCTTGGAAATGTTTATTCGAATACGTTTTTGGTCCAAAGGGAGCAAACGCGGGACCCAATGCGCGGATCCAATTCTTCAGTTAATATACGACAAACACGTTCTTTCGATAATGCCCAGAGAATCTGCTATCTTTCTAACCTTAATTCGTCGGTCGTCCAGTACTATTTGGTGAACGTTTTCGATGATATCGGTGGTGGTTGCAGATTTTGGCCGTCCCGAAAGCTCATCATCAACCAAGCTGGTACGACCATGTTTAAATTCAGCTGCCCATTTTTTCATGGTGGTGATGATGGGACAAATGATGTAGACAGCGTTCAACTTGGTTTTAATCTGCGTAGTATTGCCTTTCAAATGCAAGTATTTAATCACGGCACGATATTGAAATTTTTCCTTTTTCACAAAAACACTCGCAATGACTCTAACTTTTGTTGACGAGTGCTGCTATCTTCATGTTGAGGATTAAAACTTTTCAGACAACCCTGGTATACTTTAATTATTTTTGTTCATATTTGTTTCAATAAGTATTTCTAATAAATAATATTTAACTTTTAAAACTATTTATAAGCATTATATTTTAAGTGATTTTTATAACAGGTTGTTGATATTATGACAAACGACAAAGGGGTGAATTCCATTTTCAATAACTTAGCCCAACTCCTCATTTTCAATAATTTTCCCTGAAAAAAACTTTCTTTTTGAAGTTAAAGAACAATGAATTTTGATATAAATCTCTACATTTGAAAGCCATTTGTTTTGATTGATCACATTAAATAAAAATAAATTTAATACCATTGGTTTAATGTTATAATTTAATAAAAAAACAAACAAATAGCACTATTCATTTTTATTTCAGGGCTGTAAAAAGATGTAACTGCATTTTGTTACAGGAATGAATACCTGTACTTTGTGTATTACACTTCAGTAAAGATTAATGTTGTTATCAACCACCAGTAAATTTTCAGTGATGAATATGGTAGATTATTTTGTCATTATAGTAGCTTCAAAGAGAAATAAGAAAAATTACAGGATTATTAATGCAGGACTAAAGCAGTTGTCATTCCTAAGCCACAAATTATACTGGGAATTGCATAAATTAAGTGTGAAATCCTTTCATCATAATTTTACCACATAATTTTTAAAAAATGAACGTAGGACTGATAGAGGTTTAGGTAGGTTTGGTTAGCCTAGACAGGTTTAGGATTATTTTTCTTTTACAACCTTTAGTAATCAATTTCATTAAAAAATCGTTATATCTAACTAGGAAAATCTTATTTATTTTAATAATGTGAATACTAAAAAATTACTTCTTAGACATTGTTGTACTTTTATAAGTTATTATGATGTATTTTAAATTCAATAACTTTGACCATATTGCAGTCATATTTGTTTTTCTTATACTTAAAAATAAATTCTATCCTAAAATATAATTTATATTTTAAAACACTTTTTTCCTACCTTAAAATTAGTGTTATAACTAAATACAAAATTGTTTGTAAATGGATATTAATCATCTTGTTTTTTGTTAATTACAGGATGGCACCTTATTGCCTCCAGGAATCACCAGCTGCACCTGTTCCAGAAATGGCTTATTCAGTATTAAATGACGAAGACCAACAATCACAAGGTTCATCAAATAATGAAAATCAAATTGAAGAAGAATTAGCAGGAGTTTATCCTCCACCACCAAACGCATTACCAGAATCATTACAACTGGAAAATTCTTTGCCACAATTATTAATGAGCCAAGTAATACTGTAGTAAAAATAAATATTAATACTTTTTTCTCTTGCTGAAAACTAAAAGATGTTTTCAACCTTTGTTCAAAAAGATAATATAAAAAATAATAAATAAACAAGGAAGTAGGAAAGCATAAGGTGAAAATTTCCAAGAAAAAAAAGATAATATGACATCAGTAACTTAGATTTTTTTATGTTATAAAAATAAAAGTGTATAAAAAATATTATTGATATTTTTAAAACATATTTAATATCTTTTAACTTTGACTTATAGTAATGAATCACAAATAAAATGAAAGAGTAACTCTAACAGTTTTTCCCTATAAATGTTTAATGTGACCATCTTTGTCACGCAGTATGCAAGCAATTGATAGCAGAGTTCATCCCATACTTAACCAGCACATTTGGAGTAGGAAGCAACAGCTGCTTCAATCCTCTCCCTCAAATCAGTAGATCATTAGATAGTGGAGGCACATACACAAGACCCTTTATAAAACTAAAGGAAAAAATTATAAGGAATCAGATCTGGGGACCGTAAAGGCCACCGTAAACAAACTCTGACATTGAGAACGTGCAGACTGATTCAGCAGTTGGGGAAATGTTATTCAACCAATCCCACACACAGTTGTGTTAGTGAGAAAGCATACCATCTTGTTGTCAAATAAAATTTTCTGGTCCCTATTGCAGTTGAAGAAAAAACAATATACTTAGCATATCCAAATGAGGAACTTGTTTTTTACTTGGTTTAACAAAAATTGCCCATAAACTTACCATCAGGATATAGCACAGAAAACAGATAATTTTTGGAAATCCCTTTCAAATTGTAAGAGTTCATGGAAATTTTCTGACTCCCAGATATGGACATTGTGTGTTTACTTTTTCACTAAGGTGAAATGTTGACTGATCACTAAACACAATATAATCAAGTTATCATCATCTTTATGCTGCAACATTTTAATGACAAAGTTGGCATATACAGTGTAATCGGTAGGCTTCAGAGCTTGTAACAGCTGTAAACAGTACACATACGTGTTTCCTTAAAACATTCCACGTTGTCATCACCTTGCTACCCTTTCCCACGGACTTAAAGAACTGTGCTGGAAAGACTTGTAGTAGGTCCAATATTTTCTTCAAATCCTCTTGGTCATCACATACTATTCCCTTTACACAGACATTTCAAACCAATTATGCCATTGATGAATGTTATTGTCTCACGAAGGATCACAATTAAACTTTCAACGAAACACATGTTGAATTTTAACTACAGATTCAAATTAAGCAAACTGCAAAACACAGAAGGTCTTCTGTTCAGGAGTTTCTATCTTTGCTAGTGGCACTATCTAGTGGTAAGATAGGGTTTCAATATAATGCTATGCAAGGCAAATAAAACTTTCCTTTTATTAATCTTTGATTCTAACCTTATCAACATTGTACACCCCATCCAATAGATTTTGTAGCAAATTAAAACCCTGATTTTTTTTTTGTATACTGTATTTCATCCATATTAAATTGAATCAATATATATAACACATTTTCTTGATAAAAATAGTACATAAATTTGTAATTTTTATACCTTATATGATGCATAATAAATGGCCAAAAAACTAGTCACACTTGCTTTCTCTGAGTATTGATGACATTCACAAAAAAGCCCTATGGGAAATAGAAAAAGTTATCACTTGTACATTTGAACATCTGCATTTTTATGAGCTCAGCATACTAATGTACAACAGTATGTTCAACACGGTGAAGAAACAAATGGGAAACCACAACTTCCTCACTGCCATTGATAAATCTGGCACGAAGACATTATTTTGAGAGTGGCTATATCAGTTTTAGCAATGGTTTGTATTTCATATCTCCTGTAACCTTTTTATTATGGCAACTAACAAACACAAAAATTTTTCTTGTTATAGTTTACAAAAGAATGAAAAACTTACAAAAAAGTTAGTTTATTTAATTTAATTTTTTTTTTCTTCTATTTATTTTATTCTATTATCTATTTCCCCAATTTTTTTATTATATTTTGTTAGGAAAGGGAACAGTACATTAAATTTAGAAACAATTTTTTTCAAAAACTGTTTAAAATATTATTTGATTTATTTTTTATTCTGAACTAATACATTCTGAGCTTAGAAAATTGTAAATATTTTTTCTGTATAATTTGTTTCAAATGTTAATTTTTTTAATTTTGTCACTTAAGATTTTCTCTGGTACCTGAAAAGGTACAAGTTACTCCTGATAATAGCGGTGCCTCTCCAAAACAATAAGCATTTCATACTAAAGATACTAGAAATAGGGGAAATGACTTCAAATTACCTCATCAAATGCATTGTTGTAGGTCAATACACCAAGCCCGATCAAATATAAGTAAAATAGCCCTATAAATGATTCTTTCACTCTCTTGATACCACTTAAATCACATATTGGAGATCTGGTTTAACAGTTTACTTAAACTGGATACTTCCACTTGCGATAAAATTGTGGGGATAGGGAAGGATTTTTCTTTTAAAATGCCCAATTCTAATCTCAAGAGGTTCTTTGGTATTTGGAGGAAAAGAAATCTGCAAAGTCATATATTAGTAATAATAGTTTAATATGGCTCAGGATGAAGTAATATGTTTCATCTTGAGTAAATAACCAACCTCCTACGGAACTGAGGTGGGAAAGTTTGAAGGAAATCATGAGCTACTTAGTTGTGCAGAGTGTTTGTTTCATATAATGGTCTCTCACTGGATGGAAAACTTCTTCCCCATTATGCACTCTTTTCATCTCATCTTCTTTAATGAGATTTAAGGGTTTTGAATAATATCCACTGAGTCTGTTTTAGAGTAGAAACTGTTTAATATTTCCAGTAATGTTATTTTGTATATGGTGGCTGTAAAAAATTTCTAACCCGAGATTGAATAGCTTCTGGGTAAAGATATTTGCTTTCCTATAATGAACATAAAGATAACCAATACTTAGCTAAAAACATCAGTAATATACGTAGATATCCTTATTTTATGAATCAATGAAATATAATACAACTGAAAAAACAATAATATTTGTTTAACTTACATTTTCTTTTTTTATAGTGTGGAGTGTCAGAAGAATATGAGTTGACAAATAAAACACATATACGGTTGAGAATAATATCAAAAGATATGAGTTTACAAAGATTAAGTGTATACATGCCATCGCTAGTAGAACTTGATTTGTCTGGTAGTTGGTTGCTATCTTTAAGGTAACAATAAATATTTTTGTTTCATTTTAAGAAGAGAAAATTTAGGAGACTGTTACAATGAAATTATTATTTAAAAAAATCATAATAATAAATAAATTTTTAGTAGTGAGTAATTTGTAGAGATGTGTCACAATTCTACCAAACTTCATTCCTGAAATGATAAACACATTTTCATCTAGAAGGTTCTAAATTCAAATTCTATGAACATATTACAAAACTCAATCCACCATCTTTAAAAAACTCATTGTATTTGAACATGAGCTTCTCATCACTACAAACTGTAAATAGATTAAACTAAATTTTGTTAAGATAAGAATTAAAAAAAAAAGCTGGAAATTTTAA
Organism: Lycorma delicatula; assembly: GCF_047948215.1. Classification (NCBI taxonomy): domain Eukaryota; kingdom Metazoa; phylum Arthropoda; class Insecta; order Hemiptera; family Fulgoridae; genus Lycorma; species Lycorma delicatula. The sequence goes on from NC_134465.1 coordinate 12,612,081, forward strand.
ATATGTTCATAACAACTTGCTTAATTATATATAGGTCAAATAGTAAGTAAAGAAACTTGTATTTATTCATATTTCTTAATGTTTATTATGCATCACAATCAAGTGAGAAGAAATATAGTCTTGAGAAAAATCAACAATTCCTTTTGTCTTTCAGCAAATGTTCTATCAACTTTTCTCCAAGACAAATCCAGACGCATTACACAGATTAATCAAAACAGAATGATAATTTTGGATATACATTTGTTGTTAATGATAGAACCCATATGTTTGATCTACTGGTATTACAATTGTCTTTACTACTGAACTGTATGCTATCACTAAGACTTTGGATTATCATTAAGCCTAAATACTGTGATATCCTTATTTATAGCGATTCTTGTAGGGCACTTCAAGCTTTAGAAGACTTGTATTCTAGACATCTTATCACTAAAATCTGTACTGCAATCGCTGAGTTCAACTATCGCAACACACAAGTCAGTTTTTACTGGATCCCTAGTCGTATAGGAATTCCGGGTAATGAACGTGCAGATTCTGCTGCTAAAGATGCATGTGGCCAACAGTCCTTCAACGTTCGTGTTACTACTTAAGACTTAATAATTGTGTAAAACACACTCTTCAAGTGGAAGTGGTCCTCTACCAATTGGGGTTAGGACATACCAGAGCTACTCACAGGTATCTGATATCAGCAGAAAGTGTACCACTATGCGTAAAATGCTACTGAAACTAGTCTGTGCGCCACATCCTTGTGGATTGCATATGCCTTATGTCGTATGTCGTAAATTTAAATTGCCAAAAAACATTCGGTTAATCCTGGGCAATGATATGGAAGTTTTAGACCGGATATTATTATTTCTATGAAGTATTAGTATTCTATATAGAATTTAATATTGTTTTTTATGTGAAACAAACAATCATTTTTGATTCTAGTATTATTTTACTCATGTATATATTTTGTTTTGTATTGTTTATTTGTTTTTGTATTTCTCTAATCCATAGTTTTAAATTTTCTTGTATATGTTGGATAATAATTTCTTTCAGAATGATTTTGATCAATCAAATGAAAATTTGATTCTATTCTGGTTGTAAACTTGAAATTTGCAACAAGATTCAATGCACATTGTTTCACTCTGAAATGTCAAAAAAAAATAAAATTTTCTAACGTTACTAATTAATTTACATTAATTTATTAATAATTTTCAAAGTTGAAAAGTTGAAAGAAAATATTTCAATTACTTTATGTAAAAGTAGCTCTTTTACAAGATAATTACTCTACTCCAATGAAGAGCTTATTATCACTAATAAAGTCTATGAAAGAATCTGTACAATTAGCTTCAAAACTACAGTAACGTGCAAATTAATCCAAACACAGATGATATTTAATAAAAAGGTAATTTTATTTAGAAAAAAAATCATACCTGTAAAATTCGTGAATATCTAATATATGCCCTCTTTTATTGTTAATCACCTCACATACACAATTTGGCATCACTTCAACAAGTGTGTACTACACATTTTTTTTGATTTCATCATGAAACCATACCAATATTATCGCTTTTTAATGAGGTCAATTTTTGTGATACAATTCATTTTTGAGAATTGTTTTTTGACTATTGCCCAAAATTTTCTAATTCAGTTTAACTCTGGGGAGTTGCTTAGCCACAGGAACATTTTAATATTTCATTCTTCAAAAATATTTTCCATTTTTTTGGCAGCATGGCACCAAATCTTGTTAGAACATTCCATTGCCTTGTGGGAATTTGTTTTGAAGTTGTCGCAACTCTTTCCTTCAGAATATTGATATATTCATCACTTTTCACATAACCATCTACTGGAAGTAATGAACTAAAGCCTTCGAATATTAAACAACCCCAAAACGTTTTTCTCTGGGGATGTTTAACTGATTGTTAGATATGAGCTGGTGATGTTCTCATCTGATGCTTTTCTAACGTTTGGAACCTTTTGCCTCTGAACATTAAAATGTAACTTGTTGGAAAACATAACATTTTCTAGAATTCTTTGGTCCAGTTAGCATGTGCTTTGGCTCATAAGAGTCCTTTTTTGCACATTGCTGGTGATAAAAGCTTCTTTATAGCTGGCTGATGAGTTTTCCATCCAGTTGCAAGAAGTCTGTGACTAATAGTTGTTACATGTTGATCTGTTCCACTGGCGATGTTCCATTGTCGATTTAAGTCCACAGCAGATAATTTTAGATCAAGTTTACATTTTTCAATAACTGATCCTGTATTGGAGTAGTTCTTCTTTATGGCTACACTGCCTTTCCTCTGAGGTAAAAAGGAATAAGTTTCTTTAAATTGTTTTAAATAGCATTCTCTGTCCCTAGTCCAACACCACACTTAGAAGCTATTTTTGTTGTGTCATATTGGTATGCTCAAAAAGAGAAACAATTTTTGAACATTTACTTAGCGTTATGTCCATGATTATATATTCAAGGCACACAGAAAAAAAATGAAAATATGGTTTTGTAATAAAAAATGAAATAAGTTTTTACAAAATACTATTTATAACATGAGAATTGCTAAATAAAAGGTACAATAACTTCACGTTACACAAACAACTTAAAAAGAATGGATGTAGTCAAACACTATAGCCACAATATAAAAATGAAAAATTTTCTATGTTCAGATTAATTTGCACACTACTGTATTATCTAGAAGAATTATTCCCATGACATCATTAATTTATATTTAAACTTAAACTAAAAAAATTCCTTTAACCAGATCACTATTAACCTACTGATAGTCTTTTAAATAATACTAATTAAATAAACCAAAATTTCCTTATCAGCAAATGCCAGAAGGATCAAGGAAACAAAGAAGTAGCATATCTATTCACTCCTGATATTATTTACATATTACCGATCTCTATGGCACAATGGTACCATCAGTCTTTCATCAAGAAGGTCTGGGTTCAAATCTCTGTCAGGCTTGGCAATTTTCATATGTTTAAAATTAATTTTTTTTATTTTGAGAATAAGTAAAAGATAAAATGAATTATATATTTATAATTCATTTCATTTTAATAAATTAATTTATTACAACAAAAAATGTAAATTTTTAAAAATGAATAAAAATGAATCTATTTTACAGAGATTTAGGTTGCGGCCTCAGAATCAAAATATTAAAAGTTGCTCGTTGTAATTTAGACTGTCTTGATGGATTATTTGGTTTATCTTTTTTACAAGAACTGCATGCTAGTTCTAATTCAATAGCAGATATTGGATCATGTGCTGTATTAACACACTTACAATTATTAGATTTGAGCAGGTGAGTTTATAAATGTTATCAAAAGTATATAAAAAAATTATAGAATTTTATTATAAGACCATACTACTGTTAGTGACCAAAAAAAACTATATATAAATATTTTTTTACAAACTAATGTCCAAAACTCTTGCTTTAAGGATTTTGAAAAGAAAATAATTAATTTCTTCAATAAATATTATAGAATGCAAATTTTAGTAGCGTTACACAATAATAATTATTAATTTAAAATTACTTTTATTTGCTAGTAATTTATCTCTAGTTATGTAATTAAATACCTACAATTTTGAATTTCAATCTGCCATTAGAAACTGTTAAAATTAATTCTTTTTTAACAGTAGAAAGAGAAAGAGAATGCCGCAGCTTTCATGTATTTTGGGTAATAAATACTCAAATGTTGAGAAATAAGTACCTCCTTATCATCTTGAAAACTATCTTTCCATAAGTAAAATAAAATTAAAAAAAAATTCCATTAAATTGTACACTAAGGTAGAACAAATTTTATACCAAATGCACAATTCTTCTTCCTTCTAAATATTAGAAATGTAGAATATATCACTCTGTAATCGCAGCCATACAAATTTAAAAATAATTTTACTGAATATAGGAGTACAACTCAACACTCATCTTATTACCTTAAATAAGAGATAGCCTTTATTTTCATTTTGATATATCATGTACTCCCTTTAAGTATTTTTAATTAATTACAACGTTTTTAAACCAAACTCGATTAGTAAAAAAAATATTAAGAATGTAGAAGAAGTATTATTTTAAAAAATGTAAAAATTTTTTATATTTATCTAGATAGATAAACCATGGAGAGTGTTTATTACCCAAAATATACAAAAGCAGCTGCATTACAGGGGCTCATCATAAACCATGATGCAATTTTTTTTAAATAAAGAGACACCAGTTTACAAATGAACTTTTACAACCAACAGAATATAGATAAAAAAAGCAAAAAAGGAAAATGTGTATAGGGACCCTACTAACAGAAAAACCAAACAAAGGTTAGAGTTAAACTCAGAATCACTCAAAAATAGCAAAGTGGAAAAATAAAAAGAGCAAATCAATATTAATCAGGAAAAAATAAAACAATGAAAGATGCAAAAAGTGACTAAGATAGGATTGTAAAGGGTCCTCAAAAAATGAACAACAACTGAAAAATAATGCATTTAAATATATTTTTATGCAGACAAAAGTGTAATAGACATCTTTTCCCCAATTTAAAATATTTGCTAAGCTAAAATTGCACCTAAATCATATATTATCTATATTAGTACTGTGTGCGGATTTGAAACTCTGCCCCAATGCCAGACAATGTTGCCATACGATCAAGGAGAATGTGATGAACCTTTATGTGGTAGTTATGCAATGAGCAAATTGGAGCGTCTCCAGAAACACTACTTATCCATGCTTAATTGTGCACCAAACACAGGGAACAAAGGATGATCTCTTCATGGAGATATGTACTGTTGATAAGAACCAAAAAGTTGTACATAATTGTTATTGTATTAATTTGTTTTTAACCTGTAAATATTTAATCATTTTAATTAAACATTTTGAAAAAACTTTTTTTATTTTTTACAGAAATCGAGTTAATAATCTTGGTGAAATAAGTTTTCTTGGAATATGTTCCGAATTAACAGATTTAGATTTATCTGAAAATCCAGTCAGTGAATATATGGAATATAGAGATGTTGTTACACAACTTTTACCGGGGCTTATTAGACTTAATGGAGAACCCCTTGCTGTACATGGTGGGTAAAATGTATTAGAATAAATTTTTAGAAATTAGTAGAATTGAAAATATCTAAACTAGAGTTTAGATAGAAATATGAATAACAATACTAACAAACTAAAAGTAGCAAATAAAACAAATGAAGAAGACTAAACAAAATTTACTTTAGATAAATGCTAGTAAAAATAAACTTAAAAAAAAATCATCCAAGATATACAAACAAATAATTCTAAATAAAATAATTAATCGATATTATGCAATCATTTTGAGGAAAATCAGACATAGAAACAAAATGGAATGCAAATCAACAATTCAAATTATAAATTTATAACTAATATGAATTCATGACATAAAATACTGTTTTAGGTAAGTGCAAGTACACTTTGAATATATCAGGGTGTAACATCTTAGAGGGTATAAAGAAAGAAATAACAGATTCTGTTATGTATTCTGAATAGTATAATATGTTTACATTTAAACATCATGTTGACCTTTGACCCCTGACAAAATTTGATGGTTGAATATGTAATCATGTTTTCTAGGATGAACTTGTGTTTCCAGTTAAATTTTCGCGCTGAAAGAGTGGATTTACTGCCAAATATATATTAAAACATGGGTTTGAGTTACCCCTATAAAATCACATAAAGAACCAACAATGGAATCTGTGAAAAAGAGTATCTAACAAAACTTTAAAAAAAAAAAGTCATTGTGGAAAAAATAAAACTTTTTGTTATTTCAACTAGATCTTATTTTATTTTGTTTTTCAGACACAGAGCAATTTGTGATACTGTTATAAATCTACATTTAATACATTATCTAAATATGTACAATTTTATATGGAACATCAGTACCCTTATATACGAATATAAAGATGTTTAGATCAACTAATTTTATTCATAAATAAATAAATATATATATATATATATATATATATATATATATTTATGACCATAGATTTAATCTAATTTTCTACATGTGTTATAATGTCAACTTTCAAGAGATTTAATATGAACACACATTCATCATTGAAAGTAGTCAGTCGTTCTTTAGTGTATTCAAATAAACCCATGAAAAGAGACGTTTGCATTCCAATGTCATTTTGATTGTTGGTTCTTTGGTGTAATTTTGAAGGTGTCTCAAACCCGTGTTTTACTATGTATTTTGCAGTAAATTTACTCTTTCAGCATGAAAATTGAACTGAAAACACAAGTTCATCCTAAAAAACATGACCACATATTCAACCGTCAAATTTTGTCAGGGGTCAAAGGTCAACAAGACGGTTAAATGTAAACATATTATACTACTATTCTGATATGTGGTTGATAGAAAAACCAAGAATTTTTGTAACTACGTTGGTCATTCCAAATTGTGTCTGAAGTTACAACAGAAAGCCATAAAACATGATAATGTTGCAGTAGCTATATAATCTTAATTTACACTATTCATCTGCTGATCAAAGTTCATTCTAGTTAAGCAGTGATCAAAGAAACATACGAAACTTTTTGTCATGTTTCTTTCAGGATAAGTTGCATGAAATGTAGTTTTTTTACACAAAGTGCTACATCAACATGTTAATGGATAAATGTATTATCTGAGTTATAATATATTAAAACCAACAAAACAGTAAAATATAGCTTGACATTATGAAAGAGGCATTTAGAAATTTAAAATGAACAGGGAACAGGTAACAACTCAATTGTGACTGATGAACTTAATCAAAAATTTTGATTACACATAATTTGCAATACATGATTTTTGATTTTACAAATGAATTTTCACAAATTCTAAAACTTTTCAGACAACAATCCAAAATAATAGTATGAGGGACTCACACAGAATGTAATTCTTCTGCATTATATTGTACAGAACATTTCTGCAGATTACACAAAGACTTTACCAGAGCTTTCTTAATTAATTATTCTTTGTCATGTTTAACATTCCTATGTCAGTAGATTATTTCTTCTCATAGATTTCCCACATTTTGCCTTTCCCTTTCTCTGCCTGATACAATGACCCCATGCCTGTACAATGTAAAAATGTTCCGTTGTTTTTTGAATAAGATACTCGCTTAATCCCAGAGTAAGATTACAGCAATCTGTTTAATTTTACACGTACGTAGACATTGTGTAATTTGGTACAGGAGTGATTCTATCTACGGATCTGTTTCATATCCAGTAATGGCAAAGAAAGCTCATGATTTAGGTTCTTATTGGATAACCATAACGTCTTAATTCTTTATAATATATTCCACATACATAATTATGTACTTGAATGATGCACCTAAAATCAGTTTACAAATGCTAAAACAATAGATACTGATTTTTCTCTATGTAAATTACATTAAATGATTCAAATTATCTTATTTTTTACATTTTGTAATTTGACAAGTGTACAGCCATAAGAAATTAATGATCACGTTGGTAATGAAAAAAATAATAAAAATCTGATACATTTAATCTGTTTCTATTAGTTTTTTGTTCTTTTTATCCTTACTTCATCTATTATTTAATTTTTTTAAAAATACATTAAAAAAAATAATTACTTTGTTACACATTATTTGTGGATTCATCATTATTCTTAAACATAAATATACATAATTAAAGAAATATTGTTAAATAATTTAATTGTTAAAGGCAAAAATTCTATGTTATATAGAGTTACTTATGTAAAACACTCAAAATAATTATTATTGTAGTAAAAAAAATTTTCACACATTACATTAATTGTAAAAAAAACTTATTGTAAAAAAAAGAATAAAAGTGATAGTCATAGTACAAAAGAAGTTTCATTTTATAACCTTGAATAAAGCAATAATATTTAAAAAAGATTTAATCATTTTATCATGAGGTTGATGAATAAGTATTTATACTGCATTTGAATTTTCTTTTAAACCATGTATTATTAAATAAATTTTTAAAGTAACCCCTTATATAATTTAAAATTATCGGAGATTCTTTTCCATTAATACAATTTTAATATCTGTAATACATTTACTTTAACAACTCTAAATAAGTAATTTTTATGTTCAAACAAATACCATTTTGCACTTCACTTCTTTTTCTTTATTTCTGTTGAAGAAAAAAATTATTATTTGTCTTCTGTTTTATACTTTTGGTTTTCAAAGTAATCTTTTCTTTACTGAAATTTGTATATTAATGACTAGAAAGAATACTCACAATTTTCTTATTCTGGTGATTATGGAACTGAAGTTATGGTATTCTGAAAATATTTACTGCAAGCTACATTTTTAAAATCATATATAACTATATAAACTACCAGCCAAAGTTCATAAATAAATTTTTGTAATAAAAACATTTCTAAACATATTAGTAATTATTATTAATGACCTTAGTATTGCAATTAATAAACTAAATATTATAATGTTCAGACCACATGTACATTAATTGAGACACAAATAACAAATAAGAGCACTAAAAACATTAGAATCAACCAAATCGCATAGTAAAACCAGGATCCATAAACAACATAATGATATTAACCCACAGTATTCAAATTTTGGCACCCAGCACTTATAAACCAAAATCTTAATATGACTGAACAATTGAGATTCACATGCACTGAATTTGACAAGAATAAAAAGAGTTTAGCAAATAAATACAGGATTATTTCACTACTTAAAATTTCCAAACCATTTAGGAATAAGATGAATATTCTTATTACCATCAAAACAGTACCTTTTTTCCTGGGGAAGGTATTGTATAATTATCTGAAGAAATCTTCTAAAATAATTTTTTTTTAATAATTTTAAAGTGATTTTAAAGCAAAATATAAAATTAAATGATATGTATTTAGAGAAAATTAAATAGTGTTTTATAATTCCTGAAAAATGGGAAAAACAGAAAAGAGCATAGACTTTTAAAATATGGTAACCAGAAAATGTTGAAAATAAATTATACTTATAAATTCTGAAATAAGATTTTAAGAAAAACTGGAGAAGAGAATAGAGACTTCTGTGGCAAAATGTTGTTAACAGAAGAGAAGTAGATAGTATGTTGGAATAAAACACAACAGTAAAAGAGAAGTATACAGGATAAAAATTATAAGGAAAGATAAGTAGCGCACTACAGTTAATATCAAATATCAAAAATGCAATACATATTTCAGTAATATATATTTAGGTAATAAAACCGTACCAAAGAATTAAAATAACATAAAATCAGCCTAAATGATCAAGTGAGCCTTTTAATCCAAATAGTTTGAATTATCAAAGGTTTTCACACAATGTATTTTTTCATACTATATTCACACGCATCAATATTCAGTTTTCTGTGATGAACTAATCCTAAAACAAAGTAACAAAAAATATAAAAGTAAATTTAGTTTCAAAGGAAATTCACAAAAATCAGTACTTCAAAGACAGAAAACACAGCAGTATTCACGAAAAAAATCCAAATTTATCCATTATATTGATATCTTTTCTCATTTCATCAGTAAAAGAGAAAATTAATCTTGAATTATATAAACATAGGATTTATATTAAAATATTTGACGGTTTGTAATAAATTTCATATAACATTGTAGACATAGTACTATCATAGTCAAGGAAACTGATGTTTAAAAAAGAATCTGAAGAAAAGGCTTCAAGAAAGATCTAGAAACATTTACATATAAAAGTGAGTAAAATTTACATTTGGTTTTTTATACATTATACATCTATAATGTACAATCTATAATGCATTTATGTAAATCTGTAATGTAGTTGTGTCATCACAACTTCATTAGCTGAAACAAAAAGCGGCCAGGAAAAATTAATTTAGAAAATCAAAGATGAAAATTAAAAATTAGGCCTGTATCTCAGTATCAAGAAGACAAAAATAATGACTCTGCAGGTGATGGCAATATAAAGATAAAAATCAATGGTGACAAAATTGAATGTGTCCAAGATTTTATTTTCCTTGGTTCCAACATCAACCTTGATGCAGAATTGGTACCTGAAATTAAACGCCGTACAGCACTTGGACAAACCGCAAAGCTTGGTATGCAGAAGATTTGGAAAAGTAGAGATGTTGGATTGGACACAAATGCAGACTTGTACAAGCGATAGTTTTTCAATTAACATGTATAGTTGTGAGAGCTGGACTCTCAGGAAATTAGAGTGACAGAAAATCGGTGCGTTCGAGTTGTGATGCTGGCGAAGACTGTTCAGAATCCCATGGACCAGCAAAATCACAAACAAAGAAGTCCTCGAATGTATAAAACCAGAAATTTCACTCAAAGCTAAAATCACAAGACTTAAACTGACATACTTTGACCACATCATGTGCGCTAATTGCTTAGAAACTTTGATTATGTTCAGTATGATTCGCAGAAAAAGAAAAACAGGATGACTATGGCACACTGGCTTGATACCATCAAAAGCAACACCACCAGGACAGTAGCGCAGCTTAAAGAAGCCGTACATGATTGACAGTCATGGAGAACATTCGCCTGTGGAATCGCCAAGGGTCAAAAACACAACTGAATGGCTAATCATCATCATGTACATTAACAATATTTTTGTGAAAAAAAGAATTGACATTAAATCATTAAATATAGTATTTGAAAGGCCTAAAAACAAGGTAACAGAAATTAGTTTTTGCATTTCTGTAAGCGATTCTGTATGGTTTAGCTTTTTCATGGCTAAGTCCATGAATCAAAATGAAAATAGTGTTCTAAAAATGAATTAATAATGAAAAAACCACCAAAACAGTACAGAAAGTTCTACCTTAAAGGGGAAGATCACTTCCAATGAAAAATCCAAAAACTGACTTTCTCTCGATTTTTCAAAAAGCTTTGGATGGATTCTTTTGGAGGTATTCATTTCCCTTAACATTGATCCTTTACTCCTCATTAATTTGCTGAGTTTTATTTAAAACTTATTTGCTATGAGTTTTATTTGCTATAAGTTTTATCCACGCTTATTTATAAAGGAATAAAAACATTTTATCACAAGAAATTTTAAAGGAATGACTCCTACATATAGATATTTTCAAGGATTCACTTTTGTATCAGGTGGTAGCTATATAAAACATCCACCTTAGGAGCTTCAGATAATACCAGGCATTCTAACTCTTGATAATATAAGTTAATACAAAAAGTTGTAAAAATCAAATATTTAAATAACCATAATTAGAATTTGAATTGATGGTCTGAAAAATGTAATTTTTGTTTCAAAACAACATACAAAACATTACAGTATTTAATGATATTCCATAATGTACAAATTTCACATACAATATGATACTTCTAAATCAGTTTGTTCAGGTAGGTTTTTTAAGATAAAAAATAAAAATGTCAGTAGTTTATTAGTACTAATTTCTTTCTAATAGATAAAAATGATGGAAATAGTGCACATGAAGACAATGAAGATGTTGACGAAGAATCGAATGATGTTTCAAATGATAAGACAAATATAGAAGAAAATGATAAGCAAGTAAAAGGTAATTTTACTTAATCTATATAAAATAGGGTTTGATGATAATTATGGCAAAACAATTAATTTATAGTTATTTATGATAGTAACAGTTACGTTGATAAATACTTCAAATTGATTACAATTTTGAATATAATTAAATGACATGAATATATGTTAATAAAAATTGTTTATTTAGTTTAAATTAAATCTGTTAACTAATTATTCATTACAGTTTGTTTAATACAACTCCAAACATACAAACATAATAATATTTTTTTTATTTTTAAAATATGTTGAATATATGTCAGAATAGCCATAACAATAAATAATTATTATAGGCAAACTGACATGAATCACAAACTGTTACTTAAAATATAACAAAGCAATTTTCAAAAATAACAATCATCCCACATTGTGCTTACTAGAAAAAATTAATAGTGAAATAGGTGCATGTTAACATTCTTTAGTGAGCCGATCATATTGCTGCAAATACTAGATATATAGTGAAAGTCATTACTATCAAAGAAAGTAGTGGCTTATTGTTCCTCGGGTGATTTATCCAAGTGGTTTGTTTAAGAAACAAATAGGTGTAGCCTACTTTTGTGAAATAATAAATTACATATTTGGCTCCAAACTTAACAGGAAAAATGATTTTATAGAAACACAAAAGCAGTAAAATATTAAGAGTAACGACAAATCTGATTTAAACAAACTTGTTATTAGAATTAGAAAATAATTTTTACGATGCCACTTCCTTCAAAGTATCATTTTGTGATGAAGACAACTTCAGCTTGCTTCTAATTTTTGAAAAAGCAGTTTTATATAGTAGAACACTGAGGTTGACCTTTTTGCATTCTGGCTAATTGGAAAATTAAAAAAGACTTATCATATATATCTAAGGACATATCATGTTAATTAGAAAAAAAAACATGTTAAAGCAAAAAAAAAAAAAAAAACATAACACTTTAAAAAACATATTGAAGCAAAATTGAGTTCAGTATATTTTTTAAAAATTACAATACATTCAATAGAATAAAACTTAAATGACCATCAATAATCAAAACATATCTTTAAAAATCTATTCCTTCTTTAAAAAAAATTGTGAATTGTACTCACTTAAATGTTGATCTTTTTTTTATGAGCTGTAAGATTATGTTAATCATTTTAAACAAAAAATTTGTAGAATTATATTCTTTTTGCTAATCCAACCAGTCCATAGTGAAAGACAAACATTCATTTGTTTTTTCACATGACAGTCCTGGATGGAAGTCATTACATCATAGTTAATTTTAACCAATTATTATGTTTCCATCAGTCTTCTCAGGTCATTTTATAATTAGTTTAACCCAAGACCAAATTTTTTTCTTAATGAATTACAGAATGGTCAATTAAAAAACTCAGTGTAGACAAAGATTGATAAAAATACATTTCCTGTTAAAGCAAAACTGTATTTGGACATTATTTTAGATTTTTTAAATAGTGCATTAATTTTTTTAAATTGTCTAGTGTGGATGTAAGCAATCTGAATAGCTGGACATCCAGAAAATCAGTGTTCAGATAATTGGCATCCAACTGTACCTTATTAAAGAAACCTGACTCTATTATATCACGTTGATATACAATTGAAACAACCTGCTTAATATGATTTGTAAAGGCACTTACACTTAACTAGTACACCAATTATATATATCTAGATATTATGTTGCTGTGTGATGTGTTATCAGGTTTAGAGGGTCTAAAAGACAACCTCTAGTAAAGTCCATCAGGACTAGGAATGGAGGGGATAGAGTGGTGACCAGGATAACATGGGGATTGAGATGTACAGTAGTGACATTTTCATATCTTGAAAGAGCTGTTTTTTTCCACAAGTACTTGAAAAGTTTGTGGATTTTATGAATTTTTATGATAATTTTTGAAATTCGAAAACCGATTCCTTTCGAAAAAAAATCACAACAGATGTTATGTGTATACTAACACATTATTTAAAACATCTTGCAGAACAATGAAAACTTCTCATAATTTTTTATTTTATTCTACAACACACATTTATACTGATTACATAATTATAAACTCATATTGTGTAAATTAAATTTAAGTTAACTCATAAATCGACATATTTCCAACATTAAATTCCCTTAATATAATAAAAATAACATTTTGTAAAAAAATCTCACTGTCTTCTGTAATTAGAATCAATTGAATCACTGAATTAATTTTTTTAAGTTCTTTGTCATATTATAATACTAATAACATCATTTGTAACTGACTTACTGTCCAGTGGAGCATTAGGTTCATATTTTTAAATTAAAAAATACCATTTTATTTTAAGTCTATATATATTTATATATATATATATATATATATATAGACTTTACATGTAGATATGTGGTGTTTTGTTTAAAAAGTAGTGAAAAATATGAATTTTTTCATAAAATTTATATTTTAGTAAACCAGTGAGTGTGTATGTTTCGATACAGTCATCAATGACAAATGGATTAGTCCAACACAGAAAGCTACAAATGGTATTTGTTAGTCCAATACAGAAAGCTAGATATGGTATTTATAAAAATCAGATTTTTGTAATGTTATGTATTTTCTGTGTGGAATGGTATCATAGACAATAAATTAAGAAAAAAAAGCATTCAAGAATTTGAAGTATGGCAACATTGTAGAATTTAAGCATTTCAAGAATAGAAGCTGTTACAAACTATGGAATAAACAAAGAATAGAAAAAAAGCCAAAGATAATTAATACCATTAAGTATGAGAAGTTACCATACTTAGGCCACATAATCCGAAACGAGTGAAAAGTATCAGCTCTTAAAAAATATCTGGCCAGATAAAGTGATTAGACAGAGGTGTGAGAGTAGGACAATTTAACTTAAGAACCTTTCAGTGTCATTTTTGAAGTCACTGTTGAACTTTTTTGAGTAGCCTTGGACAAAGTGAGGATGCCCATAATGATTCCAAAATTCAGAACAAGTACCTGTTTATCAGTATTGGTGTTGATAATCCCTTATACCTTTTTTTTAGCCTCTGAAACCACCGTTAGGTATTACTTTAGATTATGAGATGAAATTGCAATTTTGCAGCATGTGAAAGTGCCATGTAAGGCCAAGACACTACCACTCACACCACAGAGGCTGCGGTGTGTAGTAGGATTACATCCTACATCAATACTTAGTATTGATATTTGTTAAAAAAAAATTCTAAATATGAGATCTGTAAATCTCTTTAGTGGAGTGGTAATGGTAACATCTCAGCCTTTCATCTGAAGGTCTCACATTTGAATCCCTGTCAGGCATAGCATTTTTCGGATGCTACAAAATTCATTATCATCATACATCTGTAAGTGGGTGTAAGTCTGTTGTTATCAACAGTACAAATATACATAAAAACAAAAGGAAAGAAGACATTTTTTATAATAAAATTGGATTACTAACCAATCTGTAAAGTATTTTGAAGAAAACTATTTCTATATGACCTTGTACATGAATTTACAGATATATTTTCATAAGGAGTTTAAATTACCAAATATTATTATCCGTGTGTGAATAAATTTTTTTAATAACAAACCACAACTATAAGAAAGTGTAACAGTGTAAGTTTAACCTTCATCAATAACAATTTTATATAAAATAATAAGTAAATATCAAACATAAAATTATGAGAAGTTGTAAACCAAACTCAAATTTTATAAGTGTGTAATGACTGTTCATAAGTATCATAATTCCCACTTTCATAATTTGGTTACTTTGATTGTTCATATGGCCATCCAGGTAAAACCAATCTAAAATAAACACCATCCAGCACTTAAATTTCTTCAGCAAACCCATGAGAATACTACACATGTTTTTTGTGGTCTTTTTTTGTACTTTTTTTTGGAATCTACATTATAATTTACACAACATTTTATTGGTTAATAATGAATGAAAAATATGAACTTAATTTTATTTTACAACATTTTAATTATATTTTTAATTTACAATATTAAAATTTATTAATAAGAATTGCAGGAAGAAAAACCTCAATCTGTTTCATTGTTATCATTCGCAATAGATACTGGCAAAGAAAATAATTCTGAGAAAAAGATTCATCGTATTAGACCATCAACTAGTACCGGTATACGGCAATCGAAAAGTTGTATTGATCAAAGACCACAGACAGCTGGACTAAGTAGAAAACAAAAAAATTTGTTTAACAAAGAAACTATACCTTTTGGTAAGTAAAAATACTGCTCACATTCACATAAGTTACAATAAATTTAACGTTAGTTATATTGTGAAATTGTAAGCCAAAAATTATACAATTTATTCAATTAAAAGTTTTATTCAGTTCCAATAACAGGTGTCATGCACTTGTGTTACATTCAGTGCCATAGCATCAAGAGACATTGAGTACTCCAGTTAAAACATATTTTCAAGTGTGATGATGTAACCCACTGGGTTGGTCTAGTGGTGAACACGTCTTCCCAAATCAGCTGATTGGAAGTCGAGAGTTCCAGCGTTCAAGTCCTAGTAAAGGCAGTTATTTTTATATGGATTTGAATATTAGATCGTGGATACCGGTTTTCTTTGGTAGTGGTGGTTGGATTTCAATTAACCACACATTTCAGGAATGGTTGAACTGAGACTGAAGAAACCTACACTTCATTTACACTCGTACATATCATCCTCATTCATCCTCTGAAGTAATACCTGAATGGTAATTCCCAGAGGCTAAACAGGAAAAAGGAACAGAGGTGTGATGTACCAATTGTATTGCATAAGTTTTACCTTGTTATTAACAAAAATATTTACACAAGCTGTTCAGTGAACAGTAAATTTCACTCATTTTATTCTGAATTAGCTAATTCTATAACAAAATGTAATTAATACAGTAAAAATTATAACAAAATTATCTTTTGCAACTGATTGGAAGGTTCATCGAGTGCCAAAAATAATCTTTTATTATCATCCTCTTAAGCACTGTTGTCAAAGAGTACTTCCATTCTACCCCATATTTTTATTTTGTACGCTCAAATTCTTTTAACTACAATTAATGTGTAACTAAGTTATTTAAAAAGTAGTATTATAAAGAGTGCCTGTCAACCAATATTTTCCCCTTGCTAACAATCCCACAGCTGTACTGTTGCCATTTTAAAATTAACAATTTTAAAATAAAATAATTTCACATCCATCCATTATTCCACCATTCTAGTAAGGGATTTACTAGAAAATTAAAAAAAAAATTTCTTTGCCTTTAATTGCATTGTAAACACACAGATAAGTCAAAAGGTGATGTTTTGAAAAAAACTTCACTTCACTTTGTCTATAAAAGAATATATTCAAATATTGAAAGTTGTATTAGTTGATATTTATTAAAAATATCCTACACAATGTGTGAACAATGTAATACGAAAGTATAACACATATACACTACAGTCTATCCTCTACAGTATACAGATTTGTATTTATTGACTTGCTGATAACTCTTTCACTTTTCCATTCATATATTAAAGTATTTTGACTGTTTATTAGTTTAGCCCTAGGTCCAGTTGAATCCTTTTTTTGTTACATACAGCTTGTATGAAAAATATTTTAACTAATGTCCATAATCCTTTGAAAGCTATATAATAGTCACATAATATCTGTAATTAAATTAAATTCACTCAATATTTCTTATTTCTAACATTTATTGTTAAGATAGTTTCTCTTAGACAAATATAATGATGAGAAATATGTTATCAATCAGTTTTAAGTTTTTCTCACAAAAAGCACAAATTCTTAAAATTCTTGATTTTTAATTAATCATTCTATATGAAATCATGATTTTAGAATATCTTGGCTTCAGCTAATAAAATTGCTTAATGAAGATCCATTTTGAATTTGCTGCCTTTATAGGTGATGAAAACAGATGCGCTTGCATAACTCAGTTATTTCAAGTCAGCTGTTAACAACAATAGTTTAGTCATTTTGTTATTACTACAATTTTTAATCCTACCATTTTGGAAGTATGAGGAATAATCTGAATTTTTATGGAAAAAACAATTCTGCACCTGAAATTCAGGCAATTTACCTACTGAGGCATTTACATCACTGATGTAAATGCCTCAGTAGATATTTACATCAGTGATTTATAAAGCTTCTTCCTTCACTGCAGGCCTCATCCGGACATCTTGAATGTCCTTCATAGTTGCCCTCTGAACTACTAACCGAGTTTGCGGAAACACAAACCCCACACTTAGTTCTACATTTTGCAGAGTTAATTCATACATAAATATCTCATAATTTGAGGCAATTGAATAAATAACATACCACCAAAAATGTTGTTCACAACAGCAAAATTTATTCCTAGTTCCCTTAGTAAACTCAAACTTTCAGTTCATACACCTGACTTTGTGTGATATTTACAGGCAGAAAATTAGTATTCACTAAAATAAGGCAGTGGTGCTGTTCATTTCAGCAAAGAACATGAAATATATATGTTCAGAAGGGCAAATGAACGTTAATGATGTACATAGCACCCAACCTTCAGGGATAATGAATGATTTGACTGAAAAAAAAATCGAATGCTTCATTATCTCACAGATGTTTTTGATGTTTCACAATCCTTGCTTTATTAACTTGACTGAAAAATTGTGCTATCAAATTTAAGTGCCGAAATGTTAACCTACACACACAAGGAAAAACATCTTGCTACAGAGTATGAAATTTATAGCGACTAAAATGAAGGTGATGAATTGTTTGTGTTTGAACGCACTGATACTAAAGATAAAAACCGGATTTCTTATTCAAATGTTGAAATAAAGCCGCAGTTGATGTAACTGAGGCACTCATCATCTCATAGGTTGAAGAAGAAGTTCAAATAAGAATGTTCGGAACAAGAAGCTTACTGCTACAGTTTTTTGGGGGAAAAATGGGTGTCTTCCTTGTCGAATTTAGTGATTGTAGAACTACTGTGAATGCCGACACATATTGTCATGTACAATTAGAATCATGAATTTTGCCCTTTCTTGTAACTGATTAATTGTATTACTAATGTGAATAGCATTAACCTTTTTATAATTACGATACTGGTAATTACTGCTCAACCATTTTTTTATTATTAAAAGTCCCTAATTAGCATTGTGAATAGCCTCATCGACTGTATTCCTCTCAAAAAGAATGACTGTATGAACTACAAAACAATAGATATCACCTTTTATTCCACCCACCAGATTTAACTTATAATCTCTCATGTATTGATCCTACAATTGTACCTATATATTTATTTTGAAATTCAGTGTTCTACCAATCCACAGTACAAACATTGCTAAATTCTGTTTATTATGTGAAATGTAATAATCTGAGCTAATATCAGTTGCAATATAAACTTCCAATATCAGTTCCAATAATATCAGTTCTTGAATAGAATAAAAGTGAATTAATCTAGTTAGTTAGTCATATTTTTTTATTACTTTATTTGTTATTAATTCTTTTTATGTTTAAGTGGATATAGTTAATGTTAATGAAGAAAATGCAGCGAGTCGTTTAACATCAGGTGGTGTAGTATGCGGTAATTTAACAGCAGCATTGAGATCAAGAGCACGTCAAAATAAAATAGATGAAAAACTTTCATGGTGCAATCAACCATTTACTGTTCAGCAACATAAATCATCTCCACCTCATGTCGATCTAACAACCACCACTCACTGCATTTCTACAAATAATTTAAACGATGTTGATGATGATGATAATAATAATAATAATGAAAAAGATAAATCTCTCAACAATGATATACCTTTCAGTGATGATATAAAGGTAATGTCACAACACAGAATACATTAAAAAATGAGCTATATTTAATAGGATGTCATATTATAGATTTAACAAAACAATTTTTTTTCATTTAAGTGCTTTAAATCTTTATTCAAAATTTGTTCTTTTAATTCCACAAGATCTGGGAATTTACAAAACTTATTTTTTTAGCGTTATAAAATTGATGTATCTTATATTTTAACATTTTAAACAGTAGGATCCATATGGATTTTGTTGTAAAAAATTATATCTTGCCAGTCTGTTTATGGAAGTTACAATTGTACAGATCCTCTGATTTCATAGTAACTAGTGCAGAAGTAAATCAAATTTTAGTTTTAGTATAAAGACTCCTATAATCAGAAATGGATAAATAGTTTTCTTATTCAGATTAGTACATCTTAACACACTACATATATGATGTCAGGAATGGCTAAGTATGCTATGCTACTTCACAGATGGAAACAGGAATTGTCCCACAATTTTTCTTCAAGGGAAACCGTGCTGGTAAACCCTGTTCAGAGCAGCAACTCAAAATTCACAATCTATACACAAAAAGAACAGATATGACTTAATTCCGTATTATTATTATTTAAAATATAAACAATGAATTAATAATGAGGAAAATATATATGAAAATACTAAATGTGAAAAAATAAATCATAATTCAGAAGGAAGTAATGAAAATTATTCGAGCATATTTTTTTATATACACACTGAATAGAGGTAGACATTTTTTCTCTTTACTTTTTTAATCACTATTATTTATAAAAATTCATAGCGTAATACTGTTTCTGAAAAAAAAAAACATTATCTTTTATTTGTATTTTAAATGCATTGCTGGAAAGATTATTTTTAAATAGTTCAGTAATTTATTAAAAATTGCAGCAATAAGGTCCTTTTTTTATAAATCAAATTATTGAGTTTTTTCTTACGTTATTTATAATTTTTTTTTTTTAATGAAGTATAGAACTTCAAGCAGTATAGTAGAACTACTACTTCAAGTAGTGAAGTATAGAAATGTTTTTACGCAAGGTATAAAACAGAAATTTTAAATTGAAGTTTTGTAGAAACTGGAAAAAACTCAATTTGTTACAAATAGATTAATTAATTCTGTAAGAATGGACAAGAATATACTATACAACTTCATGTAAAATAAACTAAACCTAGGAATTTTATCTTATCAATATAAATTGGCTAGTTTTCTCTTTATTCTTAAGTAAAGTCTATTGCACAACTATACTATAAATTGTAAACAAGAATAATTAATTCAAAGTGCACTTCTTACTTTGAAAAGAGACAATATTATTACTATTGTTGTAAATAAGAAAAAATATTTAATAGATTTCTTTGGTACACGTACAAAAAAATGTATAATAAAGTAAAAGTCCTTTTTCATTTTTGTAAGATTATTGAACTACTTTTACTGGGAATTCAACTTTAATTTTTAATAATAATCCCATAACACTATTTATTATGACTTTCCTGTCTAGTGCTATAGCTCTAGAATGGAAAGTTTTGTAATTGGTTCAATTGGGCATGAGCATTTTTCACTGGATCTTGATGTTTTGACACCTAAGGAACAAAAAACTGGATGGAAATTTTTTAAACGTTAATGTTTGTACGCGCGTGCGCGTGTTTGTATGTATGTATGTTCAGTGTTGGCCTCTAAATCACCTTATATTTCCATAACTACTGGATCGATTTTGACCAAACTTGGTCAGACTAATAATATATATATATATATATATATATATATATATGGGGCATTTATGCCATTAAATTTTCAACTGAAACCTATTCAGTTAAGGTGTGAGGTTGTAGACAAAGGTCACCCTCAGTATATCAAGATTTTGTCTAATTAAGGTCACAATTTTATTAGACATTTGTTAACGATTAAAAAATAACAATATTTGCAAAAAAAAAAGTTTCTGCAAGATCACAACCCCAACCCAAAAAATGTTCTAAACTACTGCTACGTTGTGACGTTACGGGTAGTATTTAAAAATGTAAAAAATTTACAAGGTTTGGCTGGGTCTCGAACTAGTTCGCCCGAGCGTCAGTATTTTTGCTACGTTATGACTCGCAGCTGTAGCGACCTCCTGAGTGTTACCGCGAATCTTGTTTTATGTAAGTTGTGAAAATATATTAGTTTCTTTAGTACCGATAGTCGCCACTAGTACCGCCACACCCGCGCAAATTACACACCGGTATGCGTGCGTGCGCGCGCGCTTTAGTTAGAATCATCAAATTAATTAAACGAAATAAATATTTTATTTAAATAAAATGATAAATATTTTTAATTAAATTGTGTGTGTAAGCCGTCTATCAGAAACAACCCATACTTGCAGAAATTTCTCAGAATTCGGCTTCAGCCGCGTTTTTTAATGACAGAATAGCACAATGAATTATTAGTTTATAACATATTTGCTATTATGAATAACTTGTACGTAAATTTCTTTTATTATTTTTTAGAGTACTTCTGAAACTTAAAATAAAACTTTGAGCCATATCATAGAGATATTACTAGATATTATTCTTTTAGGAATTCAATCATTTTTCTTTTTATATTTATACATATATATAAGATCAAATATATATATATATATATATATATTTGTAATAGAAACTATTTATGTTTTTTTTTTTTTTTTTTGGGCAGGTGCAAATTGAAGCAGAAGAAAAACGTATAAAAGAAGTGAATGCATTATTAGAAGCATCAAGAAAATGGAGAGAAGCATTCGCAAAATACAGAGATACAAATAGGTTAAGCTAAGATTTTCAATATTACTGAATCATTTTTCTTGAAAATTAATTATTTTTAATAATTGGAGATGCGGTAAAGTATTTGCACGGACAAAAAACCTCTATATCTAACTTGACAACCCCCATCAACTGTTAGAACTATCGGCACGTAAATTGGCACAAAAAACTATTAGCGTTCAGCAAACATTTGGCACTGTATTAGGCCGACTGAAAACATTGTCAGTTTAATATAGATGATATTTATAACCAAAAATACATACGATGCTATTTAATTAAAACTAGTTTAGTATCCCGTTAATAATATTATTTTAAGGTACTTTAAATAATTATTTTTTCTATTCATTTTATTGCTGTAGCTCGCAAATTCCGAATTCGCTGTCGTCGGTAGATTCTAAAGAGCTCGTGTCCGATTCTGAATTCACATTTATTACAAAATTGTCGATGCGCACATCATTTTCAAAGTATTTTTTTCATCGTTGACAACATGCTGGCAGACACTACTCCACTCGGCTTCAAACGCTTTATGAAATTCCTCTTCGGCTAACTTAAGAACATCCCACATGTTAAAAGTTGTATTTCTTTTACCTACTTGCCCTTTTACTTAACTCCAAATCATTTTCACGGCATTTAAGTTCAGACGATAAGGTGGCAAACGGAAAACTGCGTGATATTAATTTTAGAAAATGTCATCTATTGGAAATTTCTTTTGATTTTCTTTGTGTAATTTTATATTATCAGATAATTTAGTTTTCGTCATAGCAGAACAGTTAATTCGTTGTTCGGCTAGCCATTTTATCTTATTGCTTTTTAAAGAGTTAGAATTCGGTTGCTTTTGTAGCAGAACGTTGTGATACGATGCGTTATCTAGTACAATGACCGACCGAACCGAATAACTTCTCACGTAGTTGAAATACGCTTCAACTACGGGAGAAGTTGGAAATACACTTCTCCCGTAACCATTTCGTGAACGTTTCGAATCCGTAGATTTGTGATAATATCCTTTCTTATTTGACTCGTACATTAGTAAAGAATTATAAATGAATCCTTTATTACAGCCGGCATGAACAATTATTAATAGTGTGAGCCCTTGGGTACTAATATTTTCATTCCCTCATAAAGGTTTGTTGAATCTACCATCGATAATGCTGTCGCATGACTACTACGGTTTCATCTGTGCATACAATCCGTCTTACTTTTTCACGAAACAGGAAAATTTGTCGTAGAAATTTCATTCTTTGCATTTTAATGTCATGCCATTCTATTAGTATTTACAAGTTGTCTTCTATTGTTTTTCAATATAAATCCCACTTTACGTAATATTCTCCTTAAAGGTCTTTTACTCCCTTGGAAATTAATTTCACTTCCGCGGGGTTTTTGCAAAATTATCTTACACGCTTTCTCGGCGAAACGAACACTGATCGCTTCTCAGTTTCATTTGATTTTCCTAATTCTTTGGACCATTCGTTTAGATACTTTTGTCGCTTGAAAAACTGTATTCAGCACTTCAGCTTTCCTCACTATTCCGGTTCCGACATCGTTTTGTAAAAATTCCGTCGTCTGACTATGAACTACTGTACCTGTTCCTCCTAACTTGGGCATTTTAAAAGAAAATAACTGTATTGAAATATTAAAAATTTACATGACCGAATTTATAACAAAGCCTTAAATGAAAACATCACAACAAATAGTAAAAATAAATCACTAACAGCTGCTATTCACTAAGTAAAATAATCTCCGTAGTAAAATGTTTATACCGTAATAACCATTTCTAGTAACAAGCGATGTGTGACATAATTCTTCACGCCTCAATGATTAGAATAGATTAAAAATAAGAAAATGAAATTCTTAGAATTGCGTGTTGTATTTACAACTATTCATAAATAGCACATTAATAATAGTAGATTCATGAATGATTCTACTATTATTAATTGCTGTACAACAGGAAGTAGGCCTAGATCATAACATCAATATATAATTTAGAATAAAATTCAACAGTTACACACGGTACATAAGTTTATGAAACATGTTTTTTATGTATTACCGAACCACAAAAGACATATAGAAAATGACGGTGTTTTTAGTTTGCTTATAACAAAGGCCAATGCATACAAAATGTTAGTACATAGGCTTTCACTCTCTACGCTAACATACGAGGTGTGTGAGAAAAGTAATGAGACTGACGTTTTACTTACCAAAGTCTGTATTTTTTTAAACAATATTATCCCCTTTAAAGTATTTCCCTTGGGCAGTTATACACCAGCGGAGTCGTTGTTCCCACTCCTGGTAGCAGCGCTGGAAGGCTTCAACTGATAGGGCTTTTAACTGGTCGGTCACAGTCTTTTGAATGTTCTCCAGAGTTAAAAAATGACGTCCTTTTAAGACGTGTTTCAATTTCGGGAAAAGGAAAAAATCACAAGGACTCAAATCAGGTGAATAGGGGGGTTTAACCATAGGAATGCGTTTTCAGGTCAAAAATTTCCTCATGGAAATGGCCATGTGGCATTGTGCAATGACCATGTGCTTCATCATTTTCATGATGAAGCATCTACTTGTCTGCAATGTCTGGTCTCACGCGAATCGCTCTTTTCTTGAGCCTTTCAAAGGACACCTTTGTAAAACACCTGGTTGACAGTTTGTCCTGGAGGAATAAATTCTTTACGCACGATACCCCTACTGTCAAAAAAGAAAATCGGCACGGTTTTGATCTTTGATTTGCTCATTTGACTTTTTTTCGGTCGAGGAGATGACGGAGTGTGCCACTCTTCGCTTTGCCGCTTTGTTTCAGGATCATCGGACGCAAATATCCAGGATTCATCGCCTGTGATAACACGATTGCAGAATTCTTGATCGTTGTCAATCCTCTCAAGAAGATCAACGCACACGTTTCTTCGATTGTCCTTCTGTTCTGTCGTGAGGTTTTTCGGCACTGATTTCGCACAAACCTTTCGCATGTCCACATCCTCTGTCAAAATTTGATGTACGGTGAAAGAGTCTAAATTAACTGTTCACTCATCATCCTTATTGTTAAACGACGGTCTGATCTTACAAGAACCCTCACACGCTCAACGTTTTCGTCATATTTTGAAGTCGAAGGTCTCCCTGAGCGAGGCTGATCTTCAACGTGTTCCCGGCCTTCCAAAAATGATTTGTGCCAGCGGAATACTTGTGCTCTTTATAAGCAATGTTCCCCATAGGCCTGTTTCAACTTTTCATAGCTCACACTCGCGGATTCCTCAAGTTTAACACAAAACTTGATTGCACAATGTCGCTCTAAATTCCGATGCTCCATTTTCGTAACACAACTTCACTGATGGTGCTGTAAAAAATAATGTGTTGGCTGAACGGAGTTGAAACTCTTACTGAGCATGTGGAAGGGATGAATAAACCGGTCTAGCACAGTCCAGTAGACACAGAGTTGCCAGATCGCTCGCAATGTTATCAATCTCATTACTTTTCTCACACACCTCGTATGTGCCAATACATTTACAATTTGCCGTTGCTGTTTATAGAATACTTTTTTTGTTGATAACGTAAAAAGTAATTAAAACGAAACATAATACCATTAACGTATTATTTTTTAATCTTTCATAACATAAAAACCAACAATAAAAAAGAAACATTAAATATTAAATTTACACAGTTACCAAACAATTTTCGAAATAAGCATATAAAAATTTAAACAAGTAAATTACCTTAAAAATTACTGACCTCCATCCCCTAGAAAGTAATCTCATGGGACAGATGATTGTTTACACTATCAGAATCACTTCTGGAAATCATGACTTCTCAGGATGTTCGTTACCCAGCCTTTTTTCTTTTTTCTGTTTACCATCCGGAAACACCGTATGGTATTACTTCAGAGGATGATATGTATGAATGTAGGTGAAGTGTAGTCTTGTACAGTCTCAGGTCGATCGTTCCTGAGATGTGTGATTAATTGAAACCCAACCACCAAAGAACACCGCTATCCACGATATAGTATTCAAATCCGTACAAAAGTAACTGTTTTCAATACCTGCTTTCAATATAAGTAAATGGCTTTCGAACTTTAACTATTCCTGAATTCAAATTTCAAAAATTCTTTTAAGCACCAAAAACATGATTTTTACAAAACAAACAAAATTTTATAACAGTAAAAACACATATTTTTTCGCGTTTGGTGAATTATCAGCATCCAGTCTGACGGGAAGCGGGTTAGCGAAACCGGATCACCATTTTTCTAAACGAAAAATAATTTTTTACCACGGATTTGCATTATACGCACAAAAGCACGTAACTCTTTTTTGAAACAGTTTTTCCAAAAGTGTTTTCCTTGTTCCTAAAATGACCTTTAAATTCTAACCGATCCTAAATTCTTTTAAAATCTTTTCAACTCCTTGGTAATGATAAAAAGTAAAGAAAATAATTTTATTGTAAACCACATGAATCCCATCGAACGATGGCCTTATTAATTTCCAGTCTCGACCGGAAATAGATTATTTTGACAGGATCTCTATGTTTTTTTCGATGGTACGTAGTACTTGTTATTACAGAACCGGAAACTATACTATTGTAAATTTATTTTTTGTTTTATAAAAATCAAGTTTTTGGTGCTTAAAAGAGTTTTTATAAGGAAGTCAGGACTAGTTAAAGTTAGAAGGTCATTTAGAGGTTAAAGGCGGCGCTTTATGGAAAAATGTTTCAGATAAAACTTATGTATCTTTGTCCCTAGATTCAAATCCTCGGTGAAAATATGTATAAAAAAATTAACTTCCAATCTAGTTAAGCCACTTCCGGTCGAAACCGGAAGTTTGCAATATGACCAAAAGGTAGAGCGCTACAGACTTGGTGATCACATTTTTTTGCATTTTCTAGAAAAATCATTTCTTTAAATTTTAGAAGGGGTGGACTATATATTATATATATATTTTTTTTTTTTGTCTTCAGTCATTTGACTGGTTTGATGCAGCTCTCCAAGATTCCCTATCTAGTGCTAGTCGTTTCATTTCAGTATACCCTCTACATCCTACATCCCTAACAATTTGTTTTACATATTCCAAACGTGGCCTGCCTACACAATTTTTCCCTTCTACCTGTCCTTCCAATATTAAAGCGACTATTCCAGGATGCCTTAGTATGTGGCCTATAAGTATGTCTCTTCTTTTAACTATATTTTTCCAAACGCTTCTTTCTTCATCTATTTGCCGCAATACCTCTTCATTTGTCACTTTATCCACCCGTCTGATTTTTAACGTTCTCCTATAGCACCGCATTTCAAAAGCTTCTAATCTTTTCTTCTCAGATACTCCGATCGTCCAAGTTTCACTTCCATATAAAGCGACACTCCAAACATATACTTTCAAAAATCTTTTCCTGACATTTAAATTAATTTTTGATGTAAACAAATTATATTTCTTACTGAAGGCTCGTTTCGCTTGTGCTATTCGGCATTTTATATCGCTCCTGCTTCGTCCATCTTTAGTAATTCTACTTCCCAAATAACAAAATTCTTCTACCTCCATAATCTTTTCTCCTCCTATTTTCACATTCAGTGGTCCATCTTTGTTATTTCTACTACATTTCATTACTTTTGTTTTGTTCTTGTTTATTTTAATTATATATATATATATATATATATATATATATATATATATATATATATAATTTTTCTAATCTTTCAAACGATAATAAAAATGTTCTGGTAAAGTGTGGGCACAATCAACTAAAAAATCTTTTTTTTTTGTAATTTTCAGAGAAAAATGTGGTGAAGAATGCAAAGAGTAAGATAGATAAACAATAAAAATATAGAGCATGTTTTTGAAAAGGAATACGATAAATTTAGATATGTTTTAAAAAATAAATAATTTAGAGTTATAATGAAAAAAGTTGGACTTTTTATCTATTTATAATTGAAATTTTTTTTAGAAAACTTATTTTTTAAACAAGAATATATTAATATTTTTTTAAATAATTTTTATCGATTTTAAATATTTGTTATTATTATTATTATTATTATTATTATTAATTTTATTTATTTTCCGAATTATTTAATTTGGATTATTTTATGAGTGTTATAAATGAATATTTTACTTTAATTTGGAAATATTTAACAGTATTCTAAAATAATATTTATAAAGCATTCATGTTTGTAACGACTATGATCGAAAGTAACTGCTTTCATTTAAATAATTTTTTAAATAAATTATTTTAAATAAATTATAAACTATTTAAATCATTCATAGATTTAAAAATAAATTATTCTGGTGTAGAAATAACCAAGAAAACGATGAAATATTGATCAGAACAGCATTAAAAAATCTGATAACACAGTTGGACTTTCCCATCAGCTGTTTCTGATGACACGCATAACTTAATTTAAAATATTTATCATTTTATTTAATATAATATTTTTATGCGCATTTAATTCGCGCGGGTGTGGCGGTATACCGGCGACGGTCGACGCTAACTAAATTAAAGCAATTTCACAACTTATATAGAATAAATTTCGCTTGTACGGCCAACAGATAGTGTAGCCGCGCGGCTTAACTCACCAGGTATCGAGTCAAGCGGACAAATGATTTCGAGAGCCAGCCAGATCGATTTACTTTTTTACACTTAAGATATTATTCATTTATTTAATTTTACCTCTGCCAGTGGCGTCACAACATTGCAGACGACTACAACAGAATTTTTTGGGGTGGGGATACGATTTTGCAAAAAAATTTTTTTTTAATCGTTAACGAATGTGTGTAAGAAAAATATGGCCTTAATTACGCAAAATCTCGAGATACTGAGGGTGACTTGCTCTACAGCATGACCTTTTAAGTTGAAAATTTAACGGCATAAATGCCC
The DNA here is from genome assembly GCF_047948215.1 of Lycorma delicatula. Lineage (NCBI taxonomy): Eukaryota > Metazoa > Arthropoda > Insecta > Hemiptera > Fulgoridae > Lycorma > Lycorma delicatula. The sequence goes on from NC_134465.1 coordinate 12,640,889, forward strand.
CATATATATAGAAGTAACCTGACCAAGTTTGATCAAAATCTGTCATGTAGTTCTGGAGAGATAAGGTTATTTAGAGGCCGACACCGAACACATACACACGTACATACGAACATTAACATCCGGATAATTTCCATCTGGTTTTTTGGTTCCTTAGGTGTCAAAACGCCAAGATCCGGTAAAAACCGCATATGCCATACCCAAATTGGACCGGCCGATTACAATACGTCTTCTTCTAGAGCTACAACATAACTTTTTTTTTTTTTTTTGAGAGGTGGAGGAATCCGATTTACGGACGCCGAAGCAGTGTTAGGCTCGCTATCAGGTTCTGCAAGGTGTTATTAAGTGCGTATGTATACCTGCGCACTACCGACTAAATCTCCATCCCTGGCTTCCCCTCTCCTGGAACCGCTTAGTATAGCATTTCATCAGGAGGTTAGTAATACGCCCCCACACACAGTCATGCATCAGACCCACAGGAACACACTCATCACATCGCATCCAATCACCAACAACGAAACACAACATATCTCACATCACCCATCGCATTCAGGTGATCCCCACACGTACGGGGAACCCCCTAGGCGCTCAGCCGACGGACTGTTCTCCCCTCGCACCCACCGACACCTTGTTCCTCTACGAAATTTTTCTCAGATGTTCAATTCTTCAATTATCGTCCTTACATATCTCGCAACAGTTGTCCAGTTTCTCTCATATTTCAGTATAATTAGCTGCAGGTCTTCCGGTCGGAACATTTCTCTACAATTTCAATTTCTAGATCATCTACCATATCTCTCCGAGGCTATCGAAAACGGAGGCACATGAAAAAGACATGAATCCACCACGTCGCATTCCAGATAGCGATCCGCGTGATACCAAACCGAAGCGGAAAAGGCTACTTTACCGCTATCTAGACTAGAAATAAAATACTAAATTAATGAACAAAAAAAAAAACAGGCGTCAGTGAATAAATATACCTAAAAAATAATGGTCCAATAAAGTAAAGATAATAGATGAAGAATCGGATGTCAAAAATTGAAAAAAAAAGAAATCTAATTCGTTAATTTTTGAATATATTCATAAAAACTGAATATTCGTGTATGTAAACTCAGATATTTTAGAATTAGTCATTTATTAAAATCTAAATGAATATTTAACGATCAAAAATATAAGATTTAATAGCCCGGTTTTGTATACTCATATGTTCCAAGATGGGAGCTGTCTAATTTCTTTTAGATGGAAGAATAATAAATGTCGCATTTTAGATTGTTCCAGACTATCAAATACCCCGAGCAGAATACAAATTGGATAACACTTTTTTGCAAGTACTGTTAAATTTAATAGTTAAAAGAGAAACGATGATTTAATCTTGTTAGAAACAGAATAAATTTATCGTCTATCAAAATGTCCATAAATTTTTAAGAGATGCCACTTTTATGATTAATCGAATAAAATGAAGTACCTCGATCTAAAAAGCACATAGTAGTGGTTTTATCAGTATTTGGAATCGCTCTGATGAATTATTTTTTAAATAATACGTAGAATTTTATTATCTTATTTAGTGTAATAATCTTGTCATATACAACGGCACCATCCGGAAAACGAGTAACAATGACAATAGGTTCCTTTGTTATTTTGAGGAAAAACATTTTAAAAAGATAAAGGGGCTTAAAGAGCTTCCTTGATCCACCCCGTAATTTTAATGAAACCTACACTTTTTACGAATTTTATTATCACTTTATAAATAGATTTTACATATTCCATAGGATTCTCACCGAGTCCTAAACGTCAATTATTTAAAATAAAATAAAAGTTGAAATTTGATAAATTAGCGATCATATAATTTATTCTCATAAACAATGTTGAACCTACTTGTTTACTATTTTACAATTTTCCGACAAATAAGCTGATGAATGATTATTAAAAATAAAAACGACTACGAATATAAAAATTAAAAAAAAAAAACGTAATCATGGAACAACTAATATTTTTAATGCAACGGAAAGTTGAATTATAGAAAAAAAGAGAATACGTTGCAGAATCTTTATTACTATGAGAGATAACAAAGATAAGGAGGGGGAAAAGCCGACAATGGCAATGACTTTTACGATATAAATTAATATACGTTCACGAACATGATAAAGCAGAATCAGCAGAAGTAACTGAAATAATTTAGTTTGAAAAGGCCTAGTTTTTATTACACTTAACGTCAATGTCGATACAGCTTTCACAAACGAAGTTTTAGAGAATAAAGCCGCATACGCGCATGCACCAACAAAAAAAAAGAAAGTGTAAAAAAAAACTAGTATTTATATAGTATAGTGGTACAGTACACGTGGAGAAGATTTATTTCTTATTTCTATTGTTATCTCAATTTAACAGTTAATCGACATCAGATATATAATAAAAATAACAATACAAAACATCAAATAGCAACTGTTACCGTTTCACTTTATATTTTATAAATATCGTACAAAATTCGGTCGCATACATACCTGTACTCAGAAAATAAGTTCTTCTCAACGTTTTCTTAATGATCTTAGTCTAAGTTACTGATCAAGCGCGCGGGATTAGTGTCTCACGTTAAGTCTCCACCATTAACGGTTACGGCAACGTGATACATTTGTGAGGCCGGTCTGATATTTCTGGTTTATAAAACTCCTTTGATACAGAGTGTTCAAAAAGTGACGCAACCATATGGGAAAATGAATAAGGTACAATAGTAATTGAAATTGACCTCCATTATACGATTCGCATAATTGAACACTATGTTGCATGCTCTTAAACACATTTAACGTTTGTTGAGGAAAACAACGTGTTATTTCAGCGAAGTGTCGCTGAAAAACGACACATCGCGTTCAATTTCGCTCTGCAATTCGGGAATGAGTTTTTTAAGCGGCATCCTTAAGATGTCCCACAAGAAAACGTCAGGAGAGGATAAAAGTCACCGAGGAGGCTACAACCCCTTCGAAATCACTTGTCCATGAAAACACAGTTTTAAAAAAGTCAGTATTGTTGGCTGTATGAGCCGTAGCATTGTCCTCTGAAACCACGTGCACTCTAGCCGGTCTGGAGGTTTATTGTTGCACCAAATTATGCACCATCTGTATGTTGCGCTGGACATTCAAGATGTCCGGACGAGGCCTACAGCGAAAGGAAAAGCTAATTTTAAAACTCATCAATGTAAATGTCTACCGAGGCATTTTCATCTTTGGCATTCCAACGAGGCCTGGCTTTTATTACTATGAAATGTAAAAAGTTAGAGGACGAAAGACGACTCCCGTTAAAGCCCATCAGGGCTAGGAACAGGGGGGAGTGTTGCAACCGGAAGCGTCACAAGGCGGATATCTTCCCTTACGGGAATGGGATGTATATTGCCTCACTGTTCACTGTGCCATGAAAGAATGTCACGAAAATTCACCTACGTGATATTGCACATCTAACATCCGTCCGATTTTTGTCCGTGCAGCTGATGTGCATTTTCCGTACACCAAAACCGTGAATTCTGTGTATTCACGTATTCATATAAGATGGAACTATGCCTCGTCAGACTAAAACCATTCATAGATTTCTTACCCATCTTGCTTTGTAGATGACATGAACGTTTTTCTTTTTCCTGTTTAGCCTCCGGGAATTACCGTTCAGGTATTACTCCAGAGGATGAATAAGGATAATATGTTTGAGTGTAAATGAAGTGTAGTCTTGTAAAGTCTCAGGTCGACCATTCCTGAGATGTGTGGTCAATTGAAACCCAACCACCATAGAACACCGGTATCCACAATCTATTATTCAAATCCGCATAAAAGTAACTGCCTTTACTAGGACTTGAAAGCTGGAACTATCGACTTCAAAATCAGCTGATTTGGGAAGATGCGTTCACCACTAGACCAATCCTGTGGGTTTGATGACATGAACTACTGACAGAAAGCTACAAGTTTTTCAGTGTTGGCAGGTAACAATTCGTGAACTACACTAATTCTGTACGGGAGAGACCAAACCAGCTAGATTAGGCGTCGTGCAGACATAATAATAGAATATACAGCTTGCACGTCGATCAACTTTTCTGGTCTTAGCACTTTCGGTCGACCACTTTTAGCAGCATCTGCCCCATCTTTTGGAACTCGTCATACAGCCGCTTGATGGAGGACTTGTTTGGTGAATCCATACCGTACTTTTCTCTGATAACATTCTGGGTCTGATCGTAACTGGCACATCTTATGTATTGGGAGACAATGAATATTTTGTGCTGCATTGTGCAACCCATTGTTTCTCAATTAGGCATGCAAAAAAAGAAAAAATATTCTTCCATAAGGTTGCGTCACTTTTTAAACAATCTGTATTACTGGTTTATAAAATTCTGTCATCAGATATTGTTTAGTTTTCTACAATTTCTAGTTTCGCAACACGAGAACTAATTCAAAATTGACTTTCGATCGGTTGGTAAAAAAAAAGTATTAAGTGCATAAATCACAAATACGGACTCAAAAAAATCCATCTTTGCGACACTAACACAAGTTCCTCATCTGTGTTAAAGAGTTATATATTCAGTCAGACCTTGGTAAAGCGATGATAATCAATCGGTGACAAATCTAAATTATAGGAAATGATCGAAAATCTACCACTTGAAGACAAGTAAAGCCTTCGTACGACCAGCACTGAGGGGGTAATGCATTGTTATTCAGAACATACCTTTTGGAAGCATTCCACTTTGTTTGTTTCTGATTAACCTCGAAAGCTTTTTCAACGTTTCACAATAAAATTGTAATATTATGATTGTCCCAAGTTCCATGGATTGTGTTATTAAAATCCTAAAACAATCCCAAAACATTTTTCGGTTCAGTAATGCTCGATAGATATTTTTTGGTCCACAGGAGAACGAGAGCGCGAACATTTTCCCGGTGACAATTTCTCACAGCGATATCATTCCTATTATTATTATTACAAGTACGATTATCAGTTATAAACATGATTGTCGGCGTTGTTTACTTCCGCTTGCAAGAAATACTGAATCAAGTCACGCAACTCAAAACAAACTGAAGCAACAATAAAAAGTTCCATATTCCATCGACCGACAGTAGTCAACAATGAATTCAGAACGGGCATAAATCCGCACATTTGTAGCTCATTCCTGTAATGAAATTAAACTGGCGTATGTGGCTCGATCATGTCAGGTATTCATACTAGGTTCGATTCACCTTGATCGCCACAAAAGTCTACCTATCTTAAATGCGATCACTTGGACCTGACGTAGCCACTGTCGTCTTCATAGGCCACAAGATAACATTCTTCCCGCATATAACCTGAGTCGAGAAACATTAGATAGACATTTACAGTTGTTACCATTATTAGTCCGACATATACTAAAAATATTCATGCATTCGGAAGACGCATGAATCAATCATCACCCGATCCAAGCGGTGTTTGAGGATTTTTTCGGTGGGAATCCTTGACTCATCAGTAGCTATGGGCACACGAACAAACTCTATGTCGATAAAGGTAACCCATTTCAACAGATACCGCCACAAGGCAAAGCCGCTTTGTGATGAGCAACACGACTCGGCCCGGATCCACTCGCTATGCGATGTGGTAGTACCCAGAACTGGCCGGTAGAGATTATTATTCACTGAAATAAGAGACGAACCGGGTAAGGCGCATTGATTTGAATGTATAACCTTACTTCGATAAAATTACATCCACGAATTTTAATCTCAAGCGGCCGAAACTGTGAACGTTTTGTAGTTATCTCTGTAAAAATGAGAGCTAACAGCCGCCCGTTGTACCAAAAATCGGCCCATTTTCGCACAAGGATTAATAAACCAGCCATATTAATACAACCAAGCCGCGTACTCTTCGAATCTATTTATCGGCACAGGACAGGAATCCGGCCGGGCCAATCGGAATTATTGTTCAGATGCCTGGATGACGCCTCGGCTATCTAGACGGGCGTGTAACGATAAAATATAGTTTCTAGTTTGTATAACGCATACATACAGTCTTGTACGAATTAATGTGAACAAGAAGTAATTTTTGGTTAGTTAAGTTGTATCGCTGACTCCAGATGTAGTACAGCTGTTATCTTCCATTTCAAGTATTGCCTGAAAATCTTGTTTGTTTTGTAGAGGTTATGTGTATCGCTTACCTATTTTATTTTGGTTTCTTCTAGCGTAAGTGATCTTTTTGCGATTTCGTTAATAAATTTAGAAAAGTAGCAATATGGATTTAATTCCTAAGTAAAGAAGAAAGATAATAACACTCGATGAACATTATTGTACGACTTAAAGGCGGATAGCAGCAAAGGTAAGGTTAGTCTAGGTGCAGTTAATAAGATAGACAACCTTTTTTAGACTGATACAATTTAACTACGACGAAAATACTGCTGTAGAAGAAACGTAAAGCCACCTTAAAAGATGATGCTACTTTACGTAGAATAAGTAAAAATAATCCTCAGAAAAATAAAAATAAAAATAGAAAAACAAATTCTACTGTACGCAGAATACTTCTGGAAACCGGTCGCAAGGCACGAAGGCCTATAAGAAAACAACTTCTTACGGACGCCACGAAGAAGAAAAGGCTTGTTTGAGCCAAAAATTACAAAAAATGGAGTGCTGAGACTTGGAGAAATGTCCTTCGCTCTGACGAGAATCAATTTTGTAGTTCAGGGAGTAAGCGTGTCACATGTGTGAAGAAGCAAGCGTTTGATTACATCAAACAAGTTATAAAGCATACTTTAAAGAAAATATTTTGCGAATGCTTCAGTACTTTCGACCTTAGACTATAGTCCCCATTTCTGGGATGATGAACAGTGAAAAGTACATCCCGTTATTGAGAAATAGAGGGCTCTATCGAATCGAAAACGCTGTTTTTCAGCAAGATTTGACCCCCTGCACTCATCAAAGAAAGTTAAATTTTTCATGTCTCAAAAAGGGGCCAGTGTTTGGATTGGCCTGGAAATTCACTACACCGAATCCCGATTGAAAATTTACGGGCAATTATGAAGAAAAGACTGAGAAAAATGGACTGCACTACCAAAGAGAGGTGATTTGTGCTGTGATAATGGTGTGGTTTCACCATCAAGAAATTAAAGAAATATGTAAAAAAGTTATACATTTAACGCCTAAAATAATTGAAACTGTTATCAAAGAGCGAGGAGAACATATTAAATACTGTAATTCTTTACATGTAAATATATTCTTGTTCACATTAATTTGCACAAGACTGTACTGTCGTTAGACAACCGATTTATCTGAAATAGCCAATCGGAAATCATGTTGGAATGTCTGTCGTATTTAACTTATTCTTTTCATAGATTTGTTTTGACATAATTTCGATAACAATCAGATTTGTAGGGCTATGCGTGTCCTGTTCGTTACGCGTAGAACCAATAACCGAGAATCATTTCATTAGATATCGACACATCTTATAAATCAACATTCTGTTTATACGATAATGTGGAACATTTCGCCACATTTGAAGATTAAAACGGTACATTATCGAAGAACTATTTATATAAAAAGCCGATTCTATAAAAATTGTAGTACGTTCGTAAATCGGTTACTAGTACTAATACTCCATTTAAACTTAATCCGGTGACAAAATTGGTCAAATAAATGGAAAATAAAAAAACATAAAAAATAATACGACCAATTTATCGATACAATCGTTATAGAGATCAACCGATACACTTATATTTTAAGTACTTTAAAATACGTGCAGTCATTTAAAATTTAAAAAAGATAAGTGCATCTCCTAATTTAGCATAAATATAACCTACAAAATGTAGTTTATACGTCTTTGTATTACAATACAGAAACAGAGATGAATTTTCAACGCCTCAATTCACAATATAAATCTGATTTCACACCGCATCCACAATATGCTATTAATATAACCTTATTCCGACGTAAAATGAAAATAACAATAAGAACGAAAAGAAAGAATAAATTATCGCAGTAGTCTACGTTTGCCGTTACTTGATATTATACAAAACAGAGTTAACAACAAAATGTAAAAGAAACGAGTGTGTGAATAACAGAAAAAAGAATATGCGATTGAATGATTGACCTCTCCCCACCGGTACACAACTACTCCCGTTCCATCTTACTCCGTTTACTAAGAAAACATGTCACCTCGTAACAGAGGAGCGTAATATAGAACATCTTATCAAAAATATTTCTAAGGAAATTTGTTTAAAGTTTTAATTTTAACCTTTTTTACCTTGAACATTTTTATGAAATACTTTCTAAGCAAGAGACACATTTAAACATTCAATAATATTTCAATATAAACTTATCTATTTTAGCCAGATTTATCATTTTTAATTAAAATCATCCAGAATACTTAAATCATACAAAATTTGTTTCATACAGAAAAGTAATTTTTAATAATATAAAAAATTAGTAAAGAAAAAAATTATTCCAAACCTGGAGATATTATATGCTTTAATTATTATTTTTCTCCTCATGAAGTAGTGGATACAGTTTCTCCCAGGAGGTATTGGAAAAATTTACGGGACTTATTCAAAACATCAAAATAAAAAAAAATAAAAAGAAACTGACAACACAATGGTAGAACTTTTCCCGTCATGCGACTAAAACAGTGTTCCGGGAAACTCCTTTTTTTTCTTTTTTTTTTTTTGGTTGTTTGTGGGCAAAAAACGCCTGGGCGTTATCATCGCCCGGGGGAAAGTCCTACAACTGTCGGCTTAAACGCACAATTTAATTTAAAATATTCATAATTTTATTTAAATATAATACTTTTTCGTTTATTTAATTCAATGATTCTAACTAAAGCGCGCGCGCGCATTTAATTCGTGCGGCTCTGGCGGTACTAGCGGCGACAGTCGGCAGTAACTAATGTAATTTCACAACTTAAATAAAATAAATCTCGTTTATACGGTCGGCAGACTGATATAGCCGCGACGCTTAACGCACCAGGTACCAAGTCGAGACCCAAACAGACCTACTTATTTTTTTACGCTTTAAATATTATTCATTTAATTCTATCGCTCAACTGTGACATCATAACACAGCAGACGATTACAACAATTGTACGTCAGCGCTACCGACGTTTGAAATATTAACTAAATTAAATAATTAATATTTAAAGTGCAAAAAATAATTTGGTTGAAACTCTGTCGATTTTCAAACGTCCCGGTCCAAGAGGACGAGGAAAAATGGAATTTCCCACAGGGTAAATGGGAAATTCCAAGACGGCAGACTGCGACACTAGCGCTTCTTGTAGTAACATAAGGTACTACTGACACAGTATAACCACTTAACCGCTAGTTCAAAGAATTTTTTGGGGTAGGGGTGCGAGTTTGCAAACTTTTTTTGCAAATATTGTTATTTTAATTGTTAACAAATGCGCCTAAGAATAATATGACTTGAATTAGACGAAATCTCGAGATACTTAAGGTAATCTTGCTCTACAGCCTCACCCCCGTGACCTTTTAAGTTGAAAATTTAACGGCATCAATGTTTCGTTGAACGTCGTTGAACTTCGCTTGAAATTCGGGAACGGTGTGAGGATTAATTTGTTAAACAGCATCTTTCATGTATCCCCACTAAAAATAGTCAGGAAAGGATAAACCAGGAGACCGACGGGGCCACAACCTCTTCGAAACCACTTGTTCATGATCCAAGAAAGCCAAAGTGTTGTTGGCCGGACGAGCCGTAGCATTATTCCTTTGAAACCACGTGTACTCTAGCCGATCTGGAGGTAGTGTTTAGAAATTTTCGGACCATCTGTATGTAGCGCTCACTGATCACTGTGCCGTGAAAGAATGTCACGAAGATTCGCCTATGTGACATCGCACACCTACCACCCGCATTTTGTCCGTGCAGCTGACGTGGATTTTGCGTATACCAAACGAGTGAATTTTTAACATTCACGTATCCATCAGGGTGGAAAACCGTGCCTCGTCAGACCGAAACCATTCACCGAGTTCTTCCCCATCTGGCGTTACAGATGACATGAACCGATGAGAGAAAGCTACACGTTTTCCAGTATCTGCAGGTAATAACTCGTGAACGACATGAATTCTATACCGATGCATATTTACACACTTGCGCAACACCACGTGGGCAGTACCGATAGAGAGAGGCCAGACTGGCCGGATAGGCGGTGGTACAGACTTCTTGGGACTAACAGAATACGTAGCTTGCGCGTCGATCAACTTTTCTGATTTTAGCACTTTCTACTACTTTTGACTGCATGTGCCACATTCCCTGTCTTTTAGAACTTGTATCTTGCGGCCGCCTGATGAAGGCCTTGTTTGGTGCATCCGCATCGTAATTTTCTCTGAAGGTATTCTGAGCCTGAACATAACCGGCACATCAAATGTATCGGGAGACAATGGATATTCTTTGCTGCATTGTGTAATCCATTTTTTCTCAATTTTTCTCAATTAAACATGCAACAAAAGAAGGAAACATTTTTTCATAAGGTTGCATCACTTTTTGAACACTATTAAATGTTTCCTTAAACATTCCTTTGTTTTTATAATTCACCAAATCTCTTTTTTTTTTGTATACTTCTATTGACATGATTGGCTGCATAAGTATCTGCACTATTTTATTTGTTCAATTCTTGCTTACTTTGTGCTCTCTCACTCTCTCTCTATCTAAATATATATTCTACAATTTGCAATTCGGATCATTAAAAACGACTTAAAAAATAACAGTATTTATAAATACATTTTTTATATCTCCGTACATAATGACTGATGTAATTATCCAATAATTATCGTGAATATTTATTTATGATTAAATGAAATTCCGTTATGATTCCAGTACGTGTTTTCCTCATCCAACCGTAACGAAATCGTACATCCATTATAATATAAGTAGCAGTAATACAAGGGTAATCACACTATCTGTCAATCAACAATAATATCTCAACGTTTCTTTTTTTTTCTTCTTTTCTATTCTTCTAATTTTACTTCATTGAAAATAAGATGATATAAAAATAATAATAATTAAGCGATACACGATTTCACATTGTCCAAACACAGTAGGAGATTACTTATTTTTCAATCGTAAAACTTATTTATTATTTAGCAGTAATGCAGACCGACACTTTCTTTAATGACAGTACAATTTTATAAGTACTATACAAAAACATAACTTTCTAAACGAAACCTAGTACAAAAAAAAATATAATTTCAGTTTTACTGCTAACATGATTTAGGTCGATTTGTGAATCTCTTCTTTAGACTTTAGATTGTTGTTGAAATCGGTTAAAAATAAATACTTTTTAATATATTCATATATATATATATATATATATATATATATATATACTAGCAAGCCCGTCTAGCCTGTATCTGGATCCTCGGGGCTTAGGTCAGCCCAGATGAATCCCGGAGCCAACTCAGGAGTTTTTGTTTTCCTACATCCCTGGGCCGGACATCCAATTAAATATACTCGGCCCAAAGACGTGTCTTTTGACTCTAAGGAGGTCTTCCTGCCCACCGGTTTTACACCCGGCACGGCAGGTCAACCGCTCCGGTACTAGATCTTTTCTTGCCTGCCTCTAATTCCCGCCGACGAGGACAAAGCCCGGCTATGCCGTTCCCCACCCCCGCCGACAGAAACCAGGTCTCGGTCTTTATGCCATTTGCCTCAAACCGGCGCGACCAGCACAAGGAGCGCGCGCAACCCCAAAACCAGCCACGCCGGCCGGGTCTAGGTCTTTTAATTTTATCCCCGCGAAATCTCCCCGGAGTCCCCGTCCCCTCCCCGAAACCTGCACGCCAGGGCATACAGAGAAGGGGATTTCCACCTATCCCTATTTACGATTGAACCTAACGATTCCTTCGTCTCGCCTCCTCTTCCTTAGTGCGAAGAACCGTACCGGCGAAATTGTTAAAAACGTTCCAGTTCTGCTCCCTCCTTAGCGACCACTCTACGAAAATAACCTGTTCAACGCGGATAACATAGCGAAATAACCTGAACGCGGATAACATAGTAGAGTGGTCGCTAAGGAGGGAGCAGAACTGGAACGTTTTTAACAATTTCGCCGGTACGAACTCAGGAGTTCCTCGGGGCATACCCCACGGCCGCAGAGCTTGCTTCGGTCGCTATTCCTGTCTAACCAGAGAGCTCTCCCTCCTAGACACCCGCACCGTTCGTTATCCTCATGTTTGTGAGAATAATACTGATAAATAATAATTATAGCATTCAGACTTTATAGAAACCTGAAAAAGAAACTAAATTACTAAAGATAATTACGGTAACTAAAGTAGACACACTTTTAACGACGAAAAATTCATAAACTATTTACTTTCCACGGTGTCAGAAATATAATAATGAAGTGAAAGGATTAATCTATTTTTTTTCTTAATGGAATATCTTTAATTCACAACTTCACCCTCCTGGAGGCAAAGAAATAATGAATACTTCTAATATCTTTATCTTCAAAGGAGGTAGGGCCTCGGTCGATGGCTTAAAACCTTCCCTGGAATAACGCGAATATGTCCTGCAAATTTAAAGTAATCGGTCGGTCGGTTCTCGCGTGATGTGATATATATATATATATATATATATATATATATATATATATATATATATATATATATAATTTTTCTGTTTGTTATATATATATATTTTCGAATAACCGTGACCTGTTAGATCAGTAGTAGTTTTTGTTGTTGATAAAGACTAATTTTTCCAAATCGGGAAAAATATTTTGCATAGGTAGACGATATTAATAAGTGTTTAAAACGTTTTAAAAACTTATGATCATTATTGAATTCCCGTAATTAATTAATTCCCGATCATCGTGGCTGAGTGGTAGCATCTCGATCTTTTAACTGGAGGTCTCGGGTTCGAATCCCGGTCAGCCGTGGCTTTTTTCACACGCTAAAAAATTCCATTTCCATATCCCACGCACAAGGTTTAAGCTTTTACGGCCGCCGGGGGAAAAACTAAGACCGTAATCCCGGTGAGGGTATCCCCTCGGGGGTCTCCTTATTTAAGGCACGGCAAGAATAGACCGAGTCCCGGCTGCCTGGGTGGGGCCTTGGGAACGGCATAGTTGGGCTCACGGTTATTGCCCAGGTGATTTGAGGCGATGCCACTCCCCAGAGCTGAATTTCTATTTGAGTATGTGTCCGGCTCTGGTGGGGGGGCAAATAAAGAAAAAAAAAATGATAAAGGGAGGGACTGAAAATGAGAATTGAGAGCGAACTAATGGTATTTCATACAAAGTGAGACAGACATATTATCATTGATCAGACGATCACGTAACATCACTAACTTGTAAACGCACTCGTTTTAATGCTGGTACGTAATAATTAAAAACAAAATTAATATTAGAAGGCTTCATAAAATAAAAAAGTTACATACGTTAAAGTTCTCTTCAAAGCTACGGTTTTGAAGAAGCATTTTGGAATCTTCAATTTATATATGTCTTTCATATATAAATAAATATTTAAAGTGAGAATTTTCTATCATCTTTTTTAATTATGTTTGTCATTCTATTGTTATGTTATGCTATTAACATTTGAAGAACCGAAACAATTTGAATTTAACACCGTTTTTGGTAATCTTTACTACCAAAAAAAGATAGGCGAAATAAACTTTAAATAAAACTGTCCCGAGAATGCACCCACCCTTTTCTTTGTAAAAATGCTGGTCATCTGCCCTTTTTTTACTAATTTTGATTTTTTTTTTGCAGTTTGGTTATAAAATTAACTTAAAAAATCATAATAATAAACAAATAAACCCATCGGCTTGGTCTAGCGGTAAACTCATCGTCGTAAATCAGCCGATTCCGAAATCTAAGTTCTCAGGTTCAAATCATAATAAAGGAAGTTTCTTTTATTCGGATTTGAATACTAGATTGTGGATACCGGTGTTCTTTGGAATACCGGTAGGTATTCCAAACTCAGGCCGAGGAATAGTCGGCCTGAGTTTGTTCACGGCTACACGTTTACCGGTACAGTTCATTACACTGATGATTCGCTAATAACTTTAATTGCTGATGCGACTAAAAATAAAAGTCTTTAAAAAAAAAGTAAATAGATAAATAAATAAAACCGATTTAAGAAAAAATGTCCACTAATTAAAAAAAAAAGAAAATGATTCTTTAACGATGAAAAAAATATATGACAAACAGTAAAAATTTTCAAAAATCAGGAAATTAAGAGTGTATAAAAATGTAAATATCTGAAGAAGTAATAACGTCAAACGATCTAGAAAGGAAGCGCTTAAAGAACGAACGTAGAAAATGGCGCTAGCGTCCAACTTAACACGAAATTTATACAATAAAATCTCTTTCGCATAATGCTAAATTCCGACATTACAAAACAGTAATTCTTCCGGAGGCGTTACATGGCGCTGTCTGCAAAGTTTTTTTTTTGGAAAGGATCTTTTTAAAATAGAAAATAAAATTTTAAGAAACATGTATGGACCCCATTACCAGGACCGAATTTATAAGCTAAAATCTGAAACAGAAATTTATAAGAATATAGAAAAAATAAAACGTACCATCCGGAGAAGAAGATTACATTTTTACAGGCATTTATACAGAATGAGCGAAAACAGATTAACAAATCAAATATTTAACATCTATTAAAACTAGTCGGTTTAAAGAAGTAGAAAAAGATCTTAAAACTTTTAAAATCTCCAAAGAAACCCGTTTAAATAGAGACCGATTTAGAAAATTAATCAAAGAATCTAAGTTTCCAGAGAAGGATAAAAGGAGTACATGAAGAAAACAAACAACAGAGTGAATAAATATTGGGAAAATAAAAGAAGTTTCAAACTATATTCAAACATGATCCTCGGTGGTCCAGACGAACAAAAAAAAAGGTTAATATTTACAAATTATGAACAAAGCCGCCTGACAAGGTGACTCGATTAAAGAAAGCCTAAACAGCTGTACCTTTTTGAAACGAAAAATTTTATATTTTATTTTTCTAATCCTAATATTTAACGTTTACAACTGTAGAACTATTAAAATTAGACTGCAAAGGGGGAAAAAATGAAAATATATATCGCGTAAAAAAAAGAAGTTCCAAACTATTATGCAAACGCGATCCAAATCCATTTAAAAATTTAATTATTTTATTATAACAGATGGCCGGCGATATGTCCGAGTAAAAGCAAACAGACTCATCCTGTTCATACTGGCTTAAGTTAATTTTAAATATACTTCCTTATTAATATACTTCCGAAAACAGAACTACGAGATAAGATTGGACAAACAATAAACTCGAATATAAATATGAGTTGTTTACTACCTCCAAAATGTCGTTTATCTCGACTTTTACGTTTCAACTTGTTTGCAAATATATCTTATACACGGAACAACCCGTTTGCTCATTATAACTATTTAGGTACATTTAAGTTAAATCCAGTTAAAATTATTGAACTGTAAGCAATCTAGCGATACTTTTCAGGATTTTTAAGGAGTACGATAGATCCCTACCTATAATTATAAAATGATTCATTTTTATTTACATTTTTCTGTAGTAATTAAATGAACAAAAAATTATTTAAAAAAACTATTTTCCTTCTTTGAAAAATATAAAGTTAGTTAATGTGTTTTATAATTTTTAAAGGAAGTGACCATTATTTTTTTAACTCTAGGAACAATTTAATTTTCAACTCTATGCAAAATTGAAATCAAAACACTAGAACACATTCTGTCAAGCTTAAACTATCATTCGATAATTTTCCTATTACATGAAGTTACTTTTATATTTCAAATGACATTTTTTTCTGCATACAACACTAGCACTAGTGCTACTCTAGTGCTAGTGTTAGTACTAGACTAACACTAGCACTAGTGTTAGTCTAACACTAGCACTGGATAGGGAATCTTGGAGAGCTGCATCAAACCAGTCAAATAACTGAAGACAAAAAAAAAAAAATACAACACTACACCTAAACATATTTATGTTGAGCTAATGTTTTTTATCGTCAAAATTATACCGAACTTATAGCATAATTGCTAATAAAAATTAACAATTTTTTAGTAAAAAAATTTACATCTCATTTGAGCCTCTTGTTCGACAGCTATCCGAGATAAAATTTTTAATAACAGCTTCAGAGTGTAAAACATATAAAGTATTATAAATTCTTTTTTTTTTAAATGTTTAAATTTTAATTTGGGCTCTACGATTTATTTTTTGAAAAAGAAATTTCCCGTGTCGTCAATAGAAATACTAGATTCAATTGAATTTTCAATTTTGTAAATTAAAGTATAAAAAAAATCGATATTTTTTAATTGCGGGTCCCGTTCAGCAGCCTTCTTGTTTTATGGGGCTAAAAGTTTATTTACTGGAATAAATTAATTACTTCGACAAGTTGGCCCAGTTTGGTAGGTAATTAAAAAAAAATTCCTTTCGACACGCCGGAAGGCCGGAGGTAGATTTCACCGGTGCTAAGTAGGGAATAAAAAAGATTTCTTTCTTAGAGTTAAGAAAAACTTCAAATTTATTCAATACGACAATGGTTGCATGTGAAAAAAGTTTCACGTGTTTATCAAACGAGAAGCCCCCAACTTCTTACAATTCCAGCAACATTTTGGTCTTATCAAAAATTGTTTCAAAGGTTTTTTAAGTAATGTTTAGAGGATTAACGACAACTTAAAAACGATTCTATACAGTGCTTATTAACTGAGGTATTATTTTTTTGTTTTCAAAACTCCATTTTTTCCACTCCCTGGGCCAATTGTTGGTTATATAAAATTACTTTACTTGGATAAGTTTTAAGCCCTTATCCAAAGAGTAGTAGGAACAAATTCGATATGTTACATAATAAGAAAGTTATAGCGATATTTTGTTTTTTCGAACCCCCCTCCCCACTCCCATTCCCATGGTCCGATTCTGGTCGTTAACATACTGCACCGAGATTTTCGGACGAGTGATTTTTAACGAACAATTTGAAAGTGATCGGCGAAAAAGTACGGCAATTATCGTCACCACAAAAAAGTAATATATATATATATATATATATATACATGTATATATATATATATATATATATATATATATATATATATACATGTATATATATATATATATATATATATATATATATATATATACATGTATATATAAACATTTTTAACTGACGGTGGTTTTGGGGCCTGGGTGATGTGAAACGCGAAGATATGTCGAAATTTTCCGGAAGTCGAATCATGGTACCCATTACAATAAGTATTTTTTTAATGAAATCTACCTAAAAGAAAATCTTCCACGTCACATCTTCCTTGTACGTCTATTAAATTATATATATATTTATATTTTTTATTACATTTTTTCATATTCTTTTTTGTTAATATTGCATTATTAATTACTGTAAAGTGTTTTTACAATCAGAGGTTAATAATTATTACTAAATAAATATATTTAAATTTTAAAAAAATGTTAAAGAAAAGAAATAAAGTCTCATTCGAATCGATGTGTCTTCCCTTTGTAAGATCCAAACGTCTCATAAATTAAAATTTTACTGGGCTATAACTCTGGAACCGATGAAAAAAGTACTACTATGATATATCATTGAAAATCACTCAATGAGGGCTTATTACTGCAGTTAAGAAAAAGTCAAATATCCAAATTGTTTGGATTTTGGAATTTTTTGGACACTTTTGGTCCAGTCGATCGCAATCAAAAGGGGAGGTACACATCTAGATGTTACAACAGTTCTAAATCCAAAATTTCAACATTCTCCGGCTAATCGTTTTTGTTATGCGAGATACATACCTACAGATGTCACGCCGAAACTGGTCAAGATGGATTTAGGGATGGTCAAAATGGATATTTCCGTTGAAATCTTAAAACCGAAATTTTTCGTTATTACAATATACAAGGAAGTAAAAATAGTTCTTTATGCCTGTCGATGAGTAAAAAACAGGGCAAAACTTATTTTATTATTAGTATATATACAGCCAAAAAATTTCAATTTTTTCGTCGAGGGGTTTTCTAGATATGAGAACAAAAATATTTATAAATAATGTTAAATATCCTCCCATCTCTAAATCCGATACGCTTAAAAAAATTTGGAATTTTCAATAAATTTCAACGTAATAAAAAAATATTCTACGACCACTGTATAGAAAGATAAAAATTAAAAGAGATAACTATTTCTCTCCCTTTGTTAATTTCGTCCAAAATTTAATAATTTCAACGCCACGTATATTGAAATTTTTGAGCCGTTATGGAAGAATTTATATCGAGCCGTTCCGGAAATATTAATCATAATGCTGGCCAACACATGTACGTATTTATATACGTATCTCTTTCAGAAATCTCTAAACCGTTTTTTGTGTTTTTTTTTATCAAGGGGATCTTGAGATATTGAAAACTAAAAAACCTCCGATACGAAAATTTTGGCCGATCGCTCTACTTTCCATTTGTAGATATACAGGTAGAGCAGGAGAAGAAAGAAGTGTAATCCAGGTTTTAAAGTAGTACTTCAAAGTAAAAGAGGGAAATTTTGTATTATTTTTTACGTTAGTGTTTGAAAAAAATTCCCTCCAATAACATCACTGTAATAACCGCATTAGCAATAATGAAACAACGTGTTAACAATATCAGTCAAGCGAACGCATCCATCAGGTTAACGCAGGCTGAAAGAAGCAATTTTTTTTTTTTAAATATATAGTAAACAAAAAATAACTTCAGGATGGCATCTCTAATTCGTGAAATAATAATGTATTATATAATTTACAATATCAGTTCCATATTTGGAATACTCATACTTCTAAGAATATTATATTTACGGTTAACATTACCGTCAGGAACATTATTCAAGATTAAAAAGCGACCTATACCGCCGAATTGTTTGACTAATCCGGAATTGGGCGAACATAAATATATACAACTAAACGTAAGTACTACTGGTTCATTTCACTTTTATTGTTAAATATTTACTTTTTTTTACATTTGATGTTCACCAAAAGCTATAAAATTAAATAATCTTAAATTATGAAATCAGAAGTAAAAATTAATCTGCCAATTAGTATAATAAAAATTAATGAAATTACTTTCGCTTCTATAAATAAACCTTGGGAGACTAGCAATTTATTTTGCCTTCTTTCACCCGTTCAGATCTTCCACCCGAAGTCCTGTCTGTGCTAGCGTCTTTCGCTTTGGCAGGAATGCGCATGATGGACTCTAGTTGTTGAAGTATTACGCAATGCACTCCCTTCGCCGGAGGGAGTCGCATGTGCTAACGAAGGAACTAAATTGTAATGTAGAGTAAAGAAGGTGAAGTTTTTGCAAATTTCATCGTTTAAAGATCCCCAAAAAAAACCACGAACAATATTACAGAAATTCCCGGAAAATGTGTACATGTATTCGTAAGTACGTCTATGTGTCTGCTTGTATTTTGATTAATATCTACGGACTGGCTAAACATAAATTCTTTTATGGGTAGCTTTTCGCAATTTCAAATTTTTGACATTTTGAAGCGGTCGATAAAATTGAGCTTTAGTATGATGAATGAACTTATTAATTTATTTAAAATTCCAAACTTTTGCCTCGTATTTCGAAAACCTACATATAAAAAATATATAAAATTTGGCAAATTTATATGAACACGCACAAACGGAATATATATATAAAGTGTACCGGGATGTATTTTCCGAACTTCAGGAACTAATTCAGGACACCATAATGAGAAAAAAAAATTCATATTGACATAAGCCCCATTTTGCTGTATTTTCCTTCTGGACGCCATTTTATGATTTTCAACAAAAAAAAAAATCTCAGAAAAGGGTAAACCTACTTAAGTAAATTTGGCAAATCTAAGAATAGTGTCTCATACAAAATAAAAAATTTTGAAAACGTCACCTTGAAGATCTTAATTTTTTAATCTTCAATATTTTTGTAATTATTTGTTTTATTAAATTTTTACTTATTGCAGATTTATTAACAGTTTTATTTTGAACAAAATGACATTTTGTTCAAAATCATCATGTTCAAAATCATTTTTATTAATTTACGAGTATTATTTATTATTAATAATTTAAACTCCATTTAGCGGAGGAAATAAAAACAGGCAAAAATTTATCAACTTGAATTACGGTGGGCAAGCGTACTGCCGGGTTAACTGTTTGCAATAACTCGATTGTTTGTTAACGGAATTTTACAAATGAGGTGTCATTTTGTTCAAAATTTGCCAAATTTAACTAAAGTAGGTTTACCCGTTCCTGAGAAATATATAAATATATATTTTTTTAAATCATAAAACGGTGTCCAGAATGAAAACAAAGCAAAATAGGATTTATGTCGATATGAACGTTTTTGATTACTTTGATATTCTGAATAAGTAGCCGAATTTTTGGGAGTAGTTCCGGAACATTCCGTATATTATTTTTTAGCCTTGTTAAAGTAAGATTGCATCTAATCGGGCCGATTGCTGAAGTAAATAACTGTTACAATAAGTATAATTTTAAAACCCAAAAATATGAGGGTTGAATGGGATCCGTATTTAAAAAATAAACTTTTTTAAATTTAGTTTTGATATTGAAAATCCAATTTTATCTAAGATTAATACAGAATACATGAGAAATGTATCCCATCGGACCCCGTCTTAAAAATTTGTGATTTGCTGTTGAATATTTGAATATGTTATATGAAAATGAATATAACGTTTACATGAAATTAAAAATACTACAGAATTAAATGAAAATAATACATCTAATTTTTCAGAATATTTAAAATAAATGTTACTATTAGGCAGTTATCGAAAATACTTAAAATGGACCCGAATTATACGCTAAAAATTTTTATATATATTTTTTTTAACGATTAAAAACCTCATCCGGTCAAAGCGATCAATTAGGATCTAAATATTTTACTAATTTACTATTTTGGAATTTTGGTTTTTTCTCAGTTATACTTTTAATATTGCATGGTTTTTAAGGTAAAAACTTACGTTTCATTACGAGATTCAGTTCGGAACCAAATTTATTTTGCTGCCAATGTCGATATTTTTCTCAATTTTAGTGAAGTATTTTATATTTAATCGCATTAATATTAAAAACAAAATTATGGCGTATTTATTTATTTTATTTTTTTTTTTTTATGGGGTGAAAAACGGTTGAACGTTATCATCGCCCGGATTTTCATTTTATTTTTTATTTTTTTTTAAATAAATATATAAATAAAAGTAATTAAAGCTGTTAGATAAAATTAAAACTTAAAACTACTATCACAGGAATCAAAATCCGGAATGGGTGTAAAAGGCCCATTCTCGGATAACAAAAACACTAACATGTAACTTAAAACTACGTTAAAAACTAACATATTAAAAATAAATAAAACTTAAAACTAAAAAAGGAGATAAAACTTAAAACTATTATGTTTAAAGTCTTACAACTAATATCACAAAAATCGTACAACTAATATCACAGACGAATTTGTAAAAGATAAAAAAATATGAATATATATATATATATATAAAATTTGACAAATTCCGATAGGGAGTGTAAAAGGCTCGCTACTCGGATAACAAAAACAATACATAGGACTAAAGAAATTACATTTTTATGTTATGTTAAATTTTTTGTATTAACCCTATACTATGCAAAAACAGAAACATCCGGTTTAAAACCTCTTTATCATTACACAAGATACCACGGATGTTTCTGGGTAGTTTAAATTTACGACGCAATGCCGTCCACCAGTATGTGGCGCACAGTCACGCGGCTGTTGCATCGTGCGCATAGAGGTGTTTGTCCTCTTATCAACAGGTACTCGTGTGTGACCCACGTGTGTCCTATCCGCAATCTACTTCCTCACGCCGGGATTTTCTGTATGAGGAGTCCCATGGTAACACAGAATCTTTAATCTGACGGAGTTTATTATCAACGGTAGCCGTCCAGTCACCTTGCCACCTTGCTCTTAGTATTTGAAATAAGAATCTGTCAAGAACAAAACCGGCTTACTTATGAATTTTTTTTTGCTTTATTAAGATAAAACTAGGCCGTACAGTAACGGAATAATTAATATCATATTTAAATTCCCTGCAACGTTCAGTGTAAATTTTACTTTTCTGGCAAGATTGAAAGTACGGTAATCACTCAAAAAATGAGGTATGGGGGTTTTCATTTCTCGAAAATTCGTAACCAAGGGACCCCAAAAAAAAAAAAAAGGGTAGATGGGTACATACGTACGTATGTAGTCGGTTTATATATATGTGCGTTAGCGTGTATTAAGCTAAATCACTTTTGTCTGGATAAACTGATTTTAATGAAATTTTGTACACGCTCGTGTACATGGGTCAATTTATTGGTAAATTTTTGCGATAAATATCTTCAGGGGATAGGATACCCCCAGGAGATATTGACCAAATGTTTTTTTTTGGGGGTTTGACCCCAAAAAAACGTTTGGGGTCAATTTTTAAAAACATTTTTTTTTATTTTTAAAAACTTTTTTAGGTTTATATTCAGGTATCATTATTTTTCCACTATATAAGAATAAATAACCGATGCCAGGAAATTATTACAGGTTTGTTATCAGATTTTTTTATAATTTCATCCATTTAAAAAAAAATATATATATATGAATGACAGTTTATTTTAGCCCCCAAAAATATTATTGCTTTTAGATAAGGAGGAAGAATCATCGCCTTTGGAAATCTCAAAAATATTTCCAATAAATGTTTTTTAATAAAACAATACCATCTTAAAACTTCATTACAGTGAAATTTTTTGTTAAATTACATTTTCGGCTAAAAAACTTATGTTAAAAACATCTGCGAAAATGAGATCGCAAACGGTTTATTTTTACTTCTTTGTACGAAGTAAAGAAAGCATTGTGTTCGCGAAAATTTCGGGTTTCAGTTTCAACGGAAATATCCATTTTGACTAGTTTCGGCGTGACGTCTGTACCTACGTATGTATCTCGGATAACTCAAAAACGATTAGCTGTAGGATGTTGAAATTTTGTATTTAGGTCTGTTGTAATATCTAGTTGTGCGCGTTTCCTTTTGATTGCAATCGACTGGACCAAAATTGTCCAACAAATTTTACAATAAATAATAATTCAATAATAACAAAAAAATAATCAGAAGTTATTAAAGAAATAAGATTTTATGTACTTTTAAAAACGTGTATACTCGTATGTACTTTAATACGCGTGCAAGGAAGTCTTGGTAATTTTTTTTTTTGTCTTCAGTCATTTGATTGGTTTGATGCAGCTCTCCAAGATTCCCTATCTAGTGCTGGTCGTTTCATTTCAGTATACCCTCTACATCTTACATCCCCAACAATTTGTTTTACATATTCCAAACGTGGCCTGCCTACACAATTTTTCCCTTCTACCTGTCCTTCCAATATTAAAGCGACTATTCCAGGATGCCTTAGTGTGGCCTATAAGTATGTCTCTTCTTTTAACTATATTTTTCCAAACGCTTCTTTCTTCATCTATTTGCCGCAATACCTCTTCATTTGTCACTTTATCCACCCGTCTGATTTTTAACATTCTCCTGTAGCGCCACATTTCAAAAGCATCTAATCTTTTCTTCTCAGATACTCCGATCGTCCAAGTTTCACTTCCATATAAAGCGACACTCCAAACATACACATTCAAAAATCTTTTCCTGACATTTAAATTAATTTTTTATGTAAACAAATTATATTTCTAACTGAAGGCTCGTTTAGCTTGTGCTATTCGGCATTTTATATCGCCCCTGCTTCGTCCATCTTTAGTAATTCTACTTCCCAAATATCAAAATTCTTCTACCTCCATAATCTTTTCTCCTCCTATTTTCACATTCAGCGGTCCATCTTTGTTATTTGTACTACATTTCATTACTTTTGTTTTGTTCTTGTTTATTTTCATGCGATAGTTCTTGCGTAGGACTTCATCTATGCCGTTCATTGTTTCTTTTAAATCCTTTTTACTCTCGGCTAGAATTACTATATCATCGGCAAATCGTAGCATCTTTATCTTTTCACCTTGTACTGTTACTCCGAATCTAAATTGTTCTTTAACATCATTAACTGCTAACTCCATGTAAAGATTAAAAAGTAACGGAGACAGGGAACATCCTTGTCGGACTCCCTTTCTTATTACGGCTTCTTTCTTATGTTCTTCGATTATTACTGTTGCTGTTTGGTTCCTGTACATGTTAGCAATTGTTCTTCTATTTGAACCCTAATTTTTTAAAAATGCTGAACATTTTATTCCAGTCTACGTTATCGAATGCCTTTTCTAGGTATATAAACGCCAAGTATGTCGGTTTGTTTTTCTTTAATCTTCCTTCTACTATTAATCTGAGGCCTAAAATTGCTTCCCTTGTCCCTATACTTTTCCTGAAACCAAATCGGTCTTCTCCTAACACTTCTTCCACTCTCCTCTCAATTCTTCTGTATAGAATTCTAGTTAAGATTTTTGATGCGTGACTAGTTAAACTAATTGTTCTGTATTCTTCACATTTATCTGCCCCTGCTTTCTTTGGTATCATTACTATAACACTTTTTTTGAAGTCTGACGGAAATTCCCCTTTTTCATAAATATTACACACCAGTTTGTATAATCTATCAATCGCTTCCTCACCTGCACTGCGCAGTAATTCTAGTCTTGGTAATAAAGTTTTAAAATTATTAAAAAATAGGAATTAAATATCTTAGCAAATTACAAAATGGCGGCCGTGTTTATTTTTCAATCCGTTATATCTCCATAAATATAAGTTTTATCATAATTTATATTATTTATTAAAATATAAATATATTTGGTAAGACGCTTACCAAATATTAATGTGTTTCTCTATCCGAACTTGAGATATAAAAATAACAAATTGGCGGACGGGGAAGAACAAAGGAAAACAACCATTTTTCCTAAGGATATTTTTTGTTTAGTTTTACAAGTAGAATTAGAAAAATTATAACCAGCTCACCATTATAAAATAAATTTTACAAAATTATACTATATTCAAAATTGTCACCTGCGTGCTTCTAAGAAATCTAATATTAAAAACAGATTTCTATATTAGAAATTATCCTGTATTAAAGAGCAATTTTATTTTGTTGGCAGCCGTGTTTTTTAGTTTTTAATTTTGTTTTTTTATCTGAAACGCTCTGTGGTGAATAATATTTACATTTCTTAACGGCTGATCTTTCTACTAAGGAATGGAATGCAAAGTTGGCAGGAGTCTATTACTCCCTACTTTATCGCAGAACCTGGACAGAGTCCCTTGCTGCTGGATCATTCTAATCGGGCTTGTTTTTTAAAAAGGTTATTTTTTTAATCTCGGATCTAATTTTTCAAGTTTTGTCTATTATTATTTTAGTGAATTTAAGATGGATTTAATTGCATTCCAATCCGTTGTTAAACCAGCGTTATCGAACCCATTTCATGGGCCGACCGCGGAAGGCTAGGCTTATAAAGCCTGTCCTCCCGACGTAATTCCCCTTCAGACCGTCCACTGAAGTCCTTTCGGTGCTAACTCTTTAATAGGCTAGCAGGAATACGCCACAACGGGACACTAGCTATAAGGAGGGAGCAATGCGTCCCCTTTTCCGGAGGAGTCGCTATTGCTGAGTTATTTTGTCTTACTGTAAGTTTTGAAATAGGAGAGGTTGTGTAGAAGCTCTTCATCCGCTTCTGGTATGGCTGCCCTTCAGGACGCATCTCTGCTGGGCTCTGTTCCGGACTCCAGTCCGTGATGTTGAGGCGAGTGGTTGGTCTTCCTTCTTCTTCTCCCTCTTCAACTTCCGAAGACCTTTCTACTAAACACACGCGACAAAATCCGATCCGTGTTAAATGGGACAAATTACAAGTTCACCTAAATGAAGCGTATGAAAATAGATAGATTGGTCGAAGAGGCCAAGTAACATAGCCGCAAGGTCTACCGATCTCAATTCAATTGACTTTTTCTTAAAAGACCATTTAAAGAACTTGTATCCCCGTAGTTAACATAGAAGAAATGCGCACGAGACTTCTAAATGTGATTCAGAGCATTCCTAAACACCTGACATTTTTGAAGGCGTCCAGCAGTCAATGAAAAAACGTCTGAATGGATCGAACGAGAACCACCATTTAAAACTGCTGCTGTAGTTTCTTTTATTAATAGTTTTATTATCTGATAACGATAATTTATTGTTGTTAAATAAATTTTAATTGAAAAATAGAAAGTTTGTTCAATAAACGGTATCTTTTCATTAAACAAAATCGCGTGATGAGATTATTTTTACACCCATGGTAAAAAGTAAAGGAAGTATCTTGTGATCGTGAAAAATTTCGGTTTTTAGAATTCACCGGAAATATCCATTTTGACCATTCCTGAATCTATTTTGATCAGTGCGACATCTGCACGTACGTACGTACGTACGTATGTATCTCGTATAACTCAAAAACGATTAGCCGTAGAATGTTGAAATTTTTTATTAAGAACTGTAGTAACATCTAATTGTGAACCTTCACTTTTGATTGCAATCGACTGAACAGAAGTGTCCAAAATTGGACTTTTTCTTAAGTGCAGTAATAAGCCCTAGTGAGAGCTTTTCAACGAAATATTATAACTGGTACTTATTTTCATCGGTTCCAGGGTTATAGCCAAATAAAATTTTAATTAATAAAATATTTGGATCTTACAAGGAGAACGCACGTCGGTTCGAATTTGACTTCATCTCCTTTTTTTTAACTTTTTGTTTGTAGTTTAAAAATGTTGGTTTATTAACAATTATTAACCTGTGATTGTAAAACAATTTTACAATAAATGATAAGTCAATCATAACAGTAAAAAAAAAGAATGAAAAAGAAGTTATTAGTGAAATAACATTTTATGTACTTTTAAAAATGTGTATATGTAATTTAATACTCGTACAAGGAAGTCATGTAGTGTCCAAATCAGATTTTTTAATATTATTATAATATTTTCACGATTTCAATAGTTCTTTTTTAATATAATATTTCCAATATTTTTAAATATTATAATTGCTTAAAAATATAATAAAATTATTCCATATCGAGTTATTTCATTTTATACAGGGAGGAAATGAAAAGTTGTTTTTAATCTAGAATTCAAGAATTCTTTCCGTAACTATGTTATTTATAAACGGGTACGAATAAATAAGGTATTATTTTCGTCATAAAACGCTTAACATATTTTGTAAAACATAACATTTAAATAAACCAGCAAATACAAAGAAATTAACAATTAAAAAGTTTACATGGCCGCCATTTTGAAATGGAATGAGATATCAGGTTCGTTATTTTTATACAAGTAAATCTCTAGGTACCCTAGCAATAAACAAAATTTCAGTTCTATACAATTAACCATTTCTAAGAAATAAATTTTTATATTAAAAATTGAAAATGGCGTATAGTCAGTAAACTAAACGTTTTCGGATATTTGTTGTCGGTTGAGTTTTTTCCTTATTTCGATGTGGGGGACCATCTCCTGAATTCTTGAAAAGATTTTTATAAACTCTTTGTATATGCATTAGTATATATATATACAGGCAAAAACTATGCGTACAAAATTTCAATATTTTTGGTCGACCGGTTTTCGAGATATAAGGCAAACTTGTTTAAAAATAATATTGAATATCCCCTACCTCTAAATCCGATCGACTTAAAAGTTTAGAATTTTAAATAAATTTTATCGTAATCATTTCAATGTTCTACTACCGCTCTACAAAAAGTTAAAAATTAAAATTATGAAAACTATTCCTTCCCCGTTTTTGATTTTGTCCAAAATTTGCTACTTTGAACATCCCTTACAAAAAACCTTTTAAGCCGTTTGTCGAGCCATTCCGAAAACATTAACCATAATACAGACCAGCACACATACGTACGGGTATATACGCACATACATCTTCCTAAAATCTCTAAAAAATTTTTTTGTGTTACTTTTTTTGATCAAGGGGATGTCGAGATTCGAAAAATTACGATTCTCAAAATTTTGATCGATCGCTCCACTTTCCCCTTGTAGTTAGGCTGCTGGAGCAGCAATAAAAAGAAGTGTACGTCATCAAGATTAAAAGAGGGAAATTTTGTATTAGTTATTTATGTTACTTTCTGAAATACTTTCCCTTTGATAACATCACTGTAATAACGGCAATAGTAATGAAACAAAACGCGTAGACAGTATCAGTCAAACAGATGTCTCTGTGAGGAATGTTACAGTGATCGAAGTTTATCGTATTTTTTATTTTATTAAAAAATATATTCAATAAATAAAAAATAACTTCAGAATGGCATCCTTATTTGGTGACATTCTAATGTATTCCGTATTTTACTCCTACGGTTTAATATCGGGAATAACCATACTTATAAAAATATTGTATTTATGGTTGACATTACCGTCAGGAACATTATTCAAGATTAAAAAACGACCTACACCGCCGGAATGTTTGAATAATCCAGAACTGGGCGAACATAAATACATACAACTAAACGTAAGTACTGCGCATTCATTTCAATTTTATTATTAAATATTTATTTTTTTAAATTTAATGTTCACAAAAAGCTATTATGAAAATAGATATAAAAATCTATCAGCCGATTAGAACAATAAAAATAATAATTAATAAAATTGTTAATTTTTACTTCCTTGTACGAAGTAAGGGAAGTATTGTGATTGCGAAAAATTTCGGTTTTCAGATTTCAACAGAAATATTCATTTTGACCATCCGTGAATCCATTTTGACCAGTTCGGCGTGACGTCTGAACGTATGACATCTCCCATAACTCAAAAACGATTAGCCGTAGGATGTTGAAATTTTGGATTTAGAACTGTTGTAACATCTATTTGTCTAGCATCCCTTTTTATTCCAATTGACTGGACCAAAAGTATCCAAAAAAGCCCAAAAACCATAATTTGGACTTTTTGTTAACTGCAGTAATAAGCCTTGATTGAGTTTTTTCAACAATATATCGTAAGTGGTACTAATTTTCATCGGTTCCAGAGTTGTAGCCGAATAATAATTTAATTAATGAAATATTTGGATCTTACAAGGGGAAGGCACAAATCCGACTTCATCTCCTTTTTTTTATTTAACTATATTGATTGATTAATAATTATTAACCTCTGATTGTTAAAAAAAATCTACAATAAGTAATAATTCAATAATAACAATTAAAAAAAAAAATGAAAAATTATCAGAAGTAATTAATGAAATAAAATTTGAAATGAAAGTTACATAAAATTTGATTTAATTAACAACTTCTGATATTTTTTTTTTGTTATTATTACTTATTGTAAAACTTTTTTACAATCAGAGGTTAATAAATTATTAACAAATCAATATATATAAATTAAAAATAAAAGTAAATGAAGTCGGATTTGTGCCTTCCCCATGTAAGATCCAAATATTTCATTAATTAAACTTTTATTTTGCTATAACTCTGGAACCGATGAAACTAAGTACCACTTATGATATATTGTTGAAAAGCTCCCAATGAGGGCTTATTACTACAGTTAAAAAAAAAGTTCAAAATCCATTTTTTTGGATTTTGGGTTTTTTTTGCACCTTTTGGTCAAGTCGATTGCATTCAAAAGGGGAGGTGTACAACTAAATGTTACAACAGTCCTAAGTCCAAAATTTCAACATCCTACAGCTAATCGTTTTTTAGTTATGCGAGATACGTACGTACAGATGTCACGCCGAAACTAGTCAAAATGGATATTTCCGTTGAATTATGAAAACCGAAATTTTTCGCGATCACAACTTCCTTTACTTCTTACAAGGAAGTAAAAATATATACGCCATTTGTGATATTAAATTTTGAGAATAATTAAATTTTTTGAGTTTTTGGTTTTAGCGCTCGTTGAGATTCAGTTTTAGTACGATGAAAGAACTATTAATTTATTTAAAATCCCAAATTTTTAAATTAATTGGATTTAGGAATAGAGATATTCGAACACTGTTAAACAGTTTTTGCCTCATACTTAGAAAAACCAGTGATAAAAAAGTTAAAATTTGGCTTTATATGTAAATGAATATACATACACTTATATACGGAGATTAAAAATAATATATATATATATTTTTTTTATATTTTTGTTAAATAACATTGCACCTAATCGCGTCGATAATATTGA
The DNA here is from genome assembly GCF_047948215.1 of Lycorma delicatula. Lineage (NCBI taxonomy): Eukaryota > Metazoa > Arthropoda > Insecta > Hemiptera > Fulgoridae > Lycorma > Lycorma delicatula. The sequence continues at coordinate 12,670,894 of NC_134465.1, forward strand.
GGTAATTAACTGTTCCAATAAATAAATTTTAAAAGCAAAAAATGCTGAAAATATCTGTATTTAAAAAATCGACTTTTTTAAATTTATTTTTAGAATTAAAAGTCGATTATAGTTAGGTTTAATGTAGACTATACGGGAAGAGTTTTTTTAAACGATACAGTTTTAAAAATGTATAGTTAGGTATTAAAAATGTTATATGCAAATGAACGTAACATTTATATGAAATCATAAATTTCATACGAAATTATAAATACTGCAAGAATTAAATGAATATAAACATTTAATTTTTCGTCGTTTGGTCAAGGGGGTCAATTTAAGATCTAAAACAATTTACTATTTAGATATTGTGTTCTTTTTCTCAGCGATACTTTTAATAATAATTTTTAAGGTAAAAACTTACATTTGATCAATAGGTTCCGATCACATCCAATTTTTGTTGCTGTCTATTTCGATATTTTTCTTAATTTTACTATAAGTAATTTTATAATTAAATCATTAACATTAAAAAAAAACCATTTATGACATTTTGAAGTGTAAAACTGTCAAGAGCAAAGCCGAAAAAGTTATGAACTTAGTGGGCTTTATTAATGATATTACGATGGACCGAACAGTAATAGACCACAGCTCTACAGCTATGCTGAAAGAAGTAATGTAAAATGAGTTTACATTACTTTTAGTAAGTAAGTAATGTCATTGCTTAATGTAATGACATTACTTACATTATTTTGTTTAATAAAATAAAAAATGGGGTATGATATTTTTGCATTTCTTGACGTTTCCATGACTCAGGGACCCCAAAAAACAAAAAAGAGTGGGGGCGTTATATTCGCATGTACGTATGTAATAGGTATGCGTGTACGTGATTTGGCGTGTTTGAAACTGAATAACGTTTGATCGGATAAGCCGATTTTGATGAAATTTTGTACAGAAACTCTTGTATATTGGTCGATTCGTAGGTAACATTTTGTGGTCAATATTTTCAGTGGGTGAAGTAAAGCGCTTTTCGGGGTCAATTTTCTGAAACTTTTTCTAATATAATTTATATTAAGCTCAGTACATGCATGTATATTTATTTAACTTACCGCTTTTAAATAAAATTTTCCCAACAATTACCCTTTTCAAAAATCTAAAAACGATATATTTTTATTTGTTGTACATTTTTTAACTGATTTTTTTCCTCGGCAAAAATTAGTAGTTTAAACGGCCCCAAAAAAAATAATTTGGGGGCAATATTGGTGGGGAGCTGATAACAGTTTAATAATAACGATTTATAAAAAATAATAAGTAATAAAAAAGGGAGTCCGACAAGGATGTTCCCTATACACGTTACTTTTTAATCTTTACATAGAACCAGCAGTTAATGATGTTAAAGAACAAAATAGATCCGGAGTAACAATACAAAGTGAAAAGATAAAGATGCTACGATTTGCTGATTATATAGTAATTCTAGCCGAAAGTAAAAAGGATTTAGAAGAAACAATGAACGGCACGGATGAAGTTCTACGCAAGAACCATCGCATGAAAATAAACAAGAACAAAACAAAAGTAATGAAATGTAGTAGAAATAATGTAGATGAACCACTGAATATAAAAATAGGAAGAGAAAATATTACGGAAGTAGAAGAATTTTGTTATTTGGGAAGTAGAATTATTAAAGATGGACGAAGCAGGAGCGATATAAAATGCCAAATAGCACAGGCGAAACGAGCCTTCATTCAGAAACATAATTTGTTTACATCAAAAATTAATTTAAACGTCAGGCGAACATTTTTGAAAGTATATGTTTGGAGAGCGTACCTTTATATGGAAGTGAAACTTGGACGATCGGAGTACCTGAGAAGAAAAGATTAGAAGCTTTTGAAATGTGGTGCTATAGGCGAATGTTAAAAATCAGACGGGTGGATAACGTGACAAATGAAGAGCTGTTGCGGCAAATTGATAAGAGACAGACTTATAGGCCACATTATAAGGCATCCTGGAATAGTCACCTTAATATTAGAGGGAAAGTTAGAAGGGAAAAGTTGTGCAGGCAGGCAACGTTTGGAATATGTAAAACAAATTGTTAGGGATGTAGGATGTAGGAAAACGACTGGCACTAGATTGGGAATTTTGAAGAGATGGATCAAATCAGTCAAATGACTGAAGACAAAAAAATAACTATTTTTTTTAATTTCTAGGCACCTTCGAAATTTTCCACGTAAATCATTAATATTAAAAAAAAACATTTATGAAATTTTGAAGTGAAAAACTGTCAAGAGCAAAGCCGAAAAAGTTATGAACTTAGTCGGCTTTATTAATGAGATTACAATGGACCGAACAGTAATAGACCGCAGTTCTACAGCTATGCTGAAAGAAGTAATGTACGATAATAAGGTAACCGACTACTTGATACCTTAAAAAAACTAATCCACGAAAATATCCAGTTTTCGTTAATTTGATTTCTTTTGAAAACATTCATTCTAATATAAAGTTTAACCAATAAAAAACTTCGATCCATAAAAAAATAGTTTCACGTGAAAAAAGCACTGCAATAAAAACAAAAAAATTCCAATTCACTCACAGTAGTGAGTGAACTTTTTTCGGCGTTAAATTCAGCCTAACTCATGAACAACTCAACCAATTTTCATTAAATTTTCACATGTGCAACTTTAGGTGCACTACTACACTATGTATAAATTTTAATAAAATTGATCAAATATTTTTACAGATTTTTCAGCCACAAAATTCACGGCTGTTTCGAGAAAATACTAAAATTGCAAATTTCACGATTTGCAAACTCCACTGTTTGCAAATTTTACGTGGCTTTAACCGCGTTCCGGGAAAGTCCTACAACTGTGTTGTGAGTCTTTTTTTTCTTTTAGGAGGATAATGTATGATTTAAATTATTAAATGACATTGGTTTAACGTAAATAAATAATTATAAATTATTATATTAGTTAAAAAAATTACCTATTTATTTAAATATTAATTTCTGATTTGGAATGGTATTTTTTATTTTTTTTATTTTTTGAATGTTGCTAGAAAATAAATTATAATCAATCATCGTGGTATTGGTCTGTTGATGCTGTAAAAATTATAATGCCTACCTGCTAGCTAAATTATATAAGTAAAAAATAATAAGTGTTTCGTAAATATTAAGCATCACTTAGCACAGAATTTGTATTTCTTTTGTGGCAATAGGAAGTATTAATCTAAAGTCTTATCGTAAGTGCACCGAACGGAATGGAAGGATAGCGGGAGATTTACGAGTATGTATCTTCCCAGTAATCGTAGAGACTTGATAAAAGCTCCTTGCTACCGAGTCGTTCTTTTCATCAGGCGTGTATTTATTTATTTAACGATGGAATTGTGTATTGCATTTCTTACATATTAAAAACTTCCCTTTTTATATGAAAAATTCCCTTTAATTTTTTCTCAATAAATTTTTTACAACAGTTGTTAACAATAATACAATCGAAGCTGTAATAATGCAATTAAAACGGCTTTAATCACTTGGGTTGTGTTTTGTAATGTGTAAGCTTAATTTACATGTAATTTAATATAAATATGCCGCAGATTAGACGCAAAGTAATTTTTGTGCAAATAAGATAGATAGTTTTTTTTTTTTAATCCTGCAATTGGCATTGTGCACCCTTTGTTTGAAGGATAAAAAGTGAATCCCAAACAGTAGGCGATTCGATAACCTTAAATGCCTGCTATTTCTACAACATGAAAAACGTATTTAAATAAATTAAAACTGTCTGAAAGTTGATCGGTCACCCGTAATTTTATTTAATTGAATATTACATAGCGATGTTTAATCCTTTGTTTCCATACCTTGTTTTCTTTTTAGTTTAATTTCATTTATTGTCGTTTTTTTAGTTCAATTTACTAAATCTTTTTTTTGTTTTTCGGCGGTCCTGTTTTTTAATTTTTATTATTTAGAATTTTGTGTCCGAAAATGTTATATAAATTGGGGAGACTTAATTTTTTTTAAATTTAAATCGGCCGCTATATGGAAAAAATGGTGGATATTTTAAACATACCAATAGGGTATTTTTTAATGCACTCAAAAATCGAAAAAATATCCCTATTTAGAGTTCTTCGTAGCTTTTCTAGTTTACAAGATCGCGTGAAGGCTCTAGATTGATACCATTTTAAGTATTTCGTGCGTAAATTGCAGAAAATTTACGATAAAAAGAGTTGTAAGAAGACGGTAATTTCTTAACGGCTTTACGTGTATTTTTTTTTTCTTTGGAACAGACAATGTATTTTTTTTGTACATATATTATAAAAATAGTATAGAATGAAAGCCGACTTAAAAAAAATCATAAAAAGTTATGAAGAAACCGTTTCAGTTATTTTTAAGTTTAGATTTTTTGAAATCGGCATCAAATAATAATTATGAATTTAACTTTTTTGTTATTTGGCATCGACTTCAAAAAAATTCAAAATTTAAAAAATTTGTTTATGAAATAAATAAATTTTACTTTCCCGTCTAGCGCCATAGCAGAGTTGTAACTTAAGAAGGCCAAGTATTTTTATCGGTTCAATTTAGGCATACGCGGTTTTCACCGGATCTTGACGTTTTGGCACATAAGGTACCAAAAAGATAAAAAAATCGGATGAAAATTTTCCGGATGTTCGTTTGTACGTGTGTGGGTTCGGTGTTGCACTCTTTATACCTCCAGAACTACTGTACCGATTTTGACCAAACTTGGAAAGATTACTTCTATATATGGAGCATAGATGCCATTAAATTTTCAACATAAAAGGTCAAGAGGTGAAGCTGTATAGCAAGGTCACAGTCAGTAAACTGAAATTTCGGCTAATCAAGGTCATATTTTTCTAAGGCTCACTTTTTAACAATTAAAAAATAACAATATTTGCAAAAAAAAATTTTTTTTTACAATTGCACCCCGCCACAAAATGCTGTTGTAGTCTTCTTCTATGTTGTGACGTCACAGGTGAGCGGTATAATTAAATAAATGAATTTTTTTTTATTTAACCTCCAGATCTACCGTTAGGCATTCTTCAGAGGATAAAGATGAATGATTTGTAGAGTCTGTGAAAATGCCATGCCTGACCGGGATTCGAACCCGGGACCTCCGGATGAAAGGCCGAGTCGCTACCACTCGCGCCACGGAGGCCGGCTGGTCGTCCTAATTTACTATGTTATAAGCTTCCTGTTCCTCTAACCCGTTTATGAATGGAAGAAAACATTGTGTAAGAAGATAACACTCGATTTGGAAAATGCTGATGCAGCCGTCCAGCCCCAAAGGTATTGCAAAGTGCGAGACCAGCTCTAGTACTTTTTTCGGAATGGATAAATATTTCATCTAACACATCCTTCTCAAATTTGGATGTACATATTAAACGTGGTCGTCCTGATTTTTTTTTCTTGTTTAACCTCCAGAACCACCGGTAGATATTGCTTCAGAGGATGAGATGAATGATTTGTAGCGTATGTGAAAATGCCATGCCTGACCGGATTCGAACCCGGGACCTCCGGATGAAAGGCCGAGACGCTACCACTCGCGACACGGAGGCAGGCACAAATGAATAATATTTAGATTGTAAAAAAGTAACTCTTTTTGGCCGGGTCTCGAACTCGATCGGCCGGTTGACTCGATACCTGGTGCGTTAACCCTCGCGAATACACCAGTCTACCGACCATATAAGCTAGATTGCAATATTTGAAAATAAGTGCAGACCGTCTCCGCTAGTACCGCCACATCCGCGCGAATTAAATACGGTATGCGCGCTCGATTTAGTTAGAATAATTGAATTAAGTGAACGAAAAATGATTATTTTTAAACTATGTTGTTTGTGTATGTGTACGTCAGCCGTGCATCAGAAGCAACTCAGTTTCCATTCCCAAAAATTCCATTTCATATTCCCAAGCACAATATTTGAGCTTAATATGCAGAATTAATTAACAACAACAAAATTATAATACGTCAATAGTTTTTAAAAAGCGACCAGGTTTTAATAATTATTTATCAGTATTATTCTCACAAAGCATGAGGATAACGAGCACAAAGGATTTCGCCTCCTGGCCTGACCGACTAGTACGGGAATAAAAACATTCAAAAAAATAACTGATTATATAAAAAATAAACGAAAATTTAAAAAGTTTAAACAGTAAAATAAAAACTGAACTCGAATATTCGTAATTATATTTTTTATCTACTCGATCTGTTTGTGGTAACTTCATATTGCTTATATTTTTTTATTTGGATATAGTTGGATCGTTGTCTTATTACAACCTTAATTATTATTTCCTGAATATATTTTAACTATTTTTACACTAAAAAATTATCATTAAATTGACTATTCATGTATTGCGTAATTTTTATAATTTTATATGATTTAAAAATAGATTTAAACACCTCTAATAGCTTCTGAATTAAATTAAAATAAAAGAATTTCAAAAATTAATTTTATTTTATATATATACTTACCGTACAAGCTATTTAATGGACGCAATTCGTATTTTTTATTTTAATTTTTTTTACTGCAATTGGTTACGATGCTATTTTTAATTTAAAAAGTAATAACAACCGTCAAGTGTTTACGTAAGTACATGATGTGCTTTGGATTTATTGTTTTTATAATGTGAATTCCTTGGCTTTAACTTATAAATAAAAATTATATTTTACAAACTGATAAATTCCTAATTAAAAAACATTTCCGTAGTCTTTACCATTATTATTCTAAAAGAGTCATTTACAATACTGCTTGTGCTACCAAACGCTTTGTAAAAAAAAATCGATTGGAGAACAAAATATCGTCAAAATTAAACAACGTAATCCTCAATTCATTTAACAAAAGTTACTTACCGTAAACTAAAAAGAAATTGTTTTTTGTTAATATTTTTACTTTTTTAAATTGTCAGATAATAATGTCGTTTAGATCCGACAATACGAGCTTCGATAAAAGGAATTTTCAATAACCGGATATTAATTTCTCAAAAATTACGAATAAAACTACTAAAAAATGTTTTTCAATACGGTAAAATATTCGTATATATAATCGGTCCATTGTGAAACTGGATTTTTATCCCCTTTTTTGCTGTACAGGTCATACTAAAATTGAATTTTATCGCAAGGTTATCTCAGAATATCCACCGGTTAAGTTGATTTTATGTGCGTCTGCAATAAATGTGACAGGAAATAAGTCGACCAGAACCTTTTATAAACAGTTATCCGATGGAATTTTCAAGAATTATTATTACTGTGGTATCCGGTCAGCGATACAAATAATGACGCTCGATTGTTCTTTACATAACAATCCCGTTACGTAAACGCAATTTAACGTACATTATTTAATTTTATATTCGCTTTTGTTTACAAATGGTTTATAGTGTTCTGCGTTCACCGTATTGGTGAATTTAAATTCAACGTTATTATTTATTGTCTACGTTAATAATTTAATATCAAATGAATTTAAGAACATATTTTATGCCACTAAGTGTAAATTAGAAGTACTCAAAGCAGCCGGAAGTAATACCTCGTTTCCAAGAATTATCTGAACAACTTTGATATCGAGTTTATTTATTAAGAAACAAAAACGAGTTGTATGAATTTAGAAAAATTAAAGTTTTTTTTAGCTGTAAACAAAGACCAGTAATCAATCTTATCCCACGTTCGTCGAAACATATCCACATCTGTGAGTTCGAATACGTTAACAATCTTCTCTTTAAGGTCATCAATATTCACTACAAGGATTTCGTATACATTATACTTCATAAAATCCCACAGGAAAAAATTACACGGAGTTATATCTAGTGATCGAGGTGGCCAAGCGATCGTCCATTACGTCCGATCCAGCGATTTGGGAATTTGTTGTTGAGGGATTCACGCACCAATAAACCCGATAATCGAACGTATACTTTTCCAGACACGTGAAACGTAGTCTCGTCTGAGAACCTAATTATTTTTTTAAGGTAACAATCATTTTCAATTTATTAACAGTCTAATTAACAGTATTTAGTAACAGTCATTTTCACAGCAAATTCCTTTTCATCAGTGCCATCTTGTGGTGTAATGTACTGCAATATTATAAAACTGTAAGGACATAATTTTAATTGTTTCATCAAAACATCGTGAACGGTAGGTCGCGGAAGATTTAACTCGCGCGCTGAACTTAAGAGTCGACTTCCGAGGGCTACGAACAGAAGATTGAAGAACGATCTCCACTCTTTCATCTGACGGATTAGGCCTAACTTCACCCTTCTTATGTTCAACAGTACCAGACAGATTTCAACTGAAATATCCATTTTGACCATCCTTGAATTCTTTTTATTTAGTTTCGTCGTGACGTCTGTCGCATAACTCAAAAACGATTAGCCGTACGATATAAAAATTTTGGATTTAGGACTGTTGTAACATCTAGTTACCTCCCTTATTAGCACCTCCCCTTTTGATTGCAATCGACTGAACCAAAAGCATCCAAAAACAGCCCGTGTTCCAAAACAATTTGGATTTTGGACTTTTTTTCTTAACTGCAATAATAACCCGTCGTTGAGAGCGTTTCAACGATATCATAAGCGCTACATATTTTCATCGGTTCCTAAATTATAGCCAAATAAAATTTTAATTAATGAAATATTTGGATCTTACACGGGGAAAGAACATCGGTTCGAATCACATTTCATCTTAAATTTTTTTAATAGACGTACAAAGAAGCCATGTGGTGTCCACATTCGATTTTTTCTGTTCAGCCTCCGGAACCACCGTAAGGTATTAATTCAGAGGATGAAATGTATGAACGTAAATGAAATGTAATCTTGTACGGACTCATGTCGACCGTTTCTGAGGTGCTTGGTTAACTGAATCCCGACCACCAAAGAACACCGGTATCCACGATCTAGTATTCAAATCCGTTTAAAAGTAAATTCCTTGTAGCGGTCTGCTATGTTGTAACATCACAGGTGAACGACAGAATTAAATAAACGAATAATATTTAAAGTGGCCGCTGGTACCGCCACAACCGCGCGAATAAAATATGCGCGCGCGCGCTTTAGTTAGAATCTACGTTATTCACGTGTTGGCACGAACAAAAGAATATTATATTTAAATGAAATTATAAATATTTTAAAATAAGTCGCCAGTGCAAGTCGTGAATCAGAAAAACGCTGCGTGACGGGAAGGAAAGTCCTACAACTGTGTTGTCAGCTTTTTTAAGAAAGCGGTAAAGACTGATTTTGATGCAGTTATAACTAATACATCAGTATCAAATAGGAAATGAAAATCCGCTCCATTTTGTTTAAAAAGGTCCGTGCTAGCGCCGATATTCTTGTTTATATTAACCGGAACATATAAAAATTAAAATTAACACGAAAATTTCATAAACATTATTTCAGTATTAATTGACATACACTAAATCGGATGAAAAATATTCTAGTCCGTCATTAAACATTTTTTTTTAATTATATTTTTCCACCGGACTGGTTTAGCAGTTAACTCGTCCTCGCAGATCGGTTGTTTAACAGCCGATTTTCGAAGTCGAAAGTTCTGAGGTTTAAATCTTGGTGAAAGTTAGTTACTTTTATACAGATTTGAATACTAGACAGCAAATACCGGTGTCCTGTGGTTGTTCATTTTCTTATCATACATATCATCCTCATCTCATTGGACCTTGGAGTCGCTTATTGTTCACTAGATGAATGGATTACAAGACACCCGTTAGGAAAATTAAATATAAATTTTTCCTTTCAAAAAGGCAGCTAGTTTAGGAAGAATGCCAATTGTTATCCTTCTTTGAGTCACCTTGCCTGGCGGCTGCACTTTGTACATACTTGTAAAAATATTGATTTTTTTTTTGTCGTCACATTTACAGGATCACATTTATATAATAGTATGGAACTTTTTTCTTCCCGTCAATATTTTTTCATTTCTTCATTCTGTTATTTCTTCCTATACTCCTGTTACCCTAATTTTTCTTTGATTCATTTTCTAACTTTGTCTCTATTTAAACATCTTTCTTTGGAGATTTTTACAATTTTAAGGTCGTTTTCTACTTCTTTAAACCGGTTAAGTTTTAATAGTTGTTCTGTTATAAAAGTTAAATATTTGTTTCGTTAATCTGTTTTCGTTCATTCTGTATAAATACCCGTAAAAAATTATAATCTTCTTCTCCGGACTGTCTTTTTATTTTTTCTGTATTTTTATAAATTTCTGTTTCACTTTTAATTTATAAATTCCGTCCTGGTAATCCGGTCTATATATATTTCTTAAAATTTTTTTCTATAAGATCTTTTAGCCGAAAAATTTTCGAAACGCTAAGCGCCATATAACGCCATTTTAGCACTTCCTTTTCTAGACTGTTAGGCGTTATCACTGGTTTTTACTTATTACTCGGCATTTACTACTTTGCAGTAACTTCCAAAAAAAAAGTCTTCGGATTTTTAATTCATCACATTTGACGTCTTCACCACGTGTTTGTGACTTTACCAGATTAAAATTTATCGGTTTTTTTTCCGTAACAGTAGGGGAAAGTGGTACAGCTTTCCCTCCCCCCACATCGTCGTTACCGGTATAGGAAAAGAATGAAGTTTATCCTTAGACATTTAAAAATATTTAAGTAGATAATAGAAAACATATATCCGGTATTAAATAAAGCTTAATGTTTTTAATTTGCGATAATCTTTTAATAAAAACACTGCGTAGCCACATTAACTTTATAGATTTTAACATTTTTTGTCGGTAATTATTGAAAATAAAAACAAGCTGTAAAAGAGGAGTTTTAATGACGTTCGATCAGAAGACAAAAAAATATTGGACCCCAATTTTGCCCTAGTTTGACTCCTAATCGAACTTAATTAAACCCCTAGGGATTTAGTGACGTTCGATCAGAAAGACAAACCAAATTTTGAACCCCAATTTTGCCCTAGTTTGACTCCTAATCGAACTTCATTAAACCCCTAGGGATTTAGTGACGTTCGATCAGAAGACAAACCAAATTTTGAACCCCAATTTTGCCCTAGTTTGACTCCTAATCGAACTTCATTAAACCCCTAGGGATTTAGTGACGTTCGATCAGAAGACAAACCAAATTTTGAACCCCAATTTTGCCCTAGTTTGACTCCTAATCGAACTTCATTAAACCCCTAGGGATTTAGTGACGTTCGATCAGAAGACAAACCAAATTTTGAACCCCAATTTTGCCCTAGTTTGACTCCTAATCGAACTTCATTAAACCCCTAGGGATTTAGTGACGTTCGATCAGAAGACAAACCAAATTTTGAACCCCAATTTTGCCCTAGTTTGACTCCTAATAGAACTTCATCAAACCATTAGGGATTTAATGACGTTCGATCAGAAAGACAAACCAAATTTTGAACCCCAATTTTGCCCTAGTTTGACTCCTAATCGAACTTCATTAAACCCCTAGGGATTTAACGACGTTCGATCAGAAAGACAAACCAAATTTTGAACCCCAATTTTGCCCTAGTTTGACTCCTAATCGAACTTCATTAAACCCCTAGGGATTTAACGACGTTCGATCAAAAAGACAAACCAAATGGTTGGACCCCAATTTTGCCCTAGTTTGACTCCTAATCGAACTTAATTAAACCCCTAGGGATTTAGTGACGTTCGATCAGAAAGACAAACCAAATTTTGAACCCCAATTTTGCCCTAGTTTGACTCGTAATCGAACTTCATCAAACCCCTAGGGATTTAATGACGTTCGATCAGAAGACAAACCAAATTTTGAACCCCAATTTTGCCCTAGTTTGACTCCTAATCGAACTTCATTAAACCCCTAGGGATTTAAAGACGTTCGATCAGAAGACAAACCAAATTTTGAACCCCAATTTTGCCCTAGTTTGACTCCTAATCGAACTTCATTAAACCCCTAGGGATTTAGTGACGTTCGATCAGAAGACAAACCAAATTTTGAACCCCAATTTTGCCCTAGTTTGACTCCTAATAGAACTTCATCAAACCATTAGGGATTTAATGACGTTCGATCAAAAGACAAACCAAATTTTGAACCCCAATTTTGCCCTAGTTTGACTCCTAATCGAACTTCATTAAACCCCTAGGGATTTAACGACGTTCGATCAGAAAGACAAACCAAATTTTGAACCCCAATTTTGCCCTAGTTTGACTCCTAATCGAACTTCATTAAACCCCTAGGGATTTAACGACGTTCGATCAGAAAGACAAACCAAATTTTGAACCCCAATTTTGCCCTAGTTTGACTCCTAATCGAACTTCATTAAACCCCTAGGGATTTAACGACGTTCGATCAGAAAGACAAACCAAATTTTGAACCCCAATTTTGCCCTAGTTTGACTCCTAATCGAACTTCATTAAACCCCTAGGGATTTAGTGACGTTCGATCAGAAAGACAAACCAAATTTTGAACCCCAATTTTGCCCTAGTTTGACTCCTAATCGAACTTCATTAAACCCCTAGGGATTTAACGACGTTCGATCAGAAAGTCAAACCAAATTTTGAACCCCAATTTTGCCCTAGTTTGACTCCTAATCGAACTTCATTAAACCCCTAGGGATTTAACGACGTTCGATCAGAAAGACAAACCAAATTTTGAACCCCAATTTTGCCCTAGTTTGACTCCTAATCGAACTTCATTAAACCCCTAGGGATTTAACGACGTTCAATCAGAATGACAAACCAAATTTTGACCCCAATTTTGCCCTAGTTTGACTCCTAATCGAACTTCATTAAACCCCTAGGGATTTAACGACGTTCGATCAGAAAGACAAACCAAATTTTGAACCCCAATTTTGCCCTAGTTTGACTCCTAATCGTACTTCATTAAACCCCTAGGGATTTAGTGACGTTCGATCAGAAAGACAAACCAAATTTTGAACCCCAATTTTGCCCTAGTTTGACTCCTAATCGAACTTCATTAAACCCCTAGGGATTTAACGACGTTCGATCAGAAAGACAAACCAAATTTTGAACCCCAATTTTGCCCTAGTTTGACTCCTAATCGAACTTCATTAAACCCCTAGGGATTTAACGACGTTCGATCAGAAAGACAAACCAAATTTTGAACCCCAATTTTGCCCTAGTTTGACTCCTAATCGAACTTCATTAAACCCCTAGGGATTTAACGACGTTCAATCAGAAAGACAAACCAAATTTTGACCCCAATTTTGCCCTAGTTTGACTCCTAATCGAACTTCATTAAACCCCTAGGGATTTAACGACGTTCGATCAGAAAGACAAACCAAATTTTGAACCCTAATTTTGCCCTAGTTTGACTCCTAATCGTACTTAATTAAACCCCTAGGGATTTAGTGACGTTCGATTAGAAAGACAAACCAAATTTTGAACCCCAATTTTGCCCTAGTTTGACTCCTAATCGAACTTCATTAAACCCCTAGGAATTTAACGACGTTCGATCAGAAAGACAAACCAAATTTTGAACCCCAATTTTGCCCTAGTTTGACTCCTAATCGAACTTCATTAAACCCCTAGGGATTTAACGACGTTCGATCAGAAAGACAAACCAAATTTTGAACCCCAATTTTGCCCTAGTTTGACTCCTAATCGAACTTCATTAAACCCCTAGGGATTTAACGACGTTCGATCAGAAAGACAAACAAAATTTTGAACCCCAATTTTGCCCTAGTTTGACTCCTAATCGAACTTCATTAAACCCCTAGGGATTTAACGACGTTCGATCAGAAAGACAAACCAAATTTTGAACCCCAATTTTGCCCTAGTTTGACTCCTAATCGAACTTCATTAAACCCCTAGGGATGTAGTGACGTTCGATCAGAAAGACAAACCAAATTTTGAACCCCAACTTTGCCCTAGTTTGACTCCTAATCGAACTTCATTAAACCCCTAGGGATTTAACGACGTTCGATCAGAAAGACAAACCAAATTTTGAACCCCAATTTTGCCCTACCTTGACTCCTAATCGAACTTCATTAAACCCCTAGGGATTTAACGACGTTCGATCAGAAAGACAAACCAAATTTTGAACCCCAATTTTGTACTAGTTTGACTCCTAATCGAACTTCATTAAACCCCTAGGGATTTAACGACGTTCGATCAGAAAGACAAACCAAATTTTGAACCCCAATTTTGCCCTAGTTTGACTCCTAATCGAACTTCATTAAACCCCTAGGGATTTAGTGACGTTCGATCAGAAAGACAAACCAAATTTTGAACCCCAATTTTGCCCTAGTTTGACTCCTAATCGAACTTCATTAAACCCCTAGGGATTTAGTGACGTTCGATCAGAAGACAAACCAAATTTTGAACCCCAATTTTGCCCTAGTTTGACTCCTAATCGACTTAATTAAACCCCTAGGGATTTAGTGACGTTCGATCAGAAAGACAAACCAAATTTTGAACCCCAATTTTCCCCTAGTTTGACTCCTAATCGAACTTCATTAAACCCCTAGGGATTTAACGACGTTCGATCAGAAAGACAAACCAAATTTTGAACCCCAATTTAGCCCTAGTTTGACTCCTAATCGAACTTCATCAAACCCCTAGGGATTTAATGACGTTCGATCAGAAGACAAACCAAATTTTGAACCCCAATTTTGCCCTAGTTTGACTCCTAATCGAACTTCATTAAACCCCTAGGGATTTAGTGACGTTCGATCAGAAAGACAAACCAAATTTTGAACCCCAATTTGGTCTAGTTTGACTCCTAATCGAACTTCATTAAACCCCTTGGGATTTAGTGACGTTCGATCAGAAAGACAAACCAAATTTTGAACCCCAATTTTGCCCTAGTTTGACTCCTAATCGAACTTCATCAAACCCCTAGGGATTTAGTGACGTTCGATCAGAAAGACAAACCAAATTTTGAACCCCAATTTTGCCCTAGTTTGACTCCTAATCGAACTTCATCAAATCCCTAGGGATTTAATGACATTCGATCAGAAGTCAAACCAAATTTTGAACCCCAATTTTGCCCTAGTTTGACTCCGAATCGAACTTCATCAAACCCCTAGGGATTTAATGACGTTCGATCAGAAGACAAACCAAATTTTGAACCCCAATTTTGCCCTAGTTTGACTCCTAATCGAACTTCATTAAACCCCTAGGGATTTAGTGACGTTCGATCAGAAAGACAAACCAAATTTTGAACCCCAATTTTGCCCTAGTTTGACTCCTAATCGAACTTTATCAAACCCCTAGGGATTTAATGACATTCGATCAGAAGTCAAACCAAATTTTGAACCCCAATTTTGCCCTAGTTTGACTCCGAATCGAACTTCATCAAACCCCTAGGGATTTAATGACGTTCGATCGGAAGACAAACCAAATTTTGAACCCCAATTTTGCCCTAGTTTGACTCCTAATCGAACTTCATTAAACCCCTAGGGATTTAACGACGTTCGATCAGAAAGACAAACCAAATTTTGAACCCCAATTTTGCCCTAGTTTGACTCCTAATCGAACTTCATTAAACCCCTAGGGATTTAACGACGTTCGATCAGAAAGACAAACCAAATTTTGAACCCCAATTTTGCCCTAGTTTGACTCCTAATCGAACTTCATTAAACCCCTAGGGATTTAACGACGTTCGATCAGAAAGACAAACCAAATTTTGAACCCCAATTTTGCCCTAGTTTGACTCCTAATCGAACTTCATTAAACCCCTAGGGATTTAACGACGTTCGATCAGAAAGACAAACCAAATTTTGAACCCCAATTTTGCCCTAGTTTGACTCCTAATCGAACTTCATTAAACCCCTAGGGATTAGGGACGTTCGATCAGAAAGACAAACCAAATTTTGAACCCCAATTTTGCCCTAGTTTGACTCCGAATCGAACTTCATCAAACCCCTAGGGATTTAACGACGTTCGATCAGAAAGACAAACCAAATTTTGAACCCCAATTTTGCCCTAGTTTGACTCCGAATCGAACTTCATCAAACCCCTAGGGATTTAATGACGTTCGATCGGAAGACAAACCAAATTTTGAACCCCAATTTTGCCCTAGTTTGACTCCTAATCGAACTTCATTAAACCCCTAGGGATTTAGTGACGTTCGATCAGAAAGACAAACCAAATTTTGTACCCCAATTTTGCCCTAGTTTGACTCCTAATCGAACTTCATCAAACCCCTAGGGATTTAATGACGTTCGATCAGAAGACAAACCAAATTTTGAACCCCAATTTTGCCCTAGTTTGACTCCTAATCGAACTTCATTAAACCCCTAGGGATTTAGTGACGTTCGATCAGAAAGACAAACCAAATTTTGAACCCCAATTTTGCCCTAGTTTGACTCCTAATCGAACTTTATTAAACCCCTTGGGATTTAGTGACGTTCGATCAGAAAGACAAACCAAATTTTGAACCCCAATTTTGCCCTAGTTTGACTCCTAATCGAACTTCATTAAACCCCTTGGGATTTTGTGACGTTCGATCAGAAAGACAAACCAAATTTTGAACCCCAATTTTGCCCTAGTTTGACTCCTAATCGAACTTCATCAAATCCCTAGGGATTTAATGACGTTCGATCAGAAGTCAAACCAAATTTTGAACCCTAATTTTGCCCTAGTTTGACTCCGAATCGAACTTCATCAAACCCCTAGGGATTTAATGACGTTCGATCAGAAGACAAACCAAATTTTGAACCCCAATTTTGCCCTAGTTTGACTCCTAATCGAACTTCATTAAACCCCTAGGGATGTAGTGACGTTCGATCAGAAAGACAAACCAAAATTTGATCCCCAATTTTGCCCTAGTTTGACTCCTAATCGAACTTCATTAAACCCCTTGGGATTTAGTGACGTTCGATCAGAAAGACAAACCAAATTTTGAACCCCAATTTTGCCCTAGTTTGACTCCTAATCGAACTTCATTAAACCCCTAGGGATGTAGTGACGTTCGATCAGAAAGACAAACCAAAATTTGATCCCCAATTTTGCCCTAGTTTGACTCCTAATCGAACTTCATTAAACCCCTAGGGATGTAGTGACGTTCGATCAGAAAGACAAACCAAAATTTGATCCCCAATTTTGCCCTAGTTTGACTCCTAATCGAACTTCATTAAACCCCTAGGGATGTAGTGACGTTCGATCAGAAAGACAAACCAAAATTTGATCCCCAATTTTGCCCTAGTTTGACTCCTAATCGAACTTCATTAAACCCCTTGGGATTTAGTGACGTTCGATCAGAAAGACAAACCAAATTTTGAACCCCAATTTTGCCCTAGTTTGACTCCTAATCGAACTTCATTAAACCCCTAGGGATGTAGTGACGTTCGATCAGAAAGACAAACCAAATTTTGAACCCCAATTTTGCCCTAGTTTGACTCCTAATCGAACTTCATCAAACCCCTAGGGATTTAATGACGTTCGATCAGAAGACAAACCAAATTTTGAACCCCAATTTTGCCCTAGTTTGACTCCTAATCGAACTTCATTAAACCCCTAGGGATGTAGTGACGTTCGATCAGAAAGACAAACCAAAATTTGATCCCCAATTTTGCCCTAGTTTGACTCCTAATCGAACTTCATTAAACCCCTTGGGATTTAGTGACGTTCGATCAGAAAGACAAACCAAATTTTGATCCCCAATTTTGCCCTAGTTTGACTCCTAATCGAACTTCATTAAACCCCTAGGGATGTAGTGACGTTCGATCAGAAAGACAAACCAAAATTTGATCCCCAATTTTGCCCTAGTTTGACTCCTAATCGAACTTCATTAAACCCCTAGGGATGTAGTGACGTTCGATCAGAAAGACAAACCAAAATTTGATCCCCAATTTTGCCCTAGTTTGACTCCTAATCGAACTTCATTAAACCCCTAGGGATGTAGTGACGTTCGATCAGAAAGACAAACCAAAATTTGATCCCCAATTTTGCCCTAGTTTGACTCCTAATCGAACTTCATTAAACCCCTTGGGATTTAGTGACGTTCGATCAGAAAGACAAACCAAATTTTGAACCCCAATTTTGCCCTAATTTGACTTCTAATAGAACTTCATCAAATCCCTAGAGATTTAATGACGTTAGATCAGAAGTCAAACCAAATTTTGCCCTACGTTTGACTTCCAATAGAACTTCATTAAACCTCTTGAGATTTAATGACGTTAGATTAGAAGTCAAACGCATTCACTGATAAGCCATCGCATATATATTGTCACTAATAACACCCACACGAGCAAACGTGTTGGTGATATTATTTCAAATATTAATGGTACGTTTCTAATTGCAATTTTTCCGGTTGCTAATAAGCATTCGTAAAGCATTATAATCGGGTAGAACAATACGTACCTGTTAAAAAAATCTAAAAATTCAATTAACGAAATAATTAAAGTTTCAGACTTTATTAAATTTATTTTCATTCCTATTAATAGGATAGAAAACGAATTGAATAAAGGTTTCAAAAGTTTTAGTAGAATTACGAGCACATAATAAGTAATATATTTATTAAATAAATATATTAAATCAAAGTAATAAATGACCCAATCGTCTATCATTTTTAAATATATTCTTAATGTCCTATATCGTTACCGGTAAAGGAAAAGAATGAAGTTTATGTTAGAGATTTAAAAACATTACAATAAGTTTGTTTGTTGCTAGGTAATTTAATTAAAAATGATACAATACATTTATATTTATTTTAGAAATATTTATTCGGTATTAAATAAAACTTAACGAATTTAATTCGTGTGAATATTTTTAATAAAAACACCGGCTAGTCTACTCAATTTAATATTTAACTTTTAACATTTATTGTCGGTTATTATTCAAAATAAAAAAAGGCTTTTGTCGTAGTTATTGTAATATATAAATAAGTAACTCGTCGATTGTATTTTATCCAAATGCGTGCTTTAATAGTAAATTTTAAAACAAAAACTTTAACGTTTTGTAATTAATAAAATCTGTTACAAATAATCGAGTTTATTTATTAGAGTTCAAAAACTCATCAAGGTCAATGATTCCAGTAAGGATTCAGTCCAGGTCAAATAAAGCCGGGCCGAGAAGGCCTTTTTAGTCTCGTCTAAGCCATGCACATATTTTTAGTAACAATGCTAATACTGTACTATGTATTTGTATTATTATTAAAAATATGGCTCTACGCTTCTAAACGTAATTTCTCAAGTTATCATTAAGGATTTTAAAGAAATTACAATCAAGTGGAACAGTATGTATTTATTCAATAGATCTAAATATTCTACAAAAAAAAAAGAAAGGAATTAACACTATGTTTAAATATATTGTTCTTCCTATTAGTATCAAAACCATTAGTAAACTTACGATAAAGTGGAAAAAATATATCTATTTAATACATATAATTCCTTCCTACTAGTCGTTGATGGATAGGAAGGTAGAAAATCAGTGAATCTGACTAAATTTTATTCGGCCTTCTTCTCATCGTTAATCTAACATATCATCGTACAGGTTTTTAGGTTAACGAAGAGAAAGTGGGCCGAATAACGTTTTACTGATGTGTTCATAATATCTTACGGTGCTGATGGCTCACGGTGGGATCAACTCCGGACGGGTCAAAAAGTTTATTTACTCTAAACTTTCTTGTACAAATAAAAACGCGTTTTTTGTTAAATATATTAATGCGCGTGAAAATGGGTGACCTTGAATATTTTGTGGTCATATTCTCTGGTTTATTCTTTCGGTTCTAATTATAATTTTTTCAGTTATAATTTTCACGATTTAAAAACAAATCATTTCACGGTAAAAAAGTAAATAATTTAAAATATGTTTTAGAATATAATATTTCTTTCAATTTGTTATTTATTTACTTTTAATTTCCCGCCTAGCGCTATAGCAGAGCTAAACTTGAAGGGAATCTACGGTAATCTGTCAAATGTTTATCGTTTGTGGTTTTCGCCGTATCTTTACATTCTGACACCTCTTTTTCCTGTTTAGTCTTCGGTAATTACCTTTCAGATAATACTTCAGAGGATATGTATGAGTGTAAATTAAATGTAGTCTTTTACAGTCTCAGTTCGACCGTTCCTGAGATGTGTGATTAATTGAAACCCAACCACCAAATAACACCGGTATCCACGATCTAGTACTCACAACCGTGTAAAAATAACTGACTTTACTAGGACTTGAACGCTGGAACTCTCGACTTCCAAATCGGCTGATATGGGAAGGCGCGTTCACCATTAGACCAACCCGGTGGGTTACATTTTGACACCTAAGGAACCCAAAAAAAAATCAATTTTTTTGGGTTCCTTAGGTGTTTTGGGAATCCGGTTTTCACGCACACGTGTGTGTGTACAGTGTTAGGTGTCGTACTCTAAATCACGTTATATCTCCAAAACTACGGGACCGATTTTAACCAAACTTGGTCACATTACTTCCACATTTGGGACATGGATGCCGTTAAATTTTCAATTTACAAGATCAATAAGATGAGACTGTAGAGCAAGGTCACCCTCAATATCTCGAGATTTCGCCTATCTTTCTTAGGCACATTTGTTAATAATTTTTTTTTAAATATTCCCAAAAAAACTTTTTGCAAAATCGCACCCACACCCCAAAAAAGGTGTAAATATACTAGCGGCTAAGTGGGTATACTGTGTTAATAGTACCTTCTCTCACTAAAAGGAGCGATAGTGTAACACTGACGATCGGTTGCTGTAGTCGTCTTTATTTTACTGTTTAGCATCCGGAACCGCCGTAAGGATGAATGAGGATAAGATGTATGAATATGACAGCCTCCGTGGCTCGAGCGGTAGCCTTTCGGCCTGTCATCGAGGTTCCCGGATTCGAATCCGGGTCAGGCATGGCATTTTCACACGCGCTACAAATCATTCAGCTCATCCTCTGAAGTAATGCCTAACGGTGGATTCGGAGGTTAAACAAAAAACACGTATGAATGTAAATGAAATTTAGTCTTGTACGGTCTCAGGTCAACATTTCCTGAGGTGTGTGGTTAACTGAAACTCAACCGCAAAAGAACACCGGTATCCACAATCTAGCATTCAAATCCGTATAAACATCTGCCTTTACTAGGATTTGAACCTTAGAACTCTCGACTTTGAAATAAGCCGATGAGTAGTGCTGTAGTCGTCTGATGTATTGTAACGTCACAGGTGAGCGGTAGAATTAAATAAATGAATCAATATTTAAAATTAAAAACGTATTTAAAGTGAACGGTAGTACCGCCATACCCGTGCCAATTTAAATACGGTATGCAAGCGCGCTTTAGTTAGAATCATTGAATTAACTAAACAAAAAATATTATATTTAAATAAAATGATAAATATAATAAATTAAGTTGTGTGTGTAAGCCGTCCATTAGAAAAAGGCCACGTGACGGGAATGTCATACAACTGTGTTGTCGGCTTTTTTACTATTCTAAAAACATAATGGAACGATATATAACAACAGTAAAGGATTATTACATGTAATACACCACTCAAAGTTTTTACGTATTATAGAATTATACAATTAATATATACGTGTTACAAGTTACTTTATGTGTAACATAGAAATCCAAATTACAATGTAATTTGAAGTTGTGTCTTACACAATTTTCTTATATTATTAATTAATATGTATGCTGTCAGTACCTTTATTACAAAAAAACAATTTTAATAATTCAATAATAACAGGTACCGATATAAATTATTTTTTTAAGACATAAATGTAAGCAAGTTATTAACTATTGTTTTAAAGGTTACATACGAATAAATGAATGAATTAACTAGAATTCTATACAGAAGAATTGAGAGGAGAGTGGAAGAAGTGTTAGGAGAAGACCAATTTGGTTTCAGGAAAAGTATAGGGATAAGGGAAGCAATTTTAGGCCTCAGATTAATAGTTGAAGGAAGATTAAAGAAAAACAAACCAACATACTTGGCGTTTATAGACCTAGAAAAGGCATTCGATAACGTAGACTGGAATAAAATGTTCAGCATTTTAAAAAAAATAGGGTTCAAATACAGAGATAGAAGAACAATTGCTAACATGTACAGGAACCAAACAGCAACAGTAACAATCGAAGAACATAAGAAAGAAGCCGTAATAAGAAAGGGAGTCCGATAGGGATGTTCCCTATCTCCGTTACTTTTTAATCTTTACATTGAACTAGCAGTTAATGATGTTAAAGAACAATTTAGATTCGGAGTAACAGTACAAGGTGAAAAGATAAAGACGCTACGATTTGCTGATGATATAGTAATTCTAGCCGAGAGTAAAAGGGATTTAGAAGAAACAATGAACGGCACAGATGAAGTCCTACGCAAGAACTATCGCATGAAAGTGTCGCTTTATATGGAAGAGAAACTTGGACGATCGGAGTATCTGAGAAGAAAAGATTAGAAGCTTTTGAAATGTGGTGCTATAGGAGAACGTTAAAAATCAGATGGGTGGATAAAGTGACAAATGAAGAGGTATTGCGACAAATAGATGAAGAAAGAAGAATTTGGTAAAATATAGTTAAAAGAAGAGACAGACTTATAGGCCACATACTAAGACATCCTGGAATAGTCGCTTTAATATTGGAAGGACAAGTAGAAGGAAAAAATTATGTAGGCAGGCCACGTTTGGAATATGTAAAACAAATTGTTAGGGATGTAGGATGTAGGGCGTATACTGAAATGAAACGACTAGCACTAGATAAGGAATCTTGGAGAGCTGCATCAAACCAGTCAAATGACTGAAGAAAAAGAAGAAAAAAAATGAATGAAAATACCTTTTTCATTATTATCGCTTAGTTTTGCATTTTTGTACCGTATTGAAATAACCTGATATCATTCTCATTTTAAATTTCAAAAGGTTAAAAAAATAAATTTATGCTGTAAATATAAAACTGAAATATATTTTTAAAAAACCTCTCTTCTTTATATAAATATATATTTATTAGTTAAAATATTAGACGTTCCTGAATCATAATAAACCTTATCTGATGTTTGACAAGTAGTCGTCAATGTTTTGTGTGTCAGCAGTACTCAATTGGTAAGTGGTCTAATGTCTGATGAGAAGACTTGTTTCTATGTATTCCTTTTCATATTTTTATCAAGGTGAAAGTTTTTACTTTTGTTTCTTTAAATAGCTTCTTTTTCGTTACTTGTAATTTTTTTAAGCATTCCCAATTTTAAATGAAAATATTTGTCATTAATTTTTTTCTCGGTCGATAAAAATATTTTTTAAAATGAAAAAATTCTTGTATCGCAATATTTCAATTTTTGTCAATCTTTGGAAGCTAGATGGGATGAATCCTTTAAGAATCAAAAAGGATTAAACTTCTTTTTTTCCTATTCATTTTTTATTTTTACCTGCTTGTACGTACGTACGTGCGTAGTATCTCGCATAACTAAAAAACGATTAGCCGTAGGATGTTGAAATTTTGGTTTTAGGACAGTGATGAGCACCTTCCCTTTTGATTGCGATAAACTGGACCAAAAGTGTCCGAAAAGGCCAAATTGCAAAACAATTTGGCCTTCAATTAATCACACATTTCAGTAATGGTAGAACTGAGACTGTACAAGACTTACACTTCATTTACACTCATACATATCATCCTCTGAAGTTAATACCTGACGGTAATTTCCGAAGGTCAGACAGGAAAAAGGAAAGTAATAAGCCCTCATTGAGAGCTTTTCAACGATGTATCACAAGTGGAACTTATTTTGATCGGTTCCAGAGTAATAAAATTTTAATTAACGAAATATTTGGATCTTACATGGGGAAGGCACATCGGTTCATCATTTTTTTTTTAACTGTCTTTTTTCTAATTTAAATATATTGATTTATTAATAATTATTAACCTCAGATTGTAAAAAAAAAAATGTTTGCGATAAATAATAATTCAATAATAACAATAAAAAAATGAAAAAATATCAAAAAATTATTAATGAAATAAAACATTTTATGTACTTTTAAAAATGTGATTGTGTAATTTAATAGGCGTACAAGGAAGTTATGCGTCCACATCAGATTTTTTTCCAGTAAGATGAAAGTTGTTCAGATAATTCCCGAACACTCGGTATTTTATTTATTAACAAATGAAATCATCTTGCACCAAAGAAAGTAAATTATGTAACATTTTATATTTCTTAGCTTATTTTAAAAGAGGCCAAGTTTCATTAAATAGATCCTAAGAAATAATCTCAAATCAAAAAAACAGATCGTTTTGAGAAACTAGTTGTGAAAAATATGAAATGACCGCCATTTTGTTTAAGAGTTACGGTAACCGGGATATTTTGACGTGAAAACTTTTGTTTCTGAATGCCCATTAAAATAATGTTTCGCATTCTACTCTTTCAATATTTAAAATTTTTGAGTTGCCTTCCCCTGTTTGAGTTTCTAGGTGTTTAGGGTGAGATCGTATATATTGATAAATTAATCGTCTCAAAATAGGAGGAGCATTTTCTAAAAAATTTTTCTTTTAACCGTTTAGTACAGTTATTTACGAGCTGTCATATTTTATCAATACCTGTATATATATTTATTGGTTTAATATTTTTGAAGCCGCGATAGAATTTCCATACCAAAAATTCCTTCATCATATTTTATATATTTATTATTTTATTAGTAATAAACTATTTACCCACCGGGCTGGTCAAGTGGTGAACGCGTCTTCCCAAATCAGCTGATTTGGACGTCGGAGTTCCAGCGTTCAAGTTCTAGTAAAGGCATTATTTACTTTTATACCAATTTGAATACTATATCGTGGATACCGGTGTTCTTTGGTGGTTGGGTTTTAATAAACCACACATCTCAGTAATGGTCGAACTGAGACTGTACAAGAATACGCTTCATTTACACTCATACATATAATCCTATGAAGTAATACCTAACGGTAATTCCCGAAGGCTAAACAAGAAAAATTAATAAACTATTTGTCATTCTATTAATGTATCCATATTATTTGATTGATATAAATATCATTTCTTTATTTTTTAATTTTTATTGTAATATTTGGTGATTTAAAATTGTTTTTATGTTACTTGAAAATTCGCGATTTTTTTTTTGTGAAGATTAAATCTAACATGCAGAAGACAGTTTTATAATTAAATTGTGTAATCAAAATTGATATGACATTTTGAACAGGAATTAATGAAACCAATTTAGATAACATTAATAATAACTCTTACTACACGAGCGTACATAGATAGGTACGTTATTTAGTTAATTGCTGTAAAGAAATTAGGTCTATTTGATAATTGAAGTAAAACATTATTACACCTTAACAATAATATACTCGTAATTTGATTTGAATTTTTTTGTTGAATGTTTTATCGATTGTATTACATCTTTGTCAATATGTTTGAAACTTAATATCTCGCGCCTTAAAAATTTAAGGATAGTGTTATTATTTTTTTCAATTAATCCACCTAATTTAGAACATTTTTAATGAAATTCACCTTCGCTATCAAAGAAAAAGCGAAACAATTTTTTTAATCTAATTCAACTTTATGCCCGTGTGAAACGCAGAAAAAAATCAAAATATATATTTTGATTACCTAACGAATTTTTTCTCATTTTTCTACTTAAAATAATTATCCTGTTATCGTTAATTTTTCAAATAATATCTATTTCAGTCACAAACGGTTATTTTAATGACGAAAAAAACAGATATTCTTATTTTTATAAGAAAATATACCTCGATTGAGTAAAGATAGACAAATGCAGCATTATTTTCGGCTTTATACGAATAGATAAACCAACGGGAAACCACTCGACTTTTCACTCTCCTTAACAAGCCTGCCATGGGATATTTGTAACTTTTTGGAATCGATGTACAATTTTTCTTTAGTGATTTTCAAGTGAACATCAAGTCGCCTGCAACCGTTACTAATATTATGCCAAGTAATATTTATTTATTTATGTAATACCAGTTACAAAGTAACAACACAGTGACACGATTTCAACAGTACTCTTTAGAGATGCGGTATTTGGCGTGTAAGTGTAAAGGAACCGGTAAATGTATAGTTTTAAATAGACTCAAGCCGACCGCTCCTAATACGTGTCCTTAATTGAAACCCAACCAGCAAAGGACAACGGTATCCACAGTCTAACATTCAAATCGGTATAAAAGCAACTGCCCTTACAAGGACTCGAACCTTAGAACCCTCGACTTCGAAAATCAGCTGATTTTGCGATGACGAGTTTAACCGCTAGACTAACCCGCCATACATGGAATAAGAGTTTTATAGTATTTTACAGATATATTAGGGGGCTGTGCCCCCTGGCCGTTTCCCCCGAGTTGACTTGTTTCTCTCGAGTGTTTTAAGCCATTGGCCGTCCCAGTAGATCAATTAGGTCTCGAATTATAATTTTCGTATTTTCAGCAGTCTGTTTACCATTTTATAATGCAGGGAGGATATTTATTTATACAGTTAATAACCACTATGACTTCGCATGTATTACGTATATTACAATATGGCCCGAGGAAACGAAAAATTTTGAAGCAACTCTCACAAAAGTAAAAAAAAAACGAATTTACAAATTTTATTTTTGAAAACAAAAAGTAAATCGTACGCCATTAAGCGACCCAAAACACAAAATTTCAATTTTTAAAAACAATATCCATAAAATGGCAGCCATTCGAACGTATGCATTCCTAGAAGGGAATGCTGACATTTTACATGGCACTTTAAACCACTTCCATCGCTGTTACAGCGATTTCTTCTCGAATCCTCGTTTTCAATTCAGCGATTGTCGTCGGGCGAGTGGTGTACACTTTACTTTTGAGATGCACCTACAAGAAAAAAATCGCACACCGACAGATCTGGTGATCTTGGGGATCGATGAATATGGCCAAACTGTGAAATTACGTGGTTACCAAAGAGTTATCGAACGGCTATCATTGACGCTCTGCCACTATGGGTCGTAGCTCCATCTTGCTAGAACCAAGAATTATGAAGATCAGGAAAGTTTTGAAGTTATTCTGCTGCAAAAGTTTAGAACATATCAACACATCGTTCAGACGTTACTGTCGTTTCATTTCTGCTTGTTTGTATACTTACCGGTGGCGGCTCGCGTATAGGCACTGTGCAACTGCAACACCCCTTATTTCCACTTGATATTATAGATTTAATATAATTAGTTCTTTATTCTTTAATCCTTTCTTTATATTTGTACAATATATAATCCTTAGCCTTAATGTCAGTAGCCATCCCCCAGTTTATGAAAAAGATACAAAAATCTTTATATGGAACTGTGCGCTTCATAGTTCCAGAGGCGTGGTGTTTGGCTGTTGTGCGCGTGCGCACATAGGAAGCTGCACGCGAGGGAGACAGAGCACTGTCGGTCCCGCAATGCCGACCCTGGCGTGCTGGTTGAAGGTAGTTTTTTTTTTTACTCCGCGTGTGTATGAAACGTTCCTAGTTCGTTTCCTTTTCTTGTTTAGTCAGCGGAAGGAATATGAAAGGGGTTTAGCTGTTTTTTCAGTAGCGATCAGAAGATATCGAAAAGCAAGGGCTTTCTGATTGCCAGATCTGCCCAAAAACACGCTGGAAAAACGAAAGAGAAAGTAATTAGTAAAAACTAATTACGTAATTGTTTCTGTGTACGTATAAATTTAAATTAAGCACTATCGAACTATAGAGTTTTTAAGCGGACATTTTATTAAGTTATTATCTAATAATACTAAAAAATATTATCTATATTGACATTTTATTATTTATTCGGTTATTCCGAAATATGTATTCGTGTATCATATTTTGAATGTGATAAAGTGTAGAATTGGATTATTATCTTGCTTTCGGCTATTCTATTTGATTCATTTTTTCGGTTCTTTAATTTTCAGAAAACTTTGACCGTGGCCTTGAAAAGGCCCAGAAAAAATTTTCTGGAGCAGAACCCCCACTAATTTTAGCTACGAGCCGCCACTGATAGCTGCTGATATGGAAATGAACCTCACAGACGTGAAAAATTTGTCAACAAAATCAGGGTCGTCATTACTCTTTTCAATAATTTTATCAGAGAATTATTGCCGCACCGCGTAGTCTGATGGTTTCAGTTCCTATACAACTTGAATAATGTACGGGTGAAACTTCAAATCAAAGGTTCTTCGGTTTAGGTTCAGTGCTGCTACAAGCTTCCTTGCCGATCGAGGCCCGAACTTCTTCGATGTTTTCTGGGATTTGTTAACCTCATGGTGTTTTCTTTTTTATAGCTGAACCCGTCTCCTCGAAATTCTCAACCCGCGTCTAGATAGCGTGGCAAGATGGAACGCGACCGTGATGTCGGAATTCCCGTTGAGCAGCAGCCACACTGTCACAATTCTTGTAAAATGCTTTCACGGCAACTGCACGACGTGTACCAACCACTGGTCCACGATTACTAAATGGCAGATAGTTGTGCACAAAAGGATGCCGTTCCCACCTTTCTACCAGCTCCTCAGGGCTGCCACCACTACTTTCAAAATTTCCCGTTTCCCTGTGCCCCACCCTATATTTCTAAATGAGGATTTGATTAAATAATTAATGACATCGTAAACGATATTATACGAACTTTTGTAAGAAGATTATTCACAGACGACTTGCCTTTTGATTGGGCAGTCCTTAATAACTTTGTTATGATACGTAATTGTTAATATATTTTCTTGTTCGTTACAATTAATGTAGAAATAGCTTCTTTTTTTTTTTTTTTGTTTAAAAACAACTACACTTTTTTATTTAATAAGCAAATTTCTTATTTTGTTTATTAAAATTTATATAGCGTTTTTTGTTGTTTTTTTTTAACATCCAGTATTTGAAAAACGTTAGTTTAAAACCTCCAAATTTGCTGACCATCATCATGAAAAGAAAAATATGTTCTAAATTCGAACAGTATGCATTTTGTAAATTTAATCTTGCATTCAAAGCTTTTCCTCGATCCACAGACTTCGATCATTTTTTGCCACAGTTGATTTCTCTAGTAAGCCCGTAGTTAGTACCTTTTGGATAATATTAATAATGAAATATCTTTTAAATTAAATATTATGTTGTTTACATAGACTATTTGAACATTTTTATTTTTTAATACATACTCGTTCGTGTTTAATTCATAAAATGTAATGATATTTGACATTATTTCATTCATATACACAACGTATTTTAAAGCGTAAAATTTCTGCCGAAAGTTAAAGGCCGTACAAAAAAAAAGACTTTGTAAGAAACGACACGATTATGTCAATTTTGACTTAATTTTAAGAATAAAGATTAATATTAAGACTAGAACCGTTAAGCGATTCTATAAAAAAAAAAGATTAAAGAAATTGGAGCGATCCATCAGGAAGAATATCGTAGGATAAACTTACCTTTGTTTTAACTTTGAATCATAATCCTTATGAAAGAAGAACCACCAGGAGGCCGAGTACAAGATTTACAACAGAACAGTCTTATGCAAGTAATCCGTGTGTAAGAGACAACCATCATGACAATAGTTTTAGCCTTTTTCTGTAACAAAATATTTCTGTAAATTTAACTGTATTTAAAAAAAACCTAACGGACTTCAAAAGCGCATGAATACATAAAAGTTATTCAAATTTTCTATAAATTACATATGTTTGAAGCCTACAGTTTTAATTACAAAAGTTTCTAGAATAGATCAAACAAAGCATCGGGGTCGTTAGTTACGTTTTTTTTTTTTTTAAACTCCGGGACCATCATTAGGTATTACTTCAGAGAATGAGATGAATGACAGTTAGCGTGTGAAAATGGCATGCCTGACCGGAATTCGAACCCGGGACCTCCGGATGAAAGGGTGAAACGCTACCACTCGCGCCCCGGAGGCCGGCAAATATTTAGGTTATTAACATAACATAACCTAACGCTAGCTTCGCTCGCTAACCTTGTCTAATATTAAAAATACAAATTATGTACGGTACTTAGGAGGAATAATTAGCTTTAAAATTTTTAGTTCCATTTTTTTATGGGTCCGACAAGTATCAAATGTTTTTACCAGCGAGAAGGACGCGTTATGGCAATGACATTCTCCCGTACTAAACGGCATTTGTATGTTTGTCTGTGTGTGCGTCTCTTTCAGATTAGCACCGGAATGTACCGATCACTAGCGGAAAATCCCGATTCGTTAATATCAATTTCTAGAGTTAAATTTCTAATTTAACTTACGTTATATCAATTTTCATCATTAAAAAAAAAATTTTTTACACAAGAGTAATCGACTTTGGATACGTAATTATCCCATTCCGAGACGCCGCCCACTAGGGCAACCCGCTCGAGAGAGCCTAGCCCGCGGCTAGGCTTTATTTATAAATTACCTGAAGCAGTATAAACTGTCATCTATTTTTTATAACATTAATTTCATTTAATATATGCTTTTAACTAAAATAAATAATAAAAAATCATTACGGTACAATAAATTAAAAGATAGATTATGGAAGATCGGCTATGTTACACGTATACATAAATGAACGTCAGAATAGATTTATCACGTGTAACAATTGAACATCTATAACGTTACTGATTGGTACAAGCCAGTTTATCGGGCAATATATTGTACATAAAATAAAAATGCTCGAGGTCAGTCTGTCGTATTTACTTATACAGTGTGTGATAATCATTAAAGTTTATTATGCACTTTGTGTCATTATAAATATTCTTCAACAATAATAGAGAATTTTAAAATATTACTACGCAATAAGTCTATAATGATTTGTGGATTAATGCATAAATGTGAAGTAAGCCACGATCCTTGGATGTCGTAAACTGCGCAAGAGTGCATTAACGGCAATTTATAGAGAATTGCATACCATATTTTGTCTACGGCTGAGAAAATATAACTTTATTGATTTAAATCAACAACAGAATACATTTTTAACGGTAAATATTTTTTTAATCTTTAAAAAACACATTACACAATAAATTTCTGTGGCAAGTAGGTTATTAGATATAAGTTCTTCCTTTTCTTTAATATGGACCGGTGTTAAAGAGGTTTCTTTCTCAGAATCCGACAAAAGATATAAACAATGTAATAACGAAATTTAGTTACCTATCGGTGTACTTTCAAAGTAACCTTTGCTTCATAATACAAGTTCGGATGAAAATCAAAATAAGAAAACCTAATAAATTAAACAATATCAGCTTCTGGTTAGTAATTGGTTGAAAAGAATAGGCTTTTGTTTGACTGAACACCTGTATCATAATGAAAATCTATCTCATTATGATACAGGTTCCAGCCGTGTAATTCAAACATAATACAGTCGTAAAAAAAGGAATAAATAATTTCATTACACGGAGAAGCGCATTTATAAAACAGCTTACATTAATTATCTCAAGTATATATATGAACTGACAACAACCCACCGAGTTGGTCTAATGTGGTGAACTCGTCCTCAACCGATTTCGAAGTCGAGAGTTTTAAGGTTCAAATCCTAGTAAAGGCAGTTAC
Source organism: Lycorma delicatula (assembly GCF_047948215.1). Classification (NCBI taxonomy): domain Eukaryota; kingdom Metazoa; phylum Arthropoda; class Insecta; order Hemiptera; family Fulgoridae; genus Lycorma; species Lycorma delicatula. Next base: position 12,702,156 of record NC_134465.1, read on the forward strand.
TTTTATACGGATTTTGATACTAGATAGTGGATATACCGGTGTTCTTTGGTGGTTGGGTTTCAATTAACTACAAAACTCAGGAATGGTCAACCTAAGACTGTACAAGAGTACATACACTCCTGTGATTCATACATATCATCCTGTGAAGTAACACTTTATGGCGGTTTCGAAGACTAAACAGAAAAAAGGAGGAAACTGACAAAAACGTTCTTAATACTTTCCTAGCATCGGTTATTTATATTTATTCTTATACAGTGGAAAAATAATCATATATGGAAAACGATTAAACAATTTTTACAAAATCGGTATTTAAAAAAATTATTTTAAACGTTATACAATAAATAGAAAGTTAGTTTTTCGGGAAGGGGGAGAATTTAGGGCAAACGTTTTTTTTTAAGATTGTAAGAAAAGCATATACGCATGTACTGAGAAAAAAATAAAATAGGGTTATGTTCGCAAAATTTTGAGAAAATTAACCACAAAAAAATTATCTACCCAATCTCCTGAAGATGTTGACCCCAAATTTTACCCACAAATTGCCCTGTATTCACAAGTCTCTGTGCCAAATTTCATCAAAATCGGAGAATTCAGTCAAAGGCTTTTAAGCTTTAAACACGCCGACATTACATATGTACGTACGTACGAACATTACATCCAACATTTTGTTTTTTTGTTTTTGTGGAGTCTCTGGATCATGAAATCCTGATCCCCTAGAGAAGACATCCTCCAACCACTCCCTCCGTACCTAACCCTGATGGGCTTAACCGGAGGTCATCTTATAAACCTCGGCATATGACATCTCTCAGTAGCCTCGGTTAAGGAAGCCACCCATGCGAATGCCGCAAGCGATATTCCCATCGGTTAACGACATCTCTAGTCTCAAGCAAGACTGAAAACTACAGTCGTCAAAGGACCTGAATCACCTACCTACCCGAAAGGGAAAGTGAATTCACATGCGACACAAACGCGGAAAAACACAAAAACAAAAACACGAAAATAAAACTAGTAACAAAACAACCAAAACCGACATAACACTAACAAGAAATCGTAACAAAGTAAAGTACGCAAGAACAAGACCACGCAGCACCTCAGATTCCCTCCGCAATCCGTTCCGTAGCCAAATAGTGCAGAAATTCTGCAACCACTGACCACGGGTCATGAAATGCCGAAAAGTGCACAAAAAGAAAACATATCTTATTTTTTGACCGATTACCACAACTTCCTTTTTGCAGCATAGCTCTAGAGTTATGATGCCAAGAAAGTAATGCAGGGTCATTCACGGGAACCGGATGTTTTTGAAGTGGGTTGTACTCGGGCGTTCGTGGTGGGAAGGGCACGTGGCTATACTAGAATACTAGATCGTGGATACCGGTGTTTTTTGGTGGTTGGATTTCACTTAACCACACATCTCAGGAACGGTCGAACTGAGAATGTACAAGACTACACTTCATTTATACTCATACATATCCTCATTCATCCTCTGAAGAATTATCTAAACGGTAGTTACCGGAGGCCAAACAGGGAAAAGAAAAAAAAAGTGCATACAGACCTGCATTTCCGTCCTTACAAGATAGCCGTCGTGCAGCAGTTAAACAAGCAAAGTTTCACGCAGCGATTACAATTTTGCCGACAAATGCTTATCATTTTTGAAGAAAATGAAAATCTGTTATCGTTAATGAGTGACGAAGCCCATTTTCATCCGAATGGCTTCGTCAACAAACAGAATTGCCGGTATCGAGCAGAAAGAAACCCGCATCAGCTTCACGAGAGACCACTTCATAGCCCAAAGGTGACTGTCTGGTGTGCAATAGGAAAAGTCGGTGTTATTAGACCATATTTTTTTAAAGAAAATGACGCTGCCGTAACTGTAACAGCTGATCGTTACATCGCGATGTCGAATACGTTTTTCATCTCTCAGTTACGAAACCGGGGAATCGATTTTCAAAATGTGTTATTTCAGCAGGATGGAGCTACAGCGCACACAGCAAGGGCAACGATGGCTGTTCTCTGTAACTTGTTTCCGGGACGGATCGTTTCCAGATTCGGCGATATTCCTTGGCCCCCTCCGTCCCCCGACTTGAGTAGTTGTGATTTTTTTCTGTGGGGGTTTCTGAAATCGCGTGTGTACGGCAATAAACCGCGTACATTGGAGGACCTAAAGATCGCAATTCGTCATCGCGTCACCCAGATTGATGTAGACGTACTGCAAAGAATTAAGGCCGGTTACCGTGAAAGGCTACAACAGTGTATTGCCCAAAATGGACATCACTTGCCGGACAAAATTTTTCGTTCATGAGTATGTAACAAATGCTTTGATTTAACAAGTGTTTCAGTACCGATAAAACTTTTTTAAAGTAAATATTCAATTTTTTATGATTATTTTAAAAACATCCGGTTCCCGTGAATGACCCTGTATATATATATATATATATATATATATATATATATATATTTCATAAATAAGTTATGAAAATTATTCAAATTAATAGTAAATTTTCTAATGCAATTCATTAGGTCAACAACCAAACAAACAAAATAACAAAAACAAAAGCAGAATACTCGACGTTTCGTCCAAAAAGTGGGACTTTATCAAGACAAACCACGAATGACAAAAAAACACCAGCACACTTACAACCCCCCCCCCCCCCCCAACCAAATCTAATAAAAACCAAAACCCCCACTACTGAAAATGTTATCATTTTCATAGATATTCCCATCACCATTCCAACGATAACATTAAGTTACCATCCAAAACAAAAAATACTAATCCTAAATTAAAAAACCAAAACTACACAAAATAAAACTAAAACCAACATAGATATATATAAACCAAGATATATATATATATATATATATATATATATAATACCGATAATGATGGGTTTATCAATCAAAATGCGTACCTAGTTGTAGATTTTTTTTTACTGTTCCTGAATCATTCTCTTAAGTTATTTTATTGGAATTCGTTTAATAAAACAAATAAAAGATAAATTCCTTTATCATAAACTATAACCTTTGATGCAATTTAATTGACAAAAATGAGGCAGTATATTTTTAAAATTCCATTGTATTATATTATACAATAAACACGTAATTTATTACGCAATATTGCATTTATAAAATTTAGAAAAAATCGCTTATTTGTTATGAAAAATTTTTGTATATACAATATATATTATAAAAATATTATTTAAATCTTAACCTTAATTACGAATTCAAGTAACGTATACAATTTTCGTCGATGTTTTTTTGTAAACATATTATAAATAAGCTGCATTTATATACGTTGGTCCCGCGTTGGATTAAACATAAATGATATTTTATTGCACTGAAAATATATTAAGAATATTTATTTAATAATTCAACAAGTCAGCCGTTAAAAAATTCCCTTTGCTTCAGTAAATTTCCCACCGGATCTTAGACGAATGCTTGCACTCTTGAACATTTGCGATACAATTCTAAGAATTACTATTAAAAAGGATTTGCAAATAAATAAAAATTATTAATTAAATACATAATTGGAATATTATTATTAAAAGATTATTATTAGAATAATTGTAATGTAGATTGATAGATTATACAAACTCGTGTGTAATATTTATGAAAAAGGGGAATTTCCGTCAGATTTCAAAAAAAGTGTTAAAGTCATGATACCAAAGAAAGCGGGGGCAGATAAATGTGAAGAATACAGAACAATTAGTTTAACTAGTCACGCATCAAAAATCTTAACTAGAATTATATACAAAAGAATTGAGAGGAGAGTGGAAGAAGTGTTAGGAGATCAATTTGGTTTCAGGAAAAGTATAGGGACAAGGGAAGCAATTTTAGGCCTTAGATTAATAGTAGAAGGAAGATTAAAGAAAAACAAACCGACATACTTGGCGTTTATAGACCTAGAAAAGGCATTCGATAACGTAGACTGGAATAAAATGTTCAGCATTTTAAAAAGGTTAGGGTTCAAATACAGAGATAGAAGAACAATTGCTAACATGTACAGGAACCAAACAGCAACAGTAATAATTGAAGAACATAAGAAAGAAGCCGTAATAAGAAAGGGAGTCCGACAAGGATGTTCCCTATCTCCGTTACTTTTTAATCTTTACATGGATCTAGCAGTTAATGATGTTAAAGAACAATTTAGATTCGGAGTAAAAGTACAAGCTGAAAAGATAAAGATGCTACGATTTGCTGATGATATAGTAATTCTAGCCGAGAGTAAAAAGGATTTATAAGAAACAATGAACGGCACAGATGAAGTCCTACGCAAGAACTATCGCATGAAAATAAACAAGAACAAAACAAAAGTAATGAAATGTAGTAGAAATAACAAAGATGGACCGCTGAATGTGAAAATAGGAGGAGAAAAGATTATGGAGGTAGAAGAATTTTGTTATTTGGGAGGTAGAATTACTAAAGATGGACGAAGCAGGAGCTATATAAAATGCCGAATAGCACAAGCGAAACGAGCCTTCAGTAAGAAATATAATTTGTTTACATCAAAAATTAATTTAAATGTCAGGAAAAGATTTTTGAAAGTATATGTTTGTAGTGTCGCTTTATATGGAAGAGAAACTTGGACGATCGGAGTATCTGAGAAGAAAAGATTAGAAGCTTTTGAAATGCGGTGCTATAGGAGAATGTTAAAAATCAGATGGGTGGATAAAGCGACAAATGAAGAGGTATTGCGACAAATAGATGAAGAAAGAAGCATTTGGAAAAATATAGTTAAAAGAAGAGACAGACTTATAGGCCACATACTAAGGCATCCTGGAATAGTCGCTGTAATATTGGAAGGACAGGTAGAAGGGAAAAATTGTGTAGGCAGGCCAAGTTCGGAATATGTAAAACAAATTGTTAGGGATGTAGGATGTAGAGGGTATACTGAAATGAAACGTCTAGCACTAGATAAGGAATCTTGGAGAGCTGCATCAAACCAGTCACATGACTGAAGACAAAAAAAAAAAATTGTAATGTTATTTTTTCATTTGAAATATGGGCCCATCTGTCTGGTCTAGCGGTTATCTAGTCGTCGCAAATCGGTTGTCTAACAGCTGATTTTCAAAGTCGCCATCCTGATTTCATTAGGCCCGGGTGAGAGGGGTTGCTCATTGTTCGTTAGTTGAACATATTGCAATGTACACAGTAAAATAAATTTAAAAAATGTTATAAAAATCTTAAATAAAAAATATGATCAAAATATACGGTGGTGCTACCGAGCGCCACGCAACGGTACTAACTTCTATAAAGGCTTCGAATCTTAGTAAAGCATATGATAAGTTTCGGTGCAGTGAGTCTACGTTGCAGTACGGTGTAGCACATCTAGAGAGAGCGTTTTGAAGCGTAAATTATGGATCGCGAACGACGCATTAACGTGAAGTTTTGTTTTTAAACTGCGAAAAAAGTGTTAAAAGAAATATTTGCGGTGGCCTCATGAAGGCGATTTACAAGCAGTTCGTCGAATTTCGTTACGGTTTTGAATCGGTTGAAGAACAGGACGCACTTCTTTCACATTAAAAAGCTAGAGAATGTCGGAGGAGTAGGATTCGATGAAACGGTCAACCGACTGTTACGAAAACTATGAATGTTTTAAGGGTTTATTACATAATTAAAGAAACGGTGTACTTAGAAAACGACTTGAAAAATAATTTTTTTCTCTATCGTGTGACAACATTGTGTATCACACATATCTTCTGGTAACGCAAATTTTATCAATTTAACATTTGTATCTGGCACCGTGCGATCGACTTCTGGCTTTTCTCCAAAGTAACAACGATCATGAAATGTAAAGAAAAATCAATTCAAGACATGAGGCACCCACGGCGACACAACTACAGATACTCTCGAAGAGGGCTTTCAAAAACCGCTTCATAAAATGGCCAGAACGGGATAAGTGTATTCGAAGAGAGGTGAGTGTTTTTAAGGGGGAACTAACGTTAGTGTACCTTTTACAGTAACGCATTCACCGTATTTTTATCATATTTTACTATCCGGTAGTTTTTCTTTCACACGATTAATTTATTTTGGGTAAATATCTATTTACAATGCTATATATTCTGATATGCGTAAATTTTTCTGAGGAGATATGAATTTTACAATCTTGTAAAAGTTATCGTTTAATCAAAAAACCAGCGCTATGTTATCATGATTGATTTATTAAAAAATCGTATTTAGGGCTGTGTCCCATTGCACACCCCTAAATACGATTTTTTTTTTTAATAAAGCGTGATTGAAGGATGGCAATAAAAATAAACTTATAATAGAACGAGATTAAAAGATAACTAAACTATTATTTATCAAAGTTTAGAAAGCATAGTTGACGCACAGGGATCCAGGAACGTGCAGGGGATACATTTTTGAACCGACGGGGTTGGTTTGTAACTAGCTATGACCGTTCTGTTGCGATACAACATCCTCTTCCCTTGTAATTATTATTTAACAGTGCCGACACAGGTAGAAAAACTACTGCGCATTTACGCAGGACGGCCGTACTAAGCGACAGGTGCTGCTATCTTAGTTTCATTTCCCTGCTACTAACGTTCCAAAACACGTCCTCTCGTTTTCGGTCAATCGCTACAACACGCAGCGATTAAATTTTGAATCGCGGAAAAATACATTCATCGTTGTCTGAAGCCGATGAAACTGTCGATTGAAGTGCTGTGAATAAGCGGGCGATAAAATTTCACGCATCAGAAATTACAAAAGTAAACGTTGAGGATAATCTTGCAGTAGCGACTGATAATAAGCACCGAAAGGAGATGGCTAAATCGACAGAAAATGACCATCGCATCTCTACCGAGATAAGCATATCGAAAGAACGAGTATGATACATTATTGCAGACTGGGCTGCCGTAAAATCTATTTACAGTGGGTGCCGTGTAAATCATAGAGGACACCAATGAAAGCCGTGTTGTGAACAGCTTCTGCATTATCGTTAGGTTGCTGGCTTCCTTAGATTCTTAGCCCTGCGGAGAATGGCTGAAGGGTTCTGATGCTGTTATAGTGTATAGATAGTATAGAAACCCGGGTGGGTAGGGGCCCACCTGGGTGCTTACTTCGCCAAGATAGGCGTTTTGGTATCGAGCCCCGGTTAGCTGAAATTTTTCTCTGTTAGGATTTGTGGAGAACTCTGTAATGAAACTACAGTGTGGAAGGAAGAGTGACTGAAGTAAATCAATTTCAGTAAATTTAATTGTAGGGCAAAATTGTCGTTGTTGCGATCAACACTTGTTTTGTCGGTATGAGGGTAGTATTTTTGGTGTTTAACAGGATGACTGCCATGAGACATCAAATGATGTCTCAGCCGGTGATCCATTATTGCTATAAGACATCATTTGATGTCTCAGTTTCGCAATCCATTACTGCTATGAGACATCAAATGATGTCTCAGTGTAATGTCACACTTAAGATGCAACATTATTGTTTATTTTTAATATTTTTTTGTATCAAATTATATATTATTTAAAAAATTAAATGCTGTGTATATGTTTGTGTTGTATGTAGCAGAGCAATTTTTCTTTGAATCTGAAATTAAAGAATGTTTTTTTTTGAAAATCACCAAATAAAAGCAAACTAACATAATTGAAAAGCGTAATAAAACGCAAATTAATTTTAGTTGTTTACTGACAAAGTGCTCTTAAAACTATTAAATTTAAATTTTACTTTAAACATGTCAATTCAAAGTATAATTATCAATAAAATGTGATTTTATTACAGAAGAGAGTGACTTTTAATAATTTATGTTAAATTCTGGAGTTGTAGAATTAAAAATAAATACAATCAGTTGTTAGTAAGTAAAAGATATTATAATTCAATTAAAATATGTTAAACAATCTGAGACAATCGGTGTCTCGTTATCCACGGTTGCTATGATACACAAATTGATGTCTCAACTTTATTTTTGAATATTTCAAAAAGGTAAAATCGGAGTCTAAAATTAGTAATAGGGTAACCAACCTTTATTAAAATTGGAAAGAAAAATTCCATCACTGGTGGATATTTTCAGCAAAATAAGTATAGCAGCCTTGGAAATGTCGCATTTTTCACAAATCTTTTGGTTTTCACACTGAAAACCGACCGTTCCTGAGATGTGTGGTTAATTGAACCCCGACCGCCAAAGTACACCGGTATCCACTGTTTAGTATTCAAATCCGTGTAAAAGCAACAATTTTTACTAGGAATTGATCAAGTAATGATCTGAGCTTAGTCTTTTTTTCCTGTTTAGCCTCTGGGAATTACCTTCAGGTATTACTTCAGAGGATGATATGTATGAATGTAAGTGAACTGTAGTCTTATACAGTCTCAGCTCGACCAGTTCTGAGATGTGCGGTTGATTGAAAACCCAACCACCGGTATCCACGATCTACTATTCAAATCCGTTTAAAAGTAATTGTCTTTACTAGGACCTGAACGCTGGAACTCTCGACTTCCAAATCAGCTGATTTGCAAAGACGCGTTCACCACTAGACCAACCCGGTGGGTCAAGCGCATAGTCTAATTGAAGTTAAATAAACGAAGAGTTTTTGCAAGAAACTTTCGATGCGGGGATCACGCTTCCGCGAATCGGTTAATTTGATAGCTGAGGATTGTAAGTTGCGATGGGTAGTCGCAGTTGGAAGAGGCCGTATAGGTTGGGTAAATACACTGATGAAAATATCTGTCGAGGCGTTTGCATCGGTGGCATCCTGGCAGTGGCCAAACCGATGACTGTGTTGCGTTATCAAATTTTAAGGGTCTAAAAAACTACCTCCGGTAAAGCCCTGATGGGCTTTACCAGAGAGGGTGGTGTGGCGACCGGGATCATCACAAGGTGGGTGTCTTCCCCTACGGAGGTTTGGATGTTATCGTAACGAGGTAGATGACTTCCTCTTCAATATTTTGACGACCGAGAAAATAAAATGACAATCATGAAACGCTGGCTTTATTAAACAAATTCAAAACACAACCCTCTGCAAAAAAAAATTTTCTTGACAGTGCTGCGGGTTTCCAAACGCGTGCACGATTTACTACTTGGAAGCCGGATCGCCTGTAAATTCTGTACGATACATATAGAAGTAAAAACACCTTAAGTGACGTGTGTATCGTGTTCGACAATCCGTGGAGTAAAGTTTAGCAACACGATAATGCTCGACCACACACACAGCATATAACCGCCGTGGTTTTTGTGAAATTGAAATCTGAACCCATTTATACCCTCCATATTCACTAGATTTGACGCCCTGAGATTTTCACTTCTTTCCACAATAGAAAAAGGATGTTAACGGTATTCATTTCACCACGGATGATGAACTGGAGGACGCGATGAAATCGTGGGCCAAGGAAAGACCGCCAGCATTCTTCGTCGACGGAATGAGAAAGGTCCAGGGTCGGGAAAAATGCGTATCTGCAAACGGTAACAACTCGGAAAAATAAATGTAAGTTTTTGTATCAAATACATTACATTTTTGCTATATTTGTTTCATTTGACTCTCTTTTTGACGTGAGTTATGAGCGACTGTACATTACATTTCAGCAATCCATCATATACGTTTACGTTTTCTAAACTTTGACGGATAATTTTTGCGCTGGTAAAAACGTACTCTAACGGACGTATTTATATATGTATAATATTAAAAATGCTGTCTGTTAACGGAGAATGCTCAATTGAATTCCATAATCGGCCAATGTCCTCGTCAACGCGGCAACGTTTTAGCCTCTCATCTGGAAATCCTGGGATAAAATCTAGATCAGTCTTAGTACTTTTCATACTTTAAAATATCGATTTATATTTCCACGTACAAGTTTCAAACCTATGTTGTGAATTAATACATATTTCTTTTAAATCAAATGTTTTTTTTTATACGAATTTTAATATACTATTCGTAAATTATTTATTAACAAAACATATTTCCCTGAATATTTTTAACAGACATAATATAAACAATGATTCACGCTCATTAATAACATAAAGTGCTATTTGAAAAGGTAAACAATCGTAATCATAATTATATATTGTGTGTGGTATACAAAGGTGTGAGTCATCAGTAAATAAAACATGTTTTTATATTACTTCATTTCTTGGTTATAACCAAAATTTCCTTTATCCATTCAGTATTAATTATCAGACATTTTTTATATTTACTTACCGCACAACCGCAATTAACTTTCCGTATTAAAGTTGCTTCAGCTTCTATTGTAATGAAATGGGAAATACCAGAACCGGTTACAAATAGAAATGACGATAGCTTATCATCCTGAACTGAATCCGATTGAAAAAAAAGTTAAATATTTTATTTTATTCGGTACATCATAATACGTACTACATAGATTACTTTAGGATCAGACAGGTGTTCTGATCTATGAAAAAAATAAGAAACAGCTACAATATTTGCCTGGATAGATTAAGGGAAACCTTCGTAAAACCTTGAGCAGCATCACAAAATGCACGATTCATAGAAAAATAAAAATAAGGTTTAATTAAAGTTTATATTAATTAATTAATTAAAATAGAAACACGTAAAATAATGTTTAGGTAAACACGTGAGGGCAAAAAATAAACGTGAAAACGTAGTTTTAGGACTTTTCAGTCGATCCGGAAAATCCTACAACTGTGAGTTGTTTCTGATTCAAGGCTTACACACACAACGTAATTTAAAATACTTATCATTTTATTTAAATATAATAGTTTTTCGTTCATTTAATACAATGATTTTAACTAAAGCGCGCGCGCCCTACATATTTAATTCGCGCGGGTGTGGCGATACTAGCGGCAAGATGGTCGGCACTAACTAAACTGATGTAATTTCACAACTTACATACAAAAAAATTTGCTTGTGCATTCAGCAGACTGGTGTAGCTGCGAGGCTTGACGCACCAGGTTCAGAGACAATCGGGCGATCGAATTCGAGACCCAGCCAGACCGAGTTACTTTTTTATACTTTAAATATTATACATTTCTCCGTAAGGAGTTGCCGTTCGCCCGTGCTTGCACGGGTGGACGGTATTGAAGTGCGGGGACTCTCGAGTCCCTGAGCTAAATGACTGAGTCCCGGCGGGGCCGTCCCCGTTAGAAGCGAAGCACAAAGAACCGAGTCCCGGTTGCTGGGTGATGGAGGACGGGAACGGCGTAGCCGGGCCTGGCATTTCCCTCGTCTGGCGAGTAGAGGCAAAGGCACCTCCCGGAACCGTGTTCATTATTATTTGGGGGTCTTTTTTATTAAATTTCAAACATATATCTTAAGTAACTGTGATGATTTTTCAATTTGATCGTTATAACCTATAAATCAGTAACAAACGCGTGTCGATTATGTGAATGATGTAAGTAATAAACCTTGAAATATTTCCAGATTAGATCTAAAATAATAATCTGTGTTATAGTGATGTACATGAAGACACGTTAAAGTAAAATGGATTAAAAGTGTATTTAAAAAAATGAAATTCCAAAAACCATTGGAATTTGCATCTAGATTAAAAGTAGGGATAATTATGTAAATCTTGTGGTTGTTTAAAAATATGTCTACTTTTCAAAAGTTTATTGTAAATTGATCATTAAAAATTATACTTATATTACGATGTAAAATTTGATGGAAAGAATAACAGCAGCTGTTGAAGCAATTCCTGCAGACATGCTCACGAGAGTGTGGAATGAGGTGAATTATCGGTTTGATGTGAGTAGGTGCTGTAAGCAGTGCTTATATTGATTTAGATTAAGAGGTAAAAAAACTTAGTTTCACTTCCATGTAATAAAATACATTTATTTGTAATTCATAATTAAAAAGTAAATTTAATGTAAAACCATGGAGTTTTTTGAACACTTTTTCTTTTTTTTTATTGAAATTATTTAAAAATTCAAAAAAAATATTGTTTGTCAGAGAAAATTTATTAATTGCATTTTAAATAAATTATAATAAAAATCAATTGGGTCAGTAAAAAAAAAAAAAAATCAGTAGAAAGAAACATTAAATGGGTCAGTAATTTTTTTAAATTATCAGGAAAAGGATATAAAACCACTTCCAGTTACCATTATAGGTATATCGTAACATAACTATTATGTATTGTATTGAGATACAGGAAAACAGTTTTCTGTTCTAACAGAGGTGAATTTTTTCCATGTAATTAAGTTCAGTTCTAACAGAGGTGACTATTGTTTTTAAGACAAAGGTGATAATTTTTACATTATAAGTATATTCACGATTACATTAATGAAAATAGGTACGCATAAAATATGAACAATGTGATAAAGAAAAAGTAAGCATTGACTACGAATATTATAAAGAAGGCATTTGAAATCTTAATAAAATAAGCGAATAAATGAAAACTGTAATATATATATCAGAGATAATGATGATATATTCATACATACACACACGCGCGCGCGCGCGCGCACACACACACACACACACACACACACACACACACACACACACACGTAGAGTGAAGCAAGGAAATATGATGGTTTTTAATTTATCACAAAATTGTTAATTTTTGCTGAAAAAAGCTTATTGGCAAATTCACCACTTGGGTGAAAATGAGGTTTATCAGTCATCAACAAGACAATGTTTTCATTTTCCACATAAAGTGATTACGTAGTGGATGCAAAATTCAGTCGCTGAAGGTAATTTGTTTCTTTTATCTTCTGCACAACCGCTTACTTGTATGGATGATAATGTAGTTCTTCATATTAAATTTGCCTCACCAAGCAATGGCTGATTTGAAGTTTCTCAACATGTCTCCGAGTACAGCGGCCTGGACTTCATAAACATGGTTGCTCTAACCTTTTCCACATTTTCTGGAGTATGTACTGTACGTGGAGGGCACCTGATGGTTTGTTTTTCTTCAGTGAGCATTCTGAACGAACATTATTAAGCTAATATAATATTGTGTTACAAGTGGTAACAAAGTCACGGTGGATATTAAATATGCGTCAAAACTCACACTGACTGTGGTCACTGATTTATCATTCTTCACAAACAGTCGCATGCAAAAACACAATGCTTTAACGTACACGACTGCATGATGCCGACTGAAAGTGAAATGCTATGAACAAAAGAACAGAATGTCCCCATCCGCCCTGCTTACCCACTCAAATTGGCCGAATAATATAAGTTTTAGAACCATCCTATTTCTCTGCTCCACCTGTATGATATATATATATATTACAACTGTGTCTTTTGATTTCTTACTGCAAATTTTAATATTTTCATTACATTTTATTTGTTTACAGAATGTAAAACTGCACTATGTTGAAAAAGGCGATCCCACTAAACCATTAATGATTATGTTACACGGATTCCCAGAATTCTGGTATTCATGGCGTCATCAAATAAAACAATTTTCAAAGGACTTTTGGTCAGTTATGTATATTTAAGTCTTTATTTAAGATATTCCCTAAACAAATTAAAAAAAAAGAAATTATTAGCATTATATAAGTAAATAATAAGTACCATCAACGTCCACCTTGGTAAATACGTTGTAATATATTTAGGTTATGCCAGCTTCTGTGATGCAAGTGGTAGTGTCTTGGCCTTTCATCTGGAGGTCCCACAGAATAAGAAAAGAATATATATATATTTTAATTTTAATAGATTATGGGATCATACTAATAGAATAATTATGTAATTTCATAGCCAACATAAAGAAAATCAAGGCAATAAGTACAGTGTTTATTATTTTCAATTATTTTTATTTTCTCAGGAAAAGTTAAGCATCATTTAATTTTCTCTTTTTTAAACAAAAAGTCAGTGTGAGAAAATGAATAAATAAATAAATTAAGTAAAAATCACCATAAATTTTAAGCTGTATGCAAATGACAATTGCTAATATTTTTTATGCTTGAAAAGTTAAGTTTAATTATTTATTTATTTATTCATTCTCTTATATATATAATTTCCCACACAAAAGGATACTAATTTATTTTTATACATTGGAAAACGAGAAAATACTAAAAAGCAATTTACAATAACTTTTTAACTTAAAATTTAAACTATATGACCATTTTGATAGTTTAACGATCATAATCATTGAATATATAAGAAATAATGTATAAAAAAGTAAATAAAAGAAATGATAATATTTACACAGTGATATTTAAAAAAGGTATTTCTACGGGCGTTTATAAAATAAAAATAAAGAAAATTCAGAAGTCAATTCCATAACTTTCCTGTCCTCATCGGTCAGGATGTAATTCAGTTTTGGAAAAACTGTGTGGCATAGCCAGCAAGTTTAATCACAAAATTAATTTACTAAATTAATTAGTTTAATCACAATTTTATGTTTTTAATTTTTGTAAAAGTTGGAGGCTCATGCAACAGCAGGCTTTTTTAATGATTAAAATTGAATAAATAAATAAATTGATTAAATAAATTAAAATTAATTTTTAAAAAAAAATTAAATTTTTTTAAATTTGGGAGCTCCCCATCAGGGGAGGGATATTAAGTTATCTTAATGACTTTAACACATTCAGATCATGGATACTGGTATTCTATGGCGATTGGGTTTCAATTAACCACATATCTCGGGTACAGTTGACTTTTTTTTTAATCACCATAAGGTAATACTTCAGAGGATGATATGTATGAATGTGCAATCTTGTACAGTCTCAGTTCGACCATTCCTGAGATGAGGGGTTAATTGAAACCCAACCACCAAAGAACACCGGTATCCACGATCTAGTATTCAAATCCATGTAAAAATATCTGGCTTTACTAGGACTTGAACGCTGTAACTCTCGACTTCCAAATCAGCTGATTTGACGTGTTAACTACTAGACCAAACCGATGGGTTAATTTCATAGACCTATATCATACATCTTGCCACTCTTTTAGTTTGGTTGTATTATATGATATGTTAAGTTTTTTGGTGAAATCTGTCAAAAAGAATTATAAAATATAATTTAAACAATTAAGGTGAAAATATTTTTTTTTAAATTAATTTTAAATAAAATAATATTATTGCAAACTTTAATCATTTAAAAACTAAATAAAATATAAATATTGTGATATTGAATATTAATATCGGCACCAATATATATATATATATTTTTATTTTTTTTTCATATGGAGTAGTGTCCAAGAATTATCTGAACAATTTGGATGTCTTATTAAAAAAAAAGTGATAGTGCTATCAGTGAATGGTTGGGCTCTCTTTAACGGGTAACTCAAAGTTTTCCTCTGCAAATACTACATAGCACTTCATACGTAACTGCATATGTCGTCAGTCGCTATGAATTCACAGATGAAAGCACTGTGTGTAGAGTAGATTATTGAACCAAAATACGACATAAAAGTTTGATGCAATTTTAGAACTCTGTATAACTTACAGCCTCCCTCTAGAACAAGTATTCGTGTATGGCGTGATAAATTTAAAGAAACTGGCAGTATTCAACATAAGTGCAGGCAAGCCTAGTACATCAGATGAAAAACAGACCATTCATCAGTCTTTTGTTCACAGACCTGGAAATTCAATTCTAAGTGCAGCGTACGAGTTAAATCTTCCGTGAACTACCGTTCATGATGTTTTGAAATGATTAAAATCGCGACATTATAAATTACAAATATTGCAGCACATTATACCACTAGTTCATACTGCTATAAAAGAATTTGCTGTGGAAATGATTGAAAGATTTGAAAGTGATAATTGTTAACTCTTAAATAAATGATTTTTTTTTCATTTTAAAAAATAAACATATAAAGCATATTATATTATTAAAATACCAAAAATTAGGGAAAAATATTTTTAAAATGGCATTTTTTATTAAAAAAAAATACTCTACGTACGTAGTAGAAATGCAACAACATGTATTAGAGGTCCTACATTTAATTCCTTATTAAAAGGCATGTTCCCTACTTACACTAAATGCTAACATAACACTGGAAGAAATAAGCTTACCTTCATTATTTTCTTGTAGATTATTTATTGGTTAATTAATTTTTATTGTTTTTAACAACACAGATTCATTTCAACTAGTTTTCTCAATAAATTATTTTATCACTTGATCACGAGATGCTTTTAAATTTTAACTTTTCAAAAGTGTCTCATATAGATCACTTTTTACTGTCTCAGAGCACTTATATTACTACGATTAAACTGCACTTTAATTACACACTTTATAATCACTCGAGAAAAGATTTCAGCCGGTTTTTCACCTTGGAATGCAAAAAACAGATCACTGAACGTTGCTCAACTAATGTGGAAACTTCAAGCAGCACGTTAAATGCAATATTTGAGGTTATAAACCAAACTATTTTTATTCCTCAGCTGTTCTCAGCTCATCCCAATGATGCCAATCCAATGTCGTGAAAGTGCAAAACTCCTCCTACAAATTGTTTCATTTCTACATCAATTTGTCTCTTTAATTATTGAATGTCCCTCTTATATATATATATATATATATATATATATATATATTTCACTTTCTTGTGGACACGATAACTGTCATAATTTTGCGTCAATCATTTTCAAATTGATACATAATAGACAACGACCTAAAATCCCTATCGAGTTCGCTAATGGGCAAAATTGGACCATGGTGGTGGAAATGGAGGGGGCTTTTTCGATAAAACAAAATATCTATAACGCTTTTATTAAGTAAAATATCAAACTCGTTTAAAGGTTCCTACTATTCTTTGAATGTGGGCCTTTTCTTTCTTTTTCCTGTTTAGCATCCCGTAATTACCGTTCAGGTAGATTATAAATTATTTGTGCTCTTTAACACTGTAGGGCCCGCATATAGATTTGATTATTATTCAGGAAAGGGAAGTGGTACAAGACTACCAGGGGAAAAAGATATTGGAACACAGTGGTAATATTGTGTCGTCTTTTCCTAAGAGTGCCAACCATATTTTGTACTTGGATAACTTATATTTCTATAAAATAAAACTATTTTAGCAAAACGTGGAATGTACTGACTGGGCACGTACTTCAAAATATACTACCAAATTGTAAATTACCGGATAAAAAAAGAGTTCATAAATATATATCTCGAAATAATTTATAAATGTAAGTCTTGTACAGTCTCAGTTATACCATACCTGAGATGTGTGGTTAATTGAAACCAAAACACCAAAGAACAAGGGTATCCACGATCTAGTATTCAAATCCGTATAAATATAACTGACATTACTAGGACTTGAACGCTGGAACTCTCTACTTCCAAATCATCTGATTTGGTAAGACTAGTTCACCACTAGACCAACCTGGTTGGTTTTGAATAAGAGCCTAAAACTTAATAAGGAATGTTTTTTGCTATAACCAACCATTGGCCCAGGGGGTGGAAAAATGGGTTTTTGAAGACAAAAAAATCATACTTCCTTTAATAGGCACAGCATCGAATCAGTTTAAAGTGATCCAAACATTACCTAAAACTTTTGTCTGAAACAATTTTTGATATGACCAACCCTTACGGTAAGGTATTAACAAAATTTTTCTGGAATTGTAAGAAGATGGGGCTTGTATGCTAAACATGAGAAACTTTTTTTCTCATGTAACCATTGTCGTGTTGTGTAAATTTGAAGTTTTTCGTTACTTTAAGATGGAAATCTTTTGTATCCCCTATTTGCACTGGTGAAATCTACCTCCACCTTTTTTGATTTTGTCAGTTGTTGAAGCCACGTTTGTTTAATAAACCGATTCATGTATCTTTGCAAAATTAAACAATGTCAGGTGCAGATTCACCACATGCTGTTGGTTTTATTAGCATTTAATAACCACAGCTATACTACTATTTAAGAGCAACATTAATAATTGTAAAGATACAATTAGAAACAGCTCAATGTTTAATTATAGTTAGTTAAAGAACATTAGCTACTGTAAGAGTTTTTACTTTATTGTGACTGTAACATGAAGAACAAATTGTAAAGGTAGAAAAAAATTGTTAATATGATTAATTTAATATTGCTATTTAAATATTTTTTTTATTTTTCTAATGTGTATATCTGTTCAACTAGTGAACAATAAGCAAACCCTCCCCATGGCCCAGTGAGATGAGGATGATATGTATTATTTGTAAATGAGGTGAAATCTTGTACAGACTCAGGTCGACCATTCCTGAGACATGTGGTTAATTGAACTCCAACCACCGAAGTACACCAGTAATTTGTCTAGTATTCAAATCCATATAAAAGCAATTTACTTTACTAGGATTTGAACCTTAGAACAATCGGCTTTGATAATCAGCTGTTAACAACTGATTTGGAAAAATTAATTTTCCATTAGACTAAGTCGATAGGCCTTTTTTTAAGTATTTAACAATGCACAATGGTATTTTTATTAACATTTAATTAAATTTAACTGCATAGGATAATTGCACCAGATCTACGGGGATATGGTGATTCTGAGAAACCAGCTGGAAGAAAGTATTATCAGATAAAATACCTTGTTGAAGATGTAAAAAATCTTATTAATGCTTTAGGTAAATATATATTTTTTATTTATTTTTTTTTTTTTTAATTACTATAATATCTAAGTAACATGACAGCACTTATATTACATTTACTGCTAGAATTTAAAAGTTGGATGCTTCTAATAGGATCCTAAAATTATAATTACCTACAAATAACAAGTATTAATGAACAGTAACAGTAATATAAAATTATCGTAACTTAACAAAATGTATAATCAATGTCAGGATGCTTTCATGGTTTTTGTATCAGGTTTGAATCAGATTGTAAATAATTTATAAATAAAGTAGAACTAATCAAGAAGGGAATGTAAAAGCTCCCTTATACAAATGAAAAACAACAAATATATTAAAATTCAAATAAAAGCCTGACTTCAAAAATTTGAGTTTATCAATTTTGGCTGTATCTTTACTTAAAATATTGCCAGGCTGGAATTAAGAAAGACAATCTGCTATCAGAGTAGCATACTCTGGACCAGAACTTACTCAGGACCAGGGTTAATAAATTGTTGGTAGCTGCTTTTAACCTCATGACTTGTAAAAGTCAATATTTAAATAAGGCTTAAAAAAAGACTTCTTTCAACTGACACTTTATCTTCTGACACATATTGTGTCAGATGGCTGAGACCAAGTTTATATATGGCCCATCCACTATAAAGTAAGTACATGACATACAAAAAGCACCAATCTAAGTGTCTCTCTTAATCATGATGTTCATTACATAGCCAGTCCCTACAATGAACAGAGAAAGTTTCATTCATACAGCTGAATGTCATATAAATGTCTGTAAAACTTGGCATGTTGATATGCAGCCATACATTTAATTAATGAAGCAGATTACAGGAAATAACTTCTTATCTTACTTTCGTTAGTAAGACATGGGACATGGCCGACATGGGATGCTTATTATTTTTGAGAATGCTTATGTAATTCTCAGAATGAATTGTAACTCACATTAGGTCATCTACAACCATTACGGTTGTAATAATTAACACCTATAACATGTTTGAAATTATGCTTTTGATTTCTAAATCATTGATTACATATAAAGATGTAATTTATATCTACTTTTAGCAATTTCATAAAACTAAATTCTTTGGTTTCTATTTTATTTTAATTAATTAATGAACATAACTTCAGGAAGCAATATTAAAATATTTGGTGTTACTTTTTGGAAAAACTTTTTTTTCTGTTTTATAAAAGCAAAGTTTTTCCTTTTGAGCTTTATTAATAAAACAACAACATAAAAAATTTGTTATATAATGGTCTGTGACATCTAATATTTAATTGTTTTATTTGTGTGTTTTTTGTTTTGTTTTTTTTTTTTAGAAACTAATACTAAATATTTTTGTATTTCAATCATTTCAGGACGTGAAAAAGCCACAATAGTAGCTCATGATTGGGGTGGCATAATTGCATGGTTCTTTGTCATGATTTACAGTCAAATGGTAGACAGTTATGTAATAATGAATGCACCACATCCCATTATATTTAGAAAATTTATTTCAACTAGTTTTACACAATTAAGGATGTCATGGTAATATAACTAGATGTAATTATATATTAGAATTAATTTTTTTTATTTGCTATTCAACTAGATTGAAGCATGTCTACAATCCTTTCTTTTCCAAAATATTTTTAAAATGGTTTGTTAATATATCTGCATTCCATTTGATATTTTGGATTCTAATCTGCTTCAGATTTGAAATTTTTCAAATACTTTGACTATTTTCTATACCACACTACCACTTTTAACTTTCATGCATATACAGTGAAAAAAAATGCTAGTATATTGTATTTTAGCCCCATCCAGAAACCCAACCTTTCATAAAATAATTGATCGGATGGATGCCTAATGGAAAGCTTGAACCCCTAATATCCATACCACTGTTAATCTCATTTCCAGTTCTGCTTCAGTTAGACAATTTCTCCACATCTCATCTACATTCAGTATCCTTTCTTTCCAGTCCAGAGTGTCTCGTGCATAATGGTTTTCACACTCACTGAATCCGTACTAGGGATATGGAAGACTAATAATAGGTAGTATACATTTGAATAGAATAATGGAAATTATGGTAGGCTTATGAGTTAGGCTTTAATATAATTTTTTTAAGTAATTGAAAAAATAATATGGTATTTTTTTTATCATTTCAATATAAATTAAAGAAAAAAAAAGGTTGAACTATATAAATTTGACAACCGTCACTGACTCATTCATTACAGATTATCCAGTTCCTGAATAAGTAAAAAGTTAAAATTTATCAGTTACTCGCAAGTCCAAAAAAAAGTAAAATGAATTTTCGATATAATATGAAATTAGTACGCTAAAATCCAACATAGCATATTCCAAAAACGTAATTTTTCAGATATCGCAAAAAATTATTTAGGAATTTTCTGAAGCAAATTTAAAAAAATTACATTGTTCTGATGTAATTTTTTTTAAATTAAAACAATAACAAAAATAGCAAAGTGATGATACTCTCGAAGACACCACAATTCACCAAGTACAATTAACGGCCCGACAGCCCATAATCCTTTTGAACAATCCTACTAAGCTTGTGCATCACAGAGACGGCATCCACCACTACTTGTTTAATATGTGCCTAAACAGCAACATTTCATCAAACAAAACACCTAGGTAATTTTGAACCCTAACTTGACTGATTACACAGACTTTATATTTAATGTGGGGGTTTCGACTGTATGGTAATTTGTCTGCTCCCTTCAGAAGCATATACTTTGTCTTGGCACAGAAATTTTTTAAATTTTGATTGTCCATTCAGCCTTCTGCAGCTGACAAGGCCACCTGCCAGTCCTTCCAGTTGTGGTCGTGAATTTTTTTTACCATGAACTGAAATAGACAGTCATCGGTGAAAGCCTGGGCCGTGACCCGTTCTGGGAATGTCAGTCTCAGAAATCCGTCAAAAAAGGTTCCACAGCAGGGGATTAGAATGAAACCTTGTGGGCTTCCCCTGGTTACAAATTTTTCCACAACTAGGCATGCGTCTTTGTGAACAGAGCCATGCAGATAGATAAATAGTCTCGGACCACGACCTGCAGGGCTTCAGGAACATTGCGACATTCCAAAACTCATAGAGGCTAGAACTCCAACACAAGGAAGGAAGTGATCATATCAATGCTTTCCATTCATATCGATGCTTCCCTGGAGCCGTTCCACAACCAGCCTTACCAGCAACTTACCGAGAGCCAGCAAGAGGCTGATGGGTTGATAACTGCTGACCTCACTAGGATCCCTTCCAGGTTTTAAGAGCACCCTCAACATAACCAGCTTCCAACAAGTGAGAAAGCAACCCCAGGTAAGGCACCCTGAGAACAATCTACCAAGTGACTCTTTTATGACAAGCAAAAGATGGTGAAAAAATCTGGGTCAAGTTGGTCAATCCTAGTAAATTTCTCATTGCCATTAGAGAAATCACCCAGTCTGTATCAACAGAATCCACAGCCTGCATGTCAGGAAAGGGTGTCCACCCACCCTAACGCCGATTCTGCTTCACCCTTCAGAGCATCTGGAAATAGAGTATCCAGAAATGCCTGGTAAGTTGCCACAGGTATTAAAATGTGGTCTTGGCCACCAAACCCACATCAGACACTAGACAGAATGTGCAATGGCTTTGGCCGGTAATATGATTTCACAAGCTGCCAGGGGCTGCCTACCCTGCATCTCGCGCATGTAGTCAACATTTGATTATATACATTTGGCACATGTCTTGCCAACATTTGAGTTTGGCTTCCTTGATGGCATGAACATATTTTCCATGTCCTTGCTGGTACATCTACCATGCGCTTGTGGAATTCCACAACCACATCATTGATGCTACTGCAGCGATGGTACTGTTTCCTAACCAGATGTAACCCTTGCACACAGCATGCTAAGGTCAGAGGACACCACTTTTTTCTAAGTCTCACTGCGAATAGCAGACGGTCCCTCAGATCATGTGAGCATCATATGATCCTTGGATCATATGATGTTTGATTCTAGCGTATCAAATATAAACCACCAGTAATTAGATAAGTTAAACTTACCATATTAATATCCAATAGTTGATATTCACAACCAAATTGACAAATTATAAAATGAATAGGTTTTAATGTATTTATGGAATTCAATAGCAACTGAAGATCCTGCAAAAATAGTATTGGATATTAATATGGTAAGTTTAACACTACCATCCATTCCCTGAAATGTGAATTTAGAAGTGGTCATCCAGACACAAAATGATTAAAATAAGCCTAAAAATTTGTTAAAAAGAGTTTAAGCAAAACATTATTAAATATTGTATTTATTTATCATTAAGTTATCAGTCATTTGACTGATTTGATATGATACTCTTCCTTGTTTTAGTTCAGTGGTAATTTTTTAATAACATAATTAAGTATAGTATTAATCAGTCACTAACTTGAGAGAATAAAATTTGATTCATAATTCCCTACAATGAAAAATTAGAACTAAAAATATAAGGTCTGTGTAGTGTTCTATATTTAATTAAAACAGTACTCATTTATGAAATGAAATCTCATTTATCTCTGAAATTATAGCAGTTTTAAAGGAAATCAATTGATTTCCTTTAAACAGGTTGTGAAGATGCTTTATGAAAATGGAGTCCTTTGTAGAGTGATTTATTGCAACTGTTACAGAATTTCATGAAATACGCATAGATTGAAACTATAATTATACAGAAAAAAGGTTTAAAGTTTATAATATGGGGTAAACCTTAATATTTCTCAATAAATTGTTAATAAGATAGATATGTTATATTGAATATAAGCATTTTCTTTTTGTAGTAAATACACCCTAACAATCTGACTTGAATGTTTAGAAGATTCTAACAAAGTTTCTCTTCTCTCCTCCCATTCATCTTAAGATCTCTCTATTACATACTTTATCAACCCATCTAATTTTCAATTACTACTTCCTGTAACACCACATTACACGTCTTTTTCTTTTTGTTTTTCCTATTGACCAGGGTCTTCCAACCATTAAATACTATATTATATATAACATTTTTAAGAATTCTTTCTAATCCATTGATGTATTGCGTCTAACTGCTGCGTCCAGGTGCAAAGCCTCTTTTCTTTATTACAGAAAAATATCTTCTTTCAAATAGTTCTTAAAGTTGGTACAATATAGTTTGTTCTTGCACACTAGCCGAGCCTGCAAATACAATATTTTGCTAAGGAATCAAATTAGTTTTTTTAACTTATTCTGTAACATAATTTATGGAATATACATTTTGGCTAATCTTTTGAGTCAGGGAACCTATTTTAAAAAGTAAAAATTTGAAACTCATATGCAAAATGTTTCTAAAATGGCAGGATGGCTATACTGTTTCAGATACTGCTTTTAAAACCAAACAAAAAATATCCTTAGGAAAAATGGCAGTTTCTCCTTCATTCTCTCCCTGTCCGTCATTTTATTATTTTTATATAAAAATTTATATCTCAAGTTCGGATAGAGGAACACATTAGTGATATGGTAAACGTCTTGGTAATAGTTATAAAATTAGCAAAAAATTATGACTTAAATACCTTTGCAATTTACAAAATGGCAGCCGTGTTTATTTTTCAATCCCATATTTCTCCATAAATATTAGTTTTATCAAAATTTGCTAAAATATAAAGCCTTTTATTTTGAAGAAAATGAAGTTTTATGTTTTAAAATGTGATAAATAGTCAAGATATGGCGAAAATTGATGTATTTAAATTAATGTTGTAATTTTCATGAGCTCCACTTTGCATTCAATTTGATTAAATATTAATTGTTTTTATTTATTGTTAACTCTAGTATCAAATTAAGTAATAATTTTCTCACAATAAAATTTAATATTAAATAATTTGATACTAATTTACAATACTAAAATTAACAATAAATAAAAAGAATATTTAATCAAATTGAACACACAGTGGAGGACACTAAAACAGACACAAAATTACAACATTAATTTTCCACCATAACTCGGCTCTTTGTTAACCGATCTAAAAAAAAAATAATGTCATTTTGTTGAAAATAAAAAGCTTAATATTTTAGCAGAAACATACATTTTGAAAAAACTAATATTTATGGAGATATAACGGATTGAAAATAAACATGGCCACCATTTTGTAATTTGCGACTGTATTTAAGTCATGATTTTTTGTTAGTTTAAAAATTTATTCGAACTTTAAACTATTTGAACTTGAGATACAAATTTTAATATAAAAATAATAAAATGGTGGACACAGGGAGAACGAAGGAGAAATTGCCATTTTTCCTAAGGATATTTTTTGTTTAGTTTTACAAGTAAAATCCGAAAAAGTACAGCCAGCCCATCATTTTAGAAACACTGTATATATAAAGTTGAAGATTTTCCTCCTTTTCACATACCTAAACCTTTCTTAAGAAATGTTCTATAGAAAGGTGAACATCACATCAGAATCTTTCCCACCAGTTCTCCATATTTTAAAATAATTGTTAAGAGACTTGAGTTTTGTCTGCATTAAAGCTTTTCTTGTTTATGCAAATCGCTTTTGATTTCTGCTTTACTTCGATCCTTGTTATTTTTAATAACTGATTAACAAAATTGTAATTTCTATTGTAAGATAAATATATTATATTTATCTTAACATATAATTCATCATGTTGCTTTTCATCATATTAAATTACTTTTATATTATTCTTGTTTATTTTCATACTGAATTTCTTTATTAGCATTAAATCAATGCCATCTAGTATTTCTTCAGACTCATTTTTTATTTCTACCAAAAAACATAGTCATGAGAAAATCTGAACAGCTTTTTTTGTCTTCGGATAACTATTGCAATCTTAAATTTGTCCTTCAATTCCTGTGCCACTTCTTTTACATATAAAGTTAGAAATCAAAGGGTTCAGAATAACTTCCCTGACATACTTCTTCTTAATCAAAGATTCCCTTTATCTTTTACTCTGTTCCAGGTCTACCCGTTTCTTATACAGATAACATTCAAGTCAGTCTTCTTTCTCGTTATTTCAGTTTAATTTCCTTAAAGTTTTAAAAATTTTCCTAAAATCATTTATCAGATGCCTTCACTTAAGGAAATAATCAACAAATAAGAAAGTTTTACACTTTTAAATTATATATTTGTAAAGATTTCTTTATAAATACATCCTCCCATTCAAAAAAAAAAAATGTGTTTAATTTATAAAGATTCTTAGAATATCGACCAGACTATTTAAATTGTTAAGTTATTCTATACTAAATAAAAAAATTACATTATAATTAGAATAAAACCTATAAGTTTTAAGACATAAATATAAAAAAAATTATTTTAACAGGAATTTAGATTACATGAAAATAATTTTATTATTGTTTACAGGTACTTTTTTTTCTTTCAAATACCATATTTGCCAGAGTTATTTATACAGTTGAGAGATTTAAGATTTCTAAATGTAATATTCTATACTAAGAAAAAAGTGTCACCATACAATGAAGAGGATAAAGAAGCTTACCGTTTTACTTTTGCTAAACCTGGTAATAATTTATTTTTATTATTCATATGAGGGATGGCGGAAATGTAACACACACTCGTAAATAAAAAGAAATAGTCAAATGGAACAATTATGGCTTAAAATCACATTTCATTTGCTACAAAAACTTACATTTATTTTTCTAAACAATCACCACTTACAACTACACATTTCTCCCAATGGTGAACTAGTTTGCTCATTTTGTCAATGAAGAATGCTGGAAGTCTTTCCTTGATCCATGACTCATCTTCGATGATGAAATGAATAATATTTCTCTTTAATTGCAGAAATAAGAAAGATCATGAGGAAAGAAATCTGCTGAGTATGGATAGAAAGGAATAGGTTCAAATTTTAGCTTCACAAGAATCTTGACTGTTGAGTGTGTTGTGTTTGACCAAGCAGTGTTGTATTGTAGTATTATTGCTTCTGTGGTCTCCTAAAGGGTCTTAATGTCATAATCTATTGAAGGGAATTTACTTTCAAACTGGTTTCCAAATAGTAACAGTAAGTAAGTCACATACACATGTTCAGAATTTACAAAATTTTATTGCAGAGGATTATGTTTTGAATTGTTTTATTGTGGTGAACCAGAATGCCAGTATTCCATATGCTCTGCTGTTTTTCTTCTGGGTTATAAAGATGTACCCAAGTTTCATTTCCCATTACAATATTGAAAAGGAAGTCATGATATTTTTCAGAAACGGTTCTTAACATTCCTTTTGTTGTTTGTTCCTTTCTATGAGTTTGCATCATTTTAAATTCATTTATTCACCTTTTTTTGGTGTTTCTCATCAGTCATAAAAACTAATGGACCATGGTGAGGTTCATCCTCCATATTCGCTTTATCAGCTTTTAATGTACAAAATTCTACTATTCGCCTGCTGAAAGACTTCAGTCAACAGTTTCATCAATGTAAATAACATTTTAGATGACAATGAATGTCACTAATGTTCATTTTTTCTGCCATTAAAAATTCATTCTCTACATATTAGGATGCATTAACATAGCAGGTATACTTGATTCTATAATAATGGTGACTGACAGAATATGAGGACATAAGTAAACAAGTTTTGTAATGATAGCAGGGGAATGAAACTAAAAGATGGCAACACCTGCGTCACTTTATATGAAATTTTGTTCTTCTGATACATTCCAGTGTGCATTTCATTTCAGATGCCGCTCATACTTGTTAAACTTTGTCACAATTGAATACTGAATACTGTATTGGACTAAGCTTTGTTTGCATGGGAGGAATATGGTTTATGATCTGGCATGAATAAAAGATGTTCTTATGTTCTTATTAAAAATATCAGCATTAACAAATCTTATTTTTTATATTGTACATTTAGAAAGTTGATTCAGTTCTGACATATGAGTACTGATTATAAAACAATATACATAATGCATGTCTTACTAAAAATAATTAATTGCAGTTAATGAAGTAAATTATTTTTTAATTGTATTTTAAAATAGGCAAGGTAACTCATTATCTGATTCCTGTTTATTGCCATTATTACTATTACTGAGGACAGACAAAACCAAAAAACCAAAGAATGTAATATTGTAATGTCGTGTAACAATTCAGTTAACTTTTCAGTTTTTTATTTTTAATTTTTCAGTTAACTTATTTTTATATTTCATATTTAAATTTTACACTTTTTAATATTTAAATTAACAATAATGTCATATAATAATGGTCATAATGTTAGACTAACAGTATTTTGATAAACAATTATTTGAGACGCATGTATTTGGTTTGTAATCAATTCTGTCATAACATTACACCTCTGAAAGTTTTTAGATATTATTCAATACTAGTTGTAGAGCACATGATTAACAATAGATAGTATATACGCTCAAACTTTAGTGAAAAGTAACGGAAAATATTGCTATTGTGATAATGTGATTTTGGGTAAATTAAAGAAAAAATAAAGTGATAAGAAATCTGAACTTGGTATAGATGATGATAGGGTTACTTTCTACAAGGAATTACAAAATATTACTAAATTATTTTCAATTCTTTTTTAATTTTTCAAAAAATGTATTTAATATCTTATTTACAGCTGTACTTTGTATTATCTGAATTCAAAAAAGAAGTTTCAAAATTAAATTCTATTTGAGAATTATGCTTTTAAGTAAATTATCAGTTTTTAGAAAAAAAATACACCCAAAAACAGCTGATACTGAGGTCTTTCAATTAAATAACTTGAACTCAAAGAGTAAATAACTCCATTTCCAATTTTTAACTGTTTCTTTATTTTAACAATTAGTTAACGTTTTTTGAACAGGAGGCGTAACATTTTTTTTACTAAAAAACAGGACAATATTTCTTTATACATTTATCAGAATTATCTAAAAGTGTTTTTTTACTCACATATTTTAAGCTTTCCCTACTATGGAGTTTCTGCTGTAGATTATGCTCCATTCACTTCTCAATTTTTTAATGAAGACTTCACCTTCATTACAGTAAAAGTCAGCTCATTTTGTTGTTTTATCTAGTGACTTTTGACTTACTTTTGTTTTTCTTGATGGTCATTAAAAGAACAATAAATAGATAAAATAATTCATTCCATAGATAACTAAAATATATCCTAAATGATAGTAACAGTTTAAAAATGTGTGGTAGGTGTCATAATCATGTGTAATGGTTGTAGGTAATCTGACATGTGATAAAATCAGTCACAAAACTGACATGCCACTCTCAAGATATCAAACTCTAATTTTAGGTTTACTAGTGCATGGTTACCTGCAAAGCGATTTCCCGTTGCCTTTTTTAATAAGTTTATATACTGTTGCATACCAGCATTTCAAGCTTTTTGAAACGCTGGTGATGTTCAACCCTATAAGTCTATAATTGAAATCTTCACTTCATTTACATCAAGGACTAACAGTGTAGTGAACACTATTACTCTCATAATTCTGACTCTAGTTTTCATATATCACAGCCATAAAAAAGTTTGGAACAAATAATGTGTAAAGTACTAATATATAATGTATAAAAAATAACCCAATCAATTATACTTCATCATCCCCCATTCATACCATTAGAACACCCAAAAGTCTTTCTTTATGTAGTGCGCTTACTTTTGGGAAAGAAAACTTTATTCAGAATCTTTAACAGAAAATTTATTATACAGAATGGTTTTTGATAACTAAACAAATGAGATGGGATTTGCTAATATAGGAAATAGAAATCAATTGATAAATATTTCTTTAAGGTTTTGTTTTGAATCTTAATTGACTTGTCAAAAAAATCTATTTATTTTGACACTTGACGGTCTCACATGTATAACAGAGACATATATTTGTACCAGCATAATTGTTGAACTAATGGGGCTGACATACATTCTATAATTTCTCAATGTCATTTGAGTGGGAGGTGATGAATTCCAGTTGGACACTTTCCAATACTCATAAACTTACTAAAAATACTCAGAGATGTCACCTTTCAAAAGCACGTAAGTGTTAACAAATATGATTAATATTACCAAAGTTATACGATCCTAAAGCCATCCTACTGGGAAAATACAAAGAAATATTTTCCTCAATCCCAATATTACACAATTGTGTATCAGTTGCAATTAAATGAGAAAATTAAAATAAAAAATGTATAAAGTTATGAACTTGTTTTTTTTTTTCAGGAGCACTGACACCACCAATAAATTACTACAGAGCAAATTTAATGCTAAATTTAATGCCAGATAAAAACTTTTTAAAATCCATACCAAAAGATGATAAAAATTTACCGCCAGGATTATTATTATTTGGTGAAAAAGATATAGCAATACATGTGGATAGTATTATAGGTACTGACCGTATAATACCAAATCTCTCAATTGAAATAATAAAAGATGCAACACATTTTGTACAACAAGATGATCCTGATGCTGTTAACCAGTTAATGCAAGATTTTTTCGTTAAACTTCCAAAATTAAAAAAAGAAATAGAAGCCAGAGAGTAAATGTTTAAAATAATATAAAAAATCATTACTATACATATTTTATTAATAATAATAATTATTATTTTTAATTAAAATGTCAGATCTACTGTTTTATATCTAAATACAATTAATTGTTAGCCAAAGATTATTAATGGTAGAAGATTATATAATGGTACTGCATTATCATATTAATTTTGTCTTTGTGTTTCTTGTACTCTCCTTCTAACAGGCTGAACAATATTGATGAACTTGAATTATGGTTTCTAGCTACATAGATTATCTTCTAATCTTCATTTAACTCTGAACAAATGTTTACTTTATTTTTGATTGCAAATAGCAAAAGTTTTAAATAAAATTATAAACTTAAAAAATTAAGAAATGTTAATAACAAAAAGAAAAATGTAATGCAGTCAATTAATAAAAAGAAATTTTGTATAAACTTCCAAAGTTACAATAGGTTAATTTATTTTTTACTACATGGTATACTTATAAAATAAATTATTAAGAAAGTGTTTGTTATTTTATTACTATACTTTTAAAGAAATGTAACCTTTTAATTGTTGTATATTTATTTGTTTTTAATTAAAATATATGATTAAGTACTTATTTAAATATTTATAATATAAATTACAATTTTATATTTAAATCATTAGGTTAAATCGCTTTTTAGTTACGATAAAATATTATAATATTATAACATAATTTATATTCTTTTTGTTACAATAAAACATTATTAAATCAGTATATATGATCTTGTATTATTTCATATACACTAGGCTCTTCTTCAGTGAGATGTGTGGTTACTTGAAATCCAACTAACAAAAAAATCACCATTATCGACGATCTAGTATTCAAATCCATATAAAAGAAAAACTGCCTTTACTAGGATTTGAACTTAGAACTCTCGACTTCAAAACCAGCTGATTTGCGATGACAAGTTAACCACTAGACCGGCCTGGTTGGATTATAAATTAGACCTAGTAACTAATTATATTCTCTCATTATAATTACAAGCAAAAACTTATTAGTTCTTTGACATTTTGATTCATACTTCCTATTATGACATTATTTTGATGATGTACATAATTATGTTGTTTTTTTTTTGTATAGCCTGGCGCTAGATAAAAAAAGCTTTCTTTGGCTTACAGTTTGTGAAATTGTAGAAAAACAATTACTTGAAAAATTATTATAATTAACTAAATCAAAATGAAAGTGTTTGTTTGACATTACAGAGTTTGTGTATTGGATTAAGCAAATTCCAAAATTTTTGTGGGTTGCAAATAACTCCCAAATCATCATTTTATCAGTCTATTTCATCATGATTTCAAAAAATTGAAATACACTGCTGCGTTGAGAAAGACAATTTTGAAGGCAAGGCTCAATAAAAATTAAATATGTTCAAAAAACCATATTACCAGTTATACTTTGATCTATTAAAACATATTAAAGCAGCCTAATCATTAGAGACCGGATTATATGTAACATATAAAGCTTGAAATATGCTTAAAATATGCAACTAAATAAAAAAATAGTAATTTTTATTTCAAAATCAGCATACACTTAAAAAGTAGTTGAATAACATATCGATAAATTTGATAATTAAAAATTATTTAACATTTTGTTACTTTTGTAAATGTAAACAACCAGTTACTGTTCCAAATGTTCAGTAGTAACATTGTGCCTCGACCACTTCAAAATATTTTTATAAATGGAAAAGAATCATTCCACATCCACTGAGGTAACTGGGCAGTATTTGAATTTAGGTGCTATGTTAGCACTTACTGTTTCTAGCAAAAGTTCACCCGTCCCATTAATAAAACTATCAATTTGACACAAAGGTTCAAAATCTTTGTGTTTACAAGGAAAACCAAGGAAAAGTTTACAAGGGAATACCTCTGGCAATGTGGAGTTCATTTTGCAGATTTTATTCATTAATTGAATAAATTCAGTCAACGCCAAACTTGCGTTTCAAGTTTTTTAATACTAGCAGGTATGTGGAAAAAATGAGTGCTAATCACAGCTATGTTTTTTTTATACTAGAATCGTTAAATGCTTCCTTGAACTGACAACTGTCAAAGCCTCTGCACCAACAAAGTCGTTTACTACACCTTTGATGGCCTTGAAATGTTCATTGTAAAACACTACAGCTTCAATCCATGTTTCCCGAGTTAACTACTGGTTCGAAAGGTAAAGGCACATTTCGCAGTTTTTTTTTTTATAGACTGTATTGCAAGCTGGTGTCTTAAGAAACTCTTTCTTTGTTGATAAAACCAGTTTATTTACATTCCCAAATGTATATTGCGTGGCGAGAGGGGGGAGGGGAAGAGAGAGTGATGTAAAGAGCTTGAGCATTAGAGAAATAGATTTTAGGAAATTAAATAAATTTTGCCAAAATATCAATAGTTTTAATGACACAAGTCATATAACGTGCACAGTCAAGAATATGACACACAATAACAATAATCCGAAGGGCATTCTGAACATTACATGAGATGATATGAAGAATCCATGCCTTAATCTGGTATATTCAAACGATAAACGACCACTTCCTAACAACAATCATCTTAATGACTATCATGGGATTACGTAGCGCATTTTAACAAAAAATGTTTCAAAAAGCAGGCTTAATCAGAACAGATGACCTACAAAATTTGGCGAATTCTAAACTTCCTTAGTAATTACATCAGCTTTTGCCTGAGTTTCCTAAAGGGAACCTACCTACATATAGTAAATTTATTTATAGTAAATAAACCTCCAGTCGAGTAATACAAATAAACTAAATAATTTGAAAAAAATTTTGTATATACAAAAGTTACATTGATAATTATGTTACTTCTTGACATTGAATTTGGGAGCAAACTGTCATACTATGACCTCAGCTTGTCTATTCCCTGCTCAAAGTACAGTGCCACCAAGTACCTACCTTTGTCTTTATACAAGAGTTCATCATTGTTTTTTAAGTGTTATGTAGCTTATCAATTCCACAATTCTTAGAACATATGAAAATCAGATGGTGCCAAATCAGAGCTGTAAGTGGGATAGCAAAAAATCTGCCACTATTAACTTGTTTAGCATACCATTAATGCTAACGATGTGAGGCTATGCATTGTCATAAAAAAAAAAACTAATCCCTTGCCATATTCTGTATCGTTCTCCTAAGCTATTCAACATTTCACAAAAACTGTCAATGAGTATTATCAATCCAGGTTCATAAATTCTGCCAACAAAATTTCTTTTCGATCCCAAACATGGTAGCCATCATTTTATCTTTGTTAGAATTTGTTTTTTTATTATCTGCTTGTTGAGTGAGTGGTGTGTACATCACTCTTTAAACTCTTGTCTCAAAAACTATGAACCGAATCTAATGTCTCATCCCCAGTAATAATATTTTTTAAGATATAACTTTGGAAGCTTGGGAATTATTAAAATATTATTTTATTCATATAAAATCATAATTAACTTATCAGTAAAAAAAAAATGTAGTTATTAATTATAGATTAACATATATTCTACATGTTTTTTTTTTTTTCAACGTGTATTACAATATTATAAAGGCACAAATTAACAATTACAATAATCTGACTAGAATTAGAAATTTTAAGAGTACAAAAATTTAACGTAACTCATACTTTATGTCAGATACAATATATAATATTAGTTAGCAATAAATTACTTGAAAATGTATTATTTTTTAGTTTACAACAGTTAAAATTAATATCTAAAATAAAAAAAAACAATAATATTATTATGATATTCTTCTTGTTAACTAAAGTCATTAACCGAGGTGGAAGATTAGTAATTATTTAACAATGATATAGAAATAAAGAAATCATTTTTTTGGTAAATTATGTAATATGAAAATAACTGAACACAAAAGCGATAAGTTATTATTGTAATATTGGAAGTCATTTCTGTGTTTAAAATTTAATAATACTTAACCTCCATCCATAATTATAAGTTCCAATGCAAAATCATTTCCAGGGATTTTCATACCATTTTAATTTAAGAAAACCTCACTTGCTATTTCTTATTTCAAAATATCACTATTTATTATGGGGGGTAATTATTTTATTTTATGGGGGTAAGGAACAGGTATGTAGTTCAGTAGTACTCCTTACCTTGCATTATTGTTAATTTTTTACGGCAACTGCTATTTAACATTGCTGATATAAATATTTACATCCTGTATGAGTACAAATATCAAATAAAGGTGCATCAATGAACTTTTCTCTCTTTAAGTGAACCATTTTTCTTCTTCTGACACATTCTTCTTCTTATTCTCAAATAAAAACATAATACAAAGGTTAAAAAAGCTGATAACAAAAATGTAGTGCTTTCCTGGCATCAGGTATTTATTCTTATGTAGTGGAAACATAATGATACATGAAAAAGTTACCTAATATTTTTTTTTTTAAGTTTATAGTAAAATTATCATTATATGTTTAAAGAAAATTTAAAAAAAGTTTCAATTTTTGGGGATGATGGAATTTGGGGGAAAATTATTTTAAAAAATAAGAAAGTATGCATGCATGTACTAAGCTTAATATAAAGTGGGTTATGTTTGCAAAATTTTGAGAAAATTGGCCCCAAAAAATTATCTACCCCATCCCCAGGAGATATTGACCCCAAAATTTAACAACAAATTGCCCCATATACATGAGTCTCTGTACAAAATTTCATCGAAGTCGGTTTATCCAGTCAAAAGTTCTAGCAACATAGCCCTTAAGTTATGATGCCAGGAAAGTAAAAATATTAAGTCTAAGATTTTTAATTACAGGTTATTAAATTTTCTTAAGGTTAAATTAAAAAAAAAAAATAACTCCATATTTTACTTATTGTGAAAATATCTGAAATATTTTTTTGTAATCAAACTAAATTTATTTAATAAAACATTTTAAAATCCCGTAATGCTGTCATTCATTTTTGTATCTATATAATTGTCTGGTTTAATAGTTTATTATATACTCTGATATCAGTTGACAGTTCAAGTGATTATTTTTTTTGGCAGTTATGATCTAAATGAATTAAAACATAATTTTTAAAACATTATATTAAATAAATTTATTAAGATGTCCAAAAAAATAACTTTATTTGATTATTTTTATACCTGTGTATTTCTTATGATAAAAGTGTCTCACTATGGTGAAACTGTTATATAATCAATGTGTTTTCCCCCTCTTAAACCACTTATTTTCAGTAAAATCAAACAAAATTTATGTATTGTTTTATATACAGATGGGAAATGACTGTATATGATATCTAAGAAACACACCTGATTAATATTTCAATAGAAAAATCTGTGCATTCATATTAGATTTTTTTTCAGTTCATATGACTCTCCTGTCATACATAGCAACTACTCCAGCTCTTTGGAATGCATTCAGCAGTTACTCGAAGTCTGTCATATGGGCTAAAAATACTGAGAAGGGGGATTGGTTTTTAAACAGCAGCCCCAGCTGAAAGGGCTGGCATACCTTGGTAATGTCAGGTCCAAAGAACAGCTCAGAACTCAAAAGTAGGAAGCTCAAATAACATCGGACCCGACATCTTTGGGGGGAGTTAAACTATCTCTGGGTATTCCTTATTTGAGGCAAAAGCATTTCAAGACCATAATCCTGGTGGGAAACTTCCTTCTGGGGTTCCCCAGAATTAAAACCTGGGGTTCCCCAGGCAAGGCAGAATTAAGACCGAGGCTGAGTTATACTTAATTGTAGGTTCGGCTCTGGAGAACGGGAAATAAGAAAAAAGCATTTAATTTGAGATACATCATGAACTGTGGGGTTATGTTTAAGACACCCAGGGATGGATTTGAATACTAGATCGTGGATACCGGTGGTCTTTAGTGGCTGGGTTTCAATTAACCACACGTCTCAGGAATGGTCGAACTGAGACTGTACAAGACTGCACTTCATTTACACTCATATATATCATCCTCATTCACCCTCTGAAGTATTATCTGAAAGCTAATTACCGGTAGCTAAACAGGAAAAAAGAAAGAAGGGATGGATTTTTCAGGTCCTGAAAAGTTCTCTCATATAACCGTGTTTGCTCTCTATTATTGTATAAGTGAGTTTATTTTTACTTATTTTGTGTTATTTTTGCTGTTTCTTTGGTTTTTTTTTTAACTGTGTTCTGTACTGTGTCACGTCCACAAATTATCCAGTTTGTACTTTTGACACCTATTTTTGTGGGTTTACCTGTGATTTACGTTATATTTGAATTTCTTGCATTATTTTGTGTGTAACTCTAGCCTACAGTTGCTAAGACACGTTTAGTAACAGTGTCAGCTGTTCATTTATTTGTTTACATTTTTTGTTTGCTTTTGTAACTTTGTATTGTGTTTGATCTTTTCAGAGCATTTGGCATAATATTTTGTTAATATGTTTGATCCGAATAACGATACAGTAACCAAGAAATCTGGTGCCCTGTCTTGAAAAACAAGAACAAGGAGTGCTCTCACAAGAAAGGTTAAAGCTAGTGGTTTGGATAGAAATCCTGCCACCACTGACAAGGGCATGCTTGAGGCTACGGGGTTGGCTTCTCAGGAATGTCAGAAATGGATTCAGGCGTGGCTGAACCTACGAACCCTTCCTATGTTGATTTTGAGGAGAATGGAGCCATTGGCTGCCACTTGTTAATGAGCTATTGATGAATCTTGCATGACTGATCAAGAGTCATGCTGCAATGCAGAGCGAGTGGGGCAGCCTATCACACCGGTTAAAATGAGTAGTTCTCAGATTAAAAAATGGAAAGGACTGGTGCTACAGCTGATGGCAAGATGCAGCTTGAGAAAGACGGTCTGGATTTGCTAGATGCAACTGATGAACTTCTTTCGTCATTCACAGATGGTCAGTTTACAGGCAAGAATTTATATAGACTCATTAGGAATGTGTGGTATTTGACGCAGGACTTTGTTGACCTCAGTTTGGAACTGACTAATAGCAAAAGCGACGGGTGTGATAAGGAGACTCAGACGTCCAAGATTACCCATGATGCTATTGAACGAGTTCTTGAGTCTGGTGACATTGAAGATCTTGCTGAGGTGGCCGGCTCTCACTGGAATAAGGACTTGTACTCCAAGGCGGACGTCAGGAAAGGCCTATGAGCACCTATGCTTCAATGGTTTGTAGTCGTGTGCCTGGGGTGTGTTGGAGACTGAACTCAAAGGCTGTCATTCCCGGTGGCACTGTGCTCAGAGACTGTCAGAGCACTGACATCTTTTTACACAAGGACGAGGGCTCAGATACCACGAAGGTATACGTACTTATGGTTCAGGATGAGGACATGGACTTAATTAGGCATATGTTTGAAGCCCTCTCGTAGATCCGGCGGGCGGAGGGTGGTAAGCTGGTGTTTTTTGGCCTAACAGCATGGCTTGAGATCATTTTCTGAAAGTCTTGGAATACTGGTCCAGGAGGGAGGCGGCGCCACCGACTGCTCTATTGTTAAACATGGTTGAGATTTCTACGCCCAAGGTGGACATGCCCAGAGGCCCTAAAATGGCTGTTGTTACTGTCCGTCGAAATGGCACCAACTATGCAGACCTCCTCAATAAGGTCAAAGGAGGGATTGGCGATGACATGGCTGAGGACATCCTCCTATCTGTTCGCAGGGAAAGTGCTAAGTGCTTGGAATAGAGTTCAAGATGTTGACTTGAAACACAAGGATGTGAAGAAGAGATTGGGGAAAACTCTTCAAGGAGCCCAGGTTATAGACCGAAGTGGAAACTTCAGATTGCAGTCTATTTGCATCAAGGACCTTGATACAACTCAAGAGGAGGTGGAACAGGCTGTTTGGAGGGAGGTGGGTGATGCAGTCCTCATGTGAGTCTCCCCTCTACGACCAGCTTACGGCAACACGTAGAGAGCCACTGTCTGACTCCTGCACAGAGAGGCAATGCGGCTTGCTGAAAAATTGCCTTGACTGTGATGATTTGGGCCATCACCAGAAGCTGTAAACATCAGACATCATGCTAAGAGTGCTGCTTTCTAATGCAAATAGATGCTTTCTCTCCCGTGATCTTGTGGATGAGCTAGCTATGGAGGTTTTGGTTGCATCGGTCAGACCAGCATACCGAAACACGCAGAATGCTACCATCGTGCTTCCACAGAAACAGGCAGTGAAATTGTGCCAGCACAGAAGAGTATTAATAGGATGGCACACCTGCAGGGTGGAGTTGCAACAGAAAGTAGACAGGTGCTACAGATTCTGGGAGCCTGGGCATAAAACTGTAGAATGCAGGGGCCCTGACAGGTCAAAAAGGTGCTATAACTGCGGGGCAGAAGGGCACTTCAGGGCAGCATGCAAAGAATCTGGTAGATGCGCAGCATACGGCAAGGGGGGTCACCGGATGGGTAGCCTTTTGTGTAGCAGAACTGACCGACAATGAGGATACTGCAGATCAACCTCAATAGATGTAGACTCACGCATGACCTGGTATGCTTAAATGCGATTTCTGGCCTCGAGAGGGGGGCTGGTGAGGTGGAGGTTTAGTCTGTAGGGCACAGGCTACATACGCCATAACATCTGTGGAACCTTTTAGCGAACCCAACACTTTGTTTGTAAATGGGATTACTCCCCTAACCAAAAGAAAAAAAAAGGGGGATGGATTTAGGCATGGGTTCTTACATTATGATTTGCTTTTGAAATAAATTTACCAGAGTTTATTAAAGTGTAACAATAATAATTTGAATTGTAAATAAAACGGGACAAATAATAATTATAATAGATATTACAAATGATTGTTTAAAGATATTCTTAAATGTAAAAATATTTAAAAAATTTACTTTTTTTATATTTTTACATCAATAATTTTGTTTTTGTTTCAAAAATAAGTAGTGTTTTTCAAGAAAAAAAAAACAGTTTTTGAATATTTACAGTATTTTACAAGTAATCTCTTCAAAATATTCTCATTCCCATTGTTCATGTTCTCTCAACGTCATTTCTACTTTATGAAGCAGTTCTGGAATACACTTTTTGAAATAGATTTTAGGGTATGTTTTGATAATCTTGTATGAATTCTTGAATCATATCTATGGCTGAATGGCAATTGAAATTGTCATTAAAAGAAAATTGTCTCTTTGACAGTTTTCTGACCCGCTGTGACGACAGACTTTGCTTCTAGATTGTATGCACACGCCCGTGTTTATCAACCCTTATGAAAAAATTTGTTAAAATTATAGCTGTGTTTTATACCTCAAAATTATTTAAACGTGTAGAATAAACATTGCTACATATTCTGAAACATAATTTATGATGTATTATAACATTGCAACCCTTAGAAACCACCCTAATGACAAAAAAAATTAGTTTTCAACAATTTAAAATGTTTTAATGGTGTATTTATAGTGAATTATAAACTATTTACAGTTGTTAATGTAATTTATAATTTATTGCTTGCAATTTTTAGAAGATCCTGAAAATAAATATTCTTTTGTTAATTACACTAAAAATACTGATTTTCTCATAAGATTAGTCTAAAAAATTTATCCGAGTTTAAGGTATTAATAGAAAAAAAAAAGAAAAAAAAAACAGTTAATAACTAACAATATTTTAATTATTTAAAGTATTAATTTCAGTAAACAGCACAAAAATATGTATAATTCCAAAACTGAGTATAATTTGTAATGAGAATTATCTCAATATCATAAACGCGCAGCGTTGTTATTAATAATTATTGCGTTCTTGCATTTGCAATTATGTCTCTTAAATATCCAGCAATTTAAAAATAGTGTCTATAAGTGAATTATGAAAATATTAAACGTATATAACAGTTACTTGAAAAAATACATTATAGAATTTATAATGAATTTTATTTAATACTGTGTATTTACCTTTTTATCCGCCTTACTACCAATTTTGCTGTATAGTCAAAATTGCTAGTCGGCAACTGTATAAAGGACTTTTTGGACTGGCTTTATTTGACTTATTAGAGCATTTTATTTGGGGTGGCTGTGCGATTTTGTAAAATATGTTTTGTTACGAACATTGTTGTTTTTCAATTGTTAATAAATGCCCCTAAGAAAAATATGACGTTAATTAGGCGAAATCTCGAGATACTGAGGGTTCCCTTGCTCTACAGTCTCAATTCCAATACCTTTTTCTAAATGTTATAAATGTTTCTAGAATAAAAGTAAATGTATTACATTTTTAATTAAATTGCCTATCAACAAACAAACCTACTGAAATATTTTTAAATTTCTAAGATAAACTTCATTCTTTTCTTACTCGTATACCGGTAACGATAAAGGAGGTAAAAGACTATTTAAAAATGATCGAAAAATTGGTTATCTTTTTGTTCTATTATCTGTATAGATATTTAGATTTACGATCAAGTGATAAAAAATATATTTATTAAATAGATACATTTTTTACCGCTTGATCGTAAGTTTACTAAAAGTTTTTGAACTACAATACATTTAAAAACGTTTGAAATTTTACTTACTTTGGTTTTTGAATATTTAGATCTTTTTAATAGATATATATTGTTCTACCCGACTGTAATTTCTTTCAAATTTTTAATGATAATTGCAGAAATTACATTCAGAAGCGTGGCGCCCGTATTTTTAATAATCCAATACTTTTGATATTTGT
The DNA here is from genome assembly GCF_047948215.1 of Lycorma delicatula. Classification (NCBI taxonomy): domain Eukaryota; kingdom Metazoa; phylum Arthropoda; class Insecta; order Hemiptera; family Fulgoridae; genus Lycorma; species Lycorma delicatula. Next base: position 12,742,560 of record NC_134465.1, read on the forward strand.
TTATAAAAAAATATGTGCAATGGCTCATCGTCAAAGCCACTGACTTCATGAAAAAAGTAATTCAAGATCGGGTTCAAAATTTGCTTTAAAATTCGGTTATAAACTATACCATGCTGTTATGCCTTAATGGTGTTTTTGGGGAGGGGTTATAGTCGGTGAAAGCCCGACTCTACTATATATACGGGCATACGGTGGCTGGTAGAGCTTTCCACACGCACGCAGTAAATTTAAAAAAAAAACTAAATAAGTAAATTACAAACATTAGAAACTCGAGATTCAGGAAATTAAAAGAGTATCAAAATTTAAATATCTCTGAGTAGTAATAAGTATATATATGTATATATGTGTTTTCCATAAAATTTACATTAACGGCTTGACTTACTGCGATGAGAACCCAAATGACTCCATGTAATTAATACTAAGTGAAGTGTCACCTATTGAAACGTCACCTAGTGTTAGTAACATTTTACTATTAACAAATTTTACTAGTCCTACTGTCTTAAGAAAGTAATATAATTATTTTTTTTGGCCCTAGGATGTGAGATCCCAAATAGTAACGGGATAATATAATACTAATCCATTTTCAAAAATCTGATGTGGACACCATATGACTTCCTTGTACGCCTATTAAATTACATTTACACGTTTTTAAAAGTACATAAAAGTTCATTTCATTCAAAACTTCTTATATTTTTTATTTAATTATTCATCGTAAAAACGTTTTTAAATTGAGAGGTTAATAATTATCAATAAATCAATATATTTAAATTTAAAAAAAGTTAAAAGTTAAATTAAAATAAAAAGGAGATGAAGTCTGATTCGAACCGATGTGCCTTCTCCTTATAAAATCCAAATATTTCATTAATTAAATATTTATTTGGCTATAACTCGGGAACCGATGAAAATAAGTACCGCTTTTGATATATCGTTGAAAATCTCTCGATGAGAACTTATTACTGCAGTTAAGAAAAAGTCCAAAATCTAATTTTTTGGAAATTTTTGGTCAAGTCCATTTCGAGTTAATCGAGATACGTAAATACGTACACTCGTCACGCCGAAACTAGTCAAAATGGATTCAGGGAACGTCATAGAATTTATATTTCTGTTGAAATCTAGAAACCGAAATTTTTCGTTATCATAATATTTCCTTTACTTCGTCAAAGAAATAAAAAAGTTAAAAAAATATATATCTGTATGAAGTCGGATTCAAATCGACGTGTGCGTGGTTACGGATCCGATACGTTCTCAATTACACCACATAACTACTTGATCGACTTGAAACAAAATTGATAAATAAACTAATATAAAATTGCCATCGGACACCACAAAAAACGTGAAGCCATGTGGTGTCACCGCAATGCAATTGTGCGACTGTCCACTTTATTAAAGATTGGAGAATCGTATCTCACTTTCAAATGAAATGCAGCAAAAAATGTTTATATATAATTTAATAGGCGCATAAGGACGTCGTCATACGGTGTACACGACCGATTTTTTATATTTAGTATCTTCATGTTTTTACCGTAATATTATTTCACGTGTGTATTTTATAATTAATCTTGTATTTTGTGAAGCTGCTCTGATCAAGGTTTACTGCGGTTTCCCTTGATCCATCCACACAAATGCTGGGGCAGTTGCATATTTACCCGTTCTCTGATCGGTTTATTCAGTGCGTTCGGAAAGTTTCTGTATGCTGGAATCACGGAAGCGTAATGACGAAACTTTCTTTGTAATTTTATTTCATTATTTTATATAAATGGACAGCTTATAACAAAACGGGAACTGTTTATAAAAGGCGTTTAAAATGAACTCCTCCAACACGTTTGGATATATTTTCAAATACTTTACCCTGCTGATATACTGGAATGTTTCGTACGTATGCCGTTATTGCGGTTTTATTTCATCAATCGTGCGTGGTCTGTTGCGATGCGATGCTTGTTTCACTGCCCCCCGTAGAAAGTAATCAGGGGAAATCAGTCTGGATGATCATGTAGGGCACAAACTCCTCAAAATGATTCCTTCACCAGGGAAGTTTCGTAAAAACGTCATTGACCTGCTAGCTTTCTTTTATTTTTTATTTTTCCTGTTTAGCCTCCGGTAACTACCGTTTAGATAATTCTTCAGAGGATGAATGAGGATGATATGTATGAGTGTAAATGAAGTGTAGTCTTGTAGATTCTCAGTTCGACCGTTCCTGATATGTGTGGTTTATTGAAACCCAACCACCAAAGAACACCGGTATCCACGATCTAGTATTCAAATCCGTGTAAAATAACTGGCTTTACTAGGACTTGAACGCTGTAACTCTCGACTTCCAAATCAGCTGATTTGGGAAGACGCGTTAACCACTAGACCAACCCGGTGGGTTTGACCTGCTAGCTATGTGCGCTGTGGCTACACGTTATTGTAAGCAACCGTGACTGATTTCTAGTTCTGTTAACTGAATAATGAAGTTCGTTAAAACAGCACTTCGCAAAACGGATCATTATTACGAGTATATATATATATATATATATATACTGAAATAATACATTTCAGTAAGAACAGACTTTGGCAGAGACGGCTCTCATGTAATACAACCAAAACCCTTGAATTTCCTGTCCCGTACTCCTACGGAACTACTGAACGTCGAATGCTGCCATTAATTTTATCATGGGAATCAACCGTCCATGAAATACAAGGCAGAACTGTCGATTAACCCACCGAGTCGGTCTAGTGTTGAACGCGTCTTCCCAAATCAGCTGATTTGGAAGTCGAGAGTTCAAGCGTTCAAGTCCTAAGTAAAGTCAGTTATTTTTACACGGACTCGAAATACTAGATCGTGGATACCGGTGTTCTTCGGCGGTTGGGTTTCAATTAACTACACATCTCAGGAACGGTCGACCTGAGACTGTACAAGACTTTACTTAATTTACATTCATACATGTCATCCTCTGAAGTATTATTTGAAAGGTAATTTCCGGAAGCTAAACTGGAAAAAGAAAGAAGGACTGTACATTACGTAATTGTTTATCGGGGTCCAAATCTCTTTGTTGAATGTCAAGCAAATGTCAGGCTTAGCCGAATTAGATCTCTCGATGGACTTGGGATCGAAGAATTGGACAACTCCAAATTAACACAGGAAGAAGACTTTGTAATAATAATGCATTTTCAAAAAAGGATCGATGAGAAATCTTTTATTAAAACACAAAAAAAAGTTTGTTGAAAATTGTGGTTAATTAAGGAAATGAAATAGAAACTTCACTATTTCGTTACTTTGTATAGTAAATGTTTGATTGAATATTTTTTTAATATACCCAGCAATGCTTCGCTGTTGCTAGATTTGAGTATATTAAATGAAAACGATTGAAAGTTTGATAAAACATTAACAAAATGAACGTTACAGAACTTTACAAAATTTCACTTTATACTTTTTCTCTATTTCCCTTTTCCCCTATTTTCTCTTTTCCTTTTTCCCGCACATAAATCGGGTCGGGTTCAAAATTACATACCGATTGTATAAATCGTCACAACTATACTCTCCAAAAAATGCTCCCGTTAAAACCCATCAGGGCTAAGAACGGGGCGGGGGTGTGGCAACCGGAAGCGTAACAACGCGGGTGTCTCATCCCCTCCGGGGTTGGGAAGTCCACAAAATGACAGTAACCGTTTTTTAAAACGGTTATAATTCCAAAAAATAGTTCAATATAATTATTCTAACTTTAATGAGCTTTTTATCTTATAGAATTTTAATCAACTTTCCTGACAGATCACACGATATAAAATTATTTTAAATTTGCTGGCCCGTCTAGTCAGAATTTGAACCCTCGGGGCTCAGGTCAGTCCGGATGAATCCCGGAGCCAACTCACGGGCTCGGGACGTACTTTATGGCCGCAGAGCACGCCGCTGGCCATTGTCTTCTACCCTGACGGCACCATACCCTGGATCCCCGCACTGTACGTTACTCTCATAGTTGTGAAAATATAATTATATTATTCAGGCTTTATAGAAACCTGAAAAAGATACCAAATTACGAAAGATAGAATAATAGTAACTATGGTAACCAGAAATTTTAAGTCGAAAGCCTATATAATAAGTAAAATGAAAAAAAATACGGTTTACGAGGTATTTCATTTTTTATTTCATCTACAAAACCGAGCTGTTTGAAATAATATTTGAACTAATGTTTTTTTTTTGCTTGATGAAATTCACTACAGAAACTCTTATTTTGGTTATGAATAAGAAATGTGATTTTTGCAGCGCGTAAAAAATATTATGCCTGACCGGAATTCGAAGCCAGGAACTCCGAACGAAAGACAGAGACGCTACCACTCGCGCCAGAGAACCCCACAATCAATTTCATTTCCTTATATTATAAAATCTGTTTGTAAGTGTTAATTTTAACGCAATTTTTTTTTTTATATTGTAAAATATTAAAACCGAGCAAATCTTTTGTTTTTATTTGTTTTAATTCTTTAGCAAACAAAAAAATATTCATGTAGCATTTTATCGACCTGGATAATTCGTTTTCATTATTAAAAATGATATCAATTTATAACTAAATCGGATGATTACCGTACATTAATTTTAGAAGTAAATCTAAACTACTTATATTAAAATCCGCTTGTACAGCCAACTTATCGATTGATTCTGAATCGATAGTCGAAATCTATCAAGATCGATAGTTACAATTTATCGATTCAACTACCATCCTAAAGATGTTACCTTTGCATTATATATAGAACTATTCCATATATAAAATTAATGTTTGTTTGATTGTCCCATATGCACTCCTATACCGTTCATTGGATTGCGATGAAATTTTGGTGAGTTGTACGCACGCCCGCAAAGGTTTTTGAATTGATTTGGCCCGCTAAGTGGCGCCGGGGTCGAGATATTTCGGAAAATTGTATTTACAGTCCAATTTGCCTCATATTTTTCGAAAACGACAAACTGTTGGTCGACACACAATTAACCCTATGTAACCATATAGTGCGTGCGAAGGACGACGGGAATGCTAGTATAAAATAACCCGACTTACGTCGCTGCGTAAAATGTCACCGATGTATGACGTCGGGAAATAAGTTTAATTAATTAAAGTTGCACATTTTTGAGAACTCGGTTGAACCGTTGCAAGTTTAAGAAAAGCGCATAATAAAAATAAGTTTTCTTTGCTTATGTACTTACGGGAAGGTAATTTTTAATATTATTTCTAAAGAAAACTAAATATAAATTGAAGTACAAAATTTATCTGATAATTTTTATATTTTAACGTATAAGTGAGCAGTTCTGAAGCAATTTCAAATTATTTTATCGTATCGCAAGGCATTTATTTTTCGCCGAACAAAACAACTGTAGTAAATCATAAATAAATCCTAATGGCCTAAAAATAATAATAACAATAATGTGATTTGACCACCCCCCCCCCCCCCGAATTTATTTTGTATATAATAGTGTAATTGAGGGTACAAATTAAAATAAAGGACTATAAATTTTCTAGCCGAATTTATTCGAAATGTATAAGAAATTTTACAGTGCAATAAATTCATTAAATTAAAAGCTGAACCTTAGATTTACGTCTTTAATTTTCTCTTCCGTTCTTGCTATTTTTATTAAATTATTCCTTTTTTGATTGTCATTAGCTTAAATTGTATTACAGACCTACCGTTACAATGCACATAGCGGTCGTAAAATTGAGATTATATATATATAGGTGATTCAGGAGGAAGGAAACATAATTTAAGAATTGATTATACAGCTTGAAATAAGCAAAAATATTCACACAAAATTAATATAGTGGCTTCTAGGTCAGCCTGTCTTAGGTTTAATTCCTGACAAGGGTTCAAAATTTTTTCGCTTAGGCTTGTCACCCGTTGACAAGCAGCACGTTATACTAAGTAATATATCGAATTCGTTTAAAATTCCAACTATTCTTTGGATAAGGACCTAAAACTTATTTAAGCAAAGTTTTTTGATATCGCCAACCGTTGACCCGGGACGTGAAAGAAATCGAGTTCGAAGACAAAAAAATCATTCCTTCCGTAATAGGCGTAGTATCGAATCGGTTTAAAGTGGTCGTTAGTTCTGTAAACATTTCGTAAAACGTTAGATATGACCAACCCTTACGGCAAGGGATGACCAAAATATTGCTGGAACGGTAAGAAGATGGGGTTTGTCGTATCGAGTAAATTTGAAGTAAAATAATTTTAGGACGGTATCTCAGAATGGATTTGACAACAAGCTTTGACGTGGTGATATGCAAAATTATGTGAAAGTCAAATTAAAAAACTTAATTTTATTCAAATTAAAAATTTGATGTTTTTGACAATTATTTCTTATGCGTGATGAATGGCAACTTTCATTTAGTTGTAAATGAAAGACATCAGAATGATGTTAATAAACAATGGGCAACGTTAAATAAAATGACTTTTTTATCATTAAACATCGAAAAATAATAATATATTTTTTTATATGAGTTTCTACAACTTGAGGTGTACTGTGACCGTTTTTGAAATTAGCGGTAAAAAATGTTTAACAGCCGAAATACGGCAAGGGTTTACTTAAGCTAATGTTTTTGTGAAAAAATTGTTGTTTTGCTATGACCTTTAAAATGTTGTCGTAACCTTATCCTAAACTTTGGTCCTTCTGATGCGTATAATCAAAGTTGTTGCCGTGACTCGAGTCTGCTTTGATGTTTAAACCGGTGTCAACTGGTTACCTTACCCGATGTTGAATTTAAGAATTCAAAAAAAGCCTTCTGTTAAAGCCTTAGTCGGTAAGCCGACTAAGGCTTTAACAGCATCTGTGTGAAAAGCGGGGAGCGTTCGTGATTTATTCGTTTTTGCCGAGTTCCTTCTTGGTATCTGCTGTTTGATTTAGACATGCACCTACCTCTGAAAGGGCCTTGTAAATCGATCGAGTTTTTGTTTTACAAGGCACGTGGTGAAGAAGAGGTAACGACAGCTAGTGTAAATACCCTGTAACGAGCAACGGTTCGCCATGGTAGGGCGGCGAGCTCTACCTGGGCTTGCGCTAGGACTGTCTGGACTAATCACTGTGGATACTACCTGCATACGCTCTTTTCAGAGCGTTTTTTCGTAATTGCATGCTCTTGGGTAAACTATCCAGCAGCGGCTAAGAGGTGCGAAATGTGACATGAGGACAATCAGGCCTCCGGCTGTTCGTATCTCGCTGCGTACCGTTATCGCATTTAAGGCTTGTCTGACAAAGTATTAGGTGTCAGAGTGTAAGTAGATAGATTAGTTTTGCTTATTCTAATTAGTTAGGGATGCACTGGCGAAGAGATCGGTTGTATAATCTGAAGAGTCTTATGGGAAAACTCAGGCGGGTTAGAAAGCAAGAGGATGTCGGGAGGGGAGTAGAGGATGTTAAAGTCTTCTCCTGTGATGACGAATGCTAATCTAGGCAGGCGAATACGTCCACCGGGATACCAAAAATCAGGCTGAATAGTGATTTCGTTAAGTTAAAGCTGGTGGCAGTTAATTCTCCCACTAGTAGCATAATTTCAGTAACAATGTGAGCAGTTGTTGGATTTCCTGAAGGCATTCGAAGCGCCTCTCCAGCGGTTCGCAGACGAGTGATATCGAGGCTTAACGAGTAGGGAAATGTTCTCTGCTTTGCCGAACGGATTTAAGACGCTTGCCTCTAAACCAATTGAAGTCAAGGAGGTTGTAGTTAAAGGAAAGAGACAGTGTCCGTCCCGGTATCAGCGCCCAGCACTTGTGCTTATTAAGGCAAAGCGGAAACTCAACGCTGCCTTAAAGGCAGCGGCAGGCAAGCGACCAGAAGTCATATTCATAAACAGGAAAGAGGACTCCACAAAAATAATGAAGAAGGAGTTTCAGGCTGCCCTCCAGGCCAATTTGAAAATTAAGAACATAAAGAATAGTAGGAAAGGTCCGGTTGTCACAGCGGATGACAAAGAGACAGAGTCGTTTCAGAATCTGTCGTTAGTAAAAGGCTAAAGGTCAAAGCGCATCAGAAATGTAAAAGTCATTGTCTGTAATAGGCATTGACCTCACTACCGAATGCGGATGAGAGCAAAATAAGAAGGTATATTTTTATTAGAGGCTTATTAAATTTGTAAATCTGTTGCTTGATTTTTAAGTAAATCAAGAGGACTTTGAGTAAATTGAATTGTAGAACAAAACTGTGGTTGCAGTCAACACTTGTTTTGTTGGCGTGAGGATAGTATTTTTGGTGTTTAAAGACACAATCAAAAATGATTTGAGTGCACGGTCTAATTGAAATAAGATAAGGAAAATGTTTGTGTGAAACCTTCGGTGTTAGGGAAGGCGCGGATCTGATATATCACATTTAATAAAAAATATTATGTCTGGAAATTAATTTACGACCAAATTCAATTTATATTTAACAATTTTAACCGATATTAATTAACAAGTTAATACCTTTTTCTGTCTTAGAGAATACAATATTACCAAATTTTTTGTTTTACTTTTCAAAACTGCAAAAATAAATACCGGTGCAAAAAACAAAAGTTCAGTTATGTAAATTACTATTAAAAAAAAATTCTGTTAATTTTCAACTAGATCGGCAATTCTGATGACGTAATTTGTTTTGTCAAATAATATATTAATACAGGTAAAAGTAAAAAAATAATTTTGAAATTAGTTAATTTTTATTTTAAATTGAAATATATATTTTAAAGCGATTATTATGAAGAAGATTACAAAGTTACGTCGGGAGGGATTCATTAGAACGATTAAACAACTGTAATACCACCACTGACCAATCAGAAACACAGAAATGTAATTAACTTGTTTTTCAATTCAATTCTTATAACAAAGTTGTTTGTCTATTTTAACGTTGGACGGATTACGATATGTAGCGAGGGAGTCGCTCGGTCTCTGCGTAAACAACCGATATGATTGACCAATCAGAGACGCAGAACGGTTATCAGTTGTTTTTCAGCTACGAAGTAAGACATCTCTTTAGTTGCGTCGCAAACGTTCACCTGTGCACATGTTCGTGTGGTATGAACAATCTTCTATAAAGAAAAACCACACAATTTAGGACATTACTTTAAAGTGAGGAACATTTATTTTATTGTATGCAACATAGATTTATTTTTTTTAATATATCGGTTTTAAATTAACATTTTTTTCTTAATTTACGGTTTAATGAAAATTAAAATTTAACGTAGAATTTTTTAAGCACGTTGCTACAGTTTATATGATGATCTTTTTTACATGGGATTTTGTTTTTTAATTTAAAATCTATTCTAGATAAATAATAATCTTCCATTTTACAAAATTTGTTTTATTCAAAAAAAGAGGGGTGATGTAATCTTTTTTTGAAATGGATACATCAATAATGCAAAATTTTTATAAAATGAATTACCGATGAATTTTATGTATAAACTAAAATGAATTTTATTCCAGAAAAAAGTATAAAACATCTTAATATTTTCAATAATTTTATAGGAATTGCCTAATTTTTATATTGCATCTAGATACATTATTTGTATTGTAAATGTAATTTATATGTATTGAATAGACATGTTTTTTCTTGCGCTTTGCTACCTTTGTCTACTGAAAATAAGTACAAATACCTTAGTTCAATGAATATATCACAGGAACTATAACATTTTATTTATAGTTTGATATATCAAATACTTTAATTATTATTGCTGAAACAGGAAATGCTTTTTAGAAACTCTATTAAAAGAAAGTTTGCATTTTGAATTAGGAAAACAGTAAGGGCAGTTATGTATCATATTTAAAACACACTTATTCTTTTTTAGTTTTTTCAGATCGTAATAATTGTGTTATCTCCCCGATAGAACAATTGGAATCTTCTTTCATCCAAATCATTGAACCACATCTTATCGGACATCCACACATTTTCACATCTCATTATTCAATTTATTTTTTCTGCAATTCTGTAGAAAATTCTTGAAATAAAAGCCGATTATCACTTGTACTAATATTTTCCATTATTGCAGATATAGTCTTCATTTATTTCTCAAGAGTTTATAATAATAAGAAATTAGCTTTTATGTTAATAAAAGATAATTTAAAATTTATTTTTGTTTCCTACATTTCTAAATTTTTCCTGGATGTCAGTTGTAGTTAACTGCATTCATTTCTGGGTCTCTTGATTGTAACCTGAAAAAGAAATCCTGTGTAAAGCTGTTTTATTGCGTAATCAACTGATCTTGTTTCAGATATTTTGTCTAAATTTATTTCATTGTTGTTCAGTTCACTAACAGAATATTCAAATCCAAATAAAACTTGTTCTAATCCATTTGATCCATTACCACGTTTTGCGAATTAACAACCGGCACACAAATTTCTGAATACTGTAATACAATCAAAAAAGTTTAATCATTATTTTTAAATTATTTTCAAGAAAGTGACAATTTTTTCTTTATCTCTGATTATACAGGTGACTAGATGGAAAGAAATTATAAGGGCATAATTGTTTTAATTACTCATTTTTCTTCTAAATGAATTTTAGTCTATGCTTTAATATATTTTTTATGTAATTCTTAACTTTGTTAGGCTAGGTACTTTGGTGGTTAAATTACTGATTTGCTATACCTCCCTTGTCACTACTTCATTCATATCAATAAGTTAGCCGATTATTTCAAATAATTTCTTCATTGAAATTATTTAAAATTTTTTCTCTGTTTTTGCTTTTCAGTTACAATTATTTTACAGAATTTATTTAATTATGTATAGCCATTAGCAAAACTTCATACAGGAAGAAAAATACAATTCCAGTTTATATTCATGCCTTTAAGCAAGTAGTCAAATGACCATATACTGTAAAGGTTCCATTTATTTTCATAATAACAAGTAGTACGTTGTAATTTTGTTCTTTATGTGAATTCTCGGTTTTTTAATGTAATGTAAATAATAGATTTTTTCAAAAACATTAATAAGCATTATTTTCCTAACCTTTTAATTAAATATTTAACTTTAACCTCTTTGGAGAGAGAAATGTTTTTACTATGTATATTTCATATACAATTATGTTTACATGGTTTTGTTGACTCATATACAGTAATTTTAATAATACATAAAATAATTAGGTAGCTTGTAGCATGTACTTCTTATGTAGCTAGTAATTTCATGCATTTTTATGTAGCTTGTAATTGCATGTTCTTTTTATGTAGCTTAGAAATATAACTGTTTTATTGTAAAAAAATTGTTTTACTAACATTGACTAACATTAATTATACTAATTTAAGTTTAGTTGATGGGTATTTTATGTATATCATTCATTCTGCTGTATATGAGTTGAATATCTAAATTTAAATGTAATATAAATCGATTTTCTAGTATTAAATTAGAACTGTCTTCAAAGAGGTTAAATTATAATTGATTCTAAGGAAGAGGATATTACATAAACCACTTGACAAGCTGTTTATACAATTTCTGCAGTTTTCTGTAAATTTATTATTTTTACTATACTTTTTTTTTAAATAAGCAGAATTTTGTGATTTGTTAATTCATAGTATTGGCTTTTTTCAATCGTATTTGATCTGTTTATGTAAAACAGCCTCGCATCTTATTTTCTTTGTGGATTTGCTTTTATTTTATAATTACACTAAAGTAATTTCTTAAATAAATAACCATATTTAACAACAAAATTAATTCTAAAATGTCCCTTTGATTATCTACATATAAACAAATTTATGAATATAACACATATAAGATTTTTTGGCTTTCATTTAAAAGATCTTCATTCTCACCCTAACTATCTAATGTTACATAAATCTATTTTTGACACCATCAAACACTATTTGAAAGTATACTGGTCTTCTGCAAAGAACAATCGAGGAACTATTACAGTATATCCGTCAGGAATCATTTTAGTTCTATTTAAAAGGCCCATCACTATTACCGTTGATAATTTTTACAGGAATGTTAAACCTAAAAATACACTACATTAAACCTTTCATATGAGCAAACTATATACATAAACCCCCTGGTTTTAGTCTTCTAGAGTATATGCCATATCTTGCCTGGTGGTTATCCACTGAAATTATTAGTTTATCTTTCTATAAATGTATTTTTTTATAAACCATTTTCCAAAACCATGTAAAACTGAAATAGAGCACATTCTGTTTTCTTATACGAGAATAGAATTTGCGATTTAATGGGTACCTGTCACCTTTTTCTTTCTTTTTCCTGTTTAGCCTCCGGTAACTACCGTTTAGATAATTCTTCAGAGGATGAATGAGGATGATATGTATGAGTGTAAATGAAGTGTAGTCTTGTACATTCTCAGTTCGACCATTCCTGAGATGTGTGGTTAATTGAAACCCAACCACCAAAGAACACCGGTATCCACGATCTAGTATTCAAATCCATGTAAAAATATCTGGCTTTACTAGGACTTGAACGCTGTAACTCTCGACTTCCAAATCAGCTGATTTGGGAAGACGCGTTAACCACTAGACCAACCCGGTGGGTTACCTGTCACCTGCTATTAATCATTTTGCACCTCCCACTGTTCACATATAGAATTAAATTGTAATTATATTTCATATTGAAAAAAAAAGTCCTCCTTATGGATTACTGAATAATATTTTAATTTTTTTCTATAATCCTACAGATAAAGGTAACTTCAATATTACATTTAGTATTTGCATTATTTAATACCCCCTTTTACACTTGGATTGTCATCAATCTCAACTTGATTCCATTTGCTATTCATTAGCAACTTTAGCTTTTTTTCAATAATATAAATTATAGACTTTTGTTTTTTTTTAATTCCAATTGGGATTGGCCATATTATGCTGTGAAAATGCATTCTTAAGAGAATCTTAAATGGGGTAATTAAGAGGTCTGGATGGTAATGCGTACATCTGCGCAAGTGCAAAAGGAAAAAAAAGAAATATGGAAAACACAAGTAAATTCATTATGATTAAAAACTCTGAGTAACTGATTTCTTTGAAGGATCTTCTATTTTTAGTATTGAAAATAATAGAAAAATCCCTTAAGTTATATTTCATCAAATCAATAACATTTTTCTGTTGAAATTATAAAACAAAAATCTTCTGGTTAATTCATATATATCCCGAGTTCAATCTTCTTATTCGGTTTCATTTTTAGATATACAGTTTCAGATTGTGTAATTGTAAAAATACACATATTAGAGTATTGCACAGATAGCAAATTTGCATTTATACTTTGGCACAGTTCAGGATGTATTATTTTAGGTTGTTACTCAACAGCTAGCAAATCTGATATGCTCTGACAATTCAGGGTGTATTGTTTTAGATTGCTGCTCAACAGCTAGCAAATCTGATATGCTCTGACAATTCAGGGTGTATTATTTTAGATTGCTGCTCAACAGCTAGACTCTGACAATTCAGGGTATATTATTTTAGATTGTTGCTCAACAGCTAGCAAATCTGATATGCTCTGACAATTCAGGGTGTATTATTTTAGATTATTGCTCAACAGCTAGCAAATCTGATATGCTCTGACAATTCAGGGTGTATTATTTTAGATTATTGCTCAACAGCTAGCAAATCTGATATGCTCTGACAATTCAGGGTGTATTATTTTAGATTATTGCTCAAAGCTAGACTCTGACAATTCAAGGTATATTATTTTAGATTGTTGCTCAACAGCTAGCAAATCTGATATGCTCTGACAATTCAGGGTGTATTATTTTAGATTGTTGCTCAACAGCTAGCAAATCTGATATGCTCTGACAATTCAGGGTGTATTATTTTAGGTTGTTGCTCAACAGCTAGCAAATCTGATATGCTCTGACAATTCAGGGTGTATTATTTTAGATTATTGCTCAACAGCTAGCAAATCTGATATGCTCTGACAATTCAGGGTGTATTATTTTAGATTATTGCTCAACAGCTAGCAAATCTGATATGCTCTGACAATTCAGGGTGTATTATTTTAGATTATTGCTCAAAGCTAGACTCTGACAATTCAGGGTATATTATTTTGAATTGTTGCTCAACAGCTAGCAAATCTGATATGCTCTGACAATTCAGGGTGTATTATTTTAGATTGTTGCTCAACAGCTAGCAAATCTGATATGCTCTGACAATTCAGGGTGTATTATTTTAGGTTGTTGCTCAACAGCTAGCAAATCTGATATGCTCTGACAATTCAGGGTGTATTATTTTAGATTATTGCTCAAAGCTAGACTCTGACAATTCAGGGTATATTATTTTAGATTGTTGCTCAACAGCTAGCAAATCTGATATGCTCTGACAATTCAGGGTGTATTATTTTAGATTGTTGCTCAACAGCTAGCAAATCTGATAGGCTCTGACAATTCAGGGTGTACTATTTTAGATTATTGCTCAAAGCTAGACTCTGACAATTCAGGGTATATTATTTTAGATTGTTGCTCAACAGCTAGCAAATCTGATATCCTCTGAAAATTCAGGGTGTATTATTTTAGATTGTTGCTCAACAGCTAGCAAATCTGATATGCTCTGACAATTCAGGGTGTATTATTTTAGATTATTGCTCAAAGCTAGACTCTGACAATTCAGGGTATATTATTTTAGATTGTTGCTCAACAGCTAGCAAATCTGATATGCTCTGACAATTCAGGGTGTATTATTTTAGATTGTTGCTCAACAGCTAGCAAATCTGATATGCTCCGACAATTCAGGGTGTATTATTTTAGATTATTGCTCAAAGCTAGACTCTGACAATTCAGGGTATATTATTTTAGATTGTTGCTCAACAGCTAGCAAATCTGATATGCTCTGACAATTCAGGGTGTATTATTTTAGATTGTTGCTCAACAGCTAGCAAATCTGATATGCTCTGACAATTCAGGGTGTATTATTTTAGATTGTTGCTCAACAGCTAGCAAATCTGATATGCTCTGACAATTCAGGGTGTATTATTTTAGATTGTTGCTCAACAGCTAGCAAATCTGATATGCTCTGACAATTCATGGTGTATTATTTTAGATTGTTACTCAACAGCTAGCAAATCTGATATGTTCTGAAACAGTTCAGGGTGTATATTATTTCAACTTTTTCCTTAACTGGTAGGAGATTCGATGTGCTCTTGCACAGTTCGGGGTGTATTATTCACATCTTAGCTTATCAGGTACCAAATATGATACAAAATTATTTTTAATTATAATTCTTGATTACAAATTGACATTGTAAATATCTATGTTGTATGCAATGAATAGTTCTAGCAAGTGCACGGTACATAAAGCATTCGTACCGCGTCAACCGCGTCGCGACCGTATTTCATCATCCCGATATCGTTCATCGGGTTTCGGTTGGGGGGTGCTGTGTACATAAATGTGTTTATATATTGGGGGGTGATATATAAATATGTTAATGTTAGAAATAGTTTATTTATAATATTTATAGTTATTCTGTGTTTATTATGTTTCTTTGTCTTTTCAGCTCATCACTTCACTACCAGCGGCTGAAGTCCTCCTTATAAATCAATTTACATTTTTTTTTTTTTTTTTATTACATCACGTAAAAATTCCTCTTGTAGTTTAAATTGCTTTATACAATTTTTTTGAAATATTAATGAGTAGGTTTTAAAATTATCCTTTTTATAAATTATTTAAATTTTATTAATTTCATTGACAAAATTAATCATTTAAAAAAGTTCAAGAAATTTAAAAAATACGTAAAGATATAGAGGCAATTTCTTAATTAACTGTAGCTTTTAAATCTGGTTATATATTTATTTTTATATATTTTTTTTATATTTATTATATTACATAAGCTATTCCTTAAATTTTTTTGGTAGATGTTAATCAAATTGAAGGTTAGAGCATATTTATATCTAATTACAGTTTTAAAAATTTTTTATTTTATTTGAAAGATTTTAAATTTTGAATACCCCCTTTGCTTTCCCAATCAGCGTTCAGCCACCTGCTTCAAAGAAGATGCATGCTTGCATGTTAGTTTAATTTTTTCAAACCAGGGTCAGCTGATTTTAGAGGTGCCATAATAAATTATTTAATTTTTTTCGCTAAGTTTTTTATTAAAAAAATTAACTTACACAAGTAGAATGATTATTTGAAAAAATTCATCTAGCTTAACAGTAATCCAAATTACTTCAAAATTTAATCAATTTTATATGTAATATATTTGCCTTTCATATTAAAAAGGTATGAACTGATTCTGGTTTTTAGTATGTAATTATTTTATCTTATATAACATATTTTGAAATTGTGGGGGAAATAAGTGATTGGTGTAAATAAAGTGTGAAATTGAAGTGCGATCAAGATTAAAGTGTGAAATTGACGTTATCTTCCTCACTACAAAAATTTACAAACTATAAATAAAAATAAGACTTGAAATAATACAGATTACCAGGTTATATTCAACATCTCATCAACTTTTCACTTCATCCTGCGTCCTATATCTTCAGAGTACCAGATCGATCGATTCTTTCAGCTGCTCGATGGATTTGATCCTTGGATTAGCCATGGTGATGAATGTAAAGCTGTGTACACAAATGGTAAAATATTAAGGTACTACTAATTCTTTACTACATCATATATATTTCCTAATAATACTAGTATTTATTAAAAGACTCCATCCATTTATGTAATGTTTAGCTTCAGTTAGAGCAACCAAGAAATGGAGCTACTCACTCTGTGGCTTCAACCAGCCACTATCACTTTCCTTGTACCAGGGGCCAAGGCCAGGGTCAGGGCTTTACCCCACCCGGTCTAGTCTAGTGGTTAACTCATCATTGCAAATCAAATGATTTCAAAGTCGACAGTTCTAAGGTTCAAATCCTAGTAGACTTTTAAATGGATTTGAATACTAGATTGTGGATATCGGCATTCTTTCACGGTAGGGTTTCAATTAACCACACATTTCAAGAACGGTCAACATGATACTGAACAAAACTACACTTAATTTGCATTCATACATATCATCCTCTTAAGTAATACCTTATGGTGGTTCCCTAGGCTAAACAGAAAAAGGTATTAGTTTAGACCCCAGTTTACATCATTGATAGGTAACTTTCTTTTTTGATACTGCAGTTACTTTTATTTCTTACTTTTATAAAAATTTTAGGTAGATCTGACATAAAATGTCATGCGCAGCACAGAAAGTTTGTGTGGCAAATTACAATATAAATGCAATAAAAGAAACATCAGTATAATAAAAAGCAGAAACTTAGTACACATATCAAGAAATACCATTATCTGGTCAATGCTTAATTTGTCTCTGATATATATATTTTATTTGAAATATAAACCACCAAAACACAGTAATTACATAAGTTAAACTTGCCATATTAATTTCCATTGACTGTTAATACAGATTGAAGATGCAAGGTACTATGAAAAATACCTCATTTCATAGTACCTTGCATCTTCAATCTGAATTAAATTCTATTTTTATTACATTAAAACTTATTCTTTTTAATGAGTTCTCTTTTTTAACATAAATTATAATGTTAATTGTGAAATTTTAAATGATATTATGAACATAAATGTAGTTGTGAAAATATTTATAATGAAAAAAAATACAAATCAATTAAAAAGAATTAGTTATAATTTAATACCAACTGAAGATGCAAGATACTGCACAAACTGGTTATTGGAAATAAATAAGGTAAGTATAACTAATCTAATTACTGTGTTTAAGTGGTTTATATTTCATATAATGTTAAATTTTAAATATATATATATATATACACAATTTTTATTTATGAATTTTGTTAGTTAGAGCAATGAAACTTCATAAGCTTACTATGTACATTTCTTGGCTTATGATATTTCAGGAAGACTGTTATTCATATTTTTATTTTAACCTTCCTAATAATATTTTGAGTATTTATCAGTTAGCAGTACATCACTTGATTTTTTCATCATTGTTAATAAAATTGAAATGCAATATATAATTAAACTAAATTATTCTTTTTGTTGACAACAATCATTTGTTTATAATGTAAAGAATAGTCATGAAAAGCAATTGGATTTGAGAGATTTCATAATGTAAAATGAATGAAATAAGAATCAAACTATTGTCGTTACAGTCATCTTTTCACTTGGATATCCCGAAACTTTTAATTATAATAAAAATGAATTTTATGTAAGTTTACAGATAGAGAGCAGGTTTTGATAGATGAAACAAAGCGATATCTTCATTTAACGCATTATTTTAATAGAAGATATACTGTGTGAAAATTTAGAAGTGGTTTCACAAGTTTTTTTCTTTTTTGACAAGGAAATTCTGTTTAGTCCTTTATTGTTTTGCTTGCTTTGGCGATGAATCAATTGCCTGACAGCGGTTTTAAAATTGAATGAAACCATGCTCGCACCTCTTTGTCAAAATTTGTAGAATATACTTGCAAAGTAGATGGTACATAAATAAATATTTCATGAATTTTAAATACCAGAGCGATCAAAGCAAGTGGAAACCTACATAAAATTGTGAAAATAATAAGAAAATAAATGATGCAGTTCATTCTATAAAAATATTAAGTATAATTTTAAAAAAATATATATATAAAAATTAGTAAAAGGATCATGTGGTGTACAGACATCCTGTATCGATTTTTGTTACCGTTCAACATTATTCTTAGCTGAAAATTTTAGCTCGGCCAAACCGGTTCATATAACACACATTCCTGTATGTGATATAGATCTGTTACCATCTATGTCGGTGAATCTTAATTCAGAATAATTTTTTTGCTTCTATTCTTGGTAAAAGCGTTCTGATCTTGTACGAGAGGAATCCCTGCTGCCTTAAAAGGGGCTTAGAATTTCTTTGAGCGAGTTGTCTTGTTTAGCAATCCTTGTAGATTACGCCTTTCTAACCTCCACTTTATTCCTTTATTTTCTTCCACCTTGATCTATTAGAATGGTGTTTTTCAATGATTTCTCACTGGATATCTAACGATGTCGGAGATGTAAAAAATTCAGTGTTCTTGGTATCTATCTAGTCTGGAATAGGGTAAAGATTTTCTTATGTACCTACCTAGCTAGCGATTCTATTTCTGTAAAAAATGTCTATATAAATAGTTCTACCAGGCTAAATATTTAAGGAGTAAAAATGGACCATCTAATCATTCCTAATAAATATTTTTGTTAGAAAAAGGTCAATGTTATCATAAATGAAATGAATTTATTAACTAAAACAAAACTATATTAATTTCACAACTGCTAATTGAATTTGTTTTATTTTCTTTTGTTTCAGGTAACTCAACGGTTCATTTAATAACCTAAGGGAGAGCTGCCATGTAAGTGGCCCTCCTTACATTGTGGTACTCCCTTTTACTATAGGATAATTTTCTATTAAAGGTACTTACTTTTGTTATTATTGTTTCATATTATAAATTTCCATGTTATTATTAAGTTGTGTAGTTTTTAAGTTGACAGTAATATTCTGATAAAATCGCGGTAGGTCCCAACTCCCAGTAGGGTCCCCTGATAGGAACTTTCCTGTAGGGAATTTTTTATGTGTACTTTTGTGTATGTTTCTGTTTCAGGTTCAACATAAATTTTACATTAAAATTACTTAGATAAGCAATGTAGATTAAGTTTATGAAAGTATATGTAAAGTTTTGTATATGTTTTTCAGGTACAATATTATTATGTATGTTTTTCAGGTAGATATTATTTTATTATTACTTAGTTAAGTCGCGTTCGCGATCCCAATCCCTAATAGGATCCCAGTAGGTTTCCCCATTGATAGAATATGATATTTTCAATGTATTTGTGTTGCATGGTTAGGTCCAATTCCTATTTCATAAAGGGGGAGGTTTTTTAGTCGGTGAGAGCCCGACACTACCGTCTGTTGCGGGCACAGACGGTGGCTGACACAGCTTTTCCCTCCTCCTACGCAAAACAAAAAAAAAAAAAAAAAAAAAAAAAAAATTAACAATTCATATTATGTACATTATTAATCTTTTTGACAAGTGATTTTGAGTTGTAGTTGCTGTACTGGGAGTACTTTCAAACTCATGGAAGTTGTGAGAAAAAAAATGGTTCCTGATTACTCAAATGTAATGTTGAAGGTGTAAAATGGAATATGGAAGCTAAAGAAAATTTTAGTTAAAATGACTATCACCGTAGTTTCAAATCTGGATTGAAGAAAGGTGAGTATCATAAATGACTAACAGAATTTTTAAAATGCAGCAAAACATGTATATTTAGAATCGTACATAGTGATTTTAACAAATTTTGGGTGCTGAATTCAAAACTTATAAATTTTGTGTAATACATTGCACTTATAGATACATAAGATTTATTTACCAATAAATGCACAATCTGTGTGATAACAATATTTCAAAAGAGTTATTATTTATGTGTATTCATTTACAATTTGTTTAAATCAGCTAAATTTTTGTTTGTTCAAACACAAATGAATTGAAATATGTTCAATACAGTTTTTAAATGTTTAAATCATCTGAACTGAATTTTTAAAATTTGTTGACAAATTTGTACAATGTTTGATCAGTTTCTCTAAATAAAAACAAACAATAGCAGTCAATCATTCTAGCATCCCATCTTCCTTGGTACACTAATGCTGCACGGTCAGAATATCCTGACGGAAATGGTCTCCCTGCTCATCACTGACAGAGCCCAAATTTTCAGGATAAAAGTCTAGGTGGGAGTGTAAGAAATGAATTTTTACATACTAAATCTTTCTACAGAAAGATTGTAGTTGTTTTAACAGTTTATTAACCAAAAAAATTTAGTTTTATCTTTTGTATTGCCTAAAAAACACCAATAATGTCTCTGAAGGACTTCCATGCAGCTAATGCACATTCACTAAGTTATCCTCAAATGTTAAATCCTTAAGCATTTTGATTTGTGGATTGATAAATGTACTCTCCTTGAACTTACAATCACTCAATTTAGGAAAACTTATTGTTAAATGATTAAATCCTCATCCATCTTGGTGTTTTTCATTGGTCCAATTGTAATGTGAAATTGTGATTGTATGATCTTACCACTCTTAATTAATGATAAATTCTTTACATTTTTTTCACCAGGCATAAAGTTCTGCTGGAATGGCCAGTTCTTTACTTAGTAAGACCTTTTGTACCATGCCTAGTCCAAAAACAAAGAAAAACAATATTTTGTAAACCCTCCTTGTAAAGCAGGAAGTAAAGCACAACTTTCAAATCACTGCAAACTTGCCACAAATGCTCTTTGTATTTTATCGCTTCTAATACTGATGCCACATTTTCATACATTTCCTTCATGTAGACTGCATGAGCTAATGGAACGGATGTCTGTTTGTAACCATTACCTTATAAAACTGCTTTCATGCTAACTTAGTAGTCAATAAAAAAAGCCATTCTTCAGGAACATGCTGAATTCCAAGCTCTTTCATCAGGGCATCGACATCAGTACAAATGCGCAATGAACTCCTCATAGTAAAGTGGGTTGAATAAGTTTTATTTCGTGTTACAAACACAGTAAATTTTGTTTTTTCTGCCAAAAGATTCAACTGTTGTAGTCTAGATGTCAAGACGTTCAGCTTTCTGCTTTAATAACTTTAAATCACAAACTATATCATTAAGTTCATATTGTTGAATTAAGTGAGGTCTCATCGGATACAGGAAGAAATTTTTCAACATCCACTACATTTTCAGATTGTTTTTCTAAAAATGTTGGATTAGATGGTGGTACAGGTATAGGTAACTCCTATCCCCCATTTGGTACCAGCTTTGGACCTGAAGATACATCTGTATATTTTATGAACTTTCTTTTTTTGAATGAAAATCCAAATATATTTGTCATACAAAAGTAGCAGTGTGAAGTGTTACAAACCATCAGTACAGTAAATAGGAGGACTTGTTGTTTCCCCTTCAACCATTCGGTTACTGAGCACGATATAGAAATAACATGAGGCACCCAGATTTCATCCCTGGATGCGCAATCAAAATAAAATTTATAGGCAGTTTTTATCGATTCATGAGTAAGTCTTTCTTTGAGATTTATGCATAAATTTACCTCTAATGAAACAATAATTGTCTGGCTGATTTGAGCATCCAAAAAGTTTTTCAGAGGCCATGTAGGAAATAAAAATGAGAAAAAGTCTCTTCAGTATTATAAAGAATTTATGAAAATATAGCAAAACAATAATAACTGTGTGAACACAACACACATTATAGACAATTGAAGCTAGACTGAATAAAATTTTAAGCTCTGTAGTAGGCAACAACAGATAACTGTATGATGTCATCATACATGTCTACTTCTCATGATACATTGCCATTTTGTGGGACTTGCATGTCGTCTCTTGTCGCATTCAATCTTTTGTTTATGGCAAATGACTATAATTATTTTATTGATTTACATTTTCAAGGTACAATTTCATCCTAAGTAACTAGAAATAAAAAATAATTATCATAACAGCTGCGGTTCTTCTATTATGTTTTAAAATAAATATTTAAACATCAATCAGGTTTAAGGTAATTCTTGATTACAAAACATTGTTCAGCTGTTCTTATGCAATTTTAGGACAAATTAAGAAAAACTGCCAAGTTTTACTTTAGTAAAAATCTAAAGCTATCATGAAAAGTCCATTCTCCACAATGTATAGACAAATATGGCATCATGTACATGAATGAATTTTGGTAAGAAAAAAAACAGTGTCTAAATATTTTGTTATTTAGATCATATATCTTATAAACATATCTGCACTACACTTTTCCCTAAAAATGCTCCACTCTCGGGCACTTGTTGCACTACAACACCAACTTTTGTAGAAATGATTTTAGAAATCCACCACCCATCCATTTTTGAACCCCTTGTTTGTTTCAATATACTGATTAACAGACAAATCTTTATCTTAATAAAGAGATTGTATTCAAGCAGTGTCTAAACAATAGGAGTAACAATAAAAATCTCCAACTTGAACCGACAACTAAAACCTTTGAGTGGCCTTTAGTGTAAGGTTATGCGTTTTCATTCAGAAGAATAATCACCATTGTGAGCAGTTTGCACGGTTTGATTTGTCCAAACTCCTTCAATTAATAATAAGATTCTGATGTTGCTGCAGTCCCAAGTTCCATGAATTCTGCTAGTAGATTCTTTTGTTCCAAAAATATTGTGACAATCATTTTTTAGTTCAATAATATCATTTGAATCTGTTTGGCTTGTTTCTCTCTAATTTTCTGGCATCATGACTATGTCTCTCATAATATTATTATAAACATGAGATTGTAATCTACAGATTTTAGTTTCACTGTATGCTTGCTCACAAAAAATGAATTGCAAAACACATCTCACAGTTGGAAACAGAGATATCAACATGTCTTTCATCAATTGCTCCTTTACCAGCACTAAACAGAATGAACAATTGATTAAATTATAAATTCCTGATCTGTGACTTCTGTGTTATAAAAGTCACGCAAGATATAAATGATACCATATAAAGTTGATATCTTTACATTTATGATGACACTATATAACAATTCAATGTCATGAACAGAATAAAAGCGCCAATTTCAAGGCTGAATATCATCTATAGTTTAGTCAGCTTCGTGCTGGTATGCAATAATTTTTGAGGGAAAGGCATCTGAAAAACAATTAAAATATCCATTTACCTCAGCAAGCCTAACTTGTGATGTGAGTTTTTATTAAGACTGGCTCAGCGTTTTTTTGGAAATAGATATGTGTCATGTCAGGTTATCTGTTGAGTGACTCCTTCAGAGACATAAAAATATTAATTATTATTATTATGAACTAGACTCCTTGAGTCGATTGGAATCCCTTATTCCTCAAATAGGAATCTATATTCCATGAATATAGATTACATCTTTGAGTTTTATATTTGATAAAATTCTGGATAAATCTCTTAGGCTGAGGCAATAGCTACTTTCTTAATGGCCCCTTAACAGAGTGATATCTCTTTGCTTATGAGACTTATATCGCAGGCAAATTATTATATTAAAAGCACAACAGACTACACTTAGATGTCTTGATGAATTAATGTACACTTCTTATAATTTAATTCACCAAATTTCTTCATAACAAAAAATATAAAATTAAATTTTATAATTTATTGGTGGATTGAATTATGTGTGAACTAAATATCATTAAACTAAAAATTATACTAATACAACTTATAGACTTGTCTGTTACTTATTTATAATAATTTAATAATAATTAAACTGATAAGTTTTCTTTTTCAGTAATGTCAGATGGAGGACTTTTATCCCAGAATTTAATCATAAATAGAATTGTGATTTTCATCAAATTAGATTGGAGAGGAAACAGTAATTGGTGAGTTTTCTATTTAATTATTACAATATATAAAATGTGCAATACAATAAGTAAAAACCATTAAAAATTTAATGTAGAAAAGCGGTAACATCAATGTACATTTAAGAATGTTCAGCAGCTCTTATGGAGGGGAAGACCATGTGTAAGGAAAGATTAGAAGGGCTCTAACAAAAAGAAAAAAAGTTCCATAGGTGTTTTTTAAGTTGAGAGAAAACATTTAAAAGAATTACGAAAACTTGGGATTAACTCATTGACTCTTGATTCTACTAATCTTTATTTATTTTATTATAATATTTAAAGGCTTAGCTCTAAAAAGAGGCTTATGAATGTAATTAAATTCCATTGTATGAATAATAATTTGTCTTTAAGATCAATACAATATTAGTAATAAAGCGATTAATTTGGATAACATCTAAAGTTTCAGGTTGTCTTTCAAATTACTTTATATAAGAGTTGAAGCATATCGTGGCAGATTTTAGTTTATCTCTCAAAGAGAGAAATGATCTACTTAATTTTCATCAGAAAGTTTTTTATGTTTTTTGGGGTAACAGTGACATCTTTACTTTCACTGTTGGGAAATGATATTTATAACCACCGATATTCTTATGCAGAATTTACAAAATTTGCTAGATTATTATAATTTTCAAATCATATAAAGACCACTTAGATTTTATTTTTTGAATCAAGTGTTAAAAGAATAAAGCTCGCAGAGACGAAAACCCTTTAAATCATTAATTCACTTTCAGGCGTGATTTTTGATTGCAACTTTCCTGTAAATTATGGTAGTAAATAATTTACTTTATAATCCACTAAAAATTTCTGTACCTGCACTTACATGTAGTTTCTGCCTTAACTTAGTTTAAAATTATATTTCAATAAATGTCATTTTGTGATAATAAAATTCTTAACAGTTAAGCCAAAAAATATAATTTTAATAGAACATATGAGATGAAGAGGTAATCACTGAAAATTAATGTAATCATTGCAGTTTATTTATTGACCAATAAAGAAAAATTCTATTTTAAATCAAACTTTTGGCATTTTGCAATGTTGTTCAGGAGAGGTACAGTGGGAAAGTTTCTGTTATCAAACCATAATTTCTAAAAAAAATAAACTCGCCTTACAGCTGCTGTTGGTGTAGTCTACAATCGGCATAAACTGTCACTTCCAATCTATTCTCAGCAATATCATATAAAATACACTTTCATGATTTATTACACCTTCAAATCTAACATTTGTCTCCGAGATCATCCTGTTATCATACAGCATTACTTTGTTCTTAGCACTATATTAAATTCTTAATCATATAAATTTATTACTTTTCATATTATACCTTAATATCTTTTGTGATAAAAAAGAAAACAAAAACACAAAAAAATGGGGATATAGTGGTTGTACTTTTAAAATATTGTTGCTATAAATTTATACATAAATTAAAATACAATACTATTGCAAAAAATAATTCCATTTTACAATTTAATTTAATCTTACCTGTAGTTATTCTATCTCTTTTTTTTTAGAGCTTAATTTATTGTTGAATTTACTACAAAATGAAGCTGTATTTGTCATATATCTACTAGTTTATCTGAAAATATAGCAAGTATAACAAATAATATTATCAAGATACCTCACAACTTACTAATGAGAAATAAATTTAAAAAAAAAAGGGACTGATAATATAGATAGATAGATAGATAGAATAGTTGTTGGTAATAAATGGATTTTTATTCTGTTTTTCATATACTGAATCAGTTCTTAAAGTATGTTCTGTATTACCTATCCAAATGCTACTTGAACAGAGTAAGATGTGTATTATAACGTACTTAAAATATCATACTCAAATGCGTGATATAATTAAAGAAAATGTATATGTATATTGCTATGTTTATTCTTGATAAATATTATTGTGCAGTGTACTGATGGGACAGCTTAACAGCAGATGTACTATTATACTGATAAGGTAATTTAATTTTTATATTTCCATTAGCAAACACGTCTAACAAGATGTAGCAATTTCCCAGTTTTTGTAAAGTATTTTAAATTCTTTAAGATAAAACAATTTCATTTTCAATTTTCTGAAATATTTTTAAAACTACTTTGTAGCTGTGGTATCAGTATCGGAGGAGAAACTTTCTTTTCAAGTTGTACCTCACAAATTGTGAACAGGTAGTAGAAATTTTATCTTTGACAAAAATGCACATGTAAATTTAGGTTCTCACTTCAAAATGTAGAATGTGGTGCACCTCAGATAAAAGTTTTTGCTTTCTTTATTGTTTATTAATGATCTGCCTCAAAATCTTTAGCCATTCATTATAACTCTTCTCACAGGTAACACAACTACTATTTCTAAAGATAATTATTAAAAAGAAATTGAGAATTGCTTAATTGCAGCTTCAAAAAATTATTCAATGGATGCATTGTAACCATCTAACTTAAAATATGTATAAAACAGTCACATTGTGCTTCTCGGGTAGACATAACATTGCAGATTGCATGGCCAGAATTCCCATTAGGGATATTGATAGCATTTTTGTTGTCCGCAGAAGTTTTTGATTTGATAAATTCTTGTGGGATGATCAAACTGATTTTGTTTGTTAACCAAATGGAGTGAACAGTTTTACTCTGAAGAATCTTTACAAAACACTAAGCTTGTAATCATTATGAACATATATTATGCCTAAATATTTTCTCGTATAATGTGTAATGTCCAGTTTTTGGGTTTTTTAAAAACATGAGTTTTGAAGAGAAAAAAAAAGAAGAGCTTTCAGTTTATTACCGATGCACACTTTATGAGAAAGGTAACTGAACAATCTGTTTATTTTACAATTAAAAGTTTACTTTTACAATAACAATATTGTTCTGTTGATGAATTAAAAAAAAGACAAACATATGATTTACCTTCAACATGTACAGATATACTATATGCTCGTAATAATTTTCAGTAACGATTTCTTAGCTGTTAATTATTTTGTAGTAATATTTCAAAATTAATGTATTTACATTAATATCATTTCATGTCTTTGATTAAATAATTGGTACTTACTTATAACGCCACTGCAGCTACAGCTTTATTTAAAAACAAAGTAGTCAATCAGATTTCGGTGAAAAATTGGCCGATATAGAGTTTAACATAGATTCAAAAGAGTATCTTTATTAATTTTAATACATGGTTATTTATATTTACTTATTTTATAAATATAATTTAATCAAACTTAACCTACGCTCGCTAACCTTGACTAATTAACAGGATTTTGTTCCGATCAGAAAAAAACATTTATTTATTAAGTGGCAAGTTATGTTAAATAATTTGTTATAATATAAAAATAAAAATCACCCTTACCAACAATTTATATTATATCCCAAGGTATTTGGGTCATTTGTCCATCCTCAGGAGAGGTATTTTTTTGTAAATTAAAACATTAAAATTAAAAACGTAAATAAAAAATTATAACTATATAATATAATTGATAACCTAACAACAAGTTGTCATTGCTGTAACAACAAGTTAGGCAAGTTATAATTATTAATTTAGATAGAAAATCATCTTCAAATTTGATATGTTCATTGATTAATTTATTGTTATTAAAAAATATATAAAATTTTTAGAGATTGCTTATTTTATAATAATCGGTGGAAAAATCTAATATTTAATAAAATTATTTGTTATTATTTTTGTAATAATTAGCTGTAATTATGTCACATTTTTATAAAATGTGATAAGCATAATTGGATTTATCGAAACAGCCTTTCTTTATACTATTATTATGTTCTTTAGCTCCAATAGAAAACGAACAGTTGGTCACAATAATATATTCTAGACGGAGGTTTACACGTTTTAAACTATAACCAACTTGTCTAAGATATTTATTTATTTGGAGGTTATTATTTTAGTAGAATCGCTATTGTTTATAAAATGTAAATATTTTACTTAAAAGTAATAGAACGTTAAATACATCTAATTTTATTTTTTTAAATTGACATTACACCCACTGGGTTGGTCTATTGGCGAACGCGCGTTTTCACAAATCAGCTGATTTCGAAACCGCGAGTTCCAACATTAAAATCCTAGTAACTTTAATATAGATTTGAATACTAGATAGCGGATACCGGTGTTCTTTGGTGGTTGGGATTCAATTACACACACATCTCAGACATGGCCCACCTAAAACTGTACTAGATTACACTTCATTTACACTCGTACATATCATCCCCAAAAGTAATACCCGATTGTGATTCCCAGAGGCTAAACAGGATCAAAAGAAGAAAAAATTAATTGAAATAAAGTTATATACAGAGTATATATAAAAAAGAGTTCATAAATATATATCTCGAAATAATTTATAAATGTAAGTCTTGTACAGTCTCAGTTATACCATACCTGAGATGTGTGGTTAATTGAAACCCAAACACCAAAGAACACCGGTATCCACGATCTAGTATTCAAATCCGTATAAATATAACTGACATTACTAGGACTTGAACGCTGGAACTCTCTACTTCCAAATCATCTGATTTGGTAAGACTAGTTCACCACTAGACCAACCTGGTTGGTTTTGAATAAGAGCTTAAAACTTAATAAGGAATGTTTTTTGATATAACCAACCATTGGCCCAGGGGGTGGAAAAATGGGTTTTTGAAGACAAAAAATCATACTTCCTTTAATAGGCACAGCATCGAATCAGTTTAAAGTGATCCAAACATTACCTAAAACTTTTGTCTGAAACAATTTTTGATATGACCAACCCTTACGGTAAGGTATGAACAAAATTTTTCTGGAATTGTAAGAAGATGGGGCTTGTATGCTAAACATGAGAAACTTTTTTTCTCATGCAACCATTGTCGTGTTGAGTAAATTTGAAGTTTTTCGTTACTTTAAGATGGAATTCTTTTGTATTAAGATGGAAATATATTTGCACTGGTGAAATCTACCTCCACCTTTTTTGATTTTGTCAGTTGTTGAAGCCACGTTTGTTTAATAAACTGATTCATGTATCTTAGCAAAATTAAACAATGTCAGGTGCAGATTCACCACATGCTGTTGGCTTTATTAGCATTTAATAACCACAGCTATACTACTATTTAAGAGCAACATTAATAATTGTAAAGATACAATTAGAAACAGCTCAATGTTTAATTATAGTTAGTTAAAGAACATTAGCTACTGTAAGAGTTTTTCCTTTATTGTGACTGTAACATGAAGAACAAATTGTAAAGGTAGAAAAAAATTGTTAATATGATTAATTTAATATTGCTATTTAAATATTTTTTTTATTTTTCTAATGTGTATATCTGTTCAACTAGTGAACAATAAGCAAACCCTCCCCATGGCCCAGTGAGATGAGTATGATATGTATTATTTGTAAATGAGATGAAATCTTGTACAGACTCAGGTCGACCATTCCTGAGACATGTGGTTAATTGAACTCCAACCACCGAAGTACACCAGTAATCTGTCTAGTATTCAAATCCATATAAAAGCAATTTACTTTACTAGGATTTGAACCTTAGAACCATCGGCTTTGATAATCAGCTGTTAACAACTGATTTGGAAAAATTAATTTTCCATTAGACTAAGTCGTTAGGCCTTTTTTTAAATATTTAACAATGCACAATGGTATTTTTATTAACATTTAATTAAATTTAACTGCATAGGATAATTGCACCAGATCTACGGGGATATGGTGATTCTGAGAAACCAGCTGGAAGAAAGTATTATCAGATAAAATACCTTGTTGAAGATGTAAAAAATCTTATTAATGCTTTAGGTAAATATATATTTTTTATTTATTTTTTTTTTTTGAATTACTATAATATCTAAGTAACATGACAGCACTTATATTACATTTACTGCTAGAATTTAAAAGTTGGATGCTTCTAATAGGATCCTAAAATTATAATTACCTACAAATAACAAGTATTAATGAACAGTAACAGTAATATAAAATTATCGTAACTTAACAAAATGTATAATCAATGTCAGGATGCTTTCATGGTTTTTGTATCAGGTTTGAATCAGATTGTAAATAATTTATAAATAGATTAGAACTAATCAAGAAGGGAATGTAAAAGCTCCCTTATACAAATGAAAAACAACAAATATATTAAAATTCAAATAAAAGCCTGACTTCAAAAATTTGAGTTTATCAATTTTGGCTATATCTTTACTTAAAATATTGCCAGGCTGGAATTAAGAAAGACAATCTGCTATCAGAGTAGCATACTCTGGACCAGAACTTACTCAGGACCAGGGTTAATAAATTGTTGGTAGCTGTTTTTAACCTCATGACTTGTAAAAGTCAATATTTAAATAAGGCTTAAAAAAGACTTCTTTCAACTGACACTTTATCTTCTGACACATATTGTGTCAGATGGCTGAGACCAAGTTTATATATGGCCCATCCACTATAAAGTAAGTACATGACATACAAAAAGCACCAATCTAAGTCTCTCTCTTAATCATGATGTTCATTACATAGCCAGTCCCTACAATGAACAGAGAAAGTTTCGTTCATAGAGCTGAATGTCATATAAATGTCTGTAAAACTTGGCATGTTGATATGCAGCCATACATTTAATTAATGAAGCAGATTACAGGAAATAACTTCTTATCTTACTTTCGTTAGTAAGACATGGGATGCTTATTATTTTTGAGAATGCTTATGTAATTCTCAGAATGAATTGTAACTCACATTAGGTCATCTACAACCATTACGGTTGTAATAATTAACACCTATAACATGTTTGAAAGTATGCTTTTGATTTCTAAATCATTGATTACATATAAAGATGTAATTTACATCTACTTTTAGCAATTTCATAAAACTACATTCTTTGGTTTCTATTTTATTTTAATTAATTAATGAACATAACTTCAGGAAGCAATATTAAAATATTTTGTGTTACTTTTTGGAAAAACTTTTTTTTCTGTTTTATAAAAGCAAAGTTTTTCCTTTTGAGCTTTATTAATAAAACAACAACATAAAAAATTTGTTATATAATGGTCTGTGACATCTAATATTTAATTGTTTTATTTGTGTGTTTTTTGTTTTGTTTTTTTTTTTAGAAACTAATACTAAATATTTTTGTATTTCAATCATTTCAGGACGTGAAAAAACCACAATAGTAGCTCATGATTGGGGTGGCATAATTGCATGGTTCTTTGTCATGATTTACAGTCAAATGGTAGACAGTTATGTAATAATGAATGCACCACATCCCATTATATTTAGAAAATTTATTTCAACTAGTTTTACACAATTAAGGATGTCATGGTAATATAACTAGATGTAATTATATATTAGAATTAATTTTTTTTATTTGCTATTCAACTAGATTGAAGCATGTCTACAATCCTTTCTTTTCCAAAATATTTTTAAAATGGTTTGTTAATATATCTGTATTCCATCTGATATTTTGGATTCTAATCTGCTTCAGATTTGAAATTTTTCAAATACTTTGACTATTTTCTATACCACACTACCACTTTTAACTTTCATGCATATACAGTGAAAAAAAAAATGCTAGTATATTGTATTTTAGCCCCATCCAGAAACCCAAACTTTCATAAAATATTTGATCGGATGGATGCCTAATGGAAAGCTTGAAGCCCTAATATCCATACCACTGTTAATCTCATTTCCAGTTCTGCTTCAGTTAGACAATTTCTCCACATCTCATCTACATTCAGTATCCTTTCTTTCCAGTCCAGAGTGTCTCGTGCATAATGGTTTTCACACTCACTGAATCCATACTAGGGATATGGAAGACTAATAATAGGTAGTATACATTTGAATAGAATAATGGAAATTATGGTAGGCTTATGAGTTAGGCTTTAATATAATTTTTTTAAGTAATTGAAAAAATAATATGGTATTTTTTTTTTATCATTTCAATATAAATTAAAGAAAAAAAAAAGTTGAACTATATAAATTTGTCAACCGTCACTGACTCATTCATTACAGATTATCCAGTTCCTGAATAAGTAAAAAGTTAAAATTTATCAGTTACTCGCAAGTCCAAAAAAAAGTAAAATGAATTTTCGTTATAATATATAAATGTGCCTAAACAGCAACATTTCGTCAAACAAAACACCTAGGTAATTTTGAACCCTAACTTGACTGACTTTATATCTAATGTGGGGGTTTCGACTGTATGGTAATTTGTCTGCTCCCTTCAGAAGCATATACTTTGTCTTGGCACAGAAATTTTTTAAATTTTGATTGTCCATTCAGCCTTCTGCAGCTGACAAGGCCACCTTGTCAGCTGCAGAAGCTGCACTCTTTCTTCCAGTTGTGGTCATTAATTTTTTTTACCATGAACTGAAATAGACAGTCATCGGTGAAAGCCTGGGCCGTGACCCGTTCTGGGAATGTCAGTCTCAGAAATCCGTCAAATATCAGGTTCCACAGCAGGGGATTAGAATGAAACCTTGTGGGCTTCTCCTGGTTACAAATTTTTCCACAACTAGGCATGCGTCTTTGTGAACAGAGCCATGCAGATAGATAAATAGTCTCAGACCACGACCTGCAGGGCTTCAGGAACATTGCGACATTCCAAAACTCATAGAGACTAGAACTCCAACACAAGGAAGGAAGTGATCATATCAATGCTTTCCATTCATATCGATGCTTCCCTGGAGCCGTTCCACAACCAGCCTTACCAGCAACTTACCGAGAGCCAGCAAGAGGCTGATGGGTTGATAACTGCTGACCTCACTAGGATCCCTTCCAGGTTTTAAGAGCACCCTCAACATAACCAGCTTCCAACAAGTGAGAAAGCAACCCCAGGTAAGGCACCCTGAGAACAATCTACCAAGTGACTCTCTTATGACAAGCAAAAGATGGTGAAAAAATCTGGGTCAAGTTGGTCAATCCTAGTAAATTTCTCATTGCCATTAGAGAAATCACCCAGTCTGTATCAACAGAATCCACAGCCTGCATGTCAGGAAAGGGTGTCCACCCACCCTAACGCCGATTCTGCTTCACCCTTCAGAGCATCTGGAAATAGAGTAAACAGAAATGCCTGGTAAGTTGCCACAGGTATTAAAATGTGGTCTTGGCCACCAAACCCACATCAGACACTAGACAGAATGTGCAATGGCTTTGGCCGGTAATATGATTTCACAAGCTGCCAGGGGCTGCCTACCCTGCATCTCACGCATGTAGTCAACATTTGATTATATACATTTGGCACATGTCTTGCCAACATTTGAGTTTGGCTTCCTTGATGGCATGAACATATTTTCCATGTACTTGCTGGTACATCTACCATGCGCTTGTGGTATTCCACAACCACATCATTGATGCTACTGCAGCGATGGTACTGTTTCCTAACCAGATGTAACCCTTGCACACAGCATGCTAAGGTCAGAGGACACCACTTTTTTCTAAGTCTCACTGCGAATAGCAGACGGTCCCTCAGATCATGTGAGCATCATATGATCCTTGGATCATATGATGTTTGATTCTAGCGTATCAAATATAAACCACCAGTAATTAGATAAGTTAAACTTACCATATTAATATCCAATAGTTGATATTCACAACCAAATTGACAAATTATAAAATGAATAGGTTTTAATGTATTTATAGAATTCAATACCAACTGAAGATCCTGCAAAAATCGTATTGGATATTAATATGGTAAGTTTAACACTACCATCCATTCCCTGAAATGTGAATTTAGAAGTGGTCATCCAGACACAAAATGATTAAAATAAGCCTAAAAATTTGTTATAAAGAGTTTAAGCAAAACATTATTAAATATTGTATTTATTTATCATTAAGTTATCAGTCATTTGACTGATTTGATATGATCCTCTTCCTTGTTTTAGTTCAGTGGTAATTTTTTAATAACATAATTAAGTATAGTATTAATCAGTCACTAACTTGAAAGCATAAAATTTGATTCATAATTCCCTACAATGAAAAATTTGAACTAAAAATATAAGGTCTGTGTAGTGTTCTATATTTAATTAAAACGGTACTCATTTATGAAATGAAATCTCATTTATCTCTGAAATTATAGCAGTTTTAAAGGAAATCAATTGATTTCCTTTAAACAGGTTGTGAAGATGCTTTATGAAAATGGAGTCCTTTGTAGAGTGATTTATTGCAACTGTTACAGAATTTCATGAAATACGCATAGATTGAAACTATAATTATACAGAAAAAAGGTTTAAAGTTTATAATATGGGGTAAACCTTAATATTTCTCAATAAATTGTTAATAAGATAGATATGTTATATTGAATATAAGCATTTTCTTTTTGTAGTAAATACACCCTAACAATCTGACTTGAATGTTTAGAAGATTCTAACAAAGTTTCTCTTCTCTCCTCTCATTCATCTTAAGATCTCTCTATTACATACTTTATCAACCCATCTAATTTTCAATTACTACTTCCTGTAACACCACATTACACGTCTTTTTCTTTTTGTTTTTCCTATTGACCAGGGTCTTCCAACCATTAAATACTATATTATATATAACATTTTTAAGAATTCTTTCTAATCCATTGATGTATTGCGTCTAACTGCTGCGTCCAGGTGCAAAGCCTCTTTTCTTTATTACAGAAAAATATCTTCTTTCAAATAGTTCTTAAAGTTGGTACAATATAGTTTGTTCTTGCACACTAGCCGAGCCTGCAAATACAATATTTTGCTAAGGAATCAAATTAGTTTTTTTAACTTATTCTGTAACATAATTTATGGAATATACATTTTGTCTAATCTTTTGAGTCAGAGAACCTATTTTAAAAAGTAAAAATTTGAAACTCATATGCAAAATGTTTCTAAAATGGCAGGATGGCTATACTGTTTCAGATACTGCTTTTAAAACCAAACAAAAAATATCCTTAGGAAAAATGGCAGTTTCTCCTTCATTCTCTCCCTGTCCGTCATTTTATTATTTTTATATAAAAATTTATATCTCAAGATCGGATAGAGGAACACATTAGTGATATGGTAAACGTCTTGGTAATAGTTATAAAATTAGCAAACAATTATGACTTATATACCTTTGCAATTTACAAAATGGCAGCCGTGTTTATTTTTCAATCCCATATTTCTCCATAAATATTAGTTTTATCAAAATTTGGTAAAATATAAAGCCTTTTATTTTGAAGAAAATGAAGTTTTATGTTTTAAAATGTGATAACAAATAGTCAAGATATGGCGAAAATTGATGTATTTAAATTAATGTTGTAATTTTCATGAGCTCCACTTTGCATTCAATTTGATTAAATATTAATTGTTTTTATTTATTGTTAACTCTAGTATCAAATTAGTATCAAATTAAGTAATAATTTTCTCACAATAAAATTTAATATTAAATAATTTGATACTAATTTACAATACTAGAATTAACAATAAATAAAAAGAATATTTAATCAAATTGAACACAAAGTGGAGGACACTAAAACAGACACAAAATTACAACATTAATTTCCCACCATAACTCGGCTCTTTGTTAACCGATCTAAAAAAAAAATAATGTCATTTTGTTGAAAATAAAAAGCTTAATATTTTAGCAGAAACATACATTTTGAAAAAACTAATATTTATGGAGATATAACGGATTGAAAATAAACATGGCCACCATTTTGTAATTTGCGACTGTATTTAAGTCATGATTTTATGTTAGTTTAAAAATTTATTCGAACTTTAAACTATTTGAACTTGAGATACAAATTTTAATATAAAAATAATAAAATGGTGGACACAGGGAGAACGAAGGAGAAATTGCCATTTTTCCTAAGGATATTTTTTGTTTAGTTTTACAAGTAGAATCCGAAAAAGTACAGCCAGCCCATCATTTTAGAAACACTGTATATATAAAGTTGAAGATTTTCCTCTTTTCACATACCTAAACCTTCCTTAAGAAATGTTCTATAGAAAGGTGAAAACCACATCAGAATCTTTCCCACCAGTTCTCCATATTTTAAAATAATTGTTAAGAGACTTGAGTTTTGTCTGCATTAAAGCTTTTCTTGTTTATGCAAATCGCTTTTGATTTCTGCTTTACTTCGATCCTTGTTATTTTTAATAACTGATTAACAAAATTGTAATTTCTATTGTAAGATAAATATATTATATTTATCTTAACATATAATTCATCATGTTGCTTTTCATCATATTAAATTACTTTTATATTATTCTTGTTTATTTTCATACTGAATTTCTTTATTAGCATTAAATCAATGCCATCTAGTATTTCTTCAGACTCATTTTTTATTTCTACCAAAAAACATAGTCATGAGAAAATCTGAACAGCTTTTTTTGTCTTCAGATAACTATTGCAATCTTAAATTTGTCCTTCAATTCCTGTGCCACTTCTTTTACATATAAAGTTAGAAATCAAAGGGTTCAGAATAACTTCCCTGACATACTTCTTCTTAATCAAAGATTCCCTTTATCTTTTACTCTGTTCCAGGTCTACCCGTTTCTTATACAGATAACATTCAAGTCAGTCTTCTTTCTCGTTATTTCAGTTTAATTTCCTTAAAGTTTTAAAAATTTTCCTAAAATCATTTATCAGATGCCTTCACTTAAGGAAATAATCAACAAATAAGAAAGTTTTACACTTTTAAATTATATATTTGTAAAGATTTCTTTATAAATACATCCTCCCATTCAAAAAAAAAAAATGTGTTTAATTTATAAAGATTCTTAGAATATCGACCAGACTATTTAAATTGTTAAGTTATTCTATACTAAATAAAAAAATTACATTATAATTAGAATAAAACCTATAAGTTTTAAGACATAAATATAAAAAAAATTATTTTAACAGGAATTTAGATTACA
The DNA here is from genome assembly GCF_047948215.1 of Lycorma delicatula. NCBI lineage: Eukaryota > Metazoa > Arthropoda > Insecta > Hemiptera > Fulgoridae > Lycorma > Lycorma delicatula. Next base: position 12,779,570 of record NC_134465.1, read on the forward strand.
TGAAAATAATTTTATTATTGTTTACAGGTACTTTTTTTTCTTTCAAATACCATATTTGCCAGAGTTATTTATACAGTTGAGAGATTTAAGATTTCTAAATGTAATATTCTATACTAAGAAAAAAGTGTCACCATACAATGAAGAGGATAAAGAAGCTTACCGTTTTACTTTTGCTAAACCTGGTAATAATTTATTTTTATTATTCATATGAGGGATGGCGGAAATGTAACACACACTCGTAAATAAAAAGAAATAGTCAAATGGAACAATTATGGCTTAAAATCACATTTCATTTGCTACAAAAACTTACATTTATTTTTCTAAACAATCACCACTTACAACTACACATTTCTCCCAATGGTGAACTAGTTTGCTCATTTTGTCAATGAAGAATGCTGGAAGTCTTTCCTTGATCCATGACTCATCTTCGATGATGAAATGAATAATATTTCTCTTTAATTGCAGAAATAAGAAAGATCATGAGGAAAGAAATCTGCTGAGTATGGATAGAAAGGAATAGGTTCAAATTTTAGCTTCACAAGAATCTTGACTGTTGAGTGTGTTGTGTTTGACCAAGCAGTGTTGTATTGTAGTATTATTGCTTCTGTGGTCTCCTAAAGGGTCTTAATGTCATAATCTATTGAAGGGAATTTACTTTCAAACTGGTTTCCAAATAGTAACAGTAAGTAAGTCACATACACATGTTCAGAATTTACAAAATTTTATTGCAGAGGATTATGTTTTGAATTGTTTTATTGTGGTGAACCAGAATGCCAGTATTCCATATGCTCTGCTGTTTTTCTTCTGGGTTATAAAGATGTACCCAAGTTTCATTTCCCATTACAATATTGAAAAGGAAGTCATGATATTTTTCAGAAACGGTTCTTAACATTCCTTTTGTTGTTTGTTCCTTTCTATGAGTTTGCATCATTTTAAATTCATTTATTCACCTTTTTTTGGTGTTTCTCATCAGTCATAAAAACTAATGGACCATGGTGAGGTTCATCCTCCATATTCGCTTTATCAGCTTTTAATGTACAAAATTCTACTATTCGCCTGCTGAAAGACTTCAGTCAACAGTTTCATCAATGTAAATAACATTTTAGATGACAATGAATGTCACTAATGTTCATTTTTTCTGCCATTAAAAATTCATTCTCTACATATTAGGATGCATTAACATAGCAGGTATACTTGATTCTATAATAATGGTGACTGACAGAATATGAGGACATAAGTAAACAAGTTTTGTAATGATAGCAGGGGAATGAAACTAAAAGATGGCAACACCTGCGTCACTTTATATGAAATTTTGTTCTTCTGATACATTCCAGTGTGCATTTCATTTCAGATGCCGCTCATACTTGTTAAACTTTGTCACAATTGAATACTGAATACTGTATTGGACTAAGCTTTGTTTGCATGGGAGGAATATGGTTTATGATCTGGCATGAATAAAAGATGTTCTTATGTTCTTATTAAAAATATCAGCATTAACAAATCTTATTTTTTATATTGTACATTTAGAAAGTTGATTCAGTTCTGACATATGAGTACTGATTATAAAACAATATACATAATGCATGTCTTACTAAAAATAATTAATTGCAGTTAATGAAGTAAATTATTTTTTAATTGTATTTTAAAATAGGCAAGGTAACTCATTATCTGATTCCTGTTTATTGCCATTATTACTATTACTGAGGACAGACAAAACCAAAAAACCAAAGAATGTAATATTGTAATGTCGTGTAACAATTCAGTTAACTTTTCAGTTTTTTATTTTTAATTTTTCAGTTAACTTATTTTTATATTTCATATTTAAATTTTACACTTTTTAATATTTAAATTAACAATAATGTCATATAATAATGGTCATAATGTTAGACTAACAGTATTTTGATAAACAATTATTTGAGACGCATGTATTTGGTTTGTAATCAATTCTGTCATAACATTACACCTCTGAAAGTTTTTAGATATTATTCAATACTAGTTGTAGAGCACATGATTAACAATAGATAGTATATACGCTCAAACTTTAGTGAAAACGGAAAATATTGCTATTGTGATAATGTGATTTTGGGTAAATTAAAGAAAGAATAAAGTGATAAGAAATCTGAACTTGGTATAGATGATGATAGGGTTACTTTCTACAAGGAATTACAAAATATTACTAAATTATTTTCAATTCTTTTTTAATTTTTCAAAAAATGTATTTAATATCTTATTTACAGCTGTACTTTGTATTATCTGAATTCAAAAAAGAAGTTTCAAAATTAAATTCTATTTGAGAATTATGCTTTTAAGTAAATTATCAGTTTTTAGAAAAAAAATACACCCAAAGAGTAAATAACTCCATTTCCAATTTTTAACTGTTTCTTTATTTTAACAATTAGTTAAAGTTTTTTTAACAGGAGGCGTAACATTGTTTTTACTAAAAAACAGGACAATATTTCTTTATACATTTATCAGAATTATCTAAAAGTGTTTTTTTACTCACATATTTTAAGCTTTCCCTACTGTGGAGATTCTGCTGTAGATTATGCTCCATTCACTTCTCAATTTTTTAATGAAGACTTCACCTTCATTACAGTAAAAGTCAGCTCATTTTGTTGTTTTATCTAGTGACTTTTGACTTACTTTTGTTTTTCTTGATGGTCATTAAAAGAACAGTAAATAGACAAAATAATTCATTCCATAGATAACTAAAATATATCCTAAATGATAGTAACAGTTTAAAAATGTGTGGTAGGTGTCATAATCATGTGTAATGGTTGTAGGTAATCTGACATGTGATAAAATCAGTCACAAAACTGACATGCCACTCTCAAGATATCAAACTCTAATTTTAGGTTTACTAGTGCATGGTTACCTGCAAAGCGATTTCCTGTTGCCTTTTTTAATAAGTTTATATACTGTTGCATACCAGCATTTCAAGCTTTTTGAAACGCTGGTGATGTTCAACCCTATAAGTCTATAATTGAAATCTTCACTTCATTTACATCAAGGACTAACAGTGTAGTGAACACTATTACTCTCATAATTCTGACTCTAGTTTTCATATATCACAGCCATAAAAAAGTTTGGAACAAATAATGTGTGAAGTACTAATATATAATGTATAAAAAATAACCCAATCAATTATACTTCATCATCCCCCATTCATACCATTAGAACACCCAAAAGCCTTTCTTTATATAGTGCGCTTACTTTTGGGAAAGAAAACTTTATTCATAAACTTAAACAGAAAATTTATTATACAGAATGGTTTTTGATAACTAAACAAATGAGATGGGATTTGCTAATATAGGAGATAGAAATCAATTGATAAATATTTCTCTAAGGTTTTGTTTTGAATCTTAATTGACTTGTCAAAAAAATCTATTTATTTTGACACTTGACGGTCTCACATGTATAACGGAGACATATATTTGTACCAGCATAATTGTTGAACTAATGGGGCTGACATACATTCTATAATTTCTCAATGTCATTTGAGTGGGAGGTGATGAATTCCAGTTGGACACTTTCCAATACTCATAAACTTACTAAAAATACTCAGAGATGTCACCTTTCAAAAGCACGTAAGTGTTAACAAATATGATTAATATTACCAAAGTTATACGATCCTAAAGCCATCCTACTGGGAAAATACAAAGAAATATTTTCCTCAATCCCAATATTACACAATTGTGTATCAGTTGCAATTAAATGAGAAAATTAAAATAAAAAATGTATAAAGTTATTAACTTGTTTTCTTTTTTCAGGAGCACTGACACCACCAATAAATTACTACAGAGCAAATTTAATGCTAAATTTAATGCCAGATAAAAACTTTTTAAAATCCATACCAAAAGATGATAAAAATTTACCACCAGGATTATTATTATTTGGTGAAAAAGATATAGCAATACATGTGGATAGTATTATAGGTACTGACCGTATAATACCAAATCTCTCAATTGAAATAATAAAAGATGCAACACATTTTGTACAACAAGATGATCCTGATGCTGTTAACCAGTTAATGCAAGATTTTTTCGTTAAACTTCCAAAATTAAAAAAAGAAATAGAAGCCAGAGAGTAAATGATTAGAATAATATAAAAAATCATTACTATACATATTTTATTAATAATAATAATTATTATTTTTAATTAAAATGTCAGATCTACTGTTTTATATCTAAATACAATTAATTGTTAGCCAAAGATTATTAATGGTAGAAGATTATATAATGGTACTGCATTATCATATTAATTTTGTCTTTGTGTTCCTTGTACTCTCCTTCTAACAGTCTGAACAATATTGATGAACTTGAATTATGGTTTCTAGCTACATAGATTATCTTCTAATCTTCATTTAACTCTGAACAAATGTTTACTTTATTTTTGATTGCAAATAGCAAAAGTTTTAAATTAAATTATAAACTTAAAAAATTAAGAAATGTTAATAACAAAAAGAAAAATGTAATGCAGTCAATTAATAAAAAGAAATTTTGTATAAACTTCCAAAGTTACAATAGGTTAATTTATTTTTTACTACATGGTATACTTATAAAATAAAGAATTAAGAAAGTGTTTGTTATTTTATTACTATACTTTTAAAGAAATGTAACCTTTTAATTGTTGTATATTTATTTGTTTTTAATTAAAATATATGATTAAGTACTTATTTAAATATTTATAATATAAATTACAATTTTATATTTAAATCATTAGGTTAAATCGCTTTTTAGTTACGATAAAATATTATAATATTATAACATAATTTATATTCTTTTTGTTACAATAAAACATTATTAAATCAGTATATATGATCTTGTATTATTTCATATACACTAGGCTCTTCTTCAGTGAGATGTGTGGTTACTTGAAATCCAACCAACAAAAAAATCACCATTATCCACGATCTAGTATTCAAATCCATATAAAAGAAAAACTGCCTTTACTAGGATTTGAACTTAGAATTCTCGACTTCAAAACCAGCTGATTTGCGATGACAAGTTAACCACTAGACCGGCCTGGTTGGATTATAAATTAGACCTAGTAACTAATTATATTCTCTGATTATAATTACTAGCAAATACGTATTAGTTCTTTGACATTTTGATTCATACTTCCTATTATGACATTATTTTGATGATGTACATAATTATGTTGTTTTTTTTTGTATAGCCTGGCGCTAGATAAAAAAAGCTTTCTTTGGCGTACAGTTTGTGAAATTGTAGAAAAACAATTACTTGAAAAATTATTATAATTAACTAAATCAAAATGAAAGAGTTTGTTTGACATTACAGAGTTTGTGTATTGGATTAAGCAAATTCCAAAATTTTTGTGGGTTGCAAATAACTCCCAAATCATCATTTTATCAGTCTATTTCATCATGATTTCAAAAAATTGAAATACACTGCTGCGTTGAGAAAGACAATTTTGAAGGCAAGGCTCAATAAAAATTAAATATGTTCAAAAAACCATATTACCAGTTATACTTTGATCTATTAAAACATATTAAAGCAGCCTAATCATTAGAGACCGGATTATATGTAACATATAAAGCTTGAAATATGCTTAAAATATGCAACTAAATAAAAAAATAGTAATTTTTATTTCAAAATCAGCATACACTTAAAAAGTAGTTGAATAACATATCGATAAATTTGATAATTAAAAATTATTTAACATTTTGTTACTTTTGTAAATGTAAACAACCAGTTACTGTTCCAAATGTTCAGTAGTAACATTGTGCCTCGACCACTTCAAAATATTTTTATAAATGGAAAAGAATCATTCCACATCCACTGAGGTAACTGGGCAGTATTTGAATTTAGGTGCTATGTTAGCACTTATTGTTTCTAGCAAAAGTTCACCCGTCCCATTAATAAAACTATCAATTTAACACAAAGGTTCAAAATCTTTGTGTTTACAAGGAAAACCAAGGAAAAGTTTACAAGGGAATACCTCTGGCAATGTGGAGTTCATTTTGCAGATTTTATTCATTAATTGAATAAATTCAGTCAACGCTAAACTTGCGTTTCAAGTTTTTTAATACTAGCAGGTATGTGGAAAAAATGAGTGCTAATCACAGCTATGTTTTTTTTATACTAGAATCGTTAAATGCTTCCTTGAACTGACAACTGTCAAAGCCTCTGCACCAACAAAGTCTTTACAACACCTTTGATGGCCTTGAAATGTTGATTGTAAAACACTACAGCTTCAATCCATGTTTCCCGAGTTAACTACTGGTTCGAAAGGTAAAGGCACATTTCGCAGTTTTTTTTTTTATAGACCGTATTGCAAGCTGGTGTCTTAAGAAACTCTTTCTTTGTTGATAAAACCAGTTTATTTACATTCCCAAATGTGGATTGGGTGGTGAGAGGTGGGAGGGGGAAGAGAGAGTGATGTAAAGAGCTTGAGCATTAGAGAAATAGATTTTAGGAAATTAAATAAATTTTGCCAAAATATCAATAGTTTTAATGACACAAGTCATATAACGTGCACAGTCGAGAATATGACACACAATAACAATAATCCGAAGGGCATTCTGAACATTACATGAGATGATATGAAGAATCCATGCCTTAATCTGGTATATTCAAACGATAAACTACCACTTCCTAACAACAATCATCTTAATGACTATCATGGGATTACGTAGCGCATTTTAACAAAAAATGTTTCAAAAAGCAGGCTTAATCAGAACAGATGACCTACAAAATTTAGCGAATTCTAAACTTCCTTAGTAATTACATCAGCTTTTGCCTGAGTTTCCTAAAGGGAACCTACCTACATATAGTGAATTTATTTATAGTAAATAAACCTCCAGTCGAGTAATAAAAATAAACTAAATAATTTGAAAAAAATTTTGTATATACAAAAGTTACATTGATAATTATGTTACTTCTTGACATTGAATTTGGGAGCAAACTGTCATACTATGACCTCAGCTTGTCTATTCCCTGCTCAAAGTACAGTGCCACCAAGTACCTACCTTTGTCTTTATACAAGAGTTCATCATTGTTTTTTAAGTGTTATGTAGCTTATCAATTCCTCAATTCTTAGAACATATGAAAATCAGATGGTGCCAAATCAGAGCTGTAAGTGGGATAGCAAAAAATCTGCCACTATTAACTTGTTTAGCATACCATTAATGCTAACGATGTGAGGCTATGCATTGTCATAAAAAAAAAACTAATCCCTTGCCATATTCTGTATCGTTCTCCTAAGCTATTCAACATTTCACAAAAACTGTCAATGAGTATTATCAATCCAGGTTCATAAATTCTGCCAACAAAATTTCTTTTCGATCCCAAACATGGTAGCCATCATTTTATCTTTGTTAGAATTTGTTTTTTTATTATCTGCTTGTTGAGTGAGTGGTGTGTACATCACTCTTTAAACTCTTGTCTCAAAAACTATGAACCGAATCTAATGTCTCATCCCCCAGTAATAATATTTTTTAAGATATAACTTTGGAATTAATTAACTTTGGAAGCTTGGGAATTATTAAAATATTATTTTATTCATATAAAATCATAATTAACTTATCAGTAAAAAAAAAATGTAGTTATTAATTATAGATTAACATATATTCTACATGTTTTTTTTTTTTTTTTTTCTTTCAACGTGTATTACAATATTATAAAGGCATAAATTAACAATTACAATAATCTGACTAGAATTAGAAATTTTAAGAGTACAAAAATTTAACGTAACTCATACTTTATGTCAGATACAATATATAATATTAGTTAGCAATAAATTACTTGAAAACTAATAAAAATGTATTATTTTTTAGTTTACAACAGTTAAAATTAATATCTAAAATAAAAAAAACAATAATATTATTATGATATTCTTCTTGTTAACTAAAGTAATTAACCGAGGTGGAAGATTAGTAATTATTTAACAATGATATAGAAATAAAGAAATCATTTTTTTGGTAAATTATGTAATATGAAAATAACTGAACACAAAAGCGATAAGTTATTTTTGTAATATTGGAAGTCATTTCTGTGTTTAAAATTTAATAATACTTAACCTCCATCCATAATTATAAGTTCCAATGCAAAATCATTTCCAGGGATTTTCATACCATTTTAATTTAAGAAAACCTCACTTGCTATTTCTTATTTCAAAATATCACTATTTATTATGGGGGGGTAATTATTTTATTTTATGGGGGGTAAGGAACAGGTATGTAGTTCAGTAGTACTCCTTACCTTGCATTATTGTTAATTTTTTACGGCAACTGCTATTTAACATTGCTGATATAAATATTTACATCCTGTATGAGTACAAATATCAAATAAAGGTGCATCAATGAACTTTTCTCTCTTTAAGTGAACCATTTTTCTTCTTCTGACACATATTTATCAGAGATAAACTCTCAAATAAAAACATAATACAAAGGTTAAAAAAGCTGATAACAAAAATGTAGTGCTTTCCTGGCATCAGGTATTTATTCTTATGTAGTGGAAACATAATGATACATGAAAAAGTTACCTAAGATTTCTTTTTTAAGTTTATAGTAAAATTATCATTATATGTTTAAAGAAAATTTAAAAAAAGTTTCAATTTGGGGGAAAATTATTTTAAAAAATAAGAAAGTATGCATGCATGTACTAAACTTAATATAAAGTGGGTTATGTTTGCAAAATTTTGAGAAAATTGGCCCCAAAAAATTATCTACCCCATCCCCAGGAGATATTGACCCCAAAATTTAACAACAAATTGCCCCATATACACGAGTCTCTGTACAAAATTTCATCGAAGTCGGTTTATCCAGTCAAAAGTTCTTGCAACATAGCCCTTAAGTTATGATGCCAGGAAAGTAAAAATATTAAGTTTAAGATTTTTAATTACAGGTTATTAAATTTTCTTAAGGTTAAATTAAAAAAAAAAATAACTCCATATTTTACTTTTTGTGAAAATATCTGAAATATTTTTTTGTAATCAAACTAAATTTATTTAATAAAACATTTTAAAATCCCGTAATGCTGTCATTCATTTTTGTATCTATATAATTGTCTGGTTTAATAGTTAATTATATACTCTGATATCAGTTGACAGTTCAAGTGATTATTTTTTTTGGCAGTTATGATCTAAATGAATTAAAACATAATTTTTAAAACATTATATTAAATAAATTTATTAAAGATGTCCAAAAAAAATAACTTTATTTGTTTATTTTTATACCTGCGTATTTCTGATGATAAAAGTGTCTCACTATGGTGAAACTGTTATATAATCAATGTGTTTTCCCCCTCTTAAACCACTTATTTTCAGTAAAATCAAACAAAATTTATGTATTGTTTTATATACAGATGGGAAATGACTGTATATGATATCTAAGAAACACACCTGATTAATATTTCAATAGAAAAATCTGTGCATTCATATTAGATTTTTTTTCAGTTCATATGACTCTCCTGTCATACATAGCAACTACAACAGCTCTTTGGAATGCATTCAGCAGTTACTCGAAGTCTGTCATATGGGCTAAAAATACTGAGAAGAGAGATTGGTTTTTAAACAGCAGCCCCAGCTGAAAGGGCTGGCATACCTTGGTAATGTCTGTTCCAAAGAACAGCTCGGAACTCAAAAGTAGGAAGCTCAAATAACATCGGACCCGACATCTTTGGGGGGAGTTAAAACCATAGTCCTGGTGGGGAGTACTATCTCTGGGTATTCCTTATTTGAGGCAAAAGCATTTCAAGACCATAATCCTGGTGGGAAACTTCCTTCTGGGGTTCCCCAGAATTAAAACCTGGGGTTCCCCAGGCAAGGCAGAATTAAGACCGAGACTGAGTTATACTTAATTGTAGGTTCAGCTCTGGAGAACGGGAAATAAGAAAAAAACATTTAATTTGAGATACATCATGAACTGTGGGGTTACGTTTAAGACACCCAGGGATGGATTTGAATACTAGATCGTGGATACCGGTGGTCTTTAGTGGCTGGGTTTCAATTAACCACACGTCTCAGGAATGGTCGAACTGAGACTGTACAAGACTGCACTTCATTTACACTCATATATATCATCCTCATTCACCCTCTGAAGTATTATCTGAAAGCTAATTACCGGTGACTAAACAGGAAAAAAAAAGAAGGGATGGATTTTTCAGGTCCTGAAAAGTTCTCTCATATAACCGTGTTTGCTCTCTATTATTGTATAAGTGAGTTTATTTTTACTTATTTTGTGTTATTTTTGCTGTTTCTTTGGTTTTTTTTTAACTGTGTTCTGTACTGTGTCACGTCCACACATTATCCAGTTTGTACTTTTGACACCTATTTTTGTGGGTTTACCTGTGATTTACGTTATATTTGAATTTATTGCATTATTTTGTGTTAATATTTATTTTTTTATGTTTAATTATATATCTTAAAATTATTTATATCGAACTCTAGCCTACAGTTGCTAAGACACGTTTAATAACAGTGTCAGCTGTTCATTTATTTGTTTATATTTTTTGTTTACTTTTGTAACTTTGTATTGTGTTTGATCTTTTCAGAGCATTTGGCATAATATTTTGTTAATATGTTTGATCCGAATAACGATACAGTAACCAAGAAATCTGGTGCCCTGTCTTGAAAAACAAGAACAAGGAGTGCTCTCACAAGAAAGGTTAAGGCTAGTGGTTTGGATAGAAATCCTGCCACCACTGACAAGGGCATGCTTGAGGCTACGGGGTTGGCTTCTCAGGAATGTCAGAAATGGATTCAGGCGTGGCTGAACATACGAACCCTTCCTATGTTGATTTTGAGGAGAATGGAGCCATTGGCTGCCACTTGTTAATGAGCTATTGATGAATCTTGCATGACTGATCAAGAGTCATGCTGCGATGCAGAGCGAGTGGGGCAGCCTATCACACCGGTTAATATGAGTAGTTCTCAGATTAAAAAATGGAAAGGACTGGTGCTACAGCTGATGGCAAGATGCAGCTTGAGAAAGACGGTCTGGATTTGCTAGATGCAACTGATGAACTTCTTTCGTCATTCACAGATGGTCAGTTTACAGGCAAGAATTTATATAGACTCATTAGGAATGTGTGGTATTTGACGCAGGACTTTGTTGACCTCAGTTTGGAACTGACTAATAGCAAAAGCGACGGGTGTGATAAGGAGACTCAGACGTCCAAGATTGCCCATGATGCTATTGAACGAGTTCTTGAGTCTGGTGACATTGAAGATCTTGCTGAGGTGGCCGGCTCTCACTGGAATAAGGACTTGTACTCCAAGGCGGACATCAGGAAAGGCCTATGAGCACCTATGCTTCAATGGTTTGTAGTCGTGTGCCTGGGGTGTGTTGGAGACTGAACTCAAAGGCTGTCATTCCCGGTGGCACTGTGCTCAGAGACTGTCAGAGCACTGATATCTTTTTACACAAGGACGAGGGTTCAGATACCACGAAGGTATACATACTTATGGTTCAGGATGAGGACATGGACTTAATTAGGCATATGTTTGAAGCCCTCTCGTAGATCCGGCGGGCGGAGGATGGTAAGCTGGTGTTTTTTGGCCTAACAGCATGGCTTGAGATCATTTTCTGAAAGTCTTGGAATACTGGTCCAGGAGGGAGGCGGCGCCACCGACTGCTCTATTGTTAAACATGGTTGAGATTTCTACGCCCAAGGTGGACATGCCCAGAGGCCCTAAAATGGCTGTTGTTACTGTCCGTCGAAATGGCACCAACTATGCAGACCTCCTCAATAAGGTCAAAGGAGGGATTGGCGATGACATGGCTGAGGACATCCTCCTATCTGTTCGCAGGGAAAGTGCTAAGTGCTTGGAATAGAGTTCAAGATGTTGACTTGAAACACAAGGATGTGAAGAAGAGATTGGGGAAAACTCTTCAAGGAGCCCAGGTTATAGACCGAAGTGGAAACTTCAGATTGCAGTCTATTTGCATCAAGGACCTTGATACAACTCAAGAGGAGGTGGAACAGGCTGTTTGGAGGGAGGTGGGTGATGCAGTCTACATGTGAGTCTCCCCCTCTACGACCAGCTTACGGCAACACGTTGAGAGCCACTGCCTGACTCCTGCACAGAGAGTTAATGCGGCTTGCTGAAAAATTGCCTTGACTGTGATGATTTGGGCCATCACCAGAAGCTGTAAACATCAAACATCATGCTAAGAGTGCTGCTTTCTAATGCAAATAGATGCTTTCTCTCCCGTGATCTTGTGGATGAGCTAGCTATGGAGGTTTTGGTTACATCGGTCAGACCAGCATACCGAAACACGCAGAATGCTACCATCGTGCTTCCACAGAAACAGGCAGTGAAATTGTGCCAGCACAGAAGAGTATTAATAGGATGGCACACCTGCAGGGTGGAGTTGCAACAGAAAGTAGACAGGTGCTACAGATTCTGGGAGCCTGGGCATAAAACTGTAGAATGCAGGGGCCCTGACAGGTCGAAAAGGTGCTATAACTGTGGGGCAGAAGGGCACTTCAGGGCAGCCTGCAAAGAATCTGGTAGATGCGCAGCATACGGCAAGGAGGGTCACCGGATGGGTAGCCTTTTGTGTAGCAGAACTGACCAACAATGAGGATACTGCAGATCAACCTCAATAGATGTAGACTCACGCATGACCTGGTATGCTTAAATGCGGTTTCCGGCCTCGAGAGGGGGGGCTGGTGAGGTGGAGGTTTAGTCTGTAGGGCGCAGGCTACATACGCCATAACATCTGTGGAACCTATTAGCGAACCCAACACTTTGTCTGTAAATGGGATTACTCCCCTAACCAAAAGAAAAAAAAAGGGGATGGATTTAGGCATGGGTTCTTACATTATGATTTGCTTTTGAAATAAATTTACCAGAGTTTATTAAAGTGTAACAATAATAATTTGAATTGTAAATAAAACGGGACAAATAATAATTATAATAGATATTACAAATGATTGTTTAAAGATATTCTTAAATGTAAAAATATTTAAAAAATTTACTTTTTTTATATTTTTACATCAATAATTTTGTTTTTGTTTCAAAAATAAGTAGTATTTTTCAAGAAAAAAAAAACAGTTTTTGAATATTTACAGTATTTTACAAGTAATCTCTTCAAAATATTCTCATTCCCATTGTTCATGTTCTCTCAACGTCATTTCTACTTTATGAAGCAGTTCTGGAATACACTTTTTGAAATAGATTTTAGGGTATGTTTTGATAATCTTGTATGAATTCTTGAATCATATTTATGGCTGAATGGCAATTGAAATTGTCATTAAAAGAAAATTGTCTCTTTGACAGTTTTCTGACCCGCTGTGACGACAGACTTTGCTTCTAGATTGTATGCACACGCCCGTGTTTATCAACGGTTATTATTGCAGTAAGAAGGTTTTATCATCATTTGTACGATCCAAACGTGCCCGACAGATCGCTACACGATTGTCTTTCTGCTTTTTGTTTCAAGGATTTCATGATTAGTCCATATCCCTTTGCTGTTTAATATAATTTATGATTTATTGCAACATTTCAACCCTTATGAAAAAATTTGTTAAAATTATAGCTGTGTTTTATACCTCAAAATTATTTAAACGTGTAGAATAAACATTGTTACATATTCTGAAACATAATTTATGATGTGTTATAACATTGCAACCCTTAGAAACCACCCTAATGACAAAAAAAATTAGTTTTCAACAATTTAAAATGTTTTAATTGTGTATTTATAGTGAATTATAAACTATTTACAGTTGTTAATGTAATTTATAATTTATTGCTTGCAATTTTTAGAAGATCCTGAAAATAAATATTCTTTTGTTAATTACACTAAAAATACTGATTTTCTCATAAGATTAGTCTAAAAAATTTATCCGAGTTTAAGGTATTAATAGAAAAAAAAAGAAAAAAAAACATTTAATAACTAACAATATTTTAATTATTTAAAGTATTAATTTCAGTAAACAGCACAAAAATATGTATAATTCCAAAACTGAGTATAATTTGTAATGAGAATTATCTCAATATCATAAACGCGCAGCGTTGTTATTAATAATTATTGCGTTCTTGCATTTGCAATTATGTCTCTTAAATATCCAGCAATTTAAAAATAGTGTCTATAAGTGAATTATGAAAATATTAAACGTATATAACAGTTACTTGAAAAAATACATTATAGAATTTATAATGAATTTTATTTAATACTGTGTATTTACCTTTTTATCCGCCTTACTACCAATTTTGCTGTATAGTCAAAATTGCTAGTCGGCAACTGTATAAAGGACTTTTTGGACTGGCTTTATTTGACTTATTAGAGCATTTTATTTGGGGTGGCTGTGCGATTTTGTAAAATATGTTTTGTTACGAACATTGTTGTTTTTCAATTGTTAATAAATGCCCCTAAGAAAAATATGACGTTAATTAGGCGAAATCTCGAGATACTGAGGGTTCCCTTGCTCTACAGTCTCAATTCCAATACCTTTTTCTAAATGTTATAAATGTTTCTAGAATAAAAGTAAATGTATTACATTTTTAATTAAATTGCCTATCAACAAACAAACCTACTGAAATATTTTTAAATTTCTAAGATAAACTTCATTCTTTTCTTACTCGTATACCGGTAACGATAAAGGAGGTAAAAGAATATTTAAAAATGATCGAAAAATTGGTTATCTTTTTGTTCTATTATCTGTATAGATATTTAGATTTACGATCAAGTGATAAAAAATATATTTATTAAATAGATACATTTTTTACCGCTTGATCGTAAGTTTACTAAAAGTTTTTGAACTACAATACATTTAAAAACGTTTGAAATTTTACTTACTTTGGTTTTTGAATATTTAGATCTTTTTAATAGATATATATTGTTCTACCCGACTGTAATTTCTTTCAAATTTTTAATGATAATTGCAGAAATTACATTCAGAAGCGTGGCGCCCGTATTTTTAATAATCCAATACTTTTGATATTTGTTTATAAAAAAATATGTGCAATGGCTCATCGTCAAAGCCACTGACTTCATGAAAAAAGTAATTCAAGATCGGGTTCAAAATTTGCTTTAAAATTCGGTTATAAACTATACCATGCTGTTATGCCTTAATGGTGTTTTTGGGGAGGGGTTATAGTCGGTGAAAGCCCGACTCTACTATATATACGGGCATACGGTGGCTGGTAGAGCTTTCCACACGCACGCAGTAAATTTAAAAAAAAAACTAAATAAGTAAATTACAAACATTAGAAACTCGAGATTCAGGAAATTAAAAGAGTATCAAAATTTAAATATCTCTGAGTAGTAATAAGTATATATATGTATATATGTGTTTTCCATAAAATTTACATTAACGGCTTGACTTACTGCGATGAGAACCCAAATGACTCCATGTAATTAATACTAAGTGAAGTGTCACCTATTGAAACGTCACCTAGTGTTAGTAACATTTTACTATTAACAAATTTTACTAGTCCTACTGTCTTAAGAAAGTAATATAATTATTTTTTTTGGCCCTAGGATGTGAGATCCCAAATAGCAACGGGATAACATTTTCAAAAATCTGATGTGGACATCATATGACTTCCTTGTACGCCTATTAAATTACATTTACACGTTTTTAAAAGTACATAAAAGTTCATTTCATTCAAAACTTCTTATATTTTTTATTTAATTATTCATCGTAAAAACGTTTTTAAATTGAGAGGTTAATAATTATCAATAAATCAATATATTTAAATTTAAAAAAAGTTAAAAGTTAAATTAAAATAAAAAGGAGATGAAGTCTGATTCGAACCGATGTGCCTTCTCCTTATAAAATCCAAATATTTCATTAATTAAATATTTATTTGGCTATAACTCGGGAACCGATGAAAATAAGTACCGCTTTTGATATATCGTTGAAAATCTCCGGATGAGAACTTATTACTGCAGTTAAGAAAAAGTCCAAAATCTAATTTTTTGGAAATTTTTGGTCAAGTCCATTTTGAGTTAATCGAGATACGTAAATACGTACACTCGTCACGCCGAAACTAGTCAAAATGGATTCAGGGAACGTCATAGAATTTATATTTCTGTTGAAATCTAGAAACCGAAATTTTTCGTTATCATAATATTTCCTTTACTTCGTCAAAGAAATAAAAAAGTTAAAAAAATATATATCTGTATGAAGTCGGATTCAAATCGACGTGTGCGTGGTTACGGATCCGATACGTTCTCAATTACACCACATAACTACTTGATCGACTTGAAACAAAATTGATAAATAAACTAATATAAAATTGCCATCGGACACCACAAAAAACGTGAAGCCATGTGGTGTCACCGCAATGCAATTGTGCGACTGTCCACTTTATTAAAGATTGGAGAATCGTATCTCACTTTCAAATGAAATGCAGCAAAAAATGTTTATATATAATTTAATAGGCGCATAAGGACGTCGTCATACGGTGTACACGACCGATTTTTTATATTTAGTATCTTCATGTTTTTACCGTAATATTATTTCACGTGTGTATTTTATAATTAATCTTGTATTTTGTGAAGCTGCTCTGATCAAGGTTTACTGCGGTTTCCCTTGATCCATCCACACAAATGCTGGGGCAGTTGCATATTTACCCGTTCTCTGATCGGTTTATTCAGTGCGTTCGGAAAGTTTCTGTATGCTGGAATCACGGAAGCGTAATGACGAAACTTTCTTTGTAATTTTATTTCATTATTTTATATAAATGGACAGCTTATAACAAAACGGGAACTGTTTATAAAAGGCGTTTAAAATGAACTCCTCCAACACGTTTGGATATATTTTCAAATACTTTACCCTGCTGATATACTGGAATGTTTCGTACGTATGCCGTTATTGCGGTTTTATTTCATCAATCGTGCGTGGTCTGTTGCGATGCGATGCTTGTTTCACTGCCCCCCGTAGAAAGTAATCAGGGGAAATCAGTCTGGATGATCATGTAGGGCACAAACTCCTCAAAATGATTCCTTCACCAGGGAAGTTTCGTAAAAACGTCATTGACCTGCTAGCTTTCTTTTATTTTTTATTTTTCCTGTTTAGCCTCCGGTAACTACCGTTTAGATAATTCTTCAGAGGATGAATGAGGATGATATGTATGAGTGTAAATGAAGTGTAGTCTTGTAGATTCTCAGTTCGACCGTTCCTGATATGTGTGGTTTATTGAAACCCAACCACCAAAGAACACCGGTATCCACGATCTAGTATTCAAATCCATGTAAAAATAACTGGCTTTACTAGGTCTTGAACGCTGTAACTCTCGACTTCCAAATCAGCTGATTTGGGAAGACGCGTTAACCACTAGACCAACCCAGTGGGTTTGACCTGCTAGCTATGTGCGCTGTGGCTACACGTTATTGTAAGCAACCGTGACTGATTTCTAGTTCTGTTAACTGAATAATGAAGTTCGTTAAAACAGCACTTCGCAAAACGGATCATTATTACGAGTATGTATATATATATATATATATATATATATATATACTGAAATAGTACATTTCAGTAAGAACAGACTTTGGCAGAGACGGCTCTCATGTAATACAACCAAAACCCTTGAATTTCCTGTCCCGTACTCCTACGGAACTACTGAACGTCGAATGCTGCCATTAATTTTATCATGGGAATCAACCGTCCATGAAATACAAGGCAGAACTGTCGATTAACCCACCGAGTCGGTCTAGTGTTGAACGCGTCTTCCCAAATCAGCTGATTTGGAAGTCGAGAGTTCAAGCGTTCAAGTCCTAAGTAAAGTCAGTTATTTTTACACGGACTCGAAATACTAGATCGTGGATACCGGTGTTCTTCGGCGGTTGGGTTTCAATTAACCACACATCTCAGGAACGGTCGACCTGAGACTGTACAAGACTTTACTTAATTTACATTCATACATGTCATCCTCTGAAGTATTATTTGAAAGGTAATTTCCGGAAGCTAAACTGGAAAAAGAAAGAAGGACTGTACATTACGTAATTGTT
Organism: Lycorma delicatula; assembly: GCF_047948215.1. Taxonomy (NCBI): domain Eukaryota; kingdom Metazoa; phylum Arthropoda; class Insecta; order Hemiptera; family Fulgoridae; genus Lycorma; species Lycorma delicatula. The sequence continues at coordinate 12,797,496 of NC_134465.1, forward strand.
TATCGGGGTCCAAATCTCTTTGTTGAATGTCAAGCAAATGTCAGGCTTAGCCGAATTAGATCTCTCGATGGACTTGGGATCGAAGAATTGGACAACTCCAAATTAACACAGGAAGAAGACTTTGTAATAATAATGCATTTTCAAAAAAGGATCGATGAGAAATCTTTTATTAAAACACAAAAAAAAGTTTGTTGAAAATTGTGGTTAATTAAGGAAATGAAATAGAAACTTCACTATTTCGTTACTTTGTATAGTAAATGTTTGATTGAATATTTTTTTAATATACCCAGCAATGCTTCGCTGTTGCTAGATTTGAGTATATTAAATGAAAACGATTGAAAGTTTGATAAAACATTAACAAAATGAACGTTACAGAACTTTACAAAATTTCACTTTATACTTTTTCTCTATTTCCCTTTTCCCCTACTTTCTCTTTTCCTTTTTCCCGCACGTAAATCGGGTCGGGTTCAAAATTACATACCGATTGTATAAATCGTCACAACTATACTGTCCAAAAAATGCTCCCGTTAAAACCCATCAGGGCTAAGAACGGGGCGGGGGTGTGGCAACCGGAAGCGTAACAACGCGGGTGTCTCTTCCCCTCCGGGGTTGGGAAGTCCACAAAATGACAGTAACCGTTTTTTAAAACGGTTATAATTCCAAAAAATAGTTCAATATAATTATTCTAACTTTAATGAGCTTTTTATCTTATAGAATTTTAATCGACTTTCCTGACAGATCACACGATATAAAATTATTTTAAATTTGCTGGCCCGTCTAGTCAGAATTTGAACCCTCGGGGCTCAGGTCAGTCCGGATGAATCCCGGAGCCAACTCACGGGCTCGGGACGTACTTTATGGCCGCAGAGCACGCCGCTGGCCATTGTCTTCTACCCTGACGGCACCATACCCTGGATCCCCGCACTGTACGTTACTCTCATAGTTGTGAAAATATAATTATATTATTCATGCTTTATAGAAACCTGAAAAAGATACCAAATTACGAAAGATAGAATAATAGTAACTATGGTAACCAGAAATTTTAAGTCGAAAGCCTATATAATAAGTAAAATGAAAAAAAATACGGTTTACGAGGTATTTCATTTTTTATTTCATCTACAAAACCGAGCTGTTTGAAATAATATTTGAACTAATGTTTTTTTTTTGCTTGATGAAATTCACTACAGAAACTCTTATTTTGGTTATGAATAAGAAATGTGATTTTTGCAGCGCGTAAAAAATGTTATGCCTGACCGGAATTCGAAGCCAGGAACTCCGAACGAAAGACAGAGACGCTACCACTCGCGCCAGAGAACCCCACAATCAATTTCATTTCCTTATATTATAAAATCTGTTTGTAAGTGTTAATTTTAACGCAATTTTTTTTTTATATTGTAAAATATTAAAACCGAGCAAATCTTTTGTTTTTATTTGTTTTAATTCTTTAGCAAACAAAAAAATATTCATGTAGCATTTTATCGACCTGGATAATTCGTTTTCATTATTAAAAATGATATCAATTTATAACTAAATCGGATGATTACCGTACATTAATTTTAGAAGTAAATCTAAACTACTTATATTAAAATCCGCTTGTACAGCCAACTTATCGATTGATTCTGAATCGATAGTCGAAATCTATCAAGATCGATAGTTACAATTTATCGATTCAACTACCATCCTAAAGATGTTACCTTTGCATTATATATAGAACTATTCCATATATAAAATTAATGTTTGTTTGATTGTCCCATATGCACTCCTATACCGTTCATTGGATTGCGATGAAATTTTGGTGAGTTGTACGCACGCCCGCAAAGGTTTTTGAATTGATTTGGCCCGCTAAGTGGCGCCGGGGTCGAGATATTTCGGAAAATTGTATTTACAGTCCAATTTGCCTCATATTTTTCGAAAACGACAAACTGTTGGTCGACACACAATTAACCCTATGTAACCATATAGTGCGTGCGAAGGACGACGGGAATGCTAGTATAAAATAACCCGACTTACGTCGCTGCGTAAAATGTCACCGATGTATGACGTCGGGAAATAAGTTTAATTAATTAAAGTTGCACATTTTTGAGAACTCGGTTGAACCGTTGCAAGTTTAAGAAAAGCGCATAATAAAAATAAGTTTTCTTTGCTTATGTACTTACGGGAAGGTAATTTTTAATATTATTTCTAAAGAAAACTAAATATAAATTGAAGTACAAAATTTATCTGATAATTTTTATATTTTAACGTATAAGTGAGCAGTTCTGAAGCAATTTCAAATTATTTTATCGTATCGCAAGGCATTTATTTTTCGCCGAACAAAACAACTGTAGTAAATCATAAATAAATCCTAATGGCCTAAAAATAATAATAACAATAATGTGATTTGACCACCCCCCCCCCCCCGAATTTATTTTGTATATAATAGTGTAATTGAGGGTACAAATTAAAATAAAGGACTATAAATTTTCTAGCCGAATTTATTCGAAATGTATAAGAAATTTTACAGTGCAATAAATTCATTAAATTAAAAGCTGAACCTTAGATTTACGTCTTTAATTTTCTCTTCCGTTCTTGCTATTTTTATTAAATTATTCCTTTTTTGATTGTCATTAGCTTAAATTGTATTACAGACCTACCGTTACAATGCACATAGCGGTCGTAAAATTGAGATTATATATATATAGGTGATTCAGGAGGGAAACATAATTTAAGAATTGATTATACAGCTTGAAATAAGCAAAAATATTCACACAAAATTAATATAGTGGCTTCTAGGTCAGCCGGTCTTAGGTTTAATTCCTGACAAGGGTTCAAAATTTTTTCGCTTAGGCTTGTCACCCGTTGACAAGCAGCACGTTATACTAAGTAATATATCGAATTCGTTTAAAATTCCAACTATTCTTTGGATAAGGACCTAAAACTTATTTAAGCAAAGTTTTTTGATATCGCCAACCGTTGACCCGGGACGTGAAAGAAATCGAGTTCGAAGACAAAAAAATCATTCCTTCCGTAATAGGCGTAGTATCGAATCGGTTTAAAGTGGTCGTTAGTTCTGTAAACATTTCGTAAAACGTTAGATATGACCAACCCTTACGGCAAGGGATGACCAAAATATTGCTGGAACGGTAAGAAGATGGGGTTTGTCGTATCGAGTAAATTTGAAGTAAAATAATTTTAGGACGGTATCTCAGAATGGATTTGACAACAAGCTTTGACGTGGTGATATGCAAAATTATGTGAAAGTCAAATTAAAAAACTTAATTTTATTCAAATTAAAAATTTGATGTTTTTGACAATTATTTCTTATGCGTGATGAATGGCAACTTTCATTTAGTTGTAAATGAAAGACATCAGAATGATGTTAATAAACAATGGGCAACGTTAAATAAAATGACTTTTTTATCATTAAACATCGAAAAATAATAATATATTTTTTTATATGAGTTTCTACAACTTGAGGTGTACTGTGACCGTTTTTGAAATTAGCGGTAAAAAATGTTTAATAGCCGAAATACGGCAAGGGTTTACTTAAGCTAATGTTTTTGTGAAAAAATTGTTGTTTTGCTATGACCTTTAAAATGTTGTCGTAACCTTATCCTAAACTTTGGTCCTTCTGATGCGTATAATCAAAGTTGTTGCCGTGACTCGAGTCTGCTTTGATGTTTAAACCGGTGTCAACTGGTTACCTTACCCGATGTTGAATTTAAGAATTCAAAAAAAGCCTTCTGTTAAAGCCTTAGTCGGTAAGCCGACTAAGGCTTTAACAGCATCTGTGTGAAAAGCGGGGAGCGTTCGTGATTTATTCGTTTTTGCCGAGTTCCTTCTTGGTATCTGCTGTTTGATTTAGACATGCACCTACCTCTGAAAGGGCCTTGTAAATCGATCGAGTTTTTGTTTTACAAGGCACGTGGTGAAGAAGAGGTAACGACAGCTAGTGTAAATACCCTGTAACGAGCAACGGTTCGCCATGGTAGGGCGGCGAGCTCTACCTGGGCTTGCGCTAGGACTGTCTGGACTAATCACTGTGGATACTACCTGCATACGCTCTTTTCAGAGCGTTTTTTCGTAATTGCATGCTCTTGGGTAAACTATCCAGCAGCGGCTAAGAGGTGCGAAATGTGACATGAGGACAATCAGGCCTCCGGCTGTTCGTATCTCGCTGCGTACCGTTATCGCATTTAAGGCTTGTCTGACAAAGTATTAGGTGTCAGAGTGTAAGTAGATAGATTAGTTTTGCTTATTCTAATTAGTTAGGGATGCACTGGCGAAGAGATCGGTTGTATAATCTGAAGAGTCTTATGGGAAAACTCAGGCGGGTTAGAAAGCAAGAGGATGTCGGGAGGGGAGTAGAGGATGTTAAAGTCTTCTCCTGTGATGACGAATGCTAATCTAGGCAGGCGAATACGTCCACCGGGATACCAAAAATCAGGCTGAATAGTGATTTCGTTAAGTTAAAGCTGGTGGCAGTTAATTCTCCCACTAGTAGCATAATTTCAGTAACAATGTGAGCAGTTGTTGGATTTCCTGAAGGCATTCGAAGCGCCTCTCCAGCGGTTCGCAGACGAGTGATATCGAGGCTTAACGAGTAGGGAAATGTTCTCTGCTTTGCCGAACGGATTTAAGACGCTTGCCTCTAAACCAATTGAAGTCAAGGAGGTTGTAGTTAAAGGAAAGAGACAGTGTCCGTCCCGGTATCAGCGCCCAGCACTTGTGCTTATTAAGGCAAAGCGGAAACTCAACGCTGCCTTAAAGGCAGCGGCAGGCAAGCGACCAGAAGTCATATTCATAAACAGGAAAGAGGACTCCACAAAAATAATGAAGAAGGAGTTTCAGGCTGCCCTCCAGGCCAATTTGAAAATTAAGAACATAAAGAATAGTAGGAAAGGTCCGGTTGTCACAGCGGATGACAAAGAGACAGAGTCGTTTCAGAATCTGTCGTTAGTAAAAGGCTAAAGGTCAAAGCGCATCAGAAATGTAAAAGTCATTGTCTGTAATAGGCATTGACCTCACTACCGAATGCGGATGAGAGCAAAATAAGAAGGTATATTTTTATTAGAGGCTTATTAAATTTGTAAATCTGTTGCTTGATTTTTAAGTAAATCAAGAGGACTTTGAGTAAATTGAATTGTAGAACAAAACTGTGGTTGCAGTCAACACTTGTTTTGTTGGCGTGAGGATAGTATTTTTGGTGTTTAAAGACACAATCAAAAATGATTTGAGTGCACGGTCTAATTGAAATAAGATAAGGAAAATGTTTGTGTGAAACCTTCGGTGTTAGGGAAGGCGCGGATCTGATATATCACATTTAATAAAAAATATTATGTCTGGAAATTAATTTACGACCAAATTCAATTTATATTTAACAATTTTAACCGATATTAATTAACAAGTTAATACCTTTTTCTGTCTTAGAGAATACAATATTACCAAATTTTTTGTTTTACTTTTCAAAACTGCAAAAATAAATACCGGTGCAAAAAACAAAAGTTCAGTTATGTAAATTACTATTAAAAAAAAATTCTGTTAATTTTCAACTAGATCGGCAATTCTGATGACGTAATTTGTTTTGTCAAATAATATATTAATACAGGTAAAAGTAAAAAAATAATTTTGAAATTAGTTAATTTTTATTTTAAATTGAAATATATATTTTAAAGCGATTATTATGAAGAAGATTACAAAGTTACGTCGGGAGGGATTCATTAGAACGATTAAACAACTGTAATACCACCACTGACCAATCAGAAACACAGAAATGTAATTAACTTGTTTTTCAATTCAATTCTTATAACAAAGTTGTTTGTCTATTTTAACGTTGGACGGATTACGATATGTAGCGAGGGAGTCGCTCGGTCTCTGCGTAAACAACCGATATGATTGACCAATCAGAGACGCAGAACGGTTATCAGTTGTTTTTCAGCTACGAAGTAAGACATCTCTTTAGTTGCGTCGCAAACGTTCACCTGTGCACATGTTCGTGTGGTATGAACAATCTTCTATAAAGAAAAACCACACAATTTAGGACATTACTTTAAAGTGAGGAACATTTATTTTATTGTATGCAACATAGATTTATTTTTTTTAATATATCGGTTTTAAATTAACATTTTTTTCTTAATTTACGGTTTAATGAAAATTAAAATTTAACGTAGAATTTTTTAAGCACGTTGCTACAGTTTATATGATGATCTTTTTTACATGGGATTTTGTTTTTTAATTTAAAATCTATTCTAGATAAATAATAATCTTCCATTTTACAAAATTTGTTTTATTCAAAAAAAGAGGGGTGATGTAATCTTTTTTTGAAATGGATACATCAATAATGCAAAATTTTTATAAAATGAATTACCGATGAATTTTATGTATAAACTAAAATGAATTTTATTCCAGAAAAAAGTATAAAACATCTTAATATTTTCAATAATTTTATAGGAATTGCCTAATTTTTATATTGCATCTAGATACATTATTTGTATTGTAAATGTAATTTATATGTATTGAATAGACATGTTTTTTCTTGCGCTTTGCTACCTTTGTCTACTGAAAATAAGTACAAATACCTTAGTTCAATGAATATATCACAGGAACTATAACATTTTATTTATAGTTTGATATATCAAATACTTTAATTATTATTGCTGAAACAGGAAATGCTTTTTAGAAACTCTATTAAAAGAAAGTTTGCATTTTGAATTAGGAAAACAGTAAGGGCAGTTATGTATCATATTTAAAACACACTTATTCTTTTTTAGTTTTTTCAGATCGTAATAATTGTGTTATCTCCCCGATAGAACAATTGGAATCTTCTTTCATCCAAATCATTGAACCACATCTTATCGGACATCCACACATTTTCACATCTCATTATTCAATTTATTTTTTCTGCAATTCTGTAGAAAATTCTTGAAATAAAAGCCGATTATCACTTGTACTAATATTTTCCATTATTGCAGATATAGTCTTCATTTATTTCTCAAGAGTTTATAATAATAAGAAATTAGCTTTTATGTTAATAAAAGATAATTTAAAATTTATTTTTGTTTCCTACATTTCTAAATTTTTCCTGGATGTCAGTTGTAGTTAACTGCATTCATTTCTGGGTCTCTTGATTGTAACCTGAAAAAGAAATCCTGTGTAAAGCTGTTTTATTGCGTAATCAACTGATCTTGTTTCAGATATTTTGTCTAAATTTATTTCATTGTTGTTCAGTTCACTAACAGAATATTCAAATCCAAATAAAACTTGTTCTAATCCATTTGATCCATTACCACGTTTTGCGAATTAACAACCGGCACACAAATTTCTGAATACTGTAATACAATCAAAAAAGTTTAATCATTATTTTTAAATTATTTTCAAGAAAGTGACAATTTTTTCTTTATCTCTGATTATACAGGTGACTAGATGGAAAGAAATTATAAGGGCATAATTGTTTTAATTACTCATTTTTCTTCTAAATGAATTTTAGTCTATGCTTTAATATATTTTTTATGTAATTCTTAACTTTGTTAGGCTAGGTACTTTGGTGGTTAAATTACTGATTTGCTATACCTCCCTTGTCACTACTTCATTCATATCAATAAGTTAGCCGATTATTTCAAATAATTTCTTCATTGAAATTATTTAAAATTTTTTCTCTGTTTTTGCTTTTCAGTTACAATTATTTTACAGAATTTATTTAATTATGTATAGCCATTAGCAAAACTTCATACAGGAAGAAAAATACAATTCCAGTTTATATTCATGCCTTTAAGCAAGTAGTCAAATGACCATATACTGTAAAGGTTCCATTTATTTTCATAATAACAAGTAGTACGTTGTAATTTTGTTCTTTATGTGAATTCTCGGTTTTTTAATGTAATGTAAATAATAGATTTTTTCAAAAACATTAATAAGCATTATTTTCCTAACCTTTTAATTAAATATTTAACTTTAACCTCTTTGGAGAGAGAAATGTTTTTACTATGTATATTTCATATACAATTATGTTTACATGGTTTTGTTGACTCATATACAGTAATTTTAATAATACATAAAATAATTAGGTAGCTTGTAGCATGTACTTCTTATGTAGCTAGTAATTTCATGCATTTTTATGTAGCTTGTAATTGCATGTTCTTTTTATGTAGCTTAGAAATATAACTGTTTTATTGTAAAAAAATTGTTTTACTAACATTGACTAACATTAATTATACTAATTTAAGTTTAGTTGATGGGTATTTTATGTATATCATTCATTCTGCTGTATATGAGTTGAATATCTAAATTTAAATGTAATATAAATCGATTTTCTAGTATTAAATTAGAACTGTCTTCAAAGAGGTTAAATTATAATTGATTCTAAGGAAGAGGATATTACATAAACCACTTGACAAGCTGTTTATACAATTTCTGCAGTTTTCTGTAAATTTATTATTTTTACTATACTTTTTTTTTAAATAAGCAGAATTTTGTGATTTGTTAATTCATAGTATTGGCTTTTTTCAATCGTATTTGATCTGTTTATGTAAAACAGCCTCGCATCTTATTTTCTTTGTGGATTTGCTTTTATTTTATAATTACACTAAAGTAATTTCTTAAATAAATAACCATATTTAACAACAAAATTAATTCTAAAATGTCCCTTTGATTATCTACATATAAACAAATTTATGAATATAACACATATAAGATTTTTTGGCTTTCATTTAAAAGATCTTCATTCTCACCCTAACTATCTAATGTTACATAAATCTATTTTTGACACCATCAAACACTATTTGAAAGTATACTGGTCTTCTGCAAAGAACAATCGAGGAACTATTACAGTATATCCGTCAGGAATCATTTTAGTTCTATTTAAAAGGCCCATCACTATTACCGTTGATAATTTTTACAGGAATGTTAAACCTAAAAATACACTACATTAAACCTTTCATATGAGCAAACTATATACATAAACCCCCTGGTTTTAGTCTTCTAGAGTATATGCCATATCTTGCCTGGTGGTTATCCACTGAAATTATTAGTTTATCTTTCTATAAATGTATTTTTTTATAAACCATTTTCCAAAACCATGTAAAACTGAAATAGAGCACATTCTGTTTTCTTATACGAGAATAGAATTTGCGATTTAATGGGTACCTGTCACCTTTTTCTTTCTTTTTCCTGTTTAGCCTCCGGTAACTACCGTTTAGATAATTCTTCAGAGGATGAATGAGGATGATATGTATGAGTGTAAATGAAGTGTAGTCTTGTACATTCTCAGTTCGACCATTCCTGAGATGTGTGGTTAATTGAAACCCAACCACCAAAGAACACCGGTATCCACGATCTAGTATTCAAATCCATGTAAAAATATCTGGCTTTACTAGGACTTGAACGCTGTAACTCTCGACTTCCAAATCAGCTGATTTGGGAAGACGCGTTAACCACTAGACCAACCCGGTGGGTTACCTGTCACCTGCTATTAATCATTTTGCACCTCCCACTGTTCACATATAGAATTAAATTGTAATTATATTTCATATTGAAAAAAAAAGTCCTCCTTATGGATTACTGAATAATATTTTAATTTTTTTCTATAATCCTACAGATAAAGGTAACTTCAATATTACATTTAGTATTTGCATAATTTAATACCCCCTTTTACACTTGGATTGTCATCAATCTCAACTTGATTCCATTTGCTATTCATTAGCAACTTTACCTTTTTTTCAATAATATAAATTATAGACTTTTGTTTTTTTTTAATTCCAATTGGGATTGGCCATATTATGCTGTGAAAATGCATTCTTAAGAGAATCTTAAATGGGGTAATTAAGAGGTCTGGATGGTAATGCGTACATCTGCGCAAGTGCAAAAGGAAAAAAAAGAAATATGGAAAACACAAGTAAATTCATTATGATTAAAAACTCTGAGTAACTGATTTCTTTGAAGGATCTTCTATTTTTAGTATTGAAAATAATAGAAAAATCCCTTAAGTTATATTTCATCAAATCAATAACATTTTTCTGTTGAAATTATAAAACAAAAATCTTCTGGTTAATTCATATATATCCCGAGTTCAATCTTCTTATTCGGTTTCATTTTTAGATATACAGTTTCAGATTGTGTAATTGTAAAAATACACATATTAGAGTATTGCACAGATAGCAAATTTGCATTTATACTTTGGCACAGTTCAGGATGTATTATTTTAGGTTGTTACTCAACAGCTAGCAAATCTGATATGCTCTGACAATTCAGGGTGTATTATTTTAGATTGCTGCTCAACAGCTAGCAAATCTGATATGCTCTGACAATTCAGGGTGTATTATTTTAGATTGCTGCTCAACAGCTAGACTCTGACAATTCAGGGTATATTATTTTAGATTGTTGCTCAACAGCTAGCAAATCTGATATGCTCTGACAATTCAGGGTGTATTATTTTAGATTATTGCTCAACAGCGAGCAAATCTGATATGCTCTGACAATTCAGGGTGTATTATTTTAGATTATTGCTCAACAGCTAGCAAATCTGATATGCTCTGACAATTCAGGGTGTATTATTTTAGATTATTGCTCAAAGCTAGACTCCGACAATTCAGGGTATATTATTTTAGATTGTTGCTCAACAGCTAGCAAATCTGATATGCTCTGACAATTCAGGGTGTATTATTTTAGATTGTTGCTCAACAGCTAGCAAATCTGATATGCTCTGACAAATCAGGGTGTATTATTTTAGGTTGTTGCTCAACAGCTAGCAAATCTGATATGCTCTGACAATTCAGGGTGTATTATTTTAGATTATTGCTCAACAGCTAGCAAATCTGATATGCTCTGACAATTCAGGGTGTATTATTTTAGATTATTGCTCAAAGCTAGACTCTGACAATTCAGGGTATATTATTTTAGATTGTTGCTCAACAGCTAGCAAATCTGATATGCTCTGACAATTCAGGGTGTATTATTTTAGGTTGTTGCTCAACAGCTAGCAAATCTGATATGCTCTGACAATTCAGGGTGTATTATTTTAGATTGTTGCTCAACAGCTAGCAAATCTGATATGCTCTGACAATTCAGGGTGTATTATTTTAGATTGCTGCTCAACAGCTAGCAAATCTGATATGCTCTGACAATTCAGGGTGTATTATTTTAGATTGCTGCTCAACAGCTAGACTCTGACAATTCAGGGTATATTATTTTAGATTGTTGCTCAACAGCTAGCAAATCTGATATGCTCTGACAATTCAGGGTGTATTATTTTAGATTATTGCTCAACAGCTAGCAAATCTGATATGCTCTGACAATTCAGGGTGTATTATTTTAGATTATTGCTCAACAGCTAGCAAATCTGATATGCTCTGACAATTCAGGGTGTATTATTTTAGATTATTGCTCAACAGCTAGCAAATCTGATATGCTCTGACAATTCAGAGTGTATTATTTTAGACTATTGCTCAAAGCTAGACTCTGACAATTCAGGGTATATTATTTTAGATTGTTGCTCAACAGCTAGCAAATCTGATATGCTCTGAGAATTCAGGGTGTATTATTTTAGATTGTTGCTCAACAGCTAGCAAACTGATATGCTCTGACAATTCAGGGTGTATTATTTTAGGTTGTTTCTCAACAGCTAGCAAATCTGATATGCTCTGACAATTCAGGGTGTATTATTTTAGATTATTGCTCAACAGCTAGACTCTGACAATTCAGGGTATATTATTTTAGATTGTTGCTCAACAGCTAGCAAATCTGATATGCTCTGACAATTCAGGGTGTATTATTTTAGATTATTGCTCAACAGCTAGCAAATCTGATATGCTCTGACAATTCAGGGTGTATTATTTTAGATTATTGCTCAACAGCTAGCAAATCTGATATGCTCTGACAATTCAGGGTGTATTATTTTAGATTATTGCTCAACAGCTAGCAAATCTGATATGCTCTGACAATTCAGGGTGTATTATTTTAGATTATTGCTCAACAGCTAGCAAATCTGATATGCTCTGACAATTCAGGGTGTATTATTTTAGATTATTGCTCAAAGCTAGACTCTGACAATTCAGGGTATATTATTTTAGATTGTTGCTCAACAGCTAGCAAATCTGATATGCTCTGACAATTCAGGGTGTATTATTTTAGATTATTGCTCAACAGCTAGCAAATCTGATATGCTCTGACAATTCAGGGTGTATTATTTTAGTTTATTGCTCAACAGCTAGCAAATCTGATATGCTCTGACAACTCAGGGTGTATTATTTTAGATTATTGCTCAACAGCTAGCAAATCTGATATGCTCTGACAATTCAGGGTGTATTATTTTAGATTATTGCTCAAAGCTAGACTCTGACAATTCAGGGTATATTATTTTAGATTGTTGCTCAACAGCTAGCAAATCTGATATGCTCTGACAATTCAGGGTGTATTATTTTAGATTGTTGCTCAACAGCTAGCAAATCTGATATGCTCTGACAATTCAGGGTGTATTATTTTAGGTTGTTGCTCAACAGCTAGCAAATCTGATATGCTCTGACAATTCAGGGTGTATTATTTTAGATTATTGCTCAACAGCTAGCAAATCTGATATGCTCTGACAATTCAGGGTGTATTATTTTAGATTATTGCTCAACAGCTAGCAAATCTGATATGCTCTGACAATTCAGGGTGTATTATTTTAGATTGCTGCTCAACAGCTAGACTCTGACAATTCAGGGTATATTATTTTAGATTGTTGCTCAACAGCTAGCAAATCTGATATGCTCTGACAATTCAGGGTGTATTATTTTAGATTATTGCTCAACAGCTAGCAAATCTGATATGCTCTGACAATTCAGGGTGTATTATTTTAGATTATTGCTCAAAGCTAGCAAATCTGATATGCTCTGACAATTCAGGGTGTATTATTTTAGGTTGTTTCTCAACAGCTAGCAAATCTGATATGCTCTGACAATTCAGGGTGTATTATTTTAGATTATTGCTCAAAGCTAGACTCTGACAATTCAGGGTATATTATTTTAGATTGTTGCTCAACAGCTAGCAAATCTGATATGCTCTGACAATTCAGGGTGTATTATTTTAGATTGTTGCTCAACAGCTAGCAAATCTGATATGCTCTGACAATTCAGGGTGTATTATTTTAGATTATTGCTCAAAGCTAGACTCTGACAATTCAGGGTGTATTATTTTAGATTGTTGCTCAACAGCTAGCAAATCTGATATGCTCTGACAATTCAGGGTGTATTATTTTAGATTATTGCTCAAAGCTAGACTCTGACAATTCAGGGTATATTATTTTAGATTGTTGCTCAACAGCTAGCAAATCTGATATGCTCTGACAATTCAGGGTGTATTATTTTAGATTGTTGCTCAACAGCTAGCAAATCTGATATGCTCTGACAATTCAGGGTGTATTATTTTAGATTATTGCTCAAAGCTAGACTCTGACAATTCAGGGTATATTATTTTAGATTGTTGCTCAACAGCTAGCAAATCTGATATGCTCTGACAATTCAGGGTGTATTATTTTAGATTGTTGCTCAACAGCTAGCAAATCTGATATGCTCTGACAATTCAGGGTGTATTATTTTAGATTATTGCTCAAAGCTAGACTCTGACAATTCAGGGTATATTATTTTAGATTGTTGCTCAACAGCTAGCAAATCTGATATGCTCTGACAATTCAGGGTGTATTATTTTAGATTGTTGCTCAACAGCTAGCAAATCTGATATGCTCTGACAATTCAGGGTGTATTATTTTAGATTGTTGCTCAACAGCTAGCAAATCTGATATGCTCTGACAATTCAGGGTGTATTATTTTAGATTGTTGCTCAACAGCTAGCAAATCTGATATGCTCTGACAATTCAGGGTGTATTATTTTAGATTGTTACTCAACAGCTAGCAAATCTGATATGTTCTGAAACAGTTCAGGGTGTATATTATTTCAACTTTTTCCTTAACTGGTAGGAGATTCGATGTGCTCTTGCACAGTTCGGGGTGTATTATTCACATCTTAGCTTATCAGGTACCAAATATGATACAAAATTATTTTAATTATAATTCTTGATTACAAATTGACATTGTAAATATCTATGTTGTATGCAATGAATAGTTCTAGCAAGTGCACGGTACATAAAGCATTCGTACCGCGTCAACCGCGTCGCGACCGTATTTCATCATCCCGATATCGTTCATCGGGTTTCGGTTGGGGGGGCTGTGTACATAAATGTGTTTATATATTGGGGGGTGATATATAAATATGTTAATGTTAGAAATAGTTTATTTATAATATTTATAGTTATTCTGTGTTTATTATGTTTCTTTGTCTTTTCAGCTCATCACTTCACTACCAGCGGCTGAAGTCCTCCTTATAAATCAATTTACATTTTTTTTTTTTTTTATTACATCACCTAAAAATTCCTCTTGTAGTTTAAATTGCTTTATACAATTTTTTTGAAATATTAATGAGTAGGTTTTTAAAATTATCCTTTTTATAAATTATTTAAATTTTATTAATTTCATTGACAAAATTAATCATTTAAAAAAGTTCAAGAAATTTAAAAAATACGTAAAGATATAGAGGCAATTTCTTAATTAACTGTAGCTTTTAAATCTGGTTATATATTTATTTTTATATATATATATTTTTTATATTTATTATATTACATAAGCTATTCCTTAAATTTTTTTTGGTAGATGTTAATCAAATTGAAGGTTAGAGCATATTTATATCTAATTACAGTTTTAAAAATTTTTTATTTTATTTGAAAGATTTTAAATTTTGAATACCCCCTTTGCTTTCCCAATCAGCGTTCAGCCACCTGCTTCAAAGAAGATGCATGCTTGCATGTTAGTTTAATTTTTTCAAACCAGGGTCAGCTGATTTTAGAGGTGCCATAATAAATTATTTAATTTTTTTCGCTAAGTTTTTTATTAAAAAAATTAACTTACACAAGTAGAATGATTATTTGAAAAAATTCATCTAGCTTAACAGTAATCCAAATTACTTCAAAATTTAATCAATTTTATATGTAATATATTTGCCTTTCATATTAAAAAGGTATGAACTGATTCTGGTTTTTAGTATGTAATTATTTTATCTTATATAACATATTTTGAAATTGTGGGGGAAATAAGTGATTGGTGTAAATAAAGTGTGAAATTGAAGTGCGATCAAGATTAAAGTGTGAAATTGACGTTATCTTCCTCACAACAAAAATTTACAAACTATAAATAAAAATAAGACTTGAAATAATACAGATTACCAGGTTATATTCAACATCTCATCAACTTTTCACTTCATCCTGCGTCCTATATCTTCAGAGTACCAGATCGATCGATTCTTTCAGCTGCTCGATGGATTTGATCCTTGGATTAGCCATGGTGATGAATGTAAAGCTGTGTACACAAATGGTAAAATATTAAGGTACTACTAATTCTTTACTACATCATATATATTTCCTAATAATACTAGTATTTATTAAAAGACTCCATCCATTTATGTAATGTTTAGCTTCAGTTAGAGCAACCAAGAAATGGAGCTACTCACTCTGTGGCTTCAACCAGCCACTATCACTTTCCTTGTACCAGGGGCCAAGGCCAGGGTCAGGGCTTTACCCCACCCGGTCTAGTCTAGTGGTTAACTCATCATTGCAAATCAAATGATTTCAAAGTCGACAGTTCTAAGGTTCAAATCCTAGTAGACTTTTAAATGGATTTGAATACTAGATTGTGGATATCGGCATTCTTTCACGGTAGGGTTTCAATTAACCACACATTTCAAGAACGGTCAACATGATACTGAACAAAACTACACTTAATTTGCATTCATACATATCATCCTCTTAAGTAATACCTTATGGTGGTTCCCTAGGCTAAACAGAAAAAGGTATTAGTTTAGACCCCAGTTTACATCATTGATAGGTAACTTTCTTTTTTGATACTGCAGTTACTTTTATTTCTTACTTTTATAAAAATTTTAGGTAGATCTGACATAAAATGTCATGCGCAGCACAGAAAGTTTGTGTGGCAAATTACAATATAAATGCAATAAAAGAAACATCAGTATAATAAAAAGCAGAAACTTAGTACACATATCAAGAAATACCATTATCTGGTCAATGCTTAATTTGTCTCTGATATATATATTTTATTTGAAATATAAACCACCAAAACACAGTAATTACATAAGTTAAACTTGCCATATTAATTTCCATTGACTGTTAATACAGATTGAAGATGCAAGGTACTATGAAAAATACCTCATTTCATAGTACCTTGCATCTTCAATCTGAATTAAATTCTATTTTTATTACATTAAAACTTATTCTTTTTAATGAGTTCTCTTTTTTAACATAAATTATAATGTTAATTGTGAAATTTTAAATGATATTATGAACATAAATGTAGTTGTGAAAATATTTATAATGAAAAAAAATACAAATCAATTAAAAAGAATTAGTTATAATTTAATACCAACTGAAGATGCAAGATACTGCACAAACTGGTTATTGGAAATAAATAAGGTAAGTATAACTAATCTAATTACTGTGTTTAAGTGGTTTATATTTCATATAATGTTAAATTTTAAATATATATATATATATATATATATATATATATATATATATATATACACAATTTTTATTTATGAATTTTGTTAGTTAGAGCAATGAAACTTCATAAGCTTACTATGTACATTTCTTGGCTTATGATATTTCAGGAAGACTGTTATTCATATTTTTATTTTAACCTTCCTAATAATATTTTGAGTATTTATCAGTTAGCAGTACATCACTTGATTTTTTCATCATTGTTAATAAAATTGAAATGCAATATATAATTAAACTAAATTATTCTTTTTGTTGACAACAATCATTTGTTTATAATGTAAAGAATAGTCATGAAAAGCAATTGGATTTGAGAGATTTCATAATGTAAAATGAATGAAATAAGAATCAAACTATTGTCGTTACAGTCATCTTTTCACTTGGATATCCCGAAACTTTTAATTATAATAAAAATGAATTTTATGTAAGTTTACAGATAGAGAGCAGGTTTTGATAGATGAAACAAAGCGATATCTTCATTTAACGCATTATTTTAATAGAAGATATACTGTGTGAAAATTTAGAAGTGGTTTCACAAGTTTTTTTCTTTTTTGACAAGGAAATTCTGTTTAGTCCTTTATTGTTTTGCTTGCTTTGGCGATGAATCAATTGCCTGACAGCGGTTTTAAAATTGAATGAAACCATGCTCGCACCTCTTTGTCAAAATTTGTAGAATATACTTGCAAAGTAGATGGTACATAAATAAATATTTCATGAATTTTAAATACCAGAGCGATCAAAGCAAGTGGAAACCTACATAAAATTGTGAAAATAATAAGAAAATAAATGATGCAGTTCATTCTATAAAAATATTAAGTATAATTTTAAAAAAATATATATATAAAAATTAGTAAAAGGATCATGTGGTGTACAGACATCCTGTATCGATTTTTGTTACCGTTCAACATTATTCTTAGCTGAAAATTTTAGCTCGGCCAAACCGGTTCATATAACACACATTCCTGTATGTGATATAGATCTGTTACCATCTATGTCGGTGAATCTTAATTCAGAATAATTTTTTTGCTTCTATTCTTGGTAAAAGCGTTCTGATCTTGTACGAGAGGAATCCCTGCTGCCTTAAAAGGGGCTTAGAATTTCTTTGAGCGAGTTGTCTTGTTTAGCAATCCTTGTAGATTACGCCTTTCTAACCTCCACTTTATTCCTTTATTTTCTTCCACCTTGATCTATTAGAATGGTGTTTTTCAATGATTTCTCACTGGATATCTAACGATGTCGGAGATGTAAAAAATTCAGTGTTCTTGGTATCTATCTAGTCTGGAATAGGGTAAAGATTTTCTTATGTACCTACCTAGCTAGCGATTCTATTTCTGTAAAAAATGTCTATATAAATAGTTCTACCAGGCTAAATATTTAAGGAGTAAAAATGGACCATCTAATCATTCCTAATAAATATTTTTGTTAGAAAAAGGTCAATGTTATCATAAATGAAATGAATTTATTAACTAAAACAAAACTATATTAATTTCACAACTGCTAATTGAATTTGTTTTATTTTCTTTTGTTTCAGGTAACTCAACGGTTCATTTAATAACCTAAGGGAGAGCTGCCATGTAAGTGGCCCTCCTTACATTGTGGTACTCCCTTTTACTATAGGATAATTTTCTATTAAAGGTACTTACTTTTGTTATTATTGTTTCATATTATAAATTTCCATGTTATTATTAAGTTGTGTAGTTTTTAAGTTGACAGTAATATTCTGATAAAATCGCGGTAGGTCCCAACTCCCAGTAGGGTCCCCTGATAGGAACTTTCCTGTAGGGAATTTTTTATGTGTACTTTTGTGTATGTTTCTGTTTCAGGTTCAACATAAATTTTACATTAAAATTACTTAGATAAGCAATGTAGATTAAGTTTATGAAAGTATATGTAAAGTTTTGTATATGTTTTTCAGGTACAATATTATTATGTATGTTTTTCAGGTAGATATTATTTTATTATTACTTAGTTAAGTCGCGTTCGCGATCCCAATCCCTAATAGGATCCCAGTAGGTTTCCCCATTGATAGAATATGATATTTTCAATGTATTTGTGTTGCATGGTTAGGTCCAATTCCTATTTCATAAAGGGGGAGGTTTTTTAGTCGGTGAGAGCCCGACACTACCGTCTGTTGCGGGCACAGACGGTGGCTGACACAGCTTTTCCCTCCTCCTACGCAAAACAAAAAAAAAAAAAAAAAAAAAAAAAAAAAATTAACAATTCATATTATGTACATTATTAATCTTTTTGACAAGTGATTTTGAGTTGTAGTTGCTGTACTGGGAGTACTTTCAAACTCATGGAAGTTGTGAGAAAAAAAATGGTTCCTGATTACTCAAATGTAATGTTGAAGGTGTAAAATGGAATATGGAAGCTAAAGAAAATTTTAGTTAAAATGACTATCACCGTAGTTTCAAATCTGGATTGAAGAAAGGTGAGTATCATAAATGACTAACAGAATTTTTAAAATGCAGCAAAACATGTATATTTAGAATCGTACATAGTGATTTTAACAAATTTTGGGTGCTGAATTCAAAACTTATAAATTTTGTGTAATACATTGCACTTATAGATACATAAGATTTATTTACCAATAAATGCACAATCTGTGTGATAACAATATTTCAAAAGAGTTATTATTTATGTGTATTCATTTACAATTTGTTTAAATCAGCTAAATTTTTGTTTGTTCAAACACAAATGAATTGAAATATGTTCAATACAGTTTTTAAATGTTTAAATCATCTGAACTGAATTTTTAAAATTTGTTGACAAATTTGTACAATGTTTGATCAGTTTCTCTAAATAAAAACAAACAATAGCAGTCAATCATTCTAGCATCCCATCTTCCTTGGTACACTAATGCTGCACGGTCAGAATATCCTGACGGAAATGGTCTCCCTGCTCATCACTGACAGAGCCCAAATTTTCAGGATAAAAGTCTAGGTGGGAGTGTAAGAAATGAATTTTTACATACTAAATCTTTCTACAGAAAGATTGTAGTTGTTTTAACAGTTTATTAACCAAAAAAATTTAGTTTTATCTTTTGTATTGCCTAAAAAACACCAATAATGTCTCTGAAGGACTTCCATGCAGCTAATGCACATTCACTAAGTTATCCTCAAATGTTAAATCCTTAAGCATTTTGATTTGTGGATTGATAAATGTACTCTCCTTGAACTTACAATCACTCAATTTAGGAAAACTTATTGTTAAATGATTAAATCCTCATCCATCTTGGTGTTTTTCATTGGTCCAATTGTAATGTGAAATTGTGATTGTATGATCTTACCACTCTTAATTAATGATAAATTCTTTACATTTTTTTCACCAGGCATAAAGTTCTGCTGGAATGGCCAGTTCTTTACTTAGTAAGACCTTTTGTACCATGCCTAGTCCAAAAACAAAGAAAAACAATATTTTGTAAACCCTCCTTGTAAAGCAGGAAGTAAAGCACAACTTTCAAATCACTGCAAACTTGCCACAAATGCTCTTTGTATTTTATCGCTTCTAATACTGATGCCACATTTTCATACATTTCCTTCATGTAGACTGCATGAGCTAATGGAACGGATGTCTGTTTGTAACCATTACCTTATAAAACTGCTTTCATGCTAACTTAGTAGTCAATAAAAAAAGCCATTCTTCAGGAACATGCTGAATTCCAAGCTCTTTCATCAGGGCATCGACATCAGTACAAATGCGCAATGAACTCCTCATAGTAAAGTGGGTTGAATAAGTTTTATTTCGTGTTACAAACACAGTAAATTTTGTTTTTTCTGCCAAAAGATTCAACTGTTGTAGTCTAGATGTCAAGACGTTCAGCTTTCTGCTTTAATAACTTTAAATCACAAACTATATCATTAAGTTCATATTGTTGAATTAAGTGAGGTCTCATCGGATACAGGAAGAAATTTTTCAACATCCACTACATTTTCAGATTGTTTTTCTAAAAATGTTGGATTAGATGGTGGTACAGGTATAGGTAACTCCTATCCCCCATTTCGTACCAGCTTTGGACCTGAAGATACATCTGTATATTTTATGAACTTTCTTTTTTTGAATGAAAATCCAAATATATTTGTCATACAAAAGTAGCAGTGTGAAGTGTTACAAACCATCAGTACAGTAAATAGGAGGACTTGTTGTTTCCCCTTCAACCATTCGGTTACTGAGCACGATATAGAAATAACATGAGGCACCCAGATTTCATCCCTGGATGCGCAATCAAAATAAAATTTATAGGCAGTTTTTATCGATTCATGAGTAAGTCTTTCTTTGAGATTTATGCATAAATTTACCTCTAATGAAACAATAATTGTCTGGCTGATTTGAGCATCCAAAAAGTTTTTCAGAGGCCAATAGGAAATAAAAATGAGAAAAAGTCTCTTCAGTATTATAAAGAATTTATGAAAATATAGCAAAACAATAATAACTGTGTGAACACAACACACATTATAGACAATTGAAGCTAGACTGAATAAAATTTTAAGCTCTGTAGTAGGCAACAACAGATAACTGTATGATGTCATCATACATGTCTACTTCTCATGATACATTGCCATTTTGTGGGACTTGCATGTCGTCTCTTGTCGCATTCAATCTTTTGTTTATGGCAAATGACTATAATTATTTTATTGATTTACATTTTCAAGGTACAATTTCATCCTAAGTAACTAGAAATAAAAAATAATTATCATAACAGCTGCGGTTCTTCTATTATGTTTTAAAATAAATATTTAAACATCAATCAGGTTTAAGGTAATTCTTGATTACAAAACATTGTTCAGCTGTTCTTATGCAATTTTAGGACAAATTAAGAAAAACTGCCAAGTTTTACTTTAGTAAAAATCTAAAGCTATCATGAAAAGTCCATTCTCCACAATGTATAGACAAATATGGCATCATGTACATGAATGAATTTTGGTAAGAAAAAAAACAGTGTCTAAATATTTTGTTATTTAGATCATATATCTTATAAACATATCTGCACTACACTTTTCCCTAAAAATGCTCCACTCTCGGGCACTTGTTGCACTACAACACCAACTTTTGTAGAAATGATTTTAGAAATCCACCACCCATCCATTTTTGAACCCCTTGTTTGTTTCAATATACTGATTAACAGACAAATCTTTATCTTAATAAAGAGATTGTATTCAAGCAGTGTCTAAACAATAGGAGTAACAATAAAAATCTCCAACTTGAACCGACAACTAAAACCTTTGAGTGGCCTTTAGTGTAAGGTTATGCGTTTTCATTCAGAAGAATAATCACCATTGTGAGCAGTTTGCACGGTTTGATTTGTCCAAACTCCTTCAATTAATAATAAGATTCTGATGTTGCTGCAGTCCCAAGTTCCATGAATTCTGCTAGTAGATTCTTTTGTTCCAAAAATATTGTGACAATCATTTTTTAGTTCAATAATATCATTTGAATCTGTTTGGCTTGTTTCTCTCTAATTTTCTGGCATCATGACTATGTCTCTCATAATATTATTATAAACATGAGATTGTAATCTACAGATTTTAGTTTCACTGTATGCTTGCTCACAAAAAATGAATTGCAAAACACATCTCACAGTTGGAAACAGAGATATCAACATGTCTTTCATCAATTGCTCCTTTACCAGCACTAAACAGAATGAACAATTGATTAAATTATAAATTCCTGATCTGTGACTTCTGTGTTATAAAAGTCACGCAAGATATAAATGATACCATATAAAGTTGATATCTTTACATTTATGATGACACTATATAACAATTCAATGTCATGAACAGAATAAAAGCGCCAATTTCAAGGCTGAATATCATCTATAGTTTAGTCAGCTTCGTGCTGGTATGCAATAATTTTTGAGGGAAAGGCATCTGAAAAACAATTAAAATATCCATTTACCTCAGCAAGCCTAACTTGTGATGTGAGTTTTTATTAAGACTGGCTCAGCGTTTTTTTGGAAATAGATATGTGTCATGTCAGGTTATCTGTTGAGTGACTCCTTCAGAGACATAAAAATATTAATTATTATTATTATGAACTAGACTCCTTGAGTCGATTGGAATCCCTTATTCCTCAAATAGGAATCTATATTCCATGAATATAGATTACATCTTTGAGTTTTATATTTGATAAAATTCTGGATAAATCTCTTAGGCTGAGGCAATAGCTACTTTCTTAATGGCCCCTTAACAGAGTGATATCTCTTTGCTTATGAGACTTATATCGCAGGCAAATTATTATATTAAAAGCACAACAGACTACACTTAGATGTCTTGATGAATTAATGTACACTTCTTATAATTTAATTCACCAAATTTCTTCATAACAAAAAATATAAAATTAAATTTTATAATTTATTGGTGGATTGAATTATGTGTGAACTAAATATCATTAAACTAAAAATTATACTAATACAACTTATAGACTTGTCTGTTACTTATTTATAATAATTTAATAATAATTAAACTGATAAGTTTTCTTTTTCAGTAATGTCAGATGGAGGACTTTTATCCCAGAATTTAATCATAAATAGAATTGTGATTTTCATCAAATTAGATTGGAGAGGAAACAGTAATTGGTGAGTTTTCTATTTAATTATTACAATATATAAAATGTGCAATACAATAAGTAAAAACCATTAAAAATTTAATGTAGAAAAGCGGTAACATCAATGTACATTTAAGAATGTTCAGCAGCTCTTATGGAGGGGAAGACCATGTGTAAGGAAAGATTAGAAGGGCTCTAACAAAAAGAAAAAAAGTTCCATAGGTGTTTTTTAAGTTGAGAGAAAACATTTAAAAGAATTACGAAAACTTGGGATTAACTCATTGACTCTTGATTCTACTAATCTTTATTTATTTTATTATAATATTTAAAGGCTTAGCTCTAAAAAGAGGCTTATGAATGTAATTAAATTCCATTGTATGAATAATAATTTGTCTTTAAGATCAATACAATATTAGTAATAAAGCGATTAATTTGGATAACATCTAAAGTTTCAGGTTGTCTTTCAAATTACTTTATATAAGAGTTGAAGCATATCGTGGCAGATTTTAGTTTATCTCTCAAAGAGAGAAATGATCTACTTAATTTTCATCAGAAAGTTTTTTATGTTTTTTGGGGTAACAGTGACATCTTTACTTTCACTGTTGGGAAATGATATTTATAACCACCGATATTCTTATGCAGAATTTACAAAATTTGCTAGATTATTATAATTTTCAAATCATATAAAGACCACTTAGATTTTATTTTTTGAATCAAGTGTTAAAAGAATAAAGCTCGCAGAGACGAAACCCCTTTAAATCATTAATTCACTTTCAGGCGTGATTTTTGATTGCAACTTTCCTGTAAATTATGGTAGTAAATAATTTACTTTATAATCCACTAAAAATTTCTGTACCTGCACTTACATGTAGTTTCTGCCTTAACTTAGTTTAAAATTATATTTCAATAAATGTCATTTTGTGATAATAAAATTCTTAACAGTTAAGCCAAAAAATATAATTTTAATAGAACATATGAGATGAAGAGGTAATCACTGAAAATTAATGTAATCATTGCAGTTTATTTATTGACCAATAAAGAAAAATTCTATTTTAAATCAAACTTTTGGCATTTTGCAATGTTGTTCAGGAGAGGTACAGTGGGAAAGTTTCTGTTATCAAACCATAATTTCTAAAAAAAATAAACTCGCCTTACAGCTGCTGTTGGTGTAGTCTACAATCGGCATAAACTGTCACTTCCAATCTATTCTCAGCAATATCATATAAAATACACTTTCATGATTTATTACACCTTCAAATCTAACATTTGTCTCCGAGATCATCCTGTTATCATACAGCATTACTTTGTTCTTAGCACTATATTAAATTCTTAATCATATAAATTTATTACTTTTCATATTATACCTTAATATCTTTTGTGATAAAAAAGAAAACAAAAACACAAAAAAATGGGGATATAGTGGTTGTACTTTTAAAATATTGTTGCTATAAATTTATACATAAATTAAAATACAATACTATTGCAAAAAATAATTCCATTTTACAATTTAATTTAATCTTACCTGTAGTTATTCTATCTCTTTTTTTTTAGAGCTTAATTTATTGTTGAATTTACTACAAAATGAAGCTGTATTTGTCATATATCTACTAGTTTATCTGAAAATATAGCAAGTATAACAAATAATATTATCAAGATACCTCACAACTTACTAATGAGAAATAAATTTAAAAAAAAAAGGGACTGATAATATAGATAGATAGATAGATAGAATAGTTGTTGGTAATAAATGGATTTTTATTCTGTTTTTCATATACTGAATCAGTTCTTAAAGTATGTTCTGTATTACCTATCCAAATGCTACTTGAACAGAGTAAGATGTGTATTATAACGTACTTAAAATATCATACTCAAATGCGTGATATAATTAAAGAAAATGTATATGTATATTGCTATGTTTATTCTTGATAAATATTATTGTGCAGTGTACTGATGGGACAGCTTAACAGCAGATGTACTATTATACTGATAAGGTAATTTAATTTTTATATTTCCATTAGCAAACACGTCTAACAAGATGTAGCAATTTCCCAGTTTTTGTAAAGTATTTTAAATTCTTTAAGATAAAACAATTTCATTTTCAATTTTCTGAAATATTTTTAAAACTACTTTGTAGCTGTGGTATCAGTATCGGAGGAGAAACTTTCTTTTCAAGTTGTACCTCACAAATTGTGAACAGGTAGTAGAAATTTTATCTTTGACAAAAATGCACATGTAAATTTAGGTTCTCACTTCAAAATGTAGAATGTGGTGCACCTCAGATAAAAGTTTTTGCTTTCTTTATTGTTTATTAATGATCTGCCTCAAAATCTTTAGCCATTCATTATAACTCTTCTCACAGGTAACACAACTACTATTTCTAAAGATAATTATTAAAAAGAAATTGAGAATTGCTTAATTGCAGCTTCAAAAAATTATTCAATGGATGCATTGTAACCATCTAACTTAAAATATGTATAAAACAGTCACATTGTGCTTCTCGGGTAGACATAACATTGCAGATTGCATGGCCAGAATTCCCATTAGGGATATTGATAGCATTTTTGTTGTCCGCAGAAGTTTTTGATTTGATAAATTCTTGTGGGATGATCAAACTGATTTTGTTTGTTAACCAAATGGAGTGAACAGTTTTACTCTGAAGAATCTTTACAAAACACTAAGCTTGTAATCATTATGAACATATATTATGCCTAAATATTTTCTCGTATAATGTGTAATGTCCAGTTTTTGGGTTTTTTAAAAACATGAGTTTTGAAGAGAAAAAAAAAGAAGAGCTTTCAGTTTATTACCGATGCACACTTTATGAGAAAGGTAACTGAACAATCTGTTTATTTTACAATTAAAAGTTTACTTTTACAATAACAATATTGTTCTGTTGATGAATTAAAAAAAAGACAAACATATGATTTACCTTCAACATGTACAGATATACTATATGCTCGTAATAATTTTCAGTAACGATTTCTTAGCTGTTAATTATTTTGTAGTAATATTTCAAAATTAATGTATTTACATTAATATCATTTCATGTCTTTGATTAAATAATTGGTACTTACTTATAACGCCACTGCAGCTACAGCTTTATTTAAAAACAAAGTAGTCAATCAGATTTCGGTGAAAAATTGGCCGATATAGAGTTTAACATAGATTCAAAAGAGTATCTTTATTAATTTTAATACATGGTTATTTATATTTACTTATTTTATAAATATAATTTAATCAAACTTAACCTACGCTCGCTAACCTTGACTAATTAACAGGATTTTGTTCCGATCAGAAAAAAACATTTATTTATTAAGTGGCAAGTTATGTTAAATAATTTGTTATAATATAAAAATAAAAATCACCCTTACCAACAATTTATATTATATCCCAAGGTATTTGGGTCATTTGTCCATCCTCAGGAGAGGTATTTTTTTGTAAATTAAAACATTAAAATTAAAAACGTAAATAAAAAATTATAACTATATAATATAATTGATAACCTAACAACAAGTTGTCATTGCTGTAACAACAAGTTAGGCAAGTTATAATTATTAATTTAGATAGAAAATCATCTTCAAATTTGATATGTTCATTGATTAATTTATTGTTATTAAAAAATATATAAAATTTTTAGAGATTGCTTATTTTATAATAATCGGTGGAAAAATCTAATATTTAATAAAATTATTTGTTATTATTTTTGTAATAATTAGCTGTAATTATGTCACATTTTTATAAAATGTGATAAGCATAATTGGATTTATCGAAACAGCCTTTCTTTATACTATTATTATGTTCTTTAGCTCCAATAGAAAACGAACAGTTGGTCACAATAATATATTCTAGACGGAGGTTTACACGTTTTAAACTATAACCAACTTGTCTAAGATATTTATTTATTTGGAGGTTATTATTTTAGTAGAATCGCTATTGTTTATAAAATGTAAATATTTTACTTAAAAGTAATAGAACGTTAAATACATCTAATTTTATTTTTTTAAATTGACATTACACCCACTGGGTTGGTCTATTGGCGAACGCGCGTTTTCACAAATCAGCTGATTTCGAAACCGCGAGTTCCAACATTAAAATCCTAGTAACTTTAATATAGATTTGAATACTAGATAGCGGATACCGGTGTTCTTTGGTGGTTGGGATTCAATTACACACACATCTCAGACATGGCCCACCTAAAACTGTACTAGATTACACTTCATTTACACTCGTACATATCATCCCCAAAAGTAATACCCGATTGTGATTCCCAGAGGCTAAACAGGATCAAAAGAAGAAAAAATTAATTGAAATAAAGTTATATACAGAGTATATATAAAAAAGAGTTCATAAATATATATCTCGAAATAATTTATAAATGTAAGTCTTGTACAGTCTCAGTTATACCATACCTGAGATGTGTGGTTAATTGAAACCCAAACACCAAAGAACACCGGTATCCACGATCTAGTATTCAAATCCGTATAAATATAACTGACATTACTAGGACTTGAACGCTGGAACTCTCTACTTCCAAATCATCTGATTTGGTAAGACTAGTTCACCACTAGACCAACCTGGTTGGTTTTGAATAAGAGCCTAAAACTTAATAAGGAATGTTTTTTGATATAACCAACCATTGGCCCAGGGGGTGGAAAAATGGGTTTTTGAAGACAAAAAATCATACTTCCTTTAATAGGCACAGCATCGAATCAGTTTAAAGTGATCCAAACATTACCTAAAACTTTTGTCTGAAACAATTTTTGATATGACCAACCCTTACGGTAAGGTATGAACAAAATTTTTCTGGAATTGTAAGAAGATGGGGCTTGTATGCTAAACATGAGAAACTTTTTTTCTCATGCAACCATTGTCGTGTTGAGTAAATTTGAAGTTTTTCGTTACTTTAAGATGGAATTCTTTTGTATTAAGATGGAAATATATTTGCACTGGTGAAATCTACCTCCACCTTTTTTGATTTTGTCAGTTGTTGAAGCCACGTTTGTTTAATAAACTGATTCATGTATCTTAGCAAAATTAAACAATGTCAGGTGCAGATTCACCACATGCTGTTGGCTTTATTAGCATTTAATAACCACAGCTATACTACTATTTAAGAGCAACATTAATAATTGTAAAGATACAATTAGAAACAGCTCAATGTTTAATTATAGTTAGTTAAAGAACATTAGCTACTGTAAGAGTTTTTCCTTTATTGTGACTGTAACATGAAGAACAAATTGTAAAGGTAGAAAAAAATTGTTAATATGATTAATTTAATATTGCTATTTAAATATTTTTTTTATTTTTCTAATGTGTATATCTGTTCAACTAGTGAACAATAAGCAAACCCTCCCCATGGCCCAGTGAGATGAGTATGATATGTATTATTTGTAAATGAGATGAAATCTTGTACAGACTCAGGTCGACCATTCCTGAGACATGTGGTTAATTGAACTCCAACCACCGAAGTACACCAGTAATCTGTCTAGTATTCAAATCCATATAAAAGCAATTTACTTTACTAGGATTTGAACCTTAGAACCATCGGCTTTGATAATCAGCTGTTAACAACTGATTTGGAAAAATTAATTTTCCATTAGACTAAGTCGTTAGGCCTTTTTTTAAATATTTAACAATGCACAATGGTATTTTTATTAACATTTAATTAAATTTAACTGCATAGGATAATTGCACCAGATCTACGGGGATATGGTGATTCTGAGAAACCAGCTGGAAGAAAGTATTATCAGATAAAATACCTTGTTGAAGATGTAAAAAATCTTATTAATGCTTTAGGTAAATATATATTTTTTATTTATTTTTTTTTTTTGAATTACTATAATATCTAAGTAACATGACAGCACTTATATTACATTTACTGCTAGAATTTAAAAGTTGGATGCTTCTAATAGGATCCTAAAATTATAATTACCTACAAATAACAAGTATTAATGAACAGTAACAGTAATATAAAATTATCGTAACTTAACAAAATGTATAATCAATGTCAGGATGCTTTCATGGTTTTTGTATCAGGTTTGAATCAGATTGTAAATAATTTATAAATAGATTAGAACTAATCAAGAAGGGAATGTAAAAGCTCCCTTATACAAATGAAAAACAACAAATATATTAAAATTCAAATAAAAGCCTGACTTCAAAAATTTGAGTTTATCAATTTTGGCTATATCTTTACTTAAAATATTGCCAGGCTGGAATTAAGAAAGACAATCTGCTATCAGAGTAGCATACTCTGGACCAGAACTTACTCAGGACCAGGGTTAATAAATTGTTGGTAGCTGTTTTTAACCTCATGACTTGTAAAAGTCAATATTTAAATAAGGCTTAAAAAAGACTTCTTTCAACTGACACTTTATCTTCTGACACATATTGTGTCAGATGGCTGAGACCAAGTTTATATATGGCCCATCCACTATAAAGTAAGTACATGACATACAAAAAGCACCAATCTAAGTCTCTCTCTTAATCATGATGTTCATTACATAGCCAGTCCCTACAATGAACAGAGAAAGTTTCGTTCATAGAGCTGAATGTCATATAAATGTCTGTAAAACTTGGCATGTTGATATGCAGCCATACATTTAATTAATGAAGCAGATTACAGGAAATAACTTCTTATCTTACTTTCGTTAGTAAGACATGGGATGCTTATTATTTTTGAGAATGCTTATGTAATTCTCAGAATGAATTGTAACTCACATTAGGTCATCTACAACCATTACGGTTGTAATAATTAACACCTATAACATGTTTGAAAGTATGCTTTTGATTTCTAAATCATTGATTACATATAAAGATGTAATTTACATCTACTTTTAGCAATTTCATAAAACTACATTCTTTGGTTTCTATTTTATTTTAATTAATTAATGAACATAACTTCAGGAAGCAATATTAAAATATTTTGTGTTACTTTTTGGAAAAACTTTTTTTTCTGTTTTATAAAAGCAAAGTTTTTCCTTTTGAGCTTTATTAATAAAACAACAACATAAAAAATTTGTTATATAATGGTCTGTGACATCTAATATTTAATTGTTTTATTTGTGTGTTTTTTGTTTTGTTTTTTTTTTTAGAAACTAATACTAAATATTTTTGTATTTCAATCATTTCAGGACGTGAAAAAACCACAATAGTAGCTCATGATTGGGGTGGCATAATTGCATGGTTCTTTGTCATGATTTACAGTCAAATGGTAGACAGTTATGTAATAATGAATGCACCACATCCCATTATATTTAGAAAATTTATTTCAACTAGTTTTACACAATTAAGGATGTCATGGTAATATAACTAGATGTAATTATATATTAGAATTAATTTTTTTTATTTGCTATTCAACTAGATTGAAGCATGTCTACAATCCTTTCTTTTCCAAAATATTTTTAAAATGGTTTGTTAATATATCTGTATTCCATCTGATATTTTGGATTCTAATCTGCTTCAGATTTGAAATTTTTCAAATACTTTGACTATTTTCTATACCACACTACCACTTTTAACTTTCATGCATATACAGTGAAAAAAAAAATGCTAGTATATTGTATTTTAGCCCCATCCAGAAACCCAAACTTTCATAAAATATTTGATCGGATGGATGCCTAATGGAAAGCTTGAAGCCCTAATATCCATACCACTGTTAATCTCATTTCCAGTTCTGCTTCAGTTAGACAATTTCTCCACATCTCATCTACATTCAGTATCCTTTCTTTCCAGTCCAGAGTGTCTCGTGCATAATGGTTTTCACACTCACTGAATCCATACTAGGGATATGGAAGACTAATAATAGGTAGTATACATTTGAATAGAATAATGGAAATTATGGTAGGCTTATGAGTTAGGCTTTAATATAATTTTTTTAAGTAATTGAAAAAATAATATGGTATTTTTTTTTTATCATTTCAATATAAATTAAAGAAAAAAAAAAGTTGAACTATATAAATTTGTCAACCGTCACTGACTCATTCATTACAGATTATCCAGTTCCTGAATAAGTAAAAAGTTAAAATTTATCAGTTACTCGCAAGTCCAAAAAAAAGTAAAATGAATTTTCGTTATAATATATAAATGTGCCTAAACAGCAACATTTCGTCAAACAAAACACCTAGGTAATTTTGAACCCTAACTTGACTGACTTTATATCTAATGTGGGGGTTTCGACTGTATGGTAATTTGTCTGCTCCCTTCAGAAGCATATACTTTGTCTTGGCACAGAAATTTTTTAAATTTTGATTGTCCATTCAGCCTTCTGCAGCTGACAAGGCCACCTTGTCAGCTGCAGAAGCTGCACTCTTTCTTCCAGTTGTGGTCATTAATTTTTTTTACCATGAACTGAAATAGACAGTCATCGGTGAAAGCCTGGGCCGTGACCCGTTCTGGGAATGTCAGTCTCAGAAATCCGTCAAATATCAGGTTCCACAGCAGGGGATTAGAATGAAACCTTGTGGGCTTCTCCTGGTTACAAATTTTTCCACAACTAGGCATGCGTCTTTGTGAACAGAGCCATGCAGATAGATAAATAGTCTCAGACCACGACCTGCAGGGCTTCAGGAACATTGCGACATTCCAAAACTCATAGAGACTAGAACTCCAACACAAGGAAGGAAGTGATCATATCAATGCTTTCCATTCATATCGATGCTTCCCTGGAGCCGTTCCACAACCAGCCTTACCAGCAACTTACCGAGAGCCAGCAAGAGGCTGATGGGTTGATAACTGCTGACCTCACTAGGATCCCTTCCAGGTTTTAAGAGCACCCTCAACATAACCAGCTTCCAACAAGTGAGAAAGCAACCCCAGGTAAGGCACCCTGAGAACAATCTACCAAGTGACTCTCTTATGACAAGCAAAAGATGGTGAAAAAATCTGGGTCAAGTTGGTCAATCCTAGTAAATTTCTCATTGCCATTAGAGAAATCACCCAGTCTGTATCAACAGAATCCACAGCCTGCATGTCAGGAAAGGGTGTCCACCCACCCTAACGCCGATTCTGCTTCACCCTTCAGAGCATCTGGAAATAGAGTAAACAGAAATGCCTGGTAAGTTGCCACAGGTATTAAAATGTGGTCTTGGCCACCAAACCCACATCAGACACTAGACAGAATGTGCAATGGCTTTGGCCGGTAATATGATTTCACAAGCTGCCAGGGGCTGCCTACCCTGCATCTCACGCATGTAGTCAACATTTGATTATATACATTTGGCACATGTCTTGCCAACATTTGAGTTTGGCTTCCTTGATGGCATGAACATATTTTCCATGTACTTGCTGGTACATCTACCATGCGCTTGTGGTATTCCACAACCACATCATTGATGCTACTGCAGCGATGGTACTGTTTCCTAACCAGATGTAACCCTTGCACACAGCATGCTAAGGTCAGAGGACACCACTTTTTTCTAAGTCTCACTGCGAATAGCAGACGGTCCCTCAGATCATGTGAGCATCATATGATCCTTGGATCATATGATGTTTGATTCTAGCGTATCAAATATAAACCACCAGTAATTAGATAAGTTAAACTTACCATATTAATATCCAATAGTTGATATTCACAACCAAATTGACAAATTATAAAATGAATAGGTTTTAATGTATTTATAGAATTCAATACCAACTGAAGATCCTGCAAAAATCGTATTGGATATTAATATGGTAAGTTTAACACTACCATCCATTCCCTGAAATGTGAATTTAGAAGTGGTCATCCAGACACAAAATGATTAAAATAAGCCTAAAAATTTGTTATAAAGAGTTTAAGCAAAACATTATTAAATATTGTATTTATTTATCATTAAGTTATCAGTCATTTGACTGATTTGATATGATCCTCTTCCTTGTTTTAGTTCAGTGGTAATTTTTTAATAACATAATTAAGTATAGTATTAATCAGTCACTAACTTGAAAGCATAAAATTTGATTCATAATTCCCTACAATGAAAAATTTGAACTAAAAATATAAGGTCTGTGTAGTGTTCTATATTTAATTAAAACGGTACTCATTTATGAAATGAAATCTCATTTATCTCTGAAATTATAGCAGTTTTAAAGGAAATCAATTGATTTCCTTTAAACAGGTTGTGAAGATGCTTTATGAAAATGGAGTCCTTTGTAGAGTGATTTATTGCAACTGTTACAGAATTTCATGAAATACGCATAGATTGAAACTATAATTATACAGAAAAAAGGTTTAAAGTTTATAATATGGGGTAAACCTTAATATTTCTCAATAAATTGTTAATAAGATAGATATGTTATATTGAATATAAGCATTTTCTTTTTGTAGTAAATACACCCTAACAATCTGACTTGAATGTTTAGAAGATTCTAACAAAGTTTCTCTTCTCTCCTCTCATTCATCTTAAGATCTCTCTATTACATACTTTATCAACCCATCTAATTTTCAATTACTACTTCCTGTAACACCACATTACACGTCTTTTTCTTTTTGTTTTTCCTATTGACCAGGGTCTTCCAACCATTAAATACTATATTATATATAACATTTTTAAGAATTCTTTCTAATCCATTGATGTATTGCGTCTAACTGCTGCGTCCAGGTGCAAAGCCTCTTTTCTTTATTACAGAAAAATATCTTCTTTCAAATAGTTCTTAAAGTTGGTACAATATAGTTTGTTCTTGCACACTAGCCGAGCCTGCAAATACAATATTTTGCTAAGGAATCAAATTAGTTTTTTTAACTTATTCTGTAACATAATTTATGGAATATACATTTTGTCTAATCTTTTGAGTCAGAGAACCTATTTTAAAAAGTAAAAATTTGAAACTCATATGCAAAATGTTTCTAAAATGGCAGGATGGCTATACTGTTTCAGATACTGCTTTTAAAACCAAACAAAAAATATCCTTAGGAAAAATGGCAGTTTCTCCTTCATTCTCTCCCTGTCCGTCATTTTATTATTTTTATATAAAAATTTATATCTCAAGATCGGATAGAGGAACACATTAGTGATATGGTAAACGTCTTGGTAATAGTTATAAAATTAGCAAAAAATTATGACTTATATACCTTTGCAATTTACAAAATGGCAGCCGTGTTTATTTTTCAATCCCATATTTCTCCATAAATATTAGTTTTATCAAAATTTGGTAAAATATAAAGCCTTTTATTTTGAAGAAAATGAAGTTTTATGTTTTAAAATGTGATAACAAATAGTCAAGATATGGCGAAAATTGATGTATTTAAATTAATGTTGTAATTTTCATGAGCTCCACTTTGCATTCAATTTGATTAAATATTAATTGTTTTTATTTATTGTTAACTCTAGTATCAAATTAGTATCAAATTAAGTAATAATTTTCTCACAATAAAATTTAATATTAAATAATTTGATACTAATTTACAATACTAGAATTAACAATAAATAAAAAGAATATTTAATCAAATTGAACACAAAGTGGAGGACACTAAAACAGACACAAAATTACAACATTAATTTCCCACCATAACTCGGCTCTTTGTTAACCGATCTAAAAAAAAAAATAATGTCATTTTGTTGAAAATAAAAAGCTTAATATTTTAGCAGAAACATACATTTTGAAAAAACTAATATTTATGGAGATATAACGGATTGAAAATAAACATGGCCACCATTTTGTAATTTGCGACTGTATTTAAGTCATGATTTTTTGTTAGTTTAAAAATTTATTCGAACTTTAAACTATTTGAACTTGAGATACAAATTTTAATATAAAAATAATAAAATGGTGGACACAGGGAGAACGAAGGAGAAATTGCCATTTTTCCTAAGGATATTTTTTGTTTAGTTTTACAAGTAGAATCCGAAAAAGTACAGCCAGCCCATCATTTTAGAAACACTGTATATATAAAGTTGAAGATTTTCCTCTTTTCACATACCTAAACCTTCCTTAAGAAATGTTCTATAGAAAGGTGAAAACCACATCAGAATCTTTCCCACCAGTTCTCCATATTTTAAAATAATTGTTAAGAGACTTGAGTTTTGTCTGCATTAAAGCTTTTCTTGTTTATGCAAATCGCTTTTGATTTCTGCTTTACTTCGATCCTTGTTATTTTTAATAACTGATTAACAAAATTGTAATTTCTATTGTAAGATAAATATATTATATTTATCTTAACATATAATTCATCATGTTGCTTTTCATCATATTAAATTACTTTTATATTATTCTTGTTTATTTTCATACTGAATTTCTTTATTAGCATTAAATCAATGCCATCTAGTATTTCTTCAGACTCATTTTTTATTTCTACCAAAAAACATAGTCATGAGAAAATCTGAACAGCTTTTTTTGTCTTCAGATAACTATTGCAATCTTAAATTTGTCCTTCAATTCCTGTGCCACTTCTTTTACATATAAAGTTAGAAATCAAAGGGTTCAGAATAACATCCCTGACATACTTCTTCTTAATCAAAGATTCCCTTTATCTTTTACTCTGTTCCAGGTCTACCCGTTTCTTATACAGATAACATTCAAGTCTTCTTTCTCGTTATTTCAGTTTAATTTCCTTAAAGTTTTAAAAATTTTCCTAAAATCATTTATCAGATGCCTTCACTTAAGGAAATAATCAACAAATAAGAAAGTTTTACACTTTTAAATTATATATTTGTAAAGATTTCTTTATAAATACATCCTCCCATTCAAAAAAAAAAAATGTGTTTAATTTATAAAGATTCTTAGAATATCGACCAGACTATTTAAATTGTTAAGTTATTCTATACCAACTAAAAAAATTACATTATAATTAGAATAAAACCTATAAGTTTTAAGACATAAATATAAAACAAATTATTTTAACAGCAATTTAGATTACATGAAAATAATTTTATTATTGTTTACAGGTACTTTTTTTTCTTTCAAATACCATATTTGCCAGAGTTATTTATACAGTTGAGAGATTTAAGATTTCTAAATGTAATATTCTATACTAAGAAAAAAGTGTCACCATACAATGAAGAGGATAAAGAAGCTTACCGTTTTACTTTTGCTAAACCTGGTAATAATTTATTTTTATTATTCATATGAGGGATGGCGGAAATGTAACACACACTCGTAAATAAAAAGAAATAGTCAAATGGAACAATTATGGCTTAAAATCACATTTCATTTGCTACAAAAACTTACATTTATTTTTCTAAACAATCACCACTTACAACTACACATTTCTCCCAATGGTGAACTAGTTTGCTCATTTTGTCAATGAAGAATGCTGGAAGTCTTTCCTTGATCCATGACTCATCTTCGATGATGAAATGAATAATATTTCTCTTTAATTGCAGAAATAAGAAAGATCATGAGGAAAGAAATCTGCTGAGTATGGATAGAAAGGAATAGGTTCAAATTTTAGCTTCACAAGAATCTTGACTGTTGAGTGTGTTGTGTTTGACCAAGCAGTGTTGTATTGTAGTATTATTGCTTCTGTGGTCTCCTAAAGGGTCTTAATGTCATAATCTATTGAAGGGAATTTACTTTCAAACTGGTTTCCAAATAGTAACAGTAAGTAAGTCACATACACATGTTCAGAATTTACAAAATTTTATTGCAGAGGATTATGTTTTGAATTGTTTTATTGTGGTGAACCAGAATGCCAGTATTCCATATGCTCTGCTGTTTTTCTTCTGGGTTATAAAGATGTACCCAAGTTTCATTTCCCATTACA
Source organism: Lycorma delicatula (assembly GCF_047948215.1). Taxonomy (NCBI): domain Eukaryota; kingdom Metazoa; phylum Arthropoda; class Insecta; order Hemiptera; family Fulgoridae; genus Lycorma; species Lycorma delicatula. The sequence continues at coordinate 12,834,287 of NC_134465.1, forward strand.
ATATTGAAAAGGAAGTCATGATATTTTTCAGAAACGGTTCTTAACATTCCTTTTGTTGTTTGTTCCTTTCTATGAGTTTGCATCATTTTAAATTCATTTATTCACCTTTTTTTGGTGTTTCTCATCAGTCATAAAAACTAATGGACCATGGTGAGGTTCATCCTCCATATTCGCTTTATCAGCTTTTAATGTACAAAATTCTACTATTCGCCTGCTGAAAGACTTCAGTCAACAGTTTCATCAATGTAAATAGATGACAATGAATGTCACTAATGTTCATTTTTTCTGCCATTAAAAATTCATTCTCTACATATTAGGATGCATTAACATAGCAGGTATACTTGATTCTATAATAATGGTGACTGACAGAATATGAGGACATAAGTAAACAAGTTTTGTAATGATAGCAGGGGAATGAAACTAAAAGATGGCAACACCTGCGTCACTTTATATGAAATTTTGTTCTTCTGATACATTCCAGTGTGCATTTCATTTCAGATGCCGCTCATACTTGTTAAACTTTGTCACAATTGAATACTGAATACTGTATTGGACTAAGCTTTGTTTGCATGGGAGGAATATGGTTTATGATCTGGCATGAATAAAAGATGTTCTTATGTTCTTATTAAAAATATCAGCATTAACAAATCTTATTTTTTATATTGTACATTTAGAAAGTTGATTCAGTTCTGACATATGAGTACTGATTATAAAACAATATACATAATGCATGTCTTACTAAAAATAATTAATTGCAGTTAATGAAGTAAATTATTTTTTAATTGTATTTTAAAATAGGCAAGGTAACTCATTATCTGATTCCTGTTTATTGCCATTATTACTATTACTGAGGTCAGACAAAACCAAAAAACCAAAGAATGTAATATTGTAATGTCGTGTAACAATTCAGTTAACTTTTCAGTTTTTTATTTTTAATTTTTCAGTTAACTTATTTTTATATTTCATATTTAAATTTTACACTTTTTAATATTTAAATTAACAATAATGTCATATAATAATGGTCATAATGTTAGACTAACAGTATTTTGATAAACAATTATTTGAGACGCATGTATTTGGTTTGTAATCAATTCTGTCATAACATTACACCTCTGAAAGTTTTTAGATATTATTCAATACTAGTTGTAGAGCACATGATTAACAATAGATAGTATATACGCTCAAACTTTAGTGAAAACGGAAAATATTGCTATTGTGATAATGTGATTTTGGGTAAATTAAAGAAAGAATAAAGTGATAAGAAATCTGAACTTGGTATAGATGATGATAGGGTTACTTTCTACAAGGAATTACAAAATATTACTAAATTATTTTCAATTCTTTTTTAATTTTTCAAAAAATGTATTTAATATCTTATTTACAGCTGTACTTTGTATTATCTGAATTCAAAAAAGAAGTTTCAAAATTAAATTCTATTTGAGAATTATGCTTTTAAGTAAATTATCAGTTTTTAGAAAAAAAATACACCCAAAGAGTAAATAACTCCATTTCCAATTTTTAACTGTTTCTTTATTTTAACAATTAGTTAAAGTTTTTTTAACAGGAGGCGTAACATTGTTTTTACTAAAAAACAGGACAATATTTCTTTATACATTTATCAGAATTATCTAAAAGTGTTTTTTTACTCACATATTTTAAGCTTTCCCTACTGTGGAGATTCTGCTGTAGATTATGCTCCATTCACTTCTCAATTTTTTAATGAAGACTTCACCTTCATTACAGTAAAAGTCAGCTCATTTTGTTGTTTTATCTAGTGACTTTTGACTTACTTTTGTTTTTCTTGATGGTCATTAAAAGAACAGTAAATAGACAAAATAATTCATTCCATAGATAACTAAAATATATCCTAAATGATAGTAACAGTTTAAAAATGTGTGGTAGGTGTCATAATCATGTGTAATGGTTGTAGGTAATCTGACATGTGATAAAATCAGTCACAAAACTGACATGCCACTCTCAAGATATCAAACTCTAATTTTAGGTTTACTAGTGCATGGTTACCTGCAAAGCGATTTCCTGTTGCCTTTTTTAATAAGTTTATATACTGTTGCATACCAGCATTTCAAGCTTTTTGAAACGCTGGTGATGTTCAACCCTATAAGTCTATAATTGAAATCTTCACTTCATTTACATCAAGGACTAACAGTGTAGTGAACACTATTACTCTCATAATTCTGACTCTAGTTTTCATATATCACAGCCATAAAAAAGTTTGGAACAAATAATGTGTGAAGTACTAATATATAATGTATAAAAAATAACCCAATCAATTATACTTCATCATCCCCCATTCATACCATTAGAACACCCAAAAGCCTTTCTTTATATAGTGCGCTTACTTTTGGGAAAGAAAACTTTATTCATAAACTTAAACAGAAAATTTATTATACAGAATGGTTTTTGATAACTAAACAAATGAGATGGGATTTGCTAATATAGGAGATAGAAATCAATTGATAAATATTTCTCTAAGGTTTTGTTTTGAATCTTAATTGACTTGTCAAAAAAATCTATTTATTTTGACACTTGACGGTCTCACATGTATAACGGAGACATATATTTGTACCAGCATAATTGTTGAACTAATGGGGCTGACATACATTCTATAATTTCTCAATGTCATTTGAGTGGGAGGTGATGAATTCCAGTTGGACACTTTCCAATACTCATAAACTTACTAAAAATACTCAGAGATGTCACCTTTCAAAAGCACGTAAGTGTTAACAAATATGATTAATATTACCAAAGTTATACGATCCTAAAGCCATCCTACTGGGAAAATACAAAGAAATATTTTCCTCAATCCCAATATTACACAATTGTGTATCAGTTGCAATTAAATGAGAAAATTAAAATAAAAAATGTATAAAGTTATTAACTTGTTTTCTTTTTTCAGGAGCACTGACACCACCAATAAATTACTACAGAGCAAATTTAATGCTAAATTTAATGCCAGATAAAAACTTTTTAAAATCCATACCAAAAGATGATAAAAATTTACCGCCAGGATTATTATTATTTGGTGAAAAAGATATAGCAATACATGTGGATAGTATTATAGGTACTGACCGTATAATACCAAATCTCTCAATTGAAATAATAAAAGATGCAACACATTTTGTACAACAAGATGATCCTGATGCTGTTAACCAGTTAATGCAAGATTTTTTCGTTAAACTTCCAAAATTAAAAAAAGAAATAGAAGCCAGAGAGTAAATGATTAGAATAATATAAAAAATCATTACTATACATATTTTATTAATAATAATAATTATTATTTTTAATTAAAATGTCAGATCTACTGTTTTATATCTAAATACAATTAATTGTTAGCCAAAGATTATTAATGGTAGAAGATTATATAATGGTACTGCATTATCATATTAATTTTGTCTTTGTGTTCCTTGTACTCTCCTTCTAACAGGCTGAACAATATTGATGAACTTGAATTATGGTTTCTAGCTACATAGATTATCTTCTAATCTTCATTTAACTCTGAACAAATGTTTACTTTATTTTTGATTGCAAATAGCAAAAGTTTTAAATTAAATTATAAACTTAAAAAATTAAGAAATGTTAATAACAAAAAGAAAAATGTAATGCAGTCAATTAATAAAAAGAAATTTTGTATAAACTTCCAAAGTTACAATAGGTTAATTTATTTTTTACTACATGGTATACTTATAAAATAAAGAATTAAGAAAGTGTTTGTTATTTTATTACTATACTTTTAAAGAAATGTAACCTTTTAATTGTTGTATATTTATTTGTTTTTAATTAAAATATATGATTAAGTACTTATTTAAATATTTATAATATAAATTACAATTTTATATTTAAATCATTAGGTTAAATCGCTTTTTAGTTACGATAAAATATTATAATATTATAACATAATTTATATTCTTTTTGTTACAATAAAACATTATTAAATCAGTATATATGATCTTGTATTATTTCATATACACTAGGCTCTTCTTCAGTGAGATGTGTGGTTACTTGAAATCCAACCAACAAAAAAATCACCATTATCCACGATCTAGTATTCAAATCCATATAAAAGAAAAACTGCCTTTACTAGGATTTGAACTTAGAATTCTCGACTTCAAAACCAGCTGATTTGCGATGACAAGTTAACCACTAGACCGGCCTGGTTGGATTATAAATTAGACCTAGTAACTAATTATATTCTCTGATTATAATTACTAGCAAAAACGTATTAGTTCTTTGACATTTTGATTCATACTTCCTATTATGACATTATTTTGATGATGTACATAATTATGTTGTTTTTTTTTGTATAGCTTGGCGCTAGATAAAAAAAGCTTTCTTTGGCGTACAGTTTGTGAAATTGTAGAAAAACAATTACTTGAAAAATTATTATAATTAACTAAAGCAAAATGAAAGAGTTTGTTTGACATTACAGAGTTTGTGTATTGGATTAAGCAAATTCCAACATTTTTGTGGGTTGCAAATAACTCCCAAATCATCATTTTATCAGTCTATTTCATCATGATTTCAAAAAATTGAAATACACTGCTGCGTTGAGAAAGACAATTTTGAAGGCAAGGCTCAATAAAAATTAAATATGTTCAAAAAACCATATTACCAGTTATACTTTGATCTATTAAAACATATTAAAGCAGCCTAATCATTAGAGACCGGATTATATGTAACATATAAAGCTTGAAATATGCTTAAAATATGCAACTAAATAAAAAAATAGTAATTTTTATTTCAAAATCAGCATACACTTAAAAAGTAGTTGAATAACATATCGATAAATTTGATAATTAAAAATTATTTAACATTTTGTTACTTTTGTAAATGTAAACAACCAGTTACTGTTCCAAATGTTCAGTAGTAACATTGTGCCTTCGACCACTTCAAAATATTTTTATAAATGGAAAAGAATCATTCCACATCCACTGAGGTAACTGGGCAGTATTTGAATTTAGGTGCTATGTTAGCACTTATTGTTTCTAGCAAAAGTTCACCCGTCCCATTAATAAAACTATCAATTTAACACAAAGGTTCAAAATCTTTGTGTTTACAAGGAAAACCAAGGAAAAGTTTACAAGGGAATACCTCTGGCAATGTGGAGTTCATTTTGCAGATTTTATTCATTAATTGAATAAATTCAGTCAACGCTAAACTTGCGTTTCAAGTTTTTTAATACTAGCAGGTATGTGGAAAAAATGAGTGCTAATCACAGCTATGTTTTTTTTATACTAGAATCGTTAAATGCTTCCTTGAACTGACAACTGTCAAAGCCTCTGCACCAACAAAGTCTTTACAACACCTTTGATGGCCTTGAAATGTTGATTGTAAAACACTACAGCTTCAATCCATGTTTCCCGAGTTAACTACTGGTTCGAAAGGTAAAGGCACATTTCGCAGTTTTTTTTTTTATAGACCGTATTGCAAGCTGGTGTCTTAAGAAACTCTTTCTTTGTTGATAAAACCAGTTTATTTACATTCCCAAATGTGGATTGGGTGAAGAGAGGGGGGAGGGGGAAGAGAGAGTGATGTAAAGAGCTTGAGCATTAGAGAAATAGATTTTAGGAAATTAAATAAATTTTGCCAAAATATCAATAGTTTTAATGACACAAGTCATATAACGTGCACAGTCGAGAATATGACACACAATAACAATAATCCGAAGGGCATTCTGAACATTACATGAGATGATATGAAGAATCCATGCCTTAATCTGGTATATTCAAACGATAAACTACCACTTCCTAACAACAATCATCTTAATGACTATCATGGGATTACGTAGCGCATTTTAACAAAAAATGTTTCAAAAAGCAGGCTTAATCAGAACAGATGACCTACAAAATTTAGCGAATTCTAAACTTCCTTAGTAATTACATCAGCTTTTGCCTGAGTTTCCTAAAGGGAACCTACCTACATATAGTGAATTTATTTATAGTAAATAAACCTCCAGTCGAGTAATAAAAATAAACTAAATAATTTGAAAAAAATTTTGTATATACAAAAGTTACATTGATAATTATGTTACTTCTTGACATTGAATTTGGGAGCAAACTGTCATACTATGACCTCAGCTTGTCTATTCCCTGCTCAAAGTACAGTGCCACCAAGTACCTACCTTTGTCTTTATACAAGAGTTCATCATTGTTTTTTAAGTGTTATGTAGCTTATCAATTCCTCAATTCTTAGAACATATGAAAATCAGATGGTGCCAAATCAGAGCTGTAAGTGGGATAGCAAAAAATCTGCCACTATTAACTTGTTTAGCATACCATTAATGCTAACGATGTGAGGCTATGCATTGTCATAAAAAAAAAACTAATCCCTTGCCATATTCTGTATCGTTCTCCTAAGCTATTCAACATTTCACAAAAACTGTGAATGAGTATTATCAATCCAGGTTCATAAATTCTGCCAACAAAATTTCTTTTCGATCCCAAACATGGTAGCCATCATTTTATCTTTGTTAGAATTTGTTTTTTTATTATCTGCTTGTTGAGTGAGTGGTGTGTACATCACTCTTTAAACTCTTGTCTCAAAAACTATGAACCGAATCTAATGTCTCATCCCCCAGTAATAATATTTTTTAAGATATAACTTTGGAATTAATTAACTTTGGAAGCTTGGGAATTATTAAAATATTATTTTATTCATATAAAATCATAATTAACTTATCAGTAAAAAAAAAATGTAGTTATTAATTATAGATTAACATATATTCTACATGTTTTTTTTTTTTTTTTTTTTTCAACGTGTATTACAATATTATAAAGGCATAAATTAACAATTACAATAATCTGACTAGAATTAGAAATTTTAAGAGTACAAAAATTTAACGTAACTCATACTTTATGTCAGATACAATATATAATATTAGTTAGCAATAAATTACTTGAAAACTAATAAAAATGTATTATTTTTTAGTTTACAACAGTTAAAATTAATATCTAAAATAAAAAAAACAATAATATTATTATGATATTCTTCTTGTTAACTAAAGTCATTAACCGAGGTGGAAGATTAGTAATTATTTAACAATGATATAGAAATAAAGAAATCATTTTTTTGGTAAATTATGTAATATGAAAATAACTGAACACAAAAGCGATAAGTTATTTTTGTAATATTGGAAGTCATTTCTGTGTTTAAAATTTAATAATACTTAACCTCCATCCATAATTATAAGTTCCAATGCAAAATCATTTCCAGGGATTTTCATACCATTTTAATTTAAGAAAACCTCACTTGCTATTTCTTATTTCAAAATATCACTATTTATTATGGGGGGGTAATTATTTTATTTTATGGGGGGTAAGGAACAGGTATGTAGTTCAGTAGTACTCCTTACCTTGCATTATTGTTAATTTTTTACGGCAACTGCTATTTAACATTGCTGATATAAATATTTACATCCTGTATGAGTACAAATATCAAATAAAGGTGCATCAATGAACTTTTCTCTCTTTAAGTGAACCATTTTTCTTCTTCTGACACATATTTATCAGAGATAAACTCTCAAATAAAAACATAATACAAAGGTTAAAAAAGCTGATAACAAAAATGTAGTGCTTTCCTGGCATCAGGTATTTATTCTTATGTAGTGGAAACATAATGATACATGAAAAAGTTACCTAAGATTTCTTTTTTAAGTTTATAGTAAAATTATCATTATATGTTTAAAGAAAATTTAAAAAAAGTTTCAATTTGGGGGAAAATTATTTTAAAAAATAAGAAAGTATGCATGCATGTACTAAACTTAATATAAAGTGGGTTATGTTTGCAAAATTTTGAGAAAATTGGCCCCAAAAAATTATCTACCCCATCCCCAGGAGATATTGACCCCAAAATTTAACAACAAATTGCCCCATATACACGAGTCTCTGTACAAAATTTCATCGAAGTCGGTTTATCCAGTCAAAAGTTCTTGCAACATAGCCCTTAAGTTATGATGCCAGGAAAGTAAAAATATTAAGTTTAAGATTTTTAATTACAGGTTATTAAATTTTCTTAAGGTTAAATTAAAAAAAAAAATAACTCCATATTTTACTTTTTGTGAAAATATCTGAAATATTTTTTTGTAATCAAACTAAATTTATTTAATAAAACATTTTAAAATCCCGTAATGCTGTCATTCATTTTTGTATCTATATAATTGTCTGGTTTAATAGTTAATTATATACTCTGATATCAGTTGACAGTTCAACTGATTATTTTTTTTGGCAGTTATGATCTAAATGAATTAAAACATAATTTTTAAAACATTATATTAAATAAATTTATTAAGATGTCCAAAAAAAATAACTTTATTTGATTATTTTTATACCTGCGTATTTCTGATGATAAAAGTGTCTCACTATGGTGAAACTGTTATATAATCAATGTGTTTTCCCCCTCTTAAACCACTTATTTTCAGTAAAATCAAACAAAATTTATGTATTGTTTTATATACAGATGGGAAATGACTGTATATGATATCTAAGAAACACACCTGATTAATATTTCAATAGAAAAATCTGTGCATTCATATTAGATTTTTTTTCAGTTCATATGACTCTCCTGTCATACATAGCAACTACAACAGCTCTTTGGAATGCATTCAGCAGTTACTCGAAGTCTGTCATATGGGCTAAAAATACTGAGAAGAGAGATTGGTTTTTAAACAGCAGCCCCAGCTGAAAGGGCTGGCATACCTTGGTAATGTCTGTTCCAAAGAACAGCTCGGAACTCAAAAGTAGGAAGCTCAAATAACATCGGACCCGACATCTTTGGGGGGAGTTAAAACCATAGTCCTGGTGGGGAGTACTATCTCTGGGTATTCCTTATTTGAGGCAAAAGCATTTCAAGACCATAATCCTGGTGGGAAACTTCCTTCTGGGGTTCCCCAGAATTAAAACCTGGGGTTCCCCAGGCAAGGCAGAATTAAGACCGAGACTGAGTTATACTTAATTGTAGGTTCAGCTCTGGAGAACGGGAAATAAGAAAAAAACATTTAATTTGAGATACATCATGAACTGTGGGGTTACGTTTAAGACACCCAGGGATGGATTTGAATACTAGATCGTGGATACCGGTGGTCTTTAGTGGCTGGGTTTCAATTAACCACACGTCTCAGGAATGGTCGAACTGAGACTGTACAAGACTGCACTTCATTTACACTCATATATATCATCCTCATTCACCCTCTGAAGTATTATCTGAAAGCTAATTACTGGTGACTAAACAGGAAAAAAAAAGAAGGGATGGATTTTTCAGGTCCTGAAAAGTTCTCTCATATAACCGTGTTTGCTCTCTATTATTGTATAAGTGAGTTTATTTTTACTTATTTTGTGTTATTTTTGCTGTTTCTTTGGTTTTTTTTTAACTGTGTTCTGTACTGTGTCACGTCCACACATTATCCAGTTTGTACTTTTGACACCTATTTTTGTGGGTTTACCTGTGATTTACGTTATATTTGAATTTCTTGCATTATTTTGTGTTAATATTTATTTTTTTATGTTTAATTATATATCTTAAAATTATTTATATCGAACTCTAGCCTACAGTTGCTAAGACACGTTTAATAACAGTGTCAGCTGTTCATTTATTTGTTTATATTTTTTGTTTACTTTTGTAACTTTGTATTGTGTTTGATCTTTTCAGAGCATTTGGCATAATATTTTGTTAATATGTTTGATCCGAATAACGATACAGTAACCAAGAAATCTGGTGCCCTGTCTTGAAAAACAAGAACAAGGAGTGCTCTCACAAGAAAGGTTAAGGCTAGTGGTTTGGATAGAAATCCTGCCACCACTGACAAGGGCATGCTTGAGGCTACGGGGTTGACTTCTCAGGAATGTCAGAAATGGATTCAGGCGTGGCTGAACATACGAACCCTTCCTATGTTGATTTTGAGGAGAATGGAGCCATTGGCTGCCACTTGTTAATGAGCTATTGATGAATCTTGCATGACTGATCAAGAGTCATGCTGCGATGCAGAGCGAGTGGGGCAGCCTATCACACCGGTTAATATGAGTAGTTCTCAGATTAAAAAATGGAAAGGACTGGTGCTACAGCTGATGGCAAGATGCAGCTTGAGAAAGACGGTCTGGATTTGCTAGATGCAACTGATGAACTTCTTTCGTCATTCACAGATGGTCAGTTTACAGGCAAGAATTTATATAGACTCATTAGGAATGTGTGGTATTTGACGCAGGACTTTGTTGACCTCAGTTTGGAACTGACTAATAGCAAAAGCGACGGGTGTGATAAGGAGACTCATACGTCCAAGATTGCCCATGATGCTATTGAACGAGTTCTTGAGTCTGGTGACATTGAAGATCTTGCTGAGGTGGCCGGCTCTCACTGGAATAAGGACTTGTACTCCAAGGCGGACGTCAGGAAAGGCCTATGAGCACCTATGCTTCAATGGTTTGTAGTCGTGTGCCTGGGGTGTGTTGGAGACTGAACTCAAAGGCTGTCATTCCCGGTGGCACTGTGCTCAGAGACTGTCAGAGCACTGATATCTTTTTACACAAGGACGAGGGTTCAGATACCACGAAGGTATACATACTTATGGTTCAGGATGAGGACATGGACTTAATTAGGCATATGTTTGAAGCCCTCTCGTAGATCCGGGGGGCGGAGGATGGTAAGCTGGTGTTTTTTGGCCTAACAGCATGGCTTGAGATCATTTTCTGAAAGTCTTGGAATACTGGTCCAGGAGGGAGGCGGCGCCACCGACTGCTCTATTGTTAAACATGGTTGAGATTTCTACGCCCAAGGTGGACATGCCCAGAGGCCCTAAAATGGCTGTTGTTACTGTCCGTCGAAATGGCACCAACTATGCAGACCTCCTCAATAAGGTCAAAGGAGGGATTGGCGATGACATGGCTGAGGACATCCTCCTATCTGTTCGCAGGGAAAGTGCTAAGTGCTTGGAATAGAGTTCAAGATGTTGACTTGAAACACAAGGATGTGAAGAAGAGATTGGGGAAAACTCTTCAAGGAGCCCAGGTTATAGACCGAAGTGGAAACTTCAGATTGCAGTCTATTTGCATCAAGGACCTTGATACAACTCAAGAGGAGGTGGAACAGGCTGTTTGGAGGGAGGTGGGTGATGCAGTCTACATGTGAGTCTCCCCTCTACGACCAGCTTACGGCAACACGTTGAGAGCCACTGCCTGACTCCTGCACAGAGAGGTAATGCGGCTTGCTGAAAAATTGCCTTGACTGTGATGATTTGGGCCATCACCAGAAGCTGTAAACATCAAACATCATGCTAAGAGTGCTGCTTTCTAATGCAAATAGATGCTTTCTCTCCCGTGATCTTGTGGATGAGCTAGCTATGGAGGTTTTGGTTACATCGGTCAGACCAGCATACCGAAACACGCAGAATGCTACCATCGTGCTTCCACAGAAACAGGCAGTGAAATTGTGCCAGCACAGAAGAGTATTAATAGGATGGCACACCTGCAGGGTGGAGTTGCAACAGAAAGTAGACAGGTGCTACAGATTCTGGGAGCCTGGGCATAAAACTGTAGAATGCAGGGGCCCTGACAGGTCGAAAAGGTGCTATAACTGCGGGGCAGAAGGGCACTTCAGGGCAGCCTGCAAAGAATCTGGTAGATGCGCAGCATACGGCAAGGAGGGTCACCGGATGGGTAGCCTTTTGTGTAGCAGAACTGACCAACAATGAGGATACTGCAGATCAACCTCAATAGATGTAGACTCACGCATGACCTGGTATGCTTAAATGTGGTTTCCGGCCTCGAGAGGGGGGGCTGGTGAGGTGGAGGTTTAGTCTGTAGGGCGCAGGCTACATACGCCATAACATCTGTGGAACCTATTAGCGAACCCAACACTTTGTCTGTAAATGGGATTACTCCCCTAACCAAAAGAAAAAAAAAGGGGATGGATTTAGGCATGGGTTCTTACATTATGATTTGCTTTTGAAATAAATTTACCAGAGTTTATTAAAGTGTAACAATAATAATTTGAATTGTAAATAAAACGGGACAAATAATAATTATAATAGATATTACAAATGATTGTTTAAAGATATTCTTAAATGTAAAAATATTTAAAAAATTTACTTTTTTTATATTTTTACATCAATAATTTTGTTTTTGTTTCAAAAATAAGTAGTGTTTTTCAAGAAAAAAAAAACAGTTTTTGAATATTTACAGTATTTTACAAGTAATCTCTTCAAAATATTCTCATTCCCATTGTTCATGTTCTTTCAACGTCATTTCTACTTTATGAAGCAGTTCTGGAATACACTTTTTGAAATAGATTTTAGGGTATGTTTTGATAATCTTGTATGAATTCTTGAATCATATTTATGGCTGAATGGCAATTGAAATTGTCATTAAAAGAAAATTGTCTCTTTGACAGTTTTCTGACCCGCTGTGACGACAGACTTTGCTTCTAGATTGTATGCACACGCCCGTGTTTATCAACGGTTATTATTGCAGTAAGAAGGTTTTATCATCATTTGTACGATCCAAACGTGCCCGACAGATCGCTACACGATTGTCTTTCTGCTTTTTGTTTCAAGGATTTCATGATTAGTCCATATCCCTTTGCTGTTTAATATAATTTATGATTTATTGCAACATTTCAACCCTTATGAAAAAATTTGTTAAAATTATAGCTGTGTTTTATACCTCAAAATTATTTAAACGTGTAGAATAAACATTGTTACATATTCTGAAACATAATTTATGATGTGTTATAACATTGCAACCCTTAGAAACCACCCTAATGACAAAAAAAATTAGTTTTCAACAATTTAAAATGTTTTAATGGTGTATTTATAGTGAATTATAAACTATTTACAGTTGTTAATGTAATTTATAATTTATTGCTTGCAATTTTTAGAAGATCCTGAAAATAAATATTCTTTTGTTAATTACACTAAAAATACTGATTTTCTCATAAGATTAGTCTAAAAAATTTATCCGAGTTTAAGGTATTAATAGAAAAAAAAAGAAAAAAAACATTTAATAACTAACAATATTTTAATTATTTAAAGTATTAATTTCAGTAAACAGCACAAAAATATGTATAATTCCAAAACTGAGTATAATTTGTAATGAGAATTATCTCAATATCATAAACGCGCAGCGTTGTTATTAATAATTATTGCGTTCTTGCATTTGCAATTATGTCTCTTAAATATCCAGCAATTTAAAAATAGTGTCTATAAGTGAATTATGAAAATATTAAACGTATATAACAGTTACTTGAAAAAATACATTATAGAATTTATAATGAATTTTATTTAATACTGTGTATTTACCTTTTTATCCGCCTTACTACCAATTTTGCTGTATAGTCAAAATTCCTAGTCGGCAACTGTATAAAGGACTTTTTGGACTGGCTTTATTTGACTTATTAGAGCATTTTATTTGGGGTGGCTGTGCGATTTTGTAAAATATGTTTTGTTACGAACATTGTTGTTTTTCAATTGTTAATAAATGCCCCTAAGAAAAATATGACGTTAATTAGGCGAAATCTCGAGATACTGAGGGTTCCCTTGCTCTACAGTCTCAATTCCAATACCTTTTTCTAAATGTTATAAATGTTTCTAGAATAAAAGTAAATGTATTACATTTTTAATTAAATTGCCTATCAACAAACAAACCTACTGAAATATTTTTAAATTTCTAAGATAAACTTCATTCTTTTCTTACTCGTATACCGGTAACGATAAAGGAGGTAAAAGACTATTTAAAAATGATCGAAAAATTGGTTATCTTTTTGTTCTATTATCTGTATAGATATTTAGATTTACGATCAAGTGATAAAAAATATATTTATTAAATAGATACATTTTTTACCGCTTGATCGTAAGTTTACTAAAAGTTTTTGAACTACAATACATTTAAAAACGTTTGAAATTTTACTTACTTTGGTTTTTGAATATTTAGATCTTTTTAATAGATATATATTGTTCTACCCGACTGTAATTTCTTTCAAATTTTTAATGATAATTGCAGAAATTACATTCAGAAGCGTGGCGCCCGTATTTTTAATAATCCAATACTTTTGATATTTGTTTATAAAAAAATATGTGCAATGGCTCATCGTCAAAGCCACTGACTTCATGAAAAAAGTAATTCAAGATCGGGTTCAAAATTTGCTTTAAAATTCGGTTATAAACTATACCATGCTGTTATGCCTTAATGGTGTTTTTGGGGAGGGGTTATAGTCGGTGAAAGCCCGACTCTACTATATATACGGGCATACGGTGGCTGGTAGAGCTTTCCACACGCACGCAGTAAATTTAAAAAAAAAACTAAATAAGTAAATTACAAACATTAGAAACTCGAGATTCAGGAAATTAAAAGAGTATCAAAATTTAAATATCTCTGAGTAGTAATAAGTATATATATGTATATATGTGTTTTCCATAAAATTTACATTAACGGCTTGACTTACTGCGATGAGAACCCAAATGACTCCATGTAATTAATACTAAGTGAAGTGTCACCTATTGAAACGTCACCTAGTGTTAGTAACATTTTACTATTAACAAATTTTACTAGTCCTACTGTCTTAAGAAAGTAATATAATTATTTTTTTTGGCCCTAGGATGTGAGATCCCAAATAGTAACGGGATAATATAATACTAATCCATTTTCAAAAATCTGATGTGGACACCATATGACTTCCTTGTACGCCTATTAAATTACATTTACACGTTTTTAAAAGTACATAAAAGTTCATTTCATTCAAAACTTCTTATATTTTTTATTTAATTATTCATCGTAAAAACGTTTTTAAATTGAGAGGTTAATAATTATCAATAAATCAATATATTTAAATTTAAAAAAAGTTAAAAGTTAAATTAAAATAAAAAGGAGATGAAGTCTGATTCGAACCGATGTGCCTTCAACTTATAAAATCCAAATATTTCATTAATTAAATATTTATTTGGCTATAACTCGGGAACCGATGAAAATAAGTACCGCTTTTGATATATCGTTGAAAATCTCTCGATGAGAACTTATTACTGCAGTTAAGAAAAAGTCCAAAATCTAATTTTTTGGAAATTTTTGGTCAAGTCCATTTTGAGTTAATCGAGATACGTAAATACGTACACTCGTCACGCCGAAACTAGTCAAAATGGATTCAGGGAACGTCATAGAATTTATATTTCTGTTGAAATCTAGAAACCGAAATTTTTCGTTATCATAATATTTCCTTTACTTCGTCAAAGAAATAAAAAAGTTAAAAAAATATATATCTGTATGAAGTCGGATTCAAATCGACGTGTGCGTGGTTACGGATCCGATACGTTCTCAATTACACCACATAACTACTTGATCGACTTGAAACAAAATTGATAAATAAACTAATATAAAATTGCCATCGGACACCACAAAAAACGTGAAGCCATGTGGTGTCACCGCAATGCAATTGTGCGACTGTCCACTTTATTAAAGATTGGAGAATCGTATCTCACTTTCAAATGAAATGCAGCAAAAAATGTTTATATATAATTTAATAGGCGCATAAGGACGTCGTCATACGGTGTACACGACAGATTTTTTATATTTAGTATCTTCATGTTTTTACCGTAATATTATTTCACGTGTGTATTTTATAATTAATCTTGTATTTTGTGAAGCTGCTCTGATCAAGGTTTACTGCGGTTTCCCTTGATCCATCCACACAAATGCTGGGGCAGTTGCATATTTACCCGTTCTCTGATCGGTTTATTCAGTGCGTTCGGAAAGTTTCTGTATGCTGGAATCACGGAAGCGTAATGACGAAACTTTCTTTGTAATTTTATTTCATTATTTTATATAAATGGACAGCTTATAACAAAACGGGAACTGTTTATAAAAGGCGTTTAAAATGAACTCCTCCAACACGTTTGGATATATTTTCAAATACTTTACCCTGCTGATATACTGGAATGTTTCGTACGTATGCCGTTATTGCGGTTTTATTTCATCAATCGTGCGTGGTCTGTTGCGATGCGATGCTTGTTTCACTGCCCCCCGTAGAAAGTAATCAGGGGAAATCAGTCTGGATGATCATGTAGGGCACAAACTCCTCAAAATGATTCCTTCACCAGGGAAGTTTCGTAAAAACGTCATTGACCTGCTAGCTTTCTTTTATTTTTTATTTTTCCTGTTTAGCCTCCGGTAACTACCGTTTAGATAATTCTTCAGAGGATGAATGAGGATGATATGTATGAGTGTAAATGAAGTGTAGTCTTGTAGATTCTCAGTTCGACCGTTCCTGATATGTGTGGTTTATTGAAACCCAACCACCAAAGAACACCGGTATCCACGATCTAGTATTCAAATCCATGTAAAAATAACTGGCTTTACTAGGTCTTGAACGCTGTAACTCTCGACTTCCAAATCAGCTGATTTGGGAAGACGCGTTAACCACTAGACCAACCCAGTGGGTTTGACCTGCTAGCTATGTGCGCTGTGGCTACACGTTATTGTAAGCAACCGTGACTGATTTCTAGTTCTGTTAACTGAATAATGAAGTTCGTTAAAACAGCACTTCGCAAAACGGATCATTATTACGAGTATGTATATATATATATATATATATATATATATATATACTGAAATAGTACATTTCAGTAAGAACAGACTTTGGCAGAGACGGCTCTCATGTAATACAACCAAAACCCTTGAATTTCCTGTCCCGTACTCCTACGGAACTACTGAACGTCGAATGCTGCCATTAATTTTATCATGGGAATCAACCGTCCATGAAATACAAGGCAGAACTGTCGATTAACCCACCGAGTCGGTCTAGTGTTGAACGCGTCTTCCCAAATCAGCTGATTTGGAAGTCGAGAGTTCAAGCGTTCAAGTCCTAAGTAAAGTCAGTTATTTTTACACGGACTCGAAATACTAGATCGTGGATACCGGTGTTCTTCGGCGGTTGGGTTTCAATTAACCACACATCTCAGGAACGGTCGACCTGAGACTGTACAAGACTTTACTTAATTTACATTCATACATGTCATCCTCTGAAGTATTATTTGAAAGGTAATTTCCGGAAGCTAAACTGGAAAAAGAAAGAAGGACTGTACATTACGTAATTGTTTATCGGGGTCCAAATCTCTTTGTTGAATGTCAAGCAAATGTCAGGCTTAGCCGAATTAGATCTCTCGATGGACTTGGGATCGAAGAATTGGACAACTCCAAATTAACACAGGAAGAAGACTTTGTAATAATAATGCATTTTCAAAAAAGGATCGATGAGAAATCTTTTATTAAAACACAAAAAAAAGTTTGTTGAAAATTGTGGTTAATTAAGGAAATGAAATAGAAACTTCACTATTTCGTTACTTTGTATAGTAAATGTTTGATTGAATATTTTTTTAATATACCCAGCAATGCTTCGCTGTTGCTAGATTTGAGTATATTAAATGAAAACGATTGAAAGTTTGATAAAACATTAACAAAATGAACGTTACAGAACTTTACAAAATTTCACTTTATACTTTTTCTCTATTTCCCTTTTCCCCTACTTTCTCTTTTCCTTTTTCCCGCACGTAAATCGGGTCGGGTTCAAAATTACATACCGATTGTATAAATCGTCACAACTATACTGTCCAAAAAATGCTCCCGTTAAAACCCATCAGGGCTAAGAACGGGGCGGGGGTGTGGCAACCGGAAGCGTAACAACGCGGGTGTCTCTTCCCCTCCGGGGTTGGGAAGTCCACAAAATGACAGTAACCGTTTTTTAAAACGGTTATAATTCCAAAAAATAGTTCAATATAATTATTCTAACTTTAATGAGCTTTTTATCTTATAGAATTTTAATCGACTTTCCTGACAGATCACACGATATAAAATTATTTTAAATTTGCTGGCCCGTCTAGTCAGAATTTGAACCCTCGGGGCTCAGGTCAGTCCGGATGAATCCCGGAGCCAACTCACGGGCTCGGGACGTACTTTATGGCCGCAGAGCACGCCGCTGGCCATTGTCTTCTACCCTGACGGCACCATACCCTGGATCCCCGCACTGTACGTTACTCTCATAGTTGTGAAAATATAATTATATTATTCATGCTTTATAGAAACCTGAAAAAGATACCAAATTACGAAAGATAGAATAATAGTAACTATGGTAACCAGAAATTTTAAGTCGAAAGCCTATATAATAAGTAAAATGAAAAAAAATACGGTTTACGAGGTATTTCATTTTTTATTTCATCTACAAAACCGAGCTGTTTGAAATAATATTTGAACTAATGTTTTTTTTTTTGCTTGATGAAATTCACTACAGAAACTCTTATTTTGGTTATGAATAAGAAATGTGATTTTTGCAGCGCGTAAAAAATGTTATGCCTGACCGGAATTCGAAGCCAGGAACTCCGAACGAAAGACAGAGACGCTACCACTCGCGCCAGAGAACCCCACAATCAATTTCATTTCCTTATATTATAAAATCTGTTTGTAAGTGTTAATTTTAACGCAATTTTTTTTTTATATTGTAAAATATTAAAACCGAGCAAATCTTTTGTTTTTATTTGTTTTAATTCTTTAGCAAACAAAAAAATATTCATGTAGCATTTTATCGACCTGGATAATTCGTTTTCATTATTAAAAATGATATCAATTTATAACTAAATCGGATGATTACCGTACATTAATTTTAGAAGTAAATCTAAACTACTTATATTAAAATCCGCTTGTACAGCCAACTTATCGATTGATTCTGAATCGATAGTCGAAATCTATCAAGATCGATAGTTACAATTTATCGATTCAACTACCATCCTAAAGATGTTACCTTTGCATTATATATAGAACTATTCCATATATAAAATTAATGTTTGTTTGATTGTCCCATATGCACTCCTATACCGTTCATTGGATTGCGATGAAATTTTGGTGAGTTGTACGCACGCCCGCAAAGGTTTTTGAATTGATTTGGCCCGCTAAGTGGCGCCGGGGTCGAGATATTTCGGAAAATTGTATTTACAGTCCAATTTGCCTCATATTTTTCGAAAACGACAAACTGTTGGTCGACACACAATTAACCCTATGTAACCATATAGTGCGTGCGAAGGACGACGGGAATGCTAGTATAAAATAACCCGACTTACGTCGCTGCGTAAAATGTCACCGATGTATGACGTCGGGAAATAAGTTTAATTAATTAAAGTTGCACATTTTTGAGAACTCGGTTGAACCGTTGCAAGTTTAAGAAAAGCGCATAATAAAAATAAGTTTTCTTTGCTTATGTACTTACGGGAAGGTAATTTTTAATATTATTTCTAAAGAAAACTAAATATAAATTGAAGTACAAAATTTATCTGATAATTTTTATATTTTAACGTATAAGTGAGCAGTTCTGAAGCAATTTCAAATTATTTTATCGTATCGCAAGGCATTTATTTTTCGCCGAACAAAACAACTGTAGTAAATCATAAATAAATCCTAATGGCCTAAAAATAATAATAACAATAATGTGATTTGACCACCCCCCCCCCCCCGAATTTATTTTGTATATAATAGTGTAATTGAGGGTACAAATTAAAATAAAGGACTATAAATTTTCTAGCCGAATTTATTCGAAATGTATAAGAAATTTTACAGTGCAATAAATTCATTAAATTAAAAGCTGAACCTTAGATTTACGTCTTTAATTTTCTCTTCCGTTCTTGCTATTTTTATTAAATTATTCCTTTTTTGATTGTCATTAGCTTAAATTGTATTACAGACCTACCGTTACAATGCAAATAGCGGTCGTAAAATTGAGATTATATATATATAGGTGATTCAGGAGGAAGGAAACATAATTTAAGAATTGATTATACAGCTTGAAATAAGCAAAAATATTCACACAAAATTAATATAGTGGCTTCTAGGTCAGCCGGTCTTAGGTTTAATTCCTGACAAGGGTTCAAAATTTTTTCGCTTAGGCTTGTCACCCGTTGACAAGCAGCACGTTATACTAAGTAATATATCGAATTCGTTTAAAATTCCAACTATTCTTTGGATAAGGACCTAAAACTTATTTAAGCAAAGTTTTTTGATATCGCCAACCGTTGACCCGGGACGTGAAAGAAATCGAGTTCGAAGACAAAAAAATCATTCCTTCCGTAATAGGCGTAGTATCGAATCGGTTTAAAGTGGTCGTTAGTTCTGTAAACATTTCGTAAAACGTTAGATATGACCAACCCTTACGGCAAGGGATGACCAAAATATTGCTGGAACGGTAAGAAGATGGGGTTTGTCGTATCGAGTAAATTTGAAGTAAAATAATTTTAGGACGGTATCTCAGAATGGATTTGACAACAAGCTTTGACGTGGTGATATGCAAAATTATGTGAAAGTCAAATTAAAAAACTTAATTTTATTCAAATTAAAAATTTGATGTTTTTGACAATTATTTCTTATGCGTGATGAATGGCAACTTTCATTTAGTTGTAAATGAAAGACATCAGAATGATGTTAATAAACAATGGGCAACGTTAAATAAAATGACTTTTTTATCATTAAACATCGAAAAATAATAATATATTTTTTTATATGAGTTTCTACAACTTGAGGTGTACTGTGACCGTTTTTGAAATTAGCGGTAAAAAATGTTTAATAGCCGAAATACGGCAAGGGTTTACTTAAGCTAATGTTTTTGTGAAAAAATTGTTGTTTTGCTATGACCTTTAAAATGTTGTCGTAACCTTATCCTAAACTTTGGTCCTTCTGATGCGTATAATCAAAGTTGTTGCCGTGACTCGAGTCTGCTTTGATGTTTAAACCGGTGTCAACTGGTTACCTTACCCGATGTTGAATTTAAGAATTCAAAAAAAGCCTTCTGTTAAAGCCTTAGTCGGTAAGCCGACTAAGGCTTTAACAGCATCTGTGTGAAAAGCGGGGAGCGTTCGTGATTTATTCGTTTTTGCCGAGTTCCTTCTTGGTATCTGCTGTTTGATTTAGACATGCACCTACCTCTGAAAGGGCCTTGTAAATCGATCGAGTTTTTGTTTTACAAGGCACGTGGTGAAGAAGAGGTAACGACAGCTAGTGTAAATACCCTGTAACGAGCAACGGTTCGCCATGGTAGGGCGGCGAGCTCTACCTGGGCTTGCGCTAGGACTGTCTGGACTAATCACTGTGGATACTACCTGCATACGCTCTTTTCAGAGCGTTTTTTCGTAATTGCATGCTCTTGGGTAAACTATCCAGCAGCGGCTAAGAGGTGCGAAATGTGACATGAGGACAATCAGGCCTCCGGCTGTTCGTATCTCGCTGCGTACCGTTATCGCATTTAAGGCTTGTCTGACAAAGTATTAGGTGTCAGAGTGTAAGTAGATAGATTAGTTTTGCTTATTCTAATTAGTTAGGGATGCACTGGCGAAGAGATCGGTTGTATAATCTGAAGAGTCTTATGGGAAAACTCAGGCGGGTTAGAAAGCAAGAGGATGTCGGGAGGGGAGTAGAGGATGTTAAAGTCTTCTCCTGTGATGACGAATGCTAATCTAGGCAGGCGAATACGTCCACCGGGATACCAAAAATCAGGCTGAATAGTGATTTCGTTAAGTTAAAGCTGGTGGCAGTTAATTCTCCCACTAGTAGCATAATTTCAGTAACAATGTGAGCAGTTGTTGGATTTCCTGAAGGCATTCGAAGCGCCTCTCCAGCGGTTCGCAGACGAGTGATATCGAGGCTTAACGAGTAGGGAAATGTTCTCTGCTTTGCCGAACGGATTTAAGACGCTTGCCTCTAAACCAATTGAAGTCAAGGAGGTTGTAGTTAAAGGAAAGAGACAGTGTCCGTCCCGGTATCAGCGCCCAGCACTTGTGCTTATTAAGGCAAAGCGGAAACTCAACGCTGCCTTAAAGGCAGCGGCAGGCAAGCGACCAGAAGTCATATTCATAAACAGGAAAGAGGACTCCACAAAAATAATGAAGAAGGAGTTTCAGGCTGCCCTCCAGGCCAATTTGAAAATTAAGAACATAAAGAATAGTAGGAAAGGTCCGGTTGTCACAGCGGATGACAAAGAGACAGAGTCGTTTCAGAATCTGTCGTTAGTAAAAGGCTAAAGGTCAAAGCGCATCAGAAATGTAAAAGTCATTGTCTGTAATAGGCATTGACCTCACTACCGAATGCGGATGAGAGCAAAATAAGAAGGTATATTTTTATTAGAGGCTTATTAAATTTGTAAATCTGTTGCTTGATTTTTAAGTAAATCAAGAGGACTTTGAGTAAATTGAATTGTAGAACAAAACTGTGGTTGCAGTCAACACTTGTTTTGTTGGCGTGAGGATAGTATTTTTGGTGTTTAAAGACACAATCAAAAATGATTTGAGTGCACGGTCTAATTGAAATAAGATAAGGAAAATGTTTGTGTGAAACCTTCGGTGTTAGGGAAGGCGCGGATCTGATATATCACATTTAATAAAAAATATTATGTCTGGAAATTAATTTACGACCAAATTCAATTTATATTTAACAATTTTAACCGATATTAATTAACAAGTTAATACCTTTTTCTGTCTTAGAGAATACAATATTACCAAATTTTTTGTTTTACTTTTCAAAACTGCAAAAATAAATACCGGTGCAAAAAACAAAAGTTCAGTTATGTAAATTACTATTAAAAAA
The DNA here is from genome assembly GCF_047948215.1 of Lycorma delicatula. Taxonomy (NCBI): domain Eukaryota; kingdom Metazoa; phylum Arthropoda; class Insecta; order Hemiptera; family Fulgoridae; genus Lycorma; species Lycorma delicatula. The sequence goes on from NC_134465.1 coordinate 12,856,888, forward strand.
AAATTCTGTTAATTTTCAACTAGATCGGCAATTCTGATGACGTAATTTGTTTTGTCAAATAATATATTAATACAGGTAAAAGTAAAAAAATAATTTTGAAATTAGTTAATTTTTATTTTAAATTGAAATATATATTTTAAAGCGATTATTATGAAGAAGATTACAAAGTTACGTCGGGAGGGATTCATTAGAACGATTAAACAACTGTAATACCACCACTGACCAATCAGAAACACAGAAATGTAATTAACTTGTTTTTCAATTCAATTCTTATAACAAAGTTGTTTGTCTATTTTAACGTTGGACGGATTACGATATGTAGCGAGGGAGTCGCTCGGTCTCTGCGTAAACAACCGATATGATTGACCAATCAGAGACGCAGAACGGTTATCAGTTGTTTTTCAGCTACGAAGTAAGACATCTCTTTAGTTGCGTCGCAAACGTTCACCTGTGCACATGTTCGTGTGGTATGAACAATCTTCTATAAAGAAAAACCACACAATTTAGGACATTACTTTAAAGTGAGGAACATTTATTTTATTGTATGCAACATAGATTTATTTTTTTTAATATATCGGTTTTAAATTAACATTTTTTTCTTAATTTACGGTTTAATGAAAATTAAAATTTAACGTAGAATTTTTTAAGCACGTTGCTACAGTTTATATGATGATCTTTTTTACATGGGATTTTGTTTTTTAATTTAAAATCTATTCTAGATAAATAATAATCTTCCATTTTACAAAATTTGTTTTATTCAAAAAAAGAGGGGTGATGTAATCTTTTTTTGAAATGGATACATCAATAATGCAAAATTTTTATAAAATGAATTACCGATGAATTTTATGTATAAACTAAAATGAATTTTATTCCGGAAAAAAGTATAAAACATCTTAATATTTTCAATAATTTTATAGGAATTGCCTAATTTTTATATTGCATCTAGATACATTATTTGTATTGTAAATGTAATTTATATGTATTGAATAGACATGTTTTTTCTTGCGCTTTGCTACCTTTGTCTACTGAAAATAAGTACAAATACCTTAGTTCAATGAATATATCACAGGAACTATAACATTTTATTTATAGTTTGATATATCAAATACTTTAATTATTATTGCTGAAACAGGAAATGCTTTTTAGAAACTCTATTAAAAGAAAGTTTGCATTTTGAATTAGGAAAACAGTAAGGGCAGTTATGTATCATATTTAAAACACACTTATTCTTTTTTAGTTTTTTCAGATCGTAATAATTGTGTTATCTCCCCGATAGAACAATTGGAATCTTCTTTCATCCAAATCATTGAACCACATCTTATCGGACATCCACACATTTTCACATCTCATTATTCAATTTATTTTTTCTGCAATTCTGTAGAAAATTCTTGAAATAAAAGCCGATTATCACTTGTACTAATATTTTCCATTATTGCAGATATAGTCTTCATTTATTTCTCAAGAGTTTATAATAATAAGAAATTAGCTTTTATGTTAATAAAAGATAATTTAAAATTTATTTTTGTTTCCTACATTTCTAAATTTTTCCTGGATGTCAGTTGTAGTTAACTGCATTCATTTCTGGGTCTCTTGATTGTAACCTGAAAAAGAAATCCTGTGTAAAGCTGTTTTATTGCGTAATCAACTGATCTTGTTTCAGATATTTTGTCTAAATTTATTTCATTGTTGTTCAGTTCACTAACAGAATATTCAAATCCAAATAAAACTTGTTCTAATCCATTTGATCCATTACCACGTTTTGCGAATTAACAACCGGCACACAAATTTCTGAATACTGTAATACAATCAAAAAAGTTTAATCATTATTTTTAAATTATTTTCAAGAAAGTGACAATTTTTTCTTTATCTCTGATTATACAGGTGACTAGATGGAAAGAAATTATAAGGGCATAATTGTTTTAATTACTCATTTTTCTTCTAAATGAATTTTAGTCTATGCTTTAATATATTTTTTATGTAATTCTTAACTTTGTTAGGCTAGGTACTTTGGTGGTTAAATTACTGATTTGCTATACCTCCCTTGTCACTACTTCATTCATATCAATAAGTTAGCCGATTATTTCAAATAATTTCTTCATTGAAATTATTTAAAATTTTTTCTCTGTTTTTGCTTTTCAGTTACAATTATTTTACAGAATTTATTTAATTATGTATAGCCATTAGCAAAACTTCATACAGGAAGAAAAATACAATTCCAGTTTATATTCATGCCTTTAAGCAAGTAGTCAAATGACCATATACTGTAAAGGTTCCATTTATTTTCATAATAACAAGTAGTACGTTGTAATTTTGTTCTTTATGTGAATTCTCGGTTTTTTAATGTAATGTAAATAATAGATTTTTTCAAAAACATTAATAAGCATTATTTTCCTAACCTTTTAATTAAATATTTAACTTTAACCTCTTTGGAGAGAGAAATGTTTTTACTATGTATATTTCATATACAATTATGTTTACATGGTTTTGTTGACTCATATACAGTAATTTTAATAATACATAAAATAATTAGGTAGCTTGTAGCATGTACTTCTTATGTAGCTAGTAATTTCATGCATTTTTATGTAGCTTGTAATTGCATGTTCTTTTTATGTAGCTTAGAAATATAACTGTTTTATTGTAAAAAAATTGTTTTACTAACATTGACTAACATTAATTATACTAATTTAAGTTTAGTTGATGGGTATTTTATGTATATCATTCATTCTGCTGTATATGAGTTGAATATCTAAATTTAAATGTAATATAAATCGATTTTCTAGTATTAAATTAGAACTGTCTTCAAAGAGGTTAAATTATAATTGATTCTAAGGAAGAGGATATTACATAAACCACTTGACAAGCTGTTTATACAATTTCTGCAGTTTTCTGTAAATTTATTATTTTTACTATACTTTTTTTTTAAATAAGCAGAATTTTGTGATTTGTTAATTCATAGTATTGGCTTTTTTCAATCGTATTTGATCTGTTTATGTAAAACAGCCTCGCATCTTATTTTCTTTGTGGATTTGCTTTTATTTTATAATTACACTAAAGTAATTTCTTAAATAAATAACCATATTTAACAACAAAATTAATTCTAAAATGTCCCTTTGATTATCTACATATAAACAAATTTATGAATATAACACATATAAGATTTTTTAGCTTTCATTTAAAAAGTATACTGGTCTTCTGCAAAGAACAATCGAGGAACTATTACAGTATATCCGTCAGGAATCATTTTAGTTCTATTTAAAAGGCCCATCACTATTACCGTTGATAATTTTTACAGGAATGTTAAACCTAAAAATACACTACATTAAACCTTTCATATGAGCAAACTATATACATAAACCCCCTGGTTTTAGTCTTCTAGAGTATATGCCATATCTTGCCTGGTGGTTATCCACTGAAATTATTAGTTTATCTTTCTATAAATGTATTTTTTTATAAACCATTTTCCAAAACCATGTAAAACTGAAATAGAGCACATTCTGTTTTCTTATACGAGAATAGAATTTGCGATTTAATGGGTACCTGTCACCTTTTTCTTTCTTTTTCCTGTTTAGCCTCCGGTAACTACCGTTTAGATAATTCTTCAGAGGATGAATGAGGATGATATGTATGAGTGTAAATGAAGTGTAGTCTTGTACATTCTCAGTTCGACCATTCCTGAGATGTGTGGTTAATTGAAACCCAACCACCAAAGAACACCGGTATCCACGATCTAGTATTCAAATCCATGTAAAAATATCTGGCTTTACTAGGACTTGAACGCTGTAACTCTCGACTTCCAAATCAGCTGATTTGGGAAGACGCGTTAACCACTAGACCAACCCGGTGGGTTACCTGTCACCTGCTATTAATCATTTTGCACCTCCCACTGTTCACATATAGAATTAAATTGTAATTATATTTCATATTGAAAAAAAAAGTCCTCCTTATGGATTACTGAATAATATTTTAATTTTTTTCTATAATCCTACAGATAAAGGTAACTTCAATATTACATTTAGTATTTGCATTATTTAATACCCCCTTTTACACTTGGATTGTCATCAATCTCAACTTGATTCCATTTGCTATTCATTAGCAACTTTAGCTTTTTTTCAATAATATAAATTATAGACTTTTGTTTTTTTTTAATTCCAATTGGGATTGGCCATATTATGCTGTGAAAATGCATTCTTAAGAGAATCTTAAATGGGGTAATTAAGAGGTCTGGATGGTAATGCGTACATCTGCGCAAGTGCAAAAGGAAAAAAAAGAAATATGGAAAACACAAGTAAATTCATTATGATTAAAAACTCTGAGTAACTGATTTCTTTGAAGGATCTTCTATTTTTAGTATTGAAAATAATAGAAAAATCCCTTAAGTTATATTTCATCAAATCAATAACATTTTTCTGTTGAAATTATAAAACAAAAATCTTCTGGTTAATTCATATATATCCCGAGTTCAATCTTCTTATTCGGTTTCATTTTTAGATATACAGTTTCAGATTGTGTAATTGTAAAAATACACATATTAGAGTATTGCACAGATAGCAAATTTGCATTTATACTTTGGCACAGTTCAGGATGTATTATTTTAGGTTGTTACTCAACAGCTAGCAAATCTGATATGCTCTGACAATTCAGGGTGTATTGTTTTAGATTGCTGCTCAACAGCTAGCAAATCTGATATGCTCTGACAATTCAGGGTGTATTATTTTAGATTGCTGCTCAACAGCTAGACTCTGACAATTCAGGGTATATTATTTTAGATTGTTGCTCAACAGCTAGCAAATCTGATATGCTCTGACAATTCAGGGTGTATTATTTTAGATTATTGCTCAACAGCTAGCAAATCTGATATGCTCTGACAATTCAGGGTGTATTATTTTAGATTATTGCTCAACAGCTAGCAAATCTGATATGCTCTGACAATTCAGGGTGTATTATTTTAGATTATTGCTCAAAGCTAGACTCTGACAATTCAAGGTATATTATTTTAGATTGTTGCTCAACAGCTAGCAAATCTGATATGCTCTGACAATTCAGGGTGTATTATTTTAGATTGTTGCTCAACAGCTAGCAAATCTGATATGCTCTGACAATTCAGGGTGTATTATTTTAGGTTGTTGCTCAACAGCTAGCAAATCTGATATGCTCTGACAATTCAGGGTGTATTATTTTAGATTATTGCTCAACAGCTAGCAAATCTGATATGCTCTGACAATTCAGGGTGTATTATTTTAGATTATTGCTCAACAGCTAGCAAATCTGATATGCTCTGACAATTCAGGGTGTATTATTTTAGATTATTGCTCAAAGCTAGACTCTGACAATTCAGGGTATATTATTTTGAATTGTTGCTCAACAGCTAGCAAATCTGATATGCTCTGACAATTCAGGGTGTATTATTTTAGATTGTTGCTCAACAGCTAGCAAATCTGATATGCTCTGACAATTCAGGGTGTATTATTTTAGGTTGTTGCTCAACAGCTAGCAAATCTGATATGCTCTGACAATTCAGGGTGTATTATTTTAGATTATTGCTCAAAGCTAGACTCTGACAATTCAGGGTATATTATTTTAGATTGTTGCTCAACAGCTAGCAAATCTGATATGCTCTGACAATTCAGGGTGTATTATTTTAGATTGTTGCTCAACAGCTAGCAAATCTGATAGGCTCTGACAATTCAGGGTGTACTATTTTAGATTATTGCTCAAAGCTAGACTCTGACAATTCAGGGTATATTATTTTAGATTGTTGCTCAACAGCTAGCAAATCTGATATCCTCTGAAAATTCAGGGTGTATTATTTTAGATTGTTGCTCAACAGCTAGCAAATCTGATATGCTCTGACAATTCAGGGTGTATTATTTTAGATTATTGCTCAAAGCTAGACTCTGACAATTCAGGGTATATTATTTTAGATTGTTGCTCAACAGCTAGCAAATCTGATATGCTCTGACAATTCAGGGTGTATTATTTTAGATTGTTGCTCAACAGCTAGCAAATCTGATATGCTCCGACAATTCAGGGTGTATTATTTTAGATTATTGCTCAAAGCTAGACTCTGACAATTCAGGGTATATTATTTTAGATTGTTGCTCAACAGCTAGCAAATCTGATATGCTCTGACAATTCAGGGTGTATTATTTTAGATTGTTGCTCAACAGCTAGCAAATCTGATATGCTCTGACAATTCAGGGTGTATTATTTTAGATTGTTGCTCAACAGCTAGCAAATCTGATATGCTCTGACAATTCAGGGTGTATTATTTTAGATTGTTGCTCAACAGCTAGCAAATCTGATATGCTCTGACAATTCATGGTGTATTATTTTAGATTGTTACTCAACAGCTAGCAAATCTGATATGTTCTGAAACAGTTCAGGGTGTATATTATTTCAACTTTTTCCTTAACTGGTAGGAGATTCGATGTGCTCTTGCACAGTTCGGGGTGTATTATTCACATCTTAGCTTATCAGGTACCAAATATGATACAAAATTATTTTTAATTATAATTCTTGATTACAAATTGACATTGTAAATATCTATGTTGTATGCAATGAATAGTTCTAGCAAGTGCACGGTACATAAAGCATTCGTACCGCGTCAACCGCGTCGCGACCGTATTTCATCATCCCGATATCGTTCATCGGGTTTCGGTTGGGGGGTGCTGTGTACATAAATGTGTTTATATATTGGGGGGTGATATATAAATATGTTAATGTTAGAAATAGTTTATTTATAATATTTATAGTTATTCTGTGTTTATTATGTTTCTTTGTCTTTTCAGCTCATCACTTCACTACCAGCGGCTGAAGTCCTCCTTATAAATCAATTTACATTTTTTTTTTTTTTTTTATTACATCACGTAAAAATTCCTCTTGTAGTTTAAATTGCTTTATACAATTTTTTTGAAATATTAATGAGTAGGTTTTAAAATTATCCTTTTTATAAATTATTTAAATTTTATTAATTTCATTGACAAAATTAATCATTTAAAAAAGTTCAAGAAATTTAAAAAATACGTAAAGATATAGAGGCAATTTCTTAATTAACTGTAGCTTTTAAATCTGGTTATATATTTATTTTTATATATTTTTTTTATATTTATTATATTACATAAGCTATTCCTTAAATTTTTTTGGTAGATGTTAATCAAATTGAAGGTTAGAGCATATTTATATCTAATTACAGTTTTAAAAATTTTTTATTTTATTTGAAAGATTTTAAATTTTGAATACCCCCTTTGCTTTCCCAATCAGCGTTCAGCCACCTGCTTCAAAGAAGATGCATGCTTGCATGTTAGTTTAATTTTTTCAAACCAGGGTCAGCTGATTTTAGAGGTGCCATAATAAATTATTTAATTTTTTTCGCTAAGTTTTTTATTAAAAAAATTAACTTACACAAGTAGAATGATTATTTGAAAAAATTCATCTAGCTTAACAGTAATCCAAATTACTTCAAAATTTAATCAATTTTATATGTAATATATTTGCCTTTCATATTAAAAAGGTATGAACTGATTCTGGTTTTTAGTATGTAATTATTTTATCTTATATAACATATTTTGAAATTGTGGGGGAAATAAGTGATTGGTGTAAATAAAGTGTGAAATTGAAGTGCGATCAAGATTAAAGTGTGAAATTGACGTTATCTTCCTCACTACAAAAATTTACAAACTATAAATAAAAATAAGACTTGAAATAATACAGATTACCAGGTTATATTCAACATCTCATCAACTTTTCACTTCATCCTGCGTCCTATATCTTCAGAGTACCAGATCGATCGATTCTTTCAGCTGCTCGATGGATTTGATCCTTGGATTAGCCATGGTGATGAATGTAAAGCTGTGTACACAAATGGTAAAATATTAAGGTACTACTAATTCTTTACTACATCATATATATTTCCTAATAATACTAGTATTTATTAAAAGACTCCATCCATTTATGTAATGTTTAGCTTCAGTTAGAGCAACCAAGAAATGGAGCTACTCACTCTGTGGCTTCAACCAGCCACTATCACTTTCCTTGTACCAGGGGCCAAGGCCAGGGTCAGGGCTTTACCCCACCCGGTCTAGTCTAGTGGTTAACTCATCATTGCAAATCAAATGATTTCAAAGTCGACAGTTCTAAGGTTCAAATCCTAGTAGACTTTTAAATGGATTTGAATACTAGATTGTGGATATCGGCATTCTTTCACGGTAGGGTTTCAATTAACCACACATTTCAAGAACGGTCAACATGATACTGAACAAAACTACACTTAATTTGCATTCATACATATCATCCTCTTAAGTAATACCTTATGGTGGTTCCCTAGGCTAAACAGAAAAAGGTATTAGTTTAGACCCCAGTTTACATCATTGATAGGTAACTTTCTTTTTTGATACTGCAGTTACTTTTATTTCTTACTTTTATAAAAATTTTAGGTAGATCTGACATAAAATGTCATGCGCAGCACAGAAAGTTTGTGTGGCAAATTACAATATAAATGCAATAAAAGAAACATCAGTATAATAAAAAGCAGAAACTTAGTACACATATCAAGAAATACCATTATCTGGTCAATGCTTAATTTGTCTCTGATATATATATTTTATTTGAAATATAAACCACCAAAACACAGTAATTACATAAGTTAAACTTGCCATATTAATTTCCATTGACTGTTAATACAGATTGAAGATGCAAGGTACTATGAAAAATACCTCATTTCATAGTACCTTGCATCTTCAATCTGAATTAAATTCTATTTTTATTACATTAAAACTTATTCTTTTTAATGAGTTCTCTTTTTTAACATAAATTATAATGTTAATTGTGAAATTTTAAATGATATTATGAACATAAATGTAGTTGTGAAAATATTTATAATGAAAAAAAATACAAATCAATTAAAAAGAATTAGTTATAATTTAATACCAACTGAAGATGCAAGATACTGCACAAACTGGTTATTGGAAATAAATAAGGTAAGTATAACTAATCTAATTACTGTGTTTAAGTGGTTTATATTTCATATAATGTTAAATTTTAAATATATATATATATATACACAATTTTTATTTATGAATTTTGTTAGTTAGAGCAATGAAACTTCATAAGCTTACTATGTACATTTCTTGGCTTATGATATTTCAGGAAGACTGTTATTCATATTTTTATTTTAACCTTCCTAATAATATTTTGAGTATTTATCAGTTAGCAGTACATCACTTGATTTTTTCATCATTGTTAATAAAATTGAAATGCAATATATAATTAAACTAAATTATTCTTTTTGTTGACAACAATCATTTGTTTATAATGTAAAGAATAGTCATGAAAAGCAATTGGATTTGAGAGATTTCATAATGTAAAATGAATGAAATAAGAATCAAACTATTGTCGTTACAGTCATCTTTTCACTTGGATATCCCGAAACTTTTAATTATAATAAAAATGAATTTTATGTAAGTTTACAGATAGAGAGCAGGTTTTGATAGATGAAACAAAGCGATATCTTCATTTAACGCATTATTTTAATAGAAGATATACTGTGTGAAAATTTAGAAGTGGTTTCACAAGTTTTTTTCTTTTTTGACAAGGAAATTCTGTTTAGTCCTTTATTGTTTTGCTTGCTTTGGCGATGAATCAATTGCCTGACAGCGGTTTTAAAATTGAATGAAACCATGCTCGCACCTCTTTGTCAAAATTTGTAGAATATACTTGCAAAGTAGATGGTACATAAATAAATATTTCATGAATTTTAAATACCAGAGCGATCAAAGCAAGTGGAAACCTACATAAAATTGTGAAAATAATAAGAAAATAAATGATGCAGTTCATTCTATAAAAATATTAAGTATAATTTTAAAAAAATATATATATAAAAATTAGTAAAAGGATCATGTGGTGTACAGACATCCTGTATCGATTTTTGTTACCGTTCAACATTATTCTTAGCTGAAAATTTTAGCTCGGCCAAACCGGTTCATATAACACACATTCCTGTATGTGATATAGATCTGTTACCATCTATGTCGGTGAATCTTAATTCAGAATAATTTTTTTGCTTCTATTCTTGGTAAAAGCGTTCTGATCTTGTACGAGAGGAATCCCTGCTGCCTTAAAAGGGGCTTAGAATTTCTTTGAGCGAGTTGTCTTGTTTAGCAATCCTTGTAGATTACGCCTTTCTAACCTCCACTTTATTCCTTTATTTTCTTCCACCTTGATCTATTAGAATGGTGTTTTTCAATGATTTCTCACTGGATATCTAACGATGTCGGAGATGTAAAAAATTCAGTGTTCTTGGTATCTATCTAGTCTGGAATAGGGTAAAGATTTTCTTATGTACCTACCTAGCTAGCGATTCTATTTCTGTAAAAAATGTCTATATAAATAGTTCTACCAGGCTAAATATTTAAGGAGTAAAAATGGACCATCTAATCATTCCTAATAAATATTTTTGTTAGAAAAAGGTCAATGTTATCATAAATGAAATGAATTTATTAACTAAAACAAAACTATATTAATTTCACAACTGCTAATTGAATTTGTTTTATTTTCTTTTGTTTCAGGTAACTCAACGGTTCATTTAATAACCTAAGGGAGAGCTGCCATGTAAGTGGCCCTCCTTACATTGTGGTACTCCCTTTTACTATAGGATAATTTTCTATTAAAGGTACTTACTTTTGTTATTATTGTTTCATATTATAAATTTCCATGTTATTATTAAGTTGTGTAGTTTTTAAGTTGACAGTAATATTCTGATAAAATCGCGGTAGGTCCCAACTCCCAGTAGGGTCCCCTGATAGGAACTTTCCTGTAGGGAATTTTTTATGTGTACTTTTGTGTATGTTTCTGTTTCAGGTTCAACATAAATTTTACATTAAAATTACTTAGATAAGCAATGTAGATTAAGTTTATGAAAGTATATGTAAAGTTTTGTATATGTTTTTCAGGTACAATATTATTATGTATGTTTTTCAGGTAGATATTATTTTATTATTACTTAGTTAAGTCGCGTTCGCGATCCCAATCCCTAATAGGATCCCAGTAGGTTTCCCCATTGATAGAATATGATATTTTCAATGTATTTGTGTTGCATGGTTAGGTCCAATTCCTATTTCATAAAGGGGGAGGTTTTTTAGTCGGTGAGAGCCCGACACTACCGTCTGTTGCGGGCACAGACGGTGGCTGACACAGCTTTTCCCTCCTCCTACGCAAAACAAAAAAAAAAAAAAAAAAAAAAAAAAAAATTAACAATTCATATTATGTACATTATTAATCTTTTTGACAAGTGATTTTGAGTTGTAGTTGCTGTACTGGGAGTACTTTCAAACTCATGGAAGTTGTGAGAAAAAAAATGGTTCCTGATTACTCAAATGTAATGTTGAAGGTGTAAAATGGAATATGGAAGCTAAAGAAAATTTTAGTTAAAATGACTATCACCGTAGTTTCAAATCTGGATTGAAGAAAGGTGAGTATCATAAATGACTAACAGAATTTTTAAAATGCAGCAAAACATGTATATTTAGAATCGTACATAGTGATTTTAACAAATTTTGGGTGCTGAATTCAAAACTTATAAATTTTGTGTAATACATTGCACTTATAGATACATAAGATTTATTTACCAATAAATGCACAATCTGTGTGATAACAATATTTCAAAAGAGTTATTATTTATGTGTATTCATTTACAATTTGTTTAAATCAGCTAAATTTTTGTTTGTTCAAACACAAATGAATTGAAATATGTTCAATACAGTTTTTAAATGTTTAAATCATCTGAACTGAATTTTTAAAATTTGTTGACAAATTTGTACAATGTTTGATCAGTTTCTCTAAATAAAAACAAACAATAGCAGTCAATCATTCTAGCATCCCATCTTCCTTGGTACACTAATGCTGCACGGTCAGAATATCCTGACGGAAATGGTCTCCCTGCTCATCACTGACAGAGCCCAAATTTTCAGGATAAAAGTCTAGGTGGGAGTGTAAGAAATGAATTTTTACATACTAAATCTTTCTACAGAAAGATTGTAGTTGTTTTAACAGTTTATTAACCAAAAAAATTTAGTTTTATCTTTTGTATTGCCTAAAAAACACCAATAATGTCTCTGAAGGACTTCCATGCAGCTAATGCACATTCACTAAGTTATCCTCAAATGTTAAATCCTTAAGCATTTTGATTTGTGGATTGATAAATGTACTCTCCTTGAACTTACAATCACTCAATTTAGGAAAACTTATTGTTAAATGATTAAATCCTCATCCATCTTGGTGTTTTTCATTGGTCCAATTGTAATGTGAAATTGTGATTGTATGATCTTACCACTCTTAATTAATGATAAATTCTTTACATTTTTTTCACCAGGCATAAAGTTCTGCTGGAATGGCCAGTTCTTTACTTAGTAAGACCTTTTGTACCATGCCTAGTCCAAAAACAAAGAAAAACAATATTTTGTAAACCCTCCTTGTAAAGCAGGAAGTAAAGCACAACTTTCAAATCACTGCAAACTTGCCACAAATGCTCTTTGTATTTTATCGCTTCTAATACTGATGCCACATTTTCATACATTTCCTTCATGTAGACTGCATGAGCTAATGGAACGGATGTCTGTTTGTAACCATTACCTTATAAAACTGCTTTCATGCTAACTTAGTAGTCAATAAAAAAAGCCATTCTTCAGGAACATGCTGAATTCCAAGCTCTTTCATCAGGGCATCGACATCAGTACAAATGCGCAATGAACTCCTCATAGTAAAGTGGGTTGAATAAGTTTTATTTCGTGTTACAAACACAGTAAATTTTGTTTTTTCTGCCAAAAGATTCAACTGTTGTAGTCTAGATGTCAAGACGTTCAGCTTTCTGCTTTAATAACTTTAAATCACAAACTATATCATTAAGTTCATATTGTTGAATTAAGTGAGGTCTCATCGGATACAGGAAGAAATTTTTCAACATCCACTACATTTTCAGATTGTTTTTCTAAAAATGTTGGATTAGATGGTGGTACAGGTATAGGTAACTCCTATCCCCCATTTGGTACCAGCTTTGGACCTGAAGATACATCTGTATATTTTATGAACTTTCTTTTTTTGAATGAAAATCCAAATATATTTGTCATACAAAAGTAGCAGTGTGAAGTGTTACAAACCATCAGTACAGTAAATAGGAGGACTTGTTGTTTCCCCTTCAACCATTCGGTTACTGAGCACGATATAGAAATAACATGAGGCACCCAGATTTCATCCCTGGATGCGCAATCAAAATAAAATTTATAGGCAGTTTTTATCGATTCATGAGTAAGTCTTTCTTTGAGATTTATGCATAAATTTACCTCTAATGAAACAATAATTGTCTGGCTGATTTGAGCATCCAAAAAGTTTTTCAGAGGCCATGTAGGAAATAAAAATGAGAAAAAGTCTCTTCAGTATTATAAAGAATTTATGAAAATATAGCAAAACAATAATAACTGTGTGAACACAACACACATTATAGACAATTGAAGCTAGACTGAATAAAATTTTAAGCTCTGTAGTAGGCAACAACAGATAACTGTATGATGTCATCATACATGTCTACTTCTCATGATACATTGCCATTTTGTGGGACTTGCATGTCGTCTCTTGTCGCATTCAATCTTTTGTTTATGGCAAATGACTATAATTATTTTATTGATTTACATTTTCAAGGTACAATTTCATCCTAAGTAACTAGAAATAAAAAATAATTATCATAACAGCTGCGGTTCTTCTATTATGTTTTAAAATAAATATTTAAACATCAATCAGGTTTAAGGTAATTCTTGATTACAAAACATTGTTCAGCTGTTCTTATGCAATTTTAGGACAAATTAAGAAAAACTGCCAAGTTTTACTTTAGTAAAAATCTAAAGCTATCATGAAAAGTCCATTCTCCACAATGTATAGACAAATATGGCATCATGTACATGAATGAATTTTGGTAAGAAAAAAAACAGTGTCTAAATATTTTGTTATTTAGATCATATATCTTATAAACATATCTGCACTACACTTTTCCCTAAAAATGCTCCACTCTCGGGCACTTGTTGCACTACAACACCAACTTTTGTAGAAATGATTTTAGAAATCCACCACCCATCCATTTTTGAACCCCTTGTTTGTTTCAATATACTGATTAACAGACAAATCTTTATCTTAATAAAGAGATTGTATTCAAGCAGTGTCTAAACAATAGGAGTAACAATAAAAATCTCCAACTTGAACCGACAACTAAAACCTTTGAGTGGCCTTTAGTGTAAGGTTATGCGTTTTCATTCAGAAGAATAATCACCATTGTGAGCAGTTTGCACGGTTTGATTTGTCCAAACTCCTTCAATTAATAATAAGATTCTGATGTTGCTGCAGTCCCAAGTTCCATGAATTCTGCTAGTAGATTCTTTTGTTCCAAAAATATTGTGACAATCATTTTTTAGTTCAATAATATCATTTGAATCTGTTTGGCTTGTTTCTCTCTAATTTTCTGGCATCATGACTATGTCTCTCATAATATTATTATAAACATGAGATTGTAATCTACAGATTTTAGTTTCACTGTATGCTTGCTCACAAAAAATGAATTGCAAAACACATCTCACAGTTGGAAACAGAGATATCAACATGTCTTTCATCAATTGCTCCTTTACCAGCACTAAACAGAATGAACAATTGATTAAATTATAAATTCCTGATCTGTGACTTCTGTGTTATAAAAGTCACGCAAGATATAAATGATACCATATAAAGTTGATATCTTTACATTTATGATGACACTATATAACAATTCAATGTCATGAACAGAATAAAAGCGCCAATTTCAAGGCTGAATATCATCTATAGTTTAGTCAGCTTCGTGCTGGTATGCAATAATTTTTGAGGGAAAGGCATCTGAAAAACAATTAAAATATCCATTTACCTCAGCAAGCCTAACTTGTGATGTGAGTTTTTATTAAGACTGGCTCAGCGTTTTTTTGGAAATAGATATGTGTCATGTCAGGTTATCTGTTGAGTGACTCCTTCAGAGACATAAAAATATTAATTATTATTATTATGAACTAGACTCCTTGAGTCGATTGGAATCCCTTATTCCTCAAATAGGAATCTATATTCCATGAATATAGATTACATCTTTGAGTTTTATATTTGATAAAATTCTGGATAAATCTCTTAGGCTGAGGCAATAGCTACTTTCTTAATGGCCCCTTAACAGAGTGATATCTCTTTGCTTATGAGACTTATATCGCAGGCAAATTATTATATTAAAAGCACAACAGACTACACTTAGATGTCTTGATGAATTAATGTACACTTCTTATAATTTAATTCACCAAATTTCTTCATAACAAAAAATATAAAATTAAATTTTATAATTTATTGGTGGATTGAATTATGTGTGAACTAAATATCATTAAACTAAAAATTATACTAATACAACTTATAGACTTGTCTGTTACTTATTTATAATAATTTAATAATAATTAAACTGATAAGTTTTCTTTTTCAGTAATGTCAGATGGAGGACTTTTATCCCAGAATTTAATCATAAATAGAATTGTGATTTTCATCAAATTAGATTGGAGAGGAAACAGTAATTGGTGAGTTTTCTATTTAATTATTACAATATATAAAATGTGCAATACAATAAGTAAAAACCATTAAAAATTTAATGTAGAAAAGCGGTAACATCAATGTACATTTAAGAATGTTCAGCAGCTCTTATGGAGGGGAAGACCATGTGTAAGGAAAGATTAGAAGGGCTCTAACAAAAAGAAAAAAAGTTCCATAGGTGTTTTTTAAGTTGAGAGAAAACATTTAAAAGAATTACGAAAACTTGGGATTAACTCATTGACTCTTGATTCTACTAATCTTTATTTATTTTATTATAATATTTAAAGGCTTAGCTCTAAAAAGAGGCTTATGAATGTAATTAAATTCCATTGTATGAATAATAATTTGTCTTTAAGATCAATACAATATTAGTAATAAAGCGATTAATTTGGATAACATCTAAAGTTTCAGGTTGTCTTTCAAATTACTTTATATAAGAGTTGAAGCATATCGTGGCAGATTTTAGTGTATCTCTCAAAGAGAGAAATGATCTACTTAATTTTCATCAGAAAGTTTTTTATGTTTTTTGGGGTAACAGTGACATCTTTACTTTCACTGTTGGGAAATGATATTTATAACCACCGATATTCTTATGCAGAATTTACAAAATTTGCTAGATTATTATAATTTTCAAATCATATAAAGACCACTTAGATTTTATTTTTTGAATCAAGTGTTAAAAGAATAAAGCTCGCAGAGACGAAAACCCTTTAAATCATTAATTCACTTTCAGGCGTGATTTTTGATTGCAACTTTCCTGTAAATTATGGTAGTAAATAATTTACTTTATAATCCACTAAAAATTTCTGTACCTGCACTTACATGTAGTTTCTGCCTTAACTTAGTTTAAAATTATATTTCAATAAATGTCATTTTGTGATAATAAAATTCTTAACAGTTAAGCCAAAAAATATAATTTTAATAGAACATATGAGATGAAGAGGTAATCACTGAAAATTAATGTAATCATTGCAGTTTATTTATTGACCAATAAAGAAAAATTCTATTTTAAATCAAACTTTTGGCATTTTGCAATGTTGTTCAGGAGAGGTACAGTGGGAAAGTTTCTGTTATCAAACCATAATTTCTAAAAAAAATAAACTCGCCTTACAGCTGCTGTTGGTGTAGTCTACAATCGGCATAAACTGTCACTTCCAATCTATTCTCAGCAATATCATATAAAATACACTTTCATGATTTATTACACCTTCAAATCTACCATTTGTCTCCGAGATCATCCTGTTATCATACAGCATTACTTTGTTCTTAGCACTATATTAAATTCTTAATCATATAAATTTATTACTTTTCATTTTATACCTTCATATCTTTTGTGATAAAAAAGAAAACAAAAACACAAAAAAATGGGGATATAGTGGTTGTACTTTTAAAATATTGTTGCTATAAATTTATACATAAATTAAAATACAATACTATTGCAAAAAATAATTCCATTTTACAATTTAATTTAATCTTACCTGTAGTTATTCTATCTCTTTTTTTTTAGAGCTTAATTTATTGTTGAATTTACTACAAAATGAAGCTGTATTTGTCATATATCTACTAGTTTATCTGAAAATATAACAAGTATAACAAATAATATTATCAAAATACCTCACAACTTACTAACGAGAAATAAATTAAAAAAAAAAAAAGGGACTGATAATATAGATAGATAGATAGATAGAATAGTTGTTGGTAATAAATGGATTTTTATTCTGTTTTTCATATACTGAATCAGTTCTTAAAGTATGTTCTGTATTACCTATCCAAATGCTACTTGAACAGAGTAAGATGTGTATTATAACGTACTTAAAATATCATACTCAAATGCGTGATATAATTAAAGAAAATGTATATGTATATTGCTATGTTTATTCTTGATAAATATTATTGTGCAGTGTACTGATGGGACAGCTTAACAGCAGATGTACTATTATACTGATAAGGTAATTTAATTTTTATATTTCCATTAGCAAACACGTCTAACAAGATGTAGCAATTTCCCAGTTTTTGTAAAGTATTTTAAATTCTTTAAGATAAAACAATTTCATTTTCAATTTTCTGAAATATTTTTAAAACTACTTTGTAGCTGTGGTATCAGTATCGGAGGAGAAACTTTCTTTTCAAGTTGTACCTCACAAATTGTGAACAGGTAGTAGAAATTTTATCTTTGACAAAAATGCACATGTAAATTTAGGTTCTCACTTCAAAATGTAGAATGTGGTGCACCTCAGATAAAAGTTTTTGCTTTCTTTATTGTTTATTAATGATCTGCCTCAAAATCTTTAGCCATTCATTATAACTCTTCTCACAGGTAACACAACTACTATTTCTAAAGATAATCATTAAAAAGAAATTGAGAATTGCTTAATTGCAGCTTCAAAAAATTATTCAGTGGATGCATTGTAACCATCTAACTTAAAATATGTATAAAACAGTCACATTGTGCTTCTCGGGTAGACATAATATTGCAGATTGCATGGCCAGAATTCCCATTAGGGATATTGATAGCATTTTTGTTGTCCGCAGAAGTTTTTGATTTGATAAATTCTTGTGGGATGATCAAACTGATTTTGTTTGTTAACCAAATGGAGTGAACAGTTTTACTCTGAAGAATCTTTACAAAACACTAAGCTTGTAATCATTATGAACATATATTATGCCTAAATATTTTCTCGTATAATGTGTAATGTCCAGTTTTTGGGTTTTTTAAAAACATGAGTTTTGAAGAGAAAAAAAAAGAAGAGCTTTCAGTTTATTACCGATGCACACTTTATGAGAAAGGTAACTGAACAATCTGTTTATTTTACAATTAAAAGTTTACTTTTACAATAACAATATTGTTCTGTTGATGAATTAAAAAAAAGACAAACATATGATTTACCTTCAACATGTACAGATATACTATATGCTCGTAATAATTTTCAGTAACGATTTCTTAGCTGTTAATTATTTTGTAGTAATATTTCAAAATTAATGTATTTACATTAATATCATTTCCTGTGTTTGATTAAATAATTGGTACTTACTTATAACGCCACTGCAGCTACAGCTTTATTTAAAAACAAAGTAGTCAATCAGATTTCGGTGAAAAATTGGCCGATATAGAGTTTAACATAGATTCAAAAGAGTATCTTTATTAATTTTAATACATGGTTATTTATATTTACTTATTTTATAAATATAATTTAATCAAACTTAACCTACGCTCGCTAACCTTGACTAATTAACAGGATTTTGTTCCGATCAGAAAAAAACATTTATTTATTAAGTGGCAAGTTTTGTTAAATAATTTGTTATAATATAAAAATAAAAATCACCCTTACCAACAATTTATATTATATCCCAAGGTATTTGGGTCATTTGTCCATCCTCAGGAGAGGTATTTTTTTGTAAATTAAAACATTAAAATTAAAAACGTAAATAAAAAATTATAACTATATAATATAATTGATAACCTAACAACAAGTTGTCATTGCTGTAACAACAAGTTAGGCAAGTTATAATTATTAATTTAGATAGAAAATCATCTTCAAATTTGATATGTTCATTGATTAATTTATTGTTATTAAAAAATATATAAAATTTTTAGAGATTGCTTATTTTATAATAATCGGTGGAAAAATCTAATATTTAATAAAATTATTTGTTATTATTTTTGTAATAATTAGCTGTAATTATGTCACATTTTTATAAAATGTGATAAGCATAATTGGATTTATCGAAACAGCCTTTCTTTATACTATTATTATGTTCTTTAGCTCCAATAGAAAACGAACAGTTGGTCACAATAATATATTCTAGACGGAGGTTTACACGTTTTAAACTATAACCAACTTGTCTAAGATATTTATTTATTTGGAGGTTATTATTTTAGTAGAATCGCTATTGTTTATAAAATGTAAATATTTTACTTAAAAGTAATAGAACGTTAAATACATCTAATTTTATTTTTTTAAATTGACATTACACCCACTGGGTTGGTCTATTGGCGAACGCGCGTTTTCACAAATCAGCTGATTTCGAAACCGCGAGTTCCAACATTAAAATCCTAGTAACTTTAATACAGAATTTGAATACTAGATAGCGGATACCGGTGTTCTTTGGTGGTTGGGATTCAATTACACACACATCTCAGACATGGCCCACCTAAAACTGTACTAGACTACACTTCATTTACACTCGTACATATCATCCCCAAAAGTAATACCCGATTGTGATTCCCAGAGGCTAAACAGGATCAAAAGAAGAAAAAATTAATTGAAATAAAGTTATATACAGAGTATACAAAAAAGTTCTTCCAGGATTTTCATAACATATTCTACACATGAAATTAATGGAAAAAGTTCATATAAACATACACCCTAAAATGCTTAGTTTGTGAGTAATGTCTAATGACAGATTTCACCCAGACTTCAGCAACCCCGGTGAAAGAGGTCATAATGAAATTTTTTGGACATTAATTAGGGAGTAGAAATCACTAGATTTCTATGGTTTTTTACCTTAAAAGTTGAATAAAATATCTACCACAACTGTATCTGCAGTAGTTTTTAAGTAATCTGGGATGAAAATCAATAAATTAGGGTAAAAAACAGTTTTTATGTTTGACATACAATAAGTTTGTTAAATGTGTAATAAACATGTAAAACCTTTAAATAAAACTTGTAGAGAACTTAATTCCAAACAAAATGGTGTAAGATAAGTCTAATAAAATAAACATTTAGAAATATTAAAATTTTATTTAGAAACAATACAGAAGATCGTACCTACTGGTTTATAATAAATATTCAAAAACAAGCCCGCCAGTTTCAAAACATTTCTTGGCTCGCGTCTGCTTTTGTAGCTCTTCATAGTTCTTCAGGGCTATCTTTAAGTTACTAGGCAGCGTCCATAATGCGAACAATTAATTCCTCATGAGAATGTATTTTTGTTTTATATACAATATTTTTCATACATCTCCAGATGTAAAAATCTAAAAGGTGTTAGATCAGATGATCTTAGTGGCTAGGAATCTGAACCTCCACGACCGCTCCATTTCTCAAGGAAATGATGGATACATTATCCAAATGTAGGGTCATATCATGACAGAGAGAGTACACACTTATAATTTAAGATTTCATCATATGATCATCGGGTTCAGAAATTAAGGAGCCAAGTCACAAACTTCATCAAATTATAATTATTTTTGTTGCCTTCATCAGTTTGTAAACATCAAAGATTTTAAAGATTAACTAGACAGCTGTTTACAAGGTACTTAATGTAAAAATCATTTAAAAATTAACTAACTTAAGAAGATGCATTAATTTAAGAATATAGTGTAAATTCAAGTGAGTTGTATTGCAGTAATATTATTTATATTTAAAATATTGATTCTTTTGAATACTGTTGTCGATGTATTGAAAATTACTTCTTTAAAATAAAAGATTTGTCGGATGTTCAAATCCACTGAAATTGATGAGACAGACTCAAAGACTAGTTTGAATATTCTACATTCCAAATACTATCGATTAGACATTTTATAACCACAGATTTACTATTGTCTAAAATATTTATTTGGCTCATGAAATTACTAAAATCTCATTTACCACTGTAAAAAGGTTCTGTACATTAAGTGAAATGAATTTTTATTCCAGTAACAGGCTGTACTATTATCTGTCTTATTGAGTTCAAGATAATATATAAACTTTGAACAAAGTTTAACATTTTGAGGTTGTAGAAGGATATACTTTCAAACTGATTTCATAATCAACCATCGACAACATAATTCTTTTATCTAGGAGTTAAGACCATAATCCAGGTGTTATTCAAATTCTGAATTATGGAAGTTTTTGTATGACTGTGCAGAGGAGGTTGGGTTGATTACATAGAAAGTTAAATTTTATGATTGTTGTGTCATTGTATTGATCAGTTACTACTGTGAAGTCAACTAACAAACTTTAAAAATTACCATAAAACATTTGATTTAAAACAATCGTCGATTAGTTGAATATAAAATAATTATCGTTACCTCCAAATTAAGAAAAAAGGTTCACCCTCTAATGCTAATTATCTTCTTAAAATTCCTGCGATAGTTAATTCATAACTTCCTGAGAAAACAGAAACATTCCAACAATGACAGCACCAGGGTAAATTAAAAAAACAAGTGTACAAAATCAAGGTATCTTCAAAATAATGGACCTTAAAAGTTTAAAGATCAGGATTTTCATCAATACAAAAACTGTGACTACATTGATATTATCAACAAAAAATACTTTCTATTCTTTACATAAGTCATTATGTTTCGATTTAATTATTTTTTTTTTTTTAACTAAGAAGGAAATATTGTATCTTCTTCAAATTATTTTTATTATTATTAAATAGTAAAGCAAAATAGGCAACACTGTTTTTACAAGGTGGACAACAAGATGTGTATGTGTGTGTGTAATGTTATGGAATAAGATCTCACAATTCAATTACATAATTATAAAGAGCAATGCAAAAGTCACTTGACACTTGTTTATAAAAGTACTGAATCTATTTTATTTTATTTATTATAAACAGTACTTACAATTATATTTTATGTTCAAAATGTTTTCCATCTTCATTAATATATTTCTGCAGTCTTTTGGGAGCACTTTCACACTGTATGGCAAAGTTCTCTTATCACTGCCCAAATCATTGAATGCATTGTAAATTTAATATTAGTTCATCAGTAGTATAAGGCCTTCTAGAATAAAAAGACTTCTTGACAACACTCTGTACAAAAAATTCATTGGAGTAATATCTGGTGAACATGGAAGCATGTTAATATCTGCACGTCAACCAAACTCTCTTCTGCCAAACATTTCATTCAAATAATCGCCATCTGCAGTGACATAATTCGGTGAGTGCCATCATGTTGGAAGTAAATTTCTTTACTGTTTTTAGCATACTTCATGAGTACCTGGTACTACATAATTTTTAAGCACATCCTAGTATTTATCTCCTGACACTGTACTTCAAAAAGTATGGTCCAAGTACACCAAAAGATATTGTCACCCCTCCAAACGCTCACACCTGGTCGATTGAGTTTGTTGCTCTAACAAAAAATATTGGTTTTCAGTATGCAGTATTGTTTTAAGTAAGTGCAGTTATGCATAAATTGGCCTCATCAGGCCATACAATTTTAATGAATAACTCCAGATCTTTCTGTTTGTTAAGCATCGATTCACAAAACTGAAGATCGACCTGTGTCATCTTCAAGTAGCCCATGAGGTAAACAAGAAATGTAACGTTTTTAAATTTATGTTTGTGTAACATTCTTTGGATGGACCTTCGTGGTAACTCCAGCTGATAGGCTAATTGTCTTGTTGATTTTCGTGGACTTTGTGTCACTGCTAAACATATGCAATTCATTTTCCTCTGTTGCGACTGTTATTGGGCTGCCAGATCTTGGTGCATCCATGTTGTTTAAATATATCTCGATGTCTACTTCCACTCATTAATAATTACAGTATCACCACTTTTATAAAAAGTTTTTAAAGCAAAAACCTTTCTTCTTTCGTTAACATTGTTATAACTACTTAGCACTGAAAACCAAATCGAAAACTACAGCTGATTTCAATAAACTGACATACAGATCTAGACAGTTAAGTGTGTTTGTCATTGTATTGCCAACTTGACACGACTGAATAATCAACATTTTGTAATACCAACATCATGGATTAAAATTATTGTATGCTACATTTTCTATTGTTAATTTTTTTTTAAATTCTTTTGTTATTTGTAATTATTTTTTACCTAGTGTCAAGTGAATTTTGCGCCACTCTGTAAATAATATTATTTGTGATTATAATTACATGAATGTTCTGTTCATTAAATGTATATAATTATATTCTGCTGAACTAAAAGATTCATCTGTTAGCCTCGTAAAAAAAATTTAAATTATAATGGTAATATATTATAACTATAATGTGAAGTCATCCTGAAGTTAAAAGTATTATTAAAACACTGAAAAAACTGATTTATAAAACAAAAAAGAGGCAGATTCAAACATATGAAATCAAGAAATAAAGAAAGAAATCAGATTTTATAATGGTCATCTAAAGATATAAAATATGTCAAGGAACAGATACGGATTACAATAACAAGTGATTTATTATGAACAATATATTTATGATATTCATTGAAATTACACAATTAAAGAAAAAGGTTGAAAAAATAAATGAAGTACAAACTAAAAGAGAATGATCTGAAGTTAAAGCCAAATTAAATAGGAACAAGTTTACAAGTTATAACAAAAGTAGTTTCCATAGAAAGCCAAATGAATACATTTAAAAGATAAAAATAATAAAGTCAATAGAGTTGATATATTAAAAGGAACGGATGAAGAAAACAGGAACGTATAAGACAAAGGATGCAGTAAAAGGTATCAAGTTAAATACATTCAATGGAAATCGGCTAAGGAAGATGAATTGAAAGGTGCTGAGGTAGAGTAATGACAATAATTAAAGGAAACGGGTGTAAACAAAAGTAAGGAAAAATTTTAGCGAAAACAAAGCTGAAATGAAATAGCAAAAGTGCATACAATAGCGTTTAGGGTGGTAGAGAGTTCTAATAAGTATCACAAACATGGCAAGTAACTATACAGAATTTAAAGTTATAGCCCTAGTAGAGGAAATGAACCAATTTTGAAACAACCAAATTTGAAAAGCATCAAGAGACTTGAACAAGGAGCAATAACTGAGATGTACAATCAGAGTAACTATGTTATGTAGACAAAAGATGTGAGACCTCTAGTGGTTAACGCGTCTTCCCAAATCAGCTGATTTGGAAGTCGAGAGTTACAGCGTTCAAGTCCTAGTAAAGCCAGATATTTTTACATGGATTTGAATACTAGATCGTGGATACTGTTCTTTGGTGGTTGGGTTTCAATTAACCACACGTCTCAGGAATGGTCGAACTGAGAATGTACAAGACTACACTTCATTTACACTCATACATATCATCCTCATTCATCCTCCGAAGAATTATCTAAAACGGTAGTTACCGGACGCTAAACAGGAAAAAGAAAGAAAAAAGGTCTATAAATTCCAAGTATATTGGTTTTTTTCTTGTTTACTCTTCCTTCTATTATTAATCTGAGCGCTAAAATTGCTTCCCTTGCCCTTATACTTTTCCTGAAACCTCATCGTGTTCTCCTAACACTTCTTTATTCTTCTCTCAATTCTTCTGTACAGAATTCTAGTTAAGATTTTTTGATGCGTGACTTTGTAAACTAATTGTTCTTTCTGTATTCTTCACATTTATCTGCTCTTGCTTTCTTTGGTATCATGACTATAACACTCTTTTTGAAATCTGATGCAACTTCCCCTTTTTCGTAAATATTACACAACAGTTTGTATAATCTACCTATTGCTTCCTTACCTGCACTTTGTAGTAATTCTGCAGATATTCCGTTTATTCCAGGAGCCTTTCTACCAATCAAATCTTTTAATGCTCTCTTAACTTCAGATCTCAGTATTGTTTCTCCTGACTTCCTCTTCTTCCTATATAACACCACTTTCTAATTCATTTCCTCTGTATAACTCTTCAATATATTCCACCTACCTATCGACCTTTCCTTTTGTATTATAAATCAGTGTACCATTTTTTTAACACATTATTAGATTTTAATTTATGTACCACAAAATTCTCCTTAACTTTCCTGCATGCTCCTTTTATTTTTCCAGTGATCATTTCTCTTTCCACTTCTGGAACACTTTTCTTTAACCCACTCTTCTTTCGCTAGTTTGCATTCCTGTTTATAGTATTTCTTAATTGTCGATAGTTCCTTTTACTTTCTTCATCACTAGCATTCTTATATTTTCCACGGTCATCCATCAGCTGCAATATATCCTCTGAAAACCAAGGTTTTCTACTGGTTCTCTTTATTCCACCTAAGTTCACTTTTGTTACGATTTGCTTTCCATGTACAAGTTTCAAACCTATGTTGTGAATTATTCATAGAAAAATAAAAATAAGGTTTAATTAAAATAGAAACACATAAAATAATGTTTAGGTAAATACGTGAGGGCAAAAAATAAACATGAAAATGTAGTTTTAGGACTTTTTAGTCGATCCTTAAAGTCCTACAACTGCGGGTTGTTTCTGATTCACGGCTTACATACACATCTTAATTTAAAATACTTATGATTTTATTTAAATATAATAGTTTTTCGTTCATTTAATACAATGATTCTAACTAAAGCGCGTGCGCCCTACATATTTAATTCGCGCGAGTGTGGCGATACTAGCGGCAAGATGGTCGGCACTAAGTAAACTGATGTAATTTCACAACTTACATACAAAATATTTTGCTTGTGCATTCAGCAGACTGGTATAGCCGCAAGGCTTGACGCACCAGGTGCAGAGACAATCGGGCGATCGAGTTCGGACCCAGCCAGACCAAGAGTTACTTTTTTATACTTTAAATATTATACATTTCTCCGTAAGGAGTTGCTATTCACCTGTGCTTGCACGGGTGGACGGTATTGAAGTGCGGGGACTCTCGAGCCCCTGAGCTGAATGACTGAGTCCCCGTTAGAGGCGAAGCACAAAGAACCGAGTCCCGGTTGCTGGGTGATGGGATGCCGGGCCTGGCATTTCCCTCGTCTGGCGACTAGAGGCAAAGGCACCTCCTGGAACCGTGTTCATAATTATTTGGGGGTCTTTTTTATTAAATTTCAAACATATGTATTTATATATCTTAAGTAACTGTGATGATTTTTCAATTTGATCGTTATAACCTATCAATCAGTAACAAACGCGTGTAGATTATGTGAATGATGTAAGTAATAAACCTTGAAATATTTCCAGATTATATCTAAAATAATAATCTGTGTTATAGTGATGTACATGAAGACACGTTAAAGTAAAATGGATTAAAAGTGTATTTAAAAAAATGAAATTCCAAAAACCATTGGAATTTGCATCTAGATTAAAAGTAGGAATAATTATGTAAATCTTGTGGTTGTTTAAAAATATGTCTGCTTTTCAAAAGTTTATTGTAAGTTGATCATTAAAAATTATACTTATATTACGATTTAAAATTCGATGGAAAGAATAACAGCAGCTGTTGAAGCAATTCCTGCAGACATGCTCACGAGAGTGTGGAAAGAGGTGAATTATCGGTTTGATGTGAGTAGGTGCTGTAAGTGGTGCTTATATTGATTTAGATTAAGAGGTAAAAAAACTTAGTTTCACTTCCATGTAATAAAATACATTTATTTGTAATTCATAATTAAAAAGTAAATTTAATGTAAAACCATGGAGTTTTTTGAACATTTTTCTTTTTTTATTGAAATTATTTAAAAATTCAAAAAAAATGTTGTTTGTCACAGAAAATGTATTAATTGCATTTTAAATAAATTATAAGAAAAATCAATTGGGTCAGTAAAAAAAAAAAAAAAAAAAAAATCAGTAAAAAGAAACATTAAATGGATCAGTAATTTATTAAAATTACCAGGAAAAGTATATAAAACCACTCCAGTTACCAATATAGTATGTCGTAACATAACTATTATGTATTGTATTGAGATACAGGAAAACAGTTTTGTTTTCTGTTCTAACAGAGGTGAATTTTTTCCATGTAATTAAGTTCAGTTTAATAGAGGTGACTATTGTTTTTAAGACAAAGGTGATAATTTTTAAATTATAAGTATATTCACGATTACATTAATGAAAAAAGGAATCCATAAAATATGAACATTGTGATAAAGAAAAAGTAACCATTGACTACGAATATTATAAAGAAGGCATTTGAAATCTTAATAAAATAAGCGAATAAATGAAAACTGTAATATATATCAGAGATAATGATGATACACACACACACACACACACACACACACACACACACACACACACACACACACACACACACACACACACACACACACACACACACACACACACACACACACACACACACACACACACACACACACACACACACACACACACACACACACACACACACACACACACATGTAGGGTGAAGCAAGGAAATATGATGGTTTTTAATTTATCACAAAATTGTTAATTTTTGCTGAAAATAGCTTATTGGCAAATACACATTTGTTATTACATAGCATTAAATGATAGATGTTTGGAAAAATCACGTCTTTCTTTCGTGCCTTTTTGTTTATGCATTGTTGTAAGTGTTTTCGGAAATTAGCTTTCATTCTTCGTACCAGGTCTCTTGTCAATTTGGACGATTTCTTGACCAATACATCTAAATCCTTCAATTCATCTAAATATGTATGGCTTGGTATCATAAATGCGTGAATTGAGGTATCCCCACAAAAAAATTGCACATTAATAAATCTGGATACGAGGCGGTTGAGAAACAGAGGATAAATAACATCCATTGACACTCGGGCAGTGTGGGACGTTGCCCCATCGTCCTGAAACCACTCACACCATAACCATCCCCCTCTCCATAACTCAGACAAAAGAAAGATATTCATCTCAATGTAGCATTAACAACTGCAGTAACACAATTTTGTTCAAAAAAATAATTACCAATCACAAAATTTTTCCCCAATGCCCACCAAACTGTAACTTTTGGGATGTTCAGTGGTTTTTGGTGGATTTCTCAGGGATTCTCAGCAGCCCAATAACAACAATTCTGTTTGTTAACTGCACTATTGAAGTGAAAATGAGTTTTATCAGTCATCAACAAGACAATGTTTTCATTTTTCACATAAAGTGATTACGTAGTGGATGCAAAATTCAGTCGCTGAAGGTAATTTGTTTCTTTTATCTTCTGCACAACCGCTTACTTGTATGGATGATAATGTAGTTCTTCGTATTAAATTTGCCTCACCAAGCAATAGCTGATTTGAAGTTTCTCAACATGTCTCCGAGTAGAGCAGCCTAGACTTCATAAACATGGTTGCTCTGATCTTTTCCACATTTTCAGGAGTATGTACTGTACGTGGGGGGGCACCTGATGGTTTGTTTTTCTTCAGTGAGCATTCTGAACGAACATTATTAAACTAATATAATATTGTGTTACGAGTGGGAACAAAGACACGGTGGATATTAAATCTGTGTCAAAACTCACACTGACTGCGGTCACTGATTCATCATTTTTCACAAACAGTCACATGCAAAAACACAATGCTTTAACTTACACGGCTGCATGATGCTGACTGAAAGTGAAATTCTATGAACAAAAGAACAGAATGTCCCCATCCGCCCTGCTTACCCACTCAAATTGGCCGAATAATATAAGTTTTATAACCATCCTATTTCTCTGCTCCACCTGTATGATATATATATATATATATATATATATATATATATATATTACAACTGTGTCTATTGATTTCTTACTACAAATTTTAATATTTTCATTACATTTTATTTGTTTACAGAATGTAAAACTGCACTATGTTGAAAAAGGCAATCCCACTAAACCATTAATGATTATGTTACACGGATTCCCAGAATTCTGGTATTCATGGCGTCATCAAATAAAACAATTTTCAAAGGACTTTTGGTCAGTTATGTATATTTACGTCTTTATTTAAGATATTCCCTAAACAAATTTAAAAAAATAAGAAATTATTAGCGTTATATAAATAAATAATAAGTGCCATCAACGTCCACCTTGGTATCCTGTACGTTGTAATATTATTTAGATTATGCTTTTTTTTAAGATTAAGCTTACACCAGCTTCTGTGGTGCAAGTGGTAGTGTCTTGGCCTTTCATCTGGAAGTCCCACATTCGAATCCCAAACCCACAGGCTAAGAAAAAAATATATATATATTTTTATTTTAATAGATTATGGGGATCATACCAATAGAATAATTATGTAATTTCATAGCCAACATAAACAAATCAAGGCAGTACATACAGTATTTATTATTTTCAACTATTTTTATTTTCTCAGGAAAAGTTAAGCATCATTTAATTTTCCCTTTTTTAAACAAAAAGTCAGTGTGAAAAAATGAATAAATAAATAAATTAAGTAAAAATCACCATAAATTTTAAGCTGTATGCAAATGACAATTGGTAGTATTTTTTATGCTTGAAAGTTAAGTTAATTATTTATTTATTCATTCTCTTATATATAATTTCCCACACAAAAGATACAAATTTATTTTTATACATTGGAAAACTAGAAAATACTAAAAAGAGATTTACAATAATTTTTTAACTTAAAATTTAAACTATATGACCATTTTGATAGTTTAACGATCATAATCATTGGATATTTAAGAAATAATGTATAAAAAAGTAAATAAAAGAAATAATAATATTTACACAGTGATATTTAAAAAAATATATTTCTACGATCGTTTATAAAATAAAAATAAAGAAAATTCAGAAGTCAATTCCATAACTTTCCTGTCCTCATCGGTAGGATGTACAATTCAGTTTTGGAAAAACTGTGTGGCATAGCCAGCAAGTTTAATCACAAAATTAATTTACTAAATTAATTAGTTTAATCACAATTTTATGTTTTTAATTTTTTTGAATATTTGGAGGTTCATGCAACAGCAGGCTTTTTTAAAGATTAAAATTGCTTTATAAATAAATTAAAATTGAATTTAAAAAAAAAATTTCAATTTTTTTAAATTTGGGAACTTCCCATAAGGGGAGGGATATTAAGTTATTTTAATGACTTTATTGTTTGTTTAACAAATATATTTTGAGCATTAAAATTTGAAATTGCAAAAAAACAAATTTTCATTTTGAGGGCTCACATTCAGATCATGGAAACTGGTATTCTGTGGTGATTGGGTTTCAATTAACCACATATCTCAGGTACAGTTGATTTTTTTTTTAATCACCATAAATAATACTTCAGAGGATGATATGTATGAATGTGCAATCTTGTACAGTCTCAGTTTGACCGTTCCTGAGATGTATGGTTAATTGAAACCCAACCACCAAAGAACACAGGTATCCACGATCTAGTATTCAAATCTGTATAAAAGTAATTGCCTTTACTAGGATTTGAATGGTGGAACTCTCCACTTCGAAATCAGCTATTTTGCGAAAAACACTATGCCACCTCCGTGGTTTGGGTACAGTCAACCTGAGACTGCACAAAACTACACTTCATTCAAATTACATCATCCCTACTCATCCTCTGAAGTAATACCTTATGGTGGTTCCAGAGGCCAGAAAAATAAAGTTACTACAGTAAACAAAGTGAAAATGTTCCTTGCAAGGCTAAATAATGCCTACATTACAATTCAGTATTAAACAGTACATTCAGCTAGGTGAGAAAGAAATCATTTCACCCTCATTTATCTAACAAATACCTGTTATTTTTTTTAGAATGGCTATTCAGATTTTTGCAGTAAACTCAGTCTGGTGTTAAGTCACCACAACTGTAAGGTTATAGCATTTGTATTAGAAACATAAATAAAAAGGTACTGAATTGTTAGGGACAATGGATTAAAGTTATATAACAGGTTTTGATTTCAGAATAAAATACTTAAGTATTAAAATAATCAACTGTTTCATACAATATAAATACAAGTATTGCATAATGTAACATATTCCCATATATCTGGTGTCATTAATAAGCCTTGGGAGCTTATGAAGTAAATAATCTGTTAATGAAAAAAGTATATATTTCTTTGATTAATGTAATTAACAATTAAAAACATATACACATTAAAAGAATTTAAGTCACTACAATAATTTTAAATGTGTCACATAATAAGTGTTCACATTTGTCATCCAACTGTGCACTATATCAACTGGTGTAGAGTGATACAATATCAATGGACTTACAGTTGACGTGTCATTAACCAACTAGATTGCAGTTCAAAGGTTATTTTTTATACGATGTAATTTGTTGATGGTTTAAAGAAACGGAAAATTTTGGCATTTACAAATCTCTTACATTAGAAGAGAGCTGTCTATGATGATTAACTCAAAGAAATTTATCGCTTATCACAGCTTGGAGATTCCTATTTTGAAAACAACCAACAATAGTTTTTTCATAAGGCATGGAAGACTGCGCACCTATAAAAAGTTGCCTGAACAAGAAATTATAGCAAAGGTAGGTAATCAGCCTAAATAACTTGCATCGTTGAATTTATCCCAAAAAATTTGATAGATGATTATAACTTAATGAAAATTATCATTAAGCACATAACTTTCCTGAGACGAAATTGTAGAATGTATTAATAAATAAGTGAATATTAGGTCTATTTACATTCCTTGAAAAAAGATTTTACAAGAATTATTAATATCGGCACCAATATATATATATATATATTTATATTATATCGGCACCAATATATATATATATATATATATATATTTTTTTTTTTTTTTCATATGGAGTAGTGTCCAAGAATTATCTGAACAATTTGGATATCTTATTAAAAAAAAATGATAGTGCTATCAGTGAACGGTTGGGCTCTCTTTAACGGGTAACTCATAAGGTTTCCCTCTGCAAATACTACATAGCACTTGATTGCATATGTAACTGCATATGTCATCAGTCGCCATGAATTCACAGTGTGTAGAATAATTATTGAACCAAAATCCAACATAAAAGTTTGATGCAATTTTAGAACTCTGTATAACTTAAAGCCTCCCTCTAGAACAAGTATTCGTGTATGGCGTGATAAATTTAAAGAAACTGGCAGTGTTCAACATAAATGCAGGCAAGCCTAGTACATCAGATGAAAAAACAGAGACCATTCATCAGTCTTTTGTTCACAGACCTGAAACGTCAATTCTAAGTGCAGCGGAAGAGTTAAATCTTCCGTGAACTACCGTTCATGATGTTTTGAAGAAACGATTAAAATCACGTCTTTATAAATTACAAATATTGCAGCACATTATACCACTAGTTCATACTGCTATAAAAGAATTTGCTGTGGAAATGATTGAAAGATTTGAAAGTGGTAATTGTTAACTCTTAAATAAATTATTTTTTGTTTTCATTTTAAAAAATACACATATAAAGCATATTATATTATTAAAATACCAAAAATTAGGGAAAAATATTTTTAAAATGGCATTTTTTATAAAATAAAAAAAAAATACTCTACGTACGTAGTAGAAATGCAACAATATGTATTAGAGGTCCTACATTTAATTCCTTATTAGAAGGCTATGCTATCACGCATGTTCCCTACTTACACTAAATGCTAGCATAACACAGGAAGAAATAAGCTTACCTTCATTATTTTCTTGTAGATTATTTATTGGTTTATTAATTTTTGTTGTTTTTAACAACACAGATTCATTTCAACTAGTTTTCTCAATAAATTATTTTATCACTTGATCACGAGATGCTTTTAAATTTTAACTTTTCAAAAGTGTCTCATATAGATCACTTTTTACTGTCTCAGAGCACTTATATTACTACGATTAAACTGCACTTTCAGATATATACAATGTAAAAAACATTAATGATAATCAAAAAGGTATGAAAATTTGACAGACCTACTCTAAATAATAAAGAAAAAAAAACTTAAGAACACAATAAAAGTTAATTATGGAATTCCCTAAAACAGTTATATTTCTTATTATAACAAGTACAATACCAAATTTTTCGCTCATTGTCTGGGAAAACACTTTACCTTCTCTTTGTTGCAACAATTTCTTTTGCACCACATAGCCCAGTGACCAATACTATCTGTTCTAACATCCTTTGGTGGAATGTATTGTTTAGGCCCTTTGTGCTTCTTTGCCTGAATGTTTTGTTCAACATTACTTGGTCTTCTTCTTTATATTTCCATTACTTTCAATTAAATACAATGTTTAAGCCAGTTCATCACGGAATTCTTTCATATTTAACATATTTTAATCATTAACACCATTTACTTGACTTACTTCTCAGTACAATTGCAAAGAATCAATAACAGTCCAGAAGATGTTGAAAAATTCGCAAATACCATTTTCTACATTTTACTTGTACATTATATCACCTCACATCACTATCCGCATCGTCAAAACCACTCATACTATTATTGTACTCTTAACAGTTGAAGGACATGGAATATTAATAATTTTTCTTAGTTTTATGTCATACCTTTTAATTTCTGAAGGTGATTCACTACCAACATATGTGGACAAGAAAGTGGCAATTCTATTACCCTTCAATAATATTGCAGCTAAATCAACACTTTCATGTGTCATAACTTGCTCCTCATGTGAACTACGAGGTAATTAAGTTTCATGAACTCTTTTTTATCCGGTAATTTACAATTTGGTAGTATATTTTGGAGTACAGTGCCCAGACGGTACATTCCTCGTTTTGCTAAAATAGTTTCTAAAGGAATGGAAATATCAGTTATCCAAGTATAAAATATGGTTGGCACTCTTAGGGAAAATACAACACAATCTTACCACTGTGTTACCAATATCTTCTTCCCCTGGTAGTCTTGTACCACTTCACTTTCCTGAATAATATTTAAATCTATATGCGGACCCTACAGTGTTAAAGAGCACAAATAATTTAAATCCCCACTTGTGTTGTTTCTTAGAATTGTAGTGCTTCAATATGAATTTATAATGCTGTATTTTGGTACAACATATTTGCTCATCAAGAGACAACCTTTGATCAAATGTTATTTTACCAACTGCTGTGTTCAAATGTTCTACAAAAGACCTAATTTTTTGTGAGCAGTAATGAACAGGGTTACTTGATGGGAGATGCATCTCATTATTATTAAAATAAAGAACTGCCTAATATTTTCAAAACCTGTTCAGTCACAGTCTGCTTTAAATTATAAAATCTAAATTTACTGCACCAGTAGGATCTTATGCTGGTAATGATAAACTGACATGAATATCAGTATTCTAATAAATTTTTTAATCTCCAAGGTAATATTTACTGGATTTTCTTGTACAGAAAACAGATTAGTTTTTTGTTCAATCTGCTCTAAAAAAAACTGTCACTTATAAAAAAGGTGAAAAATCTGTATGGTATATCCAGTTCCAAGATTTCAGTGCTGTATGGTAATAGTAGAAATGGAAACTGGGATTCATTGTAATTTAGGTGCTTTTTCTTCCATACTTTTAATTGTTTTTGTTAGAAACAGTATTTGAAACTGATTTTCTTGTTTATGGCATAAAACTATATATTGTTTGTGATTCCTCAACCGTATATGTACTTCAGTTTGAAATTTTCACTGGTAAAAAAAAAAAAAAAAAATTCCATAAGTTTTCTTTTCCAAAAACTTTTTTCTGATTATCTTGACAAAGGACATACAATATTCACGGACCGGTTTTACAGTTACCAGCTGCTTTTGGTTTTTTATGGCAGTGACAGACTGATGCTGGATGTCCTATTGGAAAGAGTTGCCAAAAATAAATTTATTAAAAAAAAAAAAAAAAGCTGAAAAGAAACGAGTCTACACTTAATTATAATAAAAATAAAATGGATGGATAAAAATGACCAGATTATTTCATACTATCCATTCTGATGTAAGCAAATAAATGGCTGAAAAAATTATTTTTCCATTTATTTATCAACAAAATTGCCAGTGCCTTTATTTTATCATGGGAATCACGACCATCACCCGTGGGGCATAAATGTCATTTAGAAAAATTTATTATATCAATTGGAATGTCTTTAGGATAAAAGGCAGGAGTTCTTGCACAGTAAACCACACCAACAGCAGTAAAAACAAAGACTTACAGGTCATCACTTTCCTTAGAAAATACCCCAAACTGAAAAGAAAGTGCAGTCCTCAAAAGGTCTGTAAAGTCTGCTCTGAAAAAACAAAGGCAGCCTCAGGGAAAGCTAGAAAAAAGGAAACTACTTGGTGGTGTTCTGAGTGTGCAGTAGCTTTTTGTATACCTGACTGTTTCAAAATTGACCACACTGAAGCTAAGTATGTTTAAAACAGTACCACAATTTTTTATTTTCTTCATATGTATGTAACTTTTAGAACATCATAATTTTAAATAGGTAGAATAGGTATTTAATACAATATATTAAAATATATTAACTGTTAAACAATACATCATGTACAGTAATTAAATAAGAAAATTCAAATGCATAAAAACAATGGAACACATAAGGGAATCTTAAATATAAAATAAATGCAATCTTGCAAAAAAAAAAATTGTTTGGTTTTAGATATTAGCCTAAAAAAATTTAACAATTTAGATTAACTGCATTATCACCTATAACACCATATCCGAAAAACAAAACCTTTATCACAATATTTGTGATGATAAAGGTTTAACGCCAATAATGTATGCTGTACTATATGGTGAAAAAAGTATTAAAACCGAAATTATATCTACATTAATTGAAAATGGTGCCTATGTAGATGCTATAGATAAAGATGGTCGAACAGCTTTATGCCATGCATTTATTCAAGGACACTTTTATAATGAAATTCTGGTTTTACTATTAGATAGTGGAGCGAGTGTTCGTAAATATCTGACAAATCTTCGTGAAAGTAAAACACCTTTAATTTCTGTTTGTAATAATTTTTTAGATGTTAAAATTTTAATTGAATTTTTATATGGTGTAGAAGATATTAATGAGAATGATGATGCATTTCATACATCATTTTTATCTCTATTATATTCTCGTCATGTTGAACTTGCCATTTTGCTTATCTTTGATCATTCAGATTTAGTAAAGAAAAATAATAAACTAATTTTCGATACTTTTTCAAGTCGTCAATCGATTTATGCTGAAAAAATATTTTATTGTATTGTCTTAGATATAAACTATTTTGATTTCTATAGATCATTAGTTATGGATATAAATGAAAAAATATCAGTTAAAATGATAACTGTTTTAGGGAAACGTTTTTGTGCAAAATTGGTTGATTGTGAATCGAATAAACGCATTAATTATATATGGTAATGGTGATGTTACTGCAAGAAATAATAATTGAGAAACAACATGCCACCAAGTATTATTAGCTACTGGTGGCTTTCCTCATGATGCAGCTAAATCATTTATAAAACATTTACTTTTAGTTCTTCCTGAAGAGTTGGATAGATACACTGAAGTAAAATTACAATATACTAATTTTATTAATTTTTGTAATGCTGAATTAATAAAGATGCAATCTATAAATGTAGAAGATAATGTATAGTTTTTTAAATTTTGTTGTAAA
Organism: Lycorma delicatula; assembly: GCF_047948215.1. Taxonomy (NCBI): domain Eukaryota; kingdom Metazoa; phylum Arthropoda; class Insecta; order Hemiptera; family Fulgoridae; genus Lycorma; species Lycorma delicatula. The sequence goes on from NC_134465.1 coordinate 12,893,584, forward strand.
TTATCTAAATATGAGATGAATCTAATATCAGAATCTGATAATTTTTGTGTTTATAACGATGAGAAAATTAAACAACTATTTTCAATTTATTATGATATAATTATTATGAAAATAAATAACTGCAAGGTAACCTAATCTTGTAATTAACATTAACACATGCAAATCACATTATTCAATTGCGTACTACTTTTCTTAATATAAAATATTATTATTAAAAGAACTTACCCGGTTTACATGTTGAATTCTTTTCTGAAAGGTCGTTTAGATTCATTTAAAATATTCCTAAATATACTGAGTAAGTAAACAAAATTTGATACAGCTTTAATAACGACGCTACAGATCGGAAAGTAATAAATATTATTTGGTGTATTTGAAAACTTTAATCGTTAATAACAGTAATATTAATTTAACAAATTATCAGAAAGAAAAGATTAGATAATATATATATATGTTTGGTTTATTTTATCTACATTGCTTTATATAATGGAACAGGTAATAATATTATAAACAAATATAATTTCTCATCAACGTATCACATTTTGACACACGCAGTTCTTTTTTGTTGACGAATTATGGCGCGAACAGATGGAATGACGAGAGTCGGAACAATCCAGAAATTTTGCTATCTTGTCCCATTCACGTGCACACTCCTCACACAATCATCACTACGTACAAAGTTATCACAGGAAGTAAATTTTGTTCAGAGCCATCTTTTTATTTTACTAATGTTAGTTTTTTATTTATTATTACTTCCTTATATTAATAATACAGATTACTGCATTCATTAGTTTTAATTTTCGAGTTAATAGTTTTTAATTCCTTGTATGAAGTAAAGAAAGTAGATTATGATCGCGAAAAATTTCGGTTTTCAGATTTCAATGGAAACATCCGTTTTGACCATCCCTGAATCCATTTTTACTAGTTTTGGCGTGACGTCTGTACGTATTTATCTCGCATAACTCAAAAACGACTAGCCTTAGATTGTTGAAATTTTGGATTTAGGACTGTTGTAACGTCTAGTTGTACACCTCCCCTTTTGATTGCAATCGACTGAACAAAAAGTGCCCAAAATCCAAAAAATTTGGAGTAATAAGCCTTCACTGAGGGCTTTTCAACTACATATCATAAGTATACATATATATATTTCACTTATTTTATATTATGGACACGATAACTGCCGTAATTTTGCGCCAATCACTTTCAAATTGATACATAAAATATAACTACCCAAAATCTCGATCGAGTTTGTTAATGGAAAAAATCGGACTATGGGACTGGAAATGGGATGGCTTTTTTTAGAAAACAAAACATCGCTATAACTTTCTTATTAAGTAAAATATTGAACTTCTGTTCAAGTTCCTACTATTCTTTGGATAAGGGCCTAACATATATGTAAGTAAAGTTTTTTGATATCACCAACTATTGGCCCAGGGGTTGGAAAAAATGGGGTTTTGAAGACAAAAAAAATCATACCTCTCTTAATAGGCACAATATCGAATCGGTTTAAAGTGATCGTTAATCCTCTAAACATTACCTAAAACTTTTGTCCGAAACAATTTTTGATATGACCAACCCTTACGGCAAGGGACGACCAAAATATTGCCGGAATTGTAAGATGGGCTAAAATTGTCGTACGCTAAACATGTAAAACTTTTTTTCACGTGCAATTATTTTTGTATCGAGTAAATATGAAGTTTTTCTTAACTTTAATTTGGTGGAAATCTTTTTTATCCCCTACTTAGCACCGGTGAAATCTACCTTCGCCTTCCGGCGTGCCGAAAGGTTTTTTTTATATTATAACACTTTTAAACTACTTTCAATACAATTTATTATAAACCTATTTTTTAACCGTAATCAATAATTAAAAAAAAAAAAAAATGCTTTAATTTTGCTCTAAACTTTTATTTTCTTTTAGAATTAATTATTTTAAATGAATTTTTTTTTTGTGGTTTTCCGAGAAAAATAAATTACGATTATAAAAAAAGTAATCAAGTATACTAACTGTAACCGGCCTCAGTGACGCGAGTGGTAGCGTCTCGGCCTTTCATCCGGAGATCCCGGGTTCGAATCCCGGTCAGGCATGGCATTTTCACACACGCTACAAATCATTCATCCTATCCTCTGAAAGTAATACCTAACGGTGATCCCGGAGGTTAAAAAAAAAGAAGTAATAATAACTGTTTCTTTCCAAACCGTTAACTGTCATCCTTATTTCATAATTAAAGAGAAAAAATAACTGGATATTAATGTTGTCAATTGATATTAATAAATTATTTAAGATAAAATAGATTATGAATATTAGTTTTTATAGTGCGTGATGAAGATAAAAGTTCCTTGCCGCCCTGCCAGCGTTTTGTTGTTGTACATTATGTAACCGTTCCTCACTCCAATCACGTACGTTCAAGGTTAGCAGAGTCTTATCGCTTTTATATATCCCTTTACCCAGTGGCAGGAAATAAAGTTAAAAATATAAAATAAAACTTGCAACTTTAAGCTTTGTATTCACTTTCACAGTCTGATAGTTTTTTGAATTTCTTGTCGGGTTAAGAATTATTTTTATGTGCAAATTAAGAATGAAATATTAAAAAAAAAACTACAACAAACATTTATATAAAATGATTATTACATGTAATTAAATATTAAGTAAAAATCTCGTTATAACCCCTTTGTGTACGGTTGGCTGTTGTCCATTTATAGTTTTAAGTGAAAATTTATTCTCTTTAATATTTTAAAAAATCAAAAAAGGGAAGAAGGAGAAAACGGGAAAGGAAAAGGGAGGGAGATAAAAGGAAAGAGAAACTGGGAAAAGGAAAAGGGGACGTGATAAAATTAAAATTGGGAAGCGGGAAGGGAAAAGTTAAAGAGAGAAAGGGTAAAAAGGAAAGGTTAAATTTTGTATTTTTCCGTAATGATCATTTTGTTAATGCTTATAACTTACAATTGTGTTCTTATATATATATATATATATATATATATATTATATATATATATATATATATATATATATATATATATATATTATATATATATATATATATATACTGAAATCTAGCATAGTGAAGCATAGTCTGCTAGTTAAAATTAATAAATTATTTAAAACAGATAAGAATATTTGTTTTAATAATGCGTGATGAAGAGATAAAAAAAAGTTGTTTGCTGCGGTGTCTAGCCGGCTTTCGTTGTTTTGTAAACATTCCTCACTCCACCAACTACGAACGTTCAAGGTTAACACAGAGTCTAGTGCTTTTATAAATCTCTTACGCAATAGCAGGATTGAGTGTTATCTTATAAAACAATTAAATAAATTCAAAAATTTTTTGATTAAATTGTTTTATTCATTTAGAGCCAAGTATTGATTAAAAACGACGAAATGTATTTGTAAATATCTAAATAAAATAAAATTAGGCTTTACATGTATAATAAAGTGAATTAATAAATAGATCTACGGGTGTATGTACGCGCTTACACACATACTATATATATTTTTTTAATTCCTGATTTGATATTTAAAAAATATAGTAACACTTAATAACAAAATTGTATGTGCGCGCGCGTGCGGGTCCGTATTTACATCTACTATGTCTTGAGCTTGATTACGTATATAAAATAAATATTATATGTAATTAAATAATAAGTAAAGATCTCGTTATAACCCCTTTGTATATGGTTGGCTGTTGTAGTAATATGTCCACTTATATTTTAAGGGAAAAATAATTCTCTTTAATATTTTATCTAATTATAAGTTCGGCAAGATTGATAGTAAATTTTAAAAACAATTAAATATTAGAGGACGTGTAACCGATGGTCTAATGTAAAAAAACATTGACGGAAATTTTGTGTCTTTCGATGACTATCGATGTCGGTTGATTCCGTATGGGGTGGGGGGAAGATGGAGAAGAGCATCATGAGTATAAACTAACGAAATTCACCGAGATGTTTTGTCTTGTAGTTAGTTATTGGCGGGAATTATCGGTAGATAGGCGACTGAATACGTAGTGCAATTACTGCCTTCACATAACAGTGTTTAGTCTAATCTAATCTACATGTAACGTTATCCAAATTTCATCTTTTTATTGAGATATTCCTTATTACTGATTTAAGGTGAGTTTTATTTATTTTGTTAATATTATTACAATTTTTTAAACAATAATTGGCAGGTGTTTTATTCTGTGTATGTATTACTCAAATTATTTATTAGATTAAAAATGTTAGATTCCAGTTAACGCCGATTGATTTTTACAAAATAAATTAATAAATTTAATAATAATTAATAAATAAAGAGAAACAAGTTATATTGTTGTATTTTAGGTTATTTGGCCATTAACGGTGTATATATTTAACTAAACTGATATAAGCAAAGGGTATTTCGTGAGTGATATATTAGATATATTAAGTTTTAAGTCTGGTAATGAAAATGAATCGTGTTAGAGAGAAAATAATTCGCATCTGTATCGTTATAAAGAATATACTGATTTACTGGAGCCTCCTGGGTTCGACACCCAAAATAGCTTACCGTTTCTTCACCGATCTCAGTTAATGTTAAATATTCATAAATGAATGTATAGGGAATAACATAAAAATTTGAAAAAAATAATTTTTGATAGGAAAGAAAGCTACAAATAATCATTTTAATAAATTTGTAAAAATATTTTTAGAAATCTATCGGCGTATTTTTTATTTAACATATATATTTAACAATAATTAATCGTAAGAAAGGAAAAAAACATCGGTAGTGAGTTTGTAGAAGGCGACCGATATTTATAATTTATGTGAGGTTCTGAGTTCGACACCGAGTAATTATAATATATCTTAATAATTATGCGTACATAATATTTAAAGCAGAAATTATTCGTAAACAGTACGACATATATACAACAAACAGTTCATGACCAAATTGTTATATTTAACATTTCCCGTGTTTAATTTATATTTTTTAAGCTAAATAAAAAAAAATCACAAAATTGTTGAAAATGTATAGTCGATCGTTCTATTAGAGGAAAACTATTTTTAAGAAATATATAACGACCCTCCTTAGATAGATCGGTTGATAAATTAAGCGACTGATATACCGAAAATTCTATACGCGTAATTTTTTATTACTACAAACGCCGTTATAACTTTTCTTCTCGTCGGGAAAAATATTGGGATCAGAGGTTAAATTTTACGTAAATTTTTAATTTACAGTTTCCGTTTTTTTGTTTTAATTCCAACGAGAAATTTTTTAAAGCTTTTTCACGAACGGAAAGGCATTAATAAATTTAAAAAGCTTCGAAAACCTTAACGGTCAATTTTTTTATTACAAAGTTTTTGTAAAAATGCACTTTGAGTGAGAAAATTTAAAAAATACAAACATGTTTAAGTAGCCACCGCATACAGAGAGAGAGTGTGATGGAGGGGATGAGTAAGAGAGTGACTTAGTGAGAGAGGGGAGAGTGAGAGACACAGCTGGGTGAGAGAGCGAGGGTGATTGAGAGAGGGCTGATAGGGGGATCAACGATGGAGAGGAAGTGAGAGAGAGGATCTCTCTCTCTCTTCCTTCTCTCTTCTCTTCTAATACTATTACAAAGAATTTAACACGATTTAATTTTTTTTTTTTTAATATATAAATATAAATAATAAAATAATAATATGATTCATTATTAAATTTAAAAAAAAAATAATAATAAAAATTTTATTAAAAATGATTTTTTTTATTCATCTTGCTTACCGGTTTAACTTGAAAGATTTATTCTACGTAAATGGGACGCAACGCAGCAAATTATATGATGCCGATCTTGGCTGCCAAAGGGCCAAGGGGAAAGGAAAAGTCAGGTTAATTGGCAACATAGGAGATGTTGAAGTCACAATGTTAGAGCTGCGTTTATATATACCACTCCGTATTAAGAATAGTATTAGAAGAGAAGAGAGAAGGAAGTGAGAGATTTTTTTAAATTTAATAATTTAAATTTTTAAGATTAAGATTTTTTTTTAAATTTAATAATGAATCATATTATTATTTTATTATTTATATTTATATATTAAAAAAAAAAAAAAATTAAATCGTGTTAAATTCTTTGTGTTTGACAATAAGGTCAATGAACTTATTTGATATTTATTGTTAATGCATTAGTGTTAAAAACTTAAAAATCGTACTTGATAACTTTTTTGTTTATTTTAATTTTGTTAGTAAAATTATTGTTATTATTAATTATTATTATTTTAGTTAGTAAAATAATCACTGATCTTATACATCCGACCTCTCATTTAACCGGACTTATATATTTTATTTATCCGTAAAATTTACATAAATTATTGCTTGTTTTAAGTACTCTAATCGGTGATACATAACGGTTGGCGCTGTGGAAATGAAAAAAAATGTAGATACTTAGTATGTTTTCAATACGAGTAAAATAAATTAATAATTATTAAAATATTTTAAATAATTTATTAATTTTAACTAGCAGACCCCGGCAATTTCTTCACTACGCTAGATTTCAGTATATATATATATATATAATTTCATGTACACAATGTCATGTACCGCTTATTCTTCGCTCGTTAAAATACACGTGTAAGGTATTAGGGGGTCGAATTGTTAATATAACTGGAAAAATTTTATCTGCTATTAGCAATATTAGAATCTTTTTTTTTTTAAATTACTTTACAAAACGGATAAACTTTATCGTAATATTTAAAAAAAAATTATAAAAATTAAGGAAGAGATTATTATTATTTTAAATAAAATGTAGTAAATATAAAATAATCGACAAATTTTGATTTAATTTAATTATATCGAACGTCTAGATAAAAAATATGGACATTAACTTTGTTACACTCGGCAGGAATACGCACACATGTAAACAAGTTTACATCGCGTGATACTGTACTGTCCAACGGTAGCCAATCAGAGCTAAGGAAGCCACCTGCGTTTCTTCAACCCCCTTCCCCTCTCACCATCATCGCATAGTCAGACTGAGAGATGCGTCATCCCCAAAAAATTAAACGAAAATAATTACCTCTAATATTTATTTCTCTTAGCTCGTCTGTCAGCATATTTTATAAATTATTGTTTTATTTTATCATTGGCCTTCGAACTACTGTTTTTTTATTAAAGCATTTATTACCATAAAGAATTTACTTATTACTTTTATTTTTTTTTTTATTAAACATTTCGCTTTTATCATAATCTGAATTTTTTAAAATCTAGCACAAATTATGTATTACAGTAAATAAAACTGTACTTTCAAAAGTAAATTGAACTACCATACCGGTATGAAGCTTTTTTGTTATTTAATAAAATCTAATGTTCCAGCTTGATAAAACTATATGTGTATATGTTTTTATCAGTAATGCAAGAGTTCGCACGCATGCACACGCGCGCGCGAAAAATGCAGAAATCTGTTAATACATAATTACAATTTTTAATTTTTATTAAAATTCGTTTACTTCTTAACAAATGTTACCATTCGTAAATGTAAATGCGGGGAAACATCAGAATTTTTAATTTACTAAATCACACGAATCATTTACCGTACAAAACAAAAATTCACATATTACTATTTAAATTCATATTTTAATTTAAGCACGCTTTTTAAAAAATCAGCCTAAAAGGATTAATATTTGAATAGATGTATAAATAAATATACACTTATACAGACTTTTGAGAAAAATACACTTAAAATCGAACCTAATCGGCTCGAAGTGCAGTTATTTTAGCGTCGCGTTTAACACTGCTATTACTAATCGTCTATTTTTGTCGGTTGTAAACTATTCCTGCTACAGTGCGATATAGTTTCGTTCTTTACGTTTATGTTTATCCTAAAATACAGTATTCCATCGAGGAAAGGGCTGCTATCATACAAACATATGTCCGAAAACGCTTCTTTGTAGAGTTGCGGTTAGCGGAAATTTCGCTCGGATTTCAGTTCCCAGGTGAAATGAGGTCATTCTGAAATGTTTAAGGGGGTCATAAAAGAAGTAAACTTGATGGGTTTTTATGATTTTCACTTGAAAAATCGAATAAACAGGTCCCAAAATTGTATCCCCCGTAGGTTTTATGATAACCAGCGTAAAACAGAAAAAATCAGTGATGAAAATCATGTTTTTTTAGGTTTGAAGTACAATAACTTTGTTAAATGACTAATGAATGCGTAAATTTTATTAAGAAAACGTGTAGAGAACTTAATTTTGAGAAAAGTGATGAAAAGAAGTCTACGAAAATAAAAAAAAAATATCTACTTTTATTATTAAAAACAAAATTTAACAGAAAACAGCGAATGAATTTATGAAAATTTTAAACAATTTAAACAATTTTTTGGTGCGATAAATTTAAATCGCAAACAACAAACTGATTTGTAGAATTTAATAATCTTTGTGAGAATAGCACACTTCGCAGCACTCGTGTTTCATTTGAACGCCAACCGGTACAAGATGAGGAAAAAAAATCTTCAAGTAGTACAGTTTAGTTCTAAAACGAGTACGCGAAGAATTTCTACGCTACTCAATATTCTACAAAATACAGTATAGAGGATATTACACGCTCAAGGACTGAATCCTTGTCATGGCCAGTGTAATATGCTTAAGCATATTACGCTGCGACTTTTTCCAAGCTTAGAAAACTCTTAAATATTCAGTCTAAGAGTAATCTTTTTAGGTAGATTTCATAAGAAAGGTACATATTGTAGAGTACCATGATTCGATTTCCGGAAAATTTTGACATATCTTCGCGTTTCACATTCCCAAGTCCTAGTAAAGCCAGATATTTTTACACGTATTTGAATACTAGATCGTGGATACCGGTGTTCTTTGGTGGTTGGGTTTCAATTAACCACACATCTCAAGAATGGTACAAGACTACACTTCATTTACACTCATTACATATCATCCTCTGAAGAATTATCTTAACGGTAGTTACCGGAGGCTAAACAGGAAAAGGCTAAACATGGTGATTTTGGAGACCCCAAAATCACAATCAGCACAAAGTTTTATATATATATATATATATATATGTATCACTTTCTTGTGTACACGATAACTGCTGTAATTTTGCGTCAATCACTTTCAAATTGTTCCCTAAATAAAAATCGGCCCAGAATCTCGGTCAAGTTCGTTAACGGCCAAAATCGGATCACTTGGGTGTTGATGTGGTGTCTTCTTCGAAAAAACAAATATGTAATAAAAAATATTATTACATTCTCTATTTAAAAATTAAATTATCTATTTCAAAAGTAAATCAATAAAACATTTCATTTAATAGAACGTAATAATATTAAAAATGCTTAAGTTATAAAAACAAAATTTATTTTTAAAAAAATACGAATAATACACGTGTAATGACACGTTTGTAATAAATTATAATATGAAAAGAAGTTTAAATTTAATATTATATTACAATAGGACTAGGTTTGGGCAGCTTACACTTTAATAACGCATCATTTAATATTTAAATGACTTGAAAATAATGAGGTGATATTTAATAATTAAAGGTCCGATGTTTAATATAAACGAAGTGATGGATTTAAATGGACTTTTATTTAAAATCAGTAAAAGATCTTTAATAATTAAAAATAAATTATTGTTTTTATTTTTACGTAAAATATATATTTTTTCAAACCGAATGAATTATCTAGTTTTAAGGGGTTGTAAATGGGTAAAACACCCCAAATTACAAAATAGTTTATTTCATTATATTTTTGAACAATCTAATGTTTTAAGTAGATTTCATAAGAAAGCTATCTATTGTAATGGATATATGATTCGACTTCCGGAAAATTTCGAAATATCTGCGCATTTCACATTTCTCAAGTTTATAAATATATATATATTTTTTGGTAAAAAAATATATCCTTTGAAAAAATGACGATTTTTCCTTCTTTCTCCCCCTGTCGGCCATTTTGTTATTTTTATATAAAAATTAGTATCTCAAGTTCGGATAGACGAATCACATTAATATTTGATAAGCGTCTTGGTTATAAAGTTTTAAAATTATAAAAAAATCAGGAATGAAATACCTTTGCAAATTAAAAAATGGCAGCCATACTTATTATTTTTCAATCCTTTTTATCTCCGTAAATATTAGCTTATCAAAATGTATGTTACTCGATAAAATATTAAGCTTCTTATTTTAAAGAAAGTGACATTTTATTTTTTTAAATCGGTTAATAAATAGCCGAATTATGGCAGAAAATTGATGTAATTTTGTATCTGTAATCTTGTTCTCCACTTTACGTTAAATTCGATTAAATATTAATTTTTTATTTGTTTATTGTTAATTCTAGTATTGTAAATTAGTATCAAATTAACTAATAATTTTCTCACAATAAGATTTAATTCTTATTATTAGGGACAAGGGAAGCAAAAAAAGTTAGGGTTCAAATACAGAGATAGAAGAATAATTGCTAACATTTACAGGAACTAAACAGCAACAGTAATAATTGAAAAACATAAGAAAGAAGCCGTAATAAAAAAGGGAGTCCGACAATGAATGTTCCCTATCTCTATCTTTACATAGAACTAGCAGTTAATGATGTTAAAGAACAATTTAGATTCGGAGTAACAGTACAAGGTGAAAAGATAAAGATGCTACGATTTGCTGATGATATAGTAATTCTAGCCGAGAGTAAAAACGATTTAGAAGAAACAATGAATGGCACGGATGAAGTCCTACGCAAGAACTATCGCATGAAAATAAACAAGAACAAAACGAAGGTAATGAAACGTAGTAGAAATAACAAAGATGGACCACTGAATGTGAAAATAGGAGGAGAAAAGATTACGGAGGAAGAAGAATTTTGTTATTTGGGAAGTAGAATTACTAAAGATGGACGAAGCAGGAGTTATATAATATGCCGAATAGCACAAGCGAAACGAGCCTTCAGTCAGAAATATAATTTGTTTACATCAAAAATTAATTTAAATGTCAGGAAAAAATTTTTGAAAGTATATGTTTGGAGCGTCGCTTTATACGGAAGTGAAACTTGGACGATCGGAGTACCTGAGAAGAAAAGATTAGAAGCTTTTGAAATGCGGTGCTATAGGAGAATGTTAAAAATCAGACGGGTGGATAAAGTGACAAATGAAGAGGTATTGCGACAAATAGATGAAGAAAGAAGCATTTGGAAAAATATAGTTAAAAGAAGAGACAGACTTATAAGGCCACATACTAAGGTATCCTGGAATAGTCGCTTTAATATTGGAAGGAAAAAATTGTATAGGCAGGCCACGTTTGGAATATGTAAAACAAATTGTTAGGGATGTAGGGGGTATACCGAAATGAAACGACTAGCACTAGATAGGGAATCTTGGAGAGCTGCATCAAACCAGTCAAATGACTGAAGACAAAAAAAAAACATATTTAAAGGCTTTTTACAAAAAATTATTTAAACTTTCAAAATTAATGTCTCCACCAATAGTACATTATGGGGCCTGGTGCATATAATTTTTTTTAAGCATCTTATAAAATTATCAAAAAATAAATGAAGTGAAATAAAAAAGTAATAAATTGTATTATTTTTTTTTACTGTTTTACTTATTCGAGATATGATTAGGCATAAATGTGTCGCAGGGTTGAACATTGATCGGGGCCCGTGCGAAGTTAGGTACGATAATTAATTGTACTCACTGCAACTTAAGTGAAAAATAATACTGTTATCTTTTTTACCTCATACCGAGCGTGGGAACGCACGCGCAGGTTAAGAGTATTTCAGACGTTTTTTGTTGAAGCGAAATGTTTAAGCCTCGACATTTGTTATGTTACTCTATCTCTTGGAAGCAGGTCGTATTAAATATAAATTGATTCAGGCAACTTTTATTGCCACTTAGTATTTTTGTTTTATTTTACCTATATGTAACGGCTTGATTTATTTTTTGTTAATCGATGCGTTCCCGTAAACTGCGAGGGAACATTTTTGGAAAAAAGAAAATCAGTAAAGAAAGAATGCAACTCGATAAAGTTTCTTATGCGAATGTATTTACTTCCAAAAAAAGGGAAAACTGACTGGATTCCGCACATAACGCTGTTTAACACATTTCTATTTTTATGTTATATAAGTTCGATGTTTATTTCTTTGTTAACCCCTACAGGCTCATGCCCAAAATTAAAATTATTGTTGTTTTTTTTTTTAAATATGACAGTGAGGTAGATAAATATTTTCGTACGTAAAAAATTAACGGGATTCGTATCAAGAACCTTTGGGATATAAGTCAGTTACGTGATACATTTAATCTGATAAAGTAAAATGAAATGTACATTTTTTGTCAACCAGAACGGTAGTACTAAAAAAATAACCAGAAAATTGTATCCTGTTGCCATTGTAAAACGTATTATCTGTTGTCTGTTAGTTAAGCGCCTCAATTGACCTGACAGTTTCTAATGCAGTAAATTTTCTGTAAAAAAGATAATTTTCCCTTACATTTTTGGGTCGATGAAATCAAAAGAATGGATCTGCGATGTACAAAAAATATTTCGTTAAATTTTGAGTCTGTTGCGTAATTAAAGAATAATGGAGATCGCGCGCGCGCACACGCATTATATTTTTATTTAACTCTTACTCATATAGATGTTGTCAATTCGAGTAAAATAAATTAATAAAAAAAAGAACCGGTTATAAAAATTAGTTTAATTTAGTGCGAGATGACTTTGTAAATCATACAACAATAATCGACGGAAGAGCTCGGCGACATGCTGTCTACAATCCTGTTGCTATGAGAGGTTATTAACCCTCTCTATCAAACAACAGCTGTGTCCAAGGTTAAACTGCTGCTGCCGCCGTCCCGTACACGCGGATGTGCGCGTGAAATACTTTTTCATAATTTATTTTCTCTGGCAGTTGAAGATATTGTCGTTTGTCTAGACGCTCCCCACCACTGCGGTAGTGTAGAGGTGGGGAGCGACAGAAAAATTACGTGGACAGAATGAGATTATGAAATGTAACGGTCAGTCCGGGTTTGTTAGAAAAAGATTACAGATGGCGTCCGGTACGCAGTTCAATTTTGATCCTTGCGTCTGCGGTCACTCTTGATTTATTATCAACTATTATTATTTCTTATACATTGTTTTAGATAGGTGACATTCATTATCGGTTGAGGTAAGATGTTTTTTATATTATTTTAATATAATTTAAAATAAGTGTACTTTCTGTTCATCTTTCAGCTCATCTAATATTTGTAAGAACTATTAATATATGAATTTTCACCTTTCCTTTAAAATGCTGAATAGATAATATTACTAAATTCTATATGTGTTCTAGTTAGACAACATATTTAAAAATGTGAGTGTGTGCATATTAAAAATGTGCATTGTGAAATGTGATTTATGTATTTAAAAATGTAAACTTAATTAAAAGCATAAAACTATTGTAACACAGTGTAATGATTAATTCAAAGTAAATAAAGGAAGTGCTTAACAATACTTTATATAAATCCGCCCTGATTGTTCCTAGTGGTATGAAATTAGAAGTGCGTTTCACATGTAGAACTTTCATTAAGAAAGTTCACATGAGAATCAGTTTCATGAAGTTTCCAAAAATTTTCAAGTATAGTTGAATGATCTAAGTTATTGTTACTTGTAAAAAGGGGTGTAACAGTATTCTTATGTTTACAGTTAGTAGGAAGACAACCGGTGAAAGTATATTCTAGCTTAGTCTCTTGAATAACTTTAATTTTGGATAAATTCACGAGGTGAAACAAGATCTAAATAAAATTGGGCACTGATTAAATGATCTAGCCCGAAGGACTAAAAAATGGATAAGGCCAGATAATTAAATAATTATGTGAAATATCAGTTATATGTGAAGTTCTAATATTGTTTTATATATATGTATATATATATATATAAAACAATATTAGAACTTCACATATAACTGATATTTATATATATATATATATATATATATATATATATATACATATATATAAAATATGTTTATACATATATATATATATATATATACATATATATATATATATATATACATTGTAGCTTGGAAAATTAAATTTCCACTGGTTATCTTCAATAATAATTAAATTATGAATGAACAAAAATATTATTTTGGTGTTTTCTTCACTACATTGAAACTGGATTCGTAATTTACATTAACACCAATATCTATGTAATATTTGTGTAATTTAGTTTGACTTGTGATGTTTTTTGATCATATTAATAATTGTAATCATTAAGGACAAGGAACAAAATTATGTCAAAAGAAAATCAATTAAGGACTCTATTACAAGAATTGGATTATTCGCAGAGATTAAATAATCAAGAACATTCTGTAGACACAGTTATTAAACAATTACAATTGCAACTTATCAATTTACCATTGTTTAAAGGTGACATTCTTGAATGGCCTCACTTTTTTAATGTATTGAAGATTAAATCCACAATATTTAACAAATATTCAAAAATTACATTATTTACATTTGTCAGTAAAAGACAAAATCTTAGCAATTATTCAAAATCTTCCAATAATTGATGAAAATTATAAAATCACATTAGATTTATTGATAAAACAATTTGATAATAAATCTATGATTGAATATTTTAATGCAGATTGCATTTTAAAAATAATTTTTTTTGAAAATAGAATCAGATCTTCCATCTAAATTCATTAATGACATTTCTTCGTTTGTCAACTCGCTTGAAGGAATGCAACTTCTAGTTTACATATTTGAATTCATCGTAATTTAATTTCTAACACGGCTAGATTATAGTACTGCCAGATTAGGGAATTCAGTTTAGGAAATGGAAATTTTAAAATACAACAATGCATTTAAATTTCATCACAAATATCCTACTTCAAACGTTAACAACATTCATAAACTACATAATGCAAGTTACTATTCTAGATCTAACATTAAACATAAGAATACTGTTACATTCCTATAAATATATAAAGGTACAGCTTGAGGATACTACAGTGTCCCAGAACCAAGTTTATATATGGACCAAACAATTTAAGGGTGGACAAGAAAGTGTAGAAAACAAAAGTCATGATCCAAGGTAAGTCTCACAGCTGACAACATCCATATCGTTCAAGAGCTTATTGAAGGTGATCATCGGTTCACTGTTGAAGAAATCGGATCAGAAGTGGGTATCAGCTGTGGGAGTGCTCAATCCATTATCACTGATCATCTTGGCTTTAGAAAAATTAGTGCTCAATGGGTTCTGAGGTTTTTGGTTGAAAATCAAAAACCAGGTCAGTTTGGAGATTTATGAGAGTCTTCTGAATCAATTTCGGCAAGAAGGGGATGATTTTTTAAGGTGTATTGTCACATGTGATGACACATGGGTCCATCATTACACTCCGGAGTCAAAAATGGCAATTGAGGTATGTCGAAGGAAGTATGAGGGCTGTCCAGTGAAAGCCAAAACCTGTCTTTTAGCCGGAAAAGTTCTTCCAATGATTTTTTTTTCACTTCCACGGAAGTTTATTCATTGATTTTCTCCACAATCAAGAAACTGTGAATGCGGCTTACTATTGCCAGCTGCTAGTCAACGAAAGCCACCTACTGAAACAGTAGACACTTGTATGCCCATCAGAGATGTCATCCTTCATGTGTATATTATTAATTAATAAATTTATTAAAAAAAATTACTGTTTATATATGATTCACCCTTGTACACACGTTGCTTTTCCAAGTTTCTCCAAATATCATTTAAAATATATTTGTAATAATTTACACATTTATTAGATACAGTGAGCTTGTGTCACTGCTCACGTACTGTCTTGAGTTACAGCACATCTATTATGGCCTAGATGTTGTAACACATGATTGTACCAACTTCAATGAGTAATTAATATTAACCTTTGTTCTGATTACTGATCATATAAACATACATAATCTTTGAATGTTCAATATATTACCAAAAAATTAGTTAAAAAAAATTAGGATTTGGTTTAAAAATTATTATTAAGTAGGACTTATGGTATAGAGTAAATTTCTAACCTTTATTTATTTATTTTTTTCTTTTGTTAAAGGGTAAAACTGATATCTAGTGGCAAAGTTCTGGTAGATTATATGACCTTAGAGGCTCAAGGTCTTAAAAATGGTGTACAAATAATGGCAGTAATTTTATCAGAAAACCACTCTGACCTTCAGGTAAGTTATTTATAGATTTTTTTTGTAGATATTAATATTTTAAAAATATTATAGAATCATACACTTTACAAGATGCTTCTTCAACTTAGTTCCATCTTACTATAAAATAACTGTTTCAGTGTATTAAACATGTTTCAGTTTTCATTCTTTTGTAGACACATTCTGGCTTTTTGACAGCTATACTCGTTCCTTATGTTATCTTTTTCTTTCATATTTAGCCTCTGGAAATCACTGTCAGTATTACTTCAGAGGATGATATTTATGAGTATAAGTGAAGTGTAATCTTGTGCAGTCTCAGGTCAATCATTTCTGAGATGTGTGGTTAATTGAATCCCAACCACCAAAGAACACCAGTATCCACGATCTAGTATTCAAATCCATATAAAAGTGACTGCCTTTACTAGGACATGAACATTGGAATTCTCGACTTTGAAATCAGCTGATTTGCAAAGACGTGTTCACCACTAGATTAACTCGTTGTGGGTTCCTTATGTCCTAACTATTATTTTCTTACCATATTCTTCTAAGCGTCTTCTAATTTTTAAGTAATTTCTTGAATATCTTTAAAAACACTGACAAATTATAAACCTTAAAAAAATTCTACCTTGAACTTTTGAAGTGGAAGGCCAGCTGGACCAGGGGTTATCTTTGATTGATTTGTGGCCATCTTTGAATGTACAGCTTGAAAGCTGTTTTTAAGAGTTCTTTAAGTATCCAAAGGTGATTTCCCGGTATTCAAATGAAATTTGACTCAAACTTGTTATGTTTTTTCATCCATTTTGTGAAATCAATAATCTGCCAAGAATTAAAAACTTGTCTTCACTCGCCAGGATACTACTCTCTACTGAACAAAGATATCGCAGTGATTTTTTCAGTAAGTTTCAAGGATAAAACAAGTTTCCCCTTACACATCTGCAGGCAAACCCCCCCACCTCTTCTTATTGAGCATTGGCAGCACCTGTCTTAAAATTGTCCAATCACATCTCATTATATATGCGTCTGTATATTTTTTTTGATGCTGTAATATATATGAAATAATTAGTGAATGTGCATTAATATAATAGTAAATTATTTTTATGTAACTGGATAAATAATACTTAGCCGGTAAAGAACTGATACCAGTATATTTGAACTCTGCATATATGCAGCGTGTAACAGATTAATTACTGCAGTTCATCAAATCCATGTATGAATATCAACCACTGTCTTTATGAACTTTGCGATTTTTTGTGAATGCTTTTACCTTAGATAATCTGCCAAACTCAACCTCTCCACACCAGGCAAATCATTTTTAAAAAGTTATGAAATTTTTTTTTCTTTTAAAGTTATTTTATATATTTATAATTACTGGAGATATCTTCTATGTAATTATACATTTACAAGAAAAACTGTTTTTAAAAAAGCATAATTGAGATTTATAAATACATACAGAATGATTTTTATTTATATTTAAAATAGATTGTCTTACTTATATGTGGTGTATTTGTATGGTTTTAATGATATATATTAAATGATACTATGTACTGTTGGAGAAATTTTATAGATATAAGGTTTTTTTTTTTTTTAGAAAAAACTAACTTGAACATTTTAGTAAAAAAATATCATTCAGCAAACTAAATTATCATTGGAAACGTTCATGTAAAAGACTTACAAAATTATTTTACAAAACACATTAACTACTTATTTAAAGTAAAGACGTTTTAATTTTACCTGAAAATTTAGGAACATTTGAACTAGTTTTATAAAAACTTTATGTGAATTAGACAGTTTATTTTTTGCGTCAAGGATTTGAAGCATGAAATCCGTTCGTTTTCTCATCCTTCGTTTTCTTCATGGGAATATAACTGAATTTAGAATGCAGTGTGATCAGGTACATCTTCCCTGGTTAATATTTCACCCACCATGATGTGTTCAGTACATAACTTCATCTTACATCTTCCCTGGTTAATATTTCACCCACCATGACGTGTTCAGTACATAACTTCATCTTCTGTTCTTCACAATCTTCATATTGCAACCTATATCTTCACTATATAAATCCGGTTGGATAGATTTTTTTTAAATCAGTAGAAGCATCAAAGGAGCATGTTTTAAAGACAACAGAGCATGTACTAAGGACTGTATTGGACAATGCACAAATTTAGAATTTAACCTAAAAGCCAAACCATAAGCATGTAGGACACACAATTAGCAAAATCCTTTATATGTGATCTGGAGGTTTACCTGACAAGCTCATTCCTGATGAGTTATTTTCCTTAATTTGCTCATCATCATACTCACACAAACCACAGTCCGTCTGATCTAATTACTAACTGTAATTTATCAAGCCATACATTACTTACGAGCAAAGTACATGGACTGTATCTTAACTTACCTAAGTATATGGACTGTGACTTCACTAATTGTTGTCACTTTATATTTAATGATAGGGTTGTAACTAAAGTGTAATTCAACAATATCTTTCAAATACATTTGTCTTAGATACTAGACAAAGGTATTGATTTTCTAGTTAGGTACTACCTAACTTTTGTTAGATATTTATATCTAACAAAATTCATCATATACTTTCCCGACTTAACAACATCAGTTGAGTTTTTTATTTGTTTTCTCAACTGGAAAATCCTCTGGATGGTGAAAAATACAATAATGCTGATGACATGTTGACCAATGTGATAACGTCATCATAAATTCATCACCAGTGCAATGAAGCATTGAAAAATGCTTTGGAGGGGAATAGATATAACAATGTCAATTACATGATGGCCAGTGTGATGAGGGGATGGTTTCTTAAAGTGGATATCAGGAATATTTCCAATAAATTTATAGTTTGTAAAAGTGTGTAGCTACTGAAGGAAACTACTTTATAAGAAATGTACACTAACAAATTTTTATGTGGGGAATTTTTTGAACCTATCCTTTATAATTAAGCTACATAAGATTAGGTTTGAGAACATAATGATTTAACATAGTTTTTGTATTTTGTTGTGGTACCATAATAGTAGCTGTTTTGATCCTTAGAGATTGTATCATTTACTTGTTTGTAAAGATATATATATATATATTAAAAATATATAAATTTATATATACAAATAAATATATATTATGACATGATGTCTATGTAAGTCTATATATATATATTGACTCGGTTTCTTTTTTATATAATTACCTGTTTTTTTAAGGAATATGAAAAAAGAGTGAAAATGTTGGAAACTATGAAAGATGATGTTAAGTTATTGACTAGAAGAGTTGATAATGAAGTAGATCCCTATTTACAGGTCAGTAAAAGCTTACTCCTATTTAATAAAATTGAGTTTTTGTGTATGCCCTTCAGGTGATGTAATAATGTCAAGTAGTCTGCACATCATAGTTCCAAAAGCAGGTATAGGTTGTGTGAGGTTGAATAATTTGAAATGTTTTGAAAGAGTGTCTAACATTGTCAATTTTATGTATATTTTAAATGTATGTTGATTTTTTTTTTTTTTTTAATAATTATCATTTAATAATTTCTTGACCTAGTTAATACATCTCTTCAGTTAACTAGGCTGTATGATTTCGGTTCTCTTTTTGGATTCATTATGTTTTGCGAGAATTTGAACCAAAACAAGTTTTTGTAGCTCTTCAACTGATTTCTGTTTTTTTTTTTTTTTTATGAGTAACAGCATTAACTGACAAGTATATATTTTTTTATTACCTTAGACATTTATTATAGAGGTGTTCTGTCTACTCAAACTTGGATCAGAGTTATAAAAATATTGTATAACTTATAACATGCTCTTATATTTTCTTTTCAATGAATAGTTATTAATAAAACCATTATTGAAGTATAAGGTTTTTCCAAGTGGTTGTATACCAATTCATATGAGTATCATTCTGGTTGAATGTGGGAAAGAAGTTTCACTGGATTGGCTGGAATAAAATTTTCTGTGGTTAAGAATAAATTAATTATAATTGTAAATATTATTAGTTAATTATTATTTCTATATCATTAATGAATGAGTAGAACGGAATGTTTTTTGCTCTTATTGATTTGATGATCCTGTTTCATGTAAAAAAAATTATATGTGCTCTAATTATTACTGGTAAAATGAATGGTAAAATAAAGTGGAATGCATAAAAAAATCTCTTTAAAGTTGGATTTTCTACTGCAAAACTTACTCTGATTCCTTGAATAATTTTTTCTCCTGCATAAGGGATTGCTGAAAAATTACTGTTACTTCTCAAAATATGTTACCCTCAAGGTAAAAGATAGCCTAAAAATGATATTTATTGTGGTTTATTGTTTGGAGTCTAATAGACTCCAAAATTAGATTAATTAAATAGGTAAAAAAAAAATTAGTTGAGTTTTATAGAATTGTGAAACCCCTATTCAAGGGGACTATTTTAATGATTCTAATATGTTTAAAATTATTATTATTAAATAAATTAAAATCATAATTCAACAATTTTTTTTCAGAATTGGGGAATGTAGGATTAAAAAGGTTTTTTTGAGACTTTTGCACAAAAACAATTTTTTTTCTTCAGTCATTTGACTGGTTTGAATGCAGCTTTCCAGGATCCCTTATCTAGTGCTAGTCGTTTCATTTCGGTATACCCCCTATATTCTACATCCCTAACAATTTGTTTTACATATTCTAAAAGTTGCCTGCCTACATAATTTTTTCCTTCTACCTGTCCCTCCAATATTAAAACGACTATTCCAGGATGCCTTAATATGTGGCCTATAAGTCTGTCTCGTTTTTTAGCTATATTTTTCCAAATGCTTCTTTCTTCATCTATTTGCCGCAACACCTCCTCATTTGTCACTTTATCCACCCATCTGATTTTTAACATTCTCCTATAGCACCACATTGCAAAAGCTTCTAATCTTTTCTTCTCAGATATTCCGATTGTGCAAGTTTCACTTCCATATAAAGGGACACTCCAAACATATACTTTCAAAAATCTTTTCCTGACATTTAAATTAATTTTTTATGTAAACAAATTATATTTCTTACTGAAGGCTCGTTTCGCTTGTGCTATTCAGCATTTTATATCGCTTCTGCTTCATCCATCTTTAGTAATTCTACTTCCCAAATAACAAAATTCTTCTACCTCCATAATCTTTTCTCCTCCTATTTTCACATTCAGTGGTCCATCTTTGTTATTTCTACTATATTTCATTACTTTTGTTTTGTTCTTGTTAAATTAAATAAATAATTTTTAGGCATTTATAATTTAAAATTTAAAAAAAAATTGATATGGTGCTCCCTAACTCCAGGGGGAGTAATTGGGTAAAATTAATCTTAAAAAAATGTAAAAGTGGTATTGTACAGCAAAGTGACAGCACTAAATTGAAAAAGTAAAAATATATAGTCATAATTTTAGATAAATTCAAATGTGATTTTTTAGGAAGGGGTGGCAGTTTTTTGTAACTATACCAACAAACAATCCTATCCCCAAAAATTAGGGATAATGAAATATCAATACTGTCACATTTTAAACACAATGAGTATGATATATTGTGTTTTTAAATTTTTTAAAAATTAAAAAAACGATTTTTCATTGCCATGTATTATAGAATTGGAATAAAGGAAAATTTTTATAATAATCTAAAGGTTCATTTGTGTAGGGAATATTCATGTAAGAATTTCCTATTAACTCCTTTTCTGAAGCAGGAAATATCTAAAAAATAAAAAAACAAATTCATTTTTTGGGTCTGGAGATTAATATTAAAAAATATTTGGAAAATTTGTTATCATCTTAAAATTGTTGGCTTCAACTTTTGTAAGAAAAGTGTTTTGATAAAATGCTTCATAAACATTTTTTTATTTTATTTTGACCAAAAAACTTGCACCTTTTTCCAATTTTTACAAAAATTTAATAAAATAAATTCCCCTGAGGACGGCATCTTCTTTCTGCGAAGTTGAATTTTTTCTACAAAGAAGAAAATCTATTTATAGAGTCCTGAATTATTAAACTTCAAACAGGCCAATATACGAGGCTGCACGCACAACAGAAACAGTTAAAAAATAAGGGCTGATGAGTTATAAATAGCGATCAGCAACATTGATTGGTTTGCACATGTACAGTAGCTTTAAATAGTCTGTTGGGCATGTAACCGCCACATTTGCCGTTAGTTCATTATTGTTTGCCTTTGTAAGTCATTGTTAAAATGAGTGTGGTAATAACTAATCCTGCCATTTGTGAAGATTGATCAGTGATTACATTTCTAAAAGCAAGAGAACATAATGCTAGTGCATCATCAGTTATGTGAAATATATGGGCCTATTGCAATGAGGTAAGGAAAAGTGAGACAATGATGTCATGAGTTTAAGGAAGGGCGTTCAAATATTCATGATGAACAGAGAAATGACAGGCCTAGTGTCCAGACTGACAATCTTGTTGAACATGTGAATGCAAAAGTGATAGAAAATAGTCGCTTTACAATTAGTAATTTTTCTCTAGAATTTCCAGAAGTTTCTAAGATAACTTTGTTGAGAATCGTAGGCTACTGTAAACTGTATGCATGATGGATGCAAAAAATGTTGACAAGTGCTCACAAAGATTACCAAATGACATCTGCATGTGGTTTTCTCTATTGCTTTAGCCATAAGGGAGACAGATTTATTTCGCACTGTCACTAGTGATGAAATGTGGATTTCATATGTCAGTGCTGAGACAAAAAAACAATCCTTGCAGCGGTTTCATTCTGGTTCATCTAAACTGAAAAAATTTAAACAAGCACAATTCAAAGGAAAATCACTTTCTAAACTTAGTCATGCCATTTAAAATCTCTCTGTAGAACCTTACTGTAACTCAAAACCTAATGAATAACAGAAATTTTAGTAAAGTAAGCCTAAATAATAACAAGAGACGATTACTTTCAATAAGAGATAATATAATATAATTTCACATTTTTGTTACTGATATTTTTTTTAAATGTTTAGATGCAAATATCATAGACAGAAACTTTATTAAAACAATTCATATTTTTTTAAAACACAAAAACAAATTTATTTTTTAAAAATCTACTAAAAAGGATGAAAATTAATAATTAATATAAGAGATATCATAAATGTGCCAAACAAGAGTGCAAAAAGTAATCAAGTCATCAGTACGGAAGAAATGCCATTCTATATACATAATTCTGTAGATAATTTAAGATTACCATTAATCACAGTGTAGGAAAATCAATCATGATACACATTCCAGTACTGGGTATTTGAAGGTATTGAGTGTAATTAATATGAGAATAAATGGTACATTGGCACTGTTTGTAGAAATTACAGCAAGGATATTTTCTCCTTCACTCAAGCCAAGAATTGTTTATGTCTGAATTGTTCACATCTTTGGATGACTAATTTGAAATATCAATGCAAATGGTGAGTTTCATTTTTTATTATCCAAATTTTCCTCCATACAGAACAAAAAAAAATAAACTTGACCCCTTGATTTGGGAGCTCTCCAATAATTATTTTTCATTCAATGTATGATGTACAATTTAGAACATTAAAAAACGTTTATACATAAAAAATTTTATTCGTCAAACACATTATCTAATTGTGTTTGTAATTGTTTCATAATGAGATGATGACATTTCATTACTAAGATAAGAGTAATTCTTTTTAATGATTGAATTGCCAAAAATTTGCAATGTAATAAGTTTTTCATGTTTATAATATTATAATTATATAATATTAATTAATTAATAAGGCACATTTACCTGAGAAAGTCATGTAATATTTTCCCAGATTTTTATCATCTACAGATGGGTTTTCTTCCCTCCTGCTACCTCAATTTTAATATCGAAAAGGATTTTTCACCAAAACTCCAGCCTTATAAATTTATAATTTTTGAAATTTGTTTTCTGTATGTTTATACAGAGTGTATCACAAAGTTCTCAGGACTTTCATAAACTATTCTAATTCTTAAAATAATGGGAAAAGTTCATATAACTATTTGTCCTAAAAGGCTTCGTTTACGTGTTAAGGCTAGTGAAGAAGGATTTAGCTCAGATTTCGCTATCCTTGTAAAATGAGGTCGTACTGAATTTTTTAGGACAATCATTAAGAGGTAGAATTATTGATTTCTTATAGATTTTGACCTGAAAAATTAAGTAAAATAGGTCCAGAACCATATCTGCAGTAGTTTTCTTGAGAAATCTGGGATGAAAACCAATAAGTTGGGGTATAAACCCTGTTTTTTTATGTTTGATATGCAATAACTTTGTTAAATGGGTAATAAATCCATAAAAAACCGTTTAAACAAAAACTTGTAAGAAATTTAATTCTGAACAAAATTGAGAAAGATAAGTGAATAAAACAGAAAGGTTAGAAAAATTCAAATGTTATTTTGAAACAGTACAGAAAAATACTTAATGTAAACAAAAACCAAATTCTTTTTTGGTGATGTGAAAAATAAAATTTACCATTAAAAATTGCTTTTAAAACATTTTCTAAAAACTGGAAATACAAAACAATTGTAAATAGAAATAAATAAAAATTACTTAATAAATTATTTCAAAATTGGCAATAAAATAACAACAGCTGATTAATAATTTGCAATACTGTATTAGTGTTTAAATTTTCTGTAAGGGACATTAAGTATATCAGGTACTGTGAACTATACTGTCGTTATTGAAGATCTATGAATTTTAGTTTGAATGTGATCAGTTTGCCATTGAAGTATTTACAACAAAGGAATACACTGATATTGTCTTCATTGTGGATGTGTGTAATGGTAATACTACAGTTGCTGCAGTAGAATATGAAATATCTTTTTCTGAATCGCAGGATTACAGATCCCAAAACAATTAGCGTGACTTTTTGCATCTTCAGGAAACAGATTCAGTACCTAGTATTCATACCAACTATGAATAATCTGTCCAACATTATGCTGTTATTGGTGAAATCATTATCAATGCAGTTCAGCACAGTCCAGGGATCAATGCATGATGTCTTTCTAAGCAGATTGGAGGACACTTAAACAAAACAAGTTTTATCCTTATCATAAACAGCCAGTTCAACATCTAACCCAGGAGACAGTCCACTTCACTTGGAGTTCTGCAACTGGTGGAATACAAATTGACAACTCTACAAGTACGTTTCATTTACTAGCGAGGCAAATTTCATTCAAGATGGTGTCAACAACTTATAGAATGAGCATACACGGGCAGAAGTAATCTCTTGTGAAACAGTGGAAGGCAATTTTCAACACTGATTTAGCGTCAATGTGTGGTGCACCCTTTTCACAATCAGCTGTTTGTACTGTTCATATTACCTGGCCACTTAAATGCTTGAGGTCTATTTGCACTTTCTTCAACAAGAATTGCTGCAACTACTTGAAGATGTTTCTCTAGCGCTGAGCCACTGCACTTCTCTTCTGCCATTTCCACTCACCTAAATCATCATTTCCCTGAGAAATGGATCTGTCATAAAAGTCCATGTTCCTAGTCGCCAAGATCACCTGATCTGACACCTTTAGATTTTTGTGTCTGGGAATGGATGAAAAATATTATCTACAAAACAAAAATACGTTCTCGTGAGGAATTAATTGTCCACATTATGGATGCCACTGAACAACTTAAGGGCAGTCCTGAACAACTAAAAAGAGAATCAAAAGCGTGCCAGGAAACGTGTTGAAAATGGTGTGTTTTATTTTTGAACATTTACTGTAAACTGGTATGTATAATCCGCATTGGTCTAGTGTACTATTTCTAAATAAAATTTGAATTTTTCTACCTTTTTTTGGTTTTATTCAACTTATTTTACAATATTTTATTCAGAATGAAATTCTCTACAAGTTTTGCTTAAAAGTTTTATGTGTTTATTATTCATTTAAAAAAGTTGTACGCCAAGTATAAAAAACAGGGTTTTACCCCAATTTATTGGTGTTCACCGTAGATTTCTCAAAAACTACTGCATATACAGTGCAGTAGTTTCTACTATTACTCTTCTAGGACCTATTTTATTCAATTTTTCCAGTCAAAAACCGATAAGAAATCACTAATTCTGCCACTTAATTATTATCTTAAAAATCTCAGTAATACCTCATTTCATCAGGGTATAACTGAATATATACGAGGTGCGACAATAAAGTAATGAGACTGATCTTTGACCTTGGTCTATAAGCTACTTCTAGTCCAAGCGGCACATTGATGCAACTGCTCAGTCGTGAGTTGTGCTGTAATAAATGAACACGTGTTTGTGTCTCTCGTCACAGAAATGAAACCGCAAAATATTGCGCAACGGTATGCCATTTCTTTTTGCGTTAAATCGAGTGAAAACACGACGACAACTTATGATAAGCTTCAGAAGGCTTTTGGAGAGGAGGTTATGTCAAGAGCTCAAGTTTTTCGGTGGCATAAAATTTTTAGTGAAGGCAGAACGACTGTTGAAGATGAAGACCGCAGTGGACGACCATCAACTTCACGGACAGATGTCAACTTGACCAGGGTGCGTGAAATCGTACGATCTGATCGAAGATTATCCGTGAAAATGATTTCAGAAGAACTCAACATCAATCGAGAAACGGTTCGTCTAATATTAACTGAAGATCTTGGTATGAGAAAGATTTGTGCAAAAATGGTCCCCAAAAAGTCATACAACAACAGCGAGAAACACGGAAAAATGTGGCAGCCGATCTGTTAGAGCAAACGGAAATCAATTCAGATTTGTTGAGCCGTGTTATCACTGGTGATGAAGGTTGGGTTTTTCAATACGATCCAGAAACAAAATGCCAAAGTTTGCGATGGTGCTCAAAGGGATCACCCAGACCAAAAAAGCTCGCATTTCAAAGTTAAAAGTGAAACGCATGCTTGTGTGCATCTTCGATTCCAAGGGAATTGTTCATAAAGAGCGGGTGCCTCCTGGACAAACAGTTAACCGATAATCTACAAAGAAATTTTAGAAAGACTTCGTAAACGAGTTCTTCGCGTCCGTGCCAACATTGCTGATAATTGGATTCTGCATCACGATAATGCGCCATCCCATACTGCTCTGTCAGTACAGCAGTTTTTAACCTCAAAACTACTTTCAGTACTACCACGCCACCTTATTCACCAGATATCGCTCTGTGCGACTTTTTTCTATTTCTAAGAGTCAAAATGGCGGTCAAGGGACACCATTTTCAAACAACACAAGATGTCCAAAAAGCTGTGACGAGGGTCTTGGAGGATATTACAGAAGATGAGTTCCAGAAATGTTACCATCAATGGCAGAAGCGCTGGAATAAGTATGTGCAATCAGAGGGGAACTACTTTGAAGGAGACAACACTAAACATGACTAAAACGGTAAGCAACATTTTTTTCACATCAGTCTCATTACTTTATTGTTGCACCTCGTATATATAGATTAAATGTACACAATTGAAAGTCTGATAAAACATGAACATTAAAACAATAAAACAAAATGAACATTACAGAACTTCACAAAATATAACCTTCCCCTTTTTCCCTTTCCTTTTCCCATTTTCCATTTTACCTATTTTCATTTTTACCATATTCCCTTTCACTTTCTCCCATTTCCCCTCTTTTCTCCCCATTCCTTCCCCCATTTATATTCTCCTTGTTTTCCTTTCCCCTTTTCTTTTGCCTCCCTTCCCCTTTCTGTTTTCTTTTCCCATTTTTTCCTTTTCCATTTTCCCCTTCTTTTCTTTTATCTTTTTCAATTTTTGCCTTTCTCACTTTTCCCCACCCATAAATTGTTCCAGTAGTTTTTTAGTCTATAGCACACACATATCAGAAACATTGAAATGGAATCGTAAAATATAGTAGGTATAGTGTGTATTGCTTTTACATCCAACAGATAGCAATGTTTTTCAAAAAAAACATGTTTTTACCTGTCTCAGGTGTGACATCTTAGGTATATAAAAACATGCACATATTCGAATGCAGTGTGTCAAAATTTCAAAGCAATCGGTGAAGAACTTTCGGAGATTGAAGACTTTGAACAAAGTAACATTTACATTTTTATTTATATAATAGAATAGGTTATGAAAGTCCTGGGAGAACTTCATGTTCCATTCTGTTATAAAAGATGTAATTCTAATTTTATTTCTATTACTAAATGAAAGAACTACTGTACTCTGCATAGTAAATTGTATTTATATAAAGTAATAGGTTGTTAATAAAAGTATTATAAAATTTAATAATAAATAAAAATTTTCTTTATTGTTTTTATTAATTTGTAACAGATAACTGACCAGGTTGGTAAAACTCTTGTTCTTCCACATAAAGAGAAAAAAGCTTTGTTATCAGCAATGGCACTACATGAAAAAGGAAAAGCTGCTCTTAAAAAGGATGAATTTGCTCTTGCACTCATATTTCTACTCGAAGCAGATAAGGAATTTAGGTTGGTTGTCATTTATTAACTAAATAATAATTAGTAGTAATATTCTAGTAAATATAGTAAATGGACAGAATATTATATAAATATTTATTGTTTATTAAATGTTATATAAAAAACAAAAATAAACTGTTTATAATTATGTATATTTATTTTACAGTTCTTGTAATTCTCAGCTGCTGAATTCTGTTGATAATTATGCATTACTTAATTTGGATATTGCATGGTGTTATCTTTGTTTGAAAAATGTTACCCAGTTACCAGACGCTGAAGAAAGATTGAAAATATGCGAATCAAAATTCAGATATAGTTATGGACCTAACTTAGAAAGAGTTGTAGCTTTAAAAGGAAGTTCTGGTAAGTTGATTAGTTTAAATACTAGAACAAGGTAGATCATTCTATCTATTCAATGATTATTTCATAAAGGTATACTTAAGTAGATGAAGGAAACCCAGCCTCATCCAAATTGTATTATAGTCGCCGATTACAATTATTGTGTAACTCCCAGATTGGAAATGGAAGTCACTGGAATAGGGTTGAGAGATATCTTTGTACATATCCGACTGAAAAAAATTTGATCTAGACACCACATGACTTCCTTGTATGCCTACTAAATTACATATATACATTTTTTAAAATGAAAAGTGCATAAAATTTTATTTCATTAATAACTTCCCTTTTTTTATTGTTATTATTGAATTATTATTTATTATATTTTTTTTTACGATCAGATATTAATAATTATTAATAAATCAATATATTTAAATTAAAATAAAAAGTTAAAAAATTGGAGATGAAGTCTGATTCGAACTGATGTGCCTTCCCCTTTTAAGATCCAAATATTTCATTAATTAAAATTTCATTTGACTATAACTCTGGAACCAATGGAAATAACCCCAAAATCTAATTTTTTTTGGATTTTGGGCTTTTTTGGACACTTTCAGTCAATTGCAATCAAAAGGGGGGGGGGGTGCACAACTAGATGTTACTACAGACCTAAATCCAAAATTTCAACATCATACAGCTAATCATTTTTGAGTTATGTGAAATACATATGTATGTACAGACATCATGCCAAAACTAGTCAAAATGGATTCAGGGATGATCAAAATGGATATTTTTGTTGAATTCTGAAAACTGAAATTTTTTGCAATCACAATACTTCCTTTACTTCGTACAAGGAAATAAAAAATAAATTATAAAATAAGGGTTTGAGGAGTGATATCAAATACCCTCTAGCAAGAAATGTATACTTCTTAAAGATGACAATAGGCAGCATATATATGTGTTTTTTTCCTATATGTTTTTTCAGGATTTCCTAAGGAAACTCCTTATCTATAATTGTAGTGACATGTGAAAGGAAGTAATGTATAAGTTGTGTCAGTGCAATAGTTTCTGAAAACTTTATTATTGATGATGATTATTAAGCAGTTAAAAAGTGCACTTATCTTTTTTTATAGATTGTCTGCATTTTCCTCTTGGTAATTTTTTTCAAAAACAGTTTAGAAATGTTAATTTTTCTGGTAGTCAGCCCTCTTGTTTTTAATATTTATTTGATTTAGCTTTAAAAACTAAGGATTTTTTTAATCCTGCTTATATTAATGTTTTAAATTTATTCTGTAGAGAAAAAATATTTCTGAGGCTTATCATTAATTTAATCATAAAAAGTATGTCCACCAAAGAGGTGATTTAAATGCCAAATATAATCGGTTAAATTTTGAAATAAAATGTTTTTTTTTCTAAGAGATTCTGATTCAACAATCTGTGGGATCAAACACAGGATCATCAAATAAAATTTTGTTTTTTTTTTAAATAACCTGTGTTTTTATAAACATACCAATATTTTTGTAGTAAATATTTGTATAAATATTGAATATTTATATCTTCTGTAACTATAAAGCAACTTGTCCTAACTGGCTGATTCATTAACACCTATTAAAAACTACTGAAGATAAATTAATGAAAATTTGTATATTGATTTTTTTAAATTCCAAGTTTAAAGGGTTGAAATGGAGTATCAATGAAATTACAATTTTTTTTTTTAAATTTACAGTAACAAATGATAACAACTTGATTTTTAGTGTGTCTAATCTTCATGTGAATGTTTTAAAGCTAATTTTTAGATTTTTTAATTTCCATGTTAAAGGGTTAAAGGGATTCCATCCTTGGCTCTTGTAGTGAAAGGTTGTGTCTTATTGTGCTCTGTGATTGTGAGTTGTAACCAGTCCAGCCAGGTGTTCAACAGTTCTTCTACCTGCGTCGCCAGACAATGTGAGAAGGGTCTGCTAGGACATCAGCCGGGCGGCCAGCTACCTGGATTACAGGCCAGTTACATTAAGAAAAGGATAATCCTTTTCTTAATTTTATTTCTATTCTATTCAAATTTCTATAATAATGTAAAGTGAACTCTTGTAGTCATTACGAACACATTAAGTTAATAGCCTATTATTATAGGACTATTGTGCTGATTTTAAAATAATTTTATTTTAAATTGTTTGATATAATCTGTACCTATTTAGGTCTACAGGTTATATCTTGTTTTGATTTTTCTTGTCAGTGGTTTTATTTTGCAGCAAGTGTACATTAAGAAGTGTTTAATTAAGTTTAATTTTAATTTTTAAATCTTATTCTTTATTTTTCCTCAATGGAAGGAAAAGTAAGGCCTGCCCCGCCCCGTTCTCCCACCCCGGAACTGTCCGTCGGTGGAGAGGAAAGCGGGTCTGGCGCTAGGAAGCGCCAGAAACGCCGGGACTCCGCGCCTCCTATGGAGACGGAGCCCGTAGCGGGCTGCAGCAAGGCTGCAGCAGCCACCAACCCGCAGGCTGATGATGGGGCCCCATCACAGCCTGCTACCGTCAGGCGGGAGAAAATCCCGCCAATAATGCTGGACTGCCCGAAGGAGTGGCCAGCATTAGCGCGCGACATTAAGTCGCGGATCGGGGGGCGCCTGGTGGCTAAAAGCACCGGGCTCTCGATAAGGCTGCAGCTGGGCAGCGAGGCGGATTACCGGGCGGTGCAGAGTTTTCTGCACTCGAAGGGAATCGCCTTTCACTCCTTTCAGCTCCCGAAGGACAGGGAGCTAAAGGTGGTTATACGGGGAATCCCCTATGGGGCTGCCCCGGAGGAAGTAAGGGAGGAACTGACCTCCCTTGGCTATGAGGTGGTTTCGGTTAAGAAGCTCCTCACAAGGGACGGTCGGGAAACCCCGACCTGCCTAGTGGCCCTTAAGAGGACCCCTTCGGCCCGGACCATTTATGACCTTGGCAGTATTTTTTACTGCAAGGTCGCAGTGACTGCGTTTGTGTCACGAGGGGGGCCACCCCAGTGCCACAGATGCCAGAAATTTGGACACTCGTCCAATTACTGCCAGAGGGCCCAGCAATGTGTCAAGTGTGGTGGGGACCACGACACTGCCACATGCGTTAAGCCGCGTGAGGAACCAGCCTCATGCGTTAACTGCAAGGGGCCTCATCCGGCTAATTACCGGGGTTGCCCCTATTATAAGGAGCAAGTCAATAAGGTCAAGGGCATTAAAAAGCCCGCGACTGTTGACGGCCGCAGCTGGGCCCGTGTTGCCGGTGGGGGAAAATCAGCCCCCAAACCGGAGGTGCCGGCACCTGTGGCCAAGGCGGTAGTGAAAAAAGGGGAGGTACCCTCCCCAACACCCGCCAAGCCAAAACCGGCGGCGACCACCAAGAAGGTGGTGAAACAAAAGGCGGCGTCAAAGCCGGCCCCGGCGAAGAAGGCCAAGCCTTCCTCGACGGGAAAGGCCAAGCCTTCCTCGACGGGAAAGGCAAAGCCTGCTCCGGCTGGGAAGGCCAAGCAGGCTGTTAAAAACACCGCGGCCCCTGTGACCCCGCGCCCCACCAAAAGGGCGGCCGCGCCAAAAGCCACCTCCAGCGGCAATCCGAAACCGGCTACCCCGTTGGAGACCACTGGCATGGACTTCCTGTCGCAGATGACAGTGAAGGATATCCTGCCACATATCATGATGGTTTTGCCACGCCTGCTCCAGGCAAAATCTCTCAAGGACTGTATTCAGTCCTTAATAGAGTGCCTCATGGCTGTACTGTCCAGGTATGGTTAGGCCCACCCTCAGACTCTTGCAGTGGAACGCCAACTCAGTAGTAAGCCGGACGGAGGAACTATGCCGTCTGGCCGAGGATCTACTGATAGACGTGATACTGTTGTCTGAGACGTGGTTGAACCCAACCAAGCAACTGACCCTTCGGAACTATTTTACATATAGGACGGATAGGCCAGTTCGACCCGGATCTCGCACCTCTGGTGGAACTGCGGTTTTAGTCCACAGACGCCACATGCATACGCGCGTTGTTCTTCATACAAACGTGATGGAGCAAACGTGTGTGCATGTGGAGCATCTGGGCACGGTGTATCGGCTGGTTTCGGCTTATAGCAAGCCGAACGACGCGGTAACCGGCGCAGATCTGGATGCCGTGCTGGAAAATTGGGATGGGCCCATGATACTCATGGGCGACCTCAATGCCAAACACGTGTCATGGAACAGCATTCTGACAAATCCGAATGGCAGATTGCTGTACGAAAGGGCGAGAGCCCGCCGCTTGGTCGTCGTAGGCCCTGAGGTGCCCACGTTCGTGCATCGCTCAGGCAGATCTAGGCCTGACGTGCTGGATATCGCAGTCATGAAGGGGGGTACCCTCCCATTCATGATTGAAACGATAGAAGACCTCAGCTCGGACCATTCCCCTGTCCTGTTGGAACTAGGTCAGGCAGGGGGTGGCCGAGATCCCCCGCCTATACCCCGAAGGTCAGTCAACTGGAAAAGGTTCTACGAGACCCTCCAGCGGGAGTACAGGCCGGTAAATCCTGAGCTCCTGAACACCCCGGAGGAAATCGACGACACTGTCGGGCGCGTCACGTCGTCAATGACTGAGGCCCTGGCAGGCAGCTCATCGGCCAAAACTCGAGCAGTTGTTCGAAACGACCTCCCTCCTCATATCTCCGAAGCCATAACGGAGAAACGACGACTGAGGAGGAGATATCGAATCACCCTGTCCCCCGCTGATAAGCGGGCCTTTTATAATCAAACGGACAGGGTAAAACAACTGCTGACAAGCCATCGAGAGGATTCGTGGAACGAATACCTCGCCTCAGTCTCTGACGACATCTCCTCGGTGTTCAGGTTGAACAGGAGACTGCGAGAAGGGAAGAAGCCTCGCCATCCGGTTGTGGGGCAGCGAGGTTTTCTTGCATACTCGGAGGCGGAGAGGGCCGAGGTATTCGCCGATACCTTGGAGGAGCAGTTCACTCCAAACCCCCCTCCCTCCCCGAACGACGAGCACACAACCGAGGTGGAATCCTTTCTTGTAGATTATTTCTCACAGGTGGAGGATGCCCCTCTAGAGATTGACCAAGTCACTGAAGCGGAAGTTTCCGCAGCCATTAAGGCCACAAGCCCCGACAAGGCCCCGGGTGTCGACGGGATCAGCGCCCGTGCATTCCGGAACATACCGGCCTCCGTGATTACAGCAATTTCGGTGATATTCACGTCCATTTTGTACGTTGGATATTTCCCGAATTGTTGGAAAACGGCCAAAGTCGTATGTTTACCCAAACCGGGGAAAAGTTTACTTTTCCCACGGAATTATAGGCCAATCTCCCTGTTACCGGTATTGTCTAAGTTGTTCGAGAGGATTTTTCTTGAAAAACTGAGGCGATACATGGAGGGAGAAGTGCGGCCCGAGCAATTTGGGTTCAGGGAGGGTCACTCAACCACCCTCCAACTGGTAAAAATAATAGACGACCTTGTCGGAGGCCTGAACAGGAAACGGGTGACTGCAGCCGTTTTTCTGGATGTGGCCAAGGCCTTTGACAAAGTTTGGCATAGCGGGCTGCTTTATAAGCTAGCGCGATCGGCGATCCCCTACCGCTATGTCAGACTGATGCGGTCATATCTGCTAGACCGACATTTTGTCGTGCGCGTAGGGGAAACGATTTCCTCCACCAGAGAAATAGCCGCTGGGGTTCCCCAAGGAGCAGTACTTTCCCCGTTCTTGTACACTTTGTACGTGAACGATATGCCGCTGTCGGAAGGGGTCAAAACGGCCCTTTACGCAGACGACACGGCATATTTCTACGAATCCGCAAATGTGGATTACGCGGTCCGGAGGCTCCAAAGGCAGCTGGACTTAGTGGAACCGTGGCTCGACATGTGGAGAATCAGGGTCAACGGTGAAAAATCGGTGGCCGTGATGTTCACATGCAAGACACGAAAACCGACCAGAGAGCTGGAAATCTCAGGGGAGAAAATCCCTTTTGAGAAAACAGTTAAGTACCTGGGGGTGGTGTTGGACAGGCGGCTTACCTTCGGCGAACATGTAAATTATGCGACCCGGAGGGCTAAGGCCGCCAGAGCCTCACTATACCCAGTGCTGAACAGTGCCAGCCCATACCCACTGGCAACTAAGCTTCTCATTTTTCGGCTGTACGTACTGCCGATTCTAACATATGCTTACCCGGCATGGGGGGCAATGTTGAGCTCCTCGCTTCAAAAGAAGATCGAGGCCGTCCAAAACATCGCGTTGCGGACGATCTTTGGAGCTCCGTGGTTCGTCAGGAACGCCACTCTCCGATCTGATGCGAGATTTCAATCCGTGTCCGAGGTGGGGGTGGCGCAGGCGCGCAGACTGTTCGGGAGAGCGGCTGTGTCCGAACACAGTCATCTTCGGGACATCTGCAGAGAGGACCCAACTCCGACAGTTGTAAGGAAGCGGCCTCACGCCGTACTGGACGAACCACCGTGATGGTGCGGTGCGGTAGCCGAAAATCGACAAACCAGGCTTAGGGGCCTCCATATCGCATGAGCCATAAACGGAATAGTGCGTCAGACGCGTTTCCGGGGTCGCGAGTGAATAGTTTTTTTTTTTTTTTTTTTTTTTTTTTTTTTTTTCGCGAGTTATATAGTTTGAAGACTTCAAATACGGTAAGTCGCGCACAAAACAAAAACGCGGTCTAAAAAGGAAAAAAAAGGGGAAAAAACGCGGTTTTTTTTTTTTTTTTTTTTCTTTTTCTCGCGTGTGTTTTGTTCTGTTTCTCTAGTTTCAGAAACGGGAGAAACGTGGATGTGGAACGACGCGTCGTGCCGTCTCATCCTGCCAGTCGAAAGGAAAGTAAAAATTAAATTTTTTTTTTTTTTTTTTTTTTTTTTTTTTTTTTTTTTCTCGCGTGTGTTTTGTTCTGTTACTCTAGTTTCAGAAACGGGAGAAACGTGGATGTGGAACGACGCGTCGTGCCGTCTCATCCTGCCAGTCGAAAGGAAAGTAAAAATTAAATTTTTTTTTTTTTTTTTTTTTTTTTTTTTTTTTTTTTTTTTTTTTTTTTTTCTCGTGTAGGTGTTCTGCTTCTTTTGTTGCAGATGCCAACAGCCACCACAAAAACAAATGGTTTCTTCACTGCAGCCACGCGGCCCCCCCAACCCCTTCTCAGACACACGCGTGTCTGAAGGTTAATAAATTACGTGGAAAGAATAATTACTGTTTACTTCTTTCCAGAAAATCGCCGCCCCAAAACCGCGATCGCGAATAGGTATCATCATCTGTAAGTTACACTTACAGTAAGATAAAATAACCCAGCAATTGCGACTCCTCCGGAAAAGGGGACACATTGCTCCCTCCTTATAGCTAGTGCCCCGTTGTGGCGTATTCCTGCTAGCCTATTAAAGAGTTAGCACCGAAAGGACTTCAGTGGACGGTCTGAAGGGGAATTACGTCGGGAGGACAGGCTTTATAAGCCTAGCCTTCCGCGGTCGGCCCATGAAATGGGTTCGATAACGCTGGTTTAACAACGGATTGGAATGCAATTAAATCCGTCTTAAATTCACTAAAATAATAATAGACAAAACTTGAAAAATTAGATCCGAGATTAAAAAAAATAACCCTTTTAAAAACAAGCCCGATTAGAAAGATCCAGCAGCAAGGGACTCTGTCCAGGTTCTGCGATAAAGTAGGGAGTAATAGACTCCTGCCAACTTTGCATTCCATTCCAAAGGGTTAAAATGGATTTAAAATTTATTTTTGAAGAGCCTTTTTTTTATTGTACTTTCTTGGTAACAAATGAAGAAATCAACCAGATTTTTTGTGTGTAAATTTTATGTAAATATCTAAAATCCAATTCTAGATTTTACAAAATTCAATCTTGAAAGTAGTAACGAAAAGTGAAAAAAGTTTTGACAATTCTTGCAAATTTTTCTCATTTCCAACTATACAAAACAAGATATTCATTAGATTGGGGCTTTCAAATAGTTTTCAGATAAAGATCTAAAAACTATTTTTGGGTTTTTTCAATTTCGATTTTTTAAGGGGTTCAATGTGAACAGTGCGGCAGCTCAACCAACACAACCACTAACTGTATGTTCAACGCAACAGACTGCATCTACCTCCAATTACTTGACTAAAACACATAAAATAAAGGTAATTAAAAAAAAATGAGAAAATAAGTACAGTCACTTCCTACTGGTGTTTGTCGGGTAATGTTATGAACCTGGCAAAATGTCATACGGGTAACCAGTTATAATTAATATTTTTAAGATGGAGGCCAACTGATTTGAAACCCATATTTGTAGATCATTCAAAGTTAAGGCCTGTATTGCCCAAACTGTTGCTGTAAAGAAATTACAATACACTGATAGTTTTTATAAATTGAACAGGCTTTTATTTTTAGTTAACATTATTATTCTCACAAGCATGAGTTTAATGAAATGACTTGACGGGAAAGACAACTGAAGTGAGCCCTGACTGGCTAAACATTCCCTGACCATGATGGAAAACACAAGTAACCATATAGCATGGGCAAAGCCATGACAAGTCTGCTACTATATATATAAAACATGTCACATGAGTGATCTATAATCAAAACCCAGCAAACACTTGTGAAGATAAATTGATGAAAATATGTATACATGTTCTTTTTATGGTGCACACTAAGAAAGGATTTTTTGAAATTCTTAGTTTAAATTGGAGTAACAATAAAATTTACTCTTTTTTTTTTTTTTATTAACAAATGAAGATATTAACTTAAGTTTTGGTATGTGTAATCTTCATTTTGAACAATGATTAGAAATTTTCTCCATTTCCAACTTTACTAAACAGAATATTCAAGTGACTAAAACAATAAAATTAAAAAAAAAAGAAGAAATGAAGTAACTTCCTAGTGGTGTTTGTTGGGTAATGCTAGGAACTGGAAAATAGATTTTTACTTATACAAAGGACAGGTGTAATTTTCATGTAAATATCTGAAAACCAATTTCTAGATTTTTTTAAATTTGATCATGGAAAGAGGTGAAGAAATGTAAAAAAAATTTGAACAATGATTGCAAGTTTTCTCCATTTCCGACTATACTAAACAAGATATTCACTAGACTGGGTCTTGCAAATACTCTTAAGATAAATATCTAAAAATCACTTTCAGGTTTTTTAGAATTTCGAGTTTTTAAGAGGTGCGATTGTGTACGATGTGGTGATTTAACCAACACAGCCACTGTTATTGTATGTGTAACACAACCTGCTGCATCTGCTTCCAGTTACTTGACTAAAAAACAAAAAAAAATAAAATCAATTAAGAAATTAGAAATGAAGTGTGGTCATATCTATTGGTGTTTGTTGGGTAACACTAAAAACCGAGTAAAGTAAAATTTTGCCCATATGAAGGATAGATAACCAGTTATAACTATTATTTTTAGGATATGGAGGCCAACTATTTTGAAACCCACATTCTTCAGATCATTGAATGTTTTGGCCAAACTCTTTTAAGTTCTCTTAAATCCATGGCAGAATAAAATATACCTGAAAAATTTTCAGTCATAATTTTTTTAAAAAAATATTATGTTTTTTTTCTTTTATTTTGTTAATTTCTCTTTTGTTTTAGAGAAAAAACAATTCTAGGATAGTCTATGAAAATAACAGAACTTTTTTTAATTCTTCCCTTAAAGTAGTGTCATTTATGATAAAATGTTAAAAGTAATTTTTTATTTGTAAATTTTAATAAAGTTTCCCCCATATTTTTTTTACAACATTGGTTTACCAGTCACTTGTCGTAAATAGAGATGTATTTTGTCAAAATTAAATAAAATAAAGAGTAAGACTAATTATTCTGCATTTTAGAATACAGACTATTGTCAGATTTGTTCACTTTCATCTTTTTAGGAGACTTTTTCGTCATAATTACTTCAGCAATTAGGTTTATTGCATGACCACTGAACAAACTGCTTTTTTCCCATCAGAGTAAACTTTATTAGTGTATTCTGATAACTCATGCATACATCAGAATCTTTTTTTTTTTTTACTAGTTGGTTAGTTTTAGGATTACGCACAGCAGTGTTGAATTTGTAAATGCTTACTTCATTGGTCAAGCAAAAACAAAGTAGTATTCTATTTCTACTTAACCTTTTGATAATTCATCTATGTATTTTTTTCCAATTTTTACAGAATATTCTTCAGTAACTTTTGTTGTTCTTGCTGTTAGGCAAAACAGCATTTATAATTTTTCATAAATCATTCTGTTTTAAAATCAGCACCCACATTAAATGATAGTCAGTATAATTATTGGAAGAGTGTTGATTAGGGACACTACTTACCAAGTTATTGCCTAGCAGGTACACTTTGAACATCATACTTTGCAGTTATTAATTTCATTGAATATTTATTGCAAATATTACAGTAAAATAACTGGAAAAAAACTATAAATATAGCGAAAGTAACTAATCAAAAGTCATCGGTTAATTTATATTCAGTGTCCGTACTAACAGTGGTTATAATGTTGCATACTGTAAAATTATTTTTGGCATTGATTGGATTTTTCACAATCAGTTAAAATTGACAACCTCATTTGTACTTTAATTTTAACTTTAACTTTAACATTTTAATTTTAACTATTATTCATTTTCATTCTGCAGCTAAATCTCTTCAATTCACTACATGCATTATTAATTCTGCTGTTTATTAGCATCTTACTTTTTTATTCAGTTTTGAATCAGATTGGAAAAAAAAGATGGTTAAAATAATTTTTTTTTTTTATTTTGCAAATCCTATTTTAACTTCACTACATACTATGGTTTTATCCTTATAAAACTTTTTTGAAGCAAGAATT
This sequence comes from Lycorma delicatula, assembly GCF_047948215.1. NCBI lineage: Eukaryota > Metazoa > Arthropoda > Insecta > Hemiptera > Fulgoridae > Lycorma > Lycorma delicatula. The sequence goes on from NC_134465.1 coordinate 12,933,109, forward strand.
TATATACTGGGAAAAATTTCTATTAAGTTTATGATTTACGGGGTATTTTTTTTTTTTTGTATATTTTCTTTTATTCTCATTTAACTTACACTTCTTATATTAGTTATTGTAACTTAATGATTTGTCAGGGAGCTGATATTTGATACAATTCAATCTCAAAAATGGCATAGTAGTACATTATCATAATTATAAAATATGAATCAACATTTTTGTACTGGGGTTATCCTTTTATTTATAAATATTTATAAGTTTTGAAAATATTATTTTTATTTAAGTAGACAGTTAGCATGGAACATAAAATTGCAAGATTCTAACTATATATTTATTCACCTTTAAAATAAAAACCTTATTTAGTTTCACTAATTTTGTTTAGTTTTATAATCAACTTAGAAACATAATCATGAAATTTTATCATCTCTGTTACATCATTGTGTAATTTTTCTGCAAAAATAGTGTACAGGGAATTTAAATTGTTTATGGAATTTGTATTAATGATGTAAAGGGAAAAATATAATATCTTTTTCCTAATGTAAAATTTAACAAGACCTATAGCAGTTTTTAAGCAAACTACATTTTTTAATCATTTATTAAGATGGATTTACCCATTTTTATATTTTGTAATTAAAATTTTCAGAACGGTTTCATTCACCTGTCAAAATTTCCTAGCTGATTAAATTTATCTGCTGGAAAATCTTTTAACATTTTCTCATGCTATTTGTAATTATATTTATTTAAATATTTTTTTTTTTTTTTTTTAGGAAATGAGTCAGCACTTCTAATGAGATTACATTTACTTCAAGGTATCGTTTTATTTCATCAAAATAAACATCTGAAGCTAGAAAAATTCTTGAAGAAACACAGCATGAATTAGCTTTACTTAAAGTTGATGACACAAGCCTTTGTGAACTTGTTGAATTTGGTACGTAAGACATTTTTTTAATAATAATTATTTATTTGTTACATTTATTCTTTGTTAATTAAACTAAGAAATTGAAAAAAACGATTTTATAAGATAGTTCTGTAAAATCAGGATTAATAAAACTTTGGTCACCATGATTATTTAAAATATTTTAAATTATATATACGAAAAAGTATATTTAAAAAAAAAATTAATGAAATGTAATATAGAATCTTGGAAACAATCGTTAAATGTATCTTACGGTTTATGAGTATTGACATACTCATAAACCATAAGATTTAACTCATAATCTAGGACGATGTGTTCTTCATGTTGTGGTTTATTTTTAAATTTTGCACCATTCTATATGCATTAATGAAAAGTGATTTCAAGAGATTACAATTCTGCATAATATGACCTAAAATAACCTCCATCACCCAGCACTTTGCAACTACGTGCTTCAAGCAGCCATTAACATGTCCTGTTCTTACTTACATTCCCCCAATCATTATTTTATATTAAAGGAGGTATATTCCTAATTGCAGTTAATTTATTCACTGGTGACATTTTAACAAAAGGTTACCATTGAAAAATTTAAAGGTTGTTAACTGTTTTTGGAAATTCCTCTAAAACCACCATGAATTTCTTTTTTTGTATTTTTAGTAATTAATTGCTTTTAAATAGCATAAAAAAAGGCCGTTTAATGATCAGTGGTTAGATATAAACTTACAACCAAAATTCAGTTTGTTGAGCATTCACATGCTTTTTGTGATGTGTGTAAAAAAACTTTTTGGACATGGCAATATAGGCTGAAAGGCTATTGTGACTTTGCACAATAAAGCAAAGCAGTGTAATGAAATAATTAAGATAAGGAATTCTCAGCCTTTACTGAAAGCTTTTTTATCTCCCGGTGGTACTTTGACTCTACAGACTAAATCTTTGATCAACAGTTGTGAGAACGGTTGTGATACATCTGTGTGTTCTTTGCCTGGATCTTCTGATCAGAGTAATAACATTTCAGCTCCAAAGGTGATACATTTGAATCCTCGACTTCATTTACGCAAATAACAAGTATTTCCTGTTCAAATTTGAAATCTGAGCCATTTAAAAGAATGGATCACTATAGCATTTTGATTATTACACTAGACATTCTCTGTCTTTATTGCAAGAAAATGAATACTGTCTTGCTATCTGCTGACAACTAAAGGAGTTGCCCTGTGACTCCTAGATTCTTGAAAGAATATTTTTATGTATACTTCATGACTTTATCATGGTTATTCCAAAACAATGACTATTTGAAACCCCGCTATTACATTATGGACAAAATATTATCGAAATATGATGACTACATGAAGTTATATATTAATTTGGATTATATACCATTTGCAATTTGTTAATGGATTTCTATACTAGTTCCGCAGTGAAATCAATAATACTGAAAATTAATATTTATTTAGGTTTGAAAAATTTGTAAATCTACAGTAAAATGTATCTGATGTATAATCAGTATTCCTTATCTTTGTTGATAAGATTAATATAATTAAATATTATAATAAACTGATGTAGATGATACATGATATGTTCACATCATTTTTATATGGTGAACCTTGAGCCACGTTCCTTGCAACATGTTCATCTCCATTCTCATCTGTTTCCTACTAAACTTACAATCCCAAGAGCTCCCATTTCCATTAGACTTTCTACAATTTTTTACTTTTCTAGCCTCTCTTTTATAAAACTGCTGATCCTTCTAATACTATTTTAACCAATTCTCCTTTCATGACACATTACAGTCAGCTTTACTATTTATAATTGTTTTTATTATGTTCTATTCTTGTTTACTCTTTCCATAATTTCATTTTTCATTTAGTCTGTCCTTTAATCTTCTCCAATCTCTTCCATGTTCATTCTTCAAATGCTTCCTGCATTTTTCTTTTCTTTGTGTATGCTTCATATGAGGTCTACTCAGAAAATAAACAAACGTTTTTAATTACATGCCCCAGTGGAGATATTTAGTGACATGTGGTTGGCAGCATTGTGTTTCACATAACCTCCTCTGTAAGCACATGTTCTTGGATTGTTTATTTCTCATTTAGTTTTCGTGTTATTGTTATTTCAGTGCAACGTGTTTAAGTGTTGGTAGCAGTTTTTGTAATGTGTGATTTTTTAATGATTGAACTTTTGTTTCAATGTCGTAGCCATAACCAACTTTCATGTCCCATTATGATCCTTTGCATGAATGTTACATCATCATTGGGTTCTTCAAGAAGTTGCCGGCAAACGTCCACTTGATGTTTTTTCTGCTGTTTGGTCATCAAATGAGGAACAAACTTTGCTGTAACTCAATGCATGTTCAATTTTTCAGTCATAATGTCATGGCATGATCCAATTAGTAAATACCAACATGTGTAAACTCAACAACAAGTAAATACCAACATGAGAAACTGCACCCAACATTGTTTTAAACAGTTATCTATAAAACTGATTTGTTAAATGCAGCCTGGGCTGTTACATTTTTTTTATATCTACTCTACAACTATCAAATATCAGAAGTTGGTCTGTGAAATGTTTCATACATTGTGGAATTATCAGCTTTTCAATCTCATTGAACAGAATAGTTTTGATTGAGTCTCTTGTATTAAAAACAAGCCCCCACATAATAGAAGTTACTTATACTAATAATCTATTACTTAATATTTCATATTTTTCTTAGGTTTTACTCCAGTTGAAGCCAGAATTGACAAGCTACTAATGGTTGTGTAAATTCAGCTGTCGAATATATACAAAAAAGAAGAGAAGAACGGGAGGAAATTAGAGAAAAAGAAAAGTAAGTGTGATGGAAGAAGATTTTTTTCTTTTATACATTTCATTATAAAAAAACTTATTTTGCTGATATTGTTTTTTATAATATAGTACCTTAAGTAAGTATGTAGACATACCTCTTCCTTGTATAATTAAAAGTTATAAAGTAAAGCAATCTATTAAATTTTACTTATAAAATAAGAAAAGTTTCATACTTATAGTCAAAATTAGTGTTCTATGAAATCTTAATATAGAAGTTTACATAGCATACATGCTGCTTGATAGAATATTTTAATAATGTATGCATATTATCAACAATGACAATGACAATGATAACATAGTTAAAGTTGAAGTTCAAGCTGATGTAAAGTACTTTGTTTTAAAAGAAGAGTTAGCTTCCACTTAAAAAGATTCTTCCCTTTCATTTTTGACTGTAGAAAAGTGGGCTGCTGAATTTAAACATGGTCGTATATATTCCATTCAAGATGTTGAATGCTCAGTGCATCCCAAAAATCACTATGACTGACAAAACCATTAAAAAAATTCAGTGCCATATTAAATTTGATTGCTGACTGAAAGTACTCAACCCTAGTGTAAATAGTTTAGAAAATAAAATATAAATAGTTTAGATTGTTAAATATTAAATAGTTGACAAGATATGAAATAAGATCAACAGCCAAAGTGACATTTAATAAAGTTGTTCTCTTAGAGCTTTCAAGTTAAAGTTAGTTTGCTGCTATTTATTAATAACTAATGACCATACCAATTCAATGAGACACTTATATGAATAATACAGTTAGTATTATTGATTAGGTCCAGGATTAATAACTGCTGTATATTGTAATATTTATGTTACAATGAAGCAGTTTTCATTATTCTTAATTTTTATTTCTTCCTCTTGGGAAAAGAAAATATTGGGTCTTTGTTCAGATGGTCAACAGTATGTGGAATCTAGACTAGTTAAACAGTTAGAAGCGATGGGATTTTCTCGTTTTATGGCGATCAAAGCTTTAAGCCACACTAATAATGCTGTAAATGATGCAATAAATTTAATACATCAACAACCAGAGTTATTGCAAGCGACATTGTCTGGCAATATTGACAGTCCTTTTTTTAAAGAACTTATTAATCAGGTAAGCATATTGGTGTAATTCATGGTTTTTAATTATCTGCTGAATGAATAAAAACCTGTTATTTAACTTTTTTTTGTTTGTTTTGAAACAATTATTGCTGCATATTGATTTCAACCTAACATTTACATTTCAGATGTCCTGATTCTTTGAACTTTTCTTTATTTCCTTTTTTTATCTATCATTCTTCAACTACTGTTTCTGGAAAAAAATTTAAATTCCACTGATATTAAGGATGTTTTATTTTTAAGGATCCAAGTAATAGCATTTTGGCAGTTAACCAAAAGGCTGAAGCAGATTACAATATAAAAGTTTGTTTACCATCAAAGTAAGTCACCTTTTAGAAGCTGAATTAAAGTCATAGATTGTTTCTTGTTACCTTACAGTTCCAGTAAATTAAAGAAACTTTATCACACAAAATCTCAGAACATTTTATAAAAGGATATGCAATCTTTATCTCCAAATGAAACTTTATAATTTTGTTTTAAAAGGGATATATTTTTTTTTGAAATTTAAGTTCTATGAGGGCTGTTCAGAAAGTAACTTCCGAATCGTTTAAAAAAAAAAAACACCAATAAATAAATAAATTTATTATAAATTATATATATATATATATTTATGTTATTATTTTTATTTAGCTACTTTTCTTCATAATTGCCATCTAAATTAAGGTACTTGTCATATCTGTAAATAAGTTTTTGAATACCCTCATCATAAAACTCTACTGTCTGAATTAATCCAGGTAACAACACTGTTTTTCAACTCCTCACAATACCGAGTCCTAGAAGTTAATTTCTAAATAACCTTGAACTGAAATAATCCTGAAACTTATTGTGAGACGTTGCAGAAATTGAGAAAGGTCATACAAAACAAACAACGCGGCATGCTGAGTTCAAGCATTGTTTTCTTCATGACAACGGCAATCTGCATACTGCCGTATGCACTCAACCCTAAATCAACAGTATCAAATGGGAGATGTTTAACCATCCTCCATATACAGCCCTGATTTGGCTTCCAGTGATATCACCTTTTCTCAAAAATGGAAAATGGTTAGTGACGCAATGTTTTGAAAATGACGAGAAGTTGAAAAACATTATACCTGGCTTAATTCACAGATGTTAGAGTTTTATGACAAGGGTATTCAAAAACTTGTTTACATATATCACATTTGCCTTAATTTGGACAGCAATTATGTAGAAAAATAACTATAAGATATATATAACAAATTTTATTTTTTTTATTTTATCAGTTTCTGTTTTTCAATAACTATTCTGAATTTATTATCCAGATAGCCCTCATAAAAGTTAGTAATTGTATCGTATTTTGGAACCTGTTTAAATACTAGAGTACATTACCAATAATTTAAAATGAATAACTTCTTTTCAGACATGGTTTTCAAATAACCAGGATACATGATTGAAGCTGTACTTGTTTACATGTGTTATATTTGGAAGTGATTGTGTGCTCCTTGTGAATTAGCTACCATTTGCTAAAGCTCAACTTTCTGATTATATACATTATATATTTATATATATGGTTTTCACAACTCTAATTTTTATTTTAAAAGAAGTTATTACAAAAATAATTAGGATTCTTTATGAAAACCTTTTAATTATATTGCAGATTAAGAGCATTTTGATCATGTTGTATAAAGAATATTAAAGCAATCTGTTGTTTTTTTGCCAAAATTCTGATTTCAACTGCACTACAGTATTTTTGTGTATTTATGTACATATAAAAAAGGATTATAGTAAAATTATTAAAGATAAATTATTCAAGAACTGTTAACAGAAATAAAAATCTAAAAATTAGATTCAAATTTTGATTGTTAAACAATCATTATATATAGAAAATAATGTAAAGTAAATATAAATGAAAGATATAACTTAAAAATGTGAATATTAATAAAAAGTTAAAAAAGTTTCTATACAATATTTTTTTTTTTTTATATCTTTGTACCTGTTATAAAAAAATAATTAAAAATTATTCAGAACGAAATACAATTTAAATTCCCCTGCTTGACTGAATTAAGCATTGTTTCTCACTTTTACAGGGTCTTTGCAATCAGATGTATTATTAGAGGTTGATTATGACATAGAAAAATATCCCTGGATTGTTATTTACAATTATATTCTGTTTCAGAGCTTATTTAAATGTTATCAGATGTATATTCACTTTTAAGTCGTTTGAAATGTTACCATCAACAGAAAATTTGGTATTAATTTATAACCCAACTCATAGATACTGTACATGCAGGATTTTTTGCTACTGGACTAACATTACAATTTATCTTTTAGTCGCTTTAAAAGAATTATTATACAAGTAAATAACACTTCATGGATAAACTAATATCACATGCAAACAAATGCATAAACTAGCATTACTCCCACACCTTTAACATTGATTTTTTTTATTTGGTAATAAAATTAAAATTATGCTACTGATCAAATTAGATGGAAAAACATATAATGATTTTGCGTACATATGAATATTACTTTTAATTTGACACCTCTTCATTTTTTTATTTTAATTTTTTTTCATCTTTCCTTCACTTGTTCGTATTACTAATCGCTCTTTCTTGTTTATTTCGATTACTTTAGGTTGTATTATATTTATTTTCATTCAGTACTCTTTCTTTCCTACCTCCAGATTGATATCAGTTAGAATTATCATATCATTAGCAAACCTTATGCATCTTCTTTTTCGTGCTCCTATACTTATTCCTCTTTCTTTTTTCTTCTAATATATTCCTTATCATATCTTCTATGTAAATGTTGAACAGTCTTAGTAACAGGCAGCATCCTTTCCTAACACCTCTATTGAGATGTAAGAATAAAAATTCACGTACAGCAGATATTTTAAGTAAGGTATATGTCAGAGAAGAATTTGACCAATGTGAATGGATATGATCAGTAACTCATGGTCTACTGCTAACGTAATATTATGTAATATATAGGACATTCAGAAAGACTTACAATAATGAATCATAAGTAAAATGAAATAGTAATTCTGACAGTTTTTCCCAGCAAGTGTTCAATGTGAGCACCTTTTGTCATGCAGCACACATCCAACCATAGGAGAGTTCATGCTATATTTTAATCATCATGTCTGGTGTAATAGAAATATCTCTTTCAACCCTTTTTGCCTCAAATCAAATAGATTAAATGTAGTTGAGGCCACTGGACAAAATTCTTTGTAAAACCCCAAAGAAAAAAATCATATGAGGTCAGATCAGATGACTTTAGATGTAAACAAGTTCTGTCATCGGGTCTATGCCGACCAGTCCAGCAGTTGGGGAAAATGTCATTCAGTCAATCCCAAATAGAGTTATGCCTTTGAGGACCTTGTGCACCTTATACTATCAAATAATATTCTCTGCTCCACCTTGTAATCAACAAAAGAGTCATGTACATAGCATATCTAATAAACAATTCCTGTTACGCTTTCTTGAATGAAAAAGAATGACCTCTAAACTTGCCATCAGGATATCACACAAACATTTAATTACAGGGAGTCCCTTTCGCATTGTAAGGGTTTGTTCGGATTTTCTAACCCCCAGATACAATTATTATGTTTTAACTTTTCCATTAAAATGAAATGTCGACTCACCACTTAATACAATATGATCAAGAAAATCATCATGAACCTCTTCATGCAACATTTCAATGCGAAGTTGGCACATGCAGCACAGTCAGTAGACTTCAAAGCCTATAATAGCTATAAACAGTACGGACACATATGTAAGCATTACCACACTGTAATCACCAGCATCATTAATTCACAACCAGAGCGCCTTCCTAATAGATTTTTAGGATTACATTGGAAAAACTTCCTGACACATTGAACATTTTCTTCAGACACCCTTGGTTGTCCCTTACTCTTTTCAAACTTATTATTGTATCAACAAATGATAATGTCATTTGCAAGATCACAATTAAACTTTCTACAAAATACATGTTGAACTGTACTGAAGATTCATATTTAGCAAACTGCAAAACAGAAAATTTAACTAAAACTGCCCTTTTTACTCTTTTATTGTAACCTTAAATCAACATTGTGCACCTAATCCAAGAGATATATAACAAATTATAAACAAAAAATATTTTCGTTTTTGTACACCCAGTACTTATAATTTTTAGTTATTACTTATAAGTTATTACTTTTATTTACTTTGTTATTTTATTTTTTTATTATCGATTACTATTTTCTTGTTTTGTAGGTGTCTTCCCTTGGTTATGATCCTCAAATGGCTCTGCTAGCTTTAAAAAAACATAATGGTAATATTGAAAAGGCTGTTGAAGAGTTAGTTACAAATAATGGAATAATTAACTCGATGAACTCTGGTACGTGTATTTTTATGTTTTATTGTTGTAATTTAATCTTAGTAAATTTTTTTCTATGTTGCATCACTTTTCTCTTCTTAGGTTAGCCGTGGAGTTAGTGACATCATTTTGACTCATTCCTTTCTCCATTCCTCTTCTGTCCCTATCTTTATATTCTCCAGTATCATTTAAGATGCTTACATTAAAACATCTTACCCATTAAAAACATTTTTATAATATTTTTTAGTTGTAATATATGGTGAAAAGATGTTAATTTAATTAATTTAGTACTGTTAACTTTTATTAATTTAATGATCTCAATTATTTTATTTAAAAAATATTTATACCTTATCTTAACTGATAATGGAAAATAATTGGGAATTCAGGTATACATTTACTTTTTATAATAAAGTTAAACCTGTATCTGTGTTGCATCACTGTTACATTCATATCATTCAGGTGAATATCTGTGTTATTATTTATTATTTTTGTTACTACAGATTTAAAAACCAGTTGCTATTAATGTTTTTTTTATCAAGAAATTAATTTTGTAAAAATGCTAACTTCAATGATATTCAAATCCAGAGCACTGTTAGATTACATTTTTTACATCTATTTACTATTAATGTTTTTTTTTATCAAGAAATTAATTTTGTAAAAAAATACTAACTTCAATGATATTCAAATCCAGAGCACTGTTGATTACATTTTTTTCATCTATTAATGTAAATATTAATTATAATAAAATGAGTAATTTTACAAATTGTTAGTTTTAAAAAAATTGACATTAAGTTGCTTTACAATAGTCAAAATCAGAGGAAGAGAGATGAGCATTTTCGGATTCCAAATTTTCAAAAAAATAATTTACATTTGAACATTAATTTTAATTTACAGAATAAGCAACATATATGTCCTAAAATTATTTTGAAAATGGCGAAGCAAATAGTTATTTTTTCTATAGGAATTGCATAAAATTGTTAATGTGGGGCAAATATTAGTCATTTCGGGAACGGTTTTTAAAAATTTAGAAAATAGAATGTAACACTACAATAATTATTTAAAATTGTAAAATATGCAATTATTAATTGGAGAAAATGGAGATTGAGATATAAAAACCAATCTGTGTGGATTTTTGTATAGTCAAGTTCATTAAGCTGTACTTAGAGAGAGTCATATGAAGTTGTAAGTTGGTAAAATATTTATTTATCTTTTTAGAAATTTTAACCGATATATAAATAAATACAGAATTATTTGATTTTTTCCAATGTTCCTGTAAACAACAGTGATGTTTCCTGAACGACAACAGCATTCTTTGAATGACAATTATGATCAATAGTTAAGATTGTAATGTTAAATGGCACAAATAATACACATCTCATCAAAATCAAATCTTTATAGTACTTAGGATACACTTTGGTCAATTGCATCTTACAAATAAAACTAATAGAGATCGAAAGTTGACATCAATTTTACAAAAATAGAGTATCACACTTTTACACTTGTACAATCTAATAAACTATGACAGTTTTTAATATGCGTATAAGTATTTTTTAAACATTTATTATAAAAAAACAAAATTCTTAAATGGGTAGGAATTAAAAGTAAATAGGAATCAAAAAGTGTTTATTTCTCAAAAATATCAATGTCTTCTTGAAAATAATAAAAATTACCTCTGCCTTTTTTATGCGATTGAGGGATCGAAAGAATTTTCACGATTTGGTGAAAAGCAATATACAAAACGTTTTCTTCAATTTTAAACATCTTGGCCGAATTACACTGACAACGTAAAAAGGTGACTTTTACATCACCATCTTCATCAACTGAGGTGCTTGCAATTGCAGCATATCTATACATAACGGGTTTTTTTTTCTTTTGGTCAGTACATTTATGAGCAAAAATACCATAGGAAAAATTAAATTAGGTTATAAATTTTCATTAACCTGATCTTAGGATTTAACAGCATGAAGTTCGTTTCACATCCATGGACTCAGTCTGAAAGTGTTCACAAATTTTCTTCATCTGAGCTGCTGGTACCATACACATCATGGTAAATGCTTACTCTATTAAATTTCAAAGACAGTGGTTCTTGAGAAACTTCCATGTCTATAGGAACTTCTGGTTCTTTATTTTGGATAGTCCTTGCAAAAGCCTCCAATGTTACTGTCTTCAAAAATCTCACATGCTGATATAATATCAGTACGTCCAATGCTTTCTGCCACTTTATTTTAGTTACATTCATGATTCCATGTATGGCATCCAATTTTTCAGGTAATGAGTTCTTCACAGCCTTGTTTTTGTCTTTGGTAACTTCTTGAACTAAAACCATTGACTTATCAAATAATTGATAAAATATGGAGCTGTTTGGACATCTTTTCCTTTTAAAACGTAATCATCAGCTCTCTTCTTTAGTAAGCCACCTACACCATCCATTGGTCCTTTACTGTGTCCAGGCTTGCTGTAAGTCCAAGATGCAGATGTAATTTGTGGAAAATGGTCCATCAGAGTGTTTATCCATAAGTAAATGTCTGTACAGTTTAGATACTGCGGGGTAGGACCATCTGAAAACATATGATGAGTTTGGACACCTTCTCTTGTACTTAAAAGTTTCTGTAGAATTGGCTTTAAGTGACCCCAAACAGCATGAGCCTGATGGTCAAGATTATTCACGTTCATTCATGTTTTACTCACAGTTGCAAACGGCCAGTCTGTATCAAATCATTATTTTTCAAGTAAAAGATGCCTGTGTGGAAGGTAAGTTGGCCTTTAGATGCTCCAAAGTGTATAGACTGTATTTCTTTTGCATATTTAGTCATACAATTTTCAGCAAAACAAAATCTATTTGTACCTAAATCTGTGTCTCAACTAAAGGATCTTGAACTTCTCGCTCTGCCTTAAAGTTTTCATTCATGCCATAAACATGTTTTTTTATATCAAAAATATCTTCAGCTATGGATTTTTTCAGATCCTTCACTGAGCTTGTAACAGTAACATTTTTTAGTAAATCTTCACAACTTTCTTCTCCCCTTTTATTCTGTCTTTTTTTGTCACTTGCCACTGACAGTAATCTACTGCATCTTCATTGCTGCCAGGGTCCAATTCAATTTTTCCACAAGTCAAACATGTACCAAACATACAATCATACGAGGTACCATCACAGTTGTATGCTTGAATCATCATTGTTGATGTAGAATTGTATTCCAAATCACCCAATCTCTGTTCAGTTTGTTTAGTTTGAACTAAAAATTTTCATGTTTTACGCACAAGCGCCACAATCTTTTATTTGAGAGACACAACCCAATATGCCTTTTCTCTTAGAAGAGTAGCATAGGACAATTCAATTGCTGTTGTAGTGACAAATTTATCATGTAAATTCTTTACACTATCTAAAAGCAAACGCTTTTGTTTTCCTCCTTTGATACAGTCTTTTTTACCAGGACACATTCTTCTAACATCATCTTTTTCAAAAAAACCTGAATTTTTTCATGAACACTTTTACTGATCAGGAATGTTTGAGGCTTTCTGTCATAAACTAAAATATTTCGGTTGTCCTTGTTCTGCAGCAAAAGATTTTGGGCTACTTTATTAAAGCAATATTTTTTTAATTCGACTGCCACTCACGCACTTCTGAAATACCTCCCTTTCTTTAGAATTTTTCGGTAACTTTTCAGAGATCTCTTTTAGCTGAGATACTAAAACCTCACCAAACAATAATTTCCTTTTTACTTCAGAAATGAGAGAACAGTCATTAACTCGTTGATGTTTCTATTAGACAAATCAATCTTTTTCTTTGCTTCTCTCTCTCTGCGTGCTGTTTTATTTCTCACAATTTTTTTGCAGACTATGTTTCATTGTATATTGCTGATTTGAGTTTTTTCTTTTTATAGTTCTGTAAATCTATTTATTTTTACAGTTTTTCTTTTTAAACTTTGTGATGCTTAAGAACCAGGATTATTTTCGCTTTCATTGTTAGTTTCTGGAGGGCTATTATTTAATATATTTGCCAGCAATCTTTTTTCTTTCTATATTTCTGTGAATTTTTCTTCCATACTTTTCTCTCTTGACTTTTCTTTCAGTTATTTCACTTATAGATTTAGTCTTTCAACTTTTTTTCTTTGATAGTATTCTCTGTCTTTTTTTCTTTCCATTTCCCTTTGCTTGAGTATCATTTTACCTAGAAATTTGCATTTCCTCACATTAGCCTTTTCATGTTGTCTGAAGTAAGCTGAACTGTTATTGTTTATCTGCTTTTTGGTCTTTTTTTATTTTTATCTTTCTCCATCATGTCACTGAAACAAACAAAATTTACATAAAATAACAAAATCAAATACTTTTCACACTTGTAAAGATCAAACATCATTCTGAGGATGAATTAATCATTCCAGGAACGTGCATCATTGTCTAAGTACATTCCAGAAATGACCTTTTCCCGAAATGATGATTTGACATAATGATCATCTTTATATTGAAATAACGCCATCTTGAATGGTTTGAAGGTTGTCAATTAAGATACAAATTTTTTTAAAGAATATCACAAAACACGTAATGTTATTGGCAAAATAAATGAAAAATGGCGTTCTTGTAATGATAAACAATTGAAGTATGCTACACAAATGATGAATTGAAAAGAACTTACCAGAAAAAAATATTATTGAATACAGAAATCACTAAAATATTGACTTCTTTGTTGACAAAACTTCACATGACTGCTCACTAGCACCAACTAGCATAACTAGTTACAACATTTGGCCAAACTATGGGCATATTCACAAAATGACTTTTCAAATGTCAGAAACGTTTGAAAATGCAATAAATCTACAATTTTAATAATTTGAGCATTGTTATCCTTAAATAATAAAAATATGTCATATTAATGTCTACAGAGCACTGCAAAAAAATTGCATGTTCCATTTTATATCGTTTTAAACTTAAATCATAAAAAATTGTTTGTGGACGCGTTCCTAAAATGACTTTTTAAGTATACTTAAATGTATACTTTTAATGTATACTTTAAATGTACTTTTTAAGTATACTTAAATACACTATAAATGACTATAAATTATTATAATGACTTAAAGTGCTTAAATTATTAAGTGTGCTAATAGTTACAAACAAAATGTATGATTTGAAGAACACTTTGTAAAATTTAAATGTAATTTCAGCATTAAATTTTTATCCCAAAATTAATTCTTCACCTCTCTGTTTTTGATCCATTAACATAACTTCTTTTGGGTAAAGTTTGGTTGACTTATGAAATTATATTGTGGTTAATTTTTACATTGCTGTTTGTACCAAATTGAAAAAGTGTTCTTTATGTTATTGTTGGATTATAAACTAATAATTTTTTTTTATGTTATGTTTCATTATGTTAGTAGGTAGTAAACAGCAACAAACTGCAGTAAATCAGTTAAAAAAGAAGCAGGGAGAATCTAGTGAATTTAGTGATAGTAATTGCAATAGTAATGACATTGATGATAATGCCACAGTAACAAGTGAGTTTTTTTTTATTATACAAGGGTTATTTTTTTTCAAGGTCCGATCGGTCACGAAATTAAAACCACACTGAAAATAAAAAGTTTTTTATTTGTAACAAGTACTTACATAGTTACGCTATTTCTCTACATAGTCGCCACTCCAATTTAGACATTTGTCGCAGCGTGGTACCAACTTTCCAATACCCTCATCATAGAACGGAGCCGCCTGTGTTTTCATCCATGTTTCCACGCTGGTCTGCAGCTCGATGTCTGTGCCAAAATGTTGTCCTCCTAGCCAGCGTTTCATGTGAGCAAAGAGGTGAAAATCGGATGGAGCCAAATCTGGGCTGTATGGTGGGTGATCAAATACTTCCCAACGAAAACGTTGCAGGAGCTTCTTTGTTACAGCTCCAGTGTATGGCCGAGCCTTGTCATGGAGAAAGACAATGCCTGATGACAACATTCCTCTCCGCTTATTCTGAGTTGGCCTTCGTAGACATTGAAGAGTGACGTAGTATGAGGCTGCAGTGATGGTCGTGCTACGTTCCATGAATTCCACCAAGAGAACTCCATTCCGGTCCCAGAACACAGTAGCCATACACTTTCTGTTGGAGAAGGTTTGCTTGAACTTCTTTGGTTTACTGGGAGAATGAAAATGCATCCACTGTTTGGATTGTTCTTTCGTTTCTTCAGTTTCGAAATGGACCCATATCTCGTCACCTGTGACAATTTTGTTCAAAAAATCTTCTCCTTCATTGCAGTAGCGCTGGAGAAACGTTAGGGAGGCATCCATTCTCATTGTTTTGTGATCGTCAACAGCATCTTGGGAACCCATCTCGCACACAGTTTGCGGTACTGAAGTCTCTCACTCACAATGGTGTAGAGAGCTGACCTTGAAATTTCAGGAAACGAATCACTCAATACAGAAATTGTGAACCGACGATTTTCTCGAATTGCCTCATCCACTCGCTCAATAAGATCATTGGTTGAAGCTCGCTTCCTTCCCTGACCACCTGCATCATGAACATCTGTACATCCTGCACCATTGTCGCACTTTGCTGTCACTCATTGAAGTTTCACCGTACACATTACTTATTCGTCGATGAATTTCAGCTGCATTACAACCCTCAGCCTGAAGAAATCAAATTACCACACACACTTCACTCTTGGCAGGAGATGCTATTGTTGTAGACATGTTTGCGTGCTAGCTGCATGTTTAAACGAAGTGATGCGGCGTGATTGAAGGTCATACTAGAGACACTGAGCAACACATATGCGCAAAGGTTCATCTGATTTTTGCACGGGTTTTTATTTCACGATCGATCGGACCTTGAAAAAAGAATAACCCTCGTATATTATTTTTTCAAATCATTCAAAAATTTATTATTATGAAATGATTTAATATATTTACATTATATCGGTTAACATTTATCACTTAAAATACAACAAACAGTAATATAAGGAAGTATAGACAACAACTCTATTTCTAGAATAAATTGAATTTTCAAAATATTATACTTATTTCTAACATTCAAAAAGTGCAATTGGATAGTTTCTCCTTACTGAGCTTGGCATTTATGTAAGAATCAGTGTATACACCTCAGTTAGCTTTGTTATCTAGTTCATTGATGTTTTTTACTTAGCTATTGTTATTGATTTTAACTAAATATCATGGATTAAAAAAATCTGAATCTTCGTTAAGTTTCAGATTCAATTACCTACAGTACTTTTGTGACATGATCTAATCCATAAATTTCAAAAGTACTACAAAAAATATTAATCTTTTTAATTGAAAGATAAGTTTATTATTATACATATTAGTCAACCAAATGAATTGAAAATATTGCTTTAAAAATCTGATATCAGGTACGAGGAATTTATTTAAAAAAACTGTTAGGTTAGTTTTTATATTATAATATATGTAAGATCTAAAGGTGGGTCCTCCTACAACCTGCTCCTAATTGCCTCCTCTACTATAACCCAGCATGCGGAACATGTGTTACTGGTTGCAACAAAAGTTAGTTCTCAAAGTGATACAGACTTGGATTTATTATTATTTTTATTTTTTTATAATATTTTATTCTACCATATTCATTTATTTTTGCTATTATTTATTTATTTAAATTTGTAATTTAATTATTAAGTATTTATTTCATCTGTTATTTATTCTACTGTATTTATTTTTTATGAAATCATTTCATGTTTTATGTTTATAAAATATTGTATGAATTAATGTTTTAATTGATTAAATTAATATCTCTATAGTATTCATAATTTTTTTTAGAATAAATTTAATAATGTTTATAGTTATATTACTTTTATTTACATTTCTTTAACACTTTATTTTTTATATATTTTTTTGTACAATTTAATCTTGTAGTTTTGTAAGCCTATATAACTCAAAAGAATATTAGTTATTGATGCGTACATGCTATTTAGAAATAATTTTTGTAAATAATTACGCCAAGTCAAAGAAAATCATAATATTATAGCCTGTAATAAATAAACAACTCATTTCATATGTTTTGTATTATGTCATTACTTCTGTTTATTTATAGCAAATCCTTAGTTTAACATACAAAAAAAACCATATGCTTTCATGAAATAAATAAATTACCAGAACATATTTTGTTACTACAATAGTAACATCATAATTAGATAATTAGATAGGTGCAAGTCATTGCAAATTAATTGATGTGACTTTTGAAATACACTACTTCAGCTGTTGGTGTGAGGAGAAGTCGCTGAGTGATGTTAAGAGCAATAGAGGGGATGCCATAGTCTACTACAGACCCACCTTCAGATATTACATACACTATAAGTTACAAGTGTTCATTCATACATTCATAGTGTTCTGCCATTAGGACAGATCCTGTCACAGCTGCTGCTCTCCACGTTAATCTATCCTTTTCTAAACACTTTTTTTTAGCATATTTTTTCTTTTCCATAATCCAATCCATCATATGAAATTTCTTCTTTTTCTTCCATTCACCAAACCTGTCACATCCACTTATAAAATTTTTTTTCTCATACAATGTCCTATCCAGTTCCGTTTCCTATATTCAATCACATTTAGCATTTTCCTGTTCTCTCCTATTCTCCTTAACTTACTCATGTTACATGATCTTCTCATCTAACATTTATTATTCTGCACCACACACATCTCAAATGTCTCAATTCAGACAAATGCTTTTTCTTATCATCCAAATTTCAGCTCCATAGAGCATTGCAGTAAAAATCTCCAAGAAATTTAAATTTTGAAACTTAGAGCCATTTAAATTGATATACAAAAGTAATTTCTGGGCCTATATGCAATTCATCAGACATCTGTGCATTACCAAAGTTTTCCACCTTTATAGAAACTTTAGCTAGACATTTTTTTTTATAAAAAATAAATTGCTTTTTTCCAAGAATACTGTATACCAGATAAATATATTGTGTTACTCCATTGAAAAGCTTTACATAGATGAAATCTTGATTGTCAAACTGCAAGTAGATAATGGTACTGCATAAACCATTCATTCTAAATACTCTTTGCAAGAGGTTTTGAATTTCTGTTTATATTTAGGAATCTGTTTCAGTTTTTTATTATTTTTTTATATTTTATCACGTAAGCTTTTCTTTTAGAAAGCAGCAAAAACAGTTTGATTATATGTTAGTCAATATAGTTTGATTATATATTAATTGCTCATAGATAACTGGAAATCTGAAAGCTGCTATATATACCTAAAATGGCTTTTGTTATTTAATGGACTTTTAACTGAAATCTCTGAAGTATATCTTTAAGGCTAACACTTTGCCTAGAAACAATAATAAACTTAGCAATACTTTAAGAGCAGATTATATGCCTGTGTCATTTTAATAAAATTGTGAATAAACTTATTTGATGTTTCTTTTATCTTTTATAAGTGTTTTTTTTTAATACAAATATGATTTATTTTTATTATTTTAAATTATTATGTTACAGTTATAGAAATGAGTAACAAACTGAATTTCTATAAATTAAAAATATTATTGTATGGATAAATATGGAGGTAGACTGTCATGTAGTATTGTGTTAAAATGAAAAAAAAAACATGTGATTTATCTTATTTATAGTTTGGATTTTGTTTCCCTTAAATTAATAAAATCTAAAGTGATAGACTATGGTAAAATGATTAACAACGTAGAAAATTACAGCTTCTAAAAATTAGACAGATCCAACACTTTACTTAATCCTATTAAATGACTTCCAATTTAACAAAATAGATTTATGTTTAGAACAGAAAAATAATTTTAAATTAAAATTAAGTTAGAAATTGAAATAACTGTGCATGAATGTTTAGTTTAATTAACTAGAAAAAAAATCAAATAGTAAGGGTTTCAGATGTTATAAAAAGTTTGAAGTCCTGCATTGAAGAATTAATAAGCATATTGTACAACTATATTTAAAACTTTTATCAAAGGTGCAGAGAGTGCTTTAATTTTAATTCTCTTCCTGTATCTAATTAATAAACCACACCCAAACAAACATTTTGGGAGGATGGAAAAAAGGCAGGTTTTCAGAACCTGTTTTTTTGGTTCTTTTAAAATTAGCTACTTGTTACTTAGTTATTTTCAGAAGAAAAAATTGTTGAAAATTAATGTTTTCTAAAATCCTTACTAGTTGACAAACTATATTATTACCTTCATTGTTGATTGGGTAGTAACATACTTTCCCATCTTATTTAATAAAAATAACATGTTTATTACAACATATATATTTATTTTTTGATCATTTATTTTTTATAGCAGATAATCTGAATTTTAATAATATAAATGTGAACATTAATGACAACTTAACTCAGCTAGTAAATGCTGTAAGTAATTTTGATAACACATTGATGCAATTTGCAAATCATTTTAATGGTAAGTGAAAGAGGTAAAAATATGCTATGTTTGCTTAATGAATTTGGATATAGTGTTGGATTAACCCTTTATTTTTCATAAAGACTGTGCTATAAATAATTTAAAACAGCTAATTTTTTTATTCAATTATATATTAACAATAATCTAGTTGAATCTTCTCTAATTCAATCTTTTTATGCTTTTTTAATGACATTTCCATGTATTTTAATGCAGTTTTATTTTAAATCTCTTTTTTAAACGCTTTAAATATTAAGTGAATACCCAATCTGTTTTCTTCCAGTGCTAAACTCATTTACCATAATGAAAATTTTGATTAAAATTCTGAAAAATATTTCCACTGAACCTTTTTTATTCAAATTTTATTCCCTTAGATATTTGACCTGAGAATTATTTATAATCAACTTTAGAAAAAGATGAGGTTTTCAATTCGATCCTTACGATCCTTATTGTTTTTTTTTTTTTTTTTATTACCAACATTCAGTGTTCATGTATAATTTTGTAATGGTTGAACCATTTTGTTTTTGTTTGAAAAGCAGTTTTTCCTGTTGGTCCAATGTAAAGTACATCAAAGTCATCTAAGAACGTTTTTAGAAATTAGCAAAAATCAAAAAAAATTATTTGTTGCAAGGTTCTGATCCTGAAGTTTGAAAGGTATGCTGTGTGTTTCTGGGTGGGTTAATAAATAAAAACTTTTGCTTTAATTAAAAAAAAAAACACACATCAACTAGGCAGAGCTCATAGTTTATGCATTTCTGCCAGTGATCTATCACCATTTAATTTGTTTAGTACTCCACCCACCGGGTTGGTCTAGTGGTGAACGCGTCTTCCCAAATCAGCTGATTTGGAAGGCGAGAGTTCCAGCGTTCAAGTCCTAGTAAAGCCAGTTATTTTTACACGGATTTGAATACTAGATCGTGGATACCGGTGTTCTTTGGTGGTTAGGTTTCAATTAACCACACATCTCAGGAATGGTCGAATTGAGAATGTACAAGACTACACTTCATTTACACTCATGCATATCATCCTCTGAAGTATTATCTAAACGGTAGTTACCGGAAGCTAAACAGGAAAGGAAAGAAAGAAGTACTTTAGGCTCCAAAGAAAATCCTTCTAAGATTTTCACTTCATTTGAAGCAACATACACTTGACTTTCACAAAAATCTTTTTGCCATCAATTATAGCTGTATTAGGTATAGTGCCTTGTAATTTGTGTACCACTACTACAGCCTATAATTAGCGGAGCCGTTTGACATTCAACATTCCCATATCTTTCAGTGGGTTTTTACTTTTTTTTGGATAATTATATCACCATGTAAACTTCAAAGTTAGTGTGTGGGAATATGAAGTGGAAATTTTGTAGCATATAAAAAACACCATGCCTGACCAGGATTTGAACCCGGTACCTCCAGATGAAAGGCTGAGATGTTACATTTTCCATCAAGGAGATCAAATTGGAAAGTCACAATGACAAGCAATATTGAAATCGCCATCTGCATTTTTTGCATGATAACCAATGGTGTCATCATCAAATTGAATTAAAATAGCATCTTTCTACTCACCATCTTCTGACTGGTCTCTTCTAACAGCTGGCCATTTGAATTTCTTGACTATACACATACCTTCATTTACAAGACTGTTACTGTCAGATATGTTATGGTAGAACATTACTCGCAACTCTGTAGCTAGTTTTATTGAATATGAAGGACATCACAATTATTGTTGACATAGTTTGGAATTACATTTGATGTTTTTTTCTGTATGTAGCAGCTTCCTGGGATTCATCAATTGTATGTAGCTACTGTCATTTTTAAGAGAAAAAAAAACTTTTTTTTTTCATATATTGTACTGAAAAGGAAAAGATGATCATTTTTCCTAGAAGTTTGCATTCTGGTCATTTCTTTAGGTTAGCGCCAAATTATAAATGAATTACAATTACAATTAGATTACAAAATTACAAGTGTACATAATTTGTTTGAATTTGGCATCAACTTCAAAAAATAAATTTCAAAGATTGGATTGCGAGCGTAGTGAAAAATTATTTTTTCCTTCTATTGAAATCATTTTTTTTTTAAATAGTTATTTGCTAAACTTATCAATATCCATAGCATGTAAATTAATAAAATAAATGGAAAACTTTATAATTTGTATTTAACCCTATCACAGTCTTTCACAAAAACTAATATGTGGGTGAATAAAATTTAAATGGTAATTTGCTAGCTTTGAGCCGGCTTTGTTAGCTCCTTCACTCTTTTCTGTCGTCAGTACAGCCATGAGTGAGCAAGAGGTTTCGTTGTATGTTTTATAAGGTATAATCTTAAAGTTTTTAACCAATGAAAACATTAAACTTGCGGAAATTTTAATTTGTTTAAAGGTACCTTGTTTAGTGGGTATCGGCTATAGGAGTGCTCAATCCATTATCATTGATCATCTTGGCTTTAGAAAAATTAGTGCTCAATGGGTTCCAAAGTTGTTGACCAAAAATCAAAAATAGGTCAGATTGGAGAGATCTGTGAGAGACTTCTGAATCGATTTTGGCAAGAAGGGGTTGATTTTGAGGCATATCATCACATGTGATGAAACATGGGTCCATCATTACACTCCAGAGTCAAAAATGGCGAGTAAGGAGGAGCAAAGGAAGGATGAGAGGTGCCCATTGAAGGCCAGAACCCATCTATCAGCTGAAAAAATTCTTGCAAAAATCTTTCTTGACTCTAAGGGAGTTTTACTCATTGATTTTCTCTACAATCAACGAACTGTGAATGCAGCTTACTATTGTCAGCTGCTACAGTCAACAAAAGCTGAAACAAGATGGGGTATGACCATCAGAGATGTCATCCTTCTCCATGACAACACTAGGCTGCATACTGCAATTTTCACATGGGATAAATTT
Source organism: Lycorma delicatula (assembly GCF_047948215.1). Classification (NCBI taxonomy): domain Eukaryota; kingdom Metazoa; phylum Arthropoda; class Insecta; order Hemiptera; family Fulgoridae; genus Lycorma; species Lycorma delicatula. Next base: position 12,955,509 of record NC_134465.1, read on the forward strand.
GAAAAAATGCACTGGGAAACACTTGACCACCCTCTCTACACTTCAGATTTGCCTCCCTGTGACTATTTTTTGTTTGTACCCTTGAAAGAATCACTTGGAAGGGAACAATTCGAAAACAATGAAGATGACGAGGAGCACATGCGCAATTGGTTGACGACTCATCCTCAAACCTTTTGTAAACAGGGAATATTCAAGCTTCCAAATCATTGGCAAAAGTGTGTAGTTTGTTCAGGAGAATATATAGAGAAATGATGAAGGTATGAATGTGTATATTATTTATCAATAATTTTATAAAAAGAAAAATTGCCATTTATATTTGATTCACCCTCATAGTAATGAGAAAACTTGGAAAATTTAAAACATTTTTTTGTTTTAAGATAGATAGTGAAGATTTTTCAGTTTTTTATACTGCTACTAATAAATGTTAAAATAAAACTTACCAGCTGAAGTTTTACCAAAATTCACGTAGAATATGATAGTTATCATATCCCAGCAGAGCCTATCCTTTATTTGTCTAAATTTTTTTTTTTACTGAATCTCCCTTACTTCACAAAAGCAAGTCAACATTCCATATATTTTCTTACCAAATTGTTAATAAATTACCATGACAAAACACAATCATCCAATCATTTGTATAAAATTTTACTCTAGTTTTATTTTTACTTCTTTACACTTGGGAGATCTCAAAACATCAAGATGTGTAAAACAATCTAAATTACAACCCACTATAATACTTACCTTATTTTAAGTATTCTAACTATAATCTGTTATCTGTAATTGCCAAAATAATAAAACTGAAAGTGGGATATTATCTGTGGAGGATAATTTTATAACAAAATATTAGGTTTATATGTTTTTTTAAATTTTCATCCTGATAAAATTCTATTTCTAAACATTTAAATTTTATTTTATCCATTGCATGGGACAATAGCATGCGACATAGCAAAACAACAATTTTTTTTTATAATACAGGAATAGTTATTGGTTTTCCTCACTGCTTCATAAGTTTACATTTTGGTTCATTGCATGTTAAAATGCTGCTTTTATTTAATCTTTTGGTTACATTGCTTACTAATATATTTATATTATAAATATGTATAGCTGAAAAATATGTATCAGTAGTAATTACTGGTTTGTGTAGTAGGTTTACGATGCTCAGTTTTTCTCAGCATTTCATTCTTTTATATATATATTATATATATATAATATAATAATATAAATGAATGAACATCGAGGATTATAAGTCAGCATTTTTCCTTGAATCTGCCAAAGTAAAAGAATATTACTTGTATAAAACCTGACTGAGCTAAGCAAACACTTAGCTGCATAGTCAGTACACTTCTTTGTTGAAATAAACATGATTTTAATGATATCTTGTTGACTTGTTGACCACAAGCTGATTTATTGAAACTTGCCGGTAATGGGTATGTCAATCTTCACCATTTACACAGCTGTCAATGTGTAGGTTCTGAGATTCAATCCCAAGCAGTATTTCAGAAAATGAGCAGTATACATTGACGGATTACAGTATTTTACACAGATTCATAGAAACTTAAAAAGTTTTCTATTTTTATCCACAGTCACTATACTGAAAAAGAAAATTACTGAATTAGCATATTCTAGCTGCTTTAATAATTCCTGGTTATATTATATTAATGAAAAAAGTTCATATTGACATAGATTTGAAGAAATTCTTTGTATTTTTAGTTACAGCTAGTAAAAAATTTGCTCTGATTTCTAGTCCATCAATAAAATGAAACTATAATGAAATTGTTGTCACACAGCAACCTTTTTTTAAAGATTGCATTTAATATTGAAATATGTGTAATATCTGGGAGTAAGTGAAATTTATTTGTAAATTAATACTTATTTCATGGAAGAAACTAAGTTTATGCCTATATTTCAACAAAGCTTACTAGTATTTCTTCGTGGATAGTTTGTGTTTTTGTCATAAATTACTAAAGTAAATCTTAAAAGACTAATTTATTATTATAGATACTTCAGTTGATCTCCCATCTAACCACCAATTATAAAAATTCAACTATAAATTAATTTTATGTTACTCCTAAATTATTGAAGTGGTACATATAGTTAACAAAAAATAATTTTTTAGTCATTGCTAGAGATTTTTTTCCATAAAAACTTCTTAACCCCAATTCTGTAATTTAAAAATATGTTTATGCTACAATTTTATGTTACTTCTAAATCATCAAATTGTAAAACAGTTGTCATAAATAAACATTATAGAATGTAATGTTTTCTTTCACTTTTATTATGTTCATTGTGAGCTTAAAAAACTTGTAATAATACAGTCTTTGCTAAAAAAAAATAGTAACTTATTCTTTAAAAATAACAATACCCATCTTTACCTAACTAGTCAACAGAACTGTTTTCATATAATTCAACACATCATTTCAACTTATAATTAATAGCCATGTTTTACTTCTGTGGCATTGATAAGTTTTTGAACATATTAAAAATTCTCACCAATTTATTTAGAATACAATTAAAAGATTTTCTTTTACAGAAACAATATTACTGAGTCAGTGAATCTCATAGAAAATTCTTTTTAAAAAATCATGATTTTTCTGCATCCCGTTCAACAATTTTTTAATTGTGAATTGTTTTATAATAATTTTTTATATCCTATATATTTAAATTATTTACATTTTAAATCATTTTTATGGACTTTAATCCTTTGTATATGTTATTGTATAATTTATCTTATTATAGCATTATCTATTTAAGTACCAATCAGAATAGAAAATTATTTTATAGGGAAGCGTACTTTTTACCAGTTGCAGTGTTATATTTTTTGTTGCCTAATTTTTTCTACATGAATTTCTTTTTTTATTAGATTTTATTTTACAGATATTATGAGGCTTGTTTTTAAAGTAATATCTGTTTTGAATCTGCCACCTACATACATGATGTAAACAGACTGCACTTACATAGTTATTTCAATCAACTGTCAGATTTTAGCAACATTAGTTTTGTAATTTTATTGTTTATGTTCATCCATTTGTAATGAGTGCTACAATCTGTGATCCTGCAAAGTGTGAAGTATATGAAATAAACCAATCTTTGGCAATTTTTTGCAAAAAACAATTCTGTGGCTGAAATTCACAAGCAAATTTGTGATGTTTACATGCTGAATATTGTAAATAGTGCTAAAATAAGACAGTCATGCCATTCATTTTAAGGGTCAGTGAACAACCTTCTTGTTGAAGAATGTAGCGGCCAGCTATATTGCAGAACATTAAAAAATCTTAGAAGAGCTAAAAGGATTTTGTTTTTGCATGATAATTCCTGATTGCACACAACATATCAGACAGTGAGACAGTCAGAAAAATTTAGTTGAAAAATCTTGAATCATACTTCCTATAGCCCTGGTTTAGCTCCCAGTAATTTGTTTTTTTCTTCATCGTAAACAGTGGCTTATATCATAAAGGTTTGACAAATGAAAAAAATGATGTTACTGTGTGGTTTAAGTCAACTGATGGCAGAATTTTTTGAAGAAGAAATAAAGAAGCCAGTGAAATGCTATGAAAAATCTGTTAAAACTGAAGGCAGCTGTATAGAAAAGTAGTAAATAAATGTAGTTTTGCATCAGTAATAAAGTTTGTTCATATTTTTTAGTTTTGTTTTAATTTTACAATGGAGTTAACTTTAAATATATGCCTGATGTATTTTTATTTTAACTTTTTTGTGTTAGACTTTTATTTATAGTTTCCATGTAATTTTTTTTCAGTTAAAAATTTATTGAATCACTAATGAATACCTGTAATGCTACCTGGGTAGCATTTTATTACACCAGCTATCTGAGAATTAAAATACTTACACAACACCACACATAATTTACCTTTCTCCAAATAAACATTAACGTTAGAAATACTTTTTATTATATTAGAACAATGAAAATAATTTTCTATTATTTTTTGTAATCTACTTGACAAGATCATTTTAAAATTTGACTTAACCTGAAAATTCTTTGCCTTTATTGGGAATTCAACCCAAACCAAAGCCTCTGGACCAAACCCAAATCCAATCTCAGGTGTTTATAAAAAAAAAAATAATGTTGATTGTTTAAATGTTTTCTTCTTTTTTTCAGGTGATGGTGCAATACCATCTACATCAATGAATCCGCAATCATTTCTTAAATAACATTCAAAAGAACAAGAAGCTTTTAAGCGGTTTTCAGAATGTATAAATACTGATGTCGATGATCATTTAGATCTTACTCTGGAACAAGAAGAACAATTTTTAATGCAGTATCTCTCTTTGCTATCATAATTAATTAAAAAAATAAATAAAAGAAGAGAAAAGGCATTTTTAAATACTATAACATGTTCATGTACTATAAAATGTTCAGTTTTAATGATTTTTGTCTTTTTTTTTTAACTTTTTATATTTCTGTATTTATATTTTCTCTCCATATGTGTATAGCGAAGCAGTATGATGTATGGTTATTAAAGAAACCAAACTGGTTCTATAACTAAAATTTATAGAAAAAAGATATTGTTAAAATTTTATCTTCTATTCGTACACCAGTACTGCTGTTGTAACTCTCAAAATAGTACTCTAAATAATCTTCTAAAAACCTTTTCAACAAGGCTCATGCGAAAAGTTTAGTTTAAGTATATAATTATGCGTGTAAGTTTACAGATTTAATAACACAAAAATACTTATTAAAATCATTGTGTACAAGTTTAGTACATAAAGTCTGTATTCATAACGTTCAAGCTACGGAGAACAACTACACGCCTGCACTGCTGGGAAGTGACTGCTGTTTCCCGTAAATCGTTGCACTTCCCTCCACTCATTCACAAGAATCTCCAACATAGTAGATACTTCCTTAACTGATTTAGGAATGACTTAACGATCAATCACACCAAATATTGGGGAAATTTTAATGTGAAATTCATACATAACACTGATAAACATAATTTTTGTTTCCTAACATGCGATACATGATTTTAATCTGTTTTTTGATTCTGAAAACGAATATGAACTCAGAATCTTTCTATCATCCACCATTTTTGAAAAAATTTTAAATTTTTATTAATGGATTTTACTTTTATTAATGGCCAGTTACTGTTGGACATTAATTCGGGATGTGCCTGAGGCTATTTATAAAAGAAAAGCGTCAGCAAAATCATTCTAACACAAGTATGGCATTGCAAAATTATAAATTTTACAGATTTTAACTATATTTTCCCTTAATTTTTTTTTGAAGTGTAATTTATTTAAAACTAAGGGTAATAGAAAAATTGTATTTACAGATCTGTATTGTACGCAATAAAGCAGTTCAAGATATGGTATCACACTTAGAGAAACATTAAAACAAATTTTGTCTATCAGTGTAATTATTTGAAACAAAGAAAACTCATCATATTATTATTATTATTATTATTAGTAGTAGTAGTAGTAGTAGTAGTAGTAGTAGTAGTAGTAGTAGTAGTATCTCAGTAGTAGTGGTAGTAATAGTAATAGTTTAACCTGTTTAAAATTATAATAAAATATTTCACCTGATTTATAACAAATTATATAATTGTTAGATTTTGCATGTACATATGTATTTAGTCCAAACGTAAATTTAAAAAAAAATACTCTTACAATCTAAGGATCCTGAATTATGATAGAAAATATATGTACTTCATTTTTATTCATCGAAGAAAAAATAAATAAGGTAACTAGGATTTTAAGTTTGTTCATTTTTGTGCTGTTAGTTAATTCTGTATCTTCAATAAAAATTAAGGAAACCTTTTCAATTGACTTCTCTTTATTTATCATATCGGTTTTCTGAGATATTTTTTTTTCAATCACAATCTACAAAGTTTAAATACTTACCATCATGACACAAAAAATAAACAGCATTTAAAGGGTAAAACATTGATGTTAACCATTTGGTCTCTGTATGAAAATAAAAAAAAAATTACAACGTAGAAATTTTATTTGTAGTAATGTTTCTTACTTATATGAATCTGATTAATATTTAAAATCTCATCAAACATTAAAAATAGCTGAATCACAGTTTACTGCTGCTGCCAGTCAGATAAAAATTTATTCATTATAAAACTAATTTTTGTTTGTTTAAGGGTTAAATCTTGTCGACCAAAATAAGTTGATGATACATTAAAAAAAAAAAAACACATTTTATTTAAATGGAATCTTAGTAAAAATTACTTTAATATGGTCTATATTATGAAGATTCCTGGCTTATACATAAGAAATTGGTTGTTTTTATATGAAATTTACATGAAAAATCATACATAACTGATTATCTTGAATGAGTTTTTTTATTTATTTTTTTTTTTTGCTTGATGAAATTCGCTACAGAAACTCGAAGCTTGTGTGTAGGAATATGAAATGTAATTTCTGTAGCGTATGAAAAATGCCATGCCTGACTGGGATACAAACCCAGGACCTGTGGATGAAAGGATTATGTATTATTTTTAAATAATAAAAAAGAAAAGTTAATAAATTATGATATTTATAAAAAAACAAAAATTTCATAAATAATATTTTTTTATTACACCCAATATTATTACAGTTTTATATTATACTAATAAACTAATGTATTGTATATATATATATATATCTCTTTTGCTTTAAAAAACGACTAACTTTTATTTTATTAAAATTAACACCAGGTTATAATCATAATCTCATTATGATCGTATTCATCTACTATGTCAACAACAAAGCATATAAATTTAAGTAGTTTTTAGAAATGTTGCTTGGTTACTCCAGATGAATACTTACTAGTAGTTGTGGTTAAAATGGTAGATTACTGGATAGATCACACAGAATACTGATATCATAATAGAGATTTGAATATAAAACAAGTTATGTTACGGTGTGAGATATTAATGAGATACTATTACGTTATTATTCTTTGACAAAATATATATATATATTATGAAAGAGGTAAAAATAATTAATGAATGATTATTAATTATAAAATTCTCTGATATAAAACTGTTTAACATTAGAAGAATTTTATTAAATTTTAGTGTAGATGAGTTTATAGTACAAATTGATGATATTTAAATAGTGTAATATTATGAGTTATTAATAAATAGCGCAATGTATTTTATTGTATGATGCACTATATATATTTTATGTTATTGATGTTAACACTTAATTGTTCGTTAATATTAATAAGCTACAATGATCCAGTATTATAAAGCCAGCTCTATATTGATGCTTGACTGGTAAAAAAAGTTTTCTCTTTTATTTAAACATTAGGAATACAACAGTGGATTTATTTTTACCAAATGATGAATATTTTAAATTAATGAGAAATTTTACCCAAAATTATATATATATTGACCTTAAAATGTACAGCTGCATTACTGAACCTTTATACAGATGTTAAACGGTATTTTATATTTGTAACTTTTAAAAATTATGTTAAATCTAATAAATTTTTATAGTATTGTTTTTTATTTTTTTTTTACTTTATATACATACTTCTAACATGAAATTTTAAAAAAGGGTCTTCGTAATAAGCTATTGTTTTATTCTTTTGCCTTATTTAAGAATATTCTGTAATCTGATTCAGACATATACAAGATCTATAAATAAAGTAATGAGTAATGGCTCAGAAAAACGTTTTATTTACAATCCAGTTATACATGGACTCTATCATCTTTGAAATAGTTCCTTTGGGAAGCCACACAACACTTCAAATGGTTTTTCCACTCTTCATAGCAGTGTTGAAACTCAGAAACTGGAATATCCTTAAGATGGTCGGTTACATCTTTTTTATGTTTTCTACTGTTCCAAGATGGTGTCTTTGGGATGTTTTATTTCCTGTCGGGAACAGGAAAACGTCGCAGGAACTCAGGTCAGGTGAATAAGGTAATTGAGAAACTACAGGAATGTTTTTCTTTGCAAAAAACTCATTAATTGAGAGTGTAGTGTGACAAGGTGCATTGTCTTGATGCAGTTGCCTTTGATGGCCTCACGCAGCCAATTCTTTTCCACAGTCATTCAAGAATTTCTCAGTAAACCTATTGATTTACAGTCTGTCCTGTAGGCAAAAATTCCTTATGGACAATGCCATTACTATCGAAGAAACAAATTAGCATGGTTTTGCTTTTTTGGAACATGGTGATTGCCACTTCTTGCTCTGGCATTTTGTTTTTGGGTCGTACTCAAATATCCAAGATTCATCAACAATATAACAATTATTTTTAGATAATCTTAAAAAATTTTTAGAAAATTGTTGATATAACAATTTTTTTTAGAAAATCAGGATTAGTTTCAATTCATCCTAGAAAATCACTGCACACTTCCAGCCTGTTATTTTTCTGTTCAACAGTGAGGTTTTTTGGGACCAATTTTGCATAAATTTTTTCATGTCCAATTCGTTGTCAAAATTTGATGCACTGTGTGTGGTTCAAATTCAATTATTCTGCAATCATTCTGATAGTTAATCGCCGGTTGTACCTTATCAAGTCTTTGATTCGCTCAACATTGTCGTCACTTTCTGACGTTAACAGTCTTCCAGAGCATGGACCATCCGCAACTGATTCCCGGACATATGAAAATCCTTTAAACCACCTAAAAACTTGGGCTCATAACAGAATGTCATCTCCATATGCCCTTTTCAATTTTTAAAAAGTTTCAGTCACATTCTCACTGAATTTAACACAAAACTTAATTCCACAACATTGCTCATAATTAGTATCATTCATTTTTGTAACGCACAACAAAACTCATTTCACGAAAAGTTTTTTTTTACATCTCACATGACAGCAATAGACTAAAAATATTAATATATAATATAAATCAGCTGTTCATATAACCATATGTTTACTAGTAACTTTACAGTGTTGCCACTTTGACTGCCAAAAATCTACTCTCATTACTTTATTTACAGACCTCATATATTTTTATATCTTCTTGTATCTTTATCATATCAAAACACATTTTAAACTGTTACAACACAACATGGACTAAAATCAAATTAAATGCTAAAGAAAGATTCTGCCAGTTTGACTTAAGTTGAGGAAACCAGTGAAATGGTTAAATTTGATTTGTCCCTTATAAATAAAATCTTGATTTACTGATTTTATACATGTTTTATAATGATTATAATAGTTAAAATCATGGTTCTGAATAGTGAAGATCAAGACTAATAGGTAACGTAATATTGTTTATTGATTTTCCTTCTTTTAATTATTGAAGCATATCAATAATTATGATTTATATCAGTTTGAATTTTCATTATGAGATTTTAGAGCATAAAATGTTTTAAAATAACAAAATATTAAAATTAATTGTCATATATATTAATAAATATATGAATCATAATACTTATATACTGTTAGTATATGTAACTATATGTGTTACTGTAACTTATATGTATTATTATTCTGTAACTTATTTGTGTTAAGTATATATGTATATTGTACCGAAGATTATAAAAAAGGTTTTAAAAAGAAAACTGAAAACATATTTTTAAATAAGCTACTGAAATTGATTACTCTTTAAGCAAGCAATGTTTTGTTATCTCATAGATCTGTGTCTTTTTTTTTTCTTTAGCAAAAGCAGTTGTGTCATATACAATTAAGTTTTCATACTAAGCTGGTGAAGTCTAATCCGGTAATTGCTTTAGGAAGAGCAGGCCTAAATGTTTACGCCTTCTTGAAATCCCCAGCACAAGTTTCTTTTACTGATTTCACAAACTCACTGCAATTTTAAAAAAATAATTGTAATTTTAAAACAATATTAATATATTCAGTATTATTTACAGTATATCAGTATTATTTTATAACCATTTTTTTGTATATTTGACAATTATAAAACTCTGGAATTTATAAAAAAATATTAATCATCTCATTTAATATTTGGCTCTCTTCTTTATTTTCATTTCACATACAATCATTTTTTTTATATTTGTTCTATGAGAGGCCACAATTTTTTCCTTGCATTCTTTAAATTAATCATAGTAAGTGATTCCTATTCATCAAAATGTTAAATCTTACTATGTTGTGTAATTACTTTCAGTCTTTCATTGCGATTGCTATGCTTGTAATTTTATATATATATATTTTTTTATTTTTTTTAATGCATGTTTATTTGCATTAGAGATTAACTTATAGCAAAAGGAGTTTATTTCTAGTACAGATGCTTAAGGTCTTGATTAACTTACATATTATCATTATTTCACTTCTCAATGACTTCCATTAAGGAATTAAATTGTTATTTGTGCCCTTAAATATGTATAAAATATAAACAGTGCCTAGACTTAACTGATTGTTAGGATTATTGATAGTTTGTGTTGTTGAGTCTTATGTATTGTGTTATTCTGCCTAACTACTAAAGTTAAATCGTGCCGGTATGTGAATCGACTGACTAAACATTTTAAAACTAAATTTTTTTGTAATTGAAAAATTAATCGTAAAATTATTAATAGTTTTCAACTAAAATGGTATAATACTATTTTACCATGAACATAGACAGCTGAATTGATTTTGTATAATCTGTTATTCCTTACAATGGAATTTTAAAAATATAATCATAAATATTTATAAAAATAACAGTTATTTTAATTATTTCTAATCTACAAATTGTATAGTAACTTTTTCAAAATATATATTCATAGAGAAACTGATGGTGAAATTTTTTTATGGTAAATAAATAAAAAGATTTGTTTTTTTACTAGTACACCTGGCAATGCTTCACTATTGCTAGATTCGAGTTTATATATAGATTAAATGAACACAATTGATAGTTTGATAAAACATTAACAAAATGAACATTATGGAACTTCACATAATTTAACCTTTCCCTTTTCTTTTTCACTATCCCATTTTCCCTTTTCCCATACTCCCCTTTCCTTTTCTCCCCGTCACCCTTTCCTTTCCCTATTTATCTTATTTCCCTTTCGCCCTTCTTTTATTTTTTTCTCCTTTCCCATTTCCTTTTCCTGTTTTTCTTTTTCCATTTTCCTCTTCTTCCCTTTTACCTTTTAGATTTTCCCTTTTTTCCATACATAAATCTGTCCAGTAGTTTTTTAGTCTATAGCAGATACACATATCGAAAACATTGAAATGGAATTGTAAAATATTTAGTATAGCATGTGTTGCGTTTACATCCAACAGATAATGCTGTTTTCTTAGGTATATAAATAGATTTAAGATTTTTAACAAATTAACATTTACAGTTTTATTTATTTAGATTTAAATTCGTATTAATTTCAGGATGTATAAAATTTTTTATTTTGTGAAACGGAATAAAAACCATAATACAACATAAAGGCAGCCACTATATTTTGATACATATTCTTGGTAATGGTATTGTAACTGCGAACTTTTAGTTCCACTTTTGTGTTAAGTATATTAAATAAAAGTTAAGAATCTCATGTTTAAAGATTACATGTAATTGATTAACTTGCAGATTCAAAGATGAAAAAGTGTTGACTATACCAAAGGTACATCTGTAAGTCGTGAGGTTAAAACAAAGTTTTCTCCTTTCCATCTTGATCTAATATTTAATTATTTTAATTAATTTTACCTTCAGTCCAGTAGTTTGTCATAACTTGTTCTGAGATTTAATGTAATAATTTTACTGTAATTCTTACACTTCTCTTCAAATAAATTGAAACGATTTTTTTTCTATTGAATGGTATATACAAGTGACAATTCAAAATCAACCTTTTTGTGTTAGTACAAATTCTTGAGCATGGAAATTTCAAGAACAAAGACACGGGATACTGGTTTTAAATGATGTTGAGTATAATAATTTAATAGTAGGGTTATAAAAAAGGATATTTTAAATTAATATATACAATTAATTTTAAATTTTATATACCCAAAGGTTGTATTTTTGCAATATGTTTGTATTATTATTATTATTAAGTACTATTGAAAAATATGTACATTTGTATATTTTTGGTTTACAAAAATAATGAATTAGAATTTATTATATATAAATAAACATATTTATGTATTGTTTTTCCTATTTATGTTATATTAATTGTGTTTCCAAAAAACTCTGTTCACTTGTATAATAATTTAAAAAATATTTTCAGTAAATTACTTATGAACCAAGTATTGTGCTTTGAATTATGTACCTATTAATTCATTATATTCTGAAGGTTTTATTTTATTTAGATATCTAATGGGGGTCAAAGGCATTACCATCAGTTTGTGGCCGTAGGGATCCTCAAATATTTAGAGTACTTGGCGTAACAATTCTGGGGTACTCTAACTGGGTCAGACTTTCTTCAAACTGCGGAAAGGCTACATATCACATCTACATAAACCATTTCTATTACATACAGACACATTCATTAAACAATATCACAAACATACTACACCCAGGGCTTCACACTAATCTCTTTTAGAAAACTATACCAGTGGGGAAGCTTGGATGTGATAGGAAGGTCACTTTTTGATTTAAGAAGTAGCAAATGGCATATCTTGTTTGAGAGTGCATCCACTCTCTGTGTAAATATAAGGCAGTTCCTGTAATGGAATTTGTAAACCTTTTTGATTAAAACTGTTACATAAGTTAACACGGGTGGCTATGAGTCCACTTAAGTGCTTACTTCACCAAGATAGGCGTTTCGGCATTAAGCCCCCTTCAGTTTAGATATTTGCTGTTAGGATGTGTTGAGAACTCTGTGATGGAACTGTGGTATGGGAGGGTGTAGGCATTGATCTCACTCCTGAAAATGGACCAGAGCAGAAAGATATAAGAATGTTTTCATTAGAAGCTTATTAAATTTGTGAATTTGTTTCTTGATTTTTGAGTAAATCAAAGAGGACTTTGAGTAAATTGAATTGTAGGAAAAGATTATCATTTATCTAATCAACACTTGTTTTGTTGTTATGATAATAGTATTTTTGGTGTTTAAAATGCTGTATCAAGTAATGATCTGAGTGCATAGTCTAATTGAAGATAGATAAGGGCAGAGTTCTTGTGTGAAAACTTTGGTTAATTTGATAGTTGAGGGTTATAACAGTAGGTGGTCGTGCTTGGAAGAAGCCATACAAAGGCAATAATAAGTAGTATAAGCGCACTAATGGAAATGTCTACCAAGGCATTTGCATTGATGGCATCCTGACAGAGGCCAAACTGATGACTTTGATGTGTTATCTGGTTTAGAGGTTCTAAAAGATAACCTCCAGTAAAGCTCATCAAGGCTAGCAACAGAGGAGTTTGGGTAGCAACCAGGATCATCACAAGACAGATGTCTTTCCGTATGTGGGTCAGGATGTTAGATAAGTTAGTACTCATAATGACCTCATTGCAGATGGAAAAAATTAATTGTAGATAAATTAATTGGTAAATCTACTGTTAAAAATATTAAAGATTCCTCCTCTTGAGTATGTAAAAAGTCTTATGCCTTGCCAGACAATGATATTATTAATATAAATGATAAATGTAATGAGAAGTAACACATTACAGTGCGGGTTTTAACTTTTAACATACATTAAAGTTAAAATTACAGGTATATTTGGTAATTTGTGGTCATCTGTGAAGGACAAACCAAAATGAATGTTATAAAGGGTTGGGGGAAAGGTTTCTTTTGTATTTTAATATAAAAGTAAAACAATTTTTTTTTATTTCAAATGAACTTTATTAAATCAAATATGTGCAGTTTTGATCGACCATCTTTTGCCATTTTTAAGATAAAATCTTATCCCATCTTTAGAACTTGTGTTTTTTGGACAAAAAACTGTGACAAGTGATCTTCATAGGCCTTTTTTGAAGCCAACGTAATACTGTTAAGAAAATCCTCTAGAGCTAGAAACAAATGGTAGTTTTACAGTTCAAGGTCAGAACTATACAGTGATGCAACTAAACTTCTCAGCCAAGTTCTTTCAATTCTAAGATGTTTGGGATCTGCCATTGTTGTAATAGTATGCTATTAATCGTTTGACCAGGTTACTGCATCTCACAGTTGTTTTCCAATACCACCACACATACAAAGCATCGGTTTTCTTGGCTTCGCCATCATTTGTGTAACTTCACCTTGCTTCAACCACAATCTTTTCCATAAATTATTTTGTTGTATGATTCATTTTTTATTCCCATAATGAGCCATTTTAAAAATGATTCAATTTCATTCCATTTTAGCAGTAATTTTAAGATGGAAATTCTGTCGATTAAATTTTTTGTTGTTAAATCATGTGGCACCCACATATAGTTTTTTATCCATCCTTCTTCAAATGGTTTAAAACTGTTTCATGGTCCATATTTAATTTGTAACTAACTGCTAATCAGCCAGTCTTGCTCAATTTTTTTCACGATTTCACCAATTTTTTCAGTCATTGGCCGACCAGAGAAATATGCATCATTGACAAAAATTTCCAGATTGGAAATTCTTAAACCAGTTTTATGCCACACATACTACTTCATGACATAAACATCACAAATGTTTTTAGTAGCCTGTTGCATTCTTCCCCTTTTATTATAAAATTTCAAAATATATCAAATCTCTTCTTTATTTTCAAGATTGAGTAACTTTTAATTATATAAGCTTCTATAATCATAACCTTTCTAAAAATACTCAGCGATATGTCACATTACAAAAGCATAGAAGTACTGCCAGAGTTACACAATCCTAAATCCACCTACTGTGTAAATACAAAGAAACTTTTTCCCTTCTCCCAATACTTGTATTCAGCAGTAGAAGGCAGTTATATGTAAATTATGGGGCTGCAGCTTTCTCTTTTAAACTATGTGCTTTGAGGATATTGGATTTCACCCAGAATTTCTTCATTCAATTTTCAACCAGCACCTTTAGACTTCACTTTTTATCAAGTATATAAGTGGACAGTGCCTTACAACTTCTAAATTTTTAGAAATATAGAATCTATTCTTTCTTGGTTAGTGGAAGAACTTGCCCTGATCTGATCACCTGCTTTTTTATACTGCCCTTTTCAATTGACCACAAAACAATGATCATCACCCCCTCCACCCCCATTTAGTGTTAGGGCTGATAATGCCATTAATTTACTCAATCTTTAATCATCTTCACTTCACCTTTTTTGACCCAGAGTTTATCCACTGTGGTTAGTAACTAATATTTATTTCAACTTTTCATTGTTAATTTATCACAGTGACTGAACATCCTTAATCTCATATTAAAAACTGTTTCATGAAATTATTATTAGCACTGAACAAAATATTATTTTTAATATCGACAGATCTAGATTTAACAACTTTACTTCTACATTTGTTGTAGATAGCATGACATAATGTTTTGACTCGTTTTCATAGTGTTTTATGTGCAGAGTTATAAAGCACTCAAAATAATTTCATCATCAACAGACAATAATGATTTTCAGCATCGATTTTCTCACTATTCTGTTAGCATTGTCCAATTACTTTAATCATGCTTTCACATAAATTTGTGACTATATCAAGACATAGCTTTACTTTAGCAATGGTCAAATTGAGGTAATAGATGTTAGGAAGTAGTTAAAGGTAGGATACAATCTTTTGACCCACAGATTCCTATGGTTCTCAGAAATCCACCTGATGGCTCTCTTTGCTGTTTGAAATTTACTTTTCATACTGATAACATAGTGAGGTAACTCAACTTTCCTTTTCTAAGCTAATTGGTTGGTGATGACTATAACATGATAAATAGAATGCTTGTTTATTTAAGGCATATTCTCTAATGCAAACTATATTTTGTTAAACCGTATTAGTTCATATCTATTATTTAATGAAAATGAGAATTCCTCACATCCTTGTTAGCTTTGTTTAATTTACTAGTCATAGTTATACCACAAAACACTAATCCTTTTGTGATTTTGTTTTTATTGTTATAAGAATTTTGCCTTATTTTATGTACTGTTTTTGTTAGTTAGGAACCCTCTGCAGTTACAAAATGCATATATAATGGAGCATTAAACAAATAACAACAATGCAAAAGGGATTAATAAAACATATTTGAGAAAATTTTTATATATAATTAAATTTGAATGAAGAAATTTCTTTTTTTAATTATTTTTTAAAACAAAAATAGAATTAGAATTAAAAATATGTGTGTTGCACTTATAAGAGAGGATACAAATAAATTATTAAAATTAATAATAATAAAGTGAATTATTATTAAAATATGAAACCTATTTTATTTCTTATCAGCCTTTTGTTCCATGTCAAAAGGGGCAACGTGATTTCTGTAGTATTGCTCAAAAACATTAACATTTTGAGCAATATTGTGGTATAGGATCCCAAAACCTCAATGTACCATTGGTCATTGCATCTGGACATTTCAAAAAGCACAGTGCAATTTTTTAAAGAAAGATATGCACATGTTTAAAATTCAGCTGAACCAGGAACTGAAGCTAGATGACCATTTGAAATGCAAGATATTTGTTGATTGAGTACTGGAAAATCGACAAATGGATGTCAATTTTGGTAAGAAAATCAATAGCAACAAAGCACATTTCCACCTTTTGTAGGTATGTAAACAAGAAAAATTGTCGCATTTGGGACATATTTAAGTTTGAACAAATACATAACCTGTTAGTTTATTAGCTAATTATAATAAACCTACGTGATAAAAAAATAATCACAAAACAATTGAAAATATGCTTCTTAACTTTTTAATCTTTTATTCTGTTTTGTAATTGCAGAGAATTAATTAATTCATTACATTTTTCTATGAACTCCAATACAAATTTTTTCATATTATCATATTACAAATATTTAATATTACAGCCCTATGTAGATTTATCAAAACTGAACGAATGAAATATTAACTGTACCTATTTCATGTATGTAATTCAATGTAATTATTGTTTATAACATCATTCCATGTATATTATCAGCAATATATAGTACTACTTATGAATTTTGATGTTCATTTTTAAATGGCAAAGCACCAAAGAGTTTTACAATCATTTCAAAAAGAATAAAATTCATCATCAAATAAATTATTATTATATTCAACAAAAATAAATTTTGAATTAACTTTATTGCAATACTTTGAAGATCTATCCCTACAGTCCTCACAATGTATTACTACTAATATAAAAAATTGTCTGTAAGAAAAGAAATAAAAACTTGTTTAACTAGTTTTTGTTCACTTCTCATAATTATTCTACGTAGGTATGTATAATTAGTAGTAAATTTTTTAAATTATTTTATTTAAAGCTTTTTTGTTGTTTTAATAACTTGTCATTCAATATTATCTAATCACCTAGGTACGATGCTAGTATAAGTTTTTATTTTTTTTTAGTAACGTGCTATTTAAATATAAATTTGAATGAAAATGAACACATGTATGTATGTACTAGCTGTGATGCATTCCTGCTAACTTTTACTGAGCAAGTTGTTTGCTTATATCTAGAAAAAAATGAATTTTTTGAAAAAATCACAAAAGGCAAAAGATGTTTCCTGTTTTATTGTTTTATGGAATACATAATTAAAATTTGAAAATAGTGAAATTTTTTAATTTTTTTCCTCCCCAGTGTAGATAAGACAATTTAAAATATGTGATTGTAATATGGTATTCCGCCCCTACAGCAGCTGACGAGAATGAGAGCAATTCTGTATGAAGGAGGAACGAGTGAAGTAGCACTGGAAGAAATGAAGAGCAATTGGCAGAAAAGTTGGGACACGTCAAGTAAGGGTAGGTGGACGTATCAGCTGATAAGAGAGGTGGGTCGAGAGGGGATTCGATGAGCTAAATTTTTGGCTCATCCAATTCCTGACCGGCCATGGTATGTTCAGGGTATACCTGCGTAGTAGGAGGAGGGTAAAAGACGATACCTGCTCTTATTGCGGTGAAGAGATACTCTGGAGCACGTGGCCTTCGACTGCCAGAGTTGGATTGAGCAAAGGAATGACTGTGATGGGAAGACGGGAAAGTTAAACACACAGGATATAGTGTCTACAATACTTCCGGGACCAAAACCTTCGAGGTAATATCAAAATACATAATGGGGATATTGAGGGAGAAAGAGAAGGAAAGGAAGGGAGGATAGACAGCCCGCTGTGGAGTCGCCGTTTGTCCGTGCTTATATGGATGGGTTTTGTTTACATTAAATAAGTACTTTTCTGACAAATATAATAATGTACTGTTTGTAAATAAAATTCTAACTTTTCTTTGTTTTATTCAGCTTATCTTACACCATTTTGCTCAAAATTAAATTCGTTACTAGCTTCGGTTAAACATTTTATGTATTTATTGCCTTTTTAACAATAGGTAATATTATTCAAACATAAAAAATAGGTTTTTTTACCCCATATGTTTATTATGTTGGTATCTTCAGTTTATTTGGTTTTTTTTTGTTGACTATTTGTATTTTTGTGATGCATTCTCTGACAATGATGATATTAAATACCCAGGCAATCTTTGTATTGAAAAGAGTGGAGATGTGGCTTGTGGTGACAAGTAGCATCTTACTTTGGTGAGCTTGATATGCTGTTGTGTGACAGCATATTTGATTTAATTAAGAAAGCTAAAAATATTTTGTAAAGTCCTCACATCTGTCCTCACTTTCCACTTATAATTAGTACAGGATTCTTGGTATTCTTGAGAATTACTTTTGTCTTTTTCAGAAGTATATGTAATTCATGTTAGTTGACAACAATATCACAAATTGCTCCCAATAAATAAGTTATAACGATGTTACAACTTTTCATCATTTTCTGCCTCTAAAATCATTCTTAGTTTTATTTTACACGGAAGTTAGTGAGCATAATAATGAGTTTTAGCCTTAAAAATAGAACTTATTGCGTACTTAGCAATCTTTTTTTTTTTAAACCTCCAGGTTCACTGTTAGATATTGCTTCAGAGGATGAGATGAATGATTTGTAGTGTGTCTGAAAATGGCATGCCTGACCGGGATTAGAACCCAGGGCCTCCGGATGAAAGTAGTTACCATTTCTTTTAACTGTTTAGCCTCCGGGAATTACCGTTCAGGTATTACTTCAGAGGATTATATGTATGAGTGTAAATGAACTGTAGTCTTGTACAGTTTCAATTCAACCATTCCTGAGATGTATTGTTAATTGAAACCCAACCACCAAAGAAACCGGTATCCACGATCTAGTATTCAAATCCGAATAAAAGTAAACTACCTTTACTATCAATCCAATCCTATCATTCGTCATTTACGTCACGAAAGAAACGATTCATTTATGAGCAATTTATCTTTCAGTATGTTTACTGACAAATTTTTCTTGTAATTGGAATGCAATTGTTTTATTCTGTTAATCGATAGTATAATTAATGAATTATGGGGGTTTCCAGCTGGATGGTTAGAAATATTCTTTCTAGTCGTGGAACTAGAGGTAATTTTTTTAATTATTTGTTATTTCTGTGATTAAAAGTATTCTTTTTGTGTTTCGTTCAGTATGGTTATATTGTTCGTATTTTTTCAGGTTCCACTGGCACCGATAAAGGAATAAAATTGGATCCTAGTAGAGGTATGTTGGTTTTTTTCAATGTTTTCTTGAATGTTAGATGTGAATTTGCTGTTTGTTTTCTATAATAACATACTAAATTTTGTTGGTTACACAAGCCTAACCAATTAGTATTCTTAGGTTTTTTTAATAGATTTTCTTTAAAAATTACATCAGCGGTAGTAATTTTATTTTTATTCAATAATTTTAGTGTTTTACTGTGTTTAGTTGTGTGAAGCTACGGAAAAACATATTTTGGATGTGGAACTAAGATGTTTTATTTCTGGAATGTAGATTGTTCGCATTATTAAATCGCAGAGTTATTTATTTTAGGTTTTTTGTACAGAAACCTATACATTGTAGTATTATATAAAAACACAAGGTTATGTACTCATGAATGTTAGTACTTACATCTTAGTCTTCAAGTTTATGTTTAAATATGCTGCGTCAGTATTTTAACAGTCTTAATTTTTCTTTTTCCTGTTTTATTTTTTTAACATCTGAACTGAGATTTTTCTTAATTATACTCTGTCTGCTACATTTAATGTACCTGAAATAAGTCAAAGTAATGTAAAAATTCATTAAAATATTCATATAAAAGAAATAAAAAAGGATTGAGTTTCTGTAATGCTAAAATACTGAATCTGAGGTATAAGATTAGGTGCACGATCAATGATTGAAACCCAGGGTCAACAGATATAAGTAAAATAAGTATATTTAGTGTTTTTAAAAATACATTATTGTTTCTTCATCTTGTTACCCAGCAGTCATCAGAAGGATCTATATGATTAAAAGTTATATTGTTACTTTAATATTATTTTGTCTTTTTTTAATATCTTAATAGAAAATCAAATAAAAGTGTATAATTACTTTTAAACCTCGATGTATGAGTTTAATTAAACTTGGGAATGTTTTGAAATAACTTACAGCTAGTAATATGTAATTTATAATTATTAGTTAATAATGTTGATTGCTAGCCACTTAGCATTGTAAACTTCCTATAGCAAATGTATCAGTGTTATCTGTAATTATAAGTAGATCTATGTCTGTAGTAAATTAGTATTCACATTTTATATCATTCTATATGATTTTAGTTTTTTATGCCTTTTTCATTATTACAAGTAAATCATAAGGACAACATTTTTAAACAATTAATTGTGTATATCATGTTACTGAATACTGACGAGTGATAAGTAAATATAGTTAATGAATTATTATTGAGATAATTAATTTACGTGAATACTGACAAAAATTACGCAAATCTAACAAAGGGATATACAATATTGTATGAAGAAAAGATAGAACAAAATTTTAATATTTTGTTAATATTCATAATAGTATAATCCAACAAAATTAACTATGCATAGTAACTGGATACGCACTTGTTTGACTGGTGAAAGAAGAGTAAAGTACTGGGGAGACAATCACGTTGTTGTGTAGCTGACCCCTGTTAGTGCTTAGTTAGGTAGGGTCTTTAGTTGTATTCATATTCTAATTATAATTAGAATATGAAGCTATGATTGATATTGAAATAATAACCCCCAATTGTGAGCATTCTGCTGAAGTGCTATAACATAGATATATTGATAGATAATAATGGCATATGATCACAGGAATAACATTATTTTGTCTTTGTGAACTTTAAACTATTTTTAAATATTCTTACTAAATGTATTATCCTATATATATTTTACTTAAACTACCTATATATTCTTAAACTGAGGTATTTTTGATAATTTAAAATATTAGAAAAAATAGAAGAAGAATATTAGATAAAATAGAATAATAAACAATTATCAAAGTATTCATCATCAGAAAAAAATTCTTTAAACAATCTAATACATTTTTGATTTATATGTGTATATGAGGGCCATTTGAAAAGTTCTTGGCCTGACAAAGAAAACACAAAATTTATCAGAAATTAAAAAAAAAGATTTTCAACATAGCCATTTTGCAATTATATATATATAGATCAATGACATTCCAACTTTTTAATACCTTCAATGTAATAGGATTTGTCCAACTCTGTAAAATGAGCGCATGTCAGCTTTGACCTCATCATTTAATGTAAATTTTTGTCCAGGGAGCCATATTTTCAGGTTTGGAAAGAGGAAGTAATCCCTGGGAACCAAATCTGGGAAATATGGTCCATGTGGAAGCAATTTGAAATGTAAATCATGAAATTTTGCAGCTACAACTGGAGACATGTTAGCAGGCCCATTATCATGGTGAAAGAGCATTTTCTTTTTTGCAAGATGTGGCTGTTCAGCCTGAATAACAACCTTCAATTGGTCTAATAGTGAAGCATAATACTCCCTGGTGATGGTCTTGCCTTTTTACAGGAAGTTTAATAGAACCACTCTATAAGAAAACCAAAACTTGTAGCCATAACTATTCCCACAATTGGAAAACCCGTTTTCGCTTTCTTTGGCGCACTTTCACCCACTCGCACTCCGGTTTTGACTTCTGTTTGGTGTTTAGCATGTAATGGTGTATCTATCAGTTATTTACTGTTATAAAATGAAGAAACTCAGCAAAATCCAGTTTAAATAAGTCTAAACACCTTTCAGAAGTGTTCAGTCAATTGGTTTTTTGGTCAACTGTTAATAAATTTGACCTAAAATAACTTTTCCATAGAGTAAAAAGCTTTTTCATATCCAAAATATTTAATAAAATATAAATAGACACAGTCTATTTAGATATTTGCAATGTCATCCAGCTTGCATACTTTCAGTCATGTCATCAGTCATTTAATATGATGTTGTGATTTCTTGAGGCATTTTGTTGGTAACTGTTTTTGGTTGCCCTGATCATTCATCATCTTGGACAGATGTACGGACCACATTAAAATTCAGAAGCTTGCTTTTTTTACCAACGAAAACAAAGGGGAAGAATCCTGTAAAAATGAACTTTTTTTATATGTCTGTTGGGATTAAATCTTTTATAAAAGTTCTTTATAGCAACTCGATCATCAATTTTATCCATTTTTTAGTAAATGTCAGAACTTATTTGCATTGCTTATTCACTACAAAGATGAAACGTATGCATCTGCTGAAACATTGCAGCCCACCATCTAAAGGATCATACTTGATAAAGACATAGTGATTTGGTCATAATGGCATCATCTCTTTGTCAAGCTGAGAACTCTCCAAATGACCCTGGTATTAGTCCTTTTTCATTCTCTTTCCCCTTTTACAATTCTTCTCTGAAAGGTGCCTCTACAACATATGATTGAAAATAACATTTTACTTTTTTTAATATCTTTCAACAGATACTTCCTTCTTATTTTTACTTCTCCTTAATGCTTCTCTCATTTCTTATTGTATAATTTCATTTTGTTTTCTCCTTTTCCTATTATAACCAAATTTCAAAACCTTCATGGTTTTTTTCATTCCTCTTGATCCATATTCTCTCTCCACTTTTTACAAGGCTAGGTACCAAGCTTTCAAGAATTGTGTACTTATATTTTTAAGTGTATTTTTCTCTTATATTTTAGGTAACATATATTTCATTTCATTTCTTGTTTTTATTTCTATTTATTTACCAAAGGAGTAAGTCAGTGATCGGGTTGTGTATCTATTAATATGAATCTTAAAATGTTAAGTTCTGCTTGATCTTTGGGTGATATGGTTGGTAGGTCTCATGACAAGGTAGGTATAACAAGTTAGGTATTATGAATAAGTTTGTGTGTCATCAGGAATATGATATGGTTGGTAGGTCTCATGACAAGGTAGGTATAACAGGTTAGGTATTATGAATAAGTTTGTGTGTCATCAGGAATATATTCATAAACAACAAACTGTGTACAAATTAATACTTTGGTAAAATAAAAATGTTTTACTCACTTCGCAATAAATGAGTACCAATAATTACCTAATATTGTATAAATAATTTTGTTTTATAAATATCAATTCTATTTGTTCTCTAGGAGTTGCTGAAAATGTAAAGGAGATATTGATCAGTGTATCAAAAAAACATGGTGTTTCAGAAAGTCATCAAATTAGTTATTTAAATGGATTTGTTAAAATTATAACTGATGAAAATGGTGATAAAGATTTTGGATTTCCAACTGAAGATATATTATTGTGGTATGTGAGATTTTTGTTGTTTTTGTGTTATAGTTTAACAAAAGTAAGAATGCCATTAAAGGTTGCCAAAGAGATATTTTCTGCTGTTTGTTAAATAGGTAATTACCCTAATATTACTATTCATATGATCTCTGGCTCTTCCCAAATTTAAAGATGCACTAAGAGAAGGAATATGTTTTAACATTATTGGAATCCAGCATAATGTGATATACAAACTCAAGAGTATTTTGAAAAAAGGGTTTCAAGCCTGTTTTCAGAAATGTGAATTCAAACCTGGATTTAAATTCACAGTGGGAGTATTTCAAAAGCAACAATATTCACTAATTAATGTTCAGTTCCAAATGTATGTTTTATGTACACTTGTTTCCAGGCGGTAAGTTTGTATAACTCTCTGAACAAATTTTTTCCAAGAATTCTGAATAAAAGCAATATTTTTCTGGGAAGGAAAAAGCCATGAATTATTGTTAGTTGTGGTGAATATAATTAAGGATCATGTGGCAAAATTGTATTTGATAACTCTTTTCCGTTGCCTACAAAAATTCCAATATTAAAACAAACTTCTTATACACTTTAATAATGCTTTGAGTGTTAGGTAAGTTTTTCTGAAATGTTTATTTTTAATGGTTAATTTAAAAAAAAGATTTATTTGGAGTGATTTAATAAGATGAGAAATAATTTTTGATAAGGAAAGCAAAAATTGTTTCGGTGGTCTTGAAAAACAAAAAATATTATTTTTAACTAAACTTTAAATAGCTATAAACTAAAACACAAATGAATTGAGTAGAAAAAGTTAGGTACATATCTAATTTAGTTATATATCTAAATGAAAGGATAAAACATAACAAGTCTTATAAAAATTTTATATTGTGAGTGTTAAAACATTTATTTTTCTTAACCAGGTGGAATGCCCATTTGAAAAAATTCTTTTTCATTTTAAATATTTATTTTTCATTCTGTTCATTTTTTTCTTTTTTGCTTTCAGCTTACGACCTGCTATGGTACATGAATCTAGTCTTGTTCGAGCAGCTGCACTTCGAGTCGTTAAATTTCTTATTCAAACTAAACAGGATTTTGCTTCTTGTATAAAATTACAGTATCCATGTTTGTTAGTGAGGTATGATAAAAAAAAAATATATATGTTCAGCAGTTTTACCTCTCTATCTCTTTCTCTCTCTCTCTCTCTATATATATATATATATACAGATTATTATTATTATTATTATTATTATTTACTCACTGTATAAGTATTTGCTTGTATATGTATGGGTACCTACTACTTATTTTAATTTTTTTATTCTATTTCACAATAGTTTTACTGTTACTGATTAATATTATTTTTATAATCTCTAGAGTCCATTTTTAGCAACTTTTTGTTTCTGTTTATTGTCATCACATGAAAAAAGATTTTCTGCATGTATTTCTCTTTGCAGTTGTATAATTTGATATATACTTGAATGCAGTAAGGCATTTTCCTGCTCTTCTGATTTGGGCAACATTAACCTGTTCAGTTATTCCCTCTCAAAATAAAAGATTCCAAATTTTGTTGCAATAAAATGAAGATAAACTCCCTAAATTTATTTACAATTCTTTCATTTGCTCAGTGTATTCTTTACAGTTGCAAATGGATATGTAGGTGATACTGTTGATGATATGTCTCATATACATGTGAGACATCATCCAGTTGATCACTGTTACAGCAGCAGTGGATTAAAAATTCCACAAGATCAGCAGGGGAATGGTAGTAAGGAAACAATATACTTTATAAATCTACACTGATAAAATTTGGAAATCATTGTTGCTACTGTATTAATACCTCATCATTGCAATTTTCGAACCCTATCCTAACATTTTGGCAAGTTTTCACTAAAGTATCTTCACATCTTGTAGTAACTGGAAAGACAGTCATCATAATGGTAGATATGATTCTACCAGTCATCATCTGTGGGTGATTCATCTTCATAAAGTTGTAGCAACAGGCTGTTCAATCTGTCTAAGTATTCCTGTTGACTTTACAAAGAAAACTAAATGCTGTGTACCTTGAATAGTACAAAACATGTTCACCTTTAGGGATTCTTGCAGATGTTCAATAACTGTGGGAATTTCTGGTTCCAGATTCATGTTTTTTTGGCGATTCATAATTCTTTATATTTGAAAAGTTGCATCATCACTAAAGACAAGAAATTCTATAAAACTGTTAAATTATTCAATACTTGATGCAGAAATGAAGGTGCACTTCTTTATCGTCATTAACTGAGAGTGCACCAATTGATGTTTGTTAGGTTTGACCTCTCGCCAAACTGTTTGTTATGAGATGTTGTATTGTAAGGTTGCATATGTACTATAGTTGGAGGGGTATTACAGTCTTAAGTGACAAATCTGCAGTCTCTTTTTGTAGCTCTTGATATTCCAGCTTAGGAGTATATGTATCTTAAAAAGTTTAAGATAAAGCTTTATGTGGTAGAGTTGTATACAAGTAGACTCATCTGGAATTATGCTCAAAATCATCCTATATTGTTATTTAGTATGGTTTTCTTATATTTTGACAGTAAGTGTCTGCATATTGACTTGGCAGCAATGTTTCTAAATAAACTGCCTAATGGGAGACAATAACAACTTTGTAACATGGTTGTACAGTAACTATAAAGTAATTTACTCATTATTGCCTCTTAAGTCCCTAATTAATTTCTAATCAAATTTTATATTTATGGATGTTTTTAACCTTTCAACATAATATATTAATTATCTGATTTGGAGGACAGTTCGTATTAATAAGAATTCAGCTCGCTATAATCATATACAAAGTGGTGTAACCCTTTAAACTGTTGCATTCTGCAGTGTACTTTCAGCACATACCAATGCCATAAACTACTATTTGCATTTAACTATATTTATTTAAAAATTACACATGAGAATTAGAAAATATGAAGTTTCTTTAATAAGACTAATTAAAACTTTAAGAAGTGTATAATTTTTACATATAATAGAGGTAAAATTTATTATGCTGCATAAGTAGACATGTTATATATGTCTAAATAGATTTATTTATTACTAAACAGACCTGGTTATTTTTTCATCATCATAATTTTTTAAATTAAAAAAAAAAATTATTATTTGATATTAATAAAACTTTTTGATGTAACAAAAAAATAAATTTTTATTGAGGAAAAACTTATATATATATATATATATATATATATATATATTTCAAGCTTGTTTTTCTTTTCCATAGATCTTTAGATTTGTTACTGGATAATGATTGTGAAAGGACTCAAGCACTACGTGTTGTATGACGTTTACTTTCCTTAAATGCTGCTGAGTTTCCAATCAGTCTTGCACGATGTCTTGTATCACTTACTATGACACCTCCTGATATACGTGATCGAATGATTCGAGCAGTTCTGGGTACACTCGTTGAGTTATGTATGTAAAATAATAATTCTTTATTTATTTATTTTTTTTCATTTTTTTTCATTTGAGGGTGAAAAACAAGAAAATTGCCTTTTACTGAATTTTTTTAGGCACATAGACCTTGGATTTCATCATTTGGTGGCAAATAAATTACATTGTATGCAAATGCCATGATGTAATAATAGGTTCATCATATATGCTCTCTTTATTGTATGAAATTAAAGTTACAGTGCTTTTTTAATTTCATATTTTCTTTACATTTTATACAAATTGAAGAAAAATTATCATCATTATTTTAATTTGCATCTGTTTTTCAGTTCATATGAGACTGCAATGAATAGCAGAACCTCTTTTAAGAAAATAAACTAATTTTTACCAAACTTAGCAATTTGCATAATTGAATTACTACTTGTCTGTTATATTTTCACTTGAATTATTTATCAGTGAACAGCTCATTTTTAATGAAAAATATGCTTTTAC
Organism: Lycorma delicatula; assembly: GCF_047948215.1. Taxonomy (NCBI): domain Eukaryota; kingdom Metazoa; phylum Arthropoda; class Insecta; order Hemiptera; family Fulgoridae; genus Lycorma; species Lycorma delicatula. The sequence goes on from NC_134465.1 coordinate 12,982,874, forward strand.
TACTTACTTACTCATAATGTACTTAAAAATAAGGTATTGATTAAAAAATTAAACCCACCGTCCTGGTGATGGTGATTTTTTTTAAATTTAGATACTGAAGTTGCATTTAATAAAAAATTTCACCAGTTAAAAAGTAATATTAGAAACAACTTTACTTGGATGTTTTCTTTTTCATTTTGAATGGGGTACAAGATGTTTCACCCACTTTTTTACAAAGTGGTTTTATGATTTACCTGCTTAGGATGCATTTAATGAAAAATAACAGTTGAAAATTATTCCTGAAATTTCAAAAAGGGATTCTTTCCTTATACTGCTGGAATAGATTTTTTTTTACCATCTGGAGATGTATTTTAAGTAGAGCTGTCATTTCATATTTTCCATTTTTCATTGGAAGCTTACTTTGTGATTTAAATGTGACAGCGATATGTATGTACTTTAAGATCTTGTTACTAAAAGGGTTGATCTAAAAATATTTGGTATCTTCTCTATATCCTCAGTTATCTGTTTTATAAATATTGTATTTTTTGTTCAGTTTGCAGTTTTTAACCATTGAATCTGTTGGTACAAATAAAATATTAACTCGCCAAGAATGTAATGCTACATTATCCTGCAACCACGTCTATTTTTTATAAGTTCTTTCATAAATTTCTGTTTCTTGTCTAATTCATTTTAAAATATCTTTTAGATTTATCAGTCATCTAATTTTTAAGATTATTATCTAGTAACTATATTGCAAAGTTACATTTTTCCTTTGTTTTAATTTTCTTGTTTTCTACATTTCATACCATAAAATAATTCTCCTACGGTGTTATAAAGATGCTTTTTTTAATTTCTAGCTCTATCAGTACATTAATCCAAGTAAGTTCTCTCTACCTTTATATCAGCCTAATTTTGATATTTTCATTATTTTACTTGTCTTGTGTGATTTATTACTAAAATTAGGTTATAAGCAGTTTTGTACAATAATTTCAAACTTTTATGTTAAGTATTTACTTCACTATTTAATACTGCAGAGTTGATCACCCGTTGAAAAAAGATTGTTAAGCCATCTTTTGTTTATAGGTTTTCCATTTTGTGTTTTTTATAGGTGTATTGAATCCTGAAGTTTTTATTAGTAGCGGTGGCGTAAAGGCATTGACTAGAGCACTCTGTAATGTCGGAGCATCATCTCGCATCGGTGAAACTGTAATTGGAGCTTTGCTATATCTAGTTAATAAGCCAGAAACAAGAATAAAAGCAATGATAAGTTTTGATTGCTTAGCTTCACCATATACTGATCCACATAACTTGGAAGACCTAGGTGAGTTTAAAAACTCTCTAAAAATGCTTTTGATTTTTATTTATTTACATCACATGAATCCATAGATGACATGCAATAGCTGTTTTCTATAATGTTCAAGAAATCTAGTTTTAAAGGATCTATTTGTTTTTCCTACATAAATACTATTACTATCATTTCATTTAATTTTATAAATTCCACAAAAATTGTTTATTTTTTTATTATTATTTTTGTTTTTTTGAATATTTTATTATTTAATTATTAGGTTTGCATATTGTTTTAAATGTTTCTTTATTGTAAGTGTTAGTTATGTTTTCAATCATTTTATTAGTGTATAAAATAATTTCTGTATATTATTTCACTCTTTCAGTTTATTATTTTTTAATTTATTTAATTATAGTTGTTGGTATTATAATTACATAGGTTGTTATATAAGTAATTGATTATATCCCTACTTCAGTTTATTTTCCATTTAACTTTTGTTAGTAGAATAAAAAGGTAAATGTATTATCTTTTTTATCAATTTAAAAACAACCAGTATAACCTTAGAAGACTTTTTATTTGCTATATATCAGTCAAGAATTTAATGGAGAGTTATTTTTATTGTTAAGGTTACTTATTTTTATTTAAGAGGTTGCATGAAAGGAGTTCTTATTTTTTAAAAAATGTTTCCAGGGCATCTGTGTTGATTATTATAATTCAAAAACTTATAGTTTATATATTTAAATTATTTAAATATATATAAATATAATATATTTAAATATAATTTAAGTATATAATATAATTTAAGTATTAAATATAATTTAAGTATATAAAAGTATATAAGTATATAAGTAAATTATTCTTGTACTTAATGAAGTAAAATTATACTTTATAACAGTAATAGTTTAAAAAGTAGGAAAATAAATAAATAGTGAGACTTACTCAAGATGAGACTTACATGAATTAAATTTTTTTTAATTAATTGGATTTGATTTAGCTTATTAAAATATTGTCTGTAATATGTCTCCAGCCACTATTTTGTTTTTGATATCAGATGATTTAAATTAACAGCAGATTGTAACATGGTGGCCGTGAATAAGCTGTAAGTAAATTAAATTTTCAGAACAAGATTTGGCTTCCAGAATCAGTAAATCTGCACTAGATGTCCAGTGACCTGTGGAATGTCATATGAATTGATCGATGTAATTTATTTTCTATGTAATAAAATTTCTGCTGCTCATAATATGTAATTTCTGGATAACTTGTTAGCTGATTAATTTTCTTAGGATAATCAAATTTTTTCTCATCTCCAACAAACATAATTTGATTTTCTGCGCAATAAAATTAAACTATATTCTTTTTCTTAAAATTATTTTAATAATGAGTTAAACTTACTATTATTAAATATTTATTTTACCTTTATACCTATGTATATTATTATGGGAAATATAATATCTCTTTTAAAACTTTCAGTGATGTAATGAGTACTTTAAATGATTTATAAGATAAAGAAAAAAGCTATAATAATATCTACTTGTGCCCAGTTAGATACTTTGGGTTTAAAAAGGGTTTATTATGCTTCCATTGTTTTTTTTTAAATATATGAATCATTGTAAAAGTTAAAAAAAATCTAAATTAAAACTTGATTTTAACTTACAGAACCACCAATTTTAGGATGAGTTTCTAATTAATACAATTTTTTTTTCTAGACTGAAGTCTGTGTTATCGTTTAATATGTATAAAATACACGTTCAGACAATTTTTAGTGTCTTAAAAATTGGTATTTTTTTATAATGATTTTATTTGTTTATTTTATTTACATATTTTTTTACTACAATTTCTTAGTATTTTTAAAAATTAATTTTGTCATTTGTAACTGTTGTTTTTATCAAGATATTACAATGGTGTTTCCTTTAATCCATCCAGGCAAATTCTAGAGTAGTATTCTTCCCATTCCTGTTGTCATCGGCGAATAAAATATTACTTATTTTTAATATTACAAAAAATAATTTTATCATCTGAATTTACTTCAAGTGTAGTGAAAGGAATCAGCAGATGTGATGTTTTCTGTCCAATTATACCAGACAGTTGTGATTAAAATAAAAATAATTAAAAGCAATCACTGCTGACAGACATTACAGTTCAGAAAATAACCGAACATTTTTAATTGCATGTCAATGGAGATATTTATTGATGTGCGGTTGGCAGCATTGTGTTCTGCAAAACCTTCTCTGTAATCACATATTCTTGGATTGTTGATATCTCATTTAGTTTTCATGTTGTTGTTATTTGAGTGCAATGTGTTTAAGTGTCTGTAACAATTTTTGTAATGATTTTCAGGGGCAACAATAGAATGTAAAATTTTTCGTGAAACTGGAGAAGATTTTCACAGAAACAAGTTTATGAAAATGATGCTGTAGGTTGTATGCAATGTTACAAATAGTTTTCATGATTTAAAAGTAGTAGTCAGTCAATTGAAGATGGCCATCTACCAGGAAGGCCTTCGACTTCAACTGATGACACCCATGTTCAGAAAATCAACGATCTGGTGTATGCAAATCGCTGATTCACTGTCAGAGAATTTGCGGAAGAGGTTAACATCTCAATTAGATCATGACATGACATTTTGACTGAAAAATTGAACATGCATCGAGTTGCAGCAAAGTTTGTGAGGAACAAACTTTGCTGCAACTCGATGCATGCTGTTCGGTCATCAAACGAGGAGTTTGATGACCGAACAGCTGAAAGAACATCGAGTAGACGTTTATTGGCAACTTCTTGAACAAGCCACTAATGATGAAACATTCACACAAAGGATCATAACGGTAGATGAAAGCTGGGTTTAGGATATGGCTATGACATCAAGAAAAATGTTTGATCATCACAATAGATTGGTAAAGGATCTCCATGCCCCAAGAAAGCATGTAAGTTTCAATCCAATGTCAAAGTGATGCTCTCTGTTTATTTTTTGATTTTAATGGAATTGTGCATTTTGAATTTTTGCCTCAAGGTGAAATAGTGAACTGTGTGTACTGTCAAAGCATTTTACAATGGTTATGTGTAAAAATCCACAAAAGGAGACCAGAATTATGGCAAGGCAACTCATGGTTCCTTCACCACAACGATGTTCCTACACACTTAGCTCTGTCAATTAGTCAATTTTGTACCAAAATTTAGATGACTGTCCTTCCTCAGCCTTCCTACTCGCCAAACCTAGCTCCTTGTGATTTTTTCTTATTTTTGACATTAAAATCAGTGATTAAAGGACGCCATTTTGAGACTGTTTATGACATTAAAGCAAATTCATCGCTGACCTTAAAGGCCATTTCAAATGAAGCTATCCTGGACTGCTTCACCAGTGGAAACACCACTGGGAAAAGTTGTAAGTAAGGGAGGGGAATACTTAAAATGGGACAAGGACCGGTAGTAATCTGTAAAATTAATAAAAAAGATTAAAAAAATAAAGTTTGGCTACTTTCTGAACAGACCTCGTAATTTTATGAGTATAATTAAATAAGTATAAGTAAATAAGTATAATTATATTGATATTTTTCATGTGCGTAACTGTTATTTGTCATTGTCTATCATAGTTTTGGACTGCCATGTTATTTCTTAAGGATATCCATCTTTGTCCTTAATGTAGTTTGCCTTTAAGAGTTCTTTCTCATTCGAAGGATAATACAGTGCCTCAACTCCATCTGCCCTCACATGCCATTGTCACTTAGTAAGAGAAAATCCCTTATCCTAAGAGTCACTCAGCTGGCAGACTACAGTGTTAAAGATAAATAGTAATGAGGTTTCCAGATCCCTCTGCCTCAATTATGATGATAACAGTGTAATTTTTTGTGTATATTTAAAATAAAAAATATTTTTATACATTTATTTCCTATTATAATTTTATTATTTTAGTGAAACTAACTTCTCGACTGAAACACAGCTGCAGTGGACGCATTTTGTACTTGTTTCGTTGTTACGATCTTGGCCTGGTGTTCTAAATTTTTGTCATCCTGAGAAAGATGGTTTAAGATCAATAGTTAATACTCTTTATTTAAATCAACGTGAAATTAGGGTAAGTTATTCTTTAATGTTTTATAAGTTAATGAGTTAAGTTATTTAACTTAACTGTTGCTCTAAGAGATGTTAACCTTGCTTTGTAAATTGATCCTGCTGCTGGCTGCAGTTAATATTTAAATGTGCTTAAATTTTTTACAGGAAGGTTTTTCACTTTATCTTGTTGCATGTTGTTTTATCCCATGATTATTTCTTTAAACATTTACTGTCTGTTCGTTATGTAGAGTTTAGAATAAAAAAAACTTTCTTTATGTTTACTGTCTTGGTATCTGATATAAAATTAACTATTCTGGTACTGCTATGATCTGATCTGTTGCAGATAGTGGAACTCTTGTTTTTCATATTGTAATTGGATTACATATTTTTAATTCAAAATTTGAATAATTTAAATTAAATGTATTGTTTTCTTAAATGTATTGTTTGTAATGTTCAATTTTACTTGATCATTAGTGTTTTTGCTGTTTCTTATTATTTGAATTAATAGATATGGTTTCGTTTCATATCATTAACCAAGATGGTAGGCATATTATTATTTTTCATATTTTAACAGTGTAATATAATCTGGCCCCTTGGAAGGGGGGATGTGTGGCAACCGGTAACGTCACAAGGTGGGTATCTTTCCCTATGGGGTTGGGGTGTAATATAATCTCCACAAAATTTTCTGATGAATTGTGGATCTCTGTGAAAGTACTAAATGTAAGGAAAAAACAAAGCAGTAAGTGAAAAAAATTAATCCTTATTGATAACTTTCTGATAAAATATGTCAAAGAAGAATTAAAGCAGATGAAATATGTTTCAAATAAGAAACATTTTTTAGAATGTTTAATATAGATTTCTTTTTATGTTAGATAAGAACTGGTAGAGGTAGACCAGGTTGGGTATAATAAATGCAGTTTGTGTATAATAAAATAGTACATGTTACATTATAACACTGCTATGCTGTAATATGTTTTATTATGAAATTTCTCATCGTACTTATGTATAAATCTGAAGTTTTTTCCCAATCATGCAAAAACTTTCACTGATTTGAATGTTTTTTTATTATTATTATTTTTTTTTTTTGAGAAACATATAGACTAAAAAAAACTGATTTACATTAATCTTTAAAAAAATAAAGAATTATGCAATTTTGAACAAATCTATCAGTTTGTGAAATGAGTAAATTTCTTCTTTGAGAAAGTACTACTGCACCGATTTTGATGAATTTTTTTATAGAAAAATGTATAAGCTACACACATATAATAACCCACAGGTTGAACTTCAAGTATCCAGAGCTACCAAGACCAAACATATGAACATTAAAGGGCTCAAGCTACATGCCAAGTAATTCATGTGAAAACAGGGGTAGCCATTAGCACTTCATAATTTTTCATTTGTACGAGAGTGCATGTTTGAGTATCTATAAAATTGTAATTGAAATGGTTGGATACCATAGATTTAATTTTATTTGTGTTATAAACATGACATGAATTACAATATATTGTCATCCCATGACATTTTTTATCATTGCAGTCAAAATGATTAAGGTAATGATTGACTTGCAATGACATCATTGACAATGCAATGAATTCATTGCATTGTATTGGAAACTCTTGTCTGTTTTGTAACATGCACTTCCAAAAACCTCTTGTTAGGGATCACCCATTTGCCATGAACACAATTGGTTTCTTCAATGTCATTGTTCTAGGACTCTGTAAGTTTCATTTCCCTTGACACCCTACCATATCTAGACATACTTCTCACAAATATCTGTTACAATCTACTATGAAAGAATTTGACAAATTTAACTTGTGGTCATATCATTTATACTGACATCATTTCTTATGACCAAGAACAAACGAAATGCATGGCAGTTATAAATTGGTATCTAGGTTAACAGACTAGTAATTTACTGCAACATGTTCCTAGTTCTTTGAACTGCAGTACTAATGTAACAGAGATAAGATTCATAAATTAATTATAATATGAAATGACAACAGACACTTGTACATTTGACAGTTATAAACAGTTGAACCTCTACCACAATTATATTAGCTAAGATTTATTTGTAATTTATTATTTTATATTCTTGTTAGTTAAATTATATAACATTGCTGATATTTATTATATTTTTGTATTATTTCAGAAAGCCGTGTTGGATTTATTGTATGATTTATTATGTTTGGCTCAACCAGAATGGAGTGATGAAATTAGTGTAGCATTAGATGCAGTTGATCCTTCTAAATATCAGGAATCATTTAGGTTATCTGATGGATTTGTTGCTGCAGAGGGTAAAGCTGTTCTACCTCATATATCTAAATTGAGGTAAAAGTTTTATTAGATGGTTTAGTTTTTACTTTTGTGTACTTTTCTCCTTTTATATATTTATTCATTATTGTTTATTCAGTAAATCATGAAGAGCTTATCATTATGATCATAATAAAATTTCTGCACTCTGTTAATCTCATCAACATTTTGATTTTGTTCAAATATGAGCTTAATTTTTTGAGAATATTGATGCACTGCAAGGTATACCTACATATAAAATAAAGATATCTTCTCTTTTTATGTTTAATGTACAAATTTTTTATTCTTTCTACTGGAGCCTCAGTGGCTGAAAAAAATTACGTTTATATGATACTTTTAGCGCCAATTCCAGATAGCATATTTTTTATAGTAAAATATTTTTCTTTCTTTTTTAGAACATGTGAAGTTTTTTTATTTAATTGATAATTAATTACTTTTTATTGTGCTTGAATGTTCATATTTTCATTAAAAATTGATGCCATTTCTGCCTTATGAAGTGTAAATAACACTCAAATATAGTTCTCTAAACTTCCTTTTTCTAAATGTTTGTTTATTGTATGTATTGCTTATAAGTGTTCCTGAAATCATAGTTTAAATTTTGAAGCGGTAGAGATCTCTGCGTGGTTAAAAACAAAAAAGAAGAAAGAGCGTGTGGGACAATTTCTTAATTATAACAAAATTATTATTTATCTTATTGAAAACAAAATGGAAAATATGCATTATTAACTAGGAACAAATTAAGTGAGTCAGTTTCTCTATTTTATTGATTCCCATTTAATGTTGAAAAAGAAAGATAAAGAAAATTGGCTGATCTTGTAGTTTTGTTTCTTTGGGACAGTATTATTTTTACAATATACTATTGTAAATTATTTTTAGTAGGTTCCATGAAAGATTAGATTGTATAATTCTTTAATATCCAAAATTTCATTTTTTTTCTTTCAGAGTTAATCTTGTGGAAGTTCATTTGTCATTATTATTATACTGTTTTTTGGAAGCTGGTTTATTAGATGCAATCGTAGAAGTGATTGTATCTGATCACACATTTTTATCTGTCAGAGCTACCATTTTATTAGGTAATTTATTTACTTTTTTCATTAAAAATATTGTAAAATTTTTACTTTTTTAATTAATTGGTAAAATAATAAATATTATGTTCAGAAAATCACAATGTGAAGGTGATTGATTGTAAAGTAGTACATGATTTTAAATTGGAAAAATTTTTTAATAACTGTTTACAAAAACTATTTAAAATCTAAAACTAAATTGGCATTTTGAATGTTAAACAGTCATTAATAAACTTTAGGAATATTGATAAGAAATTTTATTTTCAGATTTTAAACAGTTATGAATGGTACAAAAAACATTTTTTTTGTACATAGTCAAAAAAGTTTAGCCAGTTTTTCATTTAAGGAAACAAATGGTAATTACACGGTGCCAGATCTAAGCTGTATGCAGGATGATCAAAAATGTTTTCATCCAAACTGCCCCAAAAGTTCTTGAGTACAGTGGTCTGCATCAGTGGTTCTTGAGTACAGTGGACATGCATTGTTGTAGATGAATAAAATCCTGGATGTCAACATGTCCTGTCGCTTGTTTTGGATTGCTCTTCATAGCTTTTTTCAGGTGTTACATTACACTCCTGCATTTATTGTAGCATCAGGGTTCATAAATGTAATAAAAATACCCTTTTTTCTGTCCCAGAAGACTATTGTTCTGAAACATAATGCAAAAGGCTAAATGAAATTGTTGGAAAATGAAATGAAAGCTCTGTAATGGTAATGCACTGATTAGCATGAATTTTTTTCATCAACTTTTGCTACCAGTTCAACAGACAGAATACTAGGCCCGCCATATGATTTTTTCGTGGACATTTGAGCATCCATTTTTAAATACAATCACACACGGGTGTAACATCACCGCTTCATTGCATGTTAATTCATTATTTCTTTCCCACAAGCATCATATAGTTCCTGTTTAAATCTCAATGAGTTTGTAATTTTTTTTTTTATGAAAGTAATCTAATACCTGATCTCGCTTCACTACCGGTGGAATTTTCTGTAACAATCTATTTTAAACACTTGTAAATATCAACAAGATGTGTCAAATTACACATAACGGACCTTCATGTGTATGAGTCAGACTAACACGAAATGCTGCTACCCTCATTCACAAACAAGAAAACTTAAGCTACATTCTGGATAGCTCTCTTATATGGAGCAAAACACAAGCAATAGGAAAAACAAAAAAAACAAAGAAAAGAGCTCTTAGAAATATGATTTTACAAGGTGTTGAAAATTAACTGGATTGACAAAAAATATGTAATATAAATTGTGATAAGATTATATGAAACAAACAAACCTTAAGACAGGCGAGAGAGCGGAAACATTTGTGGGTGAATTTTGAACATTTGAATTATGTTGAGTTTTATTAGCTGATATATGGATATCAGCTAATAAAATGAGTATATATCATATCAGCTAATTCATTTAGTTAAATGATTGATGAAAAAAAAAGTGTTGACATCTTTGTCTGTACTTCATTACAACTTAAACTTATATTTATTTTTATTATTTTCTTTAATTACAGTTATTAACAAAAGAGTGTGATGAAGCAATAAAGGAATCAGGTGTGTTGTCTGTTAATAACAGACAAAAATGAATGGAATGGTTCCAAATGAATGGAATCCCAGTTCCATTCATTTGGAACTGGGATTCAGTTAGAGCTATATTAAAGGTAACTAAATTTTATTTGTACGTTTGGGATAAATAATTGCACATAAATTAAGATGATTCAGTTTTCTGTCATTCCTTGTAAGTAATGTCTGTGTAGTGTTTCTTGATTACCCACCGGGTTGGTCTAGTGGTGAACGCAACGCGTCTTCCCAAATCAGCTGATTTGGAAGACGAGAGTTCCAGCGTTCAAGTCCTAGTAAAGCCAGTTACTTTTACACGGATTTGAATACTAGATCGTGGATACCGGTGTTCTTTGGTGGTTGGGTTTCAATTAACCACACATCTCAGGAATGGTCGAACTGAGAATGTATAAGACTACACTCATACATATCATCCTCATTCATCCTCTGAAGAATTATCTAAACAGTAGTTACCGGGGAGGCTAAACAGTAAAGAAAGAAGAAGTGTTTCTTGATTATTTTGTTTACAGTAATTTTATATATTGAGTATTTACCTATAGCTTATGTTTGTTGTTTTTGAGTTATATATAAAGATTAATTATTTAATCAGTCTCTGTTGGTTCAGGTTTTCCTTGTACTGTGTGAGGATTTTTTGTTTGTTAAATATTTATATTACTCTTCATAAAAAAGTTTCATTTTTGAATTAACTATGATTTCTGTTATATAGTAGGGATGTGGAGGATATGGTTCATTTCATCATCGATTGTTGTTAATTTTTGCCTGATTTTGACTGAAGTCATAGAAAAGTTTTTAAAAACACTTTTTAGTTAAAAATGAACTACTTGAGTGTCTTAATGGGTCAAACTGGTTAAAGTTAAGTTGGCATTGTAAATGTGTCTGGTAATTTAGATTTAGTTTATGAATTAAACTATTGATTATTTTTTATTCACCTTCTGTTACAGTTTCCTGATTAACATAAATTTTATTCGTTTTTAATTTTAAAATTTCCAATTTATATGCATTTAATGTTATTTTTTTCTTTTAACTTTAAGAGAAAAAACATAGCTTGTCATTTTGTGTTCATTTTATTTTTTGGATATGTAACATAATAAATTAAATTTTATTTTATAAGTGCAATATTCAGTTTTTGTTTTTGTGTTTTCTCTTCTTTTATTTATATATACCCATAATTATAATTTAAATCATTAAGTCATTTTTTATTTTTCATGGATTTTATTTTTATGGTTATTTCTAAAGTGTTCAGTATCTTTTCAACTTAATTATAGCGTTTTATTTTTGTAGTTCATTTTATAACTGATGGGTCCACATCAAAAAGGGGTTTAGGTCACATTTTGTCAATTTTACAGAAGAACTTTTTTTATGATAACACGTTTAAGAAGTTCTTTTTTTTAAAGGTAACTTGTAAATAAATAGTTTTTTTTTTAAATATCAAATCCAAAAAAAATGAAAATTAAAAAAACAAAAATATAAAATATTTTTATTACCTTGATACAAAATTTACATGCTAAAATTATACAATTTTTCCCCTTTGAATATTATAATAATTGAAACTACATGTTAGTTATAAAATGAAAGAATAATTTAAATATCATAAATAGCACTGAAAAATGTTATTAATATAATTAAATTATAATAATACATTTTTGGTAATATTAAAATATTATTAAAAAAAATTATTTATTTAATGACAATGAAACTTTATACTACTTTTCAACATAGTCCCCAGCAACATTTAGACACTCGTCCTATCATTCTGTCAGCTTTCTGATTCCTACAGCATAGAAGTCTTTAGTTTGCTGTTTGAACCATTCATGTACTGCTTTTTTTATCGCTTTGTTGTCAAACTTTTTACTGCATAAAAAGTCATTGAGTAAGCTGAACAAATGAAAATTGGATAGGGAGAGGTCTAAGTTACAAGGAGGATGTGGCAACACTTCCCAACCCAACTTCTAGAGCGTTTATCCCGTTCCCTGAATGATGTGGAGATGCACGTTGCCGTGCAAGAGAATCACACCTTTTGAGAGAGTGTCCTAACCTTTTCGCCTTATCACGAGTCTCACTTTCTGTTTGAGCATATTAGAATAGTACTCACTGTTCATGGTATGTTGTTCTTCTAAATAATCGCTAAAAATTTGGTCTCGTGTTTCCCAGAAGGTCGTTAATATCCCTTGACCGGCTGATGCATGAGTTTCAAATTTTTTTTTGTAGATGAATCCGGATGTTTCCATTCAAGACTTTGCTGTTTGGATTCAGACTCAAAATGGTGTGTCCACATTTCATCAGAGATACAAGTGATTACCTTCGACTTCAATCTGTTCATTGAGCCCAGAATAAATCCAAATCTGGGTGTCTTTATGTGCTTGAGTCAACTGTCTTGGAACCCATCTCAAACACATTTTGCGATAATTCAGCACATCATGAATGATTGAATATGTGGTTCTAACACTAATATTATACAAACGAGCAATTCAGAAAATTTTGACTCGCTTGTCTTCCCAAATAAGACCATTTATGCAAAAAAAAAAGAAAAACCATTTATGCGGTCTGCAGCGCAGTGGTCAAAACTTCAACTGGTCTTCCAGAGCGATTGAGATCAGTCATACTTGTTCTGCCTGAATTAAACTGTTTCACCATAACAGTAACATGTTTTATACACGTTACTGCAATTTAAACACTTTTCATTGTACTATATTTTCATTGTATCAGTAAATTTAATTGATTTTTGAAAAATTCTGTTTTATCCAGCATATTCCATAAATTGAAATAAATTCTGTTTTGTGGACTTCAGTCTCTTTAAAATTTTGTCGTGTTAAATATTATTTTTATCACCATTTGTATCTCTTAAACTTTTACATAACAGATTATGTTTTCACTGACTAACGTTACTTGTTAGTTGACATAAATAAGAAATTTGCTCGTCATTGCTACTTATCTGTTAATACTTATCGTAATACTTAATACTGTAATCGATACTGTTATCGTAATACTGTAATACTTATTGTGTTACTTATCGTAAATTGTTTAAGGATCTGTTTTCCACCTTCAGCTGGTAACAGCTGCAAAACATTTAATTCATTTGCATCAGTAATCATTGCTAAACTTATGAAGTGATAATTTACTCTTTTTACTAATGTAAGTTAATCTGATATAGCTGTTACTCATATTACTTATAAAATAAAAATTATTTTAAAAACAATTAAACATTTAAAATTATTTTCAAAAACAAAACTGAATTACAGCAAAAATAGCAGCATATGTTCACAATGTAACAGTTAAACTAAAACAAACGGTCGATGCATGAAAGGTGATTGAAATTAAACTGTATTATGAGTAATGATGGTCTTTATGAAAATAGGATAAATATTCAGAGTACAGAGAATGACATGTGGACTTAGCTCCTTCTCTTTGGTGTTATAAAACATCAATTTACTTGTGACTGAGCTTGTTGTTTTCCTATAATAAATGAATAGGATTATGTGATTCATCTTATAAAATAAAAAAGAATGGACTAAACCCCTGTTAATGTTGTATCTTTTGGTATGTTTCTGTTTACATTGTTCATTCTAAAATTGTTTTGTATTATTTTTTTTTTTTTATTACTGATATTTAATAAGTTGTGGTTTCATTATTTTGCAACTCCTTTGATGTCAGTTGAGCAGTAATATAGTCTGACCTTTTTTTTGCTTAGTTTTTTTTAACATTGTTGTGATGTAAGATGTTTTCTATATAATTTTTCAAAAAGCCATTTGATTATTATTATTTTGGTATATTTTTATTTCATAACAAATTATTCTTGCATAATTAAAACAATCAAAAGTCAGGATATTCTTAAGTTATGAAACTGGCCTTTTTTATTTTCAGAGTAAAGCAGCTTGCCTTTATGAGTCAAGTCAACGGCAGTTCTTACGTAAATTGGTTCAATTTTTATTGCCAAAAAGTCGACAATTATCAAGGATTGATGTTGGAATCGATAGACGAGCTGTCAATATATATACATTAACTGGATTTGAACTCATTGACTGTTTACTACAAAGTCCAGAAGAGGTAGGTAATACATTTTAATATTTATTTAAGAAATTAATTTACATGCGTTGTAGTTGATACTATTAAATTATTTTATAGCAATCACATGGTTACCTTTATTTTTTTAACACTGTAGATAAACACTACTGTGTTTTCATCTCCATTCTCTTTCATTTACAGCTGAACTGTTGAGTTTATAGTTTACACTTTGTTTTAGTTTATCTTTAAGTTTTAGTTTTTCTGTCACTTCTTCTTTTTACCTTCTGCTGCACATTTTTGTAATATTTTAATTAACCCTTCCTTTATCATAATAATTCCCCAGGCAGTTGGCTTGTCTAATATAAAATGTTTTGATGAAGCTTTTATTTTTGTTCAATAAAATTCCGCTTGTGAAAATGTGATGCACATGACCTAATATCGGATTCAGCAATGTGTATCAATTCTGTCTACCAAGCTTTGCTTGGAGTTCTGCAACTGGTGGAATACAAATCAACAACTCTACAAGAATATTTTGTTTACCGACAAGGCAAATTTCATTCGAGATGACTTCAACAACTTATGCAATGAGCGTACATGGGCAGAAGTAATTCCTCATGTAACTGTGGAAAGCAATTTTCAGTACTGATGTAGTGTTAATGTACGGTAGAGATTTCTTCACAATCAACTGTTTGGACCATTCATATTACCTGGCTACTTAAATGCTTGAGGTATACTTGCACTTTCTTCAAAAAGAATTGCCGCAGCTGCTTGAAGATGTTTCTCTAGCGCTGAGACACAAAGTATACTAAAAGCTCGATGGCACACCTCCATACTTTTTCGTCACTTGTTAATTGGACTTACTTGTATAATCATTTCTCTGAGAAATGAATTGGCCATGGAGGTCCACATCTTGTGAAGAATTAATTGTCTGCATTATAGTTTGGCTGAGGAACTTAAGGACAGCCCTGAAGAAATAAAAAGATAAACAGAAGCGTGCCAAGAAATTTGTTGAAAATGGCGGGCTCATTTTTGAACATTTATTATAAACTGGTATGTATAATCCACTTTGGTCTTGTGTACTATTTATAAATAATATTCAAATTTTTCTAACTTTTCTTTCTTTGTTTTATCCAACATATCTTATACCATTTTGTTCAAAATTAAATTCTTTATAAGTTTTGTTTAAATTTTTAACAAATTTATTATATGTCAAACATAAAAAACAGTGATTTTACCCTAATTTATTAGTTTTCACCCCTGATTTCTCAAAATCTATATTTTTTTAAAATTAAAATTAGTTGGCACATCAATAATTTGCTTAAAATACTTCAGTATTTCCATACATGTATGTAGAAATATGAACACACGTGTGTTTGTTAAAATATACACACAATGCAAAAGAAATTGTGTAAATAGTTTTACTTTTAACATGCAGTAGCTATTTTTAACAATCTTAATGAATGGCACTTACTTTTAATTAGAAGTATATATTTGTAATTACACATATAAGGTTACACAGTCACTGATACATTAAAAAACATTAGTCTCACCATCAGTCTTGTGGTAATAGCCCAACACGACTGTAATGTGTGTAAGTTGGCATTTTATCTTGCCACTAGATATACAATGAAGTTCTATCTATTTTTAACTTGTGTATAGCCAGTGTTTGGCTGTGCCGTGTTAATTTAATTATTATATATACAATAATAAATAGATTTCTGTACTTCAAAAATAGAAATTCATTATTGTTTCAATTTATTTGTTACATATTCCAAATGTCTCATTTTAATACCTTATTCACTATTCAGATTTTGTAAAAGAAAGCTACATTATTATGTGATATTTTTTGTATTTTTATTTTCCCTGTTTTGCAGTCTGAATGTGAAAAATTATTGATAGATTTATTAACTGATATATCAAATGAAATTGGTTCTCTGCTGTCATCTAAATCTGCTCATAATTGTCTCTTCAGTCCGCAATATGTTTTAAACACATTACTTGGGAGACTATTTTTTTTATATTGGTCATCTTAGTCGTACAACAGCTGGTTATAAAGTGCTTGAAAGAGTTGGTATTATGCAACAGTAAGTAATATATTTTTATTTTTTAAACTTTTATCTCTGTGCATATTAGAAGTTATAATTGTAAAAATATTTATAATGTTTTGCCATTATCAAACGACCTAATACCAGTTGCTTGTCAAAATATTTATCATAAAATTAAAAAAAAAAAAATACTGCTTTGCATCATATTTTTTAAATATTTTGTTAGAAATAGAATTTAAATATTTTTTATCCCATTTGATTTTTACTTTATTATGCAAAGTAAAGGAAGTATTGTGTTCATGAAAAATTTCAGTTTTCAGATGTCAACAAAAATATACATTTTGACCATCTCTGAATCCATTTTGACTAGTTTTGGTCTGACGTCTGTATATACGTATGTATAGCATAATGCAAAAACGATTAGCTGTAGGATGTTAAAATTTTGGATTTAGGACTGTTGGAACATCTAGTTGTGCACCTCCCTTTTTGATTGCAATCAACTGAACCAAGAAAGAGTGTCCAAAAAAGCCCAAGATCCAAAAAAAATTTGGATTTTGGACTGTTTCTTTACTGCAGTAATAAGCCCTCATTGACAGCTTTTCAACAATATATCATAAGTGGTACTTATTTTCATTGGTTCTAGAGTTATAGCCAAATAAAATTTTAATTAATGAAATATTTGGATCAAGGGGAAGGCACATCGATTCGAGTCAGACTTCATTTCCCTTTTTTTAACTTTTTTTTTTTTAATTTAAATATATTGATTTATTAATAATTATTAACCTTTGATTGTAAAAAAAAAATTACAATAAATAATAATCCAATAATAACAATAAAAAAAATGAAAAAATATCAGAAGTTATTAATAAAATAAAATTTTATGTACTTTTTATTTTTAAAAAAAAATGTATATGTGTAATTTAGTAGGCGCACAAGGAAGTGCCCACATCAGATTTTTATAAATAAAGGCAATTTTTTAAGTCATCACTCATCTTTAATGTTTGCATTGGTTATTGGTAAATGTATTAAAGATTTTTATTTGATCACACAACCCATATTTCTATCGATCTTGAGCATATTCTTATTATTTATTAATAAGAACTCATGATCATACAACCAGACTGTCAGGATCGTGATACCACCAGCTGTGCTATTATCAACCTCTAATTATGATTAACGGTTGAATTTAAAATAGGTTTTTTAAAAGTGATAAATGTTGACTGTGTGGGAGTCTAAATATCAAGTCAAAATGTACTTAGGATATATCTACCATCATTTTGTGTCATATGAGTACAGTACTGATTAAACAGTACATTGTGTATTTATTGAGAACTTATAAAATTTGAGTTTTCGATGAAAACTATTTAAAATTAAGCAAATTAACACATGAGATTAAAAATTTTTTTATGAAACAAAAATTATTGTAAAAGTAATCTTAATTTCTGAATTACATCCAAAAATTTAAAAAGAATTATCTTCTGTTGGTTTGAAAAGTACAAAACATAACATCAAATTTCATTTCTTATGACAGAAACTCAGTTCATGGAAATTATTTATACAGTGGAAAAGTGCTTTTGATGCAATATTATTTTAACAAATTATATTTAAATGAAAATGTTCCCTTTGAACTTCAAATATTCAAATTTTAACACTAATAATGTAACTTTAAAAACCAAAATACAATCAAACTTTTTTTGAATTTGATTTATAACTGGATCATAATGATGAGAAATGTTAAATAATTATTTGTGGTTTGCTGTAAATAAATAATTATTAGCCTATTTTGTTATTGTCTGTATTTTCTAAAGTATTTGAAAAAATCTGGCAAAGTATTGTATGATTTTCCCGACCATTAGTAATACAAATTAAAAGAATTTTTTTTCCAGAAAAAACAAAATATATGTTTTTGAGAGGTGGGAAATAAATTTTAAGAAAAGAATTTCTATAATATTCAAATATTGGTCAAGCTTAACAAATTTGCTTCAGTAAAGTTTTCTCTAAATCTAGCAGTCCTTTCAATAAAGGGTAAAATAAGAAAATAAAAATCTTTAAAAACATTTCTGCATTATAGCTCCAGGTCTATAATTTTAAAAGATTGTAGACAATTCTTGATAGAACCCACCTGGTGCAGATAACAGGAAAGCCACTAAAACTAAGTTTGTGAACAACATGTTCGCTTTCCTCTTCAGCGAGATCCGTTACAAATTGAATAGGATAGAAATCACAAGGGTTAAGAATTTAGGAGTAATTAGCTTCATAAAGAATATTCTGTCATTGAGAGACAGTCACAGAAAAGCGGTCAAAAATGTCAGCTGGGTATTTGGTAATCACAACATATTTCTAGAAAGTGTAGTCTCTGTATACCGCTGGAGATTTTCATAGGTTTTGCTGAAGATTACAAGCGAGTCATAACTAGAGTGAAACAGGAGTTGGTACTGATAAGAGCCAATAATGATGCGAATACGGTAGTTTATACTGAAGCGAATCATGAAACTGAAATATCGATCACAAGAGTCTCATGGATAATTCCGTATGTAATGCTAGGATTAAGAGTGGCCATCATCTTGAACACACTGCTGGAATCGAACAAGAAACTGATGATCGGTTTCCACACATGGGATACACATTAGTGGTCAGGTGTTACTCAAAGCGATACCAATACATGGACAGTGCAGACTACGTCACAAGAGAAGAAACTGAGATATGTAATACGAGATTTCCAGACAGATAGGAAAAACCAAGTGACCAAAGAGAAATCAAAATTTGACTCTTGCAATTTAAAAAACTTGAAAGTCACTCAATTCAGTTGACTATCTTTACAATGACTTAAAAGGCGACACTAGTAAGATGTACAGGATGTTAATAGATTTCCGGAGATCGTATTACAGCAGAGAAGAAAGTGAACCTGCATACAATTATGCAGATTCAGAAAGGATGTACCTCTGTACATGGCTGATTGCTCTCACAAAAACAAATCGCTGAAATTGGGTCCTATCGATTTAAAAGTCACCTTTGAGATCAATGGTGACTGATATAGATCAATGGTGACTGATATGTAGATCACTATAACAGTGAATATTACAGCTTACTGTTTATTGATCTACAAAACGGTCTTGAAGTAAGCGCCTTTGACTGATGAGGTCCAGCCTATGAAATAGGATCAGATAGTGTCATGCCAGTATGACCTCTCATGCTTTACCTTGATGTAACGTAACTTGAATACTGTTATGTATAAATAATACATGTTGCATATTGTAGGAGTATAATAAGATGGATACAATTAGTGATCTAAAAGTGATAGACTTCTCTAGCAGTTCTGATGCAATCGTTAAGAAAAAAAGCAAGGTAAAACCACGTTTACGGACGAAAAAGTTTAGCTAAATGATTGTTGCTAATGTGATTGTAATGGCTGATCTAAAGTGAGATTTTGTGAGTTGTTTTGTTGCTATCGCTAAATTAAAGAAAGGTTTACTGACGAGAAATCTAATGAATTGATTGTCAATGAGCCATACTTAATCTTAGCAAATGATAGCAGTAAGGACTCGACATGGACGTTCTCTGTTAGCAACTAAAGAAGATTACTTCGATGGAGGACAGTTTGATGTATTTGTTCTGATTAACTATGCTAATACCTATACAGATGAGAAATAGCAGCGGTTTAAAACCATAGAAATGAAGTTGATATATAAAGATACCATCTACAGATCACACAATCTGTGACATATTACTATATTTCTGTACTATTAATTGCTTAAGTAGACAGTCAAGAGATAAAAAATATACAAGTATTTAACCTCCGTCATAATCATCAACTAGCATTTTATTTCGGTTTTCTATTTCGCTAATAAATTTAGGGCTTTTTTTATAAGTGGCTTCATCCTCTTTGCAGACTTCACAGCAAGACCACATGAAATTTTTACTTACTGTAACGCAGTGATGGCTATCCATTCTTCTCCTGTACACCTGGCAAAAGCTCTGACACATTTCTAACTGATTTGGGATAGGTAAACTAAAATAAATAAAACAGATATATTGTAGTTATAAATATTTATTTATATTTATACAAACAAAGATACATTACATACTATTCATTCACTCTGTAACAATTCGATATCATATCTTCCATTAATCTTTCCTGTATATACTAGTTTTACTTTTAACTCTGGTATTTCTTCCAGCTGGTAAACAGTAAATCAAGTCACATAATGGTTTGTCAGGATGCATTTGAATTCATTTTGGTTATTTGATAAGATTGCAACGAACACCCGTCCGTATCTAGTGTTAACTTTTTGTAACAGCATATTCCTCTTTCAGTTCCAATTTGCTTAGCTTTAATGTCTGTCTACAAGACTGTTTAGCATTAAATAGCTGACAGATTTCTTTTGTGTTGGTCATTGTAATTAAGTCCAACTACCATCATCCTAAACTTGCTAGTTAATGATGCCAGCGCATAAAAGGTATTGCTGTTATAGGAGTGCGGATAAGCCTTGCCAGCTAACACTAAGCCAACCCACCGGGTTGGTCTAGTGGTTAACGCGTCTTCCCAAATCAGCTGATTTGGAAGTCAGAGAGTTACAGCGTTCAAATCCTAGTAAAGCCAGATATTTTTACATGGATTTGAATACTAGATCGTGGATACCGGTGTTCTTTAGTGGTTGGGTTTCAATTAACCATACATCTCAGGAATGGTCGAACTGAGAATGTACAAGACCACTTCATTTACACTCATATATATCATCCTCATTCATCCTCTGAAGAATTATCTAAATGGTAGTTACCGGAGGCTAAACAGGAAAAAAGAAAAGAAAAGAAAGAAAAGCCAACACTAAGCCGATACTGCTTGGCAACCACTACCAGTCTAATGTTGTGCAACTTGACTGGCTATACCAACAGACAGACACCCGTTTTCATACCTTATCTCACGAGGCCAGTAAAATACCCCATCTCTAGTCCCGGCTGCAGGCGAAAAATGCTCGACATCACATGACCTTGAGATGTCCTAACATCAGATCTAATAAAATATGAAATTTAGATCATTAAATTCTATGCTGAAATTGAACCTACATAAGAGAGATTGTGATCTAACTAACACACACCTCTGATGTCACATAACCATGATATATCCTAACATCGGATCTTTGCAAGGTACAAGATTTAGATCTAGATCTAGGGAGATAAACTGTTTCAAGGCACCCCGCCTGTAGTGTCACATCTGAGGTGTCTGGGCCCCTGCTCCAGCATTGTGACCTTGAACTGGCCATGAAGATGCATCCCTATTCTACTGATGATTCTGTTATAAAGTTGGCTTTTGACCCTGTTCAATGCAACTACACAAGTCCAAAATGCAAGTCAAGCACACAGTGCAATTAACAAATCCATACAAAAAAAAAAACCTATGAACGGTTCTGTGAAAAATTTGGCCTTTGTTCCCTTGGTGGGGTACAAGAAACCTAAAATATCAAATTAAAACATTTCATAATGTATGATCACACCATACATCATAGTGTTTGATGCAACTAACAAAGGCACTAAAGAAAACTAAACTCTTAGCCTTTGTTATGGTGTTTGGCGCAACTAACTAAACTTGTCCTAGGTCATGATGTTCGGTGCAACTAACAAGATGTTAAAGGTCCAAACTTGCCACAAAAACAGATGTGGCGAATGTGATTAATATTTTCAATGCTTTTGTGACTAAATTTCCATACTTCTACAAGCAAGCTAAAACGTATCTAAATCTTCAGATGCAAATTTAGTTGTAATGTTTTATCAGCAGACATTTTGATGAGTTGGTTGTGAATCTCAACTGGTAACTTAGCAGCTGCAACAACGTTTTCATTAAATGGATTCAGTACCCATCACTTTGAGAAATCTTTTTTATCTTGCAGGAAGTACTCCTACTTCCAAAGCTCATGCAAATGCAAATTCATGCTATCTAAATTGCGGTGAATAATAGTGTCTTCTTCATTTAAATTTTTCTCAATGTAATCAGAAGTGATTGGAAATATAACAGAATTTTTGCTCTGAAGGCAAATAATCCAGATATGAAGCTTCTTAATGAAAGCATGAACTTTGTCTGTCATTAATAAAATATGTTTATCACATCCTTATAAATTCACATTTAAGTTCTTAAAATGCGAAAATACATCAGCCAAGTAAGCTAACAGCAATATATACTCATTATTCTGTAAAAACATGGAGAATGGTGTTTATTTATCCTGGAAAAATATTATTCATTTATCTCGCGATTCCAATAATTGGGTTAACACTTTTTCCATTATAACTACCCGACTTCTGTATAGAAATGAAGAGATTTTTTCTTCTTAGTAGTTATGATATCGAGGAGCTGCCTACAGTTATTTGCACCAAGTTGTCATCATTATTAAATATTTATTATGCCTACATATATTCATGTATGAAGTATAATGTCATCTCTTGAGGCTCCCTCAAAAAGTAAGAATGAGTTTTTAAAATAAAAAAAATTTGTTGTCGATCATTATTCGGCACTCATAAGGATGAATTGTGTAGTCCTATATTCAGAAAATTTAATATTTTACTTATACTTGCATCTATATTTATGAATATACAATCTTTGGTAAAAAGAATGATCAGTTATTTTTATGAAATAAGATTCTCCATCTTTACCAAACCAGACAATGGAACTGTGTTTTTATAATTCAAAACAATACTTCTTCAGCTTGCAAGAAAGAGTCTTATTTTGCTTCCATACCATTTTTAATAAATCGCTGAACTATTTCAAAAGTCTTCTCACCAATTATTTAAAGTAAATTAAAAACATTTTTATGAAAACATTACTCTATAACGTATTTAAAAATGTGCTTTGACATTTTGAGTGGCTACTGAATTGTGAATTATTTTATAGTAATTTTTAAATTTAATGTATTTATCTTAACATTAATTCATGTGCTTGTGTTTAAATTATTCATATGGACTTTAAACGTTTATTTTTTATATCTTAAATTTTGATTTTATATTATATCTTACATTGATGAGATTTATGTAATGTATTGTATTTTTATGTTCTGACCAGAATTAAGATTTATTTATTTAATTTAATCTTTATTACCATTATATTACATAAATGAACTTTGTAAATGTAGTTTATAAAATCTTTTTCTTTTTTTATACCTATAAAACTTTATTTTACGATATTAAATTTAATCGTATTATCAGTTAAATAAATAATTTAAAAATTTATTTCGATCTTAGTTTGAATGAATAAAATACACTTAAACTTGTTTCATTTCACATCATCTGCCTGACTTTCAAGAGTTGTCGTTCTTAAAACATTGCTGCATTTTTAATTTTTTACCATTATTTGCTATTTTTTTTCTTGCCCACAATCAATAAAGCTCCACTAGATATCTGAAAACACTTGAAATATTGGACTAATCTGTCATAATATTTTATACTTGTGTGTGGATTTTTCCAGGTTGTATGATTTAATGTCCACAACTAATCATGAATGTTACGTCAAGATAATTGTTTCTGTACTTGACTACACATCTGATACTTTAACCAGGTAAAATTTATTATTATTATTAATTTTATATTTTATTCCCTTATGCATAAATTTATCTCTTTCTTTGTTTTATTTGTATTTATTTCTTGGTTCTTATTAACTTTTATGGGATTATTATTTAGTTAATAATAGACAAAATTATTAAACTCAGAGACATAAGTGTTATTCTGTTCATAATTAAGATTGGAAGATGTTATCTGCAGAGCCTAAGGCTCTCTTCCTAAAAAGATAAATTACTGATAACATAACAGGGTTATGTTATTTCACATGGTAACAGCACACATGTTAATACCATGGCTGACTGCTTCTTACTTACTTTAAATGTCATGATGGATCTGTAACTTGGCTTGGTTGATTAACCATTTAGTTATTAAGTTACAAAAATTGTCTAAGGTCTGACTGAGATTTGAATTCATAATCTTTGGATTAATACTTCTGCACTGTACTGACTGTATGTATTGTTACAGAATCTACGAGGCATATTCATAAAGTAAGGATCGTTTGGTCATTAAAAAAATTAACTCATGAGAAGAGGTTTTTACTTACAGTTTTAGTTTACTATATATCTACTTCACTTTTCCTCATAATCGCCATTCAGTTCTAAGCACTTTTCTTAACGCTGTACCAGTTTCTTTAATCCCCTGCATAAAAGTTTGCCGCCTGGGAATTGAACCAGTTGACAATGGCAGTATTGAGTTCCTTGTAGTCTTCAAATCGTTGTCCACCAAGCCACTTCTTCAAATACAAGAAGAGGAAGTAGTCGCTAGGTGTAAGGTTGGAACTATATGGTGGGTGGTAGGGTGGTCAAAAGGTTCCGAACAAAAATCTTGAATCTTCTTGGTTTAGGCAGAGGTGTGAGGACATGGGTTGTTGTGAAAGAGGATTATGCTGAATGACAGTTTCCCACACTGTCATTTTTTGTTCACACATCTCAGTTTGGTGAGCGTTTTGCTGTACACATCAGCTGTAATTGTTGATTGATGTTTCATGAAATAAATGAAAATGATGCCCTTTTTGCCCCAAAAAACAGTAGCTAACATTTTTTGACTCAAGTATGAAGGTTGCTTAAACTTTTTCAGTTTTGGGGAACTTGAATTGTGCCATTACATTGACTGTTTTGGTTTGCTTGGCATTTTTTCGGCCACCACCCCATTTGGTCACCCTAAAGTATAAGACCGAATGTCTGTGCCACAAACAGCTACTGAGCATTGAAACAGTTTTGTGACCAGTGTTCTAACTAGTTCCTAGAGCTAACCTAAAAGCGTAAGCAGAATAAGCATGGTATCACACACCACTCGCTTTTGTGTCCCACTGCCCACTTGTCATATATCAGTAAAATGGATAGGCACACTCCGCCAACTACTAAATCATGTATGACTGTCAATAATTAAATTTATCTCGTCAAAGACAGCAATTCGCTGCCATGCCCAGGCCGCTGAATGCCAGCAAGTACCTGTCCATCATTAAAGCGCTTGGAGCCTTAATCTGGCTGGTAACCAGTCATATCTCTCGGTTAGCTTCCTACAACAGCGCAGTAGGAGTCTTTTTCCCTTAAGTAAACTACTGATGTCGGTTGAACAAAGCAACCGCATCAAGGAACTCCCACATGGTCCGACAATGCAGCTTTTGCCACATTGACTCACCACTTGTGAGTGGCCAGTCTTCCCCTTGACCTCTAAGTTCCAAGGTGGCCTGAGTTCTGGCCCTCCCAAGAGCTGGGCACTCGAACATCATGTGTTCATTCGACTGGACTCCCTGCAGACGCACAGCTTATCAGTTTCCAGGCGGAATCGAAACAAATATTGGTTTAAATTTACATGGTTGAAAAGCATTCGGGCTCCCACTGCCCTTAAAAACGAAAGAGAGTCATACCATCCCCCCAAATCCTGTATAAACTTATACAAGGATCTTCCCTTAGTCGTATCGTGCCATTCTTGCTGCCATGCTTCCATCATGAGGCTGTAAAGCCTCCTCTGCAGGCAGGAGATGGGCAGCTGTTCAACTGCACTGACTTGTTTCGATTCTGCGTCGGTGTAGGACATCCATATCTTGTCACCTGTAACAATCTGGGAAAACAAATCATCTCCATCGATATTGTCGAAAGCGGTCCAAAAACGCTCCCCCACCGCACATTCTTTGCTCTTTGTGTTGGTTGGTGAGCATTTTTGGTATCTACCTTGTACACAATCTGTGATATCCAAGCTTTTCTGTGACAACATGTAGATAGAGGTGCGTCCAACATGTGGAAAGTCATCAGCCAGAACACTAATCATCAATTGCCAATCATATCACAGTTTTCGGTTCACTTGTTCAATGATTTCATTGGTCTGAATACTGGACCTGCCACTCCGCTCTTTGTCATGCAAATTTGTGCGACCATTTTTAAAGTCTCGACACTATTGTCTAAACTTTTCTTCACTCATTTCTGTAAGGCCATACTCTAGGCACAACTCCCGATGAATTTCAGCAGCTGAAGACCCTTTTTGTACACAAAAATCGAATCACAGCGTGCACTTCATAACTGGAGGGAGAAATTATTGTCGCAGACATTGCGATCTGCATTAATCGGCAGGCAAACGACTACTGAATCAAAATAACATTTGCAGTGGCTTCGTAAATAGCCATATATAGTCCTGCATGTGTGAAATTGTGTTCAGACCTGCTAGTATTTAAATATAAGCTGATGACCCTTACTTTATGACTATGCCTCATAGTTTTAAGATTTTTTATCTTTGTGCAGATTTTATTGCAGTTTTAACTCGTTAACATAGTAATTCACTCTCTGTCATGTTTTCTTTTGAGTAGGAAATGATAACTTATCACTGTTTTATGTTGTGATAACTAGAGATCATTTCTATATTTTGATAGCTTAATTTTTAATCATTTTATAAAATTTTGTGATAGTTTTATTTATTATTTTTTACAAATTAATCCTTTAATTGTCGGCTTTCTTTTTATCTGTTTATCTCCAGGACCAGCTTTTCTAAATCCTAATTTAAGGTATTTAAAACCATAATGATTTTGGTAAGCTTAATTTTTTAATTATGATTAGCTTTAATTTGTTCCAAGCAAAATTAAGAAAGTACTTAAAATTACAATATGTGTTACAAGTAATTTGTTTACCCTTAGTCAGAGCTGTTTGATTTACTTTCCTCATCAGCTTTATTTTGTAGGTGACTGTTAAATATTGCATTAATTTTTTCATCACGAGCACAGCTATTTCTCTTACCAAAAAAAAGGTCCATTTCTTTATCTTCAATAATATGTGATCATTAGACAATGCCATATTTGCTTCTACACGCACTGAAGGTTTAGTGAATAGCTGATATGAACTTGCTTGATTCATATATTTAAAAAATAACATTACTTTAATCGTAGTTATAAAATCTAGTTGGTTATACTTCTAGGCAGGTATTCGTGTTGCCATTAAATGTAAGAGATAATTGGGTTTGGCAAAATATGATCAAGTTAACCTGGGTTTGGCAGTTAATAGATTAATGCTAGCAATTTATAGGGAGACTGCACCAATACCATTTAATTAGTATGGTGATTTATGGTAGATAATTTATTAACATGGTTTAGGCCTAGACTTTTATCTTATTTTACACTTTTCAATTTTCAAGATGTTACGTTGAAGGATGTGAAATTCTATGTATGATGGCACCATAAGTTGTAAGAAATGAATTTTACCCTCTTATAAAGGATACATTTTACTTCAACTTTTGTTAATTTATACACTGTATATGTTTTCATTTTTTTTTTTTTTTTTTTGAGAAATTATGCTTGTATGAATGGTGATATGAGCTCAAAGATAATAAAAAAAATAAAAAATTTAACTATTAAAAATTTAAAGAAGTTTTTTAAGGATGAATTAAAAAAAAATTCTTTAATTTGTGTAATTTTTATTGGTTGAATATGTGTAATTCAAAATACACAATCCAGTTTTCTCATTTTTAATTACTTTTACACTATTTGTGTCAGTCTTCTTATGAATGACGTGCATAAACCATCTAAAATACAAGAGGAAGAGGTGAGAATTATTTTCTGTAATGACACTCAATTTGTAGCCAGTTTGTATGGTGAACAATCTGAATATAAGTAAGCATGGTATGTTTGATATTTTTAGAAGTTTTTATATCCTGTCAGATGTAACTTGTTTTCCATTTATAACCATAAGATATTGGCACCTAATTCATCTTACTACATAACACTTTTATTGAAATTTGAAAAATTGGTTGTGAATTATTTTTTTACGGGTTTTCATGTACAATTTTTTTAAAATCAAGTCAAACAATTCTAATAGTTACAGAATTAGTAATTTTGTTGATTACTGATTTCTGGATGCATAGATTTAAAAATTTCATTCTTTTAATTGCATATTTAATCTAGTATTCTACTCATTTTATTATACATAAGAAATAATAATTACTGAAAAATAATTGTTTATTTTCTATTTTTTGGTTACAGAAAGATTATCAGTAAAGCACTTTCATCACAGAATTTATCATGCCGTTTATATTGTACTAAATTATTACATGTCATATTGAGAACTCCACTACATAATAATGCTGATATGATAGATTGGGTGGTCGAACTTTTAGTAGGTCGACTGTATGATGAAGATAGAGCTGTTGTCAATGCTGCAATACTCGCTTTTGATGAAGCTTGTGACTGTAAGGTAACCACAACTGTCTTATTTAAGTGGTGAAATTGTCTTAGAAACAAAAGTAAAAATAATTTAAATGAACTTGATTATTGCATAATTTCAAAAAAAATAATTTTATATTAATTTTTAAATTAAAAAAAATTGATGCTGAGTAATCTATTGATTCAGTTTGGATGAATCCAGCTACTTACCCTTGGGTTTTGAGACCTGATTTGGATTTTCCATAAAAAATTTGTGGGTCGTCTTTTGGGAAATTTTAATTGAAACATTGGGTAGCCCTCCAAAGGGGGTCAAAGTTTGAAATAACATATTTAACACTGAAAATATGTGTTAGAATAGTACATGCCCATATATGTTTGTAAAGGGGCTCGAGTTCTGTTGAATCATGCGACTTGATAAAGACAGAGCTGATTGAGAAAGAGAGGAAGTGAAAGGGTGAGGGTGAGAGAGAAGTAGAGTAAGAGATAAAAATACGTCCGTCTGAGTTGATAGATTACTCAATCGCCCATCCACTGGAATAAATTAGTTTAAAAAAATGTCTTATTGCGTAATAAAAAATGGCCTTTATATATTACTATTGTGGCTCACTTTGTATCAGCAATCTCTTTTTGTGCAGTATTTATTTTTCTTTCACATTCCTATATTAAGCTCTTTCATTACACCAGATAAAATTTTACTATTCTCTACTGGTGATATTTTCCTGGTCATCAGGCGATTTTTTTTTTTGTTTTTATTTTATTACTTAGTTCATGGGACAGAAGTTAGATGTAGCGTACAATATTAAAATCAACTGTCATGTTTTACCAACCCTGAGATTATTATATGGGTAATTATTCCTTACGATCATGTTTCTCTTCTAACAGTATACTGTAACATTTTAAATCATGAAATACACAGCTTATTTTAAATGTGGTATTTCCAGTCACTCTGGAAACTAGATAAAACTTTTGTATATGAGTTGTAAAAAATTTTAAAAAACTCTCAAAAATTATTATTATTTTTTTTTTGATGTTGAAAATGTTTTAAAACTATTAATATTTTAATTACAAACTGAACCAAATTTTTTGAAGTAATAAGCTTACATCATATTACTTTCAATCACTGTTATAGCCATATTCAGTGAATGAGATTTGATTGATTTATCATCTAACTTATTTTTTGATAAGTATTTAGTTTAGTTTATTAAAAAAATTAATAGTTTTGCATGATAACAGCCAGACATATCAATTTTATTAAAATATATTGTTATTATTAATGTACTATATTTTGTAGTTATTTGTTGTAATGCTTTCTTTATTTATTGTGATGCTTTCTAGGAGTATTTGGAAGCTATTGTTAAATTACGTCCATCTCTATTACATCTTGGTGATAGTGGTCTGTTGCTTTTAATTCGTTTTCTATCGACTAATGAAGGTTTTATGTATTTACAAGAAGCTAATTTTGTTTCTACACAATTGGAACGTTGGGCTACTCATTATAATTAGAAGTATGCAGTAAACTTTATTTACAATTAAATCTTTTTTGTTCAAAATTCAAAATAATCTTGATTTTTTGTAGAAAAAATAGTATTAAACAAAGTTATATGGTTCATTCATTGAGAAGTGGTGCAGTTGTTTCTAATATGCCTCTATCTGTGGAAGATTGATGGATCAAAATCTAGCTGTATTGATAAAATTTTAATACCAAGTATTTTCAGTTCTGTCCCCTATATGCCTTTAGGCATCAGATTATAATTAGCTTTACACACTAGCCTATGTAATATAACTAACACAAAGCCACAAAAGGTGTCATAATAAAAGGTTGTCAGCCTTAAGTAAATAAAAGCGTACTGAAAATGTAAGATTCTTGATTGTCATATGATTCGTTCACCCACACGTACTAAAAATATTACTCCAAAAACATGGCTCTAACAAAAATTATATCTTGTCATGGTACCAGTGGTGAAGAATTAGTTTTGATTACTAAAGATAATTTTGTTTTTTACTGATTATGTTCCGATGAATTTATTCAAGTTTTAGTTTACAAAACTAATGTTTTTGTTTAACTATCTTAAACTTTAAATTAATCTTGCTTTTAAGGTTCAGTTAATGACTGAAATACCTGTTTTGAGTGGTTCATTAATTTAAATTTATTAATTGTATTTGGTGAAATTTTAGGTATTTCTACAAAAATATAGCGAAACCTCCCATATCTGGTTCCTACAAAATAGATTGTCCATATAACTAGACTGATATAACAGTGATTGGCTACTTGGTTTGATACATATTTGTAGTAGCAATATTATAAAATATTCTTCTCTATAATGTAAATTGAATTTGAAATGTATTACTATTAAAATAATGATATTATTAAGTTTTTGCCTGATATAAAAAAAATACCTAACTAGAAACGACCAGAATAATTTCATCAGTTTCATAAAACATGGTTTTAGTAAATGCTGCATTGATTAAAAACTGCATTTTTTTAAAAAGGTGATATCATTAATTGAAGTTAAAAACAATATAAATTACTCAAAAACAATTTAATAAAAATAAAAAATCAAATATTAGATGTCAATTTTAATTTAAAGTAGATACCGTGGGAATTAATAAAAGTAGATTATAAATACAAAACCCATCGGGTTGGTCTAGTGGTTAACGCGTCTTCCCAAATCAGCTGATTTGGAAGTCGAGAGTTACAGCGTTCAAGTCCTAGTAAAGCCAGTTATTTTTATACGGATTTGAATACTAGATCGTGGATACCGATGTTCTTTGGTGGTTGGGTTTCAATTAACCACACATCTCAGGAAAGGTCGAACTGAGAATGTACAAGACTACACTTCATTTACACTCACACATATCATCCTCATTCATCCTCTGAAGAATTATCTAAACGGTAGTTACCGGAGGCTAAACAGGAAAAAGAAAAAAGATTATAAATGCAAAAGGAAATTTATATTTTTAATTAATATTGACAATGAAAAATAGTAAATGAATAAAACAAAACAATTTAAAACCTCTAAAGAAATGTACTTCTACATTTCATAAATCAAAATTAATAATAATGATATTAATATATTATATATTACTTCCTCCTCTATGAATCATGAGACCTTGCCGTTGGTGAGGGGGCTTGAGTGCTCAGGGATACAGAGTAGCTGGACCGAAGGTGCAACCATATCGGAGAGGTATCTGTTGAGAGCCAGACTAAGGAATGATTCCTGAAAGAGGGCAGCAGCTCTTTCAGTAGTTGTTAGGGGCGTGAGTCAGGACGACTTAAACGGCCGTATCAACATCACTCAGTCCTCTGAGTACTGCGCAGCTGAAAGCAATGGAAAACTACAGCTGCTTTTTTTCCAAGAAAATGTGGCTCTGCATTTTCACATATACAATAATGGAGGCGCCTTCCTTGGTAAAATATTCCGGAGGTAAAATAGTCCCCCGTTCGGATCTCCGGGTGGGGACTACTAAGGAAGGGGTCACCAGAAAATTAAAAAATAACATTCTACGAGTCGGAGCGTGGAATGTTAGAAGCTTGAAAAAGGTTGGTAGGCTAGAAAATTTAAAAAGGGAAATGGGTAGGACAAATGTGGATATAGTAGGAATTAGTGAGGTTCGGTGGGAAGAGGAAGGCGACTTTTGGTCAGGTGATTTTAGAGTAATTAACTCAGCGTCAAATAATGGGCAGGCAGGAGTAGGTTTCGTGATGAACAAGAAGATAGGGAGGAGAGTGGAGTATTTCAAAACGCATAGCGATAGAATCATTGTAATAAGGATAAAATCAAAACCTAAACCGACAACGATTGTTAACGTCTATATGCCTACAAGCGCCCATGATGATGATGAGGTAGAGTGTGTATACGAAGAGATTGATGAAGCAATTAAACACGTAAAAGGAGATGAAAATTTAATAATAGTTGGAGATTGGAATGCAAGCATTGGAAAAGGCAAGGAAGGAAATATAGTGGGTGAATACGGGCTGGGCAAAAGGAATGAAAGAGGGGACCGACTTATAGAGTTTTGCACGAAGAATAATTTAGTAATTGCCAACACCCAATTTAAAAATCATAATAGAAGAATATACACTTGGAAAAAGCCAGGCGATACTGGAAGGTATCAGATAGATTATATCATGGTTAAGCAAAGATTTAGAAATCAACTCGTTGACTGCAAAACTTACCCTGGAGCAGACATTGATAGCGACCATAATTTGGTGATAATGAAATGTAGATTGGGGTTTAAAAACCTGAAGAAAAGGTGTCAGATGAATCGGTGGAATTTAGAGAAGCTTGAGGAAGAGGAGGTAAAGAAGATTTTTGAGGAGGACATCGCAAGAGGTCTGAATAAAAAAGATAAGGTAGAAAATGTAGAAGAAGAATGGGAGAATGTTAAAAAGGAAATTCTTAAATCAGCAGAAGCAAACTTAGGCGGAATAAAGAGAACCGGTAGAAAACCTTGGGTTTCAGACGATATATTGCAGCTGATGGATGAACGTAGAAAATATAAGAATGCTAGTGATGAAGAAAGTAAAAGGAACTATCGGAAATTAAGAAATGCTATAAACAGGAAGTGCAAACTGGTGAAAGAAGAGTGGATTAAAGAAAAGTGTTCAGAAGTGGAAAGAGAAATGAACATTGGTAAAATAGACTACAGGAAAGTTAAGGAAAATTTTGGGGTACATAAATTAAAATCTAATAATGTGTTAAACAAAGATGGTACACCAATATATAATACGAAAGGTAAAGTCGATAGATGGGTGGAATATATTGAAGAGTTATACGGAGGAAATGAATTAGAAAATGGTGTTATAGAGGCGAAGAGGAAGTTGAGGAGGATGAAATGGGAGAAACAATACTGAGATCTGAATTTAAGAGAGCATTAAAAGATTTAAATGGCAGAAAGGCTCCTGGAATAGACGGAATACCTGTAGAATTACTGCGCAGTGCAGGTGAGGAAGCGATTGATAGATTATACAAACTGGTGTGTAATATTTATGAAAATGGGGAATTTCCATCAGACTTCAAAAAAAGTGTTATAGTTATGATACCAAAGAAAGCAGGGGCAGATAAATGTGAAGAATACAGAACAATTAGTTTAACTAGTCATGCATCAAAAATCTTAACTAGAATTTTATACAGAAGAATTGAGAGGAGAGTGGAAGAAGTGTTAGGAGAAGACCAATTTGGTTTCAGGAAAAGTATAGGGACAAGGGAAGCAATTTTAGGCCTCAGATTAATAGTAGAAGGAAGATTAAAGAAAAACAAACCAACATACTTGGCGTTTATAGACCTTGAAAAGGCTTTCAATAATGTAGACTGGAATAAAATGTTCAGCATTTTTAAAAAATTAGGGTTCAAATACAGAGATAGAAGAACAATTGCTAACATGTACAGGAACCAAACAGCAACAATAACAATTGAAGAACATAAGAAAGAAGCCCTAATAAGAAAGGGAGTCCGACAAGGATGTTCCCTATCTCCGTTACTTTTTAATCTTTACATGGAACTAGCAGTTAATGATGTTAAAGAACGATTTAGATTCGGAGTAACAGTACAAGGTGAAAAGATAAAGATGCTACGATTTGCTGATGATATAGTAATTCTAGCCGAGAGTAAAAAGGATTTAGAAGAAACAATGAACGGCATAGATGAAGTCCTACGCAAGAACTATCGCATGAAAATAAACAAGAACAAAACAAAAGTAATGAAATGTAGTAGAAATAACAAAGATGGACCGCTGAATGTGAAAATAGGAGTAGAAAAGATTATGGAGGTAGAAGAATTTTGTTATTTGGGAAGTAAAATTACTAAAGATGGACGAAGCAGGAGCGATATAAAATGCCGAATAGCACAAGCTAAACGAGCCTTCAGTAAGAAATATAATTTGTTTACATCAAAAATTAATTTAAATGTCAGGAAAAGATTTTTGAAAGTGTATGTTTGGAGTGTCGCTTTATATGGAAGTGAAACTTGGACAATCGGAGTATCTGAGAAGAAAAGATTAGAAGCTTTTGAAATGTGGTGCTATAGGAGAATGTTAAAAATCAGATGGGTGGATAAAGTGACAAATGAAGAGGTATTGCGGCAAATAGATGAAGAAAGAAGCATTTGGAAAAATATAGTTAAAAGAAGAGACAGACTTATAGGCCACATATTAAGGCATCCTGGAATAGTCGCTTTAATATTGGAAGGACAGGTAGAAGGGAGGAATTGTGTAGGCAGGCCATGTTTGGAGTATGTAAAGCAAATTGTTGGGGATGTAGGATGTAGAGGGTATACTGAAATGAAACGACTAGCACTAGATAGGGAATCTTGGAGAGCTGCATCAAACCAGTCAAATGACTGAAGACAAAAAAAAAATATATTACTTCTATATTTATATTACTTCTACATTTTATAAATCAAAATTAATAATAATGATATTAAAAGTAACATTTTTAAAAAGTGATACATTAAAAATTAGATTATTCAAGTCAGCAGTGGGAGAGATTATCCAATTTAAGTTAACTATAGATTATAAGTATACTCTGCACATGGACTAGTCATCTCGCTTTTAGTGTAGATTATAATAAGATAAAAGTTTATTTCAAGAAAGACATAAAGAATAAGTGTTTCTCATAGAAATACCTCCTTTGATAAAAAAAATTTAGATAAAATAAATGTTTAATGATGGTTATTCAATAATTAAACATACAAATAACTGTTCAGCAAAAATGGTTTATTAAATAAATACAATTTTTTGTCTACTTTTCCATGTAATCCCTACCAACTTCTCTGCACTTTTCCAATCTTTTTGCAATTCTTCTTGTTCCCTCAACGAAGAATTCTCTACCTTGATCTCGAAGCCAGTTTTGTACTTTTTTCTTTATCTCTTCGTTGTTGTTGAATTTGATCCAGTGCAAAGCTTCTTTCATCAGACCAAACAGATAAGAGCTTCCAACCCACTTTGCCAATAGTTTTCAGCATCAGTTGTTCTGTATGAGTTTGAATGTTGTCTTGAAGAAGAAGCACACCTTTCCTCTACCATCCTGGGCATTTCCTCTTCATTGCAGGCTCGACTTTGTTCTCAATCATGGCTGAGTAGTATAAGCTGTTGATAGTGTGTTGCTCTTCCAATTAATCAAAGAAAAATCGGATCATAAGCACTCCAAAAGATGGTTAACATGACCTTACCAGCTGATGGTTGCGTTTTGAATTTCTTTTGGACAGGTGATTCAGGGTGTTTTCACTGCATGCTTTGACGCTTGGACTCCGGCTCAAAATGATGTATCCAAATTTCATCATAGGTTAAAAGCCTGTTCAAAATTGTGTCACCTTTATTATTGAAACAATTTTTGAGTTCAGTGCAAAAGTGAAATCTCTCAGCTTTGTGATGAACAGTAAGCTCTCTGGGAACTTACCTTGCACAATTCTTATTACATTTTTCAACAATTTGTTTAACTGTAAGTCGTTAGTCTTCTTGGATAAGTGAATCAATACGAGAATCTAATACCAAAGTCAACACTCTCTCTGGCCACCCAGAACTGTGCTTGTCAGCCATGCTTTTGCCGCCATTTTAAAATTGTTCCACTTATGCGTAAAAAGTCACACAGTTCATGCAACTACTGCTGTATTGTTTGTTCATCTGAGGGAATATTTCTGATGGTTGTACACTTTCTGAAAGTAAAAATTGGATCACAGAACGCTGTTCTTAAAAAGTAGATAGGCCATCATAACTAAGACTTTAGAGGTTATGTTTATGTAAATATTAATCGACCAGCTGACTAACACTTCCCAAGATTGCCAACCATCATTTAAAAAAGTTTCAATTGCCTGCATTAAGCTTTACCTTTACTAAAAATATTTGTTTATTGAATGACCCTTATGCATAATTAAGAATTTTGTATATTTTAATTATTTAAAAATATCAAACCATCTGCCCCTTTTGTTATTCAATAAATGATATTTCCTTATTGCTGATTACAAAAATAAGTTTATCTTATCTAATATCTTATATCATCTATCTTTTGGGTTATTTATTTTTATTTGTTGCAATATTTTATTTCAGATATGTGTCTTATTGAAAGCCAGTTATGCGATTCATTGACACTTCATCAACGTGGTGAAGATGGACGGTATTGTGCTAGAATAAGTGGTGCCAAACATTCACCAAGTGATGTTTTTCTACCACCACACTTGTACGGACAGTTGACCCAACATGAAGCTGGGTTTAACACATTAAAACAAGATGAAAATATACAAAAATCAATTAAAGTTAGTTTTAATTTATTATTTATTATTATTATTTTTTTTATATCTAGATAATTAAGATAAATACTCAGTCAGAGAAATTTAATACAGCTGAAAAATATGATGATAAAAGATTGATTGCCTTAGAAGTTATATCTTAACAAAAAATGTGATTTAAAAAAATGTACTTGATAACTATTAAATCTTGTTCTTTTTGCACATTATTATTGTGCTTTGCTATTCATTCAAAGAAAATATAAAAATTACAAAAAAAATAAGCATAGAAGGTAGTGTTTCCAATAGTGCAATTTTAATGTTTTGTAGCATTAATAACTTTTTGTTTAAAGATAATATAGACATTTTTAGTTTAATGTATGTAAAAACAGAGCTTTATCATTTAAGTCTGTCTATAAATTTTCCTAATGGTTGTTTCAGTATCACAATAAAATCAACCTAATCAAAAGTTAGATAGACAAGAATGAGTTCAGTACTGTATTCCATGCTTTTGTGAATGACTGAACTTGTTTTTAAGAGTTGGTTGAGATTTCCAGCTGTTTTAAGGGGAAATTCAGTCGTTTCTCCACTATTAATTAAAATTATAAAACTATGCATTACTATAATGATGGTATTGTTTAATGAAAAAAAGCATGTTTCTACCTTTACTGAAAAATAAAACCAACAATCTTGTTTTCTAAATGGTTGCCATATATTAAATAAATTGAATATATATATTTTAAATCAGCCTTTGAATATTAAATAAATAAATATTAATATTAAATAGTAAATATTATTAGAGGCATTTGAAAATTAAATATGTAAGATTGAGATTATAAAATTCTGTTACTAAAATAGTAATTTTTTTATATATAAGGGATAGTTAAAAACTAAAGGAAAATTTTTATTTCTCTTTTTATTATATTTCTCACAACACTGATTGTTCTGGTAAATCATAACTTCATACAGTTTATATATTGAAAGTATTGTTTCATTTTTAGCAGTTTGTGGTTTTATTTATAAATGGATTTAAAAGGAGTGGTACTATGTCTGATTGCACCGAAGAAGAGATATGAGCAGTGATACATTTTCAAAATTCAGGGAGGGTGAAACCATCAGATTATTCAGAGACTGCAACTGCAATATGGAGAAAATTGTTTGAATGGAAGCAACATATGTGAATCAATTAGTCACTTTTATAAAGGTAGGATTTATTCGTTTGATGAACAAAAAGATACGTCTTCTCTTCACATCAAAATAATTACAAGTTGCAAAGAAAAATGGTCCACAATAATCAACAAATTAAAGTTTGTGAAATTGTGAGTTGAGTGTAAGCCATACCTCAGTATGTACAAACATCCTTGGTTCTTTAAACTTTCAAAAAGGTTGTGCTTATTGTATTTCATGTTAACTGAAGACATTTTAAAGAGAATTATTTGAAAATTTTCGTAAAGCATTCTAAGGATGACGGGAAATTCATTTCTGAATTGGATAATTACCATTGATGGGATATGTGTTCATCACTTTTAACTAGAAAGTAAGCAACAAGTTTAGTCTGGAAACATCTGTTAACTCCTATGGAAAAGAAATGTTAAATTCACATATTTTCACTAAAGTTGATGATTACATTGTAGGAAAGTCCAGTTTTTATTCATTTTACACCTAAAGGTGAAACAGTGAATAGTTAAAATTACTGTGAGCTATTGTGATCACTGAAGGAAAAACTCAAATCCAATAGAATTATAAATTATTTTATTTGAATATTTTAATGAGAAAATTGTTAAAATTGATCTGAACGTATATATTCTGATTTTTGTAAAACAAAACAAGAAACAACAAAAAAATGTTGGCCTGATATGGAAACTTCAAAAGGAAAAATTTCTTTAATAAAACTAAACTAGAAAATAGCAAGAAAACTGGAATTTTCATACGTCATGAAATATACAACAAAAGGTTTTTTGATATTCGCCAAAATAAGACATTATACCATAGTGATTGAATCATAAAGCCTATAAGTAGCATCGAGATGATGCTTGACTTCATATCGCTGACAAAAAGCAATCCATTGCATTCAGTAGTTTTCATTCCTTTGCGTTCCTTTCATGAATGCATTTCCTTTGTATTCATTTAGTGACAGTAAATGAACATCTAACCTAATCTAGTTTAATGAACTAAATGTACTTAGCTAATATACTTGCTCTTGTACATAGATATTCAATTTCTGTAGTTTTTTTTTTGGAGATATACTTTTCATTTGTAGTAATTTTTAATCTTTGAACTTTTATCAACTAATTATTGATTATTATATATTTTATTGCAGACTGTTATACTCGGTCATTGTCGTACGGATGATGAAATTTTACAGTTGAAAGCTGCGTTATGGGCTTTAGGTCATATCTCCTGTTCACCAGAAGGGGCTAAATGGGCTAGAAATAATCGTGTTACGATGGCGATGATTCATACCGTTCGTTTCTCCCAAGTGTATTCTGTTCGAGCTACTGCATTTTATGTGCTTAGCATTACAGCTACAAATCCAGAAGGAGCTACTACTTTAAGATCTGCTGGTAGGTTTTGTTTTTTATTTATTTATTTTTTATTTCTTATCCCTATGATAATTACTGTGATGTAATTGTAGAATAGTTTTTACATTTGATTATTGAGTTTAGGAAAAAATGTATGTACTGTATAAGACAACAGGCTTACTGTTATGATTTTTTACATTGTTTTTTTATTTATAGTGTAGATCCATAATAAATAAACTATAACCACAAACCGTAAATATTTGCGTATTAATCAAATAAAGGTAAATTATAACAGGAGGCATGTCCAGAATGGAATCACCATTAGACTATTAAAAAATAATTACAATTTATTTTTAGACAGTCTTCTTATTACAAGAATGACCATTACTTACTATTTTTCAATATAGTTTCTACTGAGATTAAGACATTTGTCACGTATGGAACCAATTTCTGAATATCCTTTTCATAAAATGATCCTACCTTTGAAGACAGCTGATGTTACATAATTCTTTTGATTTCACCATTGTCTTCAGGCTGCAAATGAAAGTTATTCTGTGATAATTTGGGCTTCAGAAAGATGATCATCCATTTGTTACCAGTCAAAAATGATATGTTAAATTACTTGTGTTCAGCAGCAGCAGCATGAGATTAGAAACTGTTTATTCCTACAATTTTTTTTTTGTGTATGAGCCGTATCAAATTGTTATTAACAACATATGGCTTTCTGTGTTCATTTTTCTTTATATTTTTAGTTTTTGTTAAACTGTCAAACTGTCTTTTGTAATCTGTTGTCTCTCAATTTCCATCAGTCGTAGCATTTTTATCGTGAACCTCACTATTTTGTTTATGAAAATCTACTGGTTTTACTTTCTTGTGTTCAAAAATTGAACAGATACACTGTATTTCGCAATTTTTAGATCCTTCATTGTTTTAAACATACAAAACAAATTATAAAAAAAACTTCTTCTTTAATGTTACTTTTTCATCTAATATTTTGTTTTCGTTATTTTTCTCGTTACAATGTTATAAGCATCGTTGTTCATAAGACCCACAATTAAATCTCCATCCTATTATAAGTTCTAGAATCAAAAAAAAGTTGTACAGTTTTGCACACATCATATAAAACTATCATTCGCATTTCGCACTATCATTCATTTGCAATCATCGTATATACAACTATCATACTAAGATGGAAATCCAATCATAGGCCTTATGATCATCACCATAGATTTATGAATATTTAATTTATTAATTTTTACTATTACAAAGAAAGCTGTTTATAACTATTTAATGGGTTAAGACATTTTTTTAAATTTTGTAATAAAAATAGAATATGTTTTTTATTTAACTCTCTCGTGGTCATTATTTCAACTATCTAATGGTGGTAACTATTAATCTAAAGAAACATTGATTGTGGGTTGATCCTAATCAACCTACCTGTGTGAGTTAAGACTCACACATTGTATATTTTATTATATCACTAATGCAATAAAATTTGGTCTGTACTTAAAGACCTACCTTTACTTAATATAAAAAACTAATAAAAAATTCAATTATTTTTTATTGGGACACTTCAACACCTCTCTCTTCATGATACTCAAGGAAATGTCAAACTCAACATAATGGGAGATTAAACTGTTTACACTTGAATAAAGACCTAATTTCTCTTTCTGACTTACTTTTTATCTGTTTAGAGCTACAAAGTACACAAATCTGAACATATTTTTCAAGTTTTATGAACTGGTGGAATGGTTTTGGGAGTTGTATTATAGCTGGAATACTTTGTTTACATCCTACTATTTTTCTTAAGGAGAAAGTTCCAATGAGTTGTATAAGATTTTATCTGAATGTTAAATTTGTAAAACTATGTTTATTCGAGGCTGGAGACTTGGTTTGTTTGAACATAGTAAAGCTATTTATATTCATTATAAAGTAAATTTGAAATTTTGTAAAAAAATGAATTTCTTCTCCCACCACCACATATAAATAAACTGTCAATCAGTTATTTGCATTTATGTAATGAGTACTTTGAAATTTATCCAAAAAAATATATAAAAACGTATGGTTAGATTTTTATTTTTTTACAAAAATAAGATGATGTAAAGTTCCTATTTCTTTTTCCCTAGACATGATTGTTGTCAAAGAACTTTCTCGTATTTTATATACATAAAAATTAAGATGAGTCGTACACATACATTATATATATATATATATATATATATATATATATATAAATAATATGTTGCATTATATATCAGTTTTTAATAGAATAAAGACAATTTGAAAATAAGTAAGAAAATCAATTTCTTCTCCCACCACCACAAATAAATAAAATATCAATCATTTATTTGCATTTCTGTAATGAATATTTTGTAATATATCCAAAAAATAATTAAAATGTAAGTTTAGATTTTTTATTTTTTTCAAAAATATGATGACGTGTAGTTCATATTTCGTGTACAGATTGCATAAGATGAGTTGTATACATGCATATAATATGTTTATATATATAATTTTTTAATGGAATAAAGTCAAGTTGAAAATTCATAAGAGTAGTGTCAGTGTTTACCACTGACACTACTCTTACGAATGTCTCACTCTTGTCCCACTTCGTGAGACAGTGTCTCTTTTACCACTGCTATAAATAAAGAAAATATAAATCATTTATTGACATTTATATAACGAGTACTTTGTAATATATCCAATATATAAATAAAATTGTAGGGTTAGTTTTTATTTTTTTGCAAAAGTAGGATGATGATTGTTCATTTATTTTTTCTTCTAGAAATGGTGTTTGTCATAGAACTTTCACATTTTTTTATTTATGTATAGGGTAAGATGAGTCCTAAACACGTACATAATATATTGCGATATATATCATTTTTTAATGAGGGAGTTATAATGGAATATCATCATATTTAATGGAAAAATAGGATTGTGTAGAATTCATTTATATATATATATATATATATATATAAGTGAAGCCATCTAGTATTAAAGTAACTTGTAAGGTAGATCTGAATGAAAGAAAAAGCCAGTTCATTCTATTTTTTCTTCAAAACCGAACACAATTTTACTTAAAGTTTTAATTTTCGAAAGAAAATATCAGTTGTGAAATGAATATCTGCTGACTTCAGAAATTAAATTTGTTTATTGATTTTTTTTTTAAATTTTATACTGCATTAAAATATATATTCTCATCAAGCTAATAGATCCATTATTATAATAATTGAATCTGTGTATTTTTATGTTATACACTTTTTACAAGGAAAGTAGTTAAAGAAAAATGTCTATCTGCAATACAGCCAGATTATTTTGAGTAACATAGTACAGCACTATGAGAGAAGGTTTAAGTATGTTGCTTAGCTATTTTTAATAAATTATCTGTCCATTTAAAAATTTATCCACTAATTTATTTAAAATTAAATTAAAAGGTTCTTTTTCTGAATTGGTATTATTTTACTTGTAAATTTTGAAATAAAACAATACTTAAATGTCGCACAATATAATACAATAAATAAAAAAACAAAAGAACATTAAAAAAATAAATAGATCATTTATCAGAAGTTTTTTTTTTGTAGGTTGGCACACTGTTAGACATCACCGACATGAAAAATGGCCTGTTTTGGCATCGATGGATGTATTGGAAGATGTTTTGCTTGTTGACAATGCTGATAATGATAAGGATTTAAATCGAACTAGTGTGTATAGTAACGATGGTGTAGATCAGGATGTAGATTAAATTTTAAAGCTTATATGTATTATTTTTCCAGTGTATGGTGGATGAACACAGTCACTATTGAAATATTGCTTTGAGAATTACTTAATGTAGTTATCAGATTAAATTTTTTTCTCTTATTTTAACAATTACTTTATCACATGTTCATATTTTTATCTTAATGTGTAAGAGATGTATTCTGTATGGCAGTTAAGCAGATTTGCAAGAATAGAAAACAAAACAAACTGAAAAAAAAATAGAGAATAAATTTCTAATAAAATAAACGACAATAAATATTTCAACAAATTGCATTCTAGCTGCGGAAAATATTAATTTAAAATTTGTGTTTTTTTTGTATGATAATAAACAACTATCTTCAGAATTTAAAAATGTTATTAATTTATTGAAATAATAATTCTTTGTTGAAGAAGCAGAGATCTCTGCAAAAGTGCTAATCAAGAGACCAAAAAAGGAAAAACATAAATCCAAAAAGTTTTTTATTTTATTTTAATGGATTGTAAAAGAAGTGTATGTAGGAGGTCTGTTCAGAATATAACCGTATAATGGAACTTTATTTTTTTAATCTTTATTATTATTACATATTATTGATCCTTGTACCCTTCAAAGTATTCCCATCCCCTGTTCACAACTTTTCCAGGTGGTGTTACCATTTTGCAAAGCAGTTTTCGATAGCTTTATTTGAAATAGCGTGTAAGGACCATGACGAATTTGCTTTAATGTGATCAATACTCTCAAAAGGTACTCATCACTGATTATCTTTCATCACTGATTATAATTTTAGAGATAAGAAAAAATCACAAGGAGCCAGTTCTGGCGAGTAGGTAGGCTGAGGGAGTACAGTCATTTGATTTTTGACACAAAACTGACAAATTGACAAAGCTGATTGTGCAGATGCATTATTGTGGTGAAGGAATTGTGAGTTGTCTCATCAAAATTCTGGTCTCTTCCTGTGGATTTTTTCACATAACCATTGTAAAAGGCCTTGATAGGTAGGTGTGGTTCTCTGAATCACCCTGAGGCAAGAATTCTAAATTCACAATTCCATTAAAACCCTTAACTCACAAGGTGGCATA
This sequence comes from Lycorma delicatula, assembly GCF_047948215.1. Taxonomy (NCBI): domain Eukaryota; kingdom Metazoa; phylum Arthropoda; class Insecta; order Hemiptera; family Fulgoridae; genus Lycorma; species Lycorma delicatula. The sequence goes on from NC_134465.1 coordinate 13,026,932, forward strand.
TGTCATACCACTCGACTATTTTGAAATGGTGTCCCTTGCGCATAAACTGTTTCAATGCCCCCACCACCCGAGTACCTTTTGCGTGTGTTCTTTTCTTTCAGTTGCCATTGTTATTTGTTACCATCAGTGCTTGTTAGGGTAATGTCATCCTGCAGTTCCTTGTACTGGTTATCATGTTGTACACTTCTATATTTTAATGTTTGTTGATTCTGTGTACCTCTTTTTGTACAGTCTATTTTTTAATTACTTCATTCTCTTTTCTTTATTTTTAAGTTATGAGTCTTTTTTTTTTGTTAGAAGTTGTTATATTTTTTTTGTAGTGGTAAAAAACTATTATTTCATAAAAGATAATTACATTTTTCGTTGTGTATTTTGGAACTATTTTAATTGTATTTGATGAATAGTAATCCTTGTGTTAGTAATGCTTTAACTGATGATCCTGAAATCATAAATAGTTTGGCGGATGATTTTTTTTTTATGAAGACCTTAGTGATGTAGATAATGCTGACATTGATAAAGATTATGTTATTGAAAGTGATTACAACACTTCATTTGAACAAAGTTAAGATAGTACGGATGGTGAATCAGTCATTTTTATTATGGCAAAAATAGGCTTAAATGGTCAACTGAACCTTTCCACATGAGAAATACCAGAACTCAATGGTACTATGTCATGGTCCATCTTCTAGGACTAAAACAACATGAGCGTGCCTTAGGTTCGAAACCAGAACCAATTGAAACTTAGGGTCTAATTATTGATGATGATCTATTATGCAGAATCATATACTTTACTAATATAAAACTTCAGATAGTTAATTTTAGTCACAATCTGTCAAGCAGGCAGTGATATTCAGCCCTTACAGGTGTATCAAAATTTTACTCAAAAATTAATAGATTACTAAATAGATTATGTGTAAATTTTTCACATAATCTAATGTCCCTTAGTTAGCAAAGATACTTTTTGATGGTGTTTAGTCTCATTTAAATATCCTTAAATTGTGGGTGGGGGCAAACAACCTTTTTTTGTAATTTCTGGGCTCAAAATCACATTTTACTTATTAGATGATACTGTTAGTTAATATGATGATCTAATTGTGTATTTGGGCGATTTCATTTTGGGATTTGGTGTAGTGAGCCCGATTTTGTTTTTGTTATCTTCAGACTGGATGAACTGATTATGAAATTTTGTCCAATGACTTATGGATATTTGTCATTAATGTCATTTAACCTGCTTTTAAAATAGATGAAAAACTGAATTTGGGAAACTCTTGTTACAATAAATTTCTTTTTCTAGATATTCTAACTTTGTGATATATATATATATATATATATATATAAAATGTGTCTCTTAAAATAAAATTGCTGACTTATTCTGTGTTTAATCATTTAAGATTAAAAAATGATGAAAAGTAGTGTATGAAATTTGTACTTTACATGTAACATTGAAAATATTTTTGTTTGTAAAATGCAAGACACCCAACATCAACCAACCATTCATAGCCAACAAATTCATTGATGTACCTTCAGATTTCATTACATTGCATTATAATATAATCATAAGAACATTTAATGTACTTATATTTTAATGTTTTCAGAAGATCTGAAGGGTATGATTGCTACTGTACTTGATTGTCCTCGATTCAAGTATATCTTCAAGTTTTTCGTTGAACCATATACTTAGCAAATGATTCATTGTAAATGAAAGGCTGGTACAAAGCTGCCTTTGTATATACACATACAGCAAGCAACCTTATTAAAAAAAAGAACACCCCTTCTTTTTTTCTTTCCCTCCCAACTAATGTGTTTGAAGGAAAGATTCTGTATAATTTTCTAAAAAAGTATGATTTAAATTGTAAATGATAATGTAATTTTAAAAAAGGTTTGAGTATGATCTCAACCATATCCTTGCTTAAAAATATTTTAGATGGCATAGAAAATCTAATTCTATAGGATTGCAAAGACATCAAAGTTGTTTGAGTTGATGAACTGCAAACCATTATCAAACAACTGTTTGAAGTTAAAAGGCAAAATTATGACCGGTTCAATTAATATCTGTTAACAGTGTCTAACAAATGTTGAAGTTAATTATAAAAATAATAAAAATCTGATAATTAACTATTTCTTTTAGCCACTGCTGTTAAATTTGTTGCTGAGGAGTAGTCTGGTTGTTTTCTGTATTTTTAAGAATGAAAAGTTCTACTGAATTTGTTATGCAGTACTTCATGTCATTTACTCTACCACTTCTAAAGGGATTATTGCCCCCACATCAGGAATCATATTTCTCCTATTTGAGCTTTCAAAAATCAGGAAGCATAAATTTTTATCCTTAATTAGTAAGGTCTTAATAAGATTTATTATGCAATCATTTAAATTAATGTGACTCGGAACCGGCATGAAAGCTCACTGTGTGTATGCACCTGTGTGTTTACATTTGCTTGTGTACACAGCTTTGTTGTTAAAAGATTTCTGTTATGATGATTCAGTGTATATTAATACTGTTTTGAAAAGTTTCTTGGCTTTATTTTAGATTGGAAAAAGTGGAATCTTTTACCTTCCAAAGGATCCCTCTACTACTACTGGCAGCACAAGTGATAATGATGAATTCATGTTGAATTTACCAGGTAATATGATTAAAAATTACTTCATAAATTTCTTCATAATGATCCATCTGTCATCAGATTTACAAATTTGTTGTATTAATATGTAATCTACCAATTTTGTTATTTCTTTATAAAACCACCAAAAATCTCTGTCCTCTTCCAGACGTCTTCATTTCAGATTTTATCAACCTAGGAAATTATCAGCATTTTCTTGTAAAACCACATTTCAAAGGTTGTTTTTCATTTTTACTTTTTCCTTTTACCTATATTTCACTACTATAAAATTACTAAACTCTACACTAATATTTTCAGTAATTTCTTTTTAATTAGATCTGTATATGATATTGGAGAGATTATTTCTGCACAAAAGATGTTCTTGCTGTGCCAATCTACTTTTGATGAATGTATTACTTTATTACCTACGTAAAAAAAAAAAGTTGAAATTTTTGGTATGTTGTTTTCACCAGTTTTAATACTTAATTCCTTATTATCCTCATTTCTGGTATATTTCATCATGTTTTTTTTTTTTACTTTAATTTATTTCAAGATTGGATTTCTTTCTCAATAATAAATACATACCATTCAGTATTTCTTCTAATTCTTATTTTGTTTTTGTGCCAAAAGTACAATTTCATCATCAAATCTATACATTTCTTTTTTTTGTGGTTATTCCAATTTGAACCCTGGTAGTTCTTATATTGCACAATTATTCCTATGCACAAGTTGAAAAACAACGGGATCAAACTGTACCCTTATCTCATTACTTTCTGAATCTATTACATATTGAATACTTTGTTTACTAAATCTATTTCTTATTTATATACAATGAAAAGAATGTGAATGGGTAACTAGCAAATGCAGTACATAATATGTACTGTAGAATAAGTATTCCATTTAAAGAAAGTAACTGTGTAAAAATTGAAGGCCTTTATGTTTTGACAACAAAAACCCTCTGAAGTACTAGAAATAGGAAATGGAGAAAATACAATGAACATCGGTTAGTAGAACCACTGGTTATTTGGAGCAGTTCTTTAAAAACCGATGTTATAATTCATGTAAAATTATTCTGGTTTAATGCTGCTTATAAATCTCATTAGATTTTATGTTTCTTTATCTTAGTTATAAATTAACACAATTTATTCATGATTTATGTCATTAAACATGGTTTAAATGCTTTAGGAATAGAGGTAACTTCTTAAACACTAGGAGAAAAGTTTTGTGTGTACCGGTCTGCACAGTATTCCTTCAAGTTGTGGGAGTGATGACAAAAAAAATCAAAAAAATTACTCAAAAACTGGATAAAGTTGAAGGTGAATCCTAAGTGATATGCATATCTATGCAAGTTGCAAAAAAATTCATTGATGACTTCAGCAGAAGTCTATGCAACAAGGTTGTGAAGGAAGCCTGCTAGCAGAACTGCACTTTATGCCAAGTTTGTAGAAATGATAGGGAGATGACAGACCAAAATATAAGAATTTTTCAAAAAGTTTATCAAAATGAAAGAACATATTTTTGTATTTTACTGCCAGTAAAAGGAAGTCATTGACCGTTTGCATCAACAATCAAGGTGCGCTGTACAATTTTTATTGCATTTAAAATGAGTGATGTTTACGATAAATTAATGAATATGAAATTTTGTGTAAAGTGGGAAAATCCTTTACAAAAATGTTTGTAATGTTACAAATATCTATTAAATGTGGATGAAGTTTTAAGTTACATTGTTATTTATTATTATTTCTGATTTACATTAGTTTATATAATTGATTTCTTTATGTAAAATATGTGATGAATTATTTTTCATGACTTGTTATTAGGTTCATCAGGAATGATGCCGACAATTACTGGTAAATCAGCAACTTTACCGCATTACATAGGTAGTGGTAGTGGAACGGGTAGTTCGATGAGGTATCACCACAATCGAAGTGTTAGCGAGAGTAAAGCTGATACGGTATTGACTATAAATGATATTAATTTAACACCTCAACAATCGCAATATTATTATGATGCATCAAGTGCTATTGATATAAATGATATCAGGTAAATGAATCGTTTTAATATGTTAATTTTATTGTATTTAGGTGAAATAGATATTCACAATTATTATTACCAGTACTTAATTGTTTAAAATTTTTTTTTTATTATGATTAAAGATAGCATTAAAGTACTTAAATTCTTTTTTTTTTATACTTTTCATTATTTTCACCGCATCTTAATAAGTTAGTTAAATCCGGTTTTTCAGTCGCATTTGTATGTAAGTGATGTAGGTACCATTCTGTTTTTCTACCGCTGCACTGGTTTTGTGCATGTATTTCTGTTTTCATTGACTAATGAAGGGCCAGCAAGTTAGGGATTTTTTTGCTGCATACAACTAGGGACTAATAAATTATAGTGCTGCTTGTTTCTGGATTTTCTGTAGATTTTTTATTATAATCTTTTGATTGTCCTTTTGATCTCAATATTTATAATCTGTTAATATTTGATTTAGAACTTCAAATATATAAAAAAAATGACTTCCTAATTTTTAATTCAATTTTCTGTTGCAGTGTGTTCTTAAAAGTAACCAAAAATTTATTATAATTTAAACCTTTGTACTTTCCCAGCGAATGTAGCCAGAATTGCTATATTAAAGGGAAAAATATGGTGATCATATCAGAAATGGGATATTTTTTTGCAGATCTAAACATTTTAGTGTCCAACTAGTTCATATACACTAAAATCCGTATTTATATTTATATGTATGTATGTGCATACATTATGTATGCACTCCTGTTGGCTTTATATCTTAGGATTAGCCAAACCAGTTTTTTTCAAATTTGACATAAATATTTCTGTATGTGGGGCATCGATCGTATTAATTTTTTTCCAAAATTATTTTAAGGGGATGGGGTATGTTCAAAAGCGTTTTAGAAAAAACTTTATTAAAACACATTTGTTACCTACAATGTATATATAAATACCAACAAAACTGGAATTATGTTTTTTTTTTTATTTTACTCTCTCCCTTCAGTTTAAATATTTTTTAGACATTTTTGAAAGTCTATACTTCATATAGAGTTATCAAAAAATGTTTACAATTTGTTTGAAATTATAGACTAGACCTGAAATGCTGAAAGATTTTTTGAAAATTCTCATTTTCTTATTTTAGTCTTTATTGAAGGGGGTGTTAGATTTAGAGAAAACTTTACTTAAGCAAATTTGTTAAACTTGACCTGCATATGAATATTATTAGAAAACGTTTTCTTAAAATTTAATCCTTACCTCTAAAAAAAAATACAGGTGATTCTAAATTGCAAGGAAATATCTCAGGAGGTGATTCTATAGCCAAATTTTAAGAAAAAAAGTTCATATAAACATAGGTCAGAAAACGGTTTGTTAGAAAGTTTCAGCTTGTAAAACATTTAGCCCTGCTTTCTGCTCCCTCTGTGAAATTAAACCTTACCAAAATTCTTGGGGTACAAATCAAGGGGTAAATTTGGTGCTTCCTTATAATTTTTGGTTTAAGAAATTGGATAAAATTGGTCGCAGACCTTTATCTCACTTAGGTTTTTTTAAAAAAAAACGTTTTGTCAGAAAATACTTTTTTTTAAGTTTGGAATAAAATAACTTTGTTAATCTACCAATTAACAAATAAAAATTCTAATTAACTTTTTATAGAATTTAATTCTAAGAAAATCATTGGAAATAATGTCTATTAAAATTAAACACAAATTTGAGAAGTTCAACTTTAATAAAAAATAAAATACACAAACTGGATCAGTAAAGTGATACGATCTTAAATAGAACAATTTTCATCAATATTTGAGCAACGAAATGAAAATGAAAACAAATAGAAAGCTCACCAGTAACAGAAAAAATGAATAAAAAACAGAATTTAAAAAAATAAAAATTACATACTTTTTGTTTTTTTTTCTAAAAATTATTAAATATCTAAATGGTTACTTGATAAAGGTGGAAACATTTCTTTGAAGCAGTTACTCAATGTGGCTGCCATTCTGTTCAATGCATAAATTATTATTCCTATTAGTAGCTTCAGCTTCTATTACATGATGTCAATATATACTATGTCTATTACTCAATGATACAATTCTTCTTGTGTACCAATACGAGCAGAATAGACTAATAACTTTATCCAATCCTAAAGGAAAAAGACCACTGGTGTAAGAATGGGAGGTAGAAGTGGCCGTTTTACTGGTTCATTTCGACCAATCAGTCGCTTACTAAATGTATTATTAAAATGATTCATCACATCACAACAGTAGTGAGCTGGTGTACCATAATTGAAAAATGAAATCTGTGCTCTATCTGCAAGTAGAATATCTTCTAAGAGTTCCATCAGATTTATTTGCAAAAAATGCAAGTACTGCTCGCCATTGAGGTGGCGGTAAGAAAAAAGGACCTATGAGATTATATGTGTACGCTTGTGTCGTGTTGTATGGAATAGGTATAGTTGTTGCTCCTATAACATTCGCCACTCACTTGATTGATAAACATGAAAGGGATGTGACAACCTTCTGGTGCTCAAAATGGGAAGTAGTTGTACCGCATTCAGTATTGCTTCTTCAGCATTGGCATTTCTCATAAAATGTTCATGACCAGCATCAAATTGTGGTTTAAACGTACCTGTTTCTTGAACTCACCTTTCCAAAGCCTCAATTTTTTACGATCCAGTATTCTTCAATCTGGATCATTTTCCTGGTATTCACAGCAAGTATTTTTATATACTTAAACTAAATTAACAACATGTCCATCAACTCTCCAACTGAAAACAAATTTGTGATATCACCCACTGTGAATGATTGATTGAACAGTAACGGCAGAAACACTGTTCAAATGAATATTCAGATACTGGACACTAAACTTAATTAACTGTTATTGCCAATGTATGAAAAAATAAAAATTTTTTATATGCTTTAGGATTTCTTTCAAATTTATTTTTATAATTTTTAGCCTTTGTATGTAAATTGTACATTAAAAAATCTTAAGAATTGTATATCGCATCAAAAAGTTATAAAAATTAGGTTTGTCTGTTTAAAAAAAAAGAGATTTGCAACTGTATTGGAAAAATGGTAGAGATATCAAATATGTCAGTAGGGTTTTTTCATACACTTAAAAATTGTAGAAAAGTTCCTTGTAATAAAGTTCCATTAAAGTTACTGGTAATATTTCCTTGTTTACAAGATCCCAATGGTGGCACTCATAAAACAATGCAACTGCACTGGAGTTACTTCAGATAAAATTATAAGTATTAGTATAGTTATTTCAAATAATTACAAATAAATTAATAAATAATAGCTCCAAAACTATCTTTTTTTGTTAATATTGTAACCAGATTATTGGTTTAGAAGCTTGAAACATATTGATTTAATTTTTTTTAAATATTTTTTCCTCTGTATGAAGAAATTGACAAAGCAGTTAAACACATAAAAGGAGATAAAAATTTAATAATAGTTGGAGATTGGAATGCAAGCATTGGGAAAGGCAAGGAAGGAAGTATTGTGGGTGAATAGGAACTGAGTAAAAGGAATGAAAGAGGGTACCGACTTATTGAGTTTTGCACAAAGTGTAATTTAATAATTGCCAACAAAATCATAATAGAAGAATATACACATAGAAAAAGCCTGGTGGACAAGATATCAGAAAGATTATATCATTGTTAAACAAAGATTTAGAAATCAGTTTGTCGACTGCAAAGCATATCCAGGAGCAGACATTGATAGCGACCATAATTTATTGATAATGAAATGTAGATTGGGGTTTAAAAACTTGAAGAAAAGGTCTCAGTTGATTTGGTGGAATTTAGAGAAGCATGAGGAAAAGGAGGTAAAGAAGATTTTTGAGGAGGACATCACAAGAGATATGAGTAAAAAAGATAAGGTAGAAAATATATAAGAAGAATGGAAGAATGTTAAAAAGGAAATTCTTAAATCGGCAGACGTCAACTTAGGCAGAACATAGAGAACTGGTAGAAAACCTTGGATATCAGAGGATATATTGCAGCTGATGGATGAACAACCCACCGGATTGGTCTAGTGGTGAACGCGTCTTCCCAAATCAGCTGATTTTGAGAGTTCCAGCATTCAAGTCCTAGTAAAGACAGTTACTTTTATACTGATTTGAATACTAGATCATGGATACCATTGTTCTTTGGTGGTTGGGTTTCAATTAACCACATATCTCAGGAATGGTAGAACTGAGCCTTTACAAGATTACACTCATACACATCATCCTCATTCGTCTTCTGAAGTAATACCTGAATGGTAGTTCCTGGAGGTTAAACAGGAAAAAGAAAAAAAAAGCTGATGGATGAACGTAGAAAGTATAAGAAAGCTAGTGATGAAGAAGGTAAAAGGAACTATCACAGTAAGAAATATTATAAACAGGAAGTGCAAGTTAGCTAAAGAAGGGTGATTTAAAAAGAGAGTTAAGAAGTGGAAAGAGAAATGATCATGATAAAATAGACTGAGCATGTAGGAAAGTTAGGAGAATTTTGTGGTACATAAATTAAAATCTAATAATAATGTGTTACATAAAGATGGTACACCGATTTATAATATGAAAGAAAAGGTCGATAGGTGGGTGGAATATATTGAAGAGTTGTTCAGAAGAAATCAATTAGAAACTGGTGTTATAAAGGAAAAAGAGGAAGTCAAAGAGGATGAAAAGGGAGATACAATACTGAGATCTGAATTTAATAGAGCATTAAAAGATTTGAATGGCAGAAAGGCTCCTGGAATAGATGGGATACCTGTCGAATTATTGCACAGTGCAGGTAAGAAAGTGGTAGATAGATTATATAAACTGGAGTGTAATATTTACAAAAAAAGGGGAAGTTCCGTCAGACTTCAAAAAGGGTGTTATTGTCAGGATACCAAAGAAATCAGGAGCAGATAAATGTGAAGAACACAGAACAATTAGCTTAACTTCTCATGCCTTAAAAATCTTAACTAGAATTGTGTACAGAAGAATTGAGAGGGGAGTGGAAGAAGTATTAGGAGAAGACCAATTTGGTTTCAGGAATAGTATAGGGACAAGGGAAGCAATTTTAGCACTCAGATTAATAGTAGAAGGAAGAGTAAAGAAAAACAAACCATTATACTTGGCATTTATAAACTTAGAAAATGAATTTGATAATGTAGACTGGAGTAAAATGTTCAGCATTTTAAAAAAATTAGGGTTAAAGTATAGAGATAGAAGAACAATTCCTAATATTTACAATGCAACAGTAATAAAAGAAGAACATAAGAAAGAAGCCATAATAAAAAAGGGTGTTTGACAAGGATATTCCCTATCTCCATTACTTTTTAATCTTTACATAGAATTAGCAGTTAATGATGTTAAAGAACAATTTAGATCCGGAGTAACAGTGAAAGGTGAAAAGATAAAGATGCTACAATTTTCTGTTGATATAGTAATTAGAAAGAGTAAAAAATATTTAGAAGAAGCAAAGAATGGCATGAATGAAGTCATATGTAAAAATTACCGCATGAAACAAACAGTAATGAAATTAGTAGAAAATAATGTAGATGTACCACTGAATATAAAAATAGGAAGAGAAAAAGTTATAGTGGTAGAAGAATTTTCTTATTTGGGAAGACGAATTATTAAAGATGGACAAAGCAGGAGCAATATAAAATGTTAAATAGCATAGGTAAAACAAGCTTTCAGTCAGAGAAAAATAATTTGCTTATATCCAAAATTAATTTAAATCTCAAGAAAACATTTTTGAAAGTATATGTTTGGAGCATTATATGGAAGAGAAACTTGGACGATTGGCGTACCTGAGAAGAAAATATTAGAAGCTTTTGAAATGTGGTGCCAAAGGAGAATGTTAAAAGTCAGATGGGTGGGACACCCAAAAGTTAGAAAGTGACAAATGAAGAAGTGTTGTGGCAAATTGATGAAAGAAGTATTTGGAAAAAATATAGTAAGGAAGAGACAGACTTATAGGCCATATATTAAGGCATTCTGAATAGTCACTTTGATAATGGAGGGGCAGGTCGATGGGAAAAATTTTGCAGGCATGCAACATTTGGAATATGTAAACAAATTGTTAGGAATGTAGGATATAGGGGGTATACTTAAATGAAATGACTGGCACTAGATAGGGAATCTTGGAGAGCTGCATCAAACCAGTCAAATGACTGAAGACAAAAAAATAAAAAACTATTCCTCACATTTTAGTACTAAATTAACTATTTGATAATTTATTTTCTTCAATTAGAAGAAAAAAATATAAAAATATTTATCTTAGTTGTACACAACAATCTTTCTTAGTAATTTGATTGTTATTATTCTATATAATATTATACCATTTTTGTATTTACTTTTAATCTACCAAAACATTTATAAAGTAGAAGTCTTATTATCTAAAAGAAAATTATATTATTTAACACAGTATTGTTTAACTTATCTGGTTTATGAGAACTGATGTAAATGTAGCATTAACTTCCAGAATATTATCTATACGTCATCCCTTTTATTTCCCATGATTGTACATTTTGAGATGTTCCATTGTTATGGAATCATCAGGATGTAAAAAGATTCAATTTCTTATCTTGCACAGCAAAATCTTATTTTCCCTTTAGAATTCAAGATGTTTATTTATTATTGACTGACAGTTTATGATTTCATTAAAAACATTCATTTGTGTATATTTCCTTTAGGGCAGTAGGAGATGTAACCCGAAAAAGTCGATCAGATAGTTGTTCAACCGGCAGTAGTAGCGGTGGTATTTCTAATATAAGTGGTGTTAGTTTAAATGATTCATCAAGCATATCTGCTGGTAAACATCATAATTCAGTTATCAGGTCAGTTGCATTTATTTTTTTGTGACTTTTTCATTTGTAATACTTAATTTTTATAAAATTTTGAAAATATTCTTATTGAAAATTAAATTAAAAGCAGTTTCATTGTAAATATTAATTATTGGACAATAAACAGTTTGAATTTAAAAATATCTTAAATTGTTATTTTCAATATTATATATTATATTTGCAAAATGTTATATATAAAGAATGATATTCCCTTAATTTTAATTTTAATCCATTTTAACTATTTCAAAACATGCTAAAAAGTAGTCTTTCAGAATTGTAATTAGACTTTTCTAAAGTTTTTCTGAAACAACTGAAAAGCACGAAAAGTTTTTAGTTTTGTTTGTGTTACGCGTATTTAGATTCGGCAGCTTTTATTGTTAATATGTTTTACATCCATAATAATCAACAGGAGATATATTATGTAGTAGAAATATCATTTATATTTATTTTGATTCCTAAAATATTACTTCTGAATTTATAAGGTAACATTTTGTTTGCATCCATATCTGTATTTTATGTTTATGATTTGAAAATTAAAAGTATAAACTAATCAATAAAAATCACATTTATTATGATAATTCTTAAAATTTATTGTTATAATGATTTTGAAAATTACTCTCTCTACTCCTCCCCCCCAAAAAAACCCATAAAATTACACACACTGTTTACACATATTGTTAGAACAACCCTAAGTCATGATTTAATAACAAATTTTATCTAATTTATTTTTTTATGATAAATATAGAAAAAGTCAATATGTATTAAAAAACAGAATGCTTTCAAATTTTATAAATTACCTTAAATTTATATTTATTTAAATAAATTTAAGTGTAAAAATAAGCTATCATTTAGTAAAAATAGATTGTGAGTTGTGAGGAAAACATATTACTACAGCAGCAAAGTTTGCCAGTAGTGGCGAAAAGGTTAAATAGAATTGTTATTAATTCTGTAGAGAAAAATTTTTATTTTGTACTGAAATAAGCAAAAAAATGATCATATATTAAAAATTTGGTTACGTATTGATTTTTAGTGTTTAATTATTGAAATTAAGCAGGTTTTAATTTATTCACTTCTTTTATTGCTTGCTATAAATAGAGAGTAAACTTAGTTGGGTTATAATTTATTGTTTGTAGGTATTTATATATTTACATTTGTAATTGAAGAAAAAATTATACGTTTATTTGTTTTATTTTGTATGTTTGTTTTAGTGATAAGAGTTCAGACATTGAGCCCCATACCAAGTGCTGGCTCATTATCAACAGTGAAATCATCTGGCCATGGACAAGTTCGCAAATCTAGTTTTACTGCTAATGTATCAAAAAGAAAAAGTAAGTATTTAATTTGATTTATTTAACCTATAAATTAAGTTACTAAGAATTATATTACGTATTGTAGTAAGTTTAATTTTACGTTATCCTAACTTAATTATCACATCTTTTATTTAATTTTTTGATCTAAGTTAATATTGAGGATTATACACTTTTCCCCTGTCAACTGTTTAAATCCTAAATATGTTTTATGAATCTATCAGAAATGATTATCGTTGTTTTCTGAAATTCAAAGATTGCACCAGCAAAAAACTAGTGTACAGGGTTGGTGGCTGCAACTTATAGCTGGCAAGTAAGCATGCTTATTTTTATCATTATATTTTCCTTTATAGTGTGATTTTTTCTGGACATAACTACTTTTGGCCAAATAATCCATATGAAATTTGTGAACTGGTAGTTACTGATGATCAGATCACAACAAAACATAGGTCTCTAATACTGGTAACCACAACATCAAACAGTAAATTGAATATCAGTGCTTTCAATCGTAATTTTATTAAGAATTACAACTGTCATAGGATGTCAGTTCTGCAAGTATCATTGCAAAGTATAGACTGAAGTCAATTTCTGGACTTCTCTATTAGAATTATCCTGCTCCTTCTAACATCATTAGGTGAAAAGAAAACTGAAATCGCCTTAGGAAATTCATCTGGTTGCACAGGTAATTTCAAAATGCATGCATGTTCATATTAATCCAAATAAATTGATTTTTAATGATCACATATAAATATGATCTTGTAAGATATCAGTTTGTCATGTAGTACCTTAACTCACATCAACATGGCATCGGTCATATAACCTCTCTACCAAACTAACAGTCTGTTAGTCTGACTTTTACATAACAATCCTTATCCTCTCTACCACATATCAGTAACCATTCACTACTTAAAATATTAACCTGTTAATAAAAAATTTGCCCAAATAGCCCTAAGCTGCCCTACTAAATGTTTCTACTATTAAAATTTATTTTAGTTATGAGTTAGTGCATCTGAAGTTTTATAGATTTTACTTTTAGTTTATTTTGTATTATTGTTTTGTTATAAAGTTTGTTTCTGCAAAGTAATGAAACAGTATATTTACATATGGCAGTTTTAATTAAAAGCTATTCATGTGGCTGCAGAAAAAATGATTAGGGAAGCAATGCTTCATATATTAAGCAGAAAAGTTAACAAAAGCTGAAACTTCTATATATCATAAATCATTTAAGGTATCTAAACATAGAAGGTAATCATATTAAAACATTAATGAATTTGTTATATTTTTGAATAAAGGTGACTTTCGTATATTTTTATATCAAATGATTTAGATTTTAGCATGAGTATTGATGTACAATACCATATTATACATGAATATGAATATTATTGTAACTATCCTTTATATCACTCTACTGATTTATGTAGATAAAATGATAACTTTTGCAGATTTATAGTTTATTTTAAAAGAAAAAATGATACCATTAGCTGGAAATTCTGATTAAAAGTCAATCTGCATTAAAAGTGTTTATAAGACTCTTTTTATCATTTAACTTTTCTTAAAATTATAAAAAAAAGTCAGGCTGAAGATATTACTTAATGGTGACAATAATACAAGTAAAAAACTTTTTAGCATATAAGTTAAAAAAAAAACACAAGAAACTCGCATGATACCATAAGAAGACATTATCACTATGGCTAATCAAGATCAAAATTTTCAACAGAAAAATCATGAAAGGAGATATTTTTTGTACAATCCACACTCTAAAATACTTTTTGTCAGAATAGAAATTAATATCATCTAGAGATTCATAGTAATTTCTTTTAAAAAGGTGTAAAGGAAAAGTTATATTGCAATTTTTTTTTATTTACATTGATATTTTTCACTATAGATTTAATTATGATGGGCTGACAGTGAACAAGAAAATATATGTCTTTATCACTCATCATTTACAGTATAAAGTGAGAAGGAAGGAGTCCTGAAAACTGGGAAACAAATAATTGGGATTCTTTTGCTTGATGCATTGGCTCATTGATCAAAGAGTACCTGGCATGACACAGTGTAACAATTCTAGAGCATCCACCATTCTCTTTTGAGTTGGACCAGTTGACTTTTACTCATTTCTTCAGTTGAAAAACTCTCTGAAGGGGAAAGTTATTAGAATGCCAGTGACTTGATGGCCAAATGCAATGAAGATGAGAATGCTGTCTCAAAATGGGTTCCAGGCATGTTTTCAAAAACTTTATAGATGTTGATCAAAGTGTGTAGCTGCCAAAGAAATAACTCTTTTGAAGGAAGTTTAGTCTAAAATATTTTAATGTAAACAGTTTTTGAAAAATAAACAAATTTTGGAAACTTTTTAAACCTACCGTATATATTTTCAATAAAAGTAAATGTAGTTTGATTTTGTTAATGAAAATTAAGGATTAAAATGTTTAAAAATTGTAAGAATTCGTATTGAATAGTTCACTTTTTTTTTATTACTCTTATCAATTATTTTTTATGTTTGTAAAATATTGTGGTCCTAAAGGAAATATTAAATTAAAACCAGTGGCATGCTAACTGTTTATGGTTTTAAAAATTATTTTCCCTTTTTAATATGTAAATATTTGAATTTATAGAAGTATTTTTGTCAGGTAATTCTCGGCTAAGTCACCAGGATGCATTGGGTTACGCTACTCTGAGAATACTTCATAGAGGTCGTAGACCATTACCTGCTACAGTACCAGCATTATCTCCCCTTTCTCCTATTGAATTAATTGCTTTTCAGGATCTTCGACAAATGTCTCCTTTAGTACGCCCTAGACATTCTGTTAATAAGCCACTGTGAGTATTTTTAAAAATAATTCATTCTTTGTGTGTGTGTGTGTGTGTGTGTGTGTGTGTGTGTGTGTGTGTGTGTGTGTGTGTGTGTGTGTGTGTGTGTGTGTGTGTGTGTGTGTGTGTGTGTGTGTGTGTGTGTGTGTGTGTGTGTGTGTGTGTGTGTGTGTGTGTGTGTGTGTGTGTGTGTGTGTGTGTGTGTGTGTGTCTTCTTGATTTGGACTCAAATATTCACAAAATTTTATTTTAATTTAGATATACAATGTGATATAAATTTTTTTTTATTACAGCAAATATATCGTGTCCAGGTGATAACACGAAAGCATTTTTTGCCCACAAAAAAACTACCAAAAAAAATTCTGAAACCTCAATTCACATAACCTAAACCGAATGGACAAATTATTATATATGTATTAATTGAAGAGTAGTCTGCACTATTATCATTTAAAATGGTTCTGCAAGGTAAAAAACTTATGGTATTTTTCTTCCAGATGAAATAAGCACATCTATCTATTACATTTGAACTGCTTATTTATTTTTATTTTTTAATTAGTAAAACGAAAGTTTATGGTAGAAATATAAGAGGCATAATGTGGAATTGTGAATTTATAACGACAGTAATTTAATGAATCCCAAACTGGTTCTTATTGTTTGCCTTTTCTATTATTTTGTTATATAAATATTTGGTTGCATGATAACCCCTAAAGAACCAAACATTACGTTAACAGAGACAATTTGGAATAAAAAAGGTAAGCAGTACTAAACAATGAAACTATAGTGATCTTAGCAGAAACATTAATATGAATTATTATCTTAACAACTATATTAGTTTTTAATGGATACAAGAACTACATATAAACTACAAACAAATACTCCTAAAAGATTTATACTAATCTAATGTAATTAAAAGTGCATTTGTGTGTATAATGTTTAATTCTATAATTTAGACTTGTGAATTTTAATTAGTTAATTACCTATTTAATGTATTTTTAGAGCATTACAGTTTTCTTAATTAATAAGTTATGTTTAAGAGAAAAAAAATTCTCTCCCTGTATTTATGAATTTACACTCTAATCTACAGTCTTATAAGTTTTTTTTTAAATCCAGCTGAACGTATACCAAAGCAATACGAAAACATTCCTGTAAAAGCAATTTGTAGAGGATTCTTATAGTAATTGTTAATTACTCTAATTATTAATTTAAAAACAATTTTAACTTGTATAAAAGATAAATATTTATGATGTTATTTAATATAAGAATATGATTGTAATGGGTATAAAACAGATGTGTGATAATATGTAATGTAATAATTATTGTAAAAAAGACAAGTTCTCATTCTGAATAAGTGTACTGAATTCATTAAGACTATAGAATCGATTATGAACATGAAGATAGAATTGAATATGTGCTCAGCCACAAAACAGTAATATTGTATTATTATATGACACTCTAATCTACAGTCTTATAAGTCTTTTTTTTTAAATCCAGCTGAACGTATACCAAAGCAATACGAAAACATTCCTGTAAAAGCAATTTGTAGAGGATTCTTATAGTAATTGTTAATTACTCTAATTATTAATTTAAAAACAATTTTAACTTGTATAAAAGATAAATATTTATGAAGTTATTTAATATAAGAATATGATTGTAATGGGTATAAAACAGATGTGTGATAATATGTAATGTAATAATTATTGTAAAAAAGACAAGTTCTCATTCTGAATAAGTGTACTGAATTCATTAAGACTATAGAATCGATTATGAACATGAAAATAGAATTGAATATGTGCTCAGCCACAAAACAGTAATATTGTATTATTATATGAATCCAAATTATGTAACATTAAATACAGAAATGTTTTATACACAATTAAGGTGTCTGTGCCAAAATAAAGATCGCTTATTTTTTTAACGTAATCTCTTTTCAAGTTTATTGATACTAAAGTTTTTCAATTCCACCATTTTAATGTGGCTTATGTAAGTTTTCTGAATATGCTAATGATTTGGCAATAACTTCATTTCTTGTAGCTCTTTTCAGGTAGTAAATTCTTTATTTTTGGGAACAGATAATAGTTCAAAGGTGCTAGGTCTGACAAATAGGAAAAATCACAAGAATTTTGTTACAAAATCAATTTTGCTATTGCAGTCACGGAAGAGTGAGCTGGAGCATTACCTTGGTAAAAAATAATTTTCCTTTTTGTCAAATTTTATCATTTTTTTCTTTATTTTCTTATTTAGATAGTTCAGCAAAGGATGGATAATATTGTCCAGTCATCATTTTACTCTCTACCAGACAATTTCTCTCTTTTTCTGTTTACCTGTTTCTTTCTCTCTTTCTGTGTTTTTCTCTTGTTCAATTAAGATCAAGTCATGAGCAATCGTTAAGGTAATGGATATCATGTTTCCTGCTGGTGGAACAGCTTCCATCTTCTTTGGAGTAAGTTCCTTGACTGTAACAACTCATTGTATTGGCTGTTCTTTGGTTTTAGGGTTCCATTTAAAATATGATGCATCTATTTATTTATATGTCTGTTTTTTTAGTTATCTCATGTATTTTCAAGTTTTTATCCTCCATCTCCATTTCAGTTGTTTCTGCAGTTGCAACCACAACAGGTTGTTGATATTTACCTTCATTTGTGCTCATATCAGCTTTCCAATAATAACCAAACTACTTGTAAAATGTTTCCTAATCAACTAATCATTGAGCTGACTCGCCATAATTATTATTATTATTATTATATTATCCAGATTGGCTTATTTTCTGTGATGTTTTGCCTTTCAAAAAGTAATGTTTGGTCACTGCACAAAACTCTTTTTTACCCATTTTTCCCTAATCTCTGTATTTGATTAGCTTAAACAGCTACTAACAACAGCATATAATGAACGTATCCTATGGAAACTTGATGTGCCCCTAATAGAGATGGGGGAAACTAATGACCTCAACAATATATTAAGAGGGTGCTCTTAATCTATTGTTGATTGTTAATATATTAAGAGGGTGCTCTTAATATATTGTTGAGGTCAGGCAATGTTAAGATCTCTTTACTTGTCAAACATCCCTTGTATATGTATTCCATATCAAAGCAGCCATAGTTGTATCATTTGTCCATCAGGTCTACCGACTCCAGGTAAATAATTATGTATAAATAGCTTTTTCTCTGTTTTATTAATGAAATGTATAGCAATCATTCTGTTGCGGCATACACATTCAGCCATGTTAAAATCAAAAGGTACTCTACCAACTTTTCCAGGGATCTTTTACTAAATAGAAAACATTGCATGGAATGAATGCTTACTGCATTTTACTTGACTATTATTGTTAAAGTAATGGTTATATCTACATTAAGTATGAGATGTGAACAGAGTGTATTCTTTTAGGGTATGAATGTATAAGATTTCAAAAGCTCATATCACTTCGTCTGGAAAAATAGCTGTAAGATATTCCATAGCAGAGTTATGGCAGTACTAGTTGTTGACGCATTTTGTAATCATCAGAGGCAATACAGGATTCCTGAAAGAAAGCCCAAAGTGCTCAGCTGCAAAGGACATAACCTGGCCATTTGCAATTTCTGAAGCAGCCGATATCACTTTTCCACTGTGGTTTCTGTGTTACATTTTCCTTACAAAGTTGGACTTCATTGTTGAGAAAACAAATGTCTTTTATTTCTTAGATTGTTAGTACTGTTGACATCTTTTACATTTGGAATTATGTTTTCTTTATAAATGATGTTCCTGAAAAATTTACCTTTTCTTGACTTGCTCTCTCTGGTAATTAAATCATTCATTTTATCAGGAAGCAAATGAATATTCTGATTAATTCAAATTCTTAGAAATTTTATAACATTGATATCCAAATTTGAAATTGTGCCAAAATTCCAGTTTATACTTGAATGACCTTCATTACCCAGAAACGAACTCTAAAAAAGTTCTTTAAAATATTTTTGACAAAAGTCATTTAACTTTTCATATGTTTAAGTTATTATCTACCAAAATATTTTGCTAAAGGAATAGAACATTAATTTGAAATGAAAAAAAAAATATATTAACTGGAGTAAGTCAGAGGACAATAAATAGTACTTGCTTGTTATTGTACTGCTACTTTTTTTCACTTCTTTTGATGCAACTTCTTCAGATTTCATGAGAAAATGATTAGTAACATTTATTTACAGTAGAAAGAGTACATTTTTTAATGAAAAATAAAAATTACAAACACTTCAGATTATGTTGACTCCTGTGTACTGATAAATTGTATGTATATCAACATAACCTATGCTCACCAACCTCATCTAATTAATGTTAAATATCATTTAATCTGCATATTTAGCAAGGTGTGCAAGCGTAGGTTATGTCTAGTTAGGTTTTTATGATATATACATACAATTCATCAATACATGGAGTTGTATTCTAAACAAACAACTTATGTTTCCTGTAAAATTTAAGGAAGGACCTGCAGCATAAAAATTTCTGTTATTTTGACATATGAAACTGCCATTTTTGTAATGTGAAATTCTGGTTTCAATTATGAAATAAGAATCTATTTTTGTATTAATTTAGCCAAGAGAGTTATATTTTATTCTTTTTTTTTTCATAAATAAAGAATCTTTATTAAAACTTCTCTTGAAATATATTAAAATATTCAATCTTTTAATTTTATTTTTGTTAACCTCCAGATGATGATACTGCATGGAGCGGTCCTTGTTATATGGGAATTTGTTTACCTCAGAGGTTGGCAGAATTGTTTCCAGATGATGATGAAGAACCACGTTTACCTAGAACAGCTGCAAAAGAAACATACAATAGACAAATGACAGATTCTAATATCGATCCTGGTATTAATTTTTTTCTTTTATTCATTTTTTCCTGCATGTATGCATTCAGTAATATTTAAAAAAGGTATTACTGGTTTTTTCCCATTATAGTTCACTGATGTACTGCTTGTTTTGGTAAATGTGGTCTGTTTACACTGCAATTCTATGCGCAATATGGTGGAGATTGCTATATATCAGTTAATTCTCTGTTATTTATAATACTTTAAATGTTAAAATATTTTTGCAATTATTTACATTTTATCTACTTTATTATATTTTAAACAAGTTTTAAATCTGTTAAAAATGAAAAAAAAACATGATAGCCAAAAAAAATAGGGTGTCTGATCATTAGGACAGTACTATGATCAGTGCAGATCATTACACAACAGTGTAATATAGAAGTGCGAAACCCCTAAATTTTGGACCATTGCTGTTAGATCCATGAAGGCTTTATGCCGATATGACTTTGTTAAAATATTTAACTTGGTTAAATGCCACCTGGTATAAACTTCCTGTTGCCTGTATCTTGGAAGTGACATTGTTCATTTCATTGAATATATTGATCTTGCTGTGTTATTTGTATGTAGTGTAATTTTTTTTTTAATTTATTTTATATATATATATATATATATATATATATATATATATATATACATACACACACTTATTTATATGACACTCCCAGAAACAAGAATTCCAATGCAAGGTCATATATCTAAACCGGTTGAGCCGTTGAACTGCTTTGGTGAAACAAACATACATACAAACACCCTCAAATACATTACACTCATATTTGGGCAGTCGTGTAATAAATATTAGTCAAGTGTCGTTAGTGAATACATGGTGTGTTCAAAAAGTTCAACTCTTGAACTTGAAAAAAAATACTTTTAGCTTTTGGTTTCCAAGCTAATCTCCTTTGAAATTCCCTTGTGACCCAATTTTTGTTAACCCAGCAGTTCCACCGCTGCTGGAAATAGTTTTGTAGTCTTCTTCTGGAATGGCTTCCAGCTATTCTGTCTCTTTCATTATAATATTATCCTGGCTGTCAAATAGTGAGTGCTTCAGTGATTTTAATTTAAGTTATATTTTTTAGAACCAAAAAATGTTGTGCCAGCATTTGCGGTTATTCCTCAAGTTCAAGTTAATTTTTTTAGAATTTAGTCTTATTTGGTTTTAATATTTTGTATTTAGGTGAAATTTATATAATAAATTTTTTTTAATCAAAATTAAAAAGATGATGATTTACCATTATCAACCTGCTCTTATTGTTAATGACATTTCAATTTTGGCATGTTGATGGCCAACTGGTACATCGGACATTCTAAATGAAATTTGACAGTTTTTAAAATTGTTATAACAGCTTTAATTTGTAAATCTGCTAATAGTTTCATCTCTCAAAAGCCTCTTAATTTTATAAATTGTTTCACTTTGAGTATCATCAATTTTTTGACAGTGTTTAATGTAGTAAGGTACAATTTTTTTCTATCATTACTGACAAAATAAAGATGTGATTCATTGTAATTATATATGCATTAGCTGCTAGACTAAAATTGATACACGCTATGAGGTTACAAAAAAAAAAAACATGCATGTGTTCTAGGTACTAGGGCTGTGCTCTATCAAGTTTTATCAGTCGCACTCAAATACTTTTTGAGATAAGAAAATGTTAGATACTTATTGATCAAACCTCATCATTAAATTTTTATAACGATTCGTATAAAATGCTTGTAATCTAGTAATAACCTACTCTCCTAAACTGTTATCTGAAGAAAAATACTGAAATTAATTAATGTTATTATAATGAATTAATTATTCGGAGTATAATGAATTTCATACATACTATGTAATTGAGCTTCCTTCTCACATCATATGATCTAAATAAATTAATGTTTAGATAATCAGTTACTTTTCAGATAATGGTTACATTTTATAATTTACAACTAAATAATAAAAAGTACTGATAAAACAAAATTTATATGACCTTAATACTGAAATAAAGACCTTACAATATACAGTAGAGGGTGATTCTGTAGAATGTAACAAACTTTCAGGACAGGTACTTCTGTTGAAAATAAGGAAAAACGTTCATATAAAAGCTTTTTGTTAGTGATTATTGGCTGATGAAAGATTTCCCCCTGATTTTTGTGCCTTCAGAGAATTAAGCCAGACAATAATTCCTGGGAGTCAAATTAACGGGTAAATTTAGTTTTTTTATATGAAATCTGACTTGTTTGGCATAAAATAACTTTGTTAAATGACTAATAAACAGATTAAAGTTTTAAAACAAAACTTGTAAAGAATTTGATTCTGAGTAAGTAATATGAATAAAGTCAACAAAAAATAAATACAAACATAAAAATTTCAAAATTTGTTAAAAACAAACTTGACAGATTTTTAAACCAGGTATTAAAGGAAACAAAAATTTTCAATATTACAAAAGAAAAGAATTAAATAATTAAGAAAAATAACAGTTACAAACAAACAATAAAATCAAATTACAAACAGTTTATTTTAACCTACAAACAGCAATTTATTAAAAATAAACTGCAGGTAGTAATAAACCGCAGGTCTTTGTCAGATGACCTTGGAGGCCAGTTAATAGACATGTCACATACAATACACTCATTTAAAAAAGTTGTGTTTAAGTGTTGTCTGCTAGAGAAAAGTGAAGTTGTCCCATCTTGCTGCAGAATTATTTGCCTTCTTGTTATTAGAGGAATATCTTCCAATAGATCTAGCAATTTATTCTGAAAAAAAGTTTTAAACTATGAAGCACTTGCAACATTCTCTTTGAAAAAATGTTCTCAATATTTTGTCAACTATACACCAAATGTTTATGTGGAACCAGTCATGGTATCAGTTTTGACAGTGAAAAATTTGGTTTTACTATTGTGTCAGTAATTGTTATCTTTCTAAAATATTTAATTCTTTTGTTTTGTAATATTGAACATTTTGTTTTCTTCAATATTTAGTTAAAATCTGCTTCATTTTCATATGTTTTGTTTTTAATAAACTTCAAAATAAAACATTTATCTTTAGTTTCAGAATAAAATTCCCTACAAGTTGTGATTATATGTTTATTATCCATTTAACAAACTTATTTTACACCAAACATAAAATAGTGTGTCTTTTTACCCCTATTTTTATCTAAGATTTCTCAAACACTACAAAAAATACAGTTCTAGACAGATTTTTTTTTTTTAATTTTCAGGTCAGATTTTATATAAAACCACTAAATTTACCTTTTAAACAGGGTCGCAAGAATTACAGTCTGCTTTAATTTTACAAAAGGCACAGTGATCGCGATCCCTAATCTTTCGCTAGCTAGCACTCACTAACAGAGCATTTTCGAACCTATATTTATATGAAATTTTTTTCTTTATTTTCACCAGTAGAACTTATTCTAAAAATTTGTTGCATTCTTCATGAATCACCTGTATATATTCATGCAGGGAATGGTTTGATTACAGCAGATATAACCTTAGACTGAAAAATCAGTTATGATTTATTACATTTTTTTTTTATTACACAAAATTTCATCATATTTCCCTGGTAAATGGCTTTAGGATCATATAACCGGCAATATTAATCAAAGTTAGCAATAATTGTGTGTTTTTGTAAGATGACATATCACATGAATATTTTTAGAAAGGTTATATTACTTTATTTATTTAGTTTATCATGTACTTAAATTAGTTATTGCATCTTGAAATTGAATGAAAATCAAGAAGAGATTTGATACATTTTAAAATTCTAGTATAAAAATGGAAAAATGTGACTCAGGCTGTTAAAAAAATGTGTAATGTTTATATGCGTGATACAGTAACAGTATGTATGCCACAAAGCTGGTTAAAATGTTTTCCATCAGGAAATTTTGCTGTCAATGATCCACCTCGCTCTCATTAATCAGTAACTGAAAAAATTTGATATCAGTAGCTGTTTTGATATCACAAAACAGTTTTAACCATTTGAAAAAAGGCTAGATACAAAAAACTTGATGGTTGGGTTTCACAAGATTTAATAATGAAAATTTGGTGGTCAAGCAATGTGGAGCTCTACAGATGTGCACGTGCATGTGATGGGATTGGAAAGGAATTTTTCACCATGAGCTGCTGCCATCTGGTCAGATGATTGATTCTAACCTGTACTGCCAACAACTGGAAAGATTATGCCAAGCAATCAAAATAAAGCAACCATAATAGAGTAATAGCAAAGATGTTGTCTTCAATTACAATACCAGACCGTACACATTTCTTTTGAAAATTGAGAGAGCTTGGCCAGGAAGATTTTTTCAGAAGATTATTTCAGTTTTTACTGAACTTTCTTATGTATAGAGTTGGCTTCAAAAGTAGCTTGTGAAAATCATTTATTATAGTTTTTCGTCCAGAAAGAAGAAGTTCTACAGTGACAGGATTATAATTTTACTTAAAAAAATGGCAAAAGATGGTCAGACAGCACATATTTGGTTTGATAAACTTCATTTGAAAAAAAACCCTTGTTTTTCTTTTGCATTGAAATATTAAGAAATTTTTTCCCCAACCCTATATAATTTTTAATTTTTTTATACTAAGTATGTAACTTATAAATAACTTTGTGAATTAATATTCATATTTAATGGCTGTAGGATTTTCTTATTAACTTTAATTAAAAGTTAATTTTATTTAAGCAATGTTTTATACACAATTATGTAAAGTATTTTTTTTTTTCAGAACTATGAAGATCAAGTTAGTAATGATTATTAAAAGTGTACGTTTTGTTAACTTGACCAGAAATATGGCCACTGCCCATTTGATTCTAAGTAATTGATAATGTACAGTTTTACAATATTGATTTTCAGATAAAAATTTTAAAAAATAATAATACAAAACAAATAATTCCTTACTTTATAGCATTCACTTAACATTGTGAAGAAAATATATTTTTTCATTTATTAATCTTTTTTTTTAATTTTGTTATAAATAAATTTTATTGTTTTTAGGTATTGAAAATATTAGTTCTGCTGAATCAGAAACAGATACTGGTACTGATACTGGAGGGTGCGGCGTTATCAATGTACCGATGGAAGTACCAATCAAACGGCGACATAATCGCAATAGTTGTCTTTTATGTTCTGGTGGTAATCGTAATAATCAAAGAGTAAGTAGATGGAGAAAAGTATCTGCGAGCTCTTCGCATCGTACTAGAACAGGTAAAATACTGTTAAATTTTTCAACATTTATTCAGTTTTTTCCAATTCTTCTTTTACCTGCATTATCCATTTCATCTTCAGCCTTTTCATTATAACTAATGAAAAAGCTTTCTTTGGTAACCTTAATTATATTGTTCTAACATGTATTTGAAGCATTGCATTTTTAATCATCTTTTCTGTAACAACATCTGACTTTAATCCTGTTTTTCTATTATATTCCTTACAGCTCTCTTTGTTATACTAAAATGATCTTGAAGTTCACAGTTACTGTAATTTCCATTCTACTCTTACTCTTTCTTTACTCCATCTTTTTCTTGTTGCATATGTATGTATCAAAACAAAAAGGATTTTACAATTTTCAGGTTGTCTTTAGGCTATGTTAGATTTCTTATGTTTTGAAAATCACTTGTAGCCTAAATTCTTGTATTCATCTTCTTTCGTGTTCTTATTTTCTGAGAATGGTAGTCCTCAAATATTTGAATGCTGAATCTTTCTTATCTACCTGGTACTGTTTTATATTAATCTGTAGTTTTCAAATTTATCTCTTCCATTCGTAGCAGAACCAATTTCTTTCCATATTTGCTTAAGTTAGAAATGTATAAAAATAAGAAAATAAAATCCCCACCATTAGCAGTATGTGTTTGTTATTCTAGGGTAGAATTACTGTTTTTCAGGATTTATTCACATAGATTGCTTCTTTTTTTTTTTTAAGAGTTATAAAATCTAATAAAGTAAAATAAAATTTTTTAAACACCCTAACCAGAATTTGTTTTCATTCAAAGCTCTGTCCCTTTCAAAATTTTAAATATGCTTTTCATGTAAAGTTGTTTCAAATAATTTATTTTTTTCTTTATTAATTAAAGAACTGCGAATATACAAATCAGTAAAAACCATATTTTTACCAAGAAGAGGGCAAAACTTTATTTTTCATGGTTCCAAAAAACTTCCTTTTGTATCATTAAAAACTATACAATACAATTTACAATTTCTTAATTGTTAATTGCTAATATTTTTTCAAATTATTATAGATGGAGGTTACACCAGTTTTATTTTTGGTGCAGATTGTTATGTCTTGAACAAATAAACAATTTTTTTTCACAAATACAATCAAACTTCTGGGTAGTAAATTATTTAGCGTGTAAAGAAAATATCTGTTATGTAGAAAATTCATTTTATAAAAATAGTTAAAATGGAAGAATAAAAATAAATGTCATACTTATTTCAGTTTTTTTTTTAATTTTTCATGGCTGTAATAACTTTTTCCATATTTTTCTGGTGTTAAAAGCAAAAGGCCAACATATGTAATTTAGTGCCTTTGTTATGAATGAAAGTGCACTAAAAGAGGGGAAAAAATCACTGTTTATATGTATAATACAAATTTACCAATTACCTTCAGCAAGTGCATTGTATTCATTTTTCATCCTCCCAAAATTTTTTGTATTTTCAACAAACATTCCCAATTTATTTATTTTAAAAAACTATTCACTTCGGCTATTTCTGTAGCTTAATTTTCTTTATTGATAGAACCAGATGTTTATCATTAGCCGCAGTTAATCATTTCAATATAGTTTCATCAATGTCTTCATGTACATATTCACACAGGATTTGATGCACTTTCTGTTAGAATTTGCATTACCAGTCTTTTTAAAGTTACTTCTTTTTTTTTATAGAATTGTGTTGAGAAACTTTGTGAGTATTTCGGAATGAGTTCTAATCTTCTCTCTTTCTTTTTTGATTTCTATTATGATTTGCAATCATTCATTTAAACTTGGACACTTCCACTTAGAATTTCCACTAGAAAAAGCGTAATAAAAAATGCAATTCAGCAATCGCTATATTAATGGAGATTATATCACTAAAAATTAAATAAATAAACACATCATTACACTAAAATGATAATATTGATGTTTTCTAAAAGGATTGCAGTATTCTACAAGTAGAATTTTAATGGAACTGTATGATTAATTAACATGTACAGTATGGAAACCTGTGTACAGAAGATTGTTGTTCATCAATGCAGCATGTTTGCTATGACAATTTAATTTTTATGTTTAAGTTGAACTGACCAAATTAGTAATTATGAATAGTTCATTATGTTAATGAATTTGTAATTAAGCGTGATAGCAGTATAACTACAAATTAGTGACAATAATGAAAGTTATAACACTTACTGCTTTAATATTTTGTTTTTTATATGGCGCTTTCATAGTGATCACTACTTCATCGGATTCAAAATTGTTCATCTAGATTCTTCTAGGAATTTAGATCGACTTAGAAGATGAAACATACTTCTCTATTTTAATTTTTAACATAAAAATTTTTTATTTGAATCTGATGAAGTCGTGATCTCTATGAAAGTGCTCATACAAAAAACAAAATATTAAAGTAGTAAGTATTACAATTTTTATTATTAATAATAATAATAATAGTTTACGTTATTGTAGCTTATTATGACTTCCTTTCATTAATGAAATAATATAAGTTGTAAAATGTATTTCCATTAGTTATTAACTTTTTAACACCTTTTTAAATCTTGTATGTAAAACAAAAATTTGTGAATAGAAGAAGTACATTGTTGTAAGAATGGGTATCTGAGTTAAAATAGTTTTCTGAAATCATTGTATGAAGAAATCCATCGAGTAGAACTTTGTTATAATTTATTGATTGCAAATACTATAAAATGAATTTTTTTTATGAAGGAACACTTCTTTATTTGTTCCTTTTTTAAAATAAGACATGGAGAACTTTTCGGTCAGAGTTAGGATCGTGCAAGTATTGCTTGGTTATTCTTGTATGTCTGGGTAAACAGATGCAAGTAATCATTTAGATCAGTTTATCAAATAAGAAAATATTTTCTTATAAAAACTGAATGAAATACTGCGATAAGTGGTTTTCACAGGCCTCTTTTGAAGCTAATTTTATTCTGTTAGGAGAGTTACGTAGAAATCAAACAGAACAAACAATATCAGGACTATTTAGTGGTGTATCAAAACTTCCTTCCCTGCCAAGCTCTCTTAATTTTCCAAAAATGTGTATGGACTCGCATTGTTGTGATGGAAAATGATATCTTAAATATCAATTGATTGAGGTTAGAATCGATAGTTAACCTGTGGCAGCAGCTCATAATGAACTCCTTTCTGATCCCAACACACACACACACACATAAAAAACATTATTTTTCTTGGCCTCAATTCTGGCTTTGCTGCCATTTGCAGAGCATCACCTTGCTTCAACCACGATCTTTCCATACATTTTAACTGTGAGTTATCCATTTTTCATTGTCTGTAATCAGCCTTTTTAAAAATGCTTCAATTTTTTTTTCACTTTAGTAATGAATTGCAGATGGAAATTCAGTTCATTAAATTTTTCATTGTTAAATCATGTGGCATCAAACATCAAGATTTTTTTCGTATCCAGCCTTCTTCAAGTAATTTAAAACTGTTTTGTGGCTGATGTTAAATTTATTACTGATATCCTAACTAATTACTAATTGTCCAGTCTTGCTCAGTTTTATTGCTATTTTTAGTCATCTTCTGACCACTGTGAAGTACAGGATTGACATCAAAATTAACAGATTGAAAACACTTGAACCAGCTTTGTACTGTATGTACTGATTGTATATCATGACCATACATATTTCAATTATTTTCAGTAGCCTGAGTCACATTCTTCACTATTTGTAATAAAATTTCAGAATGTATCAAATTTCTTGTTTAACTTTACTCATTTTCAAAACGCAATAAGTTTTAAATAATTAAATAATGTAATCATAACTTTCTAAAAATACTCAGTGGTATGTCACCTTTCAAAACACAACTGTTGATAGATTTGATTGATATGTTATGCAATTCTAAAGGCAAATACTGGTAGAAAACAAAGAAACTTTTTTTTCCACTGATCTCAATGTGTATATATATATATATATATATTAATAGCTTTTTAACTTGTTATGTCTTTCTTTTATTAATATTTAGAGACCGAAAGCAGTTATGGAGGTGCACCTGGTGAAGGTGAAAGCCCAATAATGTTGCCTTGGCAGACAAAAGATGGTTTAGAAGGTGTAAACAGTATTGATAGTTCTAGCACTGACGTTACTAGTAAGTATTTTATTTATTATTTTTTAATTATAATTAATTAATATAATTAGTAATTCTCTTAGGAATCATGTGAAACCTTTGTTGTTAACAGGTGATAGCTATCTCTTTGTAAGCCTTTAAGAAGGCAAAAATAGCCATCCAGTTTATGCTACCATAATATATGGATATCTGTATGATTCCTGAATGAAAGGGCACATCAACCTTTTTCATAAATGTTTTCAGAACACTTACTGATTGATAGTTGAGATAGACTTCATACTGAAACATTCAGGCTTTGAGAAAATTATTTTACTTGCATACAAGAGGTGGCTGAAATGTAATGCACAGTTACTTATAACTCACAAGAGATAGTCAAATGAAACAAATATGGCATAAAAGTAGATTTTATTTGCTGCAAAAGCTTATATTTATTTTTTCATAAACAGTTGTTATTTTTACAGCTATTTATTTTTCCTAATTGTGTACCAGTCTTCTCATTCTACCAATTAATAATGTTGGCAGTGTTTCCTAAATCCACAACTCACTGCATCCTTCAGTTATTTATCATCGTGGTGAAATGAAAACCCTTAATAACCCTTTTTAATTTTGGAAAGAAGAAAAAGTCACAGAACACTAAATCTGGTAAGTATATAGTTACTTAACTGTAATTTTAGGAAAATAAAGCAATTCTTAAATTTTCTTTCCAGATTACATTTTCTTGCATTATAATACTGATTTTATTTTCCTTGGTTGATCTGCCTCTAAAAGGTTGAATCTGTTACATTTTTAATCTGTTTGTAAAGAGATAACGTAAGTAATAAGAGTATTATTTCATTGGAGCATAAACAAGACTGGCCTTAAAATTTCATTATGACATTTTTCATTGAAATTTACCCACAGCATAAAATAATTCCATTTCCCTGATTAAAAAAATTAGAATAAATTTTGTGCTAAACGAAGACCAGAATGCCTACTCTTAAGAGTTTGTGAATCTATAATATAGAAAATAGAATCATGAATGAGCATACCTACCTATGTAGACCCACCCAGTTGGTCTAGTGGTGAACTTATCATCACAAATCAGCTGATTTCGAAGTCGAGAGTTCTAAGGTTAAATCCTAATAAAGGCTTTTATATAGATTTGAATACTACATCATGGATACTGGTGTTCTTTGATGGTTGGGTTTCAATTAACCACACATCTCAGAAATGGTCGACCTGAGACTGTACAAGACTACACTTCATTTACATTCATACCATCCTCATTCATACTCTGAAGTAATACCTTATGTGGTTCCAGAGGCTAAACACAAAATGAAAGAAAAGAAGACCTAGTTCTGTAAGGCTGTACCAAAAATGTCCTGCTCCATGCTTCTCTATGATTGTGTCACTGCAATCAAATGCCTGTTAAGTGTGATCACTTGCAACACCCACCCCTTCAACCCAAATCTGATTAATTCAATATAACTGTCACCTTGATACTTGTCAAAGACCTGTGTATGCTTACGATTCAGAACCAGATCTAATGCTATTCATTGCCACCATTTCAAGTCAACTGAAGTCCAACATGACCTTCTTAAGGGAGTCGATGAAGCTACTAGAAACAGAGAGGCTTCTGTGAGTGATGTACTTTGTGTTGAGGATTGACTCCATTGCAGACTTTAGGCAAGGCTGTCTGAGTCTAAAATCTAGTCCGCTGCATCAGTCCGACTAGAACTAACTCTGGCATAGAGGTTTCAAAGCAGAGCCCACCGACTGAAAATCAGTTTGAAATACAAGATAATGTAATCAGGGCAAAAAAGACTTACACAGTTTGATGTCTAACCTCTTGTCTGTCCTAAACAAAAATAAATCACCACTGCATCCCTTCCAAGAGTCCAAATCTGAATGCTGACATAATGAATGTTTTGTCATTATCGTTTTGTTACCGGGGCATTATAACTGCCCTTAGTACCGTATGCTCAAACTAGTTAAAGACCAGTTTATTTTCAAAAAAGAACAGGTGTACACAAGAAACAATTCAATTTTCAGATTAATTATACAAAAAAAATAATAAAAAACATAAAGGTACAACTGCATGAGATCATTTCTAGAACATGAAAGATGATTTTTATAATTTTTTTAACAAAATAGAGTAAGGTTGAATTATAGAAAAAGGAAAACTGTTTTCATTTTTTACAAGAATTGTTTTTCCTGTAAATGTAGAAATGTAGAGAAGGAAGCAATTTTAATGGAATAAGACTAATATAGCCCTGTACATGGCACTTCATTTTTAATTTTTGGTTTAGAAAAATAAAAAAGGAAATGAAAAAATTATTTAATAATATTCTTTATTTGTTGATTCTAGAAATGTATACATGTTACAGATATTAGACAGATTGTTAAGGAAGAAATTTAGTTTAAATATAAACAAAATAATGAATATGGCATAATGTGGGTAATCTAGTTAAATCTGGGTTAAAACGTAACTAAAGATCTAATTTTACTTGTAACTAAATTAAATACCCACATTTCTGGTGTAAAAGTAGTATCCAGTTTCTGGTGGAAGTGTACAGTAACCCGAACATTTATAATACATTTCATATTTTGACTTCAGGATTCAATTAATTGATCTGTATTAAGGTTAGATAAAATTCTAATGAAGTACTTGAAATACAAATATTACTCTACTTAATAATAAAATCTGGTATGTAAGACGCTATGATACTATTTTAGAAGACACTATGAACAAATGCAACTGATTATCTATAAATGGATATTAATACTCTGTTTGGAGATAACAACAGTATGGTAAAATCACTCATAGCGATCAAATCCATACATTAACTACCTCTTTGCGGTAAAAGTATTTCTTAGAATGAAAATTTCTTTATTGACTTGAGTATATTGAGTGTTAGAATTAAAATGTAGTATTCAAACAAAAACATTACCAGCATGAGTAAATAATTTCTAAATCTGGTTGATCTGTATTTGTAAAGAATACTTCTAATTCTGCAGTTTCACCAAATATACATTGTTGGTACTGTGTTAATAGGTTATTGTGCAGAATCAATATTTGCTGTCAACACTGATTAAGTATATGAAGGCAAACAACTAAACCTACCTCTGGATACAATCAAATAATCAGTATATATGACTAGAGAAATCATTATATCCAATAGTCCAAATATCCTAAATATCAATCTAACAGTTATTTCTCATTGTTTTTATTACTTTTGTAAATAGATAATTATTCTTTAATTATTATTTATTTTACAGGTATTGCTCAGCGTTCAGTAAGTGATAATTTAAAAAGTCGTTCAATGGTCCGCAGAGATGTTTTAAAATTTGTTGAACAACTATCTAATCCAGTTTTATATAAAACCTGCGAACAAGCTTTATTACAGTAAGTATGTGTGTATTAAAAATACTTAAATTATCAAATTTTATTCTCTATCTTTTTAAAAAACGTTTATTATAAAGTAACTACTGATTGAAAACACAATTACTTGTATTTTTTCTGTGAAGTATTTTGTATGTGAAAACTGTAGGTTCAAATTCAACTTTCCAAACAAAAGGAAGGGACTCTACCTTTACAGCACAGAGGTCAGAAGATGACTGTGCTGTCGTCTTCTGACCTCTTTTTCAAAATTTTGAAAAGAGGAATTACTCATGGAATTGTAGAACTATCAGTGGGCAGTATACTAAAGCTCCTGTGTTAGATTACTTATTTCTGGAGGGAAGAGTAAAAAGAAATTAGATTGATAGATGAAGAAAAAAGTATGAAAACAAAGCTTTTTTCCTTTTAGCATAGAAAACTGGGAAAGTTGCCCTCTATTTTTCTTAGCTTAAATGGAAGAAATTCAGTATGATATTTCTTAACCATATGCCCTTATTGATACATATCCACTAGAGAATGCAATAATCACTTTATCTTGTTAACAGCTAGATGATTGATTATTTATGTTCAATCACCTGTCTGGTTACTAATTCCTCAAAATTTCTTTGTCTCAATGTTCAAGAAAATAGAAAGTACAAGAAAATAAATAATAGAAGAACATACTTGGGAATGTAAATGTAGAAGATTAAAGACTAATGCTAAACCAAAAGAAGTATTGGGAAAAAGCAAAAACCAGTTAAATGACTGATGAAAAAAGAAATTATTATAAAATTTATAAGTTTGTGATTTATGTGTGAAAATAAAAGTATGTATATAGCAGTCTTTTTTAAGTAATTTTTAATTTATTGCAATTTTTTCCAGCTTAAAACAAACCTATAGTGATGTATTCCGAGATGTTTGTGTATATTATGATGTTTACAATATAATGTCATCAACATCACATCGCATACAATCAAGGAGATTTCTTCAAGAACTTTTTCTTGATATTCCTTTCACAGAGGTAAATTTTATTCAGTTAGTGTTAAAATAATTTTGTGAAATATATTATTTTAAGTTAAAAAGGGTTGTATAAACTTTATTAGAAATTCAAAATGGCCAACTCATTCTGTTACTTGTATTGAAATAACAGTGGTCGCTTGATTTATACTAAGGTTTTACTGTGGAAAATAACCATGAATATTTCATTTGCAATAATTTTTCAACTATATATAAAGTGTGATCAAAAATAACAAGTATTTTTTTCAATTCTGTATGCTGTCTTTCAACTGAGTATATCTATAATGTATGGTTATTTGCCATACATTTAGTATGACTCAATTAAATTTTCAACTATATAAAACATTTAGTTCAGATTTGGCTACCAATTAATTAAAATGTATTTTCCTACATATGAAGATTTATTTTGTTTGAAAATAATTTAATATAATATTTTGTTTTATCAACAAAGGATGTGCATTAAATTTTGCAAAAATGGAAGTTTTTCACTACATTGAAATGGTGAAGATGTTACAAAAAGCTTTTGGCAGGATGGTATGTCGACAACTGGTTACATACAGTTTCAAGAAGACTATGAAAAGGATTGAATAGCCTTATGCATCAGCAACCAATAAAAATATTGATAAAATGAAAGACAAGTGATCAATATTCATCAAATCAGTATTATAGAAATTGCTGAAGATTTGGGAATTTGTTATAGCTCACGTGGAAGAATTTTTGACAGTTTCAATATAAAACTAGTAGCTAAATTTGTAAAACTAAAAATTTTCAAAACTGCAGCTATTGCAGCAGTTGTTAGCTGATGACTTTGCATTACTGAATTACTCAAACGTGGCATAATATGTGTTGAATTGTGGGTGTACAATTATTATGTTGAAATGGAAGGTCTAATTATCCCAGTAGAAGTTCCTAAAGAACCAAAAATGAAAAAAGGACACTAAGTTTCATCGATATTAAATTCCTCCTTACTATATATATATATATATTTTTTTTTTATTACAGTGGTGTCCATTATGAATTCTTCCATATGATTGTAGTTAAACATACAGTATTTGTTTTATGCCATTTTTTAAACAGTAGCAGTTTTATTCTTTTTATATGAGGCAGCCTGAAGAAACAACCATAAATATGGTTAAATAATTCTTGAATTTGACACTACGATAATGCTCCAAACTCACTCACTCAATTAATTCCTGATTGTGTAATGAAAAATAACACCATACTGGTGCTGCAACCTCAGTATTATACAGACGTGGCACCCTGCAACTCTATCTTGTTCCGACTGATTAAGGACTGCAAATTGTGACAGTAGTTGAAATAAAGAAAAAATTACTGTGTCAATTTAAGAATATGTAAAAACATTTCTCTACAAATGGTTTAGGATTGAAAGAAACGCTGGCATAAGTGTGTCACATCTCTGCACGTCTACTTAGAAGAGGACTTTATCGGTATAGAAGAACAAGAAAATTGTTTTTAATAGAAATTAAGATTTTATTACTTTTTGATCCCACTTCATCAATCTGCAGTTTTATAGTATTATATTGCATATTAGTTATGTATGTGAACTGAAATTTAATAAATAATCTGCCAGCCCGGAAAAATGTATACACAAGTTATCTCATCAAAGTGGTGTAAAATACACATCTTGCTGTAAGATTCTTCATGATTTAAATCATGTTATTTAATAACTGTGAAACAATTCAAAAGAACTTACAAACCATAAGTCTAAATATTGGCCATCACATTCCCCAGATTTCTCTACTTCACTTTTATTCGTTTGGGAGTTATTTTAAGGATAGATTTTATCAGTGAATTGAAAATGAACATTCAACAAGAGAGCAACAGCATTGACAATGTTTTACATCAGTTGACTCTCAGTATGATCTCTCAAGCACAATAGTGCATTGATGCACAGGGCATTCACTTCAAACATCTTTTGTAAAAATATGGTAAAATTGATTAAATATGTAAAATTTTATTAATTTAAATATCTGAATTTAATTTAACTTATTTTTTCTTTCAGAAAATGTAATAAGTTGGGACTGTTTAGTTTTGCAATTTTTTTTTAAGTTGCTCACTGGTACTTAAGATGTTTTTGCTTAATTTTTTTTTTCTAGATGGAATTATGAATTTTTTTATATTCTTTTTAATGTAGTTTTTTTAATATTTTGTATCAAAATATGCTTAATTCATTTTGGTTTATTTTGTGTGTATTTGTGTACTTTATGTATCATACCATAAAATGTATTTATTTTTTGTAACTAAGAATGATTTGATTTTCTGTTGGTGGCAGTAATATGATTTTTGTTTTTTAAAAATTCCAGTTAGCTGTTTCATTATTTTCATTAATGTTTATTACTACATTTAAAAAAAATTGCTTTCTGAGGTAAATTTTAACATAATTTAATTAAACTTAGGACACCAGGACCCCAATAGCAACATCATTGGAAAACATCAATCCTCCCGTAATAAGGCTACCAAGGCTAATGGTTGAGATGAAGAATTACAAAGCGGTGGAAGAAGATCAGACCTTTACAGATATAAACATGCAGGAAGACCAGCAAAGATCGCTCTCCAACAACTTGTCAACATCTGGATGAAGAAAACACTCCTAGAAAAACATACAAAATTCGTTGAAGAATCATCATCAACAGGATTGGTTTACAACTTGAGAAAGAACTAGAAAATACCAGGGGTTTTCAGACATTGGAGGAGCTGTTCAGACTAGATCATGAGTCTCAAGCAAATAATGGATTATAACAGAAACTGAAGCCGAGACATTGTGATGACATTTGTTGACTTGAAGAAAGCATTTGATTGCATCCACTGAGAATCCTTGCTAAAAATTCTAAGACACCTTGGACTACATCCCAAATTAATAAACATGATAAAACTGACTCTCACAAAGTAGTATAATCATAGGTCCAGAAATGTTTTGTTCACACTATAGCTCCCAAAATATTTTTTGCTCTGTGTATTAATACAACGCAAATAAAAATTTTTTTGACCCTAATAATTATGGTAAAAGTTCCCTAGAACTACATTTCTAATATTTTTTTTTTTTAAAGTCATTAAAATTTTAGAAAATGCAAGTCAGAAACAACTGTTTTAGTTTTATTATAGTTTGGTTTTATTTTTAATTAAATAACTTTATTAGATTGCCAATTAACAAATAAAACTTTGTAACAAATTTTTGAGAAAATTGATATATTTAAACTCAATAAAACAAACACTAGTTTGAGAAATTAGACTTAATTGCTGTTGATGCAGCCAAGGTAAAATGTAAATTGTAAACTTAAGATAAAAAAAAAATTATTAAGCATTAAAATTATATAATAATTAATACTCTTAAAAAAGGCATTTCTGTGTTTATGAAGTAAAAATTAAACTAACTATTGTATGGAAAAATTTTGCAGCATCCTGCAAAGGAGTCAAAATTGATAAGGAAGTTACATTTAGAACTGTCTATGAGTCGGAACATACTTTGGTGGTGCCATCTCTTCTTGCGGAGAAACTACTATCTGATACTATCTAAGCCACCCAGCCAATGCTTATTCGCATTGGCTGGGTGGCTTGCTGGTGTCTTGACTTGCCTCAGATGATCTTTGCTTTTGGTGTTAGGTTACAGGGCATAGGGACAAGTTTTGTCTTGGCCCAGACCAAAGTCATCATTGTTTTAACTGCGGTATGGTCGGCCACATAAGAGGGACTGCAAACAGGAACCCCACTGTCTGTCATGTAGATCCCAAGGATTTGCACCTGTGTGTTGAGGATGTAAGGTGGCCCCACTTGCACCAGTGCCATGAATATGTGCACAGCTATACTGTGGTATCTGTAAGGGACAGCCTCATCTGGGAGGGGTGGGAGACTCCGGTGTCTCAGCTTTGATGATCGGGTAGACAAAGTAAGACTGTAATCCTGAGGGGGATCCCTTTGGGATTCCTCATTAGAAGTGAGGCATTAAGACTGGAGTCCCAGTGGCTCTTTGTGATCCCCTCATTTGAGGCATAGCATGCAAGAAAGATCGAGTCCCAACTGTCTGGGTGGGGCCTTGTGCTCTTCCAAGGTAGTTTGAGATGATGGCACGCGTTGGAGCTGAGCTTATTCTTA
The DNA here is from genome assembly GCF_047948215.1 of Lycorma delicatula. Classification (NCBI taxonomy): domain Eukaryota; kingdom Metazoa; phylum Arthropoda; class Insecta; order Hemiptera; family Fulgoridae; genus Lycorma; species Lycorma delicatula. The sequence goes on from NC_134465.1 coordinate 13,065,023, forward strand.
ATTGCGGATGCAGCTCCTAGGGGCGGGGAAATCGAAGGAGAATAAAAAAAAATCAAAGATTAAATAATCATGCAAAATCTCTATTGTTTTCTTGATCAGAGTGCTAGGATTAATGCAGTTTCATTAAAAGATACAAACATTTAATGTAGAATAATAAAAATAATGAGTATATTATTAAAATATATTGAAAAAAACAAAAATATGCAGTTGTTTTCATGCCACTACAATGTAAACAAATTGACTTGTAATATTGAAGAAGTTATTAAAAATAGGTGAAAAAATTATTTATTTTATTTAAGTAAAATTACTGTTTAATTATAAAATAGAGAAAACAAAATTTTCTATATATTTTTTATCTTTCCTGATAATAATTAGGATTAGAAAATACGAGATAAAAATATTTTCTTATGCACATTACCACTTTTGTAAAACAAACATATCATGTTATGATATGTTTAACAAAAATTTAAAATTAAGGAAATATTAGGTAATTAAAAATACTGATAATATGAAATTATAGAGAAATTGTTAAATTAATTTTCGATCAGTGGTGCTGTTTTGATGAATTTTATACTAATGCAGTTAAGTCCACAGTCACGAACTAGTAGAAGAAAACCTTATGATTTATGTAACTCATAGATGTGTTTATGCCTCCCCTTTTTCTGACAACTGGCATTTGCGTAATTTATAAAAATGTTTATATTATCATTATGAATATTTCTTCTTCCATACAACATTGTGATAAGTTAAGCCGGTCAGTTAAAAACTGAATGTATGATTTTCTTTATTATTATAAAATTGCGCTTATTAATTTTTTTTTTAATTCTCTATTTCAGTTATATGAAGAGTCTGTAGCAATACTTGGTGGAGGTGAAAGTGGAGAAGAATTTGATGAAGAATCGATTGCAGCTGTTAACAATGCTTCAAACTCCAATAATATGAATTATTATCAAAATGAATTACAGAATAATAATGGTAGTCATGTTATCAGTAACAGTAATAATAGTGATAATAATTATATTGACATTGAAAATGACAATTATATTACATCAAATGTTAATATTGGTAGCCGTTTGAAAACAAATAATAATTTAAAAACATTGCAGTCACAATCATTATCATCAAATAGCAGTTCTACTTGTAATAATAATGCATCATCAATGATGGTATTATTAGAAGTGATACCAGAAAATGATGCGCGTAGTGATTCGTCTGAACCATGTAAAATTGAAAGCCGTGATAGTATTGTTAGTGATTCGTTTATTATGACTGACATTGCTTTAGTCGGTATAACTAATTCTGATATTAATAAAAAAATGTTTACAGATACAGATTCTTCTTCACAGCCATCTACATCTGCCACTGTGAGTAATATACCAAAAAATATTGATTCCAAATCATCCTTTTCTGATGATGTAGAAATTAAAAATCAGTTATTATCATTAGAACATCACGATGATTTTAATTTTACAGAAGTCTCTAATAAAGAGCCGATAATTAATGTTAAGAAAGAAATATCAACTGATATCAGTCCAAATTTACTAGGTAATAAAGTGACTTTAGGTGTTGTTGGAAGACAAGAGACTGAAAAGGCAAAAGAAATTATTAAAACTACATCCAATAAAATAACAGAATTACAAGAATCATTGAAATCTGTTAAAAATCGTGATATTAAAAATACGACTAAATCATCTGGTACTGTTAAACCAGAAGAATCTAGTATAAAGATGGTAAAAAATTCTTTTTCATGCTCATCAAATACAAATAAAAATGAATCAGAACAAACTAGTTTAAGTATAAAATCATCTTTCCCAAATGTTGAATCATCAGAGTTGAATAAAATTAAGTCTAAAACTGTTCCTGAACATTACATGTCTAATATAAAAAGTAATCAAAATAAAACTCCAGATAATACAGAAAAGTCATCAGTGGTACATAGCTTCCTGGCTTGTACAGATCCTTACAGCTCGTAACAAACATGCCCCAAATTTTTCTGATGGCAGTGATAGGAATAAGAAATTTAAGTTGAGGTTAAATCACATATTTTTCATCAGGATTGAAGTCTGGATCAGCAGTATGAATTTCCTCTTCTTCACAGTCAGAATTTTCACTTGTGCAATCGTCAAGAGATATTGTCATTGTCACATTCTTCTAAATACTGTAAAATTTGAAACTCTTGAAGGTCCACTTTGCAAAATGTTAAAAATACAACTTAAAAACTAAAACACAGAGTTTATACATATACAATAATTGCCAATATAATGTCAATGAAACTCAAAAATACCATTGAAATAGTTACAAAAACTTCATCCACTACACTATGGAAACAATGTTAAAAGAAACATAAACACAAAGGCCTAGACCACCAGACGATGTGATTTAAAAATGATACAGAATGGAAGGATGAATGACTGCAACTATCCGTGACTTTCACTGTCCAGCCACACACTGAAGGTTCGTGGAGTTTGAGGAGCTGTGACTGATGGGAAGGGGGTGGGGGTTGATTCCGGCACTCAACACGTAGCCTGATGGATGATGCCTTTGTGTTCTAGGATTAATCTACTAAATTATTTTTAATAATTTCATAAAAAATGTACAAAATTATAATTTGGAGTTCAATTTAAGCTTACCATGTAAATATAACCAGTTTCGTATCTTAATGTAAACTACACAAGTTCAACAATTCAATTTATTTTATTAAATAAATAAGAACGATACGTGTACGAATCCTGAATAAAAATTAATCTTATGCGCTAAACAGTTTTTCGATTAGCATTCATGTTTTCTTTTTTCTGGAGCACGCTGAAGTCCCACAGTAACTTGTATAAAAATATTCAGACTTCAGAAGTGATCCGACCCAGATCAGCTAGTACTGATCAATCGAGAACAACTCAACCAATTTACATAAAATTTTAACATCCATATTTAAATTTTAATGAAACTGATGTAGTTTGGAGATTTTTGAGCTTTAAAATTTTATACTAGGAATATACATATAAAACAGACTCTATCAAGTATTTTTCATAATTCATTTAATATTTATATTGAACACTGTTCAAGCATTCAACTATGCTTTTTCGAAACAGAAATTTGTTTCCATATTTATTTTCAAAATAAGTGATAATTCTTTTCTTTACATAAAGGTTTATTTATGAGCAAATATTACTTTAGAATCCGCACTACATTGCGGATTAAACTTTCATTTGATAATTTGCCCACTATATAAAGTTTCTTTTTCATTATATAAAATTATTAAATACCAAAACTATTACTAAATAAATCTGCAAACATTTCTTTAAAGCATTTCGTCAATGTGACAGTCATTCTGTTCAGTGCATAGTTCAACTTGGCGAATCCATTTTAGCCAGGCACGTCCAATAGTAGCTCCAGCTATTATTCCTAATAGTAGCTCCAGCTTCCATTATGCAACATCTCATTCTCCTTCTGTGCCAACTTAGATAATGTAGTCATTAAAGCCCTAAAGAAAAGTCTGCTGGTGTGAAATTGGGAGATCGAGGTGGCCATTTTACTGGTCCAATTTAAACAATCCATTACTTACAAAATGTGTTAATTAAATGATTCGGTACAGTAGTGAGCAGTTGTGCGTCATTGTAAAACCGCATCTGTAAATAAAGTAGAATACCTTCCAAAAGATCCTGATTTGTTTGCAAAAAATCCAAGATCCTCTCTATTGAGCCTTGGTAATAAGAAAAAAGGCTTATGAGATTATCACCAAGAAGACCTCACCACATTAAATGAAAAAGTGCGTTGGAAGTGACTTGTAGCAGTCAAAATGGGGATATTCTTATGCCCAAGCGTGAGTGTTTTGATAATTTAAATGCTATGTCTTGTAAAACAGGGTTCATCAATAATTAGATTACACAAGCCAGAATGCGACACCCGCTGAGCAACCTCAGCCTCAGAACTGAATCAAACTCCACCACCACTCACAATAACTGACCGACACGCTGCCCTGTGGACAACCCTTTTTCAGTATCTTCGCCAACTGATGGCTGCCAATGAATTCAATCAACCAAACAAAAATATAACGGCAGTTGCTTATGTGGGCAAATCTCCAGGTACATTATATACCTGCAAATTATGTTGTGCAAAAAATCCCTAAATTAATTCACCGCCATCATTGGTGAAGCCGCTACGCAAAAAAAAAGTGACTTAGCGTTTACATCCGCACAAACAAAGAATACTCTGGCACCTGAGAATCGTAGGATTTTATACCAGACCTCAAGATGACGATCAGCAGGATCTCTATATTGAAAATATGAACTTGCACATACAGATGCAAGTTCTGATATCCACACTGACAACAACGTGATGATCGTTTGCGAACTGTCGAATGAAGTTCCTTTCTACGCAGTGCAGAAGATATCCTAACAGAACGAAAATAAAATCTTTTCCAACGAGGCAAACGTGGCAGTTCACCGGATACAACAAAGGATGCTGCAGCAAGACAACATACAACACCCTACCCATGTTGATCACGCCAAGTTCAATCTGTGTAATGTAAGCTCTCTACGCAAATATTGCCGAATTTTATGATCCACCCAACCATATGAAATTATAATACATCATGAGAGCTCGCTTATAACACGCACAATTCTTACTATGTACAGAGTGCTTATGGTCCTTCTGAAGACGTCTGCAGTTAACACAAGTCGTTCCGACCGACTTCTTAGGATAATACTCTTGTTTATGATTCTCGTCCACAAAGCGGAAGCACACTACCACCAGATGATTACACAGTTCAGCTGTGTGACCAAACGAGGCATTTGTAAAATCGTTGAAAATCTCCAATTTCTTTGGTCTTGCACGTAGAGAAGTCAGTAAACTACCTGCCCTCAGACTGGACTCCTTAAAATATTTCAGAACTCACCTGTAAGACAACAACCTGGCTCACGGTGGTCTCCCCCTTGTCGGGAGATGCTCAAGGGCGGAGATGGAATTCCAAGCCACTGAAGTATGCAGGATACTCAAGTTAAAGTGTCATTCGGCGAGTCGGCCTATCGATGTCTCGAACACAAAATATATTCAAAGTCCTCACAGAGACAATTAAATGGGGGATCACTTTTTCTGACTTCCTGTTCGTCCCAAACCAAAACCACCCCGGATCTCCACCGATCCGGGCCTCTGCTGTCTCCTGACCTCAAATCTAAAAAACCCATAAAATTACCCTGCTGAACGTATACCAAAGCAATACAAAAAAAAACATTCCTGCCCACAAAAAAACAACCAAAACATTCTTGCCCACAAAAAACTACCAAAAAAAATTCTGAAATCCTCAATTCACATAACCTCAACCGAATAGACAAATTATTATATATATTAATTGAAGAGTAGTCTGCACTATTATCATTTAAAATGGTTCTGGAAGGCAAAAAACTTGTGGTATTTTTCTTCCAGATGAAATAAGCACATCTATCTATTACATTTGAATTATTTATTTTTATTTTTATAATTAGTAAAACGAAAGTTTATGGTAGAAATAGAAGAGGAATAATGTGGAATTATGAATTTATAACGACAGTAATTTAATGAATCCCAAACTGCTTCTTATTGTTTGCCTTTTCTATTATTTTGTTATATAAATATTTGGTTGCATGATAACCCCTAAAGAACCAAACAATACGTTAACAGAGACAATTTGGAATAAATGGTTTGCAAAAAACTTTGTAAAAGTTTGCTGAATTTTCAGCTGAAGTTAAAATTATTAATTTAGTTTCTAAATTTATAATCATATGAAGTTTAGTACTGCATACCTTTCTTAGCTTCATTTTTTTATCATATGTTGACGTGTTTCGGAACCACTCCATTGACAAAACTTATTCAGTACAATAAGTTTAATGCATCAACAAATGGAAAAAGGATGAAGCTAAAAAAGGTAAGCAGTACTAAACAATGAAACTATAGTGATCTTAGCAGAACCATTAATATTAATTATTATCTTAACAACTATATAAGTTATTAATGGATACAAGAACTACATTTAAACTACAAACAAATACTCCCAAAAGATTTATACTAATCTAATGTAATTAAAAAAGCATTTGTGTGTGTATAATTTTTAATTCTACAATTTAGACTTGTGAATTTTAATTAGTTAATTACCTGTTTAATGGTATATTTACGTCATTACAGTTTTCTAAATTAATAAGTTATGTTTAAGAGAAAAAAAATTCTCTCCCTGTATTTGTGAATTTACACTCTAATCTACAATCTTATAAGTTTTTTTTTAAATCCAGCTGAACGTATACCAAAGCAATACGAAAACATTACTGAAAAAGCAATTTGTAGTGGATTCTTATAGTAATTGTTAATTAATCTAATTATTAATTTAAAAATCAATTTTAACTTGTATAAAAGATAAATATTTATGAAATTATTTAATATAAGAATATGATTCTAATAGGTATAAAACAGATGTGTGATAATATGTAATGTAATAATTATTGTAAAAAAGATAAGTTCTCATTCTGAATAAGTGTACTGAATTCATTAAGACTATAGAATCGATTATGAACATGAAGAATAGAATTGAATATGTGCTCAGCCACAAAACAATAATATTGTATTATTATATGAATCCAAATTATGTAACATTAAATACAGAAATGTTTTTACACAATTAAGGTGTCTGTGCCAAAATAAAGATCACTTTGATTTTTTTAACATAACCTCTTTTCAAGTTTATACACAGTTTATTGATACTAAAGTTTTTCAATTCCACCATTTTAATGTGGCTTATGTAAGTTTTCTGAATATGCTAATGATTTGGCAATAACTTCATTTCTTGTAGCTCTCTTATCAGGTAGTAAATTCTTTATTTTTGGGAACAGATAATAGTTCAAAGGTCTGGCAAATAGGAGAAATCACAAGAATTTTGTTACAAAATCAATTTTGCTATTGCAGTCACAGAAGAGTGAGCTGGAGCATTACCTTGGTAAAAAAGAATTTTCCTTTTTATCAAATTTTATCATTTTTTTATTTAAATAGTTCAGCCAAAGGATGGATAATATTGTCCAGTCATCATTTTACTCTCTACCAGACAATTTCTCTCTTTTTCTGTTTACCTGTTTCTTTCTCTCTTTCTGTGTTTTTCTCTTGTTCAATTAAGATCAAGTTATGAGCAATCGTTAAGGTAATGGATATCATGTTTCCTGCTGGTGGAACAGCTTCCATCTTCTTTGGAGTAAGTTCCTTGGATGTAACAACTCATTGTATTGGCTGTTCTTTGGTTTTAGGGTTCCATTTAAAATATGATGCATCTATTTATTTTATATGTCTGTTTTTTTAGTTATCTCATGTATTTTCAAGTTTTTATCCTCCATCTCCATTTCAGTTGTTTCTGCAGTTGCAACCTCAACAGGTTGTTGATATTTACCTTCATTTGTGCTCATATCAGCTTTCCAATAATAACCAAACTACTTGTAAAATGTTTCCTAATCAACTAATCATTGAGCTGACTCGCCATAATTATTATTATTATTATATTATCCAGATTGGCTTATTTTCTGTGATGTTTTGCCTTTCAAAAAGTAATGTTTGGTCACTGCACAAAACTCTTTTTTACCCATTTCTCTCTAATCTCTGTATTTGATTAGCTTAAATAGCTATTAATAGCTATTAGTTAATATTAACTAATGACCTCAATGTTAAGATCTCTTTACTTGTCAAACATCCCTTGTATATGTATTCTTTTTTTATGCATTTATTTTTTCTTCAGGATGTCTGAGTTTGAAGCTCATAGTGTAAAGGTAAGTCATCTATTAAGTGAAGTTGGAGTACCTCCTACTCTTCCATATCAAAGCAGCCATAGTTGTATCACTTGTCCATCAGGTCTACCGACGACTCCAGGTAAATAATTATGTATAAATAGCTTTTTCTCTGTTTTATCAATGAAATGTATAGCAATGATTCTGTTGCGGCTATCACTTTGTCTGGAAAAATAGCTGTAAGATATTCCATAGCAGAGTTATGGCAGTACAGTTGTTGACGCATTTTGTAATCATCAGAGGCAATACAGGATTCCTGAAAGAAAGCCCAAAGTGCTCAGCTGCAAAGGACATCACCTGGCCATTTGCAATTTCTGAAGCAGCCGATATCACTTTTCCACTGTGGTTTCTGTGTTACATTTTCCTTACAAAGTTGGACTTCATTGTTGAGAAAACAAATGTCTTTTATTTCTTAGATTGTTAGTACTGTTGACATCCTTTAGATTTGGAATTATGTTTTCTTTATAAATGATGTTCCTGAAATATTTACCTTTTCTTGACTTGCTCTCTCTGGTAATTTACATCATTCATTTTACCAGGAAGCAAATGAATATTCTGATTAATTCAAATTCTTAGAAATTTTATAACATTGATATCCAAATTTGAAATTGTGCCCTGGTTCTGTTGATTTGGTATTTGATTTCTAAACTCTACTCAAACATTTTGTCATTGGCTTAAAATGCATGAAATTCTTTGGTCTTAGTTTCAGTGATAATCACAAAAACCATTTGTAATTCACTGATTACATACATAGACTTATATTTAACAAGGAAGGGCATTCTATGAGAGATATTCAAATATAAACCACAATTTGTTTACATAGTTTCCTTCAGCAGACAACAACATGCAGCAGCATTTTAATAACCTAGACCGGTGTTTCTCAACATGGGGGGTCGTGAAATTAGACTACATGTAAATAATAAAATCATTTTGTGAAAAAAAAAATCATTATTATAAAATTTATACCTAGATTTATAAATCTTTAAATTTAAAAGTACACATGTAAAGAGACAGTTACATTTGTATATAATACATTTTGTATATATACATTTGTATAATAAAACAGTCGGTTTTGACCGACTTATAGAGCGGTCCCCTCTTTCATTCCTTTTGCCCAGCCCGTATTCACCCACTATATTTCCTTCCTTGCCTTTTCCAATCTCCAACTTGTTTTTTTTTTGTCTTCAGTCATTTGACTGGTTTGATGCAGCTCTCCAAGATTCCCTATCTAGTGCTAGTCGTTTCATTTCAGTATACCCTCTACATCCTACATCCCTAACAATTTGCTTTACATATTCCAAACGTGGCCTGCCTACACAATTTTTTCCTTCTACCTGTCCTTCCAATATTAAAGCGACTATTCCAGGATGCCTTAGTATGTGGCCTATAAGTCTGTCTCTTCTTTTAACTATATTTTTCCAAATGCTTCTTTCTTCATCTATTTGCCGCAATACCTCTTCATTTGTCACTTTATCCACCCATCTGATTTTTAGCATTCTCCTATAGCACCACATTTCAAAAGCTTCTAATCTTTTCTTCTCAGATACTCCGATCGTCCAAGTTTCACTTCCATATAAAGGGACACTCCAAACATACACTTACAAAAATCTATTCCTGACATTTAAATTAATTTTTGAGGTAAACAAATTATATTTCTTACTGAAGGCTCGTTTCGCTTGTGCTATTCAGCATTTTATATCGCTCCTGCTTCGTCCATCTTTAGTAATTCTACTTCCCAAATAACAAAATTCTTCTACCTCCATAATCTTTTCTACTCCTATTTTCACATTCAGCGGTCCATCTTTGTTATTTCTACTACATTTCATTACTTTTGTTTTGTTCTTGTTTATTTTCATGCAATAGTTCTTCCATAGGACTTCATCTATGCTGTTCATTGTTTCTTCTAAATCCTTTTTACTCTCGGCTAGAATTACTATATCATCAGCAAATCGGAGCATCTTTATCTTTTCACCTTGTACTGTTACTCCAAATCTAAATTGTTCTTTAACATCATTAACTGCTAGTTCCATGTAAAGATTAAAAAGTAACGGAGATAGGGAACATCCTTGTCGGACTCCCTTTCTTATTACGGCTTCTTTCTTATGTTCTTCAATTATTACTGTTGCTGTTTGGTTCCTGTACATGTTAGCAATTGTTCTTCTATCTCTGTATTTGAACCCTAATTTTTTTAAAATGCTGAACATTTTATTCCAGTCTACATTATCGAATGCCTTTTGTAGGTCTATAAACGCCAAGTATGTTGGTTTGTTTTTTTTAATCTTTCTTCTACTATTAATCTGAGGCCTAAAATTGCTTCCCTTGTCCCTATACTTTTCCTGAAACCAAATTGGTCTTCTCCTAACACTTCTTCCACTGTCCTCTCAATTCTTCTGTATAGAATTCTGGTTAAGATTTTTGATGCATGACTAGTTAAACTAATTGTTCTGTATTCTTCACATTTATCTGCCCCTGCTTTCTTTGGTATCATGACTATAACACTTTTTTTGAAGTCTGACGGAAATTCCCCTTTTTCATAAATATTATACTCCAGTTTGTATAATCTATCAATCGCTTCCTCACCTGCACTGCGCAGTAATTCTACAGGTATTCCGTCTATTCCAGGTGCCTTTCTGCCATTTAAATCTTTTAATGCTCTCTTAAATTCAGATCTCAGTATTGTTTCTCCCATTTCATCCTCCTCAACTTCCTCTTCTTCCTCTATAACATCATTTTCTAATTCATTTCCTCCGTATAACTTCAATATATTCCACCCATCTATCGTATCGACTTTACCTTTCGTTTTATATATTGGTGTACCATCTTTGTTTAACACATTATTAGATTTTAATTTATGTACCCCAAAATTTTCCTTAACTTTCCTGTATGCTCCGTCTATTTTACCAATGTTCATTTCTCTTTCCACTTCTGAACACTTTTCTTTAATCCACTCTTCTTTCGCCAGTTTGCACTTCCTGTATACAGCATTTCTTAATTGCCGATAGTTCCTTTTACTTTCTTCATCACTAGCATTCTTATATTTTCTACGTTCATCCATCAGCTGCAATATATCGTCTGAAACCCAAGGTTTTCTACCAGTTCTCTTTATTCCGCCTATGTTTGCTTCTGCTGATTTAAGAATTTCCTTTTTAACATTCTCCCATTCTTCTTCTACATTTTTTACCTTATCTTTTTTACTCAGACCTCTTGCCTTTTCCAATCTCCAACTACTATTAAATTTTCATCTCCTTTTACGTGTTTAGTTGCTTCATCAATCTCTTCGTATACACACTCTACCTCATCATCATCATGGGTGCTTGTAGGCATATAGACGTTAACAATCGTTGTCTGTTTAGGTTTTGATTTTATCCTTATTACAATGATATTATCGCTATGCGTTTTGAAATCCTCTACTCTCTTCCCTATCTTCTCGTTCATTATGAAACCTACTCCTGCCTGCCCATTATTTAAAGCTGAGTTAATTATTCTAATATCACCTGACCAAAAGTCGCCTTCCTCTTCCCACCGAACCTCACTAATTCCTACTACATCCACATTTATCCTATCCGTTTCCCTTTTTAAATTTTCTAGCCTACCAACCTTTTTTAAACTTCTAACATTTCACGCTCCGACTCGTAGAATGTTATTTTTTAATTTTCTGGTGACCCCTTCCTTAGTAGTCCCTACCCGGAGATCCGAACGGGGGACTAGTTTACCTCCAGAAAATTTTACCAAGGAAGGCGCCTCCATCATTGCTATATGAAAATGCAGAGAGCCACATTTTCTTGGAAAAAAAAGCGGCTGTGGTTTTCCATTGCTTTCAGCAGCGCAGTACTCAGAGGACTGAGTGATGTTGATATGGCCGTTTAAGTCATTCTGACTCACGCCCCTAACAACTACTGAAAGAGCTGCTGCCCTCTTTCAGGAATCATTCCTTAGTCTGACTCTCAACAGATACCTCTCCAATATGGTTGCACCTTCGGTCCAGCTACTCTGTATCCCTGAGCACTCAAGCCCCCTCACCAACGGCAAGGTCTCATGATTCATAGAGGATTTATTTTCAGTCAGTATTTAAAATTGATACATTTTTTCGTTTCTTGTTTGACATGTTTTGTTTAAGTTTCTTTAACATTAGGAGGGAAGGATTGGCTAGTTTTTTTTTTATTATTTATATATATATATATATATATATATATATATTTTTATGATGACATGTATAAATTAAATTATAAAGGTAAGGGATTGATTAAATAATTCTAGATTCTTGCCAGTTGTTGAATCTTGTTTCAAAAAGTAGGTATGTTTATTAACAATTGGTTGACAGTTTATTACTGGAATACAGTTAAATTAATGTGTAACAAAGAAACTACTTTTATATTTATGTATAAAAAAAAAAGAACTTATATCCTATAGTTACAATATGAGGGTGAAATATTCTGTTTTGCAAATATGCTAAGTCTAACTAGGATTCAAACCCACAAACTTCCAGATGAATAGTTGAGAGAGATCTTACTATTGTTTTAAAAAAGTTGATGGTATTTTAGATGTATTTTATAAAAAAATAATTTATTTTGATTTTTTTAATTTGAGAGAATAACATGTTGGTAATGAAATGTGTCGTCTATTAATGTGATTAATGTAGATTAACTGTCATTTGTCGGTTGTTAAGAAGTAAATAATCTTAATTTTAAAAGTTGTAATTTTTCTTTTATATTATGTTAATAAGGTAGTAAAAAATGTGTCAGAAAACTTTAAATATAACTATTTAATGTCTATTCGTTACATGATGCGTAGAATAAATTATATACATATATATATATATTATATATAAATAAATATTATTATCTATAAATAAATAATATATTTTAATCATAAAGATATTTAATTGTATTGATGATATACAAAAATTTTGTTTTAAATAAATTATAAAAGAAGTACATGCAGATGAAATAAGAAGAGCAGAAATTATTGCATTTTAGTAGCAGATGCTTTTTTAAAGTTTATCAGAAAAAATTAAAGTAATAAACTATTTTTTAATTGTTATTGTTAATGTTATTGTTAAATAACATAATAACATTAATAACATTGTTATTGTTAATTAGTGGTGATATTATATAATATAAAATGAATTGTATATTTTAATGCACGCTTATGTACTGTACTGTTCACAAATTAATTGTGCCCTAAAATTTAGATAGTGTGCAATTCATAATTAATGAAGTTAATTGTTCCTTCAGTGATTATATTATTTAAAATTAATTATGGTTCATTGAATTAATTATTAATTACCATAATTAATTATTTTAATTTAACAAATTATTTATTATATTTTATTATATAAGTAATGGAGCTAGTCATGAATTTAATGTTTTGTATATATAATTTTAGTGTCAATAAATGATAATGATTTAACTGACTTTTTTTATTGTTGTACAATCCTGATTATCTGATCTACATCTTAGTCTGTATAAAGCATTGAATATATATTACAGAAATATATTCTTCATTTTTTAAAATTAATATCTTATTTATAAATATAATTTCTTTTCAGTAATATAATTTGGTTAGCTGGCATTTCTCCCGCCACCACCCCATTCGGTCGCCCTAGAGCATAGACCAAATGTACTGTGCCAATAAACGGCTACTGTGCCTCGAAACAGATTTGCGACCTCGTTACCTAATTGCTCCTAATGAGCTCCTATCTTGCGTGAGCGGTTAAGCTGGGCGCCATACAGCACCCGCCTATGTGTCCCTACCGCTCACTTGTCACACTAAAACTAAATCGGGGAGGCGCACCCCTTGTTACAATTAAAACAGTAAAGTTACAAGTTAAAAGGACGGCAATTTAAACCGCCACGCCTCGGTCGCTGTTTGCCAGCTAGTGTCTGTCCACCATTTAAGCGCTTGGAGCTTTATTGGCTGATGGCAGCCATTATTTCCAGGAAGGTTTTCCACCGACACGCCACAGGAATCATCAAATCCCCATAAATTTAAACCTAAACTACCGATGACGGTTGAACATCGCAACCTCATCGAGGAACTCCCACACGGTCCGACAATGCGGCTCACGCCACATTGACTCGCCGTTTATGAGCGGCCAGTTTTCCCCCTGACCTCTAAGTTCCAGGGTGGCCCGGTCTCTGGCCCCCCCAAGAGCAGGGCAGTCGAACATTAGGTGTTCGTTCGACTGGACCTCCCCACAGACGCACAACTCATCAGCCGCTAGGCGAAACCTGAACAGATATTGCATCAAATTCACGTGGTTGGTGAGCACTTGGGCACCCGCCGCCCTTAAAAATGAACTCGAGGCATACCATCCCCTCAGATCCTGTATAAATCTATACAGAGATCTTCCCTTAGACGTGGTGTGCCATTCATGCTGCCATGCCTCCATCGCGAGGCCCCAAAGCCTCTTCCGCAGGCGGGAAATGGGCAACTGTTCGAAATTTAGACCCGGTGCATTGTGATCACCGTTCCGTTCCGGTTCTAGCCCGGCCCGAAACCGTATCCCAAATACCTCGGTTTTCCGACCTCTTCGCAACTTCCACATGGCTGCTCGAACTTTCACCACTAAATCGATTGGGAGAGCCTTTCCCAATACGGTAGTAGCCTCATAGGAGGTTGTTTTAAAAACACCAGTGCATACAATTAAAGCTCTGCGCTGGGCACTCCTTAAATTTAGAAGCAGTGCTCTATTTCTGTCCAACCTATGCGCCCAAACTGGCGCCGCGTATGCGATCATAGTCTCGAAGACACCTCGGTACACTAAGTACATTTGGCGACCAGAAAGCCCGTAGTCTTTCCGAGCAATCCTTCTAAGTTTGTGCATCACAGAGACGGCGTCCGCCGCAACTTGTTTAATGTGGTTGCTAAAAAGCAACTTATCATCAAACAAAACACCTAGGTACTTATGAACCCTTACTCGGCTGATTACACAGCCTTTATACTTAATGTGGGGGTTTCGACTGCATGATAATTTGTCTGCGCCCTTTAGAAGCATAAACTTCGTCTTGGGCACAGAAATCTTTAAATTTTGCATGTCCATCCAGCCTTCGGCGGTTGACAAAGCCGCCTGCGCTCTACTTTCCAGTTGTGGTCGTGAATTTCCACGAACTAAAAGGAGACAGTCATCGGCGAAAGCCTGGGCCGTGACTCCTTCTGGGAATGTCAACCCCAGAAATCCATCAAACACCAGGTTCCACAGCAGGGGACCGAGAACGGAACCCTGCGGGCTTCCCCTGGTGACGGATTTTTCCACAACTAGGTGCGCATCTTTAAACAGGGCCATACGGTTAGACAAATAGTCTCGTACCACGGCCTGTATGGCTTCGGGAACATCGCGGCGTTCCAAAGCATAGAGGACAGAACTCCAACACAAAGAAGGAAATGCTGCCTCTATATCAATAAAAATAGCCAAAACATATTTGCAGTCGGCGCTTTCCACCTCGGTAAGAGCATTTAAGATGCAATCCTCGTTGCCAACCCCTTTCATGAAGCCATATTGGCCTCGATTTAGAATACAGCTCATATCGATGCCTTCTTCGAGCCGTTCCACAACCAGCCTTTCCAGCAACTTGCCGAGAACCGGCAAGAGGCTGATGGGTCGATAACTGCCGACCTCACCAGGATCCTTTCCAGGTTTCAGGATTACCCTTACCAAAGCCACCTTCCAGCAAGCCGGAAAGCAGCCCCAGTTTAGGCATCCCGTGAACAGTCTGCCCAGTGGCTCTCTTATGACAGGCAATAAATGATGGAAAATATCCGGGTCAAGTTGGTCAATCCCCGGTGCCTTCCCTAGTGCCATTCGAGAAACCACTCGGTCTATATCTTCGGGTTCCACGGTCCGAACGCCAGGGAATGGTGTTTCACCCGCCCTAACGCCGATTTCCGCTCCCCCCTCCGGAGCATCTGGAAACAGAGTATCCAGGAACGCCCGGTAAGTCGCCACAGATGTTAATGTGTGGTCACGACCACCTAACCCGCACCGAACACTGGACAACACGTGCAATGGCTTCGGTCGGTAACAAGTCTTCGCGAGCTGCCAGGGATCGCGCTGCAATTCCCGCATGGAGTCTTTCCAAAACTTGAGTTTGGCTTCCTTGATGGCGTGAACATATTCGTTACGGGCGCGCCGGAAGGTCCGCAGACGCTCAGCGCGCACGTCGTTGACAGTGATCCCCGTTAGGGGGCAACGCTGGTATCTTGCCCGAGCGGACCTCACTCTTGCGCGCAGCACACTAAGGTCAGAGGACCACCATTTCTTGCCGGGCCTCCGTCTGCCTTCCACAGACGACCCCCCGGAAAATGGGGTCATGACGGCTCCAGGCACGCTCAGATCAGCGGACTGGCTGCTTGTGACGGGTCCGTCCATTGGCCTAGGCCGCCGTAGGACCTCGTCGCAACCAGTCTTGATGGCCCGGCCGATTAGCTCCGCCATCAATTCCACCTCCTCCCTCGACTCCATGCTCCACCGCAACCCCTGCAATGCAGCATCGCACACCCGCCTAAGCCTGTGTCGATCCAGGCCCCTTAGGTTGTAGCGACCTGGATTTGGTGCCCTTGGACCGCCTCCGTAAGCGATTTCATAGGTTGTAAGCCTATGATCGCTCACACTGGCCTCGGGCCAGACAGTCCAACTACCTATCCTTCGAAGCAGACCACCCGTCACCAAGGTGACGTCTATATAACTTTCCCCCAGTTCGCTGGAGAAAGTTGGTGGCTGCTCCGCATCATTAATCAAGTAGAGGTTCCTGGCTTCTGCGAACTGTTCGAAACCAGCGCCTCTGGGGTCTGTGAGTGGTGAACCCCAGGCGGTAGACTTGGCGTTAGCATCCAGGGCAACCAGCACTCTGGTGCCCGGGAGACTGTCCAGAATCCCGCCCAACTTCGCCAACAAGTCATCGATACTCCATCCAAGCTGGAAGTATCCCGACACGAGTACAACATCGAGCGTACCCCTCGTGATCCGCACGACGGTGAATTGCTCATCTGACCACTGGGGCATCCAGAATACACCCAAATCGTCAGAGCCAACCACAATCGCAGAGAGCGGCCGTCCCCCACGAGAATGAATAACTTTCACCCCGTGGAAGCCGACCACCCTATCCGCGACTGCGTACGGCTCCTGGACCAAGAGGACCTCAAGGTTGTACTCCTCAAGGAGTACAGTAACATATTCTCTATTCAGTAACATAAATAATAAACATGTATTTTGAGAATAATGGTTTTTTCACTTAGTTCAGTAATCGTGAAATGGGTTTATCACAAATGGCGTATTTAATTTTTCAACGAATTTCTACATAGAAAGTCATGGGTGCTCAACATACTCTGAATACATCCAACTAATTGAATTCATCCCACACTTTTTTCCTGTTGGAATTGGGAAATTTGCCTAACCCAAATGCCCAGCAGCCCATACATACTGGGTGTGTGGGGTTCAACGTCTACTGCAGTGGTACCCACTAGAAACCACTCCCTCATGTGATATGGTGTTGGAATTGCCATTAAAACATTACCTCAATATATGTGCATCCACACACCTTAATTCATACAAAATACATCTCATTCACATGCTACTGTACACTGTATGCAACTCTTCTAATATATACAAACTTCACTTATTTACATTTTTTTTTCACCCTACTCCCCTGGGCCAGACATACAATTAAGTAAAGCTGAGCCCAGGGTAATATATATTTGTTCTTTTTTATTTTGTCCTTTTACTCTAAGGCAGCCAACCTGCCAACTGGCAGTAAATCTGGCACGGCAGTTCGGCCCCCCTGTTCAGATCTTTGATCTTTATTTTGCCTGCCTCTAATCTCCAGGAGGGAGTAACAAGGCCCAACTATGTCACTCCTGGGACTTTTTTTGTCCTTCAGTTTGAAGATGGCTGCCGTCACCTCATCTTGTGTGAAGCGCTTTCTGTCACATTTGATGTATTCAGTAGCACCGTTATCTTTGCAAGAAAACAATCTAATCAGTGGGAGTCTCTCCTCCATGAGGATGGGGAGCCGCCTACCAAATCGCTTCATAGCGATTTGATAGGCTCGCCCTCATGGATCTGAATTGAGCTCTCTGCAGAATTTTCTCCATTTATTTTTTTAGACTGCTTGATTTCATAATTTAGTAAGTGTCATGAAGCTACATATCTTTTTGCGCAGCCTCTTCATATGCATCTCCTCCTCCAACCCTTAACCGCTATTTTTGGCATCATAAACTCTGAAGATCACTTTGCATATGCACTATTTGCACGGTCCACAAATATACTGAGTAAAAGCATCAAATTTCTACCATCTCTGCTCTGTCTGGCAACATTTTCAACGACAGTTGCAACTTGCCTTCATGTCAGTCTTAAAGGTTTCTGAATGGCTATCACACAAAACAATGGGTCTTCGATTTCTAACAGTGTGGCCAAGTGATTACTTGCCGTTTTGTCCTGCAGGACTGTCCAGTTACACTTGGAGCGCTCCCATCATCTGTCCATTATGGTTAAATCCAGAATTGAGATATGTCCCCTCGCCACACAGGTAGGTGTGTGGTCATTTAAGCAGTAAAGACAATTCACTGTCATGGGGTCTGAAAGAACCTTGCCGTGCAGTTTTTGTAAGGACTACTGGCGACAACAGCCTTACAATTCAAGTAACCCATCAGGATGATCTTCCTGGGCGTTTTGGCAATGACATCGTTGAGTCTACCCACAAATGCCTCAAACTCATGAAATTCACAGTTGGGACTGACATAGGCGGCGCGTATGTCAGTCCAACAGATATGATTTATGTGAAATCAGATATTTTTGCAAAACTTGGATTTCCTAGATGGTGGTAGGGTACATGATATCCTAAAAAAAATTTATTTTTGGTCCTATTTGGTTCATATTCAGAATATATATTAGTTACATGAAACGAGATATTTTTGCTAAAATGGACCTCCTAGGTTGTGGTTGAGTCGTGATATTTCAAAAAAAATTATTTATGGTCCGATTTGGATCATATTTAGAATATATATTTCTTACATGAAACGAGATATTTTTGCGATGTCGTGGGATCGTGGTATTAAAAAAAAAATTTATTTATCGTCAAATTTGGCTCATATTCAGAATATATCTTTGCTACGTGAAAAGACATATTTTTGCAAAACATGGACCTCCTAGGTGGTGGTGGAGTCGTGATATTTCAAAAAAAATTTCTTTATGTCTGATTTATTTGAATGTATTTCCTGAATATATTAAATAATTTATTTAATATGTATATCATATCAAACATGTTAATCACCGAATATAATTAAAGTTAGAAGAGTAAGCCAGTCAAAAAGTAAAATAAATCTTTATTATCCTCAAATAACACAGTTACAATTAAACAAGACAGAAAACTCAGCCGATTATTTCAAGTACATAACCTACATCTTTATTTATAATTATAACATTCAAAACATAAGTTATTTTAAATCTACATTTGATTCAATAAAAAATAAAAAAACATTTCAATCCTATTTTCTTCTGTATGCATCATCTTCAGTATAATATTTTATTAAACTATAATATGTTGTCTATATTTTAGTGTAAATATATATTATTCTGATTTGATTATAAGATAAAAAATTACGCTAAGCAAACCATGTTTTTCATGCTACTGAATTAAGGAGACTTTATATACACAGTATTCATGAAGTATAGTAACACTGAAATAAATTTCAACTCTTAAAATGAGATTCAGCAAATGGTTTACCTCAAAAAATCTATTTTTTGGTTAAAAACCTACCGCATCCCAAGGTCCCCTCTTCAAGGCCAACTCAAAAATGTTTAAAGGAAAGGCTAGAGTTGTGATACGTTATTCTAATAGGTAACTCTAACTAAAATGGTGGTCATTTAATGTTTTTTCAGTTATGTACAAAAGTAACTCTTAAACAGTGACAGTGAAATAATAAAAAAAAATAAAATTCAGCAAATGCTTCACCTCAAAGCGATCTAGCTTTCAATGTGAGTTATTATTTGGATCTACTGTGGGGGCTACCTTTGAAACTAGCTGAAAAATATCAGATGGCTGCTATTTTGATTAAGGTTGTAATCTAAAGTTTACATTAAACATTTTTGAGCTGCTCTACATGGAAGCTTTCTTTTCTGTTTAGCCTCTGGAACCACCACCATCCTCATCAGAGGATGAATGAGGATAATATGTATGAATGTAAATGAAGTGTCAGATCAACCATTCCTAAGATGTGTGGTTAATTGAAAACACTGGTATCCACAATCTAGTATTGAAATCCGTAAAAAAGTAACATGAAAGCTTGGGGTGGTTAATCCATCTCTTAAATCACTGGCATAATTAGTGACTTTTTATATGATTTTTATTCTCAAATATTTTCTATTTAATGCAGTGATCCTCCTAATTGTTACCTAATCACCAGCTGTACCTATTGACAACATGAACCCTATAAGTTGAACCTAAGTAACGTAAGTCACTGAGTTATAATTTTGATCTTTGTTATGTTTCATTGAGCTGTATTTTAATATTTCATTAATTTGGTTAACTTTAAAAACTGTAAGATTTTTCATCTTTACAGTTTTACAACACATTAAATGAGGCAAAATTTTTATGAAAATAAACTTTCAATACTGCAGAATAAGACAGAGACAGAGAGAGAGAGAGAGAGAGACAGAGACAGAGACAGAGAGAGAGAGAGAGAGTGAGAGAGAGAGAAAGAGAGACAGCGAGAGAGTGACAGAGGGAGAGAGAGAGAGAGAGAAAGAGAGACAGCGAGAGAGTGACAGAGGGAGAGAGAGAGAGAGAAAGAGAGACAGCGAGAGAGTGACAGAGGGAGAGAGAGAGAGAGAGCGAGAGGGAAAGAGACAGACAAAGACAGAGACAACGACAGCGACAGACACACAGAGAGGTAGACAGGGAGAGAGAGAGAGAGAGAAAGTGACAGACAGAGAGAAAAAGAGAGAGAGAGAGACAGATAGAAAGTGTCAGTCAAAGAGAAAGAGACAGAGAGAGAGAAAGAGACAAAGAGGGATAGAGACAGAGAGAGAGAGAGAGAGAGAAACACAGAGAGAGAGAGAGAGAGAGAAAAACACAGAGAGAGACAGGGAGAAAGAGATAGAGAGAGTGATACAGTGAGAGAGACAGAAGGAGGGAGAACGAGAGAGAGAGACATCGAGTGCGAAAGAGAGAGAAAGAGAGAGAGAGAGAGAGAGATAGTGACATACAGAGAGAGAGAGAGAGACAGAGTAAGAGTGTAAGACAGACAGAGAGAATGTGAGAGGCACATATATAGAGAGAGAGAGAGCGACAGAGACAGAGTAAGAGTGTGAGACAGACAGAGAGAAAGTGAGAGGCACATAGAGAGAGAGAAAGGCAGAGAGAGTGTGAGAGACAGTGGCAGAGACAAAGAGAGGCGAAAAAACAGAGAGTGAGAGAGAGAGAGAGAGAAAAAAACACAGAGAGAGAGAAAGAGAAAGACAGAGAGAGAGAGAGATAGACAGTGACAGACAGAGAGAGAGAGAGAGACAAAGAGGGATAGAGACAGACAGAGACAGCGACAGTGACACCGACACAGAGACAGGGAGAGAGAACGAGAGAGAGAAAAACACAGATAAAGACAAAGAGTGAGAGAGAAAGAGAGAGAGTGAGTCACTCTATCTCTGTCTCACTCTAGAGAGTGAGACAGAGATAGAGAGAGACAGACAGAGAGAGAAAGAGAGAGAGAGGCAGAGACAGAGAGAGCGTGGGAGACAGATAGAAAGTGACAGAGAGAGAGTGACAAAGAGGGATAGAGACAGAGAGAGAGACAGAGACAGAGAGATTGACAGAGAGAGAACAAGAGTGAGAAAAACACAGAGAGAGAAAGAGAAAGAGAGAGAGACAGATAAAAACAGAGAGAGAGGCAGATAGAGAAAGACAGAGAGTGAGAAAGACAGAGAGAGAGACAAAGAGAGATAGAATGATAATGAGAGACAGAGAGAGAGAGAGAAGATAGACAGATAGAAAGTGAAAGAGAGAGAGAGATAGCGAGAAGGAAAGGAAAAGACAGAGACAGCGTCACAGACAGAGACAAAGAGAGAGAGAGAGAGAGAGATATAGAGAGAGACACACACACACACACACACAGTGACAGAGAGTTAGAGAGACAGAGACAGATAAAGACAGAGATATAGGCAGAGAGAGATAGAGAGAGACACAGTGACAGAGAGTTAGAGAGACAGAGACAGATAAAGACAGAGATATAGGCAGAGAGAGAGTCAGAGTAAGAGAGTGAGTCAGAGAGAGATAGAGAGAGACACAGTGACAGAGAGTTAGAGAGAAAGAGACAGATAAAGACAGAGATATAGGCAGAGAAAGAGAGAGAGAGAGTCAGCGTAAGAGATTGAGTCAAAGAGAGGAAGAGAGAGAGAGTGTGTGAAAGAGAGACAGAGTGAGAGAGAGAGTCAGCGAGAAAGAAAGACAGAGAGAGAAAGACAGAGAAACAGCGATAGAGAGAGAGAAGGAAAGAGAAAGACAGAGACAGTGACAGAGTCACAGACGGAGAGAGAGACAGAGATACAGAGTGAGCGAGAGAGATTGACAGAGTGAGTCAGAGAAAAACATAGAGACAAAGAGAAGAGAGAGAGAGAACGAGAGAGAGTGAGAGACAGAGATAGGGAGAGAGAGAGACAAAGAGTGAGATAGACACACAAAGAGAAGAGAGAGAGAGAGAGAACGAGAGAGAGTGAGAGACAGAGATAGGGAGAGAGAGAGCGACAGAGAGAGAGAGAGAAAGAGACAACAACAGTGGCAGAGAGAGAGACAGTGATAGTGAGACAGAGAAAGAGTGACAGAGGGAGAGAGAGAGACAGACAGACAGAGTAAGAGTGTGAGAGAGAAAGAGACAGACAGAGAGAGAGCGAGAGACAGAGAGAAAGAGACAGACAGAGAGAATGTGAGAGGCACATATAGAGAGAGAGTGGCAGAGAGAGAGAGAGAAAGTGTGAGAGACAGAGGCAGAGACAAAGACAGTGACAGTAACACAGAGACAGGGAGAGAGAGAGAGTGAGAGAACAAGAGAGAGAAAAACACAGATAAAGACAAAGAGTGAGAGAGAGAGAGAGAGACAAAGAGAGAGAGTGAGAGCCACATAGAGAGAGAGACACACACACACAAAGAGAAGAGAGAGTGAGACAGAGATAGAGAGAGACAGACAGAGAGAGAGAAAGAGAGAGCGTGAGAGACACAGAGAGAAAGATAGAAAGTGACAGAGAGAGAGAGTGACAAAGTGGGATAGAGACAGAGTGAGAGAGAGAGACAGAGACAGAGAGAGAAATAGAGTGAGGCGAAAAGGCAGAGAGAGAGAGAGAGAGTGATTGACAGAGAGAGAACGAGAGAGAGAAAAACTCAGAGAGAGAAAGAGAAAGAGAGAGAAAGACAGAGACAGAGAGAGAGAGAGAGCGACAGAGAGAAAGGCAGAGAGTGAGAAAGACAGAGAGAGAGACAAAGAGAGATAGAGAGACAATGAGAGAGAGACAGAGAGAGCGTGAGAGGCAGACAGAGAGAGAGAGAAGATGGACAGATAGAAAATGAAAGAGAGAGAGAGAGAGAGCGAGAGAGAGAGAGAGACACACACAAAGAGAAGAGAGAGAGAGAATGAGAGAGAGTGATAGGGAGAGAGAGAGCGACAGAGAGAGAGAGAGAACGAGAGAGAGTGAGAGAAAGAGCGACAGAGGGAGAGAGAGACAGACAGATTAAGAGTGTGAGAGAGAAAGAGACAGACAGAGAGAGAGAGAGAGAGAAAGTGGGATACAGAGATAGAGAGATAGACAGAGTGAGACAGGTACAGAGACAGCGACAGAGACAGAAAGAGAGAAAGTGACAGACAGAGAGAAAGTGAGAGAGAGACACACACACAAAGAGAGAGAGATAGAGAGAGACAGACAGAGAGAGAAAAATAGAGAGAGGCGAAAAGACAGAGAGAGAGTGATTGACAGAGAGAGAACGAGAGAAAGAAAAACACAGAGAGAGAGAAAGACAGAGACAAAGAGCGAGTAAGAGAGAGAGATTGAGAGAGAGAGACAGCGATAGAGGCAGAGAGACAGAGAGATAGTGACAGACAGAGAGAGAGAGAGAAAGAGTGTGAGAAAGACAGAGAGAGAATGAGAGGCACATAGAGAGAGAGTGATAGTCAGACCGAGACAGAGACACAGAAAGGCAAAGAGAGAGAGAGAGAGAGACAGAGTTAGGGATTGACATAGAGAGAGGGTGAGACAGAGAGAGAGATAGTGATAGGGGGATAGTGATAGTGATAGAGAGTTAGAGAGACAAAGAGAGAGAGACAGAGTGATAGAGAGGGAGAGAGTGCAAGACAGAAAGAGAAACAGAGATAGGCGAAATGACAGAGAGAGAGAGAGAGAGAGATAGATAGATAGAGACAGAGGCTGAGAGAGCGAGAGAAAGAGTGTGAGACAGACGGAGAGAGAGAGAGACAATTAATTCCTCAAGAGAATGCATTTTTGTTTTGTATACAATATTTTTCATCCATCCCCAGATGCGTTTCCAGATTATCGCGTTTCACGGAACTATATTCTGAATATGAACGAAATCAGACCATAAATATGTTTTTTTTTTTTAAATATCACGACCCCACAATCACCTAGCAAATCCATGTTTCCCAAAAATATCCCCTTTCACGAAAGTAATATATATTCTGAATATGAACCAAATTGGATCATAAATATTTTTTTTTTGAAATATCATGACTTTAACACCACCTAGTAGGTGGTGTCTTGCAAAAATATCTTGTTTCATGTAATAATTATTATTTTGAATATGAGCCATACCGGACCATAAATAATTTTTTTTTTATATATCACGACCGCATTACCATTTAGCAGATCCATGTTTTGCAAAAATATTTCGTTTCACGTAACTAATATATATTCTGAATATGAACCACATCTGACCATAAATACATTTTTTTTATATATCATGACCCCACCACCACCTAGGAGGTCCATGTTTTGCAAAAATATCTCGTTTCATGTAACTAATATATATTCTGAATATGGACCACATCTGACCATAAATATTTTTTTTAAATATCGCAACGCCACCACCATATAGCAGGTCCATGTTTTTCAAAAATATCACGTTTCAAATAACTAATATATATTATGAATATGAACCAAATCGGACCATAAAAAATAATTATATTTTAAATTTAAAATATAATTATTTTTTAAAAAAATTTTAAATTTAAAAAAAATTTTAAATTTAAAATATAATATTTTAATTTTTTTTAAAAATATGACGGCCCCACAATCATGTTTGATGCCAAAACTTAAAGGTGTTAGATCAGGCGATCTTTGCGGCAAGGAATGTTGACTTGCTCGACCGATCCATTTCTCAGAGAATTACTTTAGTGTGTGGAATCGGCACAAGAGAAGCAGAGAGACGTACCACTGTGCTGGAAGTATACTTTGTGTCTCAATGCTAGAGGAACATCTTCAAGCAAATGTGGCAATTCTTCTTGAAGAAAGTACAAGTAGACCTTAGGATTTATGCGGCTAGATAATATGAACGGTCCAAACCGCTGATTGTAGGAGAAAATACATTGATACTAAATAAGTGTTGAAAATTTCCTTCCACCGTTACATGAGGATTTACTTCTTGTCATGTAATGATTTAAACACCGACATAGTATTGCGCATTGTTGATCGGCTGTTGTTATTTTATTGCCAGCTTTGAAATAATAATTTTTCAAATAATTTATTGTATTTCTGTCATTAATAAAAAAATTATTATCTAATGAATTTTTATTTATTTTATTAAATAATAAACGAAGAATTGTATAATTTCCAGTTTTTTTTAATAGTAAATTTTGATTTTTCAAATTTTTCCAAATTAAAAGTAACACATACACGTTTTATGTGTTTATAACCCATTACAAAGTTATTATATGTCAAACATAAAAAACAGCATCTTTTAACCCCAATTTATTGGTTTTCACCAAATAGACTAAACTTTTTTGTATTTAATATGTTTCAAATCTAATTTTGTTTAAAGTTAAAACAAAATATTTAAATTATAAGTGTACCTAACTACACGATCAGTTTTGTACAAGATTATAATGTAAAACAAAGCAATTTCTCATAAAAAAAATTTCACCAAAATCTACTCTTGCATCACACTGAGTAAAGAAACTGATCGTGTAGAGAAAAGAACGTTACACTGAGACTGTGTACAGATGTTAAGCAGAGATCACTTTCATAATGATACAAGAAAAAATATTTAAATACCTTTTAAATGTAATTTACGTCATTTCATCAGAAAACACACATTTTTATTTTAAGTATAATACAGATTTACTCCTTAGATGTTGCTATCATAAATTTGTTGATCTATTCTTCAATCTCTACCAACAAAACATTGACACACTTGCTCCATCTCTTGTATATTTGAACACAAATACCTTTTTAGCAGTTATTAAAGTATTCTGATTATTTTTATTTTATTTTAAGGTCTCGCTTAAAATTTAGCCGATGAAATTTATATACCTTTCTTTTTCTTTTTTATTATAATTTCTCATGCATTCATCGGTTAATACATTTTTAGTTAATTTATTATGTTCATAAAATTTTTTTACCGTAGCTAAAAACAGTAATAAATTTATAATTTGCAATGTTGTCGAAACAGTAGTATATACTGAAATGAATATAAGTCTTGCTGAAATTGAAAACAAACACCCACATGAGATTTTCATTATTAATCGATCAAATAAAAAAATTAATCTCTTATTCTGATCGGTGTACAGTAATAGATTATTTTCATTAACGTCAAGAACGATTAAGTTTATTACTCTGCTGATAAAAAAAAATTCCCAAGCATTAGACCCGATGAATCGAGATAAAACCTTGATCTAAATAGAATGGGACAATCCAGCCAGAATTAATTCTAAGATAAAAAAATAGAAGCCATTAGACTCCATATTAATTATTTAATGTATAAACTTGAGAAATGATAAGAAAAAATGTGAAAATACTAAATATAAGAAACGATTATAAAATAATTTACAATTCAGGTGTTAATGAATACTACTTGAGTAGAAGACTTTGTGTTTCCTGTTTAGCCTCTGGGAGTTACCATTCAGGTATTACTTCAGAGGATGATATGTATGAGTGTAGTCCTGTACAGTCTCAGTTTGACCGCTCCTGAGTTGTGTGGTTAATTGAAACCCAACCGCCAAAGAATACCAGTATCCACAATCCAGTATTCAAATCTATATAAAAATAACCGCTTTTACTAGGACTTGAATGCTGGAACTCTCAACTTCCAAATCAGCTGATTTGGGAAGACATGTTCACCACTAGACCGACCCGGTGGGTTACTTGAGTAGAAGATTAGAAAAAATAATTCTAACCTTGAACAAATGCAAGAAATGAACATTTAAAAATTGTTTTAAACGCTTACAAAAAATTTAAATTCTTTAAGACTGTTTAAAAATTCATTAACTGTGTAATATTGTTTCTGTAAAATAAAAACCTTTCGTTATGTTTTATAAATAAATTGGTGGGAAGATAGTTTAAATAGTTCAGCAATTCACTAAAAATGGCAACAGAGACGTAAGACTCTTTCTTATAAGCTGAGGTATTGTGAAAATTTACCTGTAAAATGTTCTTTTGTCTGGTTTGGAAATTGTTATTTTTTATTAACAAGCGATTTTTTTTTCTGTTAGTGACTGATTTCATAATTATAAACACAAGTATTAGTTAACATTTTTAATTTTCTAAATACACAATCCATATTTATAGCCATTTTTTATTTTGAATACTCAAGTTTTTGAGGGAGCCCTAAGAAATGACATTACACTTCAGAGAGTAATATACATAAATATTTATATATGTTTAATAATGATGATAAACTCAGTATTCTACTAAGGTACTTCAAGTATAACAATACAGTTTCATTTTTTTAACTAACAAAATCAATTTGTTCATTCCAAGCAAATTATTCATCTAATAAAATAGCCAGAAAGGAGATGCTGTTACTGTACGAGACTCAAAAATCCTGTTATTAGGTGATGGAAAAATTATGCAATCAGCAATGTTAATCAAAAATACTGTCATGATGTTCTTAACAGCTGAACTCTTGTTCTTCCAATCCACGCTCTATTTTTTTTTATTCCACTTAATAATGGTGAATCCACATCTCATCATAGGTTAGAATACTGTCAAAAAGCATCACCTCCTGGGCGAAACCATTGTTTCAGTTCTGGGCATATGCAAAGTGTTGTCTCCTTATGGTGGTCTATCGACTCTTTTGGAAACCATCTTCTGTTTGTTTTACGGTATGTGCTTTTAGGCAGTCCTTATATTCACAATTATATACCAGTATATAACTGTGAATATATACATAAATTTTTAAATGTTAACTTACCCTTAATTTATATTTATGAATGTGTAGTCTTGTTAAAAAGAATAGTAACTTATCGTTTACCTTATTGTTTCTATCAAAAAACGACCGCAAAACCTTTTTCCTCTTTACGTATTTAACTCAATACTTGGGCTTACAAGAAAGGGCCTTATTATGCTTCTTATTCCATATCTAATAAATTATCTATCTATTAAAAAAATCTTCTGACTAATTTATTTAAAATACAAGTAAAAAATCTTATCTTACAGAAACAATATTACTCTGTTGATGAATTTTTAAATAATACTAATTTAGAAATTGAAAAAACCCTGAATCTTCTGTAACTGTTAAACTTGCACATAAACATGTGCTACAATAATCTTCATTAATGCCTTTTGATTTTTGAATTATTTGGCTATTATCTTTTGTATTTAATATCTTCATACATTTTACAAAACATAATTTCATGATTTTATATTGTACGTAAATAAATAATATGGACTTTAATCGCTTCTAATTTTTATTTTCTAATCGTGCATTTTGTGATGCTACTCTGATTGCATGTAATTATACAATAAATTATTTATAATAATTATAATTAAAATAATCATTAGCAGAGGATGTGGGGTGATGAGACATATAAGGATGTGGAAGACACAGGATGTGTATTTATTAAGAATTCTCGTTTTCTTAATAAATTTATTACCTGTTGCAAGCAACATATTTGAAAAATTAATATATGTATATCGTATCAAACATGTTAATCACAGAATATAATTAAAGTTAGAAGAGTAAGCCAGTCAAAAAGTAAAATAAATCTTTATTATCCTCAAATAACACAGTTACAATTAAACAAGATAGAAAACTCAGCCGATTATTTCAAGTACATAACCTAATCTTTATTTGTAACGTAAACCTAATCTTCATTTATAATTATAACATTCAAAACATAAATTATTTTAAATCTACATTTGATTCGATAAAAAATAAAAAGACATTTCAATCCTATTTTCTCCTGTATGCATCATCTTCAGTAATATTTTGTCTCTATATTTTAGTATAAATATATATTATTCTGATTTGATTATAAGATAAAAAATTACGCTAAGCAAACCGTGTTTTTCATGGTACTGAATTAAGGAGAATTTATATACACAGTATTATGAAGTATAGTAACACTGAAATAAATTTCAACTCTTAAAATGAGATTCAGCAAATGGTTTTACCTAAAAAAAAAAAATTTTTGGTTAAAAACCTACCGCATCCCAAGGTCCCCTCCTCTTCAGGGCCAATTCAAAAATGTTTAAAGGAAAGGTTAGAGTTGTAATACGTTATTCTAATAGGTAACTCTTAACTAAAATGGTGGTCATTTAATGTTTTTTCAGTTATGTACAAAAGTAACTCTTAAACAGCAGTTATTATTATTTTTTTAATACCGGTAGCATGTCATTTTAATAATTAAATACGAATGTTTTAACACGATTTGAAATGTGCTGTTGTATGAGAAAATAAATGAAATTCAAAATTAAAGAGAAAGAGATGAGTTCATGGGAAATTAGAGTTGTTTTAGAGGATACATATTAACAATATCTGTAATCAAACAAACAAGAAGAGTAATAAATGTAGGCGGGTTAAAATGGTACACTACTTGTAGAAGAGGTGTGAATAAAGGAGATGAGGCGATGGTACTCACGCAGCAGCTCTTTCTTATGTAATACAACAACTGTCAGTTCCAGTTTTATTTTGAAAATAAAATTATTGGATTAT
Organism: Lycorma delicatula; assembly: GCF_047948215.1. Classification (NCBI taxonomy): domain Eukaryota; kingdom Metazoa; phylum Arthropoda; class Insecta; order Hemiptera; family Fulgoridae; genus Lycorma; species Lycorma delicatula. Next base: position 13,094,949 of record NC_134465.1, read on the forward strand.
CTTAGACAATTATTTTTTTATTACTTTTATTTTGAAAAAATTGCATACTTTTATAATATTAACAATGTTAATTCTACCCTACTGACATTTGTGTGTGTCTGTCTGTCTGTAGTGTGTCCGTCCCGCTTAGGTTAGCACATAAAACACCAGTAGTGCGAGTGATGTCATTCCATACAAAAAGTAATAATGTGCTCAGATAACAGGCACTGGAATGTATAGATCGCTAGCGGAAAATCCCGATTCGTTAGTAGATGTCCCGTGGTGGTCAAGTGTATACTTGTTATATTATTATATATTTATTACTTGCACTTGTTATTATTTATACTTGTAATATATATTTATTTCTTTAACCAAAATATACGCAATACATATGTTATTAATATATTTTTTAAATTATGTTTTGCAGTTAAAGAAGAATTCGACGGTCATGTGTTTAAGAAATTTGAGCATAAAGATGGTTTATGCGATGGAATGAGATTTACTGTTAGAAGAATGGAGAATAATGTTTTAAAGTGCAAAATTTCGACTGGAGGTAAGCAAGGAGAAACAATGTTTATTCCAAGAATAACTTTGATCGATGAGAGTACAAAAGGGTTTTCATTGAAGAGACTTGTTTCCTCTGCAATTAGCTTTTTGTATGAAAAAAGTTTTGAATTGGTCGGTATTGATTTGAGAGGAGAAATTTTTGGGCATGGACAGTTGTTTGTTGCGTTATCAAGAGTAAAAAGCATGGAGTGGAATGAAAGTGAAATTGTCTTCTGAGCGTAGAAATAAACGAGTGAAAATGTTGTTTTTAAAGAAATTTTGGATGGTCTAGACCGATAAGTGGAACAGTGAATTTTTTATTGAAAAGAAGAGTTTATTAAATACGATAAAAGAATTTCAAGGTTTTTTGTTTGTATGTTCATTAATAAATTTAAATTATACTATATAATATCATTTCATAACTTATCCTTTATGATTTTTTTTCTCTGAGCCCCCTTCAAAAAAAAAATTCAAATTCCGACGCCTATCCCTCACTTTTTCTGTTTAGTCTCTGGAACCACCTTAAGTAATAACTTCAGAGGATGAATGAGGATGATATGTATGAATGTAAATGATGTATATTCTTGTACAGTCTCAGGTCGACCGTTCCTGAGATGTGTGGTTAATTGAAACTGAACTGCCATAGAATAGCAGCACCATCTAGTATTCAAATCAAAATAAAAGTAACTACCTTCACTAAGAACCAATCTAAACCAGATTTAATCGGGAAGATTTCCTGATATATTTTTGCTTTCAATTTTCATCATTCAAAAAATATTTTTCACACAAGATGTACAGTTTTGAACACCTAATAGTCTCATTCCAAGACATCGCCTGCCAAGGGAACCCACCCTAGTTTCAGAGGGCATGCCATAGGCACACCGGGATAAGCTACTAATATAAATTAAAATAATTAAATTAATAAATAGCACACATAATAAATAATAGACTTAATAGAGACCGACTTAAGACTTATAGACCGACTTAATAGAGAAGGAGATGAAATCTGGCAGAAAATAGTGATACATTTTCTGTCATAAGTTGGTTATTTGTCAATCGATTTTCAAAACTAAGGTGTCATTTTGTTCTAAAAAAAATGTTTAGCATTTTCTTAAGAACACATAATATGATAAAAATTTACACGGTCACCGTTAACATTAATATAGTGAAATACTAAAATAATATAAATAAATAATTAATAAAATGAAATATTTTATTTATTAGAATGTTGTTAAAAATGTGTGTGTATCATCCTCATTCATCCTCTGAAGTTATTGTTCACTTCTCAATCCGATTTTCATATATAAATTTATTAATAAATACAAAATGACGGAGAGAAGGAAAATCGAAGGGAAATTAACATTTTTCCTTAAGAAACTTCCTGTTCACTTTTACACCTAGAATCTGTAATGTATAAGCCTACCGTTTTAGATACACACCTGTTTACAATTGGCAATTCTTCAGAATGTCTTAACATCACTCCCAAGTGCAAAATAAAATTCATTTCACAACAGAAATTCTATGAATACCTTTAAACAGTATCAGAAATAAGTTAAATTAATTAATATTTTTAATAATTTTTTTATTTTAATTTCTGCTGACACAGGGGGAACCCGATGGGTTAAGTCCTACAGGATAATTTACAGAGAGGTAATCAGTCAACTCCCATGGATCTTGGGTCAATTGATGTGCTGCTTAATGGCAGTTTTGGTTGCTCCAGGGGTGCTTAAATAAAATTAAGGGAGAAAAAAGGGAATGATGGTATTGTGAAGCCGTTGTTTTTCACATATATTTATGTTTTATTTACTTTTTAAATTTTAATATCGGGGTCCTTTGCATCCTGTAAGTATGTTCAGTGTTTGTGTCTAAATTTTCTGTCTTGTTTAGTTTGGTGTTTTTAAATAAAATGTAAGGGCCCTTTCCGCCCTTACATATGACAAACCTGATTGTGATTTAATCCCTATTTTAAAGAGTGTGATGAGGGCTAATGACTGTAGCAGTTGATGCTCATATAACCAAAAAAATAATAATAATATCCTCGAGATAAGATTTTATTAATATTATTTTTAAATTTAATAATAAACATAAAATGGGTATAATTCGTATTAAAATAATCAGAAGTACAAAATTTTTTATATTTTAATTTATTATTCAGGAAAAATCACAATATTTAATTAAACAAAAGCTATGAAAATTTTAACATCTTTTTTTTAAATAATAGATTTTTTTTGTACAGATATTATATGTTAATCACTTTAAAACTGTTATATTATTGTGAATTAAAATAGCATAAAATTATAGAATAAATAGTAACTTATACCTGTGATTTCAATTCAATTTGTATAAGTATTTTATTATAAATAAAAATAAATAAGCTATATTAATTATTATTTATAATTTATACCTCCAAGACAGATGTCAACAACTATAGAAGTATTTCATTGTTGCCAGTGACTTATAAAATACTGTGAAAATGTTATTGAATAGATTAGAACCCCAAATAGATCACATATAGAAGGGTGTGAAGAAGGATTTAAAAAAGGACGATCATATTCAGAATAAATACAAAGTCTGATCGATTCTAAAATATTACGTATCCAGAAACAAACCTTTCTTATATCTTTTACAAAATTTCAGAAAGCGTATGATTTTGTGGACATTTTTCAAATTTTGAGAGAATATGAGTTGACCAGAAAAATTTGAACCTCATTAAACTCACTCTTACAAACACATTCTCTAAATTTAAAATTACAGCAAATATAGGCAAACCTTTCCTGGTCAAAAAAGGGCTGAGACGAGGTGATGAACTATCACCAAACCTATTTAAACTGGTTTTGAACAAAATAAAGAAAATCTTTTGTGAGATGGATGATTTGAGTGCAAAGATCAGATACAAAAACCGAAACATCAAAATAGGATGCCTATTTTTTGTTGAAAACCTATATAAATAATTATAATATTATAGTAATATTTTACATTCACAATAATATTTTATACAATGATATTTATTTAATACAAACATTTTTATTATTTATGTATAAATGGCAATTTTTTAATATATTTTTTAATTTTTGTTAATGTTTTTAACATATTGAAATGCCATACAAAAATATAAGCTAAAACAATCATTTTGTTATATTTTGGTTAAAACTATACCTTTCAATCCCCATGCACAACAAACAGCTTTTGTCATAATGCATTTCATTTTGTAACACAAATCAATAAATATTAATACATATCAATTAGTTCTGTTTTATCAATCTATCCAACCACCCCAAGGGGCCTGCACCATATCAATGATCAACTGCAACGATATCAATCTGTAGTTAAAATAAACATAACAATTACTTAACAATTACATAACAATTACAATTATATATATATATATATATATTTTGTATATTACAATAGAAAATTATAAGAAACTTTTATCATATTCGCTGTTATATGTCATTACGGCCTGCTTATTATAATAACTTTTAAAAAAATTATCCAAGTATAACTGTTCAATATTACCAAAAGATGTCAAAGTAATTGTAAGCGGTTAAAACCATGTCAATATAAAAACACCATTACATGTATGTATACATACATATATATATATTTTTTTTATCTGAAATGGAATATTAATAGTTTCAACAAAAAAAAATCTGTATGACACCATAATTATTAAAATTAGTAATAACATACAAAATAATATACAAATATATCAGAATAAATTGTGAAGATATAAATCACATTTAAAGTTTATGATCATAAAAATGTTATATTTAAAAGAAATTAACAAAAAATGACCAGTAATTTACCATCAATTTATTTAAAAGATTTATTAAATATACCAAAGCGATACAAGAATATTAAGTATGTTGGCAATGAATCTTTGCAGATGATCTACTAAAAATATCAATTGTCAATTTACAGAAAAACTTTGTAATTAAAATAAACATTTTTATATAAATAGGGAATACAAGTAAAGTAATCAGCAACAGATTGTCATTATTAAACCAGAACCAAATATCTAGAAAAAAAAGGAAAAACATTAAGAATAATTTTTAAATTATTAAGCAAATAAAAACAAACACGGGAAAGAATTACAATAAAGGAATCAACACTTTTAAATCAACAAATTATTTTATAAACAAAAAATAAAGAAACAATTATTTGTTATTATAAAAGGAAATAAGTAAAGTAATTACAGTAAAAAAAGCAGTAAAGTAATCATAATAACTTTTTAAACCAAATAACATTACTTGACATAAAATACAAAACATTAAAAAAAAATTGCATAATTAAAACAGAAGTATTAATAGTATTTATAAATTAAAGATAATAATTATTAGGTACAGTATAAAATAATGGCCAATCATAAATAAAATTCAAAAAAGGTAGACCGAACAAACAATTGTACCAGTGTAAAGTAAATAGAAAATGAGCTCATTGTAAAAAAAATAGGAAAACTTAATGTTATTATAATAATTATTTTATCTCCCCTTAGCAGGTAGTGTTGCTTGAGTATGATGCATGCAGCCTTCTACATTTTCTGCCCAATCACAGACATTTTCAGGGTGAACAAAAAATTTTATGGGAATAGCATATGATGTTTTCTTTCACCTACACACATATAGTACAAAGTGCAATCTGCTTTATCTGGGTGGTATGATATTTAATCGTCTTCCTCTTCACATGACACTGCATTTCCTGTGGAAAAAATATATTCATTATAATCTTAGTTCTCTGAAGAAAAATATTAAAATTTTTAGAGATTTTGCTGGTTTCGCAGCTTAAAAAAGGAAATTATATCATATTTTCCTGATGTATACTATCTTTTCCATTCTTTTTTATGATTATGATACACATACAGCAACAACTGAGATAAAGAAGACACTGTCAGACTAACTTTCTCTGATAATAATGATGTTCACTATACACAATGGCCAGTCCCCACAGTAAACAGAGTGAAAATGTAATGTGTAGTACTGAACATCACCGGTATTTTTTTTAGACAAATGCAAAAGTATATTCATTTAAGTAAAGAAGGCACAGGAAAATCCCTAATAAGCCCATCGTGAAATACTAGGTGTATTTTTGAGTACGGCTATATATGTCATTTTGTGAGTGACTTGTGACACACATTAAGTTGCCTATTACAATAACAATACTCACACATAAATGAAATAGTTACTCCTAGATCGTAAAATGCTTTTGGATTTAGCAGAAATATAATTATTTTATCTAAACGTTTTTTTAAATTTAAACTACAGTCCAACTCTTGTTCAGATCGGTTGAGTCCAACTCAACTGATCTGAAATTTGCTTTCTCTGTAAGTATATGAAGAGAAAGAAGCAGGCCGGTAGACAATATAATAGTTGCTAAACAACTATAGAACAGGGAATAGAAACGTTGAAGGAAATTGATATACTCCGATAGGTTTGTGAACTTGCATTGCTCCATCCATCTCTCAGCAATTATCTAAAAGGTATGTGGCCCCCTGTGTGGCCTTGTAGTATTTGTTGATGAAGGTGTTGACAGGTCTTGAAAATCTCAATAATCGGTTTGGAAGGATGAATATTTTTGTGTTTTATATAGGTATGTAGAATGCTGTCATGAGCAGAATGTCTGTCGTGTTATTTTGGTATGTCTACATTTAGAAGATTCATAGAGAAGATTGTGTTGCATCCAGTTGCTTTTAAGATAATATCTACAATTGTAATTAAAAGAAACAAGTAAATAATCACACTTAAATACAATTAGTGTTTGAGTATGGCTTAAAGGACTGTAATTCATTACTGCTAGTAAAGAATATAAAAAGCTAATATAAAAAGTAATTATCTTAAATTTCAAATTTATTGTACCTTTTTATCACAAATAATAGAAAATTCACTTTCATTTGTTTTAAATAAATACTGATTACAAATACAAAACAAATACAATTTACTTAAAAATTACATTACGTTAGGGATACAGGCACAATTAAAATTAGGCACTTACATCAGTTCAAAAAGTAAAAAAACAGTAACATGTAAGGGGTTCAAATCGATTAAGAGTTCTACTTTTAGCTAGCTACTTGAACCTGAGGTAGTAGCATCGCAAATCAATATCAGGAATATTATCTACTCACTCAAGTAAAGGATTACCACCACTTAACCCTCCAGTGGGGGGTCTGGGTGAATGGTTTATAATGCAGTCAGATAATTCCACAGGGCGTACAATTTTAGGAATGGATGACTGGTTTGCTTAATAAAGAAAGGTTAAATTTGTTTTCAGGTAGCTGTTTAATACGTAAAGAATAGAGATTAGTTGAGGCATACATCTGAGCTGAGGTTGCTGATCACTAATACGCAGAACCCATCCTAGGTACCATAATTTCTCAGGAAATGAAAGTGAAAACTCAGTGTCCACAGAGAAGCTTGAAATACTCCTACTGATGGGGCTGTTTTTCTTATTATGTGGTCCACTACAGATAGATGGACTAGATTTTAAATTATTCAGTCTCTTCATCGATCCTGGATCCATTCTTCCCTTGGGGTGTCTAATGGGTTTTATCTTTATCTGATTTCTAACTGGGTCTGTGCTGTGGATATGGACACTTTAGATAAATGTAAGTGGTATATTCTCAAAAATACAAACAAGGGAAAAAGAATGCATTGTGAAACAAGTACTAGGAAAACTGAAACTGTTAACAATGTTGATTTCTTTTAACAGAGTAACAGTATTTAAAATAACACCGAATTTCAAATAATTTGTAAAAGTGGAGATGTTAAGGGAATGAAGATTTATTGTATTCCAGAAGATGAAGGAAAAGTAATAAAAGATTAAGAATAAAAAAGTCTATAAGAAATAAAACAAATGGAGCTTTACAATTACATAAATTTAAAGTTATTGTGAGATTGAACTACATAAATAAAATTACTGTGAATAAGTTTTCACATATAAATAATAAAATATGAGGGAAATTTATTGTAATTAATGGACAATGAAAAACATCACTTATATTTTTTTATATTCCTCAACAGCTGAAGTCTGTTACATATCAAAATCCCATTTTGATTTATAACAATATTTTTGATAAAGTGAAAAATACAATGGAAAAACATTTCTTTCTTTTCCTAGTATGCCTGCCTGGTGTTGGATGCTCATTCTTGAGATGTTTGTACGTTACTAATTTTCATGAACGATTTGGATTTCATGTAAGGTCGCTTACAACCGATGAGATTATTTATTCATCTTCTAAGCAACAGCAGTTTTATACTCACTTACAGTCTCTTAGTGATATCTGAATTTTATAGTGAATAAAAAATGCCAAGCCTTATTCAAATTTAAATTTTGTGACAGCCACTCTGGCAAACTAACAGATATTAAGTTATGGCAGCTAATGGACATCCTCAGTAAAGAATCATTTATTTAACTACAGATGTGCGAGCAGAAATTTAGTGGAAAAAAATTCAGTTGATATTTATAAACTGACATTAATAACTCTACATAATGATTATAGAGATTATATTATTTTTATATATTAGATAATGAGATTGTTATTAAAAATGTGTCAATTCTAAACATACAGAATGAGGAGGATATGGTTTCTTTAATAATTATTTAACCGTGTTGCAAAAAGTAAAGGTTATTTGGATACTCAAAATTCACAAAAACAATTTATATTCTACTCCACAGTTAAACTAATTTCATACAGCTTGGAACAATAAGATAATTCTTACATTAAGTAAGTAAATTAAACTAGCAAATTAAAAATTGGTTATCGTTATACAGAATGTATACAGTATAATTTATTATTTTATTTTTGGTAAAGAACTTACGATCTTTAGTTGTATAACCACCACCACCACCAACAGGATTAGAAGTTTCCTAAGGACCATCATATTCCAATTTTACTGTGTAACCATCTAATTCTTGTCCCATTGCATTCATTAATGGGAAGAATTTTCCTGTTCCACAAGACCCTCTGAAGTCTTCCATAACTAAAGACCAAACCATGATACCTCCAAATCCTTCTTCTTTTAACCAAGCCATCTACAAATGAAAAAAATAAATATAATTAGTAATAGTTATTTATACCTTAAAAAAACTGCATCTTGTAAAAATCTGTAGTTCTTTTTGATGTTTACTGCAGCAGTAAACAGCTTAATCACTTTACATATTGGCTGCCAACTCTGTAGGATTTATGAAGCCTCCTGTGTGTTCTTAAATTCTGAGTCTGTTGTGTATGGAGTTTCACTATTGTTTAAAACTCTCCTCCATTCAATCGTCACCCATTTAGCATGTTTATTTTATTTTAAATACACACAATATGAAATTTACTTCATTATCTAAAGTTGTATTAAGAGATTTTTATTTTTGTAATATAGTAATTTGTTCAGTTTGGATTTTTCATATAACTCAGCCGATAAATTTTTTCTTTCATTTAACTATTTTTAGTGTAAGGTGATACACAATAGGCATAGATTTACAAATAACTTATATAGGCCACTGCTATTGAAAAAAAAAAGTGCTTTATTGACAAGGCAAAAGTAAGTTAAATTTATCAAATGAATTTACTTCACAGTAAATAATAATAATAAAAATTGAATAATTCATTCAATGGAATAAATGATAGATTTGCATAAAATTCATGTAATAATTTATTTAATTTAATGGAATTTACAACTACATAAATTCAGACGTTTGGCTACCTCTGTTATATCCATTGAATTACAGACCGTGATCATTAATTTGCAGTATCATTATAACAACATTTATATTACACAAGTAAATGCAATTTTACCCATCATGCCTGATAAAGGCATTTGAGGTTCTTTATAGATTGTTGGTGTATTTCTTTGTCATGCCATTATGAATCTTGAAGTACAAAACTCTCAGTTTCTATTTCCTGAGCAAAAATTCTTTATTTAACAACAAACTTGTTCATTAATATTTTATTAAGCGACTTGCAAAAATAAAAATGATACAATATTTGAATCTTTGAGGATAAGCCTACAGTCACAAATTAAGCTTTTTATATGGAAAAATTATTATTAAAATATCTTTAATCCACTGGCAAACAGTTAAAAAAATAATTGAAGAATGAAAATATATATAAATATAAAATATTGCAATTTATGATATATTAATAAAAATAATTCGAGAAAAACTATTATTGCATTTAATGTAAAGTTATTTTATTTTAAGATGAAGAAAATTAAGGTTCTTTATTTTTTTGTTGATTATACTTCAATTAGATTTTAACAATTGCTGTTTGTACAACAGCAATATTTGTGGATAAAAAACGTTTAATTTTATTCATATAAATTTATCTTTCAAATAATTCAGTAATTTATTAAAGACTAGTCGGAACCTGGACCCCCAAGGCCAAGGTAAAACTTCGACCCAAATCAGGCCCTCCCAGGGCTGCAGTGCTCGCCATTCCTGTGTTACAGAGGGACGGCGCCTTGAACACCCAAAGAGTTAACTTAACTTCGGTCGCCATTCCTGTCTACCTAGAAGGCTACGCTCCCCTGGACCTGCGCACTGTTCATTATCCTCATTATTGTGAGAATAATACTGATAAATAACAAATATTCAGACCTATATACTGTTAATACTGATAAATAACAAAAAAATATAGAAACCTGAAAAATACAGAAAAACAGTAGCCTTCGGAACCACCGTAAAGACTTCACAGGATGATGGGTTTGAAGTGTAGTCTTGTACAGTCTCAGGTCGACCATTCCTGAGAATTGTGGTTAATTGAAACCCAAGAACACCGGTATCCACGGTCTAGTACTCAAATCCGTATAAAAGTAACTGCCTTTACTAGAATTTGAACGTTAGAACAGTCGACTTCCAAATCAGCTCATTTACGATGGAGAGTTAACCACTAGACCGATTCGGAGGGTTAGAATAACAGTAGCTAAGGTAACTAAAGTACATACACTTTTGATGACGAAAAATTCATAACTTATTTCTTTGCCATAATAATGAAGTAAAAGAACTAATATATTTTTTTTCCGTAATGAATATCTTTTATTTACAACTTCACACTCCTTGGGGGTGAAGAAATAATACATATATTAATGTTCAAGGGAGCAAGAGCCTCAGTCTGTGGCTTAAAACCTTCCCTGGTGTAATACGAATGTATCCTGAAAATTTGAAAGCAATCGATCGGTTGGTTCTTCGAGATTTTTCGAAATGAAATACATAAAAAACCTTCTCAGTTATGCCAAGAAACATGTGTAAAAATTTGGTTGCATTTGATCGAGTGGTTTTTTGTTTATCCCGAACAAACAAAGCCCTTTTTCATCTTTATGTAATAGGTATACGAGATCTAAAATAACGAGACAATTTTTTTGACAACCACTTTAAAGTTACTAGTAAACATATGGTTATTATATGACCAACTGATTTATATTAGGTATTAATATTTTTAGAATATTGATGTCACGTGAGACGTAAACAAACTTTTTGTGAAATGAGTTTTTATTGTGCGTTACAAAAATGAGTGATACTAATTATGAGCAACGTTTTGTGTTAAACTCGGTTAGAATGCTATTGAAACTTTTTCAAAATTGAAAAGAGCGTATGGAGATGGCGCTCTTGACATGAGCCCCAGTTTTTAGGTGGTTTAAAGCATTTTCAGATGGCCGGGAATCAGTTGCGGTCGATCCACGCTCTGGAAGACCGTTAACATCAAAAAGTGACGACAATGTTAGGCGAATCAGAGACTTGATACGGTACGACCGGTGATTAACTGTCAGAATGATTGCAGAACAATTGAATTTGAACCGTACCGCAATTTATCAAATTTTGACAAACGAATCGGATATGAAAAAAGTTTGTGCAAAATCGGTCCCAAAAAACCTCACTGATGAACAGAAAAATACAGGGTGGAAGTGTGCAGGAATTTTCTAAGGCTAATCGAAACTAATTCAATTTCAATTGAGGGGATAATGTATTGTGACATAATGTTGTAGGGGTTGAGAATGAAAATATTTTTACTATTTTGTCCACTGTGCAAAAAACTGAATTTAATTTTCCAGGTTCAGTTACAAAATTTTTATAATCTCCTAGTTTTCAGGGAATAATCTTTTGCCTTTATCGTCTATAATCGTACAATAATGTTTCCAACTGATTTTTCATAATATTAAGAGATAATTTTGTTATTTATTTTACTTATTTTTCACTACGGCTGTTGATATTAAAGTATTGGAAAGAATGTTTAAAGATTTTAAAACCAAATACAAAAAAAAAATATGTAGACAAAGAGTTCAAAAGTAAATCAGTAATATAAAAATGCTGTCAAGTCTATATGAGCAAAATATAAATATCAGGGAATTGAAGGAATTAAAAGCCGTTCTAGCGGAGCAAAAAAAAAATCACTAGAGATTACTGAAACAGAAAAATTTGATCCTCTATGAAATTGAAAAAACTGAAAATTAAGGCATAAAAAATTCTACATGATATTATTCAGCAGTATTAAATGGTAAAATGCCAGTTCAAGTGTCTGTGGATAATTTAAATTATATAAAAAATATAGGGTGATTATTTTGATAAGGCAAACTGTAATGCTATTTTCAAGAGTATACAAAAAAATGAAAATTCTCTGGAACACAAATAAATTGGAGGGAACCAGGATTTTTGTTACGGAAGAGTGCAATAAGGAAGCAAATATGATGAGAAAGAAGGTAATTAAGATATAAGTTAGGCAGCAGGAATCAAACAAAACAGTAAAATGAGAGGGAACAACTTCTTTAGAACATAGAAAACTGCATTATACAGAACTATTGAAGGTACATGAAGAATATATACAAGAGAAGAATCAGAAGAGGGAGCAAGGAAGCGATCAGCAAGAGTTTTAAATTATATTAAGAAACACAAGATCATCAAGCAGAACAATTTTATGATGATAAAGCATGTTTTATAACATCTTAGAATACGGAGGAGTTTTGCAATATACTGTATTTAATTTCACTACTAATGAAACAATGTGCATTCCACTAAAACATGAAATAATTTGTTTTTTAAAAACTTTCTAATTTCTGTGGTAGTAAAGTATTCTGTGACCCAATATGACTGATACATTATGACCAAAAAAATAAATTATATATATAAATAAACAAATGGGTAACGTAAATAGGAATATGTCAATTTTTGGTTAAAAAAGTTTCATAACAGAAACCAATAATTAGTATAACAAATTTATGGCTAATATAAATTACTTTTCAGGTAAGCCAGTTTGATATTATATATGTGTATTTCTATTAGTAGTAATGTTGGATTAGATCTAATGCATTGTAATGGTAGTATTAAAAACAGTTCCTAAGCAAAAATATTAATACCTACTTTCCAAATCAGAATGATTGGATGAATTTATGACCGATAACATATCCCAAATCGGTTTTGTAATTACTGTATTATAAATATCACCATTTAAAAAAAAACGCACACAACTAATACAATAAAATAAACTAATAAATGAAACTTTTACATAACATAATAGTCTCATAAACACACCAAACTTTAAACGCAAAGTAAACACTGAAATGTAGAATACTGGAATGGACACTGTCTATGCCCAACGTAAGCGGAAAACGAACGTGAGACAAATAGATTTAGAGGTATAGTTTTCATTGTGTCGCACATTGCAGCATTGTACCTAACGTACCGTCCTTTCAGAAAGTGATTCCATAAAACTTAATTGTAGTTGATATTAAGTGATAAAATCTCATAATTCTATTTAATTAATCGAAAAATTTCAATGCTTATGAATATTAAATAAATGTTGAGTTAATCATTGTATCATATAAATGCTTTTATAAAAACTTTCTACAATAACTTGAATTAGAAAGATAACTTGTGATTTGTGATGAGAGATTTCGTCACAAACTTTTTGAACGGACTGTTAACAAAGATACCTCTAAATCAGCTGTCTTTGTTGGCACGGATTTCTAACGCTATAGCCTATTCCAGTATTTCTACATTTCAGTGAACGTAAACGACTTACATAACCTGAATATACACGTATTTTGTTTTCAAAAAATATCCAGTAAATGCGGTAAAAAATTTTAATTCGTTCTTTATCAACAAAAAAGTTTACTACGAGTTATAATAATGAGCATATGACGTTTAAAATAACTAGTTCCGTTCTTTCTCGGTTACCTCAATACAATTAAATATTTAATTATTTTTACAGTAATGGAATATTGAAACGGTACAACATCTTTAATAAAGAAAATTCATTCCAATCAGGTATAAAAATTATTTTTTAAATGTATGTAATTTATTTTAATCTGATTATTTTTTCATCTATTGCCGATTGAAATTTTGCAAAACAAATCGGTGTACATAATATGTAATTAATATAAGTAAAAACCACAATCAGTTGTGTGCAAATGGACACAAACAACATTTTTTGAACTTGATCAATGTGCTATTTTGACTTCACAGTCAATTGCTTTATATAAGTTTTAGATATCCTGGGTACAGTATTAAAAAAATATGTTTATCTACATCATATAACTTGTATAAATTACAATTCATATTTCCTGCTATCAAAACACAATCAGATCTACCAAAATTAAATAAATTACTTTTACTAATTTCTTCAATAAAAATAAATTATCTGTAATCACTTAACTGAAATACTTTTAGTTCAAAAATATCAGATTTTAACTTATTACAGTATGCTTATTCATTAAGATTCTACTAGCACATATAAATCTAACCTGGTTGTTAAGCTTGTGATATCTCGATTTACAAATGAATATAATTCCTCTACCTTGAGTACTGACTACAGCTAGCATAGCCATAGTAATTATTAATTTTTATTTTCTCTTGAGCCCAATTGCAGTTACCCAACCCTCTTTTTCTATTTTAAGATAAGAAATGAATTTTGTACTGTGTGAAAAAATGCCAAGCCTGATCAGGATTTTTGAAAGTTGTGGATAAACAACTCTTTTTTTCTAATTCAGATTGTTAACAACAATTTAATTTTACGTAAATTATCCTTATTATAAATAAAATAGGTAAACAGTGCTAACTATTATAAACAGTTTTGTTTCTTACAAAGAAATCAAAATTTTTCCTTAATGCTTCATATATTTTGATGAAATAATAAAATGTCTTTATTTTCATTACTTGTTTAAACGGGTTTATTTAATAGTGTAAAGAAAAGATTTAGATAAATATGTGTACAATTTTAACTGCATTTGGTTTAAGCCTTCAACATCTTATGTATTTCTTAAAATAATCACAGAAGATCCTTTAATCTTACAACCCAGACTTTACAATTCTGATTCTCAAATGTCTGTGTCTTTTTCTTAGTCTTTCTTACCATTTCATAAACAATACTCTTCCCAGAACATAGATTAAGTATACAGGTATTTCACATGACATTCATGTGGTGAATTGAGAAATTTATTTTAACATGTCTTCTTTTTCTTAGATCTTCATTGATGCTTTTTTTATTAAATTTCACTAATGTAAATAGTGTTTTTATTGAATCCAGCTTGTTTTTAGGGATTGTTACGGATCTACCATTTATCTTTTAATCTTGCAGACCAATTTCCCACACAAACATTTCTTCATATATCTACAATTTATTCATTACTACTACTTTGTTTCAAAAAGCATATCCTTCAGTTCCAAATTTGTTGTCTTAATGTTCTTTTTTTGGTTCATAATAATTTAATTTATTGAGATAAATATTAATAATTTTTTCTTCTTCTATTGTTTTAAAAATGTCTTCCAACGTTACACAGCCGTATTTATATAAATGGTTTCTCTACAGTCTTGATGGAGATAGATTTTCTTGAGAAATACTGAAGGCATAATCATCCTCAGTAATGTTCACTATGAGCTTTGCAATTTAACATTAAAGAGAGTAGTCAATGGAGGTCCTTTTTATGCAAGGACCATAGGATGTTATTTTGTTTTGTTTTTTTTTGTCTTTAGTCATTTGACTGGTTTGATGCAGCTTTCCAAGATTCCCTATCTAGTGGTAGTCGTTTCATTTCGGTATACCCCCTACATCCCACATCCCTAACAATTTGTTTTGCATATTCGAAACGTTGCCTGCCTACACAATTTTTCCTTAAAGCGACTATTCCAGGATGCCTTAATATGTGGCCTATAAGCCTATCTCTTCTTTTAGCTATATTATTTCAAATGCTTCTTTCTTCATGTATTTGCCGCAACACCTCATCATTTGTTACTTTATCCACCCATCTGATTTTTAACATTCTCCTATAGCACCGCATTTCAAAAGCTTCTAATCTTTTCTTCTCAGATACTCCGATCGACCAAGTTTCACTTTCATATAAAGCGATATTCCAAACATACACTTTCAGCAATCATTTCCTGACATTTAAAGAGAAGACCAAATTGGTCTTCTCCTAACACTTCTTCCACTTTCCTCTCAATTCTTCTGTATAGAATTCTAGTTAAGATTTTTGATGCATGACTAGTTAAACTAATTGTTCTGTATTCTTCACATTTATCTGCTCCTGTTTTCTTGGGTATCATGACTATAACACCTTTTTGAAGTCTGACAGAACTTCCCCTTTTTCATAAATATTACACACCAGTTTATATAATCTATCAATTGCTTCCTCACCAGCATTGTGCAGTGATTCTACAGGTATTCCGTCTATTCCAGGAGCCTTTCTGCCATTCAAATCTTTTAATGCTCTCTTAAATTCAGATCGCAGTATTGTTCCTCCAATTTCATCCTCTTCAACTTCCTCTTCTTCCTCTATAACACCATTTTCTAATTAATTTCCTCCGTATAACTCTTCAATACATTCCACCCACCTATGACTTTACCTTTCATATTATAAATCGTTGTACCATCTTTGTTTAACACATTATTGGATTTTAATTTATGTACCCCAAAATTTTCCTTAACTTTCCTGTATGCTCTGTCTATTTTACCAATGTTCATTTCTCTTTCCACTTCTGAACACTTTTCTTTAATCCATTCTTCTTTCGCCCTTTTGCACTTTCTGTTTATTATTTCTTAATTGTCGATAGTTCCTTTTACTTTCTTCATCACTAGCAGTTTTATATTTTCTACATTCATCCATCAGCTGCAATATATCGTCTGAAACCCAAGGTTTTTTACCAGTTCTCTTTGTTCCGCCTAAGTTCGCTTCTGCTGATTTAAGAATTTCCTTTTTAACATTACCCCATTCTTCTTCTACATTTTCTACCTTATCTTTTTTATTCAGACCTCTTGCGATGTCCTCCTGAAAAATCTTCTTTACCTCTTCTTCAGGGCAAAATCTTTACCTCACAGAAATCAGGGCAAAATCTTTGGCCGGCTGATATTTGCTAATAAAGCATTTCTGAACCTACGTTTAAATAAACTTTCTTCTTATCTTCATAAGCTGAACATTTCCTGAAAGTTTGTTATATTCTTCGTAAATCATGCTGTATACGATTTTTGTTAAATACTAGCAGACCCGGCAATGCTTCGCTATTGCTATATTTTTTTTTTTTGTCTTCAGTCATTTGACTGGTTTGATGCAGCTCTCCAAGATTCCCTATCTAGTGCTAGTCGTTTCATTTCAGTATACCCTCTACATCCTACATCCCCAACAATTTGTTTTACATACTCCAAACGTGGCCTGCCTACACAATTTTTCCCTTCTACCTGTCCTTCCAATATTAAAGCGACTATTCCAGGATGCCTTAGTATGTGGCCTATAAGTCTGTTTCTTCTTTTAACTATATTTTTCCAAATGCTACTTTCTTCATCTATTTGCCGCAATACCTCTTCATTTGTCACTTTATCCACCCATCTGATTTTTAACATTCTCCTATAGCACCACATTTCAAAAGCTTCTAATCTTTTCTTCTCAGATACTCCGATTGTCCAAGTTTCACTTCCATATAAAGCGACACTCCAAACATACACTTTCAAAAATCTTTTCCTGACATTTAAATTCATTTTTGATGTAAACAAATTATATTTCTTACTGAAGGCTCGTTTAGCTTGTGCTATTCGGCATTTTATATCGCTCCTGCTTCGTCCATCTTTAGTAATTTTACTTCCCAAATAACAAAATTCTTCTACCTCCATAATCTTTTCTCCTCCTATTTTCACATTCAGTGGTCCATCTTTGTTATTTCTACTACATTTCATTACTTTTGTTTTGTTCTTGTTTATTTTCATGCGATAGTTTTTGCGTAGGACTTCATCTATGCCGTTCATTGTTTCTTCTAAATCCTTTTTACTCTCGGCTAGAATTACTATATCATCAGCAAATCGTAGCATCTTTATCTTTTCACCTTGTACTGTTACTCCGAATCTAAATTGTTCTTTAACATCATTAACTGCTAGTTCCATGTAAAGATTAAAAAGTAACGGCGATAGGGAACATCCTTGTCGGACTCCCTTTCTTATTAGGGCTTCTTTCTTATGTTCTTCAATTGTTATTGTTGCTGTTTGGTTCCTGTACATGTTAGCAATTGTTCTTCTATCTCTGTATTTGAAACCTAATTTTTTTAAAATGCTGAACATTTTATTCCAGTCTACGTTATCGAAAGCCTTTTCTAGGTCTATAAACGCCAAGTATGTCGGTTTGTTTTTCTTTAATCTTCCTTCTACTATTAATCTGAGGCCTAAAATTGCTTCCCTTGTCCCTATACTTTTCCTGAAACCAAATTGGTCTTCTCCTAACACTTCTTCCACTCTCCTCTCAATTCTTCTGTATAAAATTCTAGTTAAGATTTTTGATGCATGACTAGTTAAACTAATTGTTCTGTATTCTTCACATTTATCTGCCCCTGCTTTCTTTGGTATCATAACTATAACACTTTTTTTGAAGTCTGATGGAAATTCCCCATTTTCATAAATATTACACACCAGTTTGTATAATCTATCAATCGCTTCCTCACCTGCACTGCGCAGTAATTCTACAGGTATTCCGTCTATTCCAGGAGCCTTTCTGCCATTTAAATCTTTTAATGCTCTCTTAAATTCAGATCTCAGTATTGTTTCTCCCATTTCATCCTCCTCAACTTCCTCTTCTTCCTCTATAACACCATTTTCTAATTCATTTCCTCCGTATAACTCTTCAATATATTCCACCCATCTATCGACTTTACCTTTCGTATTATATATTGGTGTACCATCTTTGTTTAACACATTATTACATTTTAATTTATGTACCCCAAAATTTTCCTTAACTTTCCTGTATGCTCCGTCTATTTTACCAATGTTCATTTCTCTTTCCACATCTGAACACTTTTCTTTAATCCACTCTTCTTTCACCAGTTTGCACTTCCTGTTTATAGCATTTCTTAATTGCCGATAGTTCCTTTTACTTTCTTCATCACTAGCATTCTTATATTTTCTACGTTCATCCATCAGCTGCAATATATCGTCTGAAACCCAAGGTTTTCTACCAGTTCTCTTTATTCCGCCTAAGTTTGCTTCGGCTGATTTAAGAATTTCCTTTCTGACATTCTCCCATTCTTCTTCTACATTTTCTACCTTATCTTTTTTACTCAGACCTCTTGCGATGTCCTCCTCAAAAATCTTCTTTACCTCCTCTTCCTCAAGCTTCTCTAAATTCCACCGATTCATCTGACACCTTTTCTTCAGGTTTTTAAACCCCAATCTACATTTCATTATCACCAAATTATGGTCGCTATCAATGTCTGCTCCAGGGTAAGTTTTGCAGTCAACGAGTTGATTTCTAAATCTTTGCTTAACCATGATATAATCTATCTGATACCTTCCAGTATCGCCTGGCTTTTTCCAAGTGTATATTCTTCTATTATGATTTTTAAATTGGGTGTTGGCAATTACTAAATTATACTTCGTGCAAAACTCTATAAGTCGGTCCCCTCTTTCATTCCTTTTGCCCAGCCCGTATTCACCCACTATATTTCCTTCCTTGCCTTTTCCAATGCTTGCATTCCAATCTCCAACTATTATTAAATTTTCATCTCCTTTTACGTGTTTAATTGCTTCATCAATCTCTTCGTATACACACTCTACCTCATCATCATCATGGGCGCTTGTAGGCATATAAACGTTAACAATCGTTGTCGGTTTAGGTTTTGATTTTATCCTTATTACAATGATTCTATCGCTATGCGTTTTGAAATACTCCACTCTCCTCCCTATCTTCTTGTTCATCACGAAACCTACTCCTGCCTGCCCATTATTTGACGCTGAGTTAATTACTCTAAAATCACCTGACCAAAAGTCGCCTTCCTCTTCCCACCGAACCTCACTAATTCCTACTATATCCACATTCACCCTATCCATTTCCCTTTTTAAATTTTCTAGCCTACCAACCTTTTTTAAGCTTCTAACATTCCACGCTCCGACTCGTAGAATGTTATTTTTTAATTTTCTGATTGCTCTATATATATATATATATAGAGAGAGAGAGAGAGAGAGAGAAAGAGAAAGAGTTTAAATGCACACAATTGAAAATTTGATAAAAAATTAAAAATCTGAACTTCACAAATTTTACCTTTCACTTATTTTCCTTCCCCTTTTCCCTTTCCAACTTCTCCCTTTCAGCCTTTTCCCTCACCCATCTCCCAGTTTCCTTTTTACTTTTCCCCGTTTTCCATTTTTCCCTTTTGCCGGCGCGTAAATCGGTCCATTAGTTTTTTTTTTGGTCTTTACCGGACACACATACGAACATGCCGTTTATATATATATATATATAGAATAAAAAAGTCTGTTTGTCTGTATATTTGTTTGGTTGTTTCGTAAATATCTCGACACCGGCCCCACCTAGCGGGTATAGTTTTTGTAAAAATATTCCTTTTCACGTAACTAATATTCATATTCTGAATACGAACCAAATCGGTCCGTAAATATAATTTTTCTAAATATCTCAACGCCAGCGCCATCTAGCGGGTTCATTTTATGCAGAGATAATTCTTTCCGCGTAAGTAACACGTATTCTGAATACGAAGCAAATCGGACCGTAAATACAATTTTTCGAAATATCTCGATGTCAGCGCCACCTAGCGGGTCCAAACTAATTCAGAAACCTTCCCTGGCACGCGTCCAACCGTTCCCCAAAATTTCATCGCTATCGGATGAACGGTTTAGGAAGGCATAACAGACATACAAACATTCATTTATATATATATATATATATATATATATATATATATATATATATATATAGATTATTATATATTATTATTAAAGAATATTAAATTTTAATTTTTGGTCGGCATGCTGAAATATAAATAAAATACAGGAAAAGTTTCATTAACGATCCAAAATGATCATCTACTAAGACTGTTTTTATATTTCATTGTTTTTAATTACCTCGAGCCCATAAAATTATTAAAATCTGCAAATAATTGAATGGACAATGCGAATACTCCCGCTATAAAATTCAGTAATTTCCCAAATTTGTATGAGGAATCGTTAATAAAATCATTAATGCGATTTTCAAAACTTCTACGGTTTTCTAGTACGATAAAAAATCGATGATTTTTGTTCTACCCGATTTAAACTGTTTGATCAATTCATAAGTATTTGCACGGCTAACACAATTCTTAAAATTCTATTTTAACATCTCCGATCGAATTTCAACCCGTTTTACACGTCGAGAAATAAAAGTAAATTAAAAAAGTTTTTTAAATATTCTTTTGAACATTTTTGTTTCGACATAATTATACGTATAAGTTGTCTATTTTCGCAAGACAACAACAATGAAAAGCACGGGGCACGGCTTCAGTTCTATTTTGAACCTAAATTTTAGTTCGACGAAAGAGATTTACTAGATATTGTATATCGAAACTATCATTTTGTATCAACAATTATGTCATATTTAAAGAATTTATGTAGATATTTACTATGAAAGCGCGCCCTACGCTTTTCATTGTAGTCTTACGAAAATAGAAAACTTTATACATATTATTTTGTTGAAAATAGAAATAGCATTTAAAATTTAAAAACAGTCGTGACGTCCTACTAGAATACTAGGACAGAACGGGACAGTCATGACTGTTTTTAAATTTTAACTACGATTTTTAAACTTTGATTTTAACGCATTAATGTTAACTCCTGATGATGGCTTCCGAGTAAGCCGAAAGATCTAGAGAGCGTATCAACCTGCTGCTAAGGTGGATTATATTAATTAATTTATCGATTTAATCTTATACGCACGGAGATTTTTGTTTCACAAGTGCTTGTACACTTTGGAATCTTCCAGACATCGAACGAGCACCATCGGTAGGTATCCCGACGCGATTTTTCCAACGTATATTTGCCTCGTTTATAAGATAGTTTTTTTTTGTCTTCAGTCATTAGACTGGTTTGATGCCGCTCTCCAAGATTCCCTATCTAGTGCTAGTCGTTTCATTTCAGTATACCCTCTACATCCTACATCCCTAACAATTTGTTTTACATATTCAAAACGTGGCCTGCCTACACAATTTTTCCCTTCTACCTGTCCTTCCAATATTATAGCGACTATTCTAGGATGCCTTAGTATGTGGCCTATAAGTCTGTCTCTTCTTTTAACTATATTTAAAGATAATTTAAGATCGTTTAAGATAGCAAATAACGCGATTGCTGTTGCTTTGAGTTCTATTACTTCTGCCGAGTTACCGTCACAAAATCGTACACAAGCAATAAAATGAGCATCTTAATTGCTACCTATCGCCTCAAAAAGCCGAATTAAAAACAATTTGTCAAGCGACTTTACGAAAAGATAACGGCTGTATATCTTTTCAGCTATATCACCGATTCGACGGGCAACAGTATCGTTTGACAGAGATATGGACTGCGATTGTTTGTAAAAATTATCTCCAAACATAGTTTCTACAATGTCGATTGCAGCCGGCGAAATAAGCTCTTCACCGACGGTGAGAGGCTTTTTACATCTGGCTATTTTATATGAAACTTTGTAAGCGGCGAGTAAAGCTTTTTCATCCGCATAGTTTTTTTTTTTAATAATGATGTTTGCTTTCCAGACGAATTTAATTTTAATTCGAAGATTTCTCGGAGTTTGTTAACGTACTCGCTACGAAGCGTTTCCAAATGTCGTTTAATTTTATTAGGTTTCATGACGTCTGCTGTCAAACGTTTTGAGCAAATGACACGCAGGGGCGTGTCATTTGCTCAAAACTTTCTTCTTCGTTTATTTCACTACTGGCAAACCCAAAATTTAAGTATTCTTTAGAAAATTTTCTCGATTTTATTTTCGGTACCACGCTCGTCTGTACAGTTGTTGATGCTTCACTATCGTACAATACTCGCTTACTCCCGCTTAAAAATTATCCGTGATTCTGTATAATTCTACTGCCGTGAATCGCGAGTAATACGCAAATTACAACGTACACATTCGCGATAGATTCGATAGCGATAGAAGGTTCGACTCGACGGAGATCGGCTGGAATCGAACGAGGTGCAGCATTTATACGCGTTTGCGCAGACGTTCCAGAATGTTCGAGACAAATCGGAACTCGCGAAGCTGCGAGAATGTTCGACATGGTGGACGTAATACAAGAGAGTAATAGAGTGGCACCGATTCTGGTTTAGTCAACGCGGCGGATCGGTCTTGACAAATATCAATAAATTTACTTATCCTTCGTAATTTGAAACGTTTGTAATTAAGGTCGTAGTGTAGGTTTAGCGTCAAAATACATTATTGTGGTACACAGTGTTATTGTATGAGAGGGGGGCGCGATGAAAATTATGATTGAAAATCGGGTCGCAAATACTGAAAAATTGAGAAACGCTATATTAGCCTATTACCCTCCATCGCATTATTTAATCGTGTACTATTTTCCTTAATATTAAATATTATTATTCATATTTCTTACAGTTTGTGTAAAAAATTCATTTTCTATTTTGTTTTTGTATTGACGTAATACTTGTAAAACACGAGAAATTAACTACAAATAAGTGCTTAAACATATACGACTTTAAATAGACGATTGTAGAGTATAACAGATTATATTTTATTTTATAAAAAGCATTAAAAATATATATTTTATTGTAAGCGCTAAAAACAAAGTTATAAACAAATGCATTTTTCATCGACGTAACAGGATGTTTTGACGCGTGCAATAAATCAGATGACTATTGCGGTACGAATCGGATAGAAAGAAAGAGATAATGAGTGAAAAAGAATCGGCTTAGAGAAAGACATTAAACGAGCCGATTACAACAGTTAGCCGGCAAATAATGCACATAAAGCAATTACACGACATATACGTACTATTCTTCTCCCTTTGTCTTAAAACAACGTCGTAATCGCACTACATAAGGTTAAAATACATTTTTATTTTGTTTAGTGTAGTTTTTTTTACTTCTATTTTAATGTTGAATTATTTGGTTTAAATTTTTGAGTAAAAAGTTCTTTATACTTTTATAAAAAAAGGCAAGGAAAAGTGAATACTGGAGATAACGGTTTTTTCCCCTTATTTACCGAACCGAATATACGATTGCAAATCGATATACGAAGCCCACCAAATTACAGATAATATTCAGCCTTGTAAGAGTTTCGTATAATAAAGATTATTACTCTCAGAGAAAGCAATTCTGACCCTTACCTCTAGTATCTGAGGTATTTCAGATACATTATAACTACAATAAAGTCTGGAGCGGATAGAATATAACAGCAAATTAATGCGGCCGTTGTAAAACAAGATGTTATCTTGCTGTTTTAAACCGATTTTATCTATTTACATAAAATATACTCGCCACGCTAGGATATGTTGTTAACGGAACTCGACAACAGAATAATGCTGGAGACGTTTTCAGGACCACCGACGATAAAATGTAACCGATTCAGTAAAATAACACATTTTACATTCACGTATACATTTCCGTAGCACGTAGTATATAAATATGCAGTAAAAAAATTAAATGAAATTCATAGTTGTAATGCTGTTTAAATTTTATCATTCCTTTCACTACTGTCATTAATACGCTCACTCTCAGTGATTTTATTAATCCTATTCTAAATTACCCGGACTTCCGTGTTTCATCTAGACGTAAAATATGCATAGTTTTATTGTACAATTCAATTGTTATATGAATTAATTATTAATAAAAGCTAAAAAAAATTTCCTTCGTTGGAAATCGGAACAAGTAAATCTATTCAAAATAAATATATTCTGCGATTAACATCTATCAAATTCTCGATTATCCGTACATCCATTTTCAAAAAACTTACAGCGGTAATTCAAAATGTATAATTATAGATAGTATATAATCCGCTGAACCCGATGTTAGATAACGAGTTTTGAGACTAGCACCGCGCCTAATCATCTTTCTCAGACTCCATTACCGAAGAAGAGACGCTAATTACAATTGAAATGTTGCGAGTATCATTAAGGAGGGTAAATATATTTACGGATTCAGAAACTTTAGGATTAGACAATAACTGTTCTACCACTGAGCTATCTTCACCAAATCTCTCTCTCTCTCTCTCTGTATGTACGTATATATATATATATATATATCACACTCGTAGCTAGCAAGGGTGTAAGGAGGCTATAGCCCTCGCAGAAATTGTCGGGCGATTGGGGCTGCCTCCCTCCTCCCACGACCGACAATTATTAGATTTTATCATTCAGGGATTAAATCTAATAAGTCGGGTGCAAAAAATCAATTTTTAGCGTTTTAAATTTTCGTAATGTATAACATCTCAAAAGTATTTTCACAAAGTTTGAGATAAATCGGTACATAATCATCTCTTTAGTCATTAATCCATACTTATATACCTTAACCTGCAAGAGTAACGCCGTCACTCGATGTGTGAAAGCCGGGCTCACTCTGGTTCAATACTAATAAAAATAATTGATTACCGGGGATTCCCCGCAAACCAGAAACGCAGCGCTTGCTTATCGCAATCCAAACTCGGTCCAAGAATCTTCAAAACGTTTTCAAGCTCTTTTGCCAGGATCAGCTAGTCCTGGAAAAGCGGATGAACTAAAACTCTTAGCGATGCATTACGATAATAAATGTTCTGAATCTGTCCTCCAAGCGGAGTATCTTAAAATTTAAAATCGGAAGCGATTGAAATAACGGATCGCTGCAACAAAGAATGTTTGCCGAATATCCATTACAAGTTTTAACGACTCTTACGGTAACATGTAATAATGAACGCTCGTTCTCCACAATGAAGAGAGTCAAAACGACTGCGCGTAACAAGTCGGGGGATGGAAGGTTAAGTTCGTTCGTTAGTTTCTTTGTCAGTGCATAGAGATATTACTGTTAATCCTGATGAAGTTTTAGATATTATGGCGAGAAAGAAAAATCGACGAGTACCTTTATAATATTGATAACTTTTATTGGAGTGTAAATGTGTGAGTGTGAAGGATACATGTGGATTATGAAAAAATGATATACTAACATTATGATTCTTATTTTCGTAGTAAATGATGTATTAAAACTAAGCGTATGTTTTGTATTTTTCAAGTGCAGTAAAGTATAAAAAACCGTTTCAATATAAAATGATTTTCATTATTATTACTATTATCTCATCATCATCATCATCAGCCCCCTTAGCCTCCCCCGAAAAAACTCCTAGCTACGTGCCTCTCTGTCTGTGTTGTGTAAAATCTCTCAGTCACTCTCTCTCTCACTGTGTGTGTGTGTGATCGTTATTTTTCTCATCACGGTCTGTCGTTTCAAACAGAAAAAAAAAAGAAAATTCGGTAACCTAACTTGTGTATATTAAGACAAGAATAAAGCAAATTTTTTAATTAATTTAAATGGGTTAATTGAGTATTTGTTTTTGTAACGCGAAAGACAGTAACAATATTTTTCAAAAAAAAAAAAAAATGAAAATGAGACGATAAAATTTAGTTACATGCCACTTAATGAACGCTAACGTTTTAGCCGAGCGGTAGCGTCTCGGTCTTTCCTACGAAGGTCCCGGATTCGAATCCCGGTCAGGCATGGCATTTTCACACTCTACAAAATTCATATTTGTATCATTTCATTCTATCCTCTGAAGCAATACCTAATGTTTGTCTCAGGCTAAAAAAAATCTGATGAGGACATCACATGTCTTCCTTTTTTACGCCTATTAAATTACATATACAAATTTTTTTTTTTTTTAATGAAAAGTACATAAAATTTTATTTCATTAACTTATGACAGTTTTTCATTTAAAAAATGTTTTTTTTATTGTTATTGAATTATAATTTATTGTAATTTTTTTTAAAATCAGAAGTTAATAATTATTAATAAATCAATATATTTAAATTTTAAAAAAAATTAAAAAGAGATGAAGTCCGATTCGAACCTACGTGCCATCCCCTTGTAAGATCCAAATAATTCATTAATTAAAATTTTATTTGGCTATAACTCTGGAACCGATGAAAATAATTACCACTTATGATATATCGTTGAAAAGCTCTCAATGAGGATTTATTACTGCAGTTAAGAATAAGTCCAGAATCCATTTTTTTTTTTGGATTTTGGGCTGTTTTGGACACTTTTGGCCCAGTCGATTGCAATCAAAAGGGAGGTGCAAAACTAGATGTTATAACGGTCTTAAATCCAAAATTTCAACATGCTACGGCTAATCGTTTTTAAGTTATGCGAGATACATACGTACGTACAGACGTCACGCCGAAACTAGTCAAAATGGATTCAGGGATGGTCAAGATTGATATTTCCGTTGAAATCTGAAAACCGAAATTTTTCGCGATCACAGTACTTTTTTTGCTTCGTCCAATTAAGTTTAAAAAAAAAAATTAAATTTTTTGTGCTATATGACAGCTAATTGGAATATAAGAAAAAAGTTTAACTTAAAATGTCTAAACGAAGGTAGATTAAAGTTCACACATTACTTAATCTTAGTATTAATAAATAAATAGATCTCACCTCTCTCTCTCTCTAGGAATTTACCATAATAATAATTACCTCCCCTTAGAGACTATTGAGTGCGATATTAAACTCGAAAATCGTCTTTTTCCTTTCCTTATTTATACAAAATAAACAAACTACGTATCATTGTATTTAATAAATCATTGTATACTCAAATATTCCATTTTAACAAATACAATTGTTACATTTTAAAATGCGTACAATAAGATAGATTAATAAATAAATTACACTGTTGATTCTTGTATTAAAAAAACCGTTTGAAAATAAAGATATGTTGCAAAAGGTTCTGGTTTCGAATCCCTAATCGCAGACAGGCTCTTACACCCTAAAATATTCTTACACCCTAAAAATTCATTTCATAATTAAAGAGAAAAAAATAACCGGATATTAATTTGTTGGCAGTTTAGATTAATAAATTGTTTAATATAAAATAGATTATGAATATTTGTTTTAATAATGCGTATTAAGATCACGACAAGTTCCTTCCCGCGCTGTCTGCCCAGCGCCCGTTGTTGAACACAGTTATGTAATATTACTCACTCCAGCCGACTACAAAGGTTCAAGGTTAACAGTCTGACGCGCTTTAATAAATAAATCTCTTACGCGGTAGAGAATTGAGTTATCTTATAAAACAATTAAATTAAATGAAGTCAAAAATATAAAATAAGACACGCAACTTTTCGCTTTACGTTTGCTGGTTTTTATTTAAACCGTTTGATGGTTTTTATTTATTTATTGATTTTTGAATTTGTTGTCGCCTTAAGAATTATTTTTATGTGCAGATTAAGAATAAAATATAAAAAACCGCTAATTGAAAGAGCGGAACCCAGTATCTTCAGTTTTTTTTAAATCTGGTTACCCTGTAGATTTGTAAGTTACGTCTAAATTGAGAAACTAACCCGAGACCTCTCCAGCGTATCCAATCGGTTCTTTATTAACATTTTTATTATGAACTTATTTACAGATGATTTACGTCAGTAAATCTGAACTGTAGGAAGAATAAATCGATTCCGTATCTAATATTTATATGAATATAAGCGATCTGAGACAGAAGCATTACGCAAGTAATTCTGTGCGGCAACTAACAATCAACTACAGTGTCTTAACGTTATGAATAATTTTTTTTTTTTTATTATAAGCATATTACGCTGCTGCAAACCCTCTCCAAGCTGAGAAAAAACCTTAGATCTTCAGACTACGAGTAGCGTTCTTTTAACTGGCAATACCCAGGTAGGCATTAGACATGTGAGCTTAAGTCCAAGCCAAGAATCGAACCCAAAACCCTCAGTATATCATTCGGTTGTTCTATTACGGAGGTGACAAAATAGATTACAAAAATCCGACATCTGACAAAATTTAATTCCATGTCACTCAAAGAACTTTCAATATAATTTTTGGATTAAACTGTTTCGTTCATCGAGAGCCAGGTATTAGTTAAAAACGACGAAATATATTTTAAAAGATCTAAATAAAATAAAATTAGGCTTTATACGTATAATAAAGTGAACTAATAAATAGATCTACGAGTGTATGTACGCTCTTACACACCCATTCGATTTGGATATTGTAGACGGGCCGAACCGTGAAATTTAGAGATAATACTAATCATTCATTACCTCCTTGCGTACTGTTCGTGGTTTCTATAATTTACATCGTAAAAGATGCGGTTCTGTTATTTTTCTTTTTGAGAAGATGACTGTTCGTCTTCTCAAAAAGAAGCAAATCTTTTGTTCATCTTCTCAAAAAAAAAACTGCAGTTCCAGATATCGATCGAATCTGGAACTTTTAGTCTAGCAGGTAAGGTAGCCAGCGCTACCTCTTCTCTAATAGCATGTAGGTCGTGTTACATCTAAAAAAGAAAAGATTAATAATACAGTTTTTTTTTTAATTCCTGATTGATATTTAAAAAAATATAGTAACACTTAATAACAAAATTGTACGTGCGCGCGCGTGGGGGTCCGTATTTACATGTAGTATATAATATATATATATATTTTTTTTTTTTTGAGGGCGAAAAACGGTTGAACGTTATCATCGCCCGGATGTACTATATATTAAGCTTGATTACGTATATAAACTGATTATACGTATTTAAATAATAAGTAAAAATCTCGTTATAACCCCTTTGTGTACGGTTGGCTGTTGTTGTAATATGTCCATTTATAGTTTTAAGCGAAAATTTATTCTCTTTAATATTTGATCTAATTATAAGTTGGGCAAGACCGATAGTCAATTTTAAAAAAATTGATGGTGAATGACAGTTTGCGAACCAAATTTAAGATGTCTTTCGATGACGTCGATTCCGTAGTGGGGGGAAGATGAGTCTAACTAAAGAAATTCACGGAGTTGCTTTGTTTTGTGGTTAGTTATTGGCGGGAATTATCGGTAGATAGCCGACTGAATACGTAATGCTTCCAGTTAACATTGACGTCATCCAATTTACATCTTTTTACTGAGATATTTCTTATTACTGATTAAGGTGAGTTGTATTTATTTTTTTAATATTATTGGCCAATTATTATTGGCAGTTATTTTATTCTGTGTATGTGTTATTCAAATTATTTATTAGATTAAAAATGTTAGAACCCGATTTACTCTCGTCTATTTTTACAAAATAAATTTAATAATAATAAATTTGTTTATTTATCTCTTAATAGCGGCTAAACAGTATCGAAAAAATAAACAAGTTATCGAAAAAATAAACAAGTTATATGTTTGTAAGAGTATTTCGTGAGTGATATATTAGATGTATTTCGTGTTAAATATATTAAGTTTTAAGTCGGGTAACGAGAATGAAGCTAAGAAAATAATTCGCATCTGTATCGTTATAAAGAATATACCGATTAAGGAGTCCTGGGTTCGACACCTAAATAGCTTACCGTTTATTCACCGATCTCAATTAATGTTGTTAAATATTCATAAATGAATGTCTCGGGAATAACACAAAAATTTGAAAAAAAAACTTTTTTGATAGGAAAGAAAGTAACAAATAATCGTTTTAATAAATTTGTAAAAATATTTTTAGAAATTTATCGGCGTAGTTTTTATTTAACATATATATATTTAATAATATAAGTAAGAAAGGAAAAAAACATAGGTAGTGAGTTTGTAGAAGGCAACCAATATTTTAAAATATGAGTTCGACACCCGTATAATCGTGTATCATCTTAATAATTATGCGTACATAATATTTAAAGCAGAAATTATTCGTAAACAGTACAACGAGATATATACAACAAATAGTTCATTACAGATTTTTATATTTAACATTTCCCGTGTTTAATTTATATTTTTTAAGGTAAATTAAAAAAAAAAAAAAAAAATTGTTGAAAATGTATAGTCGATCATTCTTTTAGAGGAATGTTTAAGTAGCCCACCGCATACACAGAGAGAGAGTTTGTAGGAGGGGGAGAGTGAGAGAGAAAGGGTGGGAGTGAGAGCAAGGGTGATGGTGAGGAAGAGAGAGAGGGAAACGGCTTCTTCGTAATTCTTCTTAAAGAATATGCTAGCCGTAACTCGATTACAAACTGTTTTCGGACATATGTTTGTACGAACCCTTCTTCTTAATTTCAAGCTCTAAAATCGGTTCCAAAATTATTTCTCTTTCCTCCTAAATCATCTTGTGTGTGTATACATATATATTTAATTACACAAATTAAAATATAAAATAAAAATACGCAAATATAAAATGTATAGTTTACATTTTATAAAATTACCTTTTTAAAAACATCATTTATGATAAAATAATTTCTTCACTAAAAGTCTTAATAAAGTTTGTAAATTCGATGCGACGATCAACTTGAACGTTTAAAAAATTTAGACGGGATTACTCTCCTGTTACAGTGAGAAATATAATTTTTGTACTTACGAAATAATTTCATAGAATCGATACACATAAATAAAAAAATATGTCAGAGATTCGAATTAAATTTGATTTGGCTATATTTATTCCTTATAATATTTAACAGAACTACGATTTTGCATAAATATCGTGGAGGTTGGAAATTGAAAGCGCCCTGGAGAAGTTAGATCCGATAAGAAATTATTATCCACTATAGTGCATCTTCGGTAAGAAATTAAATGATCTTTATACCCCACAAAATTTACGCGCTCACACGCACCCACAGAGAGAATGAGAGAGAGGAGAGAGAGAGAATGTTAGAGAATTTTCGCGCTGTCTGGAGGTCGAATTGTAAATAAAACTGGAAAAATTTTATCTGTTATTATGTAATATTTTTTTTGTAAATTACTTTACAAAACTGATAAATTTAATCGTAATATTTTTAAAAAATTATTAAAATTAAGGGAGATTAATTATTATTTTAAATAAAATGTAATAATAGATATAAAATGATCGACAAATCTTGATTTAATTTAATTATATCGAACGTCTATATAAGAAATATATTAGGGATATTAACTTTGTTATTCGACCGCAATACACACACACGTACGCACATTTACGGTTGTATTTGAATTGTTGTACCATCGCGTGACCAGTACTGTCCGAGGGTAGCCAATCAGAGTGAAGTTAGCCACCTGCATTGTTTCACCCCCCTCTCATCCCTCCCGTCTACGCATTAGTCAGACTGACAGTTGGTTTTACGTCATCCCAAAAAAATTAAACAAAAAATAATTACCTCTGACAGCATATGAACGATACAATTTTATAAATTATTGTTTTATTTTATCATTGCCTATCGAACAATTGTTTTTCTATTAAAGCATTTATTATTATAACAAATTTACTTATTACATTTATTTTATTTTATTTATATTTACAATTACATTTTTATTTTATTTTTTTTATTAAACACTCTCTTTTATCATAATGTGAATTTTTTAAATCTAGCACAAATTATGTATTACAGTAAATAAATCTGTACCTTCAAAACTTTTTTTTTTGTTTAGCCTTCGGTAAAAACAAAAAAATATCAACTCTTATTAAAAACAAAACGGAACAAAATTTAACAGAAAACAAATGAATTTATGAAAATTAAAAACAACTTTTTAGTGTAATAAATTTAGATCGCAAACAACAAATTGATTTGTAGAATTTAATAATCTTCGTGAGAGTAGTACACTTCGCAGCACTAGTGTATCATCTGAACGCCGACCGTTACAAGCTGATGAACAGAAAAAAATTCTTCAAGTAGTACAGTTTAGTTCCAAAACGAGCACGGGAAAAATTTCTTCGCTACTCGACATTCTACAAAGTACAGTACGGAGGACATTACACGCTCAAGGACTGAATCCTTGTCACGTCCAGAAAACAAAACACCTCAAGCTTGGTGACCGTGCCGGACGAGTTTTTTCAGCGGGTTAACATAATTACTTTTAAATCTCGTTCGTACTATTTTGGGACAAAGCTACTTCTATCCGTAACGGCGTAAACAACACGTGAAATTCACATCGGTGGTGTGAAGAAAACCACACGCTCCAGTCGGATCAAATTTCCAGCCATAATTTTCGGTGAACGTTTGATGCGGCACGATCGACAACAAATTAGGCCCTTCCTTACTAGAACGTGTCACGGAGAGAAATTTTTAAACGATGTATTTTTTTTTCTTGAAAATTTGTCATCGTAGAAACAAATCGAAATGTATTATCGACTTGATGGAGTACCGACCCGTTTCCCGAATAAAGTAAGACGGTTTTTAGATGAAAAATTTATCGGTATATGGACTGGATGTAGAGGGCTGGTAAATTGTCCGAGTAAATCGCTGAACCTTGAACCCCTTACATTATTGTTTACGGGAACGGATGAGATGAGAGGTGTACAAGCAAAGAGTAGACGTACATGACGAACTGATCGCTTGCATTCTCAGTGCTACTGTCCTCATCAAGGAAACGAGTTGAAAAGTGCATCGATGTCAACGGTGGAATTTTCCAAAATTTATTTTAAATTTAAAAAAAAATATAAACCACGGTGAGTATTTTTTTTAAAAGTAAATTAAAACTATTATTTTAATTTTTCAAAGGTTAAACATATTTTACTAAATAAAAAAAGAAAACGGTTGTTTTTACTTTTACAAATCCTTAAAGTTTTTTTTCCATAGAGTATATTACAACGATTTTCTCAGAATTAAACTCTCTACAAGTTTGTTTAACAACAAAGTTATTCTACTTCAAACCTAAAAAAACGTGTTTTTCGTTACTGAGCTTTTCTGTTCTACGCTGGATATCTTGAAAATAAGGGATGATAGTTGTGGGTTTTTGTATTCTATTTTTCGGGTCAAAAAACATAAGAAACCATCAGTTTTACCCCTTATATAACGCCTTAAAAATTTCAGTATGACTTATTTCACCGGGGAACTGAATCCGAGCGAAATCTATGCTAGCCGTAACTTTAGAAAGAAGCATTTTCGGACATATGTTTGTATGTGAACTTTTTCCTTTATTTCAAAATCTAGAATCGGTTCCCAAATTATTTCTCTTTCCTCCTAAATCACCCTGTATTTACGATAAATAAAATAGAACTGATAGTTACCGTTTATTTAATGTTCCATTTCTGACAAACCTCAAATCAGGTGACTTTATTATTAATATAAAAGTACACATTAAAACAATCACACGCGCGCGCATAGAAATTTGATATCAAATATCGCTAAATATTTTAAATTAAATAAATAAAACGAATGAAGACTGTAACAACGGAAAAAGAACTGCTCCCCCTGTTACACTAAAAGTCGTCGGTTGAATTGTCGCCTAGTTATGGTAAATGTATAACAAAACAATCAAAACGTAGTTAATATCTGAACCGACTTAAAAGTGAAAAATAAAATTAATTACTCGATTTCCGTAGCTGAGCGGTAGCGTCTCAGCCTTTCATTCAGAGCACCGGGTTCTAATCCCGGCCAGACACGGTATTCTTCATACGCTAAAAATTTCCATTTTCACGTTCCCACATTAGAACTGTCTTTGTAAGCTTCTGCGGTGAATTAATTCATCGATCGAAAAAAAAATAAATGAACGATAAACATTGTTATAGATAGGTAGTAACAGCGACTGATTCAGTCATCATGCACGGCTTTCAGGAAGTTGTTATTAGGTCTAATGTTTGACATAGCAGAACTGCGGTTCAAATTCAGTTTCTTTAGAGAGACATTCAACATTTATAGTGAATCAATATAGATGATGAGGATCATATGATAAAAAATGTCACACCCTTACCGTGAATCAAACAGACTATCGATAAAATAAAAACTACACACCACCGCACTACACTATCTGACTGTTCTGTCGCCTAAAGTTATTCATCTACTTTCAGTTGAGACGTGAAAGTAAAAGATACCTCTATAAATTTTTTTTTGGGGTTTAATTAAGTTAATAAATAATTTTTTTATTCCGATTAGTGCAGAATAATATATTATATAAGAGTATATAATACTCGGGAATGCATAAATACGTATTTTTCATTAATAAAAAAAAAAAGAAACTGTCCCGGCATTTGTGTGGATGGATCAAGGGAAACCGTATATATATATATATATATATATATATATATATATATATATAATTTGATGAACGGGAGATCGACTAGGAAACAAAATGTTTTACTAAGAAATTTGATTTTTTCCTCGATATACTTTTAATACTGCATAATTTTTATACTAAAAACGTCATTTGACAAAGGGGTTCAAATCTGACTCAAATTTTATACTTTTTAATAAGTTCTGTTCTTTGTGCCCTTTTTAGTGTTAAAAATGTTTGTGTTGTGTGTTTTTCTGGCGAGTGTGAAGCAGGCGTCTTTGTTTTTGATTTTCTTGTTTAATTTTATCTTATGTGGTGTCTTCTGGTGTAAGACAGTTTCCTTAAGATCCTCTCTTATTTCTCCAATCCACCTGCATCCTGTTATGGTGTTTTTCTAGTAGAGATTGTAATATTAGCCGTCTCAGAAGACTTGAATCTTCTGATTCAAGAAGATTACTACAGTTAAATTTTGTAGTAATAAATTGTAAAGTAATGATACATAAAAAAATTAGCAAATATTTCATATAACTTTTCATTTGTTAAAAATAAATATTTTGTTAATAGACTATTAAATATGATTCTGGCCATCTAAAAATATTCTGCTGTTGCTTGCTGTTAAGGTAATTCTATGCTATTTATTCAACTTCCATAATAAAAATATATAAATGACATGAGTACTTATTGTTTTCGATAAATAATTTTAGTGTTCTATTATAATGTTATTTTATAATAATATACTGTATGTTCAAAAATTTGAATGTATTGAGAATTCAAATTATCTATGTCCTGATTTGTTTGAGTTATTAACTGTACATAATTTTTTGTTTTTAATTAAACATCAATGTCTTTTTTCTTTTTCCCTTTTTGAAAGTATTATGTATTATTTTTAAATTTATCTATTAGGTTAAATCGATTACATTTATTATCAAATTATTGAATTTGTAACAAAATTATTGAAAATAATGAATGGTATAATAAAAAATAATGTTAATTCCTGAATTTAAAAATCGTAAAATTTGTTTACAAACATAAAAAATACCTAATTATTATTCAGAAGTGATCCATTAGTGAAAAAAAAAACCTTTTGGCATGCTGAAAGGTGGAGGTAGATTTCACAGGTGCTAAGTAAGGGATAAAAAAGATTTCCACCTTAAAGTTAAGAAAAACTTTAAGTTTACTCAATACGACAATGATTGCATTTGAAATAAAGTTTCAATGGTTAGCTTACAACAAGCCTCATCTTCTTACAATTTCAGCAACATTTTGGTCATCCCTTGCTGTAAGGGTTGGTCATATCAAAAATTGTTTCAGACAAAAGTTTTAAGGTCATGTTTAGAGGACTAACGACCACTTTAAACCTATTTGATACTGTGCCTATTGAAGAAGGTATGATTTTTTTTGTCTTCGAAACCTCATTTTTTCCACCCCTTGGACTGATAGTTCGTGATATCAAAAATTTTTACTTAGATAACTCTTAGGTCCTTATCCAAAGAATAGTAGAAACTTTAAAGAAATTTGATATTTTACTTAAGAAAGTTATAGGGATATTTTGTTTTTTTGAAAAAATCCCCCCATTGTCTGATTTTGCCCATTAATGAATTCAACCGAGATTTTGGGTTGTTATATTTTATGGTATAGTTTGAAAGTGATTGGCGAAAAATTACGGCAGTTATCGTGTCCACAAGAAAGTGAAATATAAACAGTTATATATTATTTATATATATATATATATATATAAATAATATTTTGAACTGATGGTGGTTTTGGGGTCTGGGGGATGTGAAACGCAAAGATATCTCAAAATTTTCTAGAAGACAAATCATGGTACCCATTACAATAGATTCTTATGAAATCTACCTAAAATTCTATAGAATTTTTAGGTTTCTTAGTTCCAGTATATAAAACTGGAAATGAAACTCTAATGTTACAAAAAATGAAAAAGAGGGGTAATATAAAATATGGAATAAAAGAACTAAAATTTGAAAGGATTCAGAAAAAATTCTTACTTGTTTCCTAAGTGATTATTACACTAATAAATATAATACGCGCAATTGAGTTTACTTGTTTCTTACAACTAATAATGATTTCTAATTAAAATATAAATACTATATTACTTTCATTTTTTTGTCAGAATTATGAAAAATCATTTTAATATTTGATTTTTTATACTGTTAAAGTAGTACTGCAAAAGAAGCTTCATTAACCCTCACATTACCAAACAAGGTATTCTAACTAACCCAGGTTGATTTTTTCCTTATAATAATTTTATGTGAAGAGATACATACCTGTGGTTTCATGACTTTGTCCTGAATCGATTGAAATTGTATTCACATTCATGACCCACCCATTTTTTTTGTTTTTATAGTTATTATTGACAGGATATATTGGTGGGGTTGTGAGACTACCCTACTTAGTGTGAAATGCCAAAAATGAAAACTGATAATTTTTTCACCAGTTGTCCCTTGGCTGCTGAACTATAAAACAAAACATGACACTGGTTGGTACCCTGTATTCCGATAAGAAAGAGATTCTGAAGGAATTTTTTCCCAGAAAGAAGTTCATTCTTCAATGTTTGGTTTCACAAATGACTAGTTTTCCGTGTTCCAAAAAGGGGTAAGTCGGTAATCTTACTCTCTACTCAGCATCATGAGAGGCAAGTGAGGGGTAAAGAGAGAAATACATAATATATAATATATATTTTCATAGAAATATTTATATTTTTCTATCTTGAAATATAAATATATTCTATACTGCAGGGCCCCCTGGTGTCTTGTAACCATAAAATACGTTCCAAGAACCTACTCTGAAGTGATACATATGTTAGGTAATGCAAAAAATCACATCAAAATTGGCCCAGCTGTTGTAGAGAAACACTATTGCAGCGCTCTCTGGTGGCCTATAAAGATAAAACATGTCTAAGAACCTGCTGTGAAGTGATATCTATGTAATACAAAAAACACATCAAAATTGGTCCAGTAGTTTTTGAGGAAAATGTACACACACACATACACACAAAAGCTCTTACATCAAACACATATGCTGTCTCTGTTCTGTCATGGGTAATAAAAAAATACCATTGATGTAAGTTCCGGCATTCTTAGTATGAAACCAAACATGACAAGGTCAGATGGTATATCCATCAAGCTAATAATAAAGAATAAACGATTCAAGATTAAGGAAAACTAAAATGTTAACGAAAGAAAAGTTTGAAGAAACAATGAGAAGAAGAACAATCTACCCTTGGAGAAACTGTATTATGAGACAAATAACTCCATTCAGAGAAAATTTAAGATTTCTCTAGTCATTGGGCATTAATCTAACCCACAATTTCTTGGAAGATCATGATATTTTTGTGCAAATTGTACCGGCATATTAGCGATCGATAATTTTTAGATTAACAGATCCAGTAAAACCTGCAATTCCTTCAAAACTTAAACAACAATGTAAGAACTGGTTCGGGGTTCCTTAACAACATCACATTTATCCAGAATTTTGTATTGTTGCCCTAACTTAGAATGTTCAAAGAGTTGTTCTAATATATTTGTAACCGTTTTAAAAGAGATTCGATAATAGTTAAATTTAAAGGTTTATTTATTTCTAAAAAATTATTAGATTTAAACAGCTTAGACATAAAATTTCATCTGGATGTGATGATTATAATTTGTTTGATTCTATATCATATATATCTTTGCACATGACATGTTTTGAACAATATCATGGTTTTTTTTTTGAGATACTTTAGAAATAAGCTTATTTTATTGGATTTATATTTTTACACATATAAATTTGATAATTTTTATCTTTAGATGTACTTAATAGTTTGATATGTTTTTGTTTATAATCGCTGACAATTATATTAATTTAAAAGTATATACTGAATCAAATATTTAGTTTGTTTTATCATTGTAAAAATTTATATTTTTAAATTATGTTAGTATCAATAATAAATAATAAGATTTAATATTTTTTTCTAAAAAAAAAAAATAATATTTAGTGGATATTTGTAAATAATTGTTTTACCTTTACATTTCGAAAATATCATAACATAAGATAATGTATTGTTTTTTTAATAGGAATATTTTTAATAAAATTGCTTTGTATAGTAATGGGTTTGAAAATTCAACCTTAAATTTTAACTTTTGAGTATGTTTATTTTATAATGCTTTAGAGTTATCGACAAATTATTTCAATATTTTAACTAGAGCTTCTATTGAATCATATGCCTTTAATAATCTTAGAAATATATATATTAATTCAAGATCTCTAATTTTTTGGTATGATTATTATCATCTTTAATTTTTTTTTTTTTTTTTTTGCAAAAACAAGTGTTTTAAATTTTTACATTATTTATTATCAAACTATCTATGGTGGAAATATGTGAATCTATTAAAACTCAGCCCTATCAAACTAGCTAATTAATGTACTGTTAACAAACTAACTAATTTTGTATGATATTTTACATTTTTCAAATTTTTTATCTAAAGGAAAAAAAATCAGATTTTTAGATTTTCTCATTTTTTACAACCAGACATAAAGTATGAATCACTTCTGAAAACAGTATACTTCCTTTTTTTTTAAAGCACAAATATTCCATGTAAGTATATTCCAACTAGTAGTATTTCAATTACAATAAATAGACTTAAATTGAGAATTATTTAGACTAATTTAAGTAAAACCTATGAAAAATCTATACTATATTTTTCCTTTTGAAAAACTCATATTTTATTTTTGGTTAATTGAAACCCAACCACTAAAGAACATCGTATTCCAAATCCAAATAAAAATCCACGATCTAGTATTCAAATCCAAATAAAAATAACTGACTTACTAGGACTTGACCGCTGGAACTCTCAAATTTCAAATCAACTGATTTGGGAAAGATGCGTTCACCACCAAACAAAATAATTATCGTGTTATACTTTCATTAGTTTTATTCATACTGTACAATCTACATTAATAGAAGCGTTATATTATGAACTTTGTAGACTAAACAAAGTAAATTGTTATACTGGGCAAGACATAAAATAAAAACACAAATATCAGAATATTGATAATTTTTAATTTTATTATAATAATCAAACAAAATGTTAATATTTAATCAATTACGATCCTAATACATTACATTACTGAAAAAAACAGTTCAAAGGAATAACATAAACAGTAGTAAATATAATAAAATATTAAAATTGAAATAATAACAACAAAAAATTGAAACTAAATGTAAACTAGCCTAAATGTACTTATGGTAGATTTCAAAACAAGGAGTTAAATATTAAGATCTGGTTGCAAAGCACACAATGAACAATAATATTGGGATTCTCTTTTGATTACATAATTTTTTGCACGCACACTCGAGCTTCATTGGTTTCCATTTGCTGTGAAATATGAATTTGGGTCTTGCCAATGCCTCTATTAAGTGCTTGATCCAGCCTTATTTTCTATCTATTAATACAGATTAATTTTTAATAAGAAGTCAGTAATGATGTTCTTACAATTTTCACCCCATCTATCACACAACTGATTAAAATTAATAAAAAAAAATAGCTAACAAAATTGAATGTAGAATAATGCTATTAAGAGTCCATTGAATATTAAAAGCATGAATTATAGCGGTTATAATATTTGTAATCCATTGTGCATTGAATAAGTATGGAAAGACTGATTAACTGGTCAAGCAGACAAATGTAACTTTTACTAAGAAACATACCTGAGTCCAGATTAAATATGGAGAGGGAAAAATTATACATACTTGTATATTACAATAACTGTAACTTGAATAAAGAGATGGAAATTTGATCAGCTGTTAAAAGGTAATGGCGCATCCAGGAAGGATGATAAAGACAATTATTTCCATAATACCAATGTCTGTGATAGAAGGGATGAAGATTTAATTTTCAACACCATCATTCATTTCCTCTAAATTTGCAGTTATTAGTAGTTTGTTTAAAAACTTTAATTGTTTAATGACATTTTTTTGTTGAAACTATTTCAGAATGTAATCTCAGTCATTTCAAATAGGTTATTTAGTGAAAAAATATTGCTCTATATAATTCGTTTATCTTTTCATTAGTTTTATAGACAGTGTGATAAAATTGTATCAAAAACGTATTTACCGGTGGAAAGTACAGTTTACAAATCTCAAAGCTAACCTACTTGTAAAAAATCTTAACTGTAACCTTATGGTAAAAAAAGGTGAAGATAAAATAAAAAACGATATCCTTGCTTCCAAGGATAAATACATAGAATACCTCAATAAATGCATCTGAAATGCCTAAGGTATTTAAGATCTAATTAGTCCTGGATAGAATGGAAAGAGAGATAAATAAAAGAACTCGAAGCTAGCCTACTTGTCAAAAATTTAACCTTACCTGCAAAAATAAAGGTGAAAATAAACCTAAATAAAAAACTTTATCCTTGCTTCAGTAGAACCTAAGATATTGAGAATGAAGCAGATCTAATCGGTCCTGATATTAGACAGAATGAAAAGAGAGATAAATAAAAGAATAATGCCTGAAACAAGTTTTCTGAATAAGAGAATTCTATGTTGAAAGAAGAATCAATTAATTTGAGATCCACATGTATTTCAGTGGTGTTTTTCTAAAGTAAAACCTTGACATTGTGTTCAACAGATTGCAAGCTCATGAGATGTGAAAGCAGAATGATTAGTTAAGAATAGGGAGGACCACATAAAGAATCTTAATACAGTGTTAGCAGTAATTACCGATTCAAAAATTGAAAGAATCATAACGACTAAAATGACTCAAACCTCTTTTATAAATGATTAAGCAAAGATATTTCAACCGATAACATGATTGATTAGTAATCCTATCCATTTTATTTTTAAAAATTATATTAAAATTAACGCCAACTTGAAATGCAGACTGAGTTAGTATATCATTTTTTCTCAGCCAAAATTTCATTCTTACTAATCTCTGTTAAAAATGACAGACTAACAAAGCTCAGGGGAGCAATAAGATTTTAACGTAACATTTGATGTTGATGACTGAATATGAAATGACATTCCAATCAATAATGTTGAAGTAAGTGAATCTAAATTATCATTTCTGTACTTTATTTTTAAAAAACATAAAATTTTGCTGAATTCAATAATTTCATACGGTAACTAATAAAATTCATTGAAGAAATCCCTTATCTTTTATTTTTTGTAGTGGATTATCGCATCATCACATTCATAATTAAATATACATAACCTTGAAAATAAATGATTTTATTTATGGAAAGCTATAAAATTTAATGAAGAAAAAACATTCATTTTTTTCTGTAATGTTCTTTCTTATTCCTGTTTAGGTATTACTTCAGAGGGTGATATGTGTGAGTTTAAGCGAAGTGTAATCTTCTACAGTCTCAGTTCAACCATTCCTTGGATGTGCGTCTTGAAATCCAACCACCAAAGAACACCAGTATCCATGATCTAGTTAGTATTCAAATACATACAAAAGTAACTGCCTTTACTAGGATTTGAACGCTGGAACTCTCGACTTCTAAATCAACTTATTTGGGAAGATGTGTTCACCACTAGACCAATCTGGTGGGTTTTCTGTAATGTTAGTTTAATTTGAAATTATATAGTGTTACATATGAAGTTGTAATTGACCAATTGCATGCATCAACGTGTTTATCTCTGTGTATAAAAAAGTTTAATTTTATGTAAGAATATATATACATAAAAATAGAGGTACTTTTGAGGTGATCACATTTAATATGAATACAAACTGGTGATGTTAAAAATAAAAATTCAACAGTTTTTTCTAAAGTGAAAGTGACAGAAGCTTAACCAGCTTTTGTCTTAAAATAACACTAATGCTACATTTTAAGGAAATGATATTGACTGATGTGAAGTAATAATATTGTATGATTTAACCTAAAATAATGCATGATGTTAGGTGATCTAATCCAGAAACATGAATTTGCATCCATATTTATACATGTATTTTCTTTTAATTTAACTAATATTTTTATGACTACAATATTTTTGTACGGCAGGTATTTTAATTTAAATAAAGTAAAATCTTCAGAATTTGTTTCATTAATTTAACTATAAAAGACATCAGTAAATCCTTAATACGCTAATCTGTAACTTACTGACTCTTTTATTACACAAATCTTTTTTGCATAAATTTTTTCCCCAGGCCCGCAGGAACTGAGAGAAAATAAATGGAGACTTATATTTCAGGAAACAACAAGTAAATGGAGAGGAATTCTGGCTGACCCATAGTTAAAAATAAAGGAAAAACTTAAACAATCAATAATACATTGTATGTAGAATACTGAATCGGTATTCTAATACTGAAAAAATCAATATTCTTACGCATGTTTTTTTAATCTTAACATTTCCAGGTTATCAACCTGTGGTAATACAGTGTGATTAGAATTGAAATATACATTTTTTATAGCTTATAAAAATTAAACTGGTATATGTGAATACAGTAAATGAAATGGTTTTACAGGGAATTTTTTTAAAGTTTATCTTGGTATATCTGTTCAGCTGCTAATGTCACTGATTGATGTGTCATGTTACCAGACTGGCAAGGTGCCCACTACTGCTGTAGAGAAAGTTTTTTCTGTGTTCGAATTAATCAAAACATACTCTGTTACTGCCGTGCAATTGCATTTCAGAACAAAATATGGTAAATCACCATATGGTGAAAGTGTTGGCTACCAAGTAGTCCAGACTTGACACCTTGCAACTACTTTTTATGGGATTACGTAAAAGACAAAGTTTTTGTACCGCCCCTTCCTGTTGATATCGGCGACTTAATATGACGTATTGGAAATACTGTTGCTACCATTGACCAATATATGCTTGCACATGTTTGGGACGAATTCAATAACCATGTTGATATCTGTCGTGTTACAAATGATGGTGCACACATTAAACATTTATAAATAAGAACTTAAAAATAAATTTTTAATAAAGCTGTTGAAAGTATATATTTTATTTGTAATCACCTGTATATAAAATAATGTATGACAATTAGAAATATTTCTGCATTTATTTTGATAAAATAGCGGCAGAAACTCACACAATGTTAGTGCAGATATTCAGTTGATGCTTTTCGTCAAACACAGATCTACAACTGATTTTTAAAAACGGTTAAGATGTGTTGATGATGATGATGAATGTTCAGGATGACCATCTACCAGCATTACACCAAATATAAAAAATTTGTAAATAAAGAGGTGAAACAGAATTTAATCTAAAACTCCTATTTCTTTTACTTTTATCTAGTCATTTCATCCTTCACATTACTTTAAGTATAGATTTGTAAATAATTTTCTTCCATATGTGTTCTCCCTTTTCATGTTAAGATATTATTTACCTAGTTAAAATGTTTTAGCAGAAATATTTTTTTAAACATGATTTCAAAAGTGGAGTTGTTTAAGTGCAAGCCAGGAAAGTTTGAAAAAAATTAATTTTATGAGATAACTTAAAAATCTGATGTGTACAATGCTGCACTCCTATAAATATGAAGTGCTGAAAATTACGTGGGTTGATGTAAAATTTTTAAGATAAATTTGAGAAGAGAATAGTAAGGAAAGAGTGGTGGGCTCTACCTATATTTAGGAATGTTGTTGGACATTGAAGATTAACAAATTTGAATTGATTTTTCCTCCCCAACATTGTATTGAACAAAAATAATACAAGCATACTTTGTTGGAAAATCTTATGTTTTGTATTACTTTCTGGAAATTATAAGTTAATTAAGCATTATTATTTAAGTTTTTGTGCTTAAAAGATAAATTTAATATTGTAAGAAATATAATTCTTTTTGTTCTCATAATATGTATATATATATATATATATATATATACTTTTAAGTTATTTTATGTTTTCCATTGAAAACTGTGTAATTTAAATTTATCATATCTACTTATAATACTCCTGATTTAAAGACACTAACTCTACCAAACACCACGAGTAACAGCGTAAGACATCCTTCATGTACTGACTACATGTATTGGATTCAATCTAAGCAGATATGTTTATTATTGATAGGCGGTTTTGTTTGCTTGTGATTGTGCTACGACCACTTTCAGAAAACAATCTGTAATGTTTAAATTCGATTATGA
The DNA here is from genome assembly GCF_047948215.1 of Lycorma delicatula. Classification (NCBI taxonomy): domain Eukaryota; kingdom Metazoa; phylum Arthropoda; class Insecta; order Hemiptera; family Fulgoridae; genus Lycorma; species Lycorma delicatula. The sequence continues at coordinate 13,139,866 of NC_134465.1, forward strand.
CGGATTTAGCTGGATACAGATGTATAATTGGTTTAAATGTTTTAAAAAATTGCTGAACATGCATTGTTGTTGATGAATGTTTGGTGTGATCGTTAACCAGCATTATACCAAAAAAATGTCATTGCAGTTAGGATTTTGATTTTGGAAAATCTTAGACACACCATCAACAGTATATGTAACATGAAATTATTGTACAGCACATGTCAGTAGCTTTTGTTAAGGATTGGAATCTTACAAAGGTTTCCGCAAAGGTTTTGCCGTGACTAGTATTTGATGAACAAAAATAATATCGTAAATTGCAAACTTAAATGTCTGCAGTGAACTGAAATAATTGGTGCAAACCGATTGAAATTTCCTTTGTAGATATGACCCTGAATCAAGCAGTACTCAACACAGTGAAAGGGCCCGTTTCACTTCAGCCAAAGAAAGTCTCAAGTCAAGAGCAACATTCAGATTCTCGTTGATATGTTTTTTTATTTTATACCGATGGGATTATCCGCAAGGAGTTAATCTCCTTTTTAGATGATTAATGGAAAATTTTATAATCTTAACAGTCTTTTTGGTACTGTTTATAAAAGTTTTTGATGTCCTTTTTCATTTTATTTTTGGTGTTTACAGCAAATTTAATTTAGATTGATTCATCTTATTCGTTGTTATTCATTGTTTATATTTTTTTTTTCTTGAATATAATATATGTCTTTTATTTTAGGATCTTGCTGATGAAACAACTGACGATTCAGTTTTAGAAAATGTTGAGGATAATATTCAGAATATGAAATATATGATTCTCAAGAAGCGTAAAGATAACGTTTTACGTAATCGCCTATGTAAAATATTCAATGAAATGGACAGTGTTACTAGTGATGGATTTAATAACGATAAAACATTAGAATTTGAACACGATATAAGAATTAATAATAATAATAATGATGTAAGCGATAGATTAGTGGAGTGTAATAAACAAAATATTAATGACGCTAAGAAATATACGTGTAATCATTGTGAAAAAACATTCAAGTCAAAATATAATCTGATGCATCACAATAATATTCATGTCGGAGAAAAAAGTTACCGTCGTACATTATGTCAAAATTCATTTTATCGAAGCGATGATTTAAATAGACATTTTTCTATTCATATCGGTGAAAAAAGATTTAAATGTAACACTTGTGAAAAACGTTTAATAATAATGGTAATTTGAAGAAACACCTTATAATTCATACAGGTGAGAAGAAATTTACGTGTAATATTTGTTTAAAGACTCTTAATAATAGTAATTTGAAGAAACACCGGTTCATACTGGAGAGAAAAATTTTATATATAATATTTGTTTAAAAAATTGTAATAACAGTAGCAATTTGACAAAATATCTTATAATTCATACTGGGGAGAAAAAATTTACATGTAATATTTTTGCAAAGTCGTTTTTTAAAGACGCATCTTTTCATTCACACTGGTGAGAAAAAATTTTCGTGTAATTTTTGTCAATTGTCTTTTAACCAGAATTGTCATCTGAAGTCACATCTTTCTATTCATACTGGACAGAAGAAATTTACGTGTGATTTTTGTCAAAAGTCTTTTAATAGAAAAGATAAGATTAGAAAAACAAGTTATTGTTCATAAAGAAGAAATTTCTATAAGATTATCTTCATAATAGTATATATTTATATAACTTCTAAGATTTACTAATGGTACAAAGTATTAGTGTTTGTATTGTTATTTTAAATGTTTGTATGAAGTTAGTGTATTAGTTGATGTACAGTATTATTAAATTTTGTTTTTAAGAATTACTTATTTAGTTTTGTTCTACTTGTTAGGAAGTAAGTTGTTCTCGTTACTCATGTACTTGTAAGTACATAAGTAACTCATATTTTTCATCAAAATGATTAAAAAATGTTTTACTGAAATAATTCATATTCAACAAAAAAATGGTAGTTTGGTAGTTAATATATACTAATTCTGTTCCAAAGGTATCTGATCATAAATAAGGTAAAAAGTAACTTACCTGTTAGCTTCTTATACTAATTTATTTCAAAGCTGTGAATTCATGTAATCCAGCAGTTTTGTTGCATTAAGTTTATTTTTGTTGTGGTTGTCTTCTTTAAAAAGAAAAACAAGAACTGTCTGTACAAGGTGCAGTAAAAGATTACATGGGGAGTGTTTTCCTACTCATAAATTTAAAGAAAACATTTACCCAAAATGAAATATTTTATCCAAAAACAAATACAGATTGATTTGTTGGTAACAAATTAATATTTATTAAATATTAATAATTTGATAATATGGATGGATTTATTTATAACATGGATACTGCAGGCTATGTACTATCGGGCTTCTGGAAGCAATTATTTTGTAAACAGTGATCCAATTTTCATAATTTTTGTTTTATTTTATCAAGAAATTCATGGACATATTTACATTCATTAGTGAATTTTTTTTGTATTTTATTTTTTTTGGTTTCTGTAGGGGGGGGGGGGGAAGCTCTGTCAGCCGCCGTCAGGTCCACACTGATGGCAGTGCGAGGCTGTTATTTTAGGGGAGTTAGGTTACATGCTAACCTCACTCCCTTAGGTTAGGATTTAAAGCTGCTAGTGTTTAGGTCAAGTTCGTTAAAATATAATTTTAGTTATAGGTCAAGTTCAGTAAATTATAATTTAAGTTAAGTAAGGGAGAGGGGTTTTAGTCGATGCAAGCCCGACACTGCCGTCTTGTATGGGCAAGCGGCGGCTGGTAGAGTTTTCCCCTCCTCAAATGCAAAAAAAAAATTTAGTTGTAAGAATGGGAGAGAGGTTTTAATCAGTGAGAGCACTAACCTGCATATAAGTAAATATATACCCCTAAATATATTTTAAAATATTTTATATCTTTTACCAAGGCTGTTCAAAAAGTACTCTACCCAACACAGATGTGGTGCAAGTATGACCAAATTACTATTTAAGTACGATTCTTTAGATGTTATGCTATGAAGTATCAGATGTATATGTTTATTTTTGCAGTTGTATAGCACAAGAATAAAACAAAGTTTAATATTATTTGGAATATGGATAAAATTTATTATGTTTGAACTATTATTAAGTACTTGTGTTAAAAACGGTAATTCTAACAGACATAAAAAAGTTTTAAATTCACTTTAAAGAATTCTTCTTTTTCATTTTTTTTAATTAAAAAAGTGGGCTGCTGAATTTAAATACGGTTGTAGATCAATTTAAGATGATAAAAGCTCAGCACATCCAAAACCTGCTAAGACTGACAAAATCATCAAAAATTTCACAATGTTGTATTAAATTATCACCGACTCATGATGGTGTCCGCTACAATTATGCACATGATTTGGTTGACATCGCAAACATTTCAGTAGATGTGTCCACTACACCTATAAACATTTTAGGTGTGAAAAACTTTCTGCTCTATGGGTGCTGCATTTGTTAACAACTGACCATAAACTTCTCAATGCTATTATAAATTTATTTAAATATAATTCCACTGAGTTTCTTCAATGTTCTATTACACTATATGAAACACAGATTCACCTTTACATATCAGAGACCAAAGAATAATGGTTGCGTGAAATTGTGCCAAAGAAAGAGAAAATGGTTCAAAATACAAAAAAAAAAAAAAACACGGATATGCATTTTTTCTGTTATTTAAAAAAGATTCAGCTGGGAAATAGTTTTCAACAGTTGAAACTCAATAGAATTTCAACCACGCTGATTATTATCGATACATGTAATTCAAGAATTTGTGAATCTATTACTGGGCCTTTTTTCCAGAAAATTAATCTTTAATTTTGTAAATTAAATACTGTTAGTTTCTTTTACAAAATAATAAGAGATTTTGAGGTTACTGATAAATCTCTACTAATGAAAGATTTATCGATTAAATTTGTTGTTTATGACTTAAGTATTGAGAAAGGAATTCCATCAGTAGCAACTGAATCTTTAATTTTTATGTGCAAAGTCCGTGTTTTAATTCTTGTATATCGACCTTAAAAAATAGTAATACAATAATTTGGGTCCCAGAAAAATGTAATCACTTTTTTTTTGCCATTTTTTTTTTTTTTTGTCTTCAGTCATTTGACTGGTTTGATGCAGCTCTCCAAGATTCCCTATCTAGTGCTAGTCGTTTCATTTCAATATACCCTCTACATCCTACATCCCCAACAATTTGTTTTACATACTCCAAACGTGGCCTGCCTACACAATTTTTCCCTTCTACCTATCCTTCCAATATTAAAGCGACTATTCCAGGATGCCTTAGTATGTGGCGTATAAGTCTGTTTCTTCTTTTAACTATATTTTTCCAAATGCTACTTTCTTCATCTATTTGCCGCAATACCTCTTCATTTGTCACTTTATCCACCCATCTGATTTTTAACATTCTCCTATAGCACCACATTTCAAAAGCTTCTAATCTTTTCTTCTCAGATACTCCGATTGTCCAAGTTTCACTTCCATATAAAGCGACACTCCAAACATACACTTTCAAAAATCTTTTCCTGACATTTAAATTCATTTTTGATGTAAACAAATTATATTTCTTACTGAAGGCTCGTTTAGCTTGTGTTATTCGGCATTTTATATCGCTCCTGCTTCGTCCATCTTTAGTAATTTTACTTCCCAAATAACAAAATTCTTCTACCTCCATAATCTTTTCTCCTCCTATTTTCACATTCAGTGGTCCATCTTTGTTATTTCTACTACATTTCATTACTTTTGTTTTGTTCTTGTTTATTTTCATGCGATAGTTTTTGCGTAGGACTTCATCTATGCCGTTCATTGTTTCTTCTAAATCCTTTTTACTCTCGGCTAGAATTACTATATCATCAGCAAATCGTAGCATCTTTATCTTTTCACCTTGTACTGTTACTCCGAATCTAAATTGTTCTTTAACATCATTAACTGCTAGTTCCATGTAAAGATTAAAAAGTAACGGCGATAGGGAACATCCTTGTCGGACTCCCTTTCTTATTAGGGCTTCTTTCTTATGTTCTTCAATTGTTATTGTTGCTGTTTGGTTCCTGTACATGTTAGCAATTGTTCTTCTATCTCTGTATTTGAACCCTAATTTTTTTAAAATGCTGAACATTTTATTCCAGTCTACATTATTGAAAGCCTTTTCAAGGTCTATAAACGCCAAGTATGTTGGTTTGTTTTTCTTTAATCTTCCTTCTACTATTAATCTGAGGCCTAAAATTGCTTCCCTTGTCCCTATACTTTTCCTGAAACCAAATTGGTCTTCTCCTAACACTTCTTCCACTCTCCTCTCAATTCTTCTGTATAAAATTCTAGTTAAGATTTTTGATGCATGACTAGTTAAACTAATTGTTCTGTATTCTTCACATTTATCTGCCCCTGCTTTCTTTGGTATCATAACTATAACACTTTTTTTGAAGTCTGATGGAAATTCCCCATTTTCATAAATATTACACACCAGTTTGTATAATCTATCAATCGCCTCCTCACCTGCACTGCGCAGTAATTCTACAGGTATTCCGTCTATTCCAGGAGCCTTTCTGCCATTTAAATCTTTTAATGCTCTCTTAAATTCAGATCTCAGTATTGTTTCTCCCATTTCATCCTCCTCAACTTCCTCTTCTTCCTCTATAACACCATTTTCTAATTCATTTCCTCCGTATAACTCTTCAATATATTCCACCCATCTATCGACTTTACCTTTCGTATTATATATTGGTGTACCGTCTTTGTTTAACACATTATTACATTTTAATTTATGTACCCCAAAATTTTCCTTAACTTTCCTGTATGCTCCGTCTATTTTACCAATGTTCATTTCTCTTTCCACTTCTGAACACTTTTCTTTAATCCACTCTTCTTTCACCAGTTTGCACTTCCTGTTTATAGTATTTCTTAATTGCCGATAGTTCCTTTTACTTTCTTCATCACTAGCATTCTTATATTTTCTACGTTCATCCATCAGCTGCAATATATCGTCTGAAACCCAAGGTTTTCTACCAGTTCTCTTTATTCCGCCTAAGTTTGCTTCTGCTGATTTAAGAATTTCCTTTTTAACATTCTCCCATTCTTCTTCTACATTTTCTACCTTATCTTTTTTACTCAGACCTCTTGCGATGTCCTCCTCAAAAATCTTCTTTACCTCCTCTTTCTCAAGCTTCTCTAAATTCCACCGATTCATCTGACACCTTTTCTTCAGGTTTTTAAACCCCAATCTACATTTCATTATCACCAAATTATGGTCGCTATCAATGTCTGCTCCAGGGTAAGTTTTGCAGTGAACGAGTTGATTTCTAAATCTTTGCTTAACCATGATATAATCTATCTGATACCTTGCAGTATCGCCTGGCTTTTTCCAAGTGTATATTCTTCTATTATGATTTTTAAATTGGGTGTTGGCAATTACTAAATTATACTTCGTGCAAAACTCTATAAGTCGGTCCCCTCTTTCATTCCTTTTGCCCAGCCCGTATTCACCCACTATATTTCCTTCCTTGCCTTCTCCAATGCTTGCATTCCAATCTCCAACTATTATTAAATTTTTGCCATTTTATAAAAGAATAATTTACAAGTGTAGGATTCCTCTAGTTGAAAACATAATCCTCTAGTAAAAACATAAGAGTAAGAATTAACCAAACAATCCATTTATAACACTAATAAGTTAAATTAAAAACAATTGAACACATTATATTTTTAATTAAACAACTTTACCAATTCTTCCTGTTTAATTTGATATTGTTTTTCCTTTATTATAAACATCAAACCTTCACAGTTACAGTTTTTATCTAAACTTAAAGGATCATTTTCTTCTTTTATAGGAAACACTGTGTATAATTTATTATGATCTATTCCCTGCAACAGAAAAATTTCACACGCTACTGTAATATTAAAATAATTTCCGTTCTGAGTTAACCGCTAAATTAAGCTGTTGGACTAAATTATACAATAAGAATAGAAATTATTCAAAAACTAAATATCTTTTACATCAGCTACAAACAACTAACCAAAAACTACATTTTTCCCTCCTCCAGTGAAATTTTAATTATATATCTTTTACTTACACAATCGTACTCCATGTCTTCATTATACTGTGAAAATAAACATTGTTTCTTCAGGTATGCTTTCTTCTAATTCTGTTTTAACATCGATCAAAGTGTTTAATGTAACTTCATAAAAAAATGTATTATTAATGAACGCATTCATTTTCTGTAAAAAATGAAAAAATCAAAATAACTAAATTTTTATTCAGTTAAACCTGAAAAATAAAAACAATATCTAGGCTGAATACAACCTTTCCACAGGGTTTGAGCTATTAATACAGTAGCCCTTTTATGTTAATGATTTTACTTTCAAAAGATATGAGTTCTCAGTGTAATCCTGCATTTAGAATTTTACTGTCAATTTCCACCCGATTTCTCTGTTATTTGTCATTACTGAATTAAATCGTGCACTTAAATTAATGCTTTCATGAAAACTATTCTCCATTTAAGTATAAATCAATACGCTAAGTACAGTTAAAAACAAGCTAAAACATACAGTTTTATTTGAAGTACATTTTACCAAAGCTTTTTCTAAGATATTTTTTACTACTTTTAAATATTAAGCTAATTATTTTTCATTTTTTTGTCAATATTATTTTTAAAATGTTTATTATACGAAACATTTAAAAATAATTAGCTTAATATTTGATGTATACTTAGAATGGAGTTGTAGTTTTAATGAAAACATTAGTAAAATGTACGATTAAATTCAATGGTGAGAGATAACGAGAAGTTCCTTTCAACAAGCAGTCTATTTATAACATTAGGGTTAAACTATCTCTTAATCCTGATGGTTACGTTATTATTTATCGCAGTTATACCTGCAATACAAAAAGTGTTTGCAAATGAACATAACTTAATGTAGCTTTATACTTACTGCCGGTGCAAAATTAGTAATATGTTATTAATAGATAAAATTGGAGGAGATTGAATTAACTGAGTTTTGAGAATAAAATATTTCCATTGTGTTGCAATTTATTTTGTTAAGTTATTTATATTTACTAGCCTGTAATTTCATTATTAAAAGTAGTTCATGTGGAAAAATTAGTGTTATTTATGCTTTTACATTTGAGAGTTTTTGTTATTCTGAAAGTTAATTACTATTAATGTAGCAGATCGGTGTTTTTTTTTTTGGCAGTTGTTAAAACAGTTCTTTTCAATATGGTAATTATCTCTGCAGCAAACTGATATAATTGGCGGCAATCATTTGGTTTAATGTGAAGAAGCAGTTGTAATGTACACTTCCAAATGGAGTGCTTATGACCGATGTCGTGAACAGTAGAAAAAGGAATCTTCAGTCTGTAACTAGATCGCGTAATAGACTTATCGGGCAGTGAATATATCGCTTACTTTATGTACAGTCTCTTAACTAACTGAAACCTTCTGATGATTTCCAGTTTGTGAAACCCATCTTCTAGTCTCCAGTTCATATCCTTGGAATACAATAGATTTGGATGTAGGAGAATTGACATTCAATTCAGTTCATACAAGCCGTTGAACATACATAACTGATTGAAAGCAAAGCATAAACTGAATATTTTTTGTGGGGGTCTGCATCTTGATGGACTACAATTGCATTCAATTCGGTTTGTATATGCTGCTGACTCTAAGAGTATACTGAACAAATTTTTGAGATACATTCTGTCATTTGACCCTACATTTAAGAGATTACAATGACCGTTTTCTTAAATGTGGACCATTAGTTTTGGATGCTTTCAGCCCAGACTTCCTGTATATAAAATGCATGGGTAGGTCTGATCAACATGCATATTGATAAAACGAATAAATCTATTTACCTGTTATAAATTTGCAAAATAGTTTTGTTTTCCTAAAACATAGTTGTGATAATAAAGTTTCAACCAAATATATAAATATAAGATAAGTAAAATACCTTATTATAATAAAGTTAACTCATTGATGATTAATTAATATCCAAAACCACTTTGATTATGAATATATCTTTAAAATATTCTATTTTTTTATACGTGTTTAGTGACTTTTTACAAGATATAATACTTAATGTTATTGTAATTCAAATAGTTTTACGTTATTCATAATTACCTTTGAATTATTAGTTATTTTTAATTTACAGGTTATTATTGATAAAGGAACCTCCAAGGGAAGTACCAAGAATCGCATTACTCAAAAGAGATGTGTAAATAATTCAGTATATGATGGAATTATGAAAGAAAAATCCATTGAATATAATCAAAGTTATAATTCAAAATCACATTTTAATATTCATACAAAAACGAAAAATTATGATTGTAATTTCTGCCAAAAACGTTTTAGTGATGTTTCTTATTTAAAGATGCATATTAATTTACACACCAAGGAGAAAAATTATGTATGTAAATTTTGTCAAAAGTCATTTAATTTCAGAAGAAATTTAACGAGGCATCTTAAAAAACAAACAAATAAGAAAAATTATATTTGTAACTTTTGTCAAAAGTCATTAAATTCTGAATGCTGTTTAAAGCATTTAAAGATCCATCTTGCTACTCATATGAAGGAGAAAAATTATGTATGTAAATTTTGTCAAAAGTCATTTAATATTAAAAGCAATTTAACGACACATCTTAATATTCATAAAAATGAGAGAAATTATGTTTGCAACTTTTGTCAAATGTCATTTAATTGTAAAAGCTATTTAAAGAGACATCTTAATAATCATACAAAAGAGAAAAATTATGTTTGTACATTTTGTCAGAAGTCTCTTTTAATCAAAGTTCTAATTTAAATCGCATTTAAATATTCATACTAAGGAGAAAAATTATATTTGTAACTTTTGTCAGAAGTGTTTTTATGAAATTTCTAATTTAAAATCTCATTTAAATATTCATACTAAGGAGAAACATTATATTTGTAACGTTTGTCAAAAATCATTTAATGCCAGAAGCAATTTAAAGAGACATGTAAATATTCATACAAAAGAATAAAAATTATGTTTCTAACTTTTGTCAGTAGTCTTTTAATCAAAATTCTACTTTAAAATCACATTTAAGAATTCATACTAGGAGAAAGAATATATTTGTAATTTTTGTCAAAAGTCGTTTAATAATAAAAATCATTTAAAGAGACATCTTAATATTTATACAAAAGAGGACGATTGTGCTTGTAACTTCTGCCAAAAGTCGTTTTATCGCATTTGATTTTAAAAAACACATTTATTTCCACTCTAAAGAAAAAAATTAATGTTTGTAACGTTTATCAAAAATCTTTTAAGTTTTTTAAGCATGGCACTTTTGGTATGTAATATTTTTATACATAAAAAATCTTTTAATAGAGTTATATTTTAGAAAGACATCTTAACGTTATTCTTATTAGAGAATCATTATGACCTTTAAAATTCTTATCGTAAGAAAATTGATTAAGGAAAAAATTAATAGCATTCTTTCAAGTGTGTGTAATTTAAGATTCATATAACAAAATTTATTTAATGTTTATAATTTAACATTACATTTTTCTCACTTTTATATGTTGCAACTAAAGGTGGAGAGGTTTCAATTTATATATTACTGTATTTTATAATGTGTGGGTATGTTTATGAACATTTTAAGTCCAGAACCATGGCAATCAGAAAATTTGGTGTAAAAAAGTGTGTGTAAAGTTCTTAAGTGAGACTTGTTATACAAATCACAAGTTACATGTGTTTTTCTTGAACATTTTTTCAAGTGCATTTTCACAAATAACCGTGATCATGAATGAATTTAAAGTCTCGTTCTGATTTTATATTAAAGTTAACTTTATAATAATAATAAAACCACACAAGAAGTGTGTAATCTGATATCTGTGCCGCAACTAGTTTCAATGTTTTCCTCCGTGCTTTTATGAATACCATCTTTTAATTGTATTCTTTATACAATTAAAAGTGTCAACAGCCTCATTACCTTATGTTTAATTTTAATGGTTCTGAAAATTCAAAATAAATTAAACTTCAGAAAACGCAATAGAAATTGTTTGTTCAGTATAAAAGATTATAATTTATGCAGGTTATTAATTTTTCACATACTATTTGTTCCGCACAAGATCTTCCCTTTCTAAACCACCCTGATGTATTCTCCAAGTTGTTTATTGATGTGCCCTTGTATTCTCTACAACTTTTGTAAGATTTTATAGATTACTGAAAGAAGAGAAATTCCTCTGAAATTATTAACTTCCATTTTGTCTCCTTTTTTTGTGTAAACGGTAAATTAGGGCAGACTGCACTTGTTGGATTTTTCCTGTATCCCAAATGTTCTAAAAATAATTTCTATAATAGATCATATATTAACTATCTAATCATCATAATTTAAAAAATTGCATTGTTATTCTCACCAGATGCTTTATTATTTTTTTAGAAATATGATTATATATTCTTTATTTTTTGTTTATTTGGGGGATTTGAGTTTTTTAGTTAAGTTACTAGTTTCAAACAGTTGAGCTTTTCTTTGGGGTTCTTTGCTGTTTCAATAGTTTTTCATAATAATTTGCTAAAGTTTTGCTATCACAAGTTTATTCGACTTAATTATAAATATTTTTACTTAAATTTTATCTGCAATTCATTTTTTAGAAATAAATTTTCTTTGTGAGTAGACTTATTTTATTGTAATAAAAATCTCAGTTTATTTAAATTTCAGTTTTAGAAATACACATATAAAATATAAATTGTAATTCTTATGTGATGATAATAACATTTTGTTCATTTGTGAAATTGAAACTTACGGATTAAATGATAATTTATATATGTTTATTTTATTTTAAAAGTTGTATTATCGATTAATTTTCAAATGTACATTCCAAGTGGTTCATTTTTTAATCTAATAAAGTGTCACAGAAAACAGATTGCTTTTTTATTTAAAACATTCCTTTTTATTAAAATAATAAATAGATTGTATTAGTGTGACTGAATGCAAGTTTATTAAAAATATTTTGTATTATTATGATCATTAAAACTAAATTAAGCTACTCTTTTTGCCCAACCTACGTGGTGAAAGTGTTACTAAAGTGTGTGTACATCCAGGTTTGGATTTCTGTAACGTTAACCTTTCCATTTTAAATGTTTATTGTTCCAACTCTGGAGTTCTGATTTTGGTGGCTTCTTATCAAAAAATAGATTGTTTTGAGATGCAGCATTTATAAAAATATCATTTTTTTATCTTTAGTGATCGAATAGTAATTAGTGTCTTATGTTTATACGCTATCTGTACTTGTTATTCTTTTATTTATCATTATTGTAATGTTACTTTATTTTCTTGTTATGGATAATAATTTAAAGATAATTTGTTCCAGCATTTTTTTTTTTTTTTTGAATTTTGACTCATTTTCATTCTCTTTTTTTCAGTTCGTTTCTTTCCACAGCTATTTTCTTTTTCTATTTCTCAACTCATGATTGAAAATTAATTTTCTTAAGAGTTGCTGTTTTAAAAAACTTTCTGCAATTACTACCTCTCAAGATCCTTTTTTTAATTGTTTCAATCTGATTTATTTTGCTTTTCTTTCAGCAAAAATCTATTAATTTTTTTCAGTATTCAGTACTTGTAAAAAAAAAGTGACAAAAGAAACAATCTTTCTTTTCGATGCCTATTAAATGTTTTCGTATTTTAATAGAATTACAATTGCTGGAAAATGATTAATGTTCAGTAATGACACAAATTCATAAAATAATGAAATTTTAGTAGTTTAAATCTGTGCAGTCGAAGAAATCAAAATTTTAAATAAAAACGGGTTCAGTTTTTATTTTTTGAAACTGTTGAATAATAATAATTCATAATTTTATTAATTTCCTAGATTGTCCTTTTTGTAATCTAAACTTTTCCTACCGCATTTAGTTTTCCTCCATTCTTTTTACTATCTAGAACACAATTAAAAGGGACCATACTCTCATTACCTTAAGCATTTTTTTAATTTAATGGTGCCGATAATTCAGAATAAATTTAACTTTAGAAAAGGCATGAAAATTGTTCAGTTAAAAAGTTTAATGTTTATGTCCATTTCTACCAGCAGAATCGCATACCTTTTTAAAATATAATTATATAGTTCTTGTATTTCACCATTCTTTCTCAGATTATTAATCTTACACAAACTATTTGTTTCTGTTCATTAACTTCCCTTTCTAAACCGTCCTGATCTACTCAAATTGTTTATTGATGTGCCCTTCTTTCTATTCTCTACTATTTTTGATAAGATTGTATAAGTGACTGAAAGAAGAGAAGTTCCTCCTCTCTAATTACACTGACAAACATAATTTTTGTGTACTAACATGTGATACATGATTTTAATCTTTTTTTTGATGCTGAAAACAAATATGAACTCAGAATCTTTCTATCAGTCACCATTTTTGTAATTTTTTTTAATTTTAATTAAAGTATATTTTTCATTTTTCTGCAAAGTTAGCATTTTAAGCTCCTACATATTGTATTTTGTTAGCTCATCTTTTATTGTTTAACTTTTAACATAATTTGTAAGATATAAATAAACAATACTAGAAAAAGAATTAAATCCGTATCACAGTCACATATTATGACATCATGTCTAATACTGAAGAGTGAGCCTTCACGGACAATATTAATCATGTCTAAATAGGCCAAAACATGCAGCTGAAAACACAGCTGTGTTTGTATTAAGCACTGAATTAATTTTGTTCACTCTTATTGATATCTTAAGTTTATTAATAGTGCAGTGTCATAATGCCTCAAAATTGTGTAAATGATGCGGATGCCTTTTGTTATGTATGTGGTGAGTTTACTGTAAAATTAAATAGAAAAAACATTTACACCTTTAATTAAAAAAGCATGTCATTTGTACTTTCAGTGTAAAATTGATCAGGATAAGATGCAGGCTCCTTATATAGTATGTATTAATTGTTCTGTATATTTAAGAGGATGGCTGAAAGGCACACGGAAGGCTTTGCCATTTGGTGTACCTATGGTTTGGTGTGAACGAAAGGATCATGTAACCGATTGTTACTTTTTTTTAACAAGTGTGTCTGGAATTTGTAAAAAATTCTAAACATACTATAAAATACCCTTCATTGCAATCTACAATCAGGCCTGTACCTATAGTGAAATTATTCTGGTTTCTGAGCCATCTGAGAATGTATGTTTGGAAAGCAGCGATGAAGAATCAGGCAGTACTGAAGAAAACAACAATGTTTTGATTTTGAATTATCTTCCAATAAGTCACATCTTATATCACAACATGAATTAAATGACTTGATTTGGGATTTAAATTTATGAAAATATGAAGCTGAACTGTTAGGATCAAGACTGCAAGGTTGGAATTTACTTTAAAAAAAATACAAAAATTTTAGGCTTCTGAAGCCGACAAAAAAAACTTTTTCAGTACTTCATTGATGAAAATAATTGGGTTTATTGCACAAATATTGATGAGCTTATGTTGCACAGGACAAGTTCATAAACATTAGGACTGGCACCTTTTCATACTTTCATCCAAGTATAGTTTAAAAGGGGTTCTACTACACAATGGTAGCAAATATCGTTTGATACCAATCGCTTACGTTATTAATTTGAAAGAGACATACAATATGATGAAAGACGTTTTTGAAAAAATAAATTATAAAAAACGTATCTAGAACATATGTGGTGATTTGAAAGTTATAGCTATTTTGTTAGGCTGCAGTTAGGCTATACTAAGTGCATGTGTTTTCTTTGTGAACAGGACAGCCGAGCTAGGGATAAACATTACATTACCGAAGAGTGGAAGAAACGAGAACTTAACTCCAAATGGGAAAAATATTATTCACGATCCCTTAGTTGAACCCAAAAAAAATTTTTTCCTCTCACCATATCAAGCTAAAACTAATAGAAAATCTTGTAAAAGTAATGAATCCAGGATAGTACTTCATCCAGGATTTTTATACATCAAGAAGAAATTTCCAAATGTAAGTGAAGGAAAAATTAAAGAAGGAATATTTATTTGTTGGCCCTCAGATAAGAGAGTCGGTCAAAGATGATATATTTAACTCAATATTAAATATTGTAGAAAGTGCAGCTTGGACTTCATTTAAAAACGTTTGTAAAAATTTTCTTGGCAAACAAAAATCCGACAATTACCATGATATTGTTAATCAACTTCTTACTTCATACAGAGGTATGGGATGTAATATCTTTGAGAATACTTTTTCTCGGACAAACTAGGAGATGTAAGTGATGAACACTGTGAACATTTCTACCAAGACATTTCGGTGATGGAAAGCCGCTATAAAAGGAAATAGAATACTAACATGCTAGCCGATTATTGTTGGACATTAATTCAGGATTTGCCTGAGGGTGTTTATAAAAAAAAAGCATCAGTGAAATCATTCTAACACAGTTATGACCGTGCACCCACCGGGTTGGTCTAGTGGTTAACGCGTCTTCCCAAATCAGCTGATTTGGAAGTCGAGAGTTACAGCGTTCAAGTCCTAGTAAAGCCAGATATTTTTACATGGATTTGAATACTAGATCGTGGATACTGGTGTTCTTTGGTGGTTGGGTTTCAATTAACCACACATCTCAGGAATGGTCGAACTGAGAATGTACAAGACTACACTTCATTCTCATACATATCATCCTCATTCATCCTCTGAAGAATTATCTAAATGGTAGTTACCGGAGGCTAAACAGGAAAAAGAAAAGTATAGATATGGCCGTGCAAAATTATAAATTTACAGATTTAACTATATTTTCCCTTAATTTTTTTTGAAGCGTAATTTAATTAAAAAATTAAGGGTGATGAAATAATTGTATTTACAGATCTGTAATGCATGCAAAAAACAATTCAAAAAATGGTATCACACTTAGAGAAACATTAAAAAAACGTTTTTTGTCTATCAGTGTTATAACATCCATTTTTTCTCCTTTTTTATGTATAGAGGATGAATTAAGGCAGATTGCCATTCTTGTGGGATTTCCAAATAATTTCTCGTAATAGATCATACATTAATTAGCTAATCATCATAATTTTAAAAGTTGCATAGTTATTGGTTTCCCCCCAGATGGTTCATTATTTTTTTTAGAGATCTGATTATATGTTGTTTATTTGGGAAACTTAAATTTCCTTTAGTTTTAAATCTTTTATATTATCCAAAAATAATAAAAAAATTCTATTTTATTTATATAATTTTTCTCAGAATTAAATTTTTTTACGAAGTTAACAATTTTCCAAATAATATAACTGTTACATACTATAACAAAGTTACTTTATTCCAAACCTAAAAAAGTGTATTTTCCAACAAAAAATTTTGTGTTTTTCTTAAAACCTAAGTGAGAGAGAGGTCTGGGACCATTTTTATTTTATTTTTTTACATCAAAAACTATAATAAGCATCAAATTTACCCCTTGATTTATATCCTAGAATTTTAGTACTGTTTAATTTCACAGAGGAAGCAGAAAGCTGGGCTAAATATTTTGCGAGCCAAAAGTTGCTAACAACCTGTTTTCCGACCTATGTTTATATGAATTTTTTTATATTGGCTATAGAATCATCTCCTGAGAGATTGCCGTGAAATCTGTGACAACTATATGTATATTTTTTTCTTTTTCAAACATATTTACTGCTCTATGAAATGAAGCAATTTAAACTATATTAAAAACACCAGACATTTTTCAGAATAAAAAGGTAAAAAAAAAAAGATTAACATAGAACACAAGTAATTAAGTTTTATAATACATTTTTTCAAAGTAGTTTCTGTTACTACACCCTCTTGTCAGTTTCTATAAAGTTGGAAACATTCCTAGGAACCATTTTGAGATGCATCCAGATTTTCATTGCATTAGTCATGTAATCACCATATTTGTATTTTTAAGCAAAGAAACAAATAAAGAATAAGCAGGTGCCAAGTCAGAAAATTATGATAGATGCTTCAGAGTTCGTACATAGTCTCATGCCAGGTATTATGATGAGCATGGATATTTACTGTTGCATTTTCATGGAAAAGAAAACAATTCTTTATTTCCTATTCTTCAAGTTGATTCTTCCTAACTCTCTCCTGTAAACAAAAAAGCATAATGAAGTAGATTTCCTTGCTGGTATTGTTCACTTCAAATTCAGGAATGTATTTGTAGTGAACGATATCCTGAAAATCAAAAAACTTCAACAACTTCTATCCAAATGATATTTCTGTGATTGTGATTATGTTGATATACACTGATGACAATAGGTGTTTTACCTTCGAGACTTACTGGGGTAAGTCTTGAACGATGTCCTCTGGGCACCAGGGCGAACCCAGTTGTATTTAGCTCTAGCTCCAGTACGCGTGCGCTCTGCTGGAGTGGTCCATTTTTCGCCGGTACTCGTGGGATCAAAATTTCAGTTCCAATAATAAATACAATGATGGTTGGTGGTCCATCTGAAAAAACCACTAAATATAGTCTTGTGAAAAGACTTCGGTCAACTTTGTCTGACGAGGATAAAAGTCCTACTGAAGAGGACCGCAAATCATTAGACTTGAATTCTAAAAATATTAGATTCGTTTTTTTCCGAAATAGTCAGGAAGGTGGCTCCCTCCAAATGGTTTCACCTTTCTTAATAAACAAAACTATAACAGGTGCAAGTGGTTCCCCGAAGAATATCAGGAAATTACGTGACGGATAGATTCTGATTGAAACATTCAACAATGAACAGTATCGATCTATCTTACGTCTCCGTAATATGGGTGGTATAAATATCAGTGTAGAATGCCACAGAACTTTAAATACGAGCCGGGGAGTAATTTTTTGTCGAGACCTTTTAGATGTAGATATCATCGAAATAATTGATGAGCTCCGCCCCCAAGATGTTGTTGAAGTGAAGCGTATAATGAAACGGCAGAGCGGAACAGAAGAACCGACACCGTCTCTTATACTCTCCCTGTTCCACCAGAGAAGATTAAAGTGGGTTACCTCTCGGTTCGGGTACGACCATTCATACCCGACCCACGGCGATGTTTCAGATGCCAAGGATATGGTCACACTACAGCATCTTGCTCGAAAACGGAGATCTGTGTTCGATCTGCTAAAGGTCACAATGACACTAACTGCGAAGAAGGTGAAAAATGTGCGACTGCAGTGGTTCACACATACAGCTCGCTCCCGAGATTGCCCAACCTTTAAAGAAGAAAAGTTAATTCTCAAAATCTGTACTGAGCAGAAGCTATCTTTCCCGGTTGCACGCAGAGAATATAAAAAGATAAATAATTCACGGAACCTGGTTAAACCAAATGTATCTTTTGCCACCGCTACATCGAACGAAACAAACTCCTACAAATGTTAGTAATCAGCAGTGCGGACTCTCATTCCTGCTGTTGCAGTAAAGGTTCCCCTTCAAATTGCATATCTGCAATCTTTATCTCTCACCGAACACTGAGTTCAGTGCTCTAGATGTCTCAAATCTCCTCACGCAAATACCATTTCCATTGTTAATAGTAGGAGACTTCAATGCCCACCATATTTCCTGGGGCTCAACCTTCTGCTCCACTTGAGGAAATAGGATAAACAGAGTGAGACAAGACTTGGACCTTTGTCTACTGAATGATGGATCACACACATTCATGTCTTTATAATCTGGTACTGTATCTAACATCGATCTCTCCTTATGCACACCAAATTTGCTCCCTCATCTTAATTGGTCTGTTTGTGATGACTTTCACGGCAGTGATCACAGACCAATTATTATTGGTTTCGGTGTAGACCGGGAGGTGAAAAGAAGGCAACGGAAATGGATTATTGAAAAGGCGAACCAGCAGTTCGCTGGTAATGCTGGTATGAATTGAGTAGAAACAATTTTTACCATTTTGTATGTACATAAAAAATATTACATCTGTACTGTTGTAATATATTTTCCAGGCTAATTGATCTAAGTAGTTATTTTTGTTTTGTTGTTTCTAAGGTTGATGGTAAATTGAACGATGCTTGCCTTGAAATCCCTCCTTGCTTGACAGTCGGCTACATACCTGATTACAAATCGACTATTTCTTTACCTGCACAAATTATTTTTATTTTCTATAAATAGGGGTCTAGCCTACCTGCGTTACAGAAAGTACAAGGATTACCTCTAAAATGAAAGCTATGTTAATCCCCAGAAAATATTTCATTGTTGCACCGGTGTACTTTTGTATGAAGTTTAGTTGTATTTTTTAACATTCTTATTTTATTATTAGCGCAATGTACTATAATGATTATAATAGATAATTATGAAAAAATAATGGCAATTATATTATAATATATATATATATATATATATATGAAACGATTGCATTATAATATAATGTATTATATATATTATAACATTTCTTTTGTTGAAACCAGCATTTTTATACATAGATTGTGTAATATTGTTATATTTTCATACCTTTAAATTTTAACATAACGTACTGTAAATAATTCATTGCATAGAGTTGTAATGTAATTATATTATAAACAATATATTAATATAAATGTCAAAACTCTTATTTTTGTTATTTTTTTTTTTAAGACTTTTCTGTAACAGTCTTACTATAAATAGTAAAGTATTTATTTATATGAATTAGTTTAAAACATGAAGGTATGTTAATGTAATTAATAATAATTATAAATAAAAAAATTATGTAGGTCTGATAAATCGTCACAAGGTTTTATCGTATAATATATATTGTGTACATATATACAAGTACTGTATTATTATTACTATTATATAAAATAATAATTATGATAATACTTTATTTAGTTTTTCTACAGAATATTTCTATATCCTCTTTCCTTATTTTTACTTCTTGAATGTTACATTACACAATAGAAAGGAAATGTTTGTAAAGATTAATCCTGTACTCGTATATTTCTCAATGATTTGAAGTCATTTTAGTTAATTTCAGGTACACATATCTTTACTCTTTAAACCTCTCTCTGACCACTTGACCGGTTGATTGTCCAGATACAGGTAGAGCAAGGTTGTTTCTCAGCTTCTGTTCTAAGATTGATTTTTGGCAGAAAAACACTTATTTGTAGCATGCATATTTTAAGCTGGTTATTGCAAGAAACTGATTTAACACTTGACGTGCAGTTGTAATACCTTCTTGGAAGGACAGAAGCCTGATGTCTGGAAGACAAGTCATCATTCACTGTTTTGCTATCCCTGATCCTCTTCCATTCTTTGGATTCTTGAATGAGATGTGATGCTGCAGTAATAATAAAACAGAATACATTACTATACAATAATAATGATCAGATTTTTAGTGATAAGTTTAAGGAATTAAAATTTAATTATGATAAAATCTCACTAGAATCTCTCCAGTTTATTACATTTGAGTGAATTCAGAACACATTTTAAATGTGAACGCATTTTAAAGAAGAGAGGTATTTCATTTTAATATTTTAAATTGCCTTTATAAGATCATTGAACAGAATGAACTGCACATCTAACTAGACATCCTGTAAACGGTGAATAAATTTTATGTGTTTGATATTCTTAATTCAAATTTAAGCTGAATTTTAAGACTAATTCAAACAATCAAACAAATATAGTATTCACTTTTTATAGTAAATTGATATCCTATCAGACAGTATTCATACCGCTTTAATAACAAAGACTGTTAAAATTTGTAAACTGTAGTTAAAACAAAATAAAGATGAGCTAACTTTTACTGGGTCTGGTTGTAGGTAGCTTTTTCTCTGTTTAAAAAACAACAATACTTATTACCATTCACATTGGTGGTTCCCCCACTGGCTGTCTGTAGCATTCACTTGCCTTGTCACCTCCTCTATGACCAGACACTCCTACTCCATGTGATAGTCTACAAGTTACTGCGAAAACGGTGTTGTGCTTTCGCTATACAATATATGTGTATGTTATGAAATATACAGAACTTACACTGTGAGCTTACTGTTTTGCAGCAGTGTGTGAGAGAACGTGAACGTGTGTTTATGAAATGAGATCCTGTGGCAGGGACTGTATGCTGCACATGCAACATGCTATCAATGATAATGAGTATAGTGCTTATAGTTATAATTAAGCAGTAACTTTAATATTGTAAAACAAATGAATGAAGTTATAAAATTTGATACTTCTAGAAAGGTCTTATGAGTAAGTAAGATTTTATTTCATGAAAAGTTACCAGCAGTCCTGCTTTTGAGATGATCTGTAAGAGATATAATAAGAAGGAAAATACTTTCATTAACTAATTTTATTAGTGCTAGCAGTTATAATATTTGCAGTGTATTGATGTAATTTTAGCTTAAATTAAATCTACACGATAAGCATCAATAAGAAACATAAGCATTATGTTTATGTTTATTATTTAAATATATAAGCAGCGATTTTTAGGCTCAAATACTTTTTTAAGTAAGTACACAAATTTAACATATAAAATTGAATAGAATAATCTTCAGATCAAGAAGACAGCAATCACAGCCAAAATAGTATATTATATTATAAAATTATATTTAAAAAAAAAAATTAATGATGGAAGATGTTTGCGAGTACTGACGGTTCAAGAAATAATTTTTAACTATACATTAATTGCATGCTTTTCAGATTCAAAGGCAAGTATCATAGTATAGCATATTTAGTTAGCATAATTTCCTGTCAACGTTCTTTCTTTAAATAGTAATCAATTTATTTGGTATTATTCAAGTTAGCTAAAAAATTTTGGTTATTAATTTGCAAGTAATCCCACAAAGAATATATAGTACTTGCTGAAATCTTAATAAATTCTGCCAAAGTTATGACCACTATTCAGGAATTAATCATTTACGGGGTAATTGGTGAAACATGTTAAGTAT
This sequence comes from Lycorma delicatula, assembly GCF_047948215.1. Classification (NCBI taxonomy): domain Eukaryota; kingdom Metazoa; phylum Arthropoda; class Insecta; order Hemiptera; family Fulgoridae; genus Lycorma; species Lycorma delicatula. The sequence goes on from NC_134465.1 coordinate 13,161,592, forward strand.
ATAAGAATACACATATGTAGGCTAAAAACATGACAATGAATTTTAGCCTAAATTTTTAATTTAGTTATTTTTATTAAAACCATTAAATATAAGTATTATTTAATATAAAAGAAAGGTGTAAAATGAAAATAATTGATTACACAGTGGTCAAATTTTGAGAATTTTTAAGCTGAATCAGAATGTGGTATACAAGTGTTCAGACATGATTAAATTATGCTACATGTGTTAGCCATCTAAATGTATTAACTGTTGTGGCAAACATTACTGATTTGACTTCGCATAACCAATATTTTAATTTAACTCGGGCCGGTTATCCAATTAAGTATACACAGCCCGAGGAAGTGTCCTTTTACTCAAAGGAAGCCTCCCCACCCAACGGCTGTATGTCCGGCACAGTAGGTCAGCCCCCTAGGTCGGATCTTTAATTTTTTTATTTTCTTTATACTGCCTGCCTCAAATTCCCAGGGCAGGAAAGAGTCCGGCTATGCCATCCCCAGCCCCAACCCCAGGAGGCTTCAGTAAGAGATTATTCATTTTTGGAATTGTCTTCAAAACATACAGTAATTGTTTCAGGTGCTTCAGCTTTATTGATGTTAGATTTTTTGTGGATTAGGTTATTGAACTTGTTTTGAAATTAAGAATTATTTAAGATGTAAGCAACCGTGTGTGAAAAGAAAGAGTGATGGTTTAAATTTCTGAAATAAATAAGTGACAAGTAATCATGCATGTCTCTTAAGTAGGGCTAAAGCTGAGGAAATCATTGTAGAAGATAATGTAATTTTATGGCTAGCACTGAGTGTATAGGTGGTTCTAAATAAGGAAATGAGACATCATTATTTTATAAGAAGAGGAAGTGGGAGTGTAAGTGTAATTAATATATTGTTGTAACTTGACTTATAGAATATTTTTTTTACAATGAAAATTATATTTGTAAATTGACTACAAAGTTTTTTCAAGAAGTTTATCAATTCTAATAATTGTTCTAATCTTGGGTAGTTAAAACTGGCTCTTTAAAACCATTTTGAAGGAATGCATACTGTTTCAACAGAAAGTTTTCCCAGAAGAAACAAAATTTAACATAGACTCTCTGCTCTTTATGGTCACCAACTGCAAAAATCACATAATACATTTAACAAGCTCCAAAAAAAACTGATACAGTATGTCTTGTGAATAGTACAGAACAGTGCTACTTAACACGCGCTGCTGCAGAATACTCTAAATGATTTCAAAATTTAGTATGTGAACACAATTATACGATTCAATAAGTGAATAATTGAGTTTGCATAAGTCTAGAGTGAGCGTCATATACAGATTCCAGTTATTTTTTATCTTAAATGAATACATTTATTAAGTGTAAAGCGTAGTGCATGTGCTTGTTCACAAGCATTGTCTTTAGTGAAATTCTCCATACTGCAGGCCTTATATAATAATTGCAGCATCACATTCATTCAGTTTGGAGGTAAATTACAAACTTACCTGCTATACTAATTGCATTTTATTTTTACTATGTTTATTTTATTCATTAGGACATTTTATTTATTTATACTTTTGGTTCACATTTTTGACAATAGTGCTACTTAAATCAATACTTGCATTATGTTGTACTTTTTTACAATTTAGTTCATTAAAACCCATTTTATGAATTTGATCAGTATGTGCGAAATATAGTAGAAATTGATAGTCTTATAATTATGATTAATATAGTTGATATGATCAATTATGAATTTCTTAGATTACACCAGCTTTATGTAGAGTTTAACACTGTGCCTTAAGGTCAGTTTTATATATAGAAGTTCTGTTACATTACTCGAACACGAAATATATTTAAAGTCCTCACAGAGAAATGTAGAAGAGGGATCATATTTTCTTATTTTACTCAATTCATGATTTGGGGTCAGGAGATCAGTTTGGACCGTTGGGTGTAGGGGGGGGTTTAGTCTGGGACTAACAGGAAATCAGAAAAACTGATCCTTTTTATAATTGTCTCTGCGAGGACTTTGCTAGTGGTGGAGTTGGATTCACTTTTGCATCTGAGGTTGCTCAGCAGGTGTCGTGTTGTGGGTAATGCAGAAGGTGGTCCTCCTGCTGTTCGAAAGTGGCTCGTGTACGGAGGTTGAATTCCAAAAAAGATTAACTGAAATGCTTCACATAGTATAGCGTATTCCTACAATGAGCACATGAATAATTTCTACACGATTCAACATTTCACAAAGCACAATACATGCTCAGGATTTCGTCCTTATCATGTTCAGAAAGTTGAACACCTTAAGCTTGGTGAACATGTCGGACAACTGCAGTTTTATCAAAGGGTTAACGATAATTACCACTTAATTCCGCTAATTTTTTCTATTAGTACTTAACTTTTTTTTTATATCACCACATAGGCTTGAAGCTTATGCATGGGATATGGAAATGGAATTATGTGGCGAATGAAAATTGCCATGCCTAACCGGGATTCAAACCCAGGATCTCTAAATTAAAGGCTGAGATGCTACCACTTCGCCATAGAGATCGTTGGAGTGGTATTTTCCTTTACTGCAGCCAGAAATTAGGTTTGATGTCACCCTAATACAATTTTTTTTATTAGACAAAAGAAAAAACGGAAAAATAAATCCATTCTGCTTATTATTTGATAAAAATTATACTAAAACATATTTCCCAAACGGCTATTGTTTTGTAACGTAACAGAATAGGATACATTAATTGTTAATTTATACCATCTCATTCAGTACTACTTATGACTAACTTGTGTCTCATGTACGCTTATAACTAGGTTGCACACTGCTGCAAGAGGTAACAATCTACCATTACTTTATTTAAAAGTGCTTTCTATAAATTTCCCAAATAACATGGCATGGAATGCGTATTGTTCTCGATATGGCTATGCCGTTTTCAAGAATGATTTTTATTTTTGTATAAGATCTACAATTATTTGATTATGGTACCTTGTGTGAATACTGTGTGGGAAGTGCTCATTTTCCAAATAAGCAGTAGACAGTTTTAGAATTTTATTATAATATTTTCTTATTACCATAATTATCTAAATTGCTATTAAGATTTTGCTTTTGTTTTGATATCAGGGGAGGGTAAATTTTTGGGTTCTAGTTAGTAGCTGCAGCTTCTTACTATGGCTGTGTAGAGAATTCTGGGCAAAATTGTAGACTAGCCCAGTGGTTAGATTGTCGTTTCTTACTACTCATCTCTTTCCTTATCCTTGATCTTCTTCCCCATTATTGGTTTTGTGGGTGTAGGTCAGAGCTTATGAGAGATTACATGCTGCGATTTCTAGAACTTGAAGAGCCACTACATCCTTGATAAGTGGGCTGGCTATGTACTAACTTAGGTACTCATTTTTCCTTTCCAGTGGCTACATAATAGACCTGATTGTTGAAATTCTCATAGTTTCTCCTGAAAAAGGATTACAAGCATGTATGAAGAGTGTTTGTGCAAGTAGTGTTATGGAGTGTTAAGTTTTTAGTTGTCTTTAGTTTTTAGTAGTAGTAATTTTAGACTGTCATTAAGTTTTTTCTAAAGCTTCATTTCAGTTTTTTAAAATTGAGTACTTTTATCTTTAATAAAAGTAATAAACGTATTCTGGATCGTTTTATTCAATACAACACATTATAAGAGTGGCCTACTACAGACTCATTGCGCCATCCTAACTTGACTGGAAGAGTTTAGTTTAATCCAGCTAATCAAGATTATGGTGTTTTTGAAAGGATTCAAAAACCAATTTTTTTTTAGTAATAATTGATTGTTTTAATTACTTTTGTTATCCCAATCTACTACTTCTGTCTTCTTGGAGAGGTACTTAATGGTTTAAGATTTTCTGTTGTAACTCCCAATTTGTACTTTACGAGGCCTGCACATGTTTAATAGATTATTAGAAACAAAAGAACCACTAATTTCGACTATCGCTTTGGTGAATCCTATTCTAAATAATATTTCATTTGATGAGTGGACAGTTATAGCTGAAATGTGCATTTTATTTTTTGAAATGATTATTATTTTGAGATGATTTTTGAAATAGTGACAGTTTTTTGAGAACTTATTTTAATAGTTATTTTTTTGTTTATTGGGAGCGATGACAAGGCATGTACTTAACATTAAATCTTCTACTCTAAATTATGAAATCGTTTAAGTAATAAGTTATAAGATGTTAGATAAAGTGCAACATAGATTTAAGGATGTTGAAAATAATATTTTGCTTGAAAACATGCTATTAGATCCTTGCTTTAAAAAACAAGGCTTTAAAGATGAAGCATCTTACCAAAATGCTTACACTGGTATGTATATACTTACACTGGTATAAACTGGTATGTACATGTAATGCACTTTGGTCTAGTGTACCGTTTCTAAATAAATTCAAACTTTTCTAAACTTAACAATTTTATTATTTAAACATACAATATAGACTAAATCAGAATTTTATTTAAATATCAAGTAAAAATCTGTATGTTATTAAATACCAATAAATTAGCTAACAAATGGTACACAAAAACATCTGCGGATGACTTCATTTATTATATCTTGTCCAACTATACAATAGGCAACTGTGGTTGTTAATTTATCAAAAACATGACTATGACAAAAAATTATAATTTTTAGTTATTACAGTCTATTAATCTTGACATCAGTGAGAAACAATGTAGAAAAGTATCAAATATTTGGTGTAGCCCTAGAAAGAGGGCTACACCTGTCTTTTAAAACTGTCTGTGAAGAGTGATACTTTCAACCAAATATTCAAGAAGTATATTTCACAGGCTAGTAAAATATTTCTAGGAAAATTCCAGAAAATTTCCACTTATGGGATGTATGCAATAAATTAATACCTGCAATGAAGGTAAAATGAACAAAGTTCAGCTACCTTAAAACTGAAAACATTAGCACCAATGTTTTCAAAATTGTGCTAATATCAAAGAAAGAATATTACCTCAGAATAACAATAAAAAACAAATTATAATAAACCATTATTTGAAATATAATATTATTATAACATTATTTGAAATAATTCCAGTAAATAAATAGACACATTAATGCACTAATTGAATTTATTTTATATTTATAAAATTGATACTTATACAGCATATTACAATATTACTGCCTCTACCATCAAATAAATTCTTTAGTATCCATTAATATTATTTTAATGAACCAACTTTAAAAAATTCAAATTTGGGTAGTTTTCAGCACTATACCTGATAATGGTGTGGAAAGACTACGTATCACTTTTTCATAGGTAAAGATTCAATATCTTCTTTACTGTGCGAATTATTTGCTTTTTAACCATGAAGATTTACACTTAATTTTAAATAGTTTTTGTAGCCAAATGAGTACTTGATTATATATATAAATATGAAGAATTTAATTTTTTTATAGCTGTAAAAAGGCATATGGTGGAAAGTCAATGACAGAATGATTATGTTGAAAGTCTTGTTTCAGTAATCTGTTTTATTTATACACTGATGATAAAACAGGATGAAAAATCAAAAATCAATCTCTAGAAATGATTTGCAATTGGCTAGTTCAAATTACAGGATTTAGTGGTAAACAGAAGTACATTTATCTACTGATACAGCCACTAAAGAGGTTGCAATTATTAACAAGGAGTTTATAATTTAACTGTTACATACGAGGGCTGTTTTTTTTGAAACTCTGATCATGCATCTAAGTAAACAAGAGATAAGCAGGGGCCAGGTCTGCATGTCATGCAATTGTGCGGCATCCTCACAACAACCTCTGCCATTGCTGGCTCCACTGCATCAGTCTCAGCCGAGTTATGAGCCATGTTCAATTGAACATGGCTGTTATGATCGATAATCCTGCCATCACAGAATGAGCCTAGTGTATGGTGACCACTTTATGAGTAATGATAGTGTACAGGAACGATGCAAAATTTAAATTAGAACTAATAGACGTCCATGACAAAGGTGGGCAAGTCTGTTGCTGTCGCTGCTGTAGACCTGATTGAGCGTGTTGATTATCATAAGTTCACTTATGATAAGTGTGAACTTTCTGCAGAAATTTCAAGGTCTTCTTTATACACAAATGTGACAACCGGAAACTGTGTATACACTGGGTCCCAAAATGCAATGAATGGTGTCAGCCTTAATGTTTCTCATGCGTTATGATAATGAAGTCTATCGTTAATGGCAATGAGACTTGGATCCAGTATGGCAATCCAAAAACCAAAGAACAGTCTAGGCAGTGGATTTACACTTCTCCAAACAAGCCAAAAAGTTCAAACAGAACTGAGCAACAGGAAAACAATGGTTACAGTTTTTGGGATGAATTTTCAACAACCCTAATACATCATGAAGTAAAAATTGAATACAGTTATGATGTTGACGGCATGAGACATTCTGATCCCTGATGATTTCAGTTAAGTACTCCAGTACTTCATTTTTGTACATTGCGCTAAGACTTATGAAACCACAGCATTTTCTTCTATCATCAATCGTGTATATATATTCATTCATATTATCATTTTATCTGTCAATTGAAATGTGGTCTTTTGTAATCTTGTAATTATATTTTTTAACTTTTTGTTTGATATATATATATATATATACTAAATATTCTTCTTGTTAAATTTGTATATTAATTGTTTTCTTGGTATAACTTCACTTTCAGAACTATCTGAAAGGGTGAGTATTCTTACCATTTATTGAACTGTATCTGGTGAATTTAAATTTGTTAATAATAATATAAATATTATTTTATTATAATAATTATTTAATTTTGTATATTATATGTTGACTCAGAATAACTGATCTTAATTTTAAATATGTTGCCTTTTGTTGATATCATAATAGTGTTTGCTTATTTAAAAATAAATCTTAAATTAATAAATACATGTAATAAACTTAGGCATTGTGTAGCATTACATACATATTACAGCATTACTGTAAATAATAAATAAAATATTAATAAAAACAATATCTTACAAAAGTACCCCATTCTAATAAAATTAATACAGGTCTTAATAATAATAATATTATAGGTCTTCATGTTTTTATTAAAATAAAAAAATCAGAAAACTATCATAATATTACATTACTTGAAACTTTTTTTAAAAATATGATCTTTCTTAACATAATATAGTAGTATTAACACATTTAAGCAGATTCGAATTATGATCCGTATTCAACTCTTATACCCCCACCGATCTGATATATACACATCTTTAAAGGTATGGTATATTTAATTTTTTTTAAATTTAAATTTGGGGTGAGGGAAACAGTAAAATTTCCAAATTCATTATCTTGTTTAATCAGCTTCTTTGGTAGGATATCAACTGGTATCATCTTCATTACAATTTTGCTGGTGATCCCCATACAGCATTTTGAATGCCTAAACAAAGAAAAAAATGAAAAAATTACATAACATATGGTGGCAAATAAATATTATAACCACCAGCTCTATTAAATTTCAATTAATAAAATAGAGAAATAGAACTGAATTTTTTTACTTGTGTTTGCATTTCAGTGAAAATTCTGAAACAACATAAAAAAAAATTCATGAAACTGCAATATGAAATATAATATGCTTGCTTGCAAATAACATGGAAATTTTTCCAAAGCATCTTTTGGAGGTATAACTTCTTTCAGGAGTTACATGTAGAGCTAGTTTCAATGGTATCCCTCTTAAACAAGTAATACATTCAATCTGTTTGTTCAGTGTATTTATCATAAGTACAATTGAGTTGATAAACTTTAATTGATATCTTCAATTTTATGTATAAAATATGAAAAATAAAGTGTGATCCTGTTGTTTATGGTACAAGTGTGTGAATTTGTAAAGAGGTTTGTTCCAAAAAAGATATTGGTGTCAGTTAGCTGTCAGATCTTGGGTATTTGTTTCTAGTTTTTTGAAAGCAATATAAAATTTGTTGAACATGTTTCATAAAATATTGGTAAATTGTATAACAATCGGTCAATGTATGTTAACAAAATGTATTGTCTGTCACTAGGAATGGTTTTATATTTTGTTCTATATTTTATGCAACATGATTTGTATATAATTTTTTTGAACAAAAATTAGTTTCTCAATGCCAAGCTTATTTTATTTTTTGAAAAAAAAAATTAGTTTGATTTCTCCAACCGGTTTCAGCAACTGGTGGGTCTGGGTGTGTGTACAGATTATAGCAACTGAGATCACTGGTATGGCTTTCCAAGCCTGATGTTGTGCAATGTAAGCGTAAGTGTACCGGTAAACATATGTAATCTTGAGCACTTAGGTTAACCGCTACTGAGATGTACGGTTAATTGAAACCTAACCACTAAAAAACACCAGCATTCACAGTCTAGCATTCAAATCCATATAAGCCTTTACAAGGACTCAAACCTAAGAACTCCTGACTTCAAAAATCAGCTGATTTTGCTAAGATGAATTTAACCACTAGACTAACCTTGAAGGTTAATAACAAAAAAATGAGCAACATACAAAGTATCTAAAGAAATGAACACAAATAGAATAAAATCTGCAAGAATTGAAAAAAGATGGAAAGATCAGGGCTCGCTTTCTCTTTAAAAAGTCTTGTTTAGTATAATGGGAGAAAATTTGCAATTTCCATTTTAACCCTTTAAACTCTCACTCTCTCTCTCTCTCTCTCTCTCTCTCTCTCTCTCTCTCTCTCTATATATATATATATATATATATATATATATATATATATATATAAAATCATAACAAATTTTGTTCCCTCAAATGGAATACAATAAATATCAGGTTAAGTAATACAGTCACATTATAGAGAACACGAAAAAGTATTACTAAGATGTTTCAATTAGAAATATAAGCGTTTAAATGTCTTGTTAAAACAAAAAAAAAAAAAAATACTGTGAAGAAAAAGTTGCTATATAACCTAATCTATGATCTGTAACATTTTTCAAAACTTGAGAGTGAAACCATCCAAATTTAGTTTTTGAATTAATCGAATAAGAAAAATTTAAATTGAGTAATAAGGATTTTCAATGCAATCTTGCATTAAATCAAGCAATTTTCACGATATATTGCAGATTTAGACCTCCCTTGTTTTTGTTTATTCTTAAAATTGTTGTTTCTTCAAAGCATTAAATTACTCTTATGACAGGTACACTTCAAAATAGAAATATAAAAATTTAAACAGAATGGTCACAAATAGGAAATATAGCACTGAAAACAAGTCATGCATGCCGCTCGCTGTACACCTTAAACTATCCCCAAAGCCATTCATCATTAAGAATGATAAGTGTGAAAATGATAACTGAACAAAAGGAAACACTAATTCTATTAAGTAACAAGACAACAATTGCTCAAGAAAACCTAATAATGTAAACATTTCCACTACAATGATCTTTGATCATTATTTAAACCTTAAATCAGCTGATTAACTTATTTTAATTTATTTATTTGGGTACTATTAAATTTATTTATTTAATTTATTATTTAAATGAATACATTATTTAATTTCATGATGTTATATCATAAGTGAAAAAAAATAGCACTTCAAAAAATAAGTCATCATGACTGGTATTGCCATTTTAACTTACTTCTTGCCCCCATTAAAAGAGAAATTTCCATCTCACATTCCAAATATTTATCTGAATTTTATTCTTACAAAGAAATAGATATGTAAGATTGATTTAATTGAATTTAAAGGCCAATTATTCTGAAAAAAAAAACCATATTATATAGTAACATCTTCAGAATCAAGAGGGTTATGAATAAAGTTGTTGTATTGTTAATAATCAAGTTGTCGCTAAACAATCATTTATATAGATTATATATTTTGAAAATTCTGCAACCAATCAGGTGAAAATGCACTTTATATCTAACCACAGCTTCTGTGAAAGTTTTATGTTTTTTCAAATCGGTTGAATTTACCTGTTGTGCAACCATCATTTCCTAAGGATGAAAGTTTGGATCAGAATCCTCCTTACACCTTGATCTGAAACTCACCTCTAAATGATAGGAAGGGACTGTTTTCTATCGGCCTTAATGTTCATTGAACTGTGCTTACTGCTCCAGCAAGTTTTGTTTTAAAATAGCGAATTTAAAATTTTCTATCTGCAATAATGTATCATTCCAAATAGTAATGCTTCAGTGACCTGAGAGTAAAATGTAATTTTAACGCACATTGTATTTTAGTGATCGAAAAGTGGTGACTGCTTTTAAAAAAATTACATCATGATCACTGAAAATTGAATCATGTGTCACCCCATTCATACCTGCAGTTATAGCCAATCAAAAAACATCAAAATTCCCAGCCAAAATCTGTATTATTATGTTATAAACATTATATTTATATGCAAAATCATATTCTTATAAATCCCATTTATTTTTATGATCCTATGTTTATCTGTTTTAAATATAACATCTTTCAACTAATCGATGTAATATTTAAGTAATATTAGTTTAGGTTTAATACTATAGGAAATTTTACATTACAAATATTAAAATTATTAAATTATTATTTAAAGTGATAAATAAAATATGTATTAACAAAAGTAAGTCTCATAATATGTTAATGTTTTACATACCTGCTGCATGGCTAAAATCCAAGAAACACTCTGCTTATGACTTTGTCCATCTGTTGGTGTAGATAATCTTAATAGGTCAGTAATTTTTTGATCATCAAAATTATCGCTATCAGCACTTATACATTCCATCTCTATACTTGTTGAACCTAACACGCATATACAAAGTTAATGATACATACAGAAAAACATTTAACAGCTGATAAACAAATAAGTGCACAAATGCTCATCAATTTTAACCCGTTGATCAGTGTTTTTCAATGTTAAGAGTACCTGAGATAAGTTAACATTAAAAGAATTGAAAAACGTATTGAATTTGAAATAAATTAATTCTAAGCAACTAATCATCTAATAAAACATATAATCATATTTACTGTACTGATCAAAATAAAAGCTATATTAGAAATTAATTTATCTCATCTCTTTATGAAAAATAGTCCATTAGAATTATTATTAGAATTAGCTTTAGGATACAATTAAAATGGCCTAAAATCTTTGCAACCTTTGGAAGGAAATATTATTCAAAATTTACCAAGCAATTTTTACTAAACACTGCATAAACTTTACAAATAATTACATAAGATGATTCTAACAAAATATTTTATGGAAAAAGAAATTACAGCTAGTGCAATCATAAACATTTTCGCAACACTTTTTTAAAAATTTTGAACAAGGGGTTGTTTATCGGGTAAAGACAAGAACTGATTAAGCACACGATGAAGTACCAGTTATTTTTTCAAGCCAGAAAAAAGAAAAAGTGTGGAAAATAGGTATTAGTAAAGCTGTGTTGTACGGTTAAAACTGCAATCAGTTTTATTTAAATTAATTATTTTTCACTCACTGTTATCTTAAAAATCAATAGTAATTAAAATTAAGAGAGATACACTATTGCAGTCATTGAAGTAAAATGAACTAATCTATAACCGAGTATAAATATACAAAAAGAATTACGCTCTGCTATAACAGTAGTGAAGTGAATAAAAGCAAGTAGCTTCACTCAAATAATGATTAGATATTACTTCATCTTGCTTGCATCCTGTTTTCTGCCATGTAGTGCTGGTACTGAAAGGTATGAGAAACAGAATAATGATATTCTGACAGAAAAAGGGACTAATTTGATCGCAAGGGAAATAACACGACAATTTGAGAAACAGTTGTAATACGTTTTCGGAGTGATGAAACAAAAGATTTCTCAGCTTCAAAGAATAAGTGACTACAGTAGATGGAGTTGAATTACTTACAACTCAAAAAAGAAATGATCTTATTGGCAGTTTGAATGAGTTATGGAATTTCAACCAAGATTAAATTCTACAGCTCAAATCTCCCAACAAAGAAGCTACCATCTTTCATACTATGAAATTATATCTTACTGAAATGAGTCTTATCCTGAAGATGTGAATGTTTTCAGGCAATTCACTACTGATTCTATTAAATTTTTCATCTACATATGTTTATACTAGCACAGCCTTTTCCATTTATATACTTATCAACAAAGTCAGCTTATTTGTCACAATATACGGTCTAATGCCCTAATACAGCTGACAAATGATAAGTCTGCTACACAAAACATTATTTCCTTTTATTTCTCTTATTGTGTTAGAGAAATGGATCCATTAATTTCATTTTTACTGATGCGATTCATTACACAGATTAGGGTGATGAACTCCAATGTCTAGCTGTACTGGACTGGAATTCTTGATCAATGACCAAATGTAGGAATAACTTCAATGCTTGGTGACAAAGCCCCTTCCTCTTGTTCATAATTTTCTGGCACTAATGATCTGCTAAGAAATCAATACTTTCACTCTCAAATCACAATTCTTTTAATTGTTACCTTCCTTTATACACTTTTGTTTCATGAATTTCCATATACACAGCCACGGTTATAACTAAACATAACAGCCTTGTACCTTACACACTTCAACAAAAGTCAAAACTTACTTAGGTTTTCAAAATTACTTGACTATTTACACATACAACCAAGTAGTTACTTGTAATTCCAGATAACTTGATTAAATACTAGGTGTGTCAGTACTGGCTGCTTTATTAGTTTCAAACATACTTCTTATTTGAAAAAAGTCGAGTAAAAGTAACTACTTCATTTTATTCACATAATCCAATCTGTTGGTAGATAGGAAATACAGGGTCATAGAAAAAGGTTGCAGCAATTTAAAAAAAATCTTATTTCAGAAACTGCTAGAGATAAACGAGTATCTTTTTTAAAAATTCACCAACTCTACAAGTTTTTTTACAAACCTTACAACGTTTCAATACGAGTTCCATTGGTGGCTCTGCTAACATCCCGTTGATAATCAACTTCTGCCAAGGTCTGCTGGATCATCGCAGGCGTAACTGTGGCAATACAAGCAGTGGTCCGTTGCCTTAAAGATGGTGTACTTGATCTTTTCACTCTAGACAATGTTTTTAATATATCCCCATAGAAAAAAGTCTGGGGGTGTCAAATCTGGGCTTCTTGAAGGCCAAAGCACAGGACCTACCAATCCAATGATTAGGGAATCTTTCAGCGAGAGCACGTCGAATGCTTATGCTAAAGTGTGGAGGTGCACCATCTTGTTGAAACTTTACAGCAACGTTACTTTCTTATTCAATTTGGTCAAATTGTGGGAAAACGTATAATTGTAGCATGTCTAAATAAACATCAAATGATGTGACATCAAACTGCACCAGAAGTTTACTTTTGGAAAATCTCTGAAATATTCAAAAATTTAATTGGGTTGCCGAGATCCCCATATCCAACAATTATGCCAGTTGACTGACATGGAAAGTCACAATATCAGTAAACACAACAGTTTTAAAAATGTTTAGTCATCGTCAATGTTATTAAGCATTTTAGTGGTGAATTCAACATGTTTAGGAAGAAGGTTTAATTTGATTTTTAAGCTGAATTTTGTAAGCACAAAAGCATAAACACTTGTGCAACACATAACTGTAAACATCATCCAGAAATTGATTTTTTTGGGGGGTTCTTAAACAACTTTGCGTATATGCTTCATCACTCGTTTTGGACCATCTAGGGGACTTTTTCACTTGCCAGATTCCTTAAATTGTTCGTACTACCGTCTGTCTAATGCAGTTTGCATGAGGGGGGTTATATCATTGCCATAAACATGCTGAAAACACCGTTGAACAATTATAACTAATTTATACTCTGCTAACCACAAAACACTGTACTTTCTGCTGAACTGTCACCACTGCACTGACTGACAATGGTGCAGAGATGCTGTGCGTATTGACTGTCACATCTAAAAAAAAACACTGGCTGATTATTTTACAGTTCCAATAAATACTTTATCTTAATTACACAGGTAATCCAGGTAGATGATTTTTATTTTATTGCTGCAATCTTTTTGATTACCCTATATTGTTTTGATACTATTGTTTTAAATATATTTTTAAATATAAATAATTGTAATCAAATGCATTTCCTTAAGCCAATCACAATGTTTAAATTTTTCTTGTTCATTAATATTTACATTTCTGGTTTTATTATGTGTGTTCTTTCAAGTAGTTTATCATTCAGATTTGTTTTCTATAATTCAAAATATGTGTTTCTTTTCCCTAATGTGTGGCAAAATTAATTTTTATATTAATATGCTTGTAAATTTTTTTAAAGTTTCTGTTTGTCATTTCAATGTAGAATGTTTTACAGTGATAGTCTCTACACTAATAAAATAGACGCAAACCTTTACTCTCTTATATACTGTACAGTAAGCAAATAAAAATTAAAAATACAATTAATGAGCGAATAATATTTGAAAATATGATTACCTTAAGTAAGTAATACAATTAATTTAAATTATTCAAAAATGTATAATTTATTTTTTAAAATTTAATCAAATAATGTAACAAAATAACAGTTTCATTGTCTGATGAAACTTAATAGAAGAATAGTTATTTTTGCTTCAATTAGTCAGGCAGAAATATATCTCTACAATTTTAATGTTTTTAATTTTTTTTAATAAAAACTGAAAAAAAAAGAAAATCTCTGCTTAAGTATTTAAGAAAGCTAACAAATAAAAGCAGTTTGCGAAAAATAATAATTACGTTCTCCTGCTAGGTTGCAATTTGCTACGCTAATTTAGCAATACATATTCAGTACATCAAAGAATCCTTAAATTTTATGAAAATCTTTCTTCAGGTCATTCCATGAAAAATGTTTTAAAAAGCTCCATTTGCAATCCTATAAAAATAATAACTGTAATATCAGATCAAAACAATTGATCATCAAAGATAAAAAAAAAACTAGCAAACACTACCAGCCTAATGACAATCACTGAATGATGTTGACAGCAAAGATCTCTTAAATCACATACAAGTGAATCATGAAAAGCAGTTAGAATTAAAAATTAGAACTATCAGTTTCTCATAATGTAGAAGAAAGAGAACAAAATAAAAAAACCACTTAAGATTTAGTTGACCACAATAAAAAATTCTGACCATTCAATTGTTGAGTATATTTTGGTTAGCATTATTTCAGTCAGCAGCTTTTAGAAGAATAGAAGTTCTGAAATTAACAGGAACTTACACAAACAAAACACAAGCATGGAAGCCATCCATACTGTATTTTAACAGAAATATTTTTTAAGTAGAAATGTCAAATTGAAATGAGACTTTTATTTAAAGTATTAAAAAACCTGAATATTCTGCTGAAGCTCTCATTTAATTTCTGCTTAAATACTATGTTTCAAAAAATTAGAGTAAAGTTTATACAATATTATAAAAACATGTACTTTCTTCTACACAGTTTTTATTTCATTTGTAAGATTTGGTAACACTCAACAGTGACAAAAGTATGTTAAAAAATAATAATTTTGAAATACTTGTTATGGTATCCTCATTTTGGAAAACTAAGTTAGAAAAAAATAAGACAAGTTATTAAAATATATTAATTCCTCACAACAGTCTAGAAGTATAAATTATTCTTAAATCTATATATATATATATATTTAGTTAAGGATTCTTTGAAGTATTATAATTAAGTATTTTAAAATACTTAAATATAATACATAAAAGAATTCTTTATATATATAAAGAATATTAGAGTCCTATTGTCTTTTTTACAAATTTATTCTAATCTTGATGAAATTTTTCACACAAACAAGAGGAAAAATAAATGAAAATAAAAATTATGATTACAATTAATTTATAGTGAAAATAGTTATTTTATTGCTTTGGCTAAACAGATTCAGAAAGTAGATTTAAACCCACACTTGTGAAAAAAATCAGAAGGGTCAGTAAAAATGTTTGTGTTTCATTTGACCACGACTGTAATATAGAAATGGAAAGGTAGAGACAACCTTGACCTTTGACCACCAGATAAAAAATGCTGATGTCATCAAAAAGAAATTTAAAAAAATTACTGCAAGCTGTAAATATGCACAACACAAATGCTTGCTTACATTGCAATAATGTTTACAACTTTCAAAATTATCAGACGACAATATTTCTTCCAATTAAAAAGAATGAAAGAAAAAACAATAATGAAAAGAAAATCCAGAAGGAACTAAAAGGGATTCTTTTCTCAGAGTAATGCATCTGTTTAACAATCTGTTCTTTATAATATAATAGCATTTCCAAAAGCTGTTGTTTGACAACAAGGGTTATCCGATTGGAATAAAAATTTATAGAAAAGTATAAGGGCGCAGACGATGAAAATTATTACACTTCAACAATTAAAGGGATGACCCTTTAATTGTTGAAGGCTGGTACTGGTTCTGCAGACCAGAGGATATAATTACTGCATGGAGGAACGGAGAAAGTCAGTAGTTCTGCGAGGCCATGTTCAGTGCAGCCGTGGTAACAAGTGGGTAAATGCAGGAAGTTGTTCGGAGTGTTATTGGTAAACAATAGTGAAAGTGACAGTATTCTATTCATTCATAAAGTATAGGATAGTTCTATTGTAAACAGTAAAAGTAATAATATCTGAGAAAAGTGACTTTAATGAACTTTTATACTGTTCTATTCTTATCTTACTGTTAATGCAATATCAATTTCTATCAGTCATTTTAATGTTTTTAGTAAACTGAACTGTCAATTGAACAAATCTTGTCCTTTTTATTTTACTATTTTGTATGTTATATATACGTATTGTCATTATTTATTTTATTTATGTCTCTATATACAGAGTAATAAACTGTATTTATAAAAATCTTATAGTTTGTTAGTCTCTCAATATCCTGGTCGAACTGCAAAAATATATTTGTATGTCAAAGCCTAATGGTTTTATATAAATATCTGCCAAATTTTCATGCACTCTTATATTCAGATCTTATACATCTACTGCACATATTTACATGATCCCAGGATTCTATCAATTACTTCTTTAAAATTCTTCATTAAGGAGATCAAATTAATTTCTTAAAAATAATTATATACTTTTAAATAACAATAAATTATGTGCTACAGTAGTGCAGAATTTTCGTAATAATTATTGTCTTTGTTCTAGGTTAAATAGTAATTACACAATGCGCTTCAAATTAATATTTCGATTTTAATGTTATGTAATATTTATTAAGTTTTACTTACACTGATAAATAATACAGGGGATGAAAGAGCAACTCAAAACAGTTTCTCCTGTAAGTGTTCAATGTGAGCACCATTTGTGACACAACACACATTAAGCCAATAGGAGAGTTCATCCCATACTTTAATCAGCAATTCTGGAGTAATTATTTGCGACAGCTGCTTCAATCTTGTGTTTCAAGTTGGGTAAGTCAGCTGTTAATGGTGGCACATATACTTGATCTGTATAAACCCCCAAAGAAAAAATCACAAGGGATCAGATCAGGTGAACGTGAAGGCCAGGGCAAACAAGCCCTGTTATTTGGTCCCTAGAAACCAATCCAACAGTCAGGGAGAATTTCATTCAACCAATCACGCATAGTGTTATGCCAGCGAGGAGGTGTACCATCTTGTTACCAAATAAAGTTCTGTGGTTCATATTGTAGTTGAGGAAAGATTTCCTAGGATTACACACAGACTCCCTTACACGTTCAACATTGTCTGCTGACACACTCTATCGTCCTGTACTCTTCCCTTTACAAATGTAGTCGGTGGTCATTCACGGACCACAAAGGAACTTCAAATGTAATGCATGTTGAATGGAAATTACAGATTCACACTTTGTAAACTGCAGAACAAGAGTGCTTCCTGATGGAAGGTCGCCCATCTTTGCCACTAACATTTTCAAGAGAACGTATAGGAAACAGTTTATGAGCTGGTACATAGTTAAAAAAGAGTTGCACTTCTATTTCATGTATAATTAATCAATATACATAAAATGCGAGAAATATTACACGGCTTTAAAACTTAATATTCATTTTAAAACACTGTATATTAGAAAATAAAACTAATATTGTTAGAGCTAAACTGGAAATGTTTAAGTAATTAAATATATACTAGTATAATTTCAATAGAATATGTTTTAAACCAAATAATAAATAAATGTTAAAAATAACTTTAAATTGTGCATTTTAAACATTTGAACGACATTGTAATCTGTACAAGCTATTTTATAAAACTGTATGAATTACTCATGCTTGGCACAGATCACATCTTTTCTACCTAAATTACAATAAATAATGTTTAATAACTTGTGTGTATGTGAACGAGTATAAGATAGTCTCACTTGAGGACGATCCTGATTGCTGTGGCAAAACAGGGAGGTGGTGATTGGTGAAAGAGGTACTAGTCAAGGACTGTGCACCGGGAGTTCAGGGATGAGCAGGATATTTATGTTTTTGTGAATGCAGATAGTGAATGAGGGCATGAAACAGAACTTATGCTGATGTTAACAAAACTGATATTGGTATAAGCGCTACTCGACTGTTTATTTCATTCGATGAATATTTGTATTAAGTCAGCAATTTTTGTGTTTGGCAAGTAGCAATCACAACTAGATAAATATTAAATGAGATTTACCGGCTGTAGTCCAAGGATCAATATTGCACCGATAACAAACAGGTAAACAACTAAAAAGTTGTTTACCTGTTTGTTGTGCAACGGTTTTATATAAATTATATAATATGCCGGATTCTCTCAGCATTCATAGCATGTTTCCAATTCAATAGTTCTGCTACAGAATCTGCACTATTACCTGTTATCTACTATTACCTACCTCTGGCACAATATCTGCATACGCATCATCTACATTATCCACCAGGAGAGTGAAATCACTATTTATGCACTTACATACTTGCTTAATTTAAATTAGTTAAGTGAATAAAGACAACACTTGAGCAATATTAAATAATATTTTTAAATGAAAACAGTAACTGTGCATTGAAATGTCAGTTTAGAAGCAGTCAGAAATTGTATTCTTTTCAATTCGATGAAATATGGTATGAAATATCAGGAGTTGAGGTGGATCGCATAAGAAATCTGGGTATAACCACCATAATGAAAAACTAATTTACTCTAAGAGAAAGTGAAAAAAATTATATCCAGTCCATCGGACAGGCATCACTTGGCATTATTACTGTGAAACAGAGCTCAGTAGGTGGAAAACTTATATACATATGCTCTTGAAGATGTTAATGGGATTTGCAGATGACTGCAAGAGAATACTTTTGAATATAAAACAGGAATTGATACTTCAAAGGTTTTCTTCTGACAGAAGAAAACCTGTTTAAATAGTAGTTGGTAAAACAAATTATAATTTGACACTCTGAAATCGTGTATAAGATCCCTTACAAGTCGCAGATGATTATTTGCTGCTGCATTTAAGAATGGAAAACGATACACCTATAACAATGGCTTTCCAAAGGAACCTATAAAAGTATCAATCCATTCCTATAACAAAACAAAATTTGTGGAAAGTGAAATCTGCTTCACAAGCGGAAAATCAGTTATGTCATAGTAGAATTTTCAAACGCAGAAAGAATCAAGTGAACAAGATCAATTCGACTTTTGACTAATGCGACATGATAAATCTGAGGTTGTATTTAAATTCTGTAACTATCTATTTGAGAATATGGAAAATGATTACACTTTATTATACAATATGTTTGTTCAGTTTTATAAATCTTATTATAACATAGTCGGAGTAAATTTAATCGGCATAAGCTGATTATAAAATTTATACCTTTATTTGTATTCACTACTTAAAAGAAAAAATGATTTGTTAAATATGGGTACGGTTGTGCGGATTGAATTAGTCATTAAATATCCCTGACAAAACTGCAAAATACTGTCTGATAATTACAGATTGCATGATGAAATATACTCTCTATTATCTGTTATTAAAATTCAATTGTGTAAACAGGTTGATATTGCTTAAAATGAGACAATAAATTTTGTAAATTGAAAAACAAGTGGATGTAACAAAATTCATATCGAAAAAAATTTAAAAATATACAAAAAGGAACAAAATAAATAAAAAGAAAAAAAACAAAAACTGTTTACTTCAAGTGTTTTATGGAAGGCTTCCGGAGGAGAAATTTCATTCATTAATAAAGAAAATCCCAACATGCCGAGGTTGCTATCTTGAGGGTGAAACACAACTGATATTCTTGGTTTATATAAGTGTATGTAACAACATCGGTTTCATACATTGTTTGGTTATTGTCGGAGAAAGTGTAACTGAGTTTCATGGCTTCCTCGATAATAATGATGATTTTTATCGTAAAGAATTTGTTACAGTGGGATTTGCAATACTTTTCTTCCATCCACCTTATGCAAAATCTAATCTCAAACTGAGATATTATCAAATCATGAAATGGCTGAAAAACAACTGTCACCATATAGAATGGAATTACACAGACACAATGTACACTGAGGATACGATAAAAAGACTGTGTTCACAATTTTCTAATATATAAAAAAAGGGATAGGAAAAGGTTCAGAAAGAAATTTCTCCAAAGGTTCAATGACAAAGTTTGGGAGATACTGGTAGCTCCTCAACCCAAATTTCCAAATGTAAACAACTGTTCTTTCCACAAAAGCAGGAAATATGCACTGCATAGCTTATGTTTCTATGTGGATTGGTTGAGACAACAGACATTATCAATCAAAGCAAAGGTTTTGATAATGGGAGGGATCAACCTCCCTGGGAAAGCCCAGGGAGGTTGATCGGTTGAATTCGTTTTGATATACAAATGTCAAAGGTAAAGAAAACCTCGCTTTAGAAGAATTTTATTATTCTTTCAAAAACCTAAAAGTCAAATGTAAGTCGGTGCTGTCAGACTTTGTATCGTATGATCAATGTGTAAATTATTACGTAGAAAATGTACCAACTTGTACAAAAAAATTAGTAGTAGTATAGTACCAAGGAAAATTTATAAATAGATTTTAAGTCAAAAAAGACCTATCTGTGTAAGTACATATGATGGCGAGAGTATTTCTACCTGCAAAGTTATTTTTTTATAAATTGACAACTTTTTGGTGACAGACAGTCTTAAAAAAAAACAGAACAGTCTTAAAACTTATTACAGAAACAAAAATTTCTGTAATATAAATAAAACTGTTTTTAACAAAATGATACTGATATCAAACAAGGTAAGATACTACATTTCTATTATCAAAATCTATTTAATTTAGAATTTTCTTTAAAAAAAAAAATAAAAAAATCACATGTTAAATATACGTAATAGATAATAGATATACAATGATAGATAACAAACAATGTTTAAGCGTTCCATATACGACAAAACATTTGCCTACCGGTCGGCTTTCAAACAGATCATTGTACCATCCAACAGATTCATCAAATTTTCCCTAATATTCAGACAGCTTCAGACAAAAAGTCTGCTCTGCTTGTTCTTCTTGATATCTGCCAAGTCAAAAGAAGTGTAACATGCTGGCCTTTTTAAAATTAATCGACATCTACATTATCAGTTTTTTAACATTTTCAGTTCTTTTTTAAGTGATAGATATTTCAAGATTACATTCGAGACTGAATTATCTCTAATATTTTCCGTAACTGTAGGCACTGCTCAAGGAAGTGTATTCTACATGCACTTCCAATATGCTTGTTCTCACAACACTACAATAGCATATTTTAAGCGATTTGCTTGTAGTGTGTAAAAGTAATTCACAAGTTCACAGCACCTTCAAGAAGAGTTAAACAACATTGAAGCATGGCAGAAGTTGTGACAAATAAAGTCTAATGAAAATTAAAAGTACACATTTTAGTTATGCATTTTCAAAGCAGCAACTAAAGTGTTCACCAAAGCATTTTAGTGAATACCAAAATGCTTTGGTATTTACTTTGACAAAAGGCTCACATTTGTAAAAAAAGGAACAACTGAATACTACTAAATTTTGTCAAATGTACTGGATTCTAAATTGAAACTCAAAATTATCTCTGAACAAGATTATTATTTACAAAGCCATCGCAAATTTGATCTGGACTTACGGCAGAAATATTAACAGAATCTAATATAATTATATTATGTATACAATACAAAGTTTTACACATCATCACATTACAATAAACCACCGAATAAATGTCATTGGCACCGATGAGAAACAGCTGTGAGGTAGACTTTATTTCCTTACAACTTTGTACAATACGAATAACAATGTACATGATTCAAGTACCTATAGTTACAGAAGAAATCTCAATTTGTAAACCAAAACTCAACAGTCATCCAAATGTTCTGACAGTTAATCTTTGACATTTATATCCAATTGACCTTTTTTTAAAATTCAAGATCTTTAAGAAGTAAATCCTTTTATGAGAAGTATGATGTAAATAAGAGTTAACTTTTGCTGTTAAGGTTCTCCTTCAAGACAGTTGTAATCATTTATTCATTGTCCTGAACAAACGGATTATAGGTATCTATTTGCATTAAAAAAAAAAAAGTTTATACAGTTGTTATTTATTTCAACCACATTCTAAAATATGTTAATACGATTTAAAAAAATAAACCGCCTAATAATGTCATTTGGAACCAATGAGAAACAGCTGTGAGGTAGACTTATCTCCTTACTCAGTTACTGTCATGTCATAACTGCTTCATGTCGTATCTGTACACCAGCGAGTACGATTTTTTCTCGTATCGTGATGTCCTTGATGATGTCAAGCAGATGATCTTTGTGTGTTAAGTAGACAAATCCTAGGTGTTGTTGAGCGAACCACCGGGTTAGTCTAGTGGTGAACGTGTCTTCCCAAATCAACTGATTTGGAAGTCGAGAGTTCCAGCGTTCAAGTCCAGTTACTTTTAAACAGATTTGAATACTAAATCAAAGATACAGGTGTTCTTTGGTGGTTGGGTTTCAATTAACCATGCATCTCAGATATGGTCTACCTGAGACTGTACAAGACACCTCATTTACACTCATACATATCATTCTCAGAAATAATACCTGATGATGATTCCTGTAGGTTAAACAGGAATAAGAAAAAAAAAGGTGTTGTTGAGTAGCCTATGGTATAGGAGTTCATTAAATGATACTCCCAGAAGTGAAAGGTGTTTTAGTGGTGATTTTGGTAATGTAAAGTGTTAGATTACGTAAAATGAGTGTTTCTTAAGAATCATACGAGTGGGTGTAATTTACTTTTGTAAATTAATGAGTAATTGAGTAATCACGTTTTCAGTGAAGTGTACTTCAACTGTTATAGTGTTTTTACATTAAGAGTGGCCAGTTAGATTCGGCAGGATTGTTACTGTCAGTTTTGTAGTGTACAGCTATGGCAATATTCTAAACAGGTATTGCCAATTGGAATATTTTCTAAGTCTAAGGTGAGCTATAAGGGGAAATTCCTTCTTTTTATTTTCAGTTATCTCCGGATCCCCTGACTTCCACCAAATCATATCCCAGATTTAGTTTATACATTTTCCGACCCCCCTGCCGCCCCAAATAGTGAAAGTGGGTACTCAAATTTCAGATTTTTTTTGTGTAATCAGTTTCTGAACTCGGTTTGTTAAAAATAATTTTTTGTAAAAATTTATAAACATTTAAAGTTTATGGAGCCACATAATTAATTTCTATCTCCTACGACAGAAAGCGTTCTTCAGTGATGTCTAGGAAGGCGTAAAGAATAAGTCCAACCAATGGATGTTGCCTCTGGCAGTAAGGATAAAGAGACGGTGGTCACTGGTATAGATGTTAAAGGGAAATCGACTGAGGTAAATGGTGTTAAGGCAGCTGACAAGCAACAGGCAAGTGTGTCTGTTGAAATGGATATATGTTGAAATGGATAAGTCGACTCCTGAACAGGAAGTTAGTGGTAGAAAGGAGACGATCAGGCTACATATTAGGTTGAGTAAGAGCACTCGAACAGGGCGGATGTGTTGTTTCTTTGCTCCATGTTTTTTAGAATTTTTATTGGTTTTTCAGTTTGGGCTATTGGTGAATATATTAGTTCATGTGTTTTAAAGAAAATTGTGATTAAAGGATAACAGACTACTTTTTTATAACGTCGACCTTATTGCCATAGGCATTAAGGACTACATTTGAGTGGCTGTATTGTTTTTAAGATTTGACAAGTAACCAAATACAGTAAACAAGGACTTAGGAAATTTTCTTCAATCTTCGTGGTGAGCATGTAAATTTTTTCTTAGTCCAGAGACAGGAATATAAAGCGGAACGGTTTTTCCTCAATAGATCTCTTCCTGTACTGCCTACCCCCAAACCCCCTGGGATCTATCTGTCCCAGGTCCTTTCCGATCCACCTTCCTTTCCCAATTTTTTTGACTTTATTTTGGGGGGATACATTTTCGACCCCCCCCCAAATTTTTGGCTTCATAAATTTTATCTAACCCCTCCAAAAAACCCGTTCCCCCTTTTTTCCGAGCCTCAAAATCCGGCAGCAATAAACAAAAACATAATGGATGAAGAGGACGAGTCCTCTTCTGTCTCGACCGGCTTGTCAGCATCCAAACCAGCTAGATCTGACAAAGGACAGAAGGAGTTAAAAAATCATCAACGGATTAAGAGGATCCATCATGAGGAAACCTGAAAACCTTGACCAACAGACTGGGGCTTGCCCTGTAGATTTTCAGACAGAACCACGGTACTGGATTTCATGTTTTTATCAACACGCACGAAAAAGAACTGCAAGCTATTCTCAGTGGTCTCCAGGAACTGCTTGACTTTACTACACCCACTAAACGAACTACACAGGGGACACAGACTGAAGAACCACACATGTTCAATATGCGTAAAATCCTAGATGAAAAACTGACTGATGCTGAACTAATCAGCTTAACAAAAAAAACGCTGGCCAACAGACCTATCTGGACACGTGCAACTGCTGGCCAATGCAGGTTTGGCTGAGGGAGATGTCTGCACATTCAGAACTCTTGAACGTCGGCGGGACTCGGTAAATGTGGGTGCACAGCCCTCAGACATTATATTATTGAATGGGGATATTATTGAAGAAGCTATCATTATGGGCAAGAAAGCTAATAAATCCTTTAAAGGAAAATATAAGATTTTCTATGACCTGGAGGAAGGAGAAGAAAATACAGTATGTGGCAGCTTAGGGACGATTAGGAAGGTGGTGGAGGATTCCTCGTCACCGAGTTTTGTTTTACCAGACAGAAAAATCTGTATGGCAATAAAATGCATGTTAATATATATGCTGAGAGGGAGAATTGGTAAAATAAAAATGGTGTTGTCACAGACAACGGCAAAAGCTCAAAGTGGACCTGTTCAGAACGTCAGGTTGACGATGCCAGCAGTTTCTGGCAGTACCACGCTAATAGTAAGATCCGCGGGAAGATCATACGCTGACCTTCTTCGCACTGTAAAACAATGTGTTACAAGAGAAGAGTGTGGAGATGTCCTGGCATTACGTATGGGTGCTGATGAGCAATTATGCATTCGGGTCAAGGGTCATACGAATGCAGAGGATTTAAAAAACGTACTCAGGGACAGAGCCGCAGACCTACAGATTGATTTAAAACAAGAGGCAGTCGCAGGACTGTGGTCCAGCTCAGACTTGGACTCAACACAACTGAGAATGAAATAAGAAATGTGGTGGCTCAAGTCATTGGTGATAAAGATGAATTTAAAATATCATCAATAAGACCCGCTTACGGTAGTATGCAAAATGCGTCACTTATCACAACACACAGAGCGACAATGAAATTTATACAGGCGAGAATTTGTATACAATGGGTACTTTATAGAGTTCAGATAAGAATCCTATACTCTCTACTTTAGATGCTGGGAGATGGGTCACTCCTCCTCTCAATGTTACAGGGCTGATCGCACTGGTCGTTGTTATAACTGCGGCGGACAAGGCCATAAGAAAAGAGACTGTACGGAGTCTTCAAGGTGCCTGAAATGTAATAAGGCTGGCATCAGACTGACAGTGGGGCCTGCAAGAAGACCGACTGATGAAACTGATGCAAGTCAATGCAAACCGTAGCGCCTTTGCGCACGACGTGATTTGGAGAATGGCCATTGACTTGGAAAACATTGACTTTCTAGCGGTTTCAGAACCTAATATGAGGAGGGTGACTGCCTACACTTGGGAGGCTGATGCAGCTATTCTGAACGTATCAGGTCGGTATGCACAGAGAGGTGTCTCTAGACATAATGGATTTGTTGCTGTGGAGTTGATTGAACATATACTAATATCTGCATATATCTCCCCCAACTCGGGGATGGCAATGTTTTCTGAATTTATAGAAGAACTTGAAGAATTTATAAGAGGACATCGCAAACCCATTGTGTTAATGGGCAATCTGAATTTTGAATGTTGTAACCTGGACGTCACAAAGATTTAATTTTTAATTATACTGTTAAATTTGAGGAATCTTTAACTAATGATTCCAAATATTTCTTTTAAATCTACTAACAAAAATGATGACAGATCTTCTATTTTATGTACTTATGATTTTCTATTCACAGGTTTCATGCCCATTTATCTGAATTAAATAAATAAATAAAGTTAAACATTTACCACACTTACAGAAATTTAAAAAAAATATCAAATACCAATTACTCAGCCTTTGCTTGAGGATAAAAATGGAAAATTAGCTCTTAACAACAAAGAAAATTGCAAAATTATAGAAAGTACTTCAAAAAATTATTATGTTGTTTGAGTCTAGCGGGTCCATTACTACCACACACCTCGCAAGCTTATCAGTCGATACGATGTTATATCATTAGATGGTTTACCTAGTTTGATTGGTTTCAGCTATTTTCCATAGATCCACAAAATATTTATTTTTGAGAATGGATGTAAAGCACTAATAATTAAAACTAGCTAAACAAGAACGTTATGACGAGCAAAGTTCACATTGTAGATAGTTTATGAATTACATGGTATATGAACAATCTCAAAAAAAACATATGAGTATGTGTATGTAGTAGTGGAGATTTATGGGTTGAAGGATAAACTTTAATGAATTGAATTAATGAACTGAGAGTCTCTGTCACTGTGTGACCTGGGTTTGAAATGAATGATTCATATTGGTCAATTGAATAATATTACAAAAATAATACAAGTAATATTAACAAAATTTCTGTAACAACAAATTTTTGTTACAGTAATAAAATTTCTGTTTAGCCATGAGACTTCCAGTGGGGACTGCATGTGAGGCTAGAGTGATGAGATATATGAGCACCTCATGGGAGGCTAGACCAATCATTACCATCACTGGTAACAAACAGGACGCCCCTAGGACGCTGTTTTAGGAGATGCAATGTGGTGCTGTTATAATATCTTTGCACACAATCATCCGATTTTCAAAATTCAAATGGAGAATATATATATTATAAATTATAAAGTTATAAAGGTACATATTACATAAAGCTGCAGTAGATGGCAGCACTTTTTCAAATAAGGATAATGAATAAATAATTCAATTTAATTCAAATCCACATAGTACTTGGATGGATCAATTTGGTTTATAATTTGTATATTAGTACAGAGGAATATGGGTCTTCAAAAAATTGACTTTAAAAAGATTATTGTATATCTATATAAAATAAACAGAAAATTAATAAAGACCTGAAATGTATAGATAATATTATAAACATCATTAGAAATATACGTAAACAAAATTATTTTAAGTTTAACAACAAATTTTTACACACCAGATAATACTTTACCCATGGGATTTCCATCATTGGCCGTTATGGCCAAAATTTATTTACAGGAATTTGAGAGTAGAATAGTATATGGTATTACCCACATTTATAAAATTCAATCACAGGTTTGATATGTGGATGATATTTATATTTTGGTAATCTATGAACCTATTATAAATAATGAACAGTTAATAATTTTAAAAAAAACTTAATTCTTATAATAATTTAAAATTTACATTCGAAACTGACAAATACAGAAAAATATTTTCTTTAGATGTTGACAGAAATTAGTAAAAGTAATAAAATTATAACACATGTATATAGAAAACCAACAACTAATAAAATAACTATTAACAAAAATTCAAATCATCCTTGGGCTAAGATTGCACATTCTCAGTTCGACCATTCCTGAGATGTGTGGTTAATTGATACCCAACCACCAAAGAACACCGGTATCCATGATCTAGTATTCAAATCCGTGAAAAAATAACTTGCTTTACTAGGACTTGAACGCTGTAACTCTCGACTTCCAAATCAGCTGATTTGGGAAGACGCTTTCACCACGAGACCAACCCGGTCTAGTGACCGGGTTAGTCTAGTAACGGACTTAAATCAAATCTTATTATAATCTGGTTATATTAATATAACCAGATATAATATATATTATATTAATTATCTTACACTGATTTCTTATAATCTGGTTTTATATTAATTTATTGATCTGTATAATGTATTATTCTGTTCTGATGAGAATAAAGATTAATTTATTTTACTTAGTGGAAATGAAATACAATATTCTTATACGTTTAGGATAAACTAAATGACAATAATTATTTTCAAACTTGGATAACCGTTGCATTATCCTAACATTGTTACTTGTATGAGCAGAATTCCCATTAATTAATGATAATATTTATCATAGCCCATAAAGTGAAATTTCTGGTTGTTATATTAGATGGCAAATCCTCTTAGGATCAAACTGATTTTTTTCCTATTCTTTTGCTTTAAAACACCTTAATAAACTTGTAACCATGACAATCTACTATATTTTGTTTATGAATATTCTTATCTGAAATATGTCATCTGTTTTTGAAGGAGGCTCCTTCAAAAAGTTAAAACAAGTTTCTAGGATACAGAAATGGGTTGTTAGATCGTTATTTCACAATAATAAGTATAAACTTGTAAACCATTGTTTTTTTTTTTTTTGTCTTCAGTCATTTAACTGGTTTGATGCAGCTCTCCAAGATTCCCTATCTAGTGCTAGTCGTTTCATTTCAGTATACCCTCTACATCCTACATCCCTAACAATTTGTTTTACATATTCCAAACGTGGCCTGCCTATACAATTTTTCCCTTCTACCTGACCTTCCAATATTAAAGCGACTATTCCAGGATGCCTTAGTATGTGGCCTATAAGTCTGTCTCTTCTTTTAACTATATTTTTCCAAATGCTTCTTTCTTCATCTATTTGCCGCAATACCTCTTTATTTGTCACTTTATCCATCCATCTGATTTTTAACATTCTCCTATAGCACCACATTTCAAAAGCTTCTAATCTTTTCTTCTCAGATACTCCGATCGTCCAAGTTTCACTTACATATAAAGCGACACTCCAAACATACACTTTCAAAAATCTTTTCCTGACATTTAAATTAATTTTTGATGTAAACAAATTATATTTCTTACTGAAGGCTCGTTTAGCTTGTGCTATTCGGCATTTTATATCGCTCCTGCTTCGTCCATCTTTAGTAATTCTACTTCCCAAATAACAAAATTTTTCTACCTCCATAATCTTTTCTCCTCCTATTTTCACATTCAGCGGTCCATCTTTGTTATTTCTACTACATTTCATTACTTTTGTTTTGTTCTTGTTTATTTTCATGCAATAGTTCTTGCATAGGACTTCATCTATGCCGTTCATTGTTTCTTCTAAATCCTTTTTACTCTTGGCTAGAATTACTATATCATCAGCAAATTTTAGTATCTTTATCTTTTCACCTTGTACTGTTACTCCAGATCTAAATTGTTCTTTAACATCATTAACTGCTAGTTATATGTAAAGGTTAAAAAGTAACTGTGACAGGGAACATCCTTGTTAGACTCCCATTTTTTTTTTACGGCTTCTTTCTTATCTTCCTCAATTATAACTGTTGCCGTTGGTTCCTGTAAATGTTAGAAATTTTTCACCTGTCTCTGTACTTAAACCCTACTTTTTTTTTAAAATGCTGAATATTTTATTCCAGTCTAAGTTATTGAATGCCTTATTAGGTCTATATATACGTTGGGTTTGTTTTAATTTATCTGTGCGGTAAAATTGCTTTCCCTGAAACCAAATTGATCTTCTCCTAACACTTCTTCTGTTTCTAATTAAAATTTTTGATGCACGACTAGTTAAGCTAATTGTTCTGCATTCTTCACATTTATCAGCTCCTGCTTGTTTTGGTATCATGACTATAACACTCTTTTTGAAGTCTTGACAAAACTTCCCCTTTTTCGTAAATATTACACACTAGTTTGTATAATTTATCAATCGCTTCCTCACCTGAACTGCACAGTAATTCTGCAGGTATTCCGTCTATTCTAGGAGCCTTTCTGTCATTCAAATCTTAATGATCTCTTAAATTCAGATCTCAGTATTGTTTCTCCCCTTTCACTTCCTCTTCTTCAAAAAACACATTTTCCAATTCATTTCCTCCATATAACTCTTCAGTATATTCCACCCACGTATCTGCTTTTCCTTTCGTACTATAAATCGGTGTAGCATCTTCAACACATTATTAGATTTTAATTTATGTACCCCATAACATTCCTGTATGCTCCATTAATTTTACAATGTTCATTTCTCTTTCACTAGTTTGCACTTCCTGTTTTTCTTAACTGTCGATAGTGCCTTTTACTTTCTTCATCACTGGCATTCTTATATTTTGGTGTAAGTTCATCCATCATCTGCAATATATCTTCTGAAATCCAAGGTTTTCTACCAGTTCTCTTTGTTCTGTCTAAATTCACTTCTGCTGATTTAAGAATTTCCTTTTTAACATTCTCCCATTCTTCTTTACTCGGACTTCTTGCTATGTCTTCCTCAAGCATCTCTAAATTCCACCGATTCATCTGACACCTTTTCTTCAGGATTTTATATCCCAATCTACATTTTATTATCACTAAATTATGGTCGCTATCAATGTCTGCTCCAGGGTAAGTTATGTAGTATCACCTGGGTTTTCCATGTGTATATTCTTCTATTACGATTTTTAAACTGGGTGTTGGCAATTACTACATTATACTTTGTGCAAAACTCTCTAAGTTGGTTACCTCTTTCATTACTTTTGCCCAGCCCATATTCACCCCAATATTACCTTCCTTGCCTTTTCCAGTGCTTGGATTCCATTCTCCAACTAATATTAAATTTTCATTCCCTTTTACGTGTTTAATTGCTTTGTCAATTTCTTTGTATTCACACTACCTCATCATCATCATGAGCACTTGTAGGCATATAGACGTTAATAATCGTTATTGGAAGTTTCAATTTTATCCTTATTACAATGATTCTAACATTATGCAGTTTGAAATACTCTACTCTCTTCCCTATCTTCTTGTTCATTACGAAACCTACTCCTGCCTGCCCATTATTTGAAGCTGAGGAAATTATTCTAAAATCACCTGACCAAAAGTCATTTTCCTCTTCCCACCAAACCTCGCTAATTCTTACTACATCTACATTTATCCTATCCATTTCCCTCTTTAAATTTTCTAACCTATCAACCTTTTTTAGACTTCTAACATTTCACGCTGATTCGTAGAATGTTATTTTTTAATTTTCTGGTGATTTCCTTAATAGTCCCCACCCAGAGATCCGAATGGGAGACTAAAACTACTAGTCTCCCATTTGGATCTCTGGAGGTAAACACCTCCGGAATATTTTACCAAGGAAGACACCTGCACCTTTGTTATATGAAAATGCACAGAGCAACATTTTCTTTGAAAAAAAGCAACTGTAGTTTTCCATTGCTTTTAGCTCCTCAGTATCATCAGGTGATGATATGGTTGTTTAAGTCATCCTGACCTACGCAAACAACTACTGAAAGAGCTGCTGCCCTCTTTCACGAATCATTCCTTAGTCTGGCTTTCAACAGATATCTCTCCAATATGGTTACACCTTTGTTCCAGCTACTCTGTATCACTGAGTATCAAGCCCCCTCATCATCAGCAAGGTCTCAAGATTCATAGAGGGAGGGTAGTGTATGCCGATAACAAAAATTCTCCTAAATCATACTGTATATATGTGAAAATGCTAATTTAAATTTTGCATCCCAAATCTTCAAAGCATTGTTATTTATTTCATAATGGAATAAATACTGTAATACTTCGTGCTATTATTCAATTTACTTCACTCACAAATATTAAATGAATATATAACGGAAAGAAAGAATATCTATATAAATACCACACTTCATTTATTTTTTTAACGTCAACTTTTTATTTAATAATCTACTGGCACAGAGTAGAATGATAATAAACATGTGCTACAATCCTTCCAATTTGATGCATTTTTTGAGGTGTATGTATTTAGCAGTTAAAAAAGAAAATGATACAAAATCTTTTATTGAAATTAATATACATCTTTGTGTGCATCCAACTGACTTCAGATGGAGATTGTGTTTTAGTATCCTGTTGTCAATCTTGTTGAGTAATTCATGTTATTTACAAAATAATGTCCAACATTCAAGACTATATACAGTAATACACATAAATAGGGAAACAAACCTCTAAACATATCAGGTAACAAAAATTCAATTTTTTTATATTCAGAAAAGCAGGAAAAGATGTTTATTTTTTAAAATTATATTGAGAAAATTTATAAACAATAATGTATAAGAAAAAAATTGGATAATCATTAAATCACATAAAAATAATGAAAATGTTAATAAAATAAGGATAAAAGCAACAATATATTCATCAACATTCTAGAACAAAAGTGTACCATTACTTACTGATATCTTAAAAAGAAAGAAAATAATTAAACATTAACAGAACCAGTTAAAAAAAAAGAGCAATAAACATCTGTAATTGAAATACAAAATAAATTCCACCCTATTTTAAAATGCTTCAATATAATTTTTATACTAAAAATCCAATGACAATATATTACATATTATTAATAAATGCATTATAATTGGTTTTATATTCAGCTACTACACTGACAATTAATAAGAATTACTAGTTATTATTTTAACAGTATAAAGTTAACATTTTTTTAATTTCAAATCTGATCAACTTATATAAATAAGCATAATAAAAATTTTGGGGCTATTATAACATAATTTAATACTAACATATAAATATAAAAAAGCTCAAGAGAAGTAAATCTGAAAACCTAAACAATAAGTCGACATCAGTGTAATGTAAATACTCTGTACACACGTTTTTCCTTATCAGACTCTCACTTATCCAGTCTTAACTATCCATAAATATAAAAATATATTAAAGAAAATCGGCTGGAGTCAATTCAAGTATTGCACACTATGCACAATATTGACACGTTCAGAAAAAAAAAATATTACATATTATTACACAATTATGACAATTTAATCGACTAATGGAAGGGAGACAAGGGTATTTTAACATGCAAAATAAATAACAATTAACTTATATCAGTATTTCTACATACTTACATGTTAAAAGCTTGAAACAAAATTTACCCCCGCTGTCCAATCATTCATTCAATATTTATAGCTTCTGGCTCAAAATAAGAATGAAATTTTTTAAGTAATTGGGTAAACGCATAGGCAAAATATGGACAGTTGTTCTTTAATGTTTTAATACTAAGCAAATTTCAAGAATCTATTTTAAAAAACATTCATGGAGGCCACAATCAATCATTTTATCATGAATATATTCCATTCTTGAAATGGAAATTTCACACATATTTAAATCTAATATCACATAATAGATGTCTATACATCATTTATCTTTTAATAATTTTTTGGATTATTTAAATGCAACAGAGTTTGCCACTACGCTAATAGAAGGGAGAACAAAAGGTATTTAAAGATGTAATGTGAATAATAACAATATGAAATAACCTATATTAGTATTTCTTCATATCTACATGTTAAAAGTTCAAAATAAAACTTCTCAGCTGCACATTCAGTCATTCAATATTTATAGATACGTTTTTAATAATAAGCACCAGATAAGTAAAGAGAATTATCTGTACTTCAGTTAATGCATAATAAATATTTAAAATAATATGCCTAAAATTTTATTTTTACTTTGCAAAGTAAATAATTATAAATTTTAAAAACTTGTACTTGGGAGTTTTTAAAATAACTTAATAATGTTATTATAATAATCACACAACCTTCAGAGTGATGAAATGGATGCTCCTTAATAGCTACAGTATATTACTTAACTTTTTACTTTTATTACATCAGTGATAAATCATCTAATGTTTGTAAAGCAATTCAAAAACAGTAGAAAAATTATACACAAAAATGGAAAAAACACAGTCATAATTAATTTTTGTTCTTGTGTTTAGATGTCTAGCTGCAATAATTTGTAGTTTGTTACTAATTTTATCAAAAAAATATTGATGTAATATAAAAAAATTTCTTATACATTTTTTTTCTAGTGTATGGATTTGGACAAAACTGTACCCCATCCCCTGTTCTGTATAGACATAATTTCTATAAAGTAGTTTACAAGAAACCACTGCCTTACATATATAGACAGTCAACTATACTACTTGTACAGCAATATTTGCTGCTATTGTAGCAAAGAAAGATTTCAAAGCTGTCATTATAGACTTGAACATTTTTCAATATACCGTCAACCAGGGCTACTTTGTCCAACATGAAAAAGAATTAATTTTTATACTGAATAAACAATACATGATAAAAGGGAGTTTTGGGCTTGAAAAATATCCAATTTTAGAGTAATTTAATAGTTTGGGGCGAGTTTAATTTTTTGTTAGTGGCAACACTGGGGGTTTTGCTTGGTTAAGAGTTTTACTGTTCAAACTTTCTCCTGTGAAGCAATCTGGAAAAGATTGCTTCACAGGAGAAAGTTTGGTAACTATGATGTGTGATCATAGTTTTTCTTTAAATTTTTTGTTCAGACAGTAAATTTAAAAGTTTTCATGAACATAACCTAAAAACCAGTTTTCAGGGGCTACTCTGTGCCAGGACCAGCTACTTATAAATACCATTTTTGCCACCAAAATGTTTTTAACATTTTTTTCAAATGTTACTGTAGTTATTTTTGTTCCATTTGCTGAAAACATCATGATGAAAAATTTTAAAGAAAGACTGGTTTGAGAAAATATGCTGAGATCTTGCAAGCTTGTTCGATGGTCATAAGAAGTAGATTAAGAACACAAAGAGATGCAGAAAGTCAGTCAGTATTATAATATACCTAGAAGCACAATAATAAATAAAAAACCAGGCCAAACAGGAGGTAAAAAAATGGCCATCCAACAGTGTTTTTTTTCAAGAATGTTCATTTGAATTCATATCAACAGGTCGGCTAAATTTGGATTGGATTTCAAATTATTGATCTTGATTAGAGATACTCCATTAAATGCTTTCTTGACAAACAGGGGCATACAGCAAATAACTTTAAAAAACAATTTCTCAGGACATGATTGGGTAGCATTGTTTAGAAACACCACCCAAACTGTCCTCAGTGATGTGCCAGATGAAAATATCTGAACTACAAGACGACCTAAGGTCAAGCAAGGTTATTTGTAAAAGAGGACTAAAGCGTGTAGAACATATTATGGAGTCCAGAAATCCATTTACCAATTTTAGTAAATATATGACAAGCGAGCGGTTGGGATATGTAAGTCAGTGGTATATGGCACTGTGCTTAGTCCGCTCACGCTGTTAGGTAAGCTCTAGGAGCTATTTAGGATACTGGTCGCTAAACTGTTTCAAGGCTTGGTAGCTGTTTATGGTGCAGACATTTGCAATTATGCTTACAGCAACTGAATGGGGTGGTGGCGGGAGAAATCCCAAGCAAACCAATTCCCCTACAAATGCGCAAAGCATAAAGCAATGATTGTATTGAAAAGTTGGCTGTGAACAGTATTCATTATTACACCTGACTGTGTTTATTTTGTAATTTTAAGATGATTGATACCTAAGTCTTATACTTTTGATAGAATGATGACGGATCTATGTCTGACTGTTTTCAAATATTTTGGTGTAATTTATTGTCTTTTTGATTTTTAGAATTTTTAAAAATATATTTTTAATTTCTAGAAGCTTATTATATATAGTAATACCTCGACTTACGCGGATCCAGTTACGCGATTTTTGAATCTTCCAATTCAAACTAAATTCCTCACTCCACCTGCACTAGTGTTCAGTTCAGCTTACGACATGGTCAGACACATGTTTTGCACAGAGTCAATACATAGCTACAAATTATTATTTTGTGTTAGTTATTGTTAGTGTGCTTTTTATATTGTGTTCGTTATATCTATGGAGACTTGTTAGACTCTACTGCGTCATCCAAATGAAGTAGAACTGATTCTTTTGCACCAAATGAGAAAAGAAAAACATTATCTTTTGAATGTTAACTTAACATTATCAAAGACTTATGCAAAAACAGAAATCTGTGAATCGGCAAAGAAGTTTGATCTGACAGTCAGAACAATTATAAAAGGCGAAGAAAAAATTCTTGAAGCTGTGAAAATGTTCAATCTTTGAATTCAAGCATCATTCGTAAACATCATTGTATTATCGCTGAGATGGAAACAATGTTAAAATTACGGTGTGATAATCAACTAATTGTGAAAAATTGTCCTGTTGATAAGAACACGGTGTGCTCTCAAGCTAAGCTGATTTTTGAGAGATTAAAGGAAGCTGGGGAGATGGCTAAAGATGAAATTTTTAAAGATAGTAAAGGTTGGTTCATCCGATTCAAGTCGTAATTGGCATAGCATTACAGAAAGTGCTGATAAAGAGGCTGCGTCTCTCTATACAGAAAAAACTCAAAGCTATGATGGAAGAAAGAGGCTACACCAGCCATATCATATTCAACGTGGATGAGACTGCCCTGTTCTGGGCGGAACATGTTGGTGGGGGGGGTGGCGACCAAAATGTAACTAGGCGGATGTCTTCCCCTACGGGATTGGGATGCCTGTTCTGGAAAAGAAGATGCCTAAAAGAACTTTTATCGCACATGAAGAGAAAACCTTTCCAGGTTTTAAGGCCGCCAAAAATTGATTGACAGTGATGGTTGGCATGAATGCAGTTAGTGATTGTAACTTAAAACCTCTCTTAGTTTATTGTTCAGAAAATCAGAGCATTAAAAAATAAATTAAAGCTGGCTTGTCTGTGATTTGAAAGTTGAATTGTAAAGTTGGGTGACAGCTTCCCTTTTTGAGGACTGGTTTGGTCTTCACTTCATACCTGAAGTCGAACTTTATTGCCAATCTAAACAGATCCCACTTAAAGTGATGCTGTTAATCGACAATGCACCAGGTCATCCTCCGGCTACTTAAACTAATTTCAACCCACACGTAAGAGTAATATTTTTGCCACCAAATACCAGCTTGCTTCAACCGATGGACCAGGCAGTCATCAAAACATTCAAAGCTTATAACACCAGACAATCATTTGTGCATTTGGAATCATTGTTTTGAGACAAAACAATGAGCTGTCTGTTACACTTCTGGAAAAAATTCAATATTTTAGATGCCATGAGAATCATTAGACAATCTTGGAATGGAATTTCACAAAACACTTTAAATGGCATATGGAAATACCTGTGTCCATTTTTTTCACCACTGAAACTCAGGTGGAATCAGCGCCAGAGCCTGATTAAATTGGTAATGTGATTGAAGTTGTCGATCTTGCCAGACAAATAAATTTAGAAGTTGATAGTGATGATGTTCAAGAACTGCTGGATTCACACAAACATGAGCTGACAACTGATGAGCTCATAGAAATGCCTGATCAACAGACATTGAAGAATCTCATTCTTTAGACCTAGTTCAATTAGAAGATTAAATGACGATTGGAAACTAGACAGAAGGCCTCAGTTCAATTGAAAAGGGGTTACAAATTTTGGAAAACATATACTCCAAAAGAGCACATTTCTGCTACCAAACAAGGAAATATTATTAGCATGCTAAGAAGAAATTTGTGATGAGAAGTCGTTGATATGTCAGATAACATTGAATTTATGAAGCCTTCTACATCAAAATAACTATGGTTTACGTTTTTGCGATTCATAATATGTAATATAATTTGTTTTTAAGTATTGTATCATCTAAGATTTTATTTTACACATCTTTCTCCTAAATTATTGTTTTCTTTAGTTTTTGATCCCAATTAAACATAACTTGTATGCATTTATAATGCAAAATTGTACCCCGATTTACTTGATTAATCAACTTGATTCACCCAAGTACAGAATTAAGAAATATCTTACCTTATTTTGTTGTTTTTCTACAAGAGTACTTTCGCGGGATCCCCCATCATCAGCTGTATGTAAAAAAACATTTTGTATAATTACAATAAAACATGAAAAATATTAAGAGATTAAAATATAAACACATATGCTGGCCACATGCATGTTACCCGATTGACTCTTTATTCTAATTTTATCGTATCGTATTTTAATCTTTTAAATTTTCAATTTTTAATTCTAATTTTAATAGTTTAATATTTTTAACTGTAAAAAGTTTTTTACATACAACTGATTATGTGGGATACCACGAAAGTGCTCTTGTAGAAAAACAATAAAATAAGTTATCATATTTCTTAATTTTGTACTTGGGTGCATCAAGTTGATTTACATTATATATTTATTAGTACAAAAATGATATGGGTCTTGAAAGGGATGATTTTAGAAAAATAATAGTATTGAAATATTTTAATTTTAATTTTTTGCACTTGAAATTTTTACTTTATGATTTAATATTGTAAGATTTACCATGAGTCAAACATCGTAATGACTTCTAATATTGAAAGGCTTATGTGAAGTTGTGATATTACTGCAGCCTAAATATAACCAATTTACAGCACATGTTCTTAATCTTGTACCATTGTACTTTTTTTATTAAATTGTGTTACTATTTAAAACAAAAGTAATTTTTTTAAATAGTTCAAAGATCACCATTAATTAATAATTTTATTAAGTTATAGCATAAATTTACAAATAAATACGTTAGGAGCATTTGTAGTAACAAGTGATTTTTCCAGGGTCAACAAGTTCTAATGGTACGTCTATTTCGGACAGTAACTTGGAGAATACTAATATTATGAGAAAGTTGATAGAGTTGAGGATCAGAGTTGTAATAATGGGCTTACTTCGAATGAGACCTTGAGACACATTGGACACACTCAAGACCTTGGATAATACTGCCCTATTAGAGATAATTGAAGGCAAGTGACATTAAATTACTTTATACATCAATACAAAATTACTATACAGTTTTAACAAAGAATATTAAGAAAATCTGGTATAGAAGTTTAGCAATTAGTAACAAAGTTTTGTCTTTATTGCATTGAATGATGAAAATGAGATGTAACCTCTTCACACTACCGATTCATATTCTGTACCAGGATCAAGTTCTGAATCATTGTCAGAGCTTTCAGATGACACAGAAGCTGATTTTGATTTAACAAGTTCTGAATTAACGGAAAGTAACACTCAAAAAAAAGAAGCAGAAGACACAATCTAGTCAACGATCAAACTTCAGATAAAATTAAATCTAGAGAGGCAAGCATTACCTGCACATTGGAAAAAGAATAGAATAAAATTCAATCTTACAAAAAAAAAATACCACCATGCCAGATTGATAAATGTGTGCTCCTTGCAGTATACAAGTCAGTTTCAATGCAGCAATAAATTTACCGATGGTGATTTAACATATACAGGCCCTGGCTGATGTTAATAATCAAAGATACTTTATTTCAGTAGCGTGCTTGAAATCTGCCCAAAACGTAGGAACTTTTATACAAAAACCTGAATAGCATTTGCACAAACCTAATACTGCATTTCATTTTATTAACTCAAAGAAGGTATGTTGTGTATGCAAACATTTATTCACAGCCCCATTAGGAATCACAAATAGATATATTTGTATGATTTTGGTCAAGAAAAAATGGCGTTTTGAGGATGATTGTACAGGAAAACATAAAAATAAGAAAAATACAAAGTGAAATAAAAAAAAAGATACTTGTACCTATCTCTAAAATAACAACAACAAAAAGTCACTATGTTAGAGGATGCACTGAAAAACAATTGCTGGATGGTACAGGGCCTATAAGGATGAATGTGAGAAAGAAGGAAAGTCTTACGGAAATTTAACAAAGTCCAAAAAAAACAGTGTAATATTTATGTAGCTTATGAAAATACAGAACGAGAAAGGCAAAAATGACTTGCAAATATCATATCAGATTCATGAAGAGGAGGAAAGATTAAGCCGACAGGGAAAATTATATGACAAGAACAAAATTAATAGTTTATATTAAAGTGGCTTGTTTTGATCTGCAAGCTGTATTACAGTCTCCTAGAGACAAAATTTCATCTTAATATTTATTACAAGTCTAAATTATCAATATAAATTTACAATCTGAGTTAAACAGCAAAAGAAATAAATGGTGATATTCACAACTTTATATGACATGACAGGGAGGGAAGAACAGAAGCAATAGAAACAGGTTCATGCTTGCATTATTTCTTAAAATATGGCAGAAAAAGTTTTATTTCTAAAAACATAGCAAAAAAAGGTGAATCAGAAGTTTTTGTAGTTATTTACTTTAACTGCTGTGGACAACAAAATAATAAATATATATTTCTGTGTGCTGTGGCAAATTGTAAAATAAAAATTTTTCACAAATTTCAAAATGAAGGAGATGCAGTGCATTCAATAACTGAAGGGGAAAAACCGTTAAACTATTGTTAAGGTCTGGACCAATGTATACTTAATATCAGTTGGTATATAATACACCAGCTCAATATGCAACACTAATAAGGATAGCAAAAATATCTGGAAATCCTATTAAATGAAATGAAATGTAAAAAGATTGTATTTTAAGATCTGAAATGGACTGTACAAGTTTAAATTTCAACAAAAATACAGAAGGTAATTCTTTTAAATTCGTTAATATTTCAGTATTAAAAACTGAAAGTATGGTACATACTTTCTCATATAAACTATCCTACAAAAGTATTTGTATATCTAATTTAATACCAAAGTGTCATGCCAGCTTTTAAAACGCACTGCAACATTCTCAGTAATTTACGTTATTACCTACCAGATTCCAATTAACGTGATCAAAAATTTTGATCATTTTAAAACTGCCAAATATTATTTGCCCTTGTTTTTGTTTCCATTTTTTCTCAATTATAAAAAAAAAAATTGTTTTGGTTCATTTGAAGTTAATTTGAATTCAAAATCTGTTTAATTCGTTTTGTGTTATGCATCACTGTAAAATTTTTTTTCTAAAAAATTTACAAATTATTTAATAACAAGCACAATTTTTCCAGATTACTGTTCATTTCTAAAATATTTTTTATAATAAAAATATATTTTTGAAGGTAAAATAGTACTTCATTTAATGGTCTATTAGTTAGAACTTCATAAATTAGTTGCAAGAATGGAGTGAGTAGCTGTGGCACAACTCAGAAAGGGGTTGTTTCTTTTGGTAAAATGCAATAAAATTCACAATTTTTTTTTTAAATAAAAAATTACCTTATACTTGTGAAGGTGTTTGTTTTACCAGAAATGTAAAACAAAGTTTGAAACTAAATCCAAACGGGTGGAAAAAAATATTTAAAAAATCAAACTTTGTTATTTTCATTCTTGAAAAGTACTTTTAATGAATTGTGCCACTATTGCTGCCATGAGCGATAAAAAAAAATATATAATTTGCAAAAAAAAATTATTTATATGTAATTTACGTCAAAGAAATGAAATTTAATTAAGCAAATACTTCATTTCTTTGACACAAAAAACTGATTTTTATCATTTCACTTAAAATATTTTCTACTGTACAATCACAGATTAATAATTAAATCAACAATTATCCAAATATATACATTATATAGCATTTCTTATTGTATTAGTTCCAAAACCTATAGTAATTTATCGTTAAAAAATTAAATACCTGAATCTGTCTCCCAAGAGTAATAATATCCAATATTAATTAAAGATAAAAATCCATAATCATTCTATAAAACTGAGAATTGTGTGGAATTATGTGATAATGTGAAAATTTAACAAAAAGAAAAATGAAATATTTTATTAATAAATAGAACTTTACCCAATACTCTGGGTAAAAATGTTTAACTATGTTTAATTCAATGCATAATTACTCTACTAATAACACAAAACAATTATTTGTAAACTAATGGAAAACTTTGTAATTATAATTATACAAAAAAAAATTACTAAAATTAATTCTACAAATATATTGTATATGGAAGAATTGCAATATTTTAAAACAAATTGACCGGTTAACATCATATTGAATAATTGTGTGTGCTCTTTGAATCAACATATAATGAGCATTTACGCTAATTTTTATTAAAAGATAAATTACATTATAATTTACAAAAGCTGAAGGGGTGGCATTAATACTTTATATACACTAGTCATCATCAATTTAAAATATAATTAATCATTAACGTGAAATGTTATTTGTAAATACAAATTATCAAGAATTTTTTATATTTTCTTAAATAAAAAATATGATAAATTAAAGGGTAATTAGTGAATAATTTTATCGTTGATAATAATAAAAAAAATAAATAATCTTTTTATTTTATATGACAATGCTGAAAATATTTTTATTAATTAATTTCTTTGGCAGCATTATATCTCCGAAACTAACTTAAAATACAAATATTAACCGATGGTAAGCAACAAACATTGAAGCAATATCATTGCACCTAAAATTGGAATTATATAATGCTGAAAATTATAAAGCATGACTTTGCTATGAGCACCAAACTAAGCTGCTCACACCTTCATTAAGAACATATTATTTTCCATATAAATCATGTAAACTTGATCGATACTAGCATTGTGCTATAATCTAATGCAGTATAAAAACAGGTTTTTACAAAAAAAAAAAAAAAAAAAAAAAAATTTTCTATAACAGTAAAATCACTACCATTACACTGGTTAGAATTTGGTAACAAGACGTTTCAAAACACAAAAATAAAAATTAAATATAAAATTACTTGCTACTGTAACATCATATTCACACTAATTATTACTGTAAGAATTTCTAATCTAACATTTTTAACTGCCTATTAATATTACATAGCTTACTAATTAAATGGAATATTAAATAACTACTTCTACAAGACTTGTAAGACACGAAAATAAATTCTTAGTAATATAATAAAAAACCCACACATTAACATGTTACAATAATAATTCACATATAAATACAATAAACAATATTTTTAATACAATCTTTTAAATAGTACATTATATTACATAATTTTTAAATAACTTACTGTTAATAATTATTAATTTGTACTTAAAAATTATTCTGTATTTTTTTATTTATATATTTTTTGTACTATATTAGATTTATGTGTTAAAATAAATAAAAATTGTTAATGCATTAGATTTTTTTACAGTTATATATAGAATAAATTATTGACCCTTCAGTACAATATGACATATATTTACACATAAGCATAACAAATAAAGTATTGGCCACAAATAAAGTTATTTTGTATGGCCACACATTTCATTTCTAGAGGTCTTCACTTTTTAAACACCACATTTTATACTACAGATTCTACAAAAAATTATCCCAGATAATGTTTACATTCTGCTAATTAAAATTTACAGTTTCTTTTTATTTTTGTAAGCGATTAAAATAAACATCTATACAGTACTGAGAATATATTACAGTTAAAATTGTGTAACTGAATTATAACATCGTATGAATCTCAGGTTAAACTAACAGATAATATGCCGATAGAAAAACACCTAATCAGAAACTGATTAAGCTCAAATTGCAAAATAAAAGTGATTCTAACAAATTAAAAGTGAATCAGAAAAGTAGACAAAATGCAGAACATATGTTAAATATGGACTTTAATTAGAAAACAGTTGCACCACAGAAGAATAAAAAATCTGTCAACATAAATTTTGAAGCAGATTTGTGTATTATTTCCTACACACACACACACACACACACACACATACACACAAAGAAAAAAATGGGATAGATAAGATTTCTAAAACAAAAGTATGACAGAAGAATAAATATTACATTAATAAATAAGTCTAAAATATTTCTGATAACAAAAATTTCTTAAGTCACTTAATACAAAAATTATATAAATAATAGAAAAAACTACGTTTATATACAAGCTAATAAATTTCCAGCGCAACAGTTGTTCATTATAAAATTATCAGCTTAGAACATCCATTTATTCACCTTGTCTATATACAATGTACGCACATTTTTTCCATTAAACTAAATATTCCCAGCACAACAGCAATTTACAAGATATTAAAAAATAATGGTGCCTGCATATAATTGATGAGAGTACAACAGCACTTATAAAGAGAAATGTATTGATATTTAAAATATTCATTAATGAAGGACATAAAGGATATGTCATGGTGGGTGCACTTTCCACCATTTAATTGACATACAAATGATTGGTATACAAATATTGGTCAACCAATATCAAAGTATAAAACAACACAAAGCATTGCAAAAATTTTTGTTATGTAAAAGAAGAATTGTTTTTTATAGTTCATTTTAAAGAGAGAAACTTTTTACGTGTAGCATCTGGTAGAGGTTTGTTCTTGTGGTTAAGGAATCTAAGACAGCAGTAAAGGGAAGACCTCTTCAAGTGATGTTAGTAAAACCACAACAGCTAGCTTTTGTTACGATTACAAGACCAAAATAATTATGACTGCATTTTCAACTGTAACATTAAAACCTTTAAACATTTTAAATGTTTATTATAAAAAAAGTGGTTAAATTTATTGGCACTACTCAAAATCTGGCTCAATATGATTAATTTATGAATAATAGTAAACTGATAAACTTTTAAACCGGTTATAAAAAGATTTAATGGTTTTGTTTTTTTAAAACAAGCCAAGGCACATATAAAATAGCTGAACTTTATATAAATTAAGAAAGTTTAAAACCGCACTGAAAATACTTATGTTACAAATACAAGATAGGATTAACAACTAAATTATTACTAATGAATTTGTAATAACATTTTGATAAATAATAATGAAAATAAAAGTAATTATATTCATATGTTGAATGTTTCAATATAGGTGAAATTTGGAATGGTATAAATAATACATAAAAATAAAAAATTACATAAAATAGTACAAAAAAAGTTAAGTATTATTCAACAAAGTATTAACTT
Organism: Lycorma delicatula; assembly: GCF_047948215.1. Lineage (NCBI taxonomy): Eukaryota > Metazoa > Arthropoda > Insecta > Hemiptera > Fulgoridae > Lycorma > Lycorma delicatula. The sequence continues at coordinate 13,206,504 of NC_134465.1, forward strand.
TTAATTAAAAAACATTAGTAATTCAGAAAACTATAGTAAAATAATAATATTGAATAACAGTAAAAATTAAATCCATGTGGGTAAATTTCTTAAAGAAAAAAGTAAGTAAATTTAGCAATAAGACAAACTTAAAAAACTGTAATGACAAAAAAATAATCACAGGTAAAATTAATTACATGATCTTCAAAATAAATGTTATAAAAATCACTATTAAGTTCATAAAACTTGATTAGTAATAACCTACCTGATAAAAAATAAAATACATTGGCAGTGTAAATGGCAGGAAGGTAAACAGTAATTTAGTAATTATAATTATTTTAATCTTTTAAAATTGTATAAGAAAAATATGGCATGAATATGAAATCTCCAATTCAGCGGCATTAGCTATTAAGTCACCAAATTATACAGTGTGAAAATTCACGATGAATTTAAGATTGGCAGCACATGTAAGAAAATTTAATAATCAAACTGTTAATACTTACATCAAAATACGTTTACTGTTTTTAACTTAACAAAATTAAAAAAAATAAATAAATAGAAAATACATACATTACAGATTATACAGTAGATCCCAGTTACTTCTATGTAAAGGAAAAAATTATATCATAACAAGAAGTCTGGCAACTATTGAAAAAAAAAAAACAAAAAAAACTAAACAGCATTTATATTATGTAAAATAAATATTAAGTACGTAATTAAAAACACACATACATAAGACTTGCATAAACCATGATGAAAAGTGTAACTGGGATTCACAGTACTCAAGACAAAAAAGTAAAATCAAAAATAGTCTTAATTCCAAAACAATTTTAATAACAAATTTAAAGCAATTCCAAAATATACTCATATAAATCAAACAGTGTTTATTAAGTTACATACAAATAATTAAAATTAAAAACATAAAAATTTGCAATTGCTTTAATCATTAAACATCTGGCTTAGAGATCTACTTCATTATTATAATTACAGAATCTCATTCAATTTTGAACTTGAAAATAATATACTTTCCAACTAAAATTCATTATAAATAAAATATTTATGAACTGCATCCAACAAACTACTACCATTAAATGCTAACAACTGGTAAAAAATGTTAGGAGATATCTTAACTTTATATCTTAACAATAACAAATTTAGAAGAGTACTTGTTGAAAATTGCAATCACTAATAATAGTGATCATAGTAACTATAATTTCATGAAGGGCTTATGTACACACTTTATATACCGTATTACAAAATGGCATGTTTTTGTTTGTTTACTGTTTAAACTACACAAATATTAACCTAAACATAATAAAAACTACGCTACTACACAAAATATCAAATACATACATCATACCAATACTGTTAAAAGTATTTTCTTTTTTTTAACCTATACATAAATAAATATATATTTAGAAAACAAGGAACATTTAATATGGCTGATGCCGTTGATATTGGTTTTCACGGAATTTTCCACCTCCAGCACCAGTAGGAGCACTACCACTAACTACACCATATCCCCCTTGAAACCCATAGCCATTTCCACCATAAGGTCCATAACCATAATCCGCATATCCACCATAATAATTTTCATAACCGTCATAGCCATAACCACCAGTGTAGGCTGCTTGTGGATAGCCTTGCTGACCAAAACCATAAACTGGGTACATAACTTTCCCACTTCGGAAACCAGTTCCCATTGTCTCTGGGTTAAATATAACTTTCTTTACATCTACGTTTTTACCATTAATTGTTTGTTTAGGAGATTTCAATACTTTATAAACAATATCTTTACTTTCAAAGGTGATAAAACAAAAGCCTTTCCTTTGTTTTTTCTTTTTGTCCATAGGAGCTTGGTATTCAACAATACTACCAAACTGTGAAAAATAATCTTGTACTATTGAATCTGTCATTTCTGGTGTAAGTCCACCAACAAAAATTTTACAATTTAATGGTAACTGTTTTTTTGTCACCTTTTTTGGATCAATCTTTTTGCTACCGATGTAGTGTGTACCAGCAGATAACAATTCATCGATAACCTTTGAATTTTTAAAAGTTACAAAAGCAAAACCTCTCGATTGTCCAGTATACTGATCTACCTTAATGTTAACACTTTCAACCTCACCGTATTTGCTGAAGTAATCTTTCACATCTTTTTCAGTCAGGTTGCGTCCAAGACCGCCAACAAACAATTTTCTGTCATCATCATGTCCGGGTCCAGAACCATTAGTTTGTCCAGCCATTATCAATACCTAATTAATTTAAATATAAGTATTATCACAAGGGTTCTTAATTTAAAATATAATATATTAAAATACTAAGAAACTATTATAAATATCAAACCGGCAACAAAACAAACAACCCAAGCTAAAATGGCGGTAACCCACGCAATCTCCTCAAATGAACAGGGATACAAAATAACGCGTTCTTACATAGAGATTAGCGTAAAAAGATAATTTTTTTATTGTAAAAGAGACCTTACACTAATAAAAATGTGATTTACCTAAATTTTGTTTATGTAAAAAAATTATTGAGGCGATTCAATTTAATTTCTACAAAATTATAACATTTCCATATGTAATTAAATTTCTAACAAAATAAGAATGTTCGCGTAATACGTTTTTTCCTTGTATGGAATATTTTATCAAAAAGTAGGCATTCTTTGATTACGTAGTATTTTCTTTTTGTCACTACTAAATTGCAGTAATGCGAGGTGTGTTAAACGGGTAGTTAGTTGGCTGCATACAATTGCATAAAAAATTCATTAGATATGAAGTTATTATGTGTTCTATTAAATATAATCGAACTGAAGTAGTAATGGATAATCCTTTGTGTAGTATTATTTCAAATTGGGGGAAATGGGCATTTTCTACAGAAGCCAAAGATTGCATGAAAAAAAAAAATTTCGGTAATGAAGGGAGTAATGAATTACCTCTAACTTGGCAGTTGTTATTATCTCATTTACCTGAAATTAAAAAGGTATGTGCCAAGATATGTCGCAGTATCTAAGTTACTGTTATGAATCTGTTTATATAATTCATATATCTTAAATTATTACTGGTTTGCTCTTTGTAAAGAGTGAATTCCTAACTTCAAATATATCGTAAATCAGACATTTAAATTATAAGTGATTTTGTACGTGTAGTACTGAATAAATATTTAAATCGGCGATATAAAAATTAGTCATAAAATTTGTTGACAGTATTCCAGCTTTCATTAGTAAATCTTCGAGTAATACGTATTTTGCGTTCTTAAATATTTTTTACAGCATTCAGGACCTTTTTAAACGCTGCTAGTACATTCGTTGTTTTTTTTAATGTTCCGTATAATAGATAATGTATGAAATACCAATTTATAAATTGAATCTGCTTTTGTCAAATTTAGGATTACTGTGAATTTCATGTTAAAGTATGGTTAGATGTTTTTTGTGTGTTCCGTTCACAATTTCATTTTGTGGTTGTCTTTGTTCATTTCTATGAGTGAATTGCAAAGTTTGATTCTTTTGCTATGTTTAGTTTATGTATATATTTTTTATATCTGTGGGTGAATGTGTATGCATACACAAGTTGGTGTTATCAGTATTATTAATTTGATGACTGTGTATTTCATACTTTTGACTAACTTGCCTATTATTTTGTATCGCTTGTCAACTGTCATAATTGTGTGTAGGTATTCTGATTTTTTGTGTGTCATGTAGAATACTGCCTGTAACCAGGCAGGTGGGTGGGTAACCTTTAATCTGTGCCAAATATTTTATTATAGATTTATTCTTTGCAGTTTCCTAAAAAGGTAAATCTGTTTTTCTAATAAAGGTAAATATGTTGTAAAACATGTCAGCTGTTATGGATTTTCTGTATCTAAATGTGTGTGTTTATTTATTTTGGATATGGTTGGTCAGAGAAGTAATTTGATGTGTTCACATTATGCAGTGAAAATTAACCCTTTTTTTGCTTCAACCTAAATACATTTCATCATAATAGAATTTAAGTTATTGAATACATTATACAGTCCATAATTTGGTTTTAAAATTTCTGTATAACCATATAAATTGTTATTGTTAAAATAATATTTACTATTGTCATTTCTGCTAAGATCACCATAGTTTCTATGTTTAGTCTTCTTACCTTCATTCTTTTATCTGTAGTTGGTGCATTTCTGAACCACTCCTTTGTCAAAACTTATTTTACTGACAAAAATTTCTTTTAAAAGAATGTTAATCTTTATATTCCGTTTAGTCAATTCCCCTCCCTATATTTGACATCATACCTTATCTGGCCTTCTTGTTTACTTGGTTATACTTATCTTTTAATTTTATTTATCTATTTTCCTGTTTTTAGTAAATTGAGGTTCTTGAAAAGTTATCAGCTTCATTATTGATCTGTTCATTTATGATGATATTATTACTGCTTTTTAGTGTAAAGATTCCTAGATTTTCTAAAATCTTCCTTTAACACATTTGTGAATTAATTTTTTGATTCTTCCATTTTAATTGGTATAAAAAAAATAATAGAAGGACATATTTCATTAGACTCTCATTCCCTCTTCAGGGAATGAGTTTGATTATGGTAGTTTACATCTTGTCCAGTACCATACTATGTTTTATTCTATTATTGCACCTTGTAATTTTTAAAGTATTTTTATGTTCAGGAACAAAATGTTAGTGAAGAAGATGATGAATCGTTTTCAGATTCAACTCTGCCAATGGATGTTGATGAAGAAGAATGGGAAGATTTAAAGATTTATGCAATTAGAAACAAAAAATTACAACGCATACGTAGTGGGAAATCATGTACACTTCTTAAAAGTAACTTACATGATGAACCAAATGATCGATTACAGATTAGTAAAAAAAGTAATTTTTTAACTGCAAATATAAACAGTTGGTTTGATGGAAACAATTTACTTAATAGTGACAATATTCATTTAAAAATAGATGATGGTAGATGTAAAATGAACCCAAGGAAAACACAGCCAAATGATTGCAGTAGCATATTCAATGATATTTCAGATGTTGGTATAACTGCATTTAATATTTCTAGTAAGTAATGTAAATCGTTGTACAGTATTTATATATGTTATATTTTTACAATTTCAGAAAATATTAAATAGAGCAGACATCTTTACATGAATGATATTATGATGAAAATTACTTTTTTTCTTTTTTAATATAAAATTGCATTTAGTACAAGTCGAATGGGGCATAAATGATTGATTCGTATCTGGCTTAATTTTCTTGCAGACAACAGTACATAAATGCTGACTTCCTATTAAAATAATAAATGTTTCTTAATAACTTTAACTCTATAATAGTTAGTTATATTGTAAATGAAATGTTTTTTCTCAAACCAAATTAATTGTGTAAATTATGAAACTGTAAAATAAAAAAAAATCTGATGTCGATACTACATGACTTCCTTGTATGCCCATTAAATTATATGTACACATTTTTTTTTAAAATTAAAAGTACATAAAATGTTATTTCATTAATAACTATTTTTTCATATTTTTTTATTGCTATTATTTAATTATCATTTATTGTAAAAATGTTTCCACAATCAAAGGTTAATTAATTATTTTTTGGACACTTTTGGTCCACTGGATTGCAATCAAAAGGGGAGGTGCACAACTAAATGTTATACAACAGTCCTAAATCCAAAATTTGAACATCTAACGACTAATTGTTTTTTTGAGTTATGTACATATGTCAGTCACGCCGAAAAATGAATATCATTTCGAAAATGGATATTTCTGTTGAAATCTGAAAACAGAGATTTTACTTTGTACAAGGTAAAAATGTTAGTTATTTAAAATAAATCTAAAAAGATGTATATGGTATTTAAAATAAATGTTAGAAAATAGAAGTGATAAATGAAATTTTTTTTTTTTTGTCTTTAGTCATTTGACTAATTTGATGCAGCGCTCCAAGATCCCCTATCTAGTGCTAGTTGTTTCATTGCAATATACCACCCCTTACATCCTATATCCCAAACAATTTGTCTTACATATTGCAAATGTTGCCTGCCTGCACAATTTTTTCTTTCTACCTGTCCCTCCAATATTAAAGCGATTGTTCCAGGATGCCTTAAATATGTGGCCTATAAGTCTGTCACTTCTTTAACTATATATTTCCAGATGCTTCTTTCTTCATCAATTTGCCACAACACCTCTTCATTTGTCACTTTATTCACCCACCTGATTTTTAACATTCTCCTACAGCACCTCATTTCAAAACTTCGAATATTTTCTTCTCAGGTACTTTGATCGTCCAAGTTTCACTTTATAAAGCTACGCTTCAAACATATATACTTTCAAAAATGTTTTCCTGATGTTTAAATTAATTTTTGATGTAAACAAATTATATTTCTGAGTGAAGGCTCATTTCGCCTGTGCTATTGGGCATTTTATATCGCTACTGCTTCATCCAACTTAGTAATTCTATTTCCGAAATAACAAAATTTTTCTGCTTCCATAATCTTTTCTCTTCCTATTTTTAAATTCAGTGGTCCATCTTCGTTATTTTTACTACATTTCATTACTTTCGTTTTGTTCTTGTTTATTTTCTTGCGTAGGACTTCATGCCATTCGTTGTTTCTTCTAAATCCTTTTTACTCTCAGCTAGAATTACTATATCATTAGCAAATCATATCATCTAGGTCTTTTCACCTTGTACTGTTACTCCGGATCTAAATTGTTCTTTAATATCATTAATTGCTAGTTCTATATAAAGATTAAAAAGTAACGAGGATAGGCAACATCTTGTCAGAATCTTCTTATTATGGCTTCTTTCATATGTTCTTCAATTATTACTGTTGCTGTTTGGTTCCTATAAATGTTAGCAATCGTTCTATCTCTGTTTTTGAACCCTAATTTTTTTTTAATTCTGAACATTTTATTCCAGTCTACGTTGTCGAATGCCTTTTCTAGGTCTATAAATGCCAAGTATGTTCGTTTGTTTTTCTTTAATCTGCTTTCTACTATTAATCTGAGCCCTAAAATTGCTTTCCTTGTTCCTATACTTTTCCTGAAACCAAATTGGCCTTCCACTCCTCTCAATTCTTCTGTACAGAATTCTAGTATTCTATTTTGTGGCAATTCGCCAGACTCCATCCTTTTGATAACTTTTATTTAAACAAGTCCTGATAATTCGCCTTTCTGTTTTAAGTAATTTCTTCATTTTACTTTCATTCTTAATCTGAAAGATAGTCTCACAAGCACAAAGTGCTACCGGGACATTTTTTATGGTATGTTTACCAAGTTAGACTTTGTGCTCTTTTAATTTTAGTTATTCTGTTTTGCCATGTTTGTTTTTCCTTTAATCTGCAGTGAATGATTTTACCTAAGTATTTAAATTGTTCAACTATTTTTATTTCTTTATCATTAACTTTGATTTTGCTTATACAGAGGGAATCCATGCCCATTATTTCTGTCTTTTCATAAGAAATTTTCATGCTAATCCTTTGGGAAATTTTTTCTAGGCTGGTGATTTGTTTTTTAACCTCTTCAATTTTTAGTGCTAGTAAGGTCAAATCATCAGCAAATCCTATTATATTAGTTTTGATTGAATTTTTACATGTTTCTATTATTGCCTTAACAACATTTTCCTTTGCCAAATTTTAATTATGTAGTCCAGTAATATTAATAGCAGTGGGGAAAGTCCATCACCTTGTCTCTTCTTTATCGGGAAGGGTTCAGACATCACCCCTCTAAATTTAACCTTGGACTGTATATTTATTAATCTTAATTCTATATAATTTTCACCAATTTTGGGTGACGCCCATAATTACATAGGATTTCTAGCATAGCTGGTCTGTGATTATAATCATATACCTTTTTAAAGTCAATGAAAGTTATAAATAATTGCTTGTTATTTATTTTAAAGTTTTCCATTATTAATTTTAATGTAATCTGGTCTGCACAACTTCTACATGGCCTTATACACCCTTAATCCAGCAACAAAAAACAAGAACCATTGTCGACTTTGGTTGGTTATGTTAGATTTTAATTTATGTACCACAAATATTTCCTAAACTTTCCTGTATGCTCCATCTACTTTACAAATGTTCATTTCTCTTTCCACTTCACTTTTCTATAATCCACTCTTCTTTTGCTAGTTTGCACTTCTTGTTTATATTATTTCTTAATTGTCGATAGTTCCTTTTACTTTCTTCATCACTAGCATTCTTATATTTTCTACATTCGTACATCAGCTGCAATATATCTTCTGACATCCAAGGTTTTCTAACTGTTCTCTTTGTTCCACCTAAGTTTTATTTTGCTGATTTAAGAATGTCCTTTTTAATATTCTCCCATTCTTCTACCTTATCTTTTTTTATTCAGACCTCTTGTGATGTCCTCCTCAAAAATCTTCTTTACCTTCTCTTCCTCAAGCTTCTCTAAATTCCACCGATTCATCTGATACCTTTTCTTCAGGATTTTAAATGCCAATCTGCATTTCATTATTACTAAATTACGATCACTATCAATGTCTGCTCCAGGGTAATCTTTGCTTAACCATGATATGTATATCAGACACCTTGCAGTATCACCAGGTTTTTTCCATGTGTATATTCTTCTATTATGATTTTAAACTGGGTGTTGTCAATTATTAAATTATACTTCGTGCAAAACTCTATAAAAGTCGGTCCCCTCTTTCATTACTTTTGCCCTGCCCATATTCACTCCAATATTTCCTTCCTTGCCTTTTCCAATGCTTGCATTCCATTCTGCAATTATTATTAAATTTTCATCCCCTTTTATGTGATTAATATCTTCATCAATTTCTTTGTATACACACTACCTCATCATCATCATCATCATGGCCGCTTGTAGGCATATAGAGGTTAATCATCAGTTTAGGTTTTGATTTAATCCTTATTACAATGATTCTGTTGCTATGCATTTTGAAATACTCTCTTTCCTATCTTCTTGTTCATTATGAAACCTACTTCTGCCTGCCCTTTATTTAAAGCTGTGTTAATTATTATAAAATCACGTGACCAAAAGTCGTTTTCCTCTTCCCACTGAACCTTGCTAATTCCTACATCTACATTTAATCTATCCATTTCCCTCTTTAAATTTTCTAACCTATCAACCTTTTATAGATTTGTAACATTTTTGGTTCATTTGTAATATAATATACACCTTTTTAATAAGACCACAGAAGCTTTGACAGATTTCAAGAAAGTTTTGTTTTTATCTTAGTACTTTTATAACTTTTTAATTTATTAATTATTGATGTGTTTTATTTAAACAGTTTTTTTTATTTATTTTTGCAATAGGTCAGCAAACACGAAACGAGGGTAGCGTTGTTTCTTTACTGATAGAACTGTTAGAAAAAGAAGATCCAAACTTTGAAGAAGTATTTAATTTGTTAAATTCTCATGAAGTAACAAAACAACAATTAATATATGTTTGGTCTGAACTTACATTAAATACATCTCGATTATGTTTATGCTCAATATTAGCCAATGATAAATCAAAAAATGTATTTTTATGCCAAAAGTTATTACTTCCTTGGGTAATTTTTATATTTCTTATTATTTAAATAAGGTATTAGGAGTTTTAATAGTAAGGTAATATATTAAGCCAGAATCTAATGAATGTGAATAAAATTACAGCTCTGCTTGTTTCTAATATATATATATATGAAATAAAATCAATTCTTTTTTTTATTTGTCCATATTTTCCTCTGTACCCATCATGTCAAAGACAAAAGTATAACGCAGTTACACCAACTACCAACAGTACAGAATTCAATAATGCCTCGCCTTATGCTTATTGTTTTTCCATTTTAAGAGTGCTTTTGATGGTTTCCCTCATCATCAGTTAATAAAAACTTTTCAGTCAACATTAAAATTGTCGCATATTATAAAAACATGTAGTCAAAAAATTAAAATAAAATATTTCATGTGGTCAGTCGCACATATAGTACTGTACTAACATTACTTAAAATTTTATTTAATATAAAAATGTATTGTTATCTATGGCAGTTTTGATAAGAAAGTCATTATCAAACTGTCTGTACATAATCAAGTTAAACTTTTTTCTACACTTGTATGAATAATATTTTTTTAAATATTTAATTTTTTATTATCATCCTTTAATAATTTCCATTATTTTTAAATTTATATCAGAGTCAGTGATTGAATGTTTATTGATTATTAAATGGTCTGCAAGATTGCAGAAACCTAATTTGTTGTTTTTATAAGATCCTCTAATTTTAATTAGATCTAATGATCTGCAAACCTTGTTCTAAATGATCTACTAGTTTTCCCAATATTAATTCTCCAATCTTGCAGATCATTTAATAATCAATAAACATTCACAGACTCGGATACAAATTTAAAAATAATAGAAATTGTAAAAGGATGTAATAATAATAATAATAAAAAATTAAATATTTTAGAAAAATATGTATAGAAGTATAGACAGAAGTTTAACTTGATTAATGTATAGACAAGAGTTTGATAATGACTTATAAAAACTGCTGTAGATAACAACACATTTGTATAATTTATTAAATAAAATTTTAAATAATGTTAGTACAGTACTGTATGTGTGGCCAGCCCCACATGAAATATTTTATAATTTTTTGATTACATATTTTTATAATATGCGACAATTTTAATGTTTTTGAGTTTAATGTGCGGTTTTGAAAAGTTTTTATTATTATGATGAGGGAAATCCTCAAAAGCACTATTAAAATGGAAAAACAGTAAGGATAAGGTGAGAGATATTATTGAATTCTGTACTGTTGGTGGAAAACTGTTATACTTTTGTCTTTGATATATATATTTTTTTTATTTTGAGAATTCAAGTAATTCATTAACATACTGACTGCTGTGGTACTAAAATTTAATATTAAATGAAATTTAAACCACCAAAACACAATAAATAGATAAGATAAACTTACAATCTTAATTCCAAGAATTTAGTTTTACGAGATCCTGCATTTTCATTTGGTATTTAATTCTATAATTTTATTAAAATAAATAAGTTTTAATAATTTTTGAATTTGTTGAAAATTTTAGTTTTATAAATTTTGAAATTATGGATGAATACACAAATTCTGTAGTCTAGTAATGGAACGGTTTATTCCAACAAGATGGCGCCACAGTGCACATAGCTAACAGGTTAATAACTTTCTTACAAAATGTCTTTGGTGAACAATTCATTTCGAAGGATTTGTGGTCTGTATGATTGCCCAATCTGACTCCTCTATATTAATTTCTATGGGGGACAGAGAAACAAGCAGTGTATCGTAACAGACCATGCAAGATTGACAAACTAAAAACTGCAATAATGGCTATGTACAAGACATTCCAGTATATCTGCTGCTCAGAGTGTTTGAAAACAAATTGAAACACGTGCAGTGTTGTATTGATGTTGGAGAAGGTCATTTTCAACACTTTTTATAAACTATTCCGGTTGTTGTAATATCAGTTTCTATAAAATAATGAAATAAAAATACTAAGTAATAATTTTCTGAATGGACTATATTACTCTACAAAATAAAAATTTATATTGTATATTATTTCTTCAAAATTTTAGCAGTATTTGATATTAAGGAACTAGGTCTATATTTTGAAACATTGTGTTATTATCTCCAGATTTGTAAATAAGAACCACTTCAGCATTTTTTTAGCGCGTCTGGTCAAACAGCTTGCTCAGTACATAGATTAATTATATACATTACATTACATTAATTATATATATATTATGGACACAAATTATTTTCAGTATGTTGGTGTTTCTCATTAATTTCTTATCTTTTTTTGTATACTAGTATATATAATTTTGTTTATTGATATATCTGTCAAAAATTAAATGTATTTAATCTGAATATTCAAGTACATAACTGAACCACATGCAAGTTGACAATAAATTTCCATGATATGAAGGTCAATCAAATATGAATCGGAATCTTGATTTTAACATTTGTTAGTGCAGGATTAAAATACAAAACATATTTACTGTTTTTCTACTTAGTCTCCCTAAAATTCTACAAATTGTCCTAATGTATGGGAAGCTCTTCTTCGTAAAAGGTTTGAGGATATGTCAAGGGCCAATTGCGCCTAAACTCCTCTAGTTCATTATCGATGCCCTTCAGTGACCAAACAAAAAGAAATCACAGAAGATAAATCTGAACCGTATAAGGGATGTTCTAAGGTTACCCAGTTTTTTGGAGTGGTAACGGCTATATGAGGCCTGATGTCATGAAGGAGACTTGGATCTCTGATTGTGCCTTTTGTTCCTATAAAAAGCAATTTTCACATTGGCCAACAGCTGGCAGAAGTACACAGCATTTACAGTATAACATTCATGGAGAAAATAAACAAGACTTTCCAGTCCCAAAAGACAGATGCAAGGATTTCAACAATTGACAGGTGTGTTTTTGCCTTTACAGGACAACGATTTCCCCTCTTATGCCACTCCATACTTGTCGATGACACACATAGTGATGGAGACATAATTATTGTGCAAAATGTTACTCACCTCTTATTAAAATCAATTCAGATTCCTTCGGAAAATTTTTTGTCAAGCCTGTTTGATTATTTTACCCAAAGAAATTTCTCTCTCTCTCTCTCTATGTATATATATAATATAGAATGCAACAAAAAAGTGGTACTCATTTTCAGATTCTATTTATCAAAATGAACAAAAAGTGGTAATTCCTGTTAATTTTTATTCTTCCTGTCATTTTGTTTTTTAAATCATTTCTCAAGATTAAACAGAGGACTGTATTGAAACATGTTTAACTTCTAAGTATAAATAACTATTTTGAAAAAGTAAAACGCAGAAAGATTGATATCAAAATAATTAAACTAATAATCAGTCATTTTCAAAATTAAAAAAAAAAAACACTGAAAAGAATGAAAATAACTGATTAGTACTACTACCCCTGTACAACAACTATTACAGCTGGTCAAATTTACAACTATATTAATAAATGTAATTTATATACACTTTTTTATTGCTGTTGGAGATAAAATCTAGCTGAAAATTATCTTGTAAATTTTCTACAATAACTCTGTTATTCATACTGATTTTCAAAAATATGGTGCTATTTTGTTTACTATGAAAAGGCTTAATATTTTACTTACCTGATAAAACTAATGATTAGCTTTAAATGATTAAAATTGATATGGCTGTCATTTTGGATATTATCATTCTTTCTCCCTTCAAGCTTGATAAAATTTTTTTTTTTAACTCATAAAACATTTATTGTTATCTTTTATAAGTAGAATGTAAGAATGAAGCACCAGGTATATTTTTTGTTACTCCTATATATATATATATATATATATATATATATATATATATATATATATATATATATATATGAACAAGTTTGCAGTATTTCTACTTTTCATGATAGCTGGCAGTTGTTAGAACATATGTATCTTAAAACAGTTTCTATTCATATCAGTTTCATGTTGTATCTGTAAAACATAACTAATACTGATATCATCACCTATCAATAACATGCTAGTCATACTGAAAATTATATCTATTATCATATAAAAACATAAAATGAAACTAAAAGTAGAAAAGAAAAAGTAATACTTTGTTATGGAATTAAAAAATATTAAAAATAAAAAAAAAAATCAATAAAACCTCTTATATAATTGTATAAAAATTAAAATAGTACTCCTAGTTGGATTGTCAGTAATTGTTACGTAGTAGCACTATACTGTAAACCCAATAACAACCTTTAAATTTATAATTGATCTGCCTAGCGGTGTTCACTATTGTCAAGATGTCACTATTAACACAAAAAGTAAGCTGGAATTTCCTCTTCAAAGTTAATAATTACCTAAAATGATACATACACGTTTATCGATTACTGTAATTATTCATGTTTAAAATTAAACTGGTCTGATTTTAAACCATCATACCATACCAACAATTATGCATGCCATACAGGAACATCGTATATTTCATTACAAGTATAGTTAAAATTCTAATTTCATAAAAGTACAAATTTTCAAATAAATATTTAAATACAGTTATTTTCATTTTGTTTCAGTTTGATGATCAAACAGCACAGATACGTGAAATTGTACAAAAGGTATCGGATTTTTTACCAAAATTTTCAGATGTTGCTGTTAAAAATTTAATTTTACCTATATTTAATAATGCAACTGAGTGTAATAATAATCCATTTAGAAAAGATATATATTTACTGCAAGATATAATGTCTAAACTTGGACCTCAATATTGGACATTATTATTTAAGTAAGTATAAATAAATTTTAAGCGATTTTTTTTTTTTTTTTTTTATTTTTTTTTTTTTGTTTTACACAAACCTTATAGTTTGTGTAACTAATTTAAAAAAAAATTATTTTATAAAAATTTATACATTTGTTAAATATTTTACAATGTAAACTTTTGCATATGTGTAATTTATAAAAATATGTAAAGAAAACATTTTCTGTGAATAATTTGGATATAGCCAAAATAGAATTTGAAGAAAGTAGTTATAAATTAACTGAAAACAATAAAAAGTACACAGTAGAATTTTGATTTTTGCAGTATACAAAGTTTTCAATTTTAATTTAATAAATGTAACTTTAATAAGCGTTTTAAATAAATGAATGCTGGAAGTAGAAACTGGATCATCATATTTTGACAGAGGCTCATTAAATATATTTTTCAAGCATTTTAATACAAACCTAACAAAAAAACGCATGATTATTATTATCATGCGTTTCAAAATGAATATCAGGGTTTTAAAGCTTTAATATTTCTCAAGTTTCATGTACATTGATTAATTATACATGAAATGAAAGAGGAACTCTACAGTTTTAGTTATGTTGTGCAAGCTTATAAACCGTTTCCTATACCTTCTGCTTGAAAGCAGCTAATGGCAAAGATGGTGACCCCTCCCCCCACAGAAAGCATTTTTTTTTAACCTCAGAGACCACCATCTCTGGTATGAAGTAATACGTAACGTATTACTTCAGAGAATGAGATGAATGACAATTTTGTAGTGTGTGAAAGTGCCACTCCTGATTCATACCTAGGACCTACGGATGAAAGCTGAGACACTACCGCTTGTGCCATGGAGGCCGGCTGTGTTTTTTAGTTAGCAAAGTGTGAATTATACTGTTCAATGTGCGCTCGGTTTCTTTCATTGTGATCCTCCTGAGTGACAATAACATTTGTAGATGGTATAAACAATTTGAATCCACCAGCTGTATTTGTAAAGGGAAGAGAGTACAGGATGTCGGAGCGTGTCCAAAGACAATGTTGAATGTGTAAGAGAGCCTTTGTGCGCAGTCCTAGGAAATCCGTAAGGAAGGCTGGCCACAAATAAGCAGTTCCAGTGATGTCTGTGTGGAGAGTTTTAAGGAAATGTTTACAATTGGGTCGATATCATTTACAGCTTACAAGCTCTAAAGCCTACAGATTGTGGTTTGTGTGGTAGCTTTGCAAGCGAAATGATGTACCGTGACTATGAAGACTTTCTTTATTGTGTCGTATTCAGTGACGAATCGACTTTTCATGTTAATGGAAAAGTACACACTCATAATGTGCGTATCTGGGGATCAGAAAATCCTCATGAAATATTGCAGTGTGAACGAGACTCCCCAGAACTGAATGTTTTGTTTTTGCTTTAACTGCAATATGAACCACAGAACTTTATTTGGAAAAAAGACGGTGTGCCTCCTGACTGGCATTAACACTGTACATGATCGGTTGAATGAAATTCTCTTCAACTGCTGGGGACCACATAACACAGGGCTTATTTGCCATGGCCTCCACTTTCACCTGATCTGACCCCATGTGATTTTTTCTTTGGGGGTTCATAAAGGATCAAATATATATCTGCCACCATTACCAGCTGATCTATCTGATCTTAGGACAGGATTGAAGCAGCTACTGCATTAATTGCTCCAGACTTGCTGAGTATGGAATGAACTCTCCTATTGGCTGGATGTGTGCCGAAGTTAAATTTATGTGAATTATATAACTTCAAAATATTCATTTTGAAACACACAGTATTTGTCGGCAAAAGTTCTTATTAATACTGAATCGCTTTAATTGAACATAGAAACAAAGATGAACTCAAATTTAAAGCTTTGATATTGTATTAAATTTGTTTGATCATATTTCAAATAATGGTTCATGTATAGGCTTGCAATTCTTTTATTATGGACATCCAATTTTGAAATTGTTTGAAAATAAATCACAGCGATACAACACTGTTTTTTTTCAACATTCATTTATTCATAAATGTATAAATCTTTTAAAATCAATTATTCATAAAACAAAACAGAACCTAATACTAATCTATAAATATTAGTCTGCAAGTAGGATGTAGTTACGTGCCCCACTATTTGCCAATAATTTTATAGCCAGATATAAAACAGTAAAAACATAAGTTCATCATCACACTGTTGCTAGCCTCACATTTTCACCATATAAAATTCTTTTTTTATTATAAATAAAACCATAAACTTTATTGACATAGCAGCTGCAGCTTTAGTCTGTTTTACAAATGACTACAACCTTTTTTTTTTTTCAGAGAACTCCTTACTGATATGACTCTAGAAGAATGGAATATACCTTTCTTCAAGCTGATAATTGAATCTATGGATAATGATGGTGCAAACACCGATAATTTAAATAAATTATTGCATTTAATGAATTCAGTATTAAATGAATTTTCAAATAATAGAAATTTTGGATTATTAATTATTTCACTTATAAATAAAATTATTAAAACAGAAAATACTTCACTTGTAATTATAAAACAATTGACAAATATTGGAGAAAATTATAAAGGATCTATGCGTTTTAAAATAATGAATTCTATTAAAAAGATTCCTAAATGATATATTTTTTAGTCGTGTAAATAATTATATAATAAATTTTATATATATATATTTTTTTTAGTAATATTATTTGTATTTTTCCCTGATAACTAATATATAGTAAAGGTATTTGCTTTTTTACAGATTTGGATACTAGGTCATGGATACCAGTATTCTCTAACTATTAAAAATAATGCAATTATATAATTATTTATATTAATTATGTATATAAATATACATAATTATATAGTGAATGAAATATCTAGGCTTATCACTAAGTATAATAAAAAAAAAAAATTGAAATATATTATGTGATTTCATACATACAATTAATTGTGAGACAGACACATTCTGGGCAGTTTACATGTTATCGATTTCAACATGATGCAGCAATTATGCACTTTCTTATCAACATCATTCTAGTTTTAATAGTACTATAATAATGTTAAATAAAATACAAAAGAAAAAATCAAACTCGCTAATTGTCACCGGGCAATTTGATTTCATACAATAGCCTACACCTATAAGTTTATCCCTGAACCTTTCTCAGTTTTGGTACCCAGAGACTATGACATTAAAATGTCTTATGGATTAAAAGTTAGATGAAAGCAGGGAATCATAATACAATCTTCAAAATCAGAAATAATTCAACTTTATAAATTTTGATATTTGTTTAATTTTTTCTGTTGTTGAAGATCTAGTCCTTATTTATAATGTTTGAGTAAAAGTTTCTTTGTATTTTAATGCACAAGTAAAACAATTTAAATTTAAAATGAAGTTTCTTAAACCAAATATGTACTGTTTTGATTCATTACCTTTCGACATTTTTTCAATAAATACATAATCCCATCGCTATAGAACTTTTGTGTTTTCACATATAAGTGATTTTCACAGGCCTCTTTTGAAGCCAGCTTTATATAGTTAATGAGAGTTCTTTAGATACTAAAACAAATGTTAGTGTAATGGTGCAAGGTCAGGAGTATATCACAGATGTATCAAAATTTCCTGACCAATCTCTTTCAATTGTCAATAGGTCATCAAAGATGTATAGGGTCTGGCATTGTTGTGATGGAAGACGACACTTTTCCTACAGATTCATTCTGGTCGCTTCAATTCAATTGCTTGGCGTAATCTTTTAAGCTGTTGACAGTAGAGGGTAGAAGCTCATTGTAACAATCCCACCGCATACACAAAAAAATCACTTTTCTTGGCATCAGTCCTGGCCTTGCCCCACCATTTGCAGTGATTTAATTCATTAAATAAAATAATGAGTGATCAATCAACTTTCAGATGGTTTTAATTTGTTTAGATATAATTTCAATATGTAGAAATAGGTCTGGTCTTACATCACTAAGAAAATTTTGTCCTTCAACAAGAATATTTAAATGCATTCGAGGGGGGGCTCTGAATAGTAACTTTCCTACATTAAAGAGCTCTGAATAGTAATTATTTTATATTAGAGCCTCTCGACTGCATTTAAATATTTTTGTTGATGGGTTTTCTTATCGATGTAAGACCTGGTGAGATCTTAACATTAGACAACCTTAAATAGCTGCTATTTCTACAACATGAAAAATATATTTAAACAAATATAAACAAAAACTGTCTGAAAGTTGATTGGTCACACATTATTTTATTTAATTAAATACTGCATAATGATTTAGTCCTTTATTTCCATACCCTGTTTTCTTTTTATTAGTTCGATTCATTGTCCCCTTTTCAGTAGTTGTTTTTAATAGTTAAGAACTTATGGATATAATGTATTCAACATACTGAGCCAAATGAGGAAACCGTATCTATTGAATTATATCAATCTATTTAATTGGTTATACTATTCTTAAGCGATTGTTCCTCAAGAGACTTTTTATCATATGGCTCATACAGCAATTGTAGTGTCATCAAACAATACAAATACCATTTTTGGGAGCTCACTGGTCTCTGTGTAGTGCAGGCCAGTCAAATTTTTGTTCTGGTTTTGTGGTTCCATTGTGATTTTGTATTATACTAGCAATTACCCTGTTTGAATTTTGAAAACTAGAAGATTGGATGCGAAGATAAAACATTTCCGAATAACCTGATCTGTTAGATTGAGTGTACCTGAAGCGTTCAAAACTTAGCCTTCAACCTACTGATAAATACCTCATGTGGATTTTGAAAATTGGTTGATTGAGATTATAAGAGCACCCCGATTGCACCTCCCAAAATAGCGTCCCAGGGGCATCCCATCTATTAATTACGAGTTGATGATTATTGGTTTAGCCTCACATGAGGTGCTCACATCACCTCACCACTCTAGTCTCACACACAAACCCTGCGGGAAGTATTATTCATTATTACTATTATTATTTTAAATTTATTTTATTTAACATAAATTTAATTCTATTATTTTTTAATATTCTTCATTCGATTGATTTGAATCATTCAATTCAAACACAGTGATAGAAGCTTCACGATTCATTAAAGTTTGTGCTTCAACGGCAAATCTCCACTACTACATATGTACTAGGGTTGATGGAAAGTTTTGAGCTTCAACATGAAGATGGCAGCACTTGTCAACAAAAGCTAGGGAATGTATTCATGCATACGTTAAAATTTCTGCCATTTTGGATGCTCAGTTGTCGTTTGATAATCGTCAAGTCATTGTGAGTGTTTTTGTGAAAATGAAAAAAATTGAGTAAAATGCGGTGACTAAATACTTGTATTTGAAAGGCAATATGTCTATGCAAATTAGAACAGAGTTGGATGCTGTTTACGGGGACTCAGTCCCATCATTTGCCACCATGAAAAGAGCAGCTGAATTTAAACATGGTCGTACCAGCTTGATTGATGAGCGTTCAGGACAACCAAAAACTGCAACCACAACCAATATCAAAAAACTTCACTAAATGGTACTGGACGACCAACAAATTAAGGTTAGAGAGATAGCAGAGGATACGGGCATATCGAAAGAACATGTTTGTCGTATATTAACTGAAGAATTGGATGCTGTATTTTTTCACTTTGAACCAAAACCACTACATTCCTGAGATGAAACAACAGTTAAAACAGTGGACTGCAAAGGGTGAAACTGCTCTGAAAAAGGTGAAGACGGTTTCATTGGCCTAGAAGGTGATGGCAACTGTTTTTTTGGGATAATATTGAAATTTTGTTTATTGATTATCTTCAAAAAGGTAAAACAATAACAGGAGAGTATCACGCATCTTTACTTGACAAGCTGAAGGCAGAAACTGCAAAACAACAACCCCATTTGAAGAAGAAACTGCTTTTCATCAGGACAATGTGCCTGCTCACACTTTGATGGTTGCCTTGGGTAAAATTCATTGCACTGAATTGGTTAACCACTCACCATATTCACCAGATCTGGCCCCAAGCGGCTTTTTCTTTTCTAACCTCCAAGTTTTGCCTCGAGGAAGAAATTTTCATTGGACAAGGAGGTTATCACATACATAAAACCTATTTTGTGAAGAAAGACACCAGCTACTATTTGAAAGGGTTAAAGAGGTTAGAGTATTGCTGGAAAAAGTGTATCAACTTGAAAAATACGTCTTTCTATGTTAGGCTCAAAACTTTAGACAACTTTCATATATATATATTTATTTATAGCCTATGACACTCCTGGTAATGTAAAGATTCCAACGTGGGGTCAATACATCTAAATTGGTTCGGCCATTGAGCTGCTACGGTGGAATATACATACGTACATCCTAAATACATTATTCTCCTTTTTGGGCAGTTGTGCATACAAAATAAACATTTTTTAAATGTTTTTTCCTTTCTCTAGAATTTTTTTGCATAATTACAGAATCTATACAAATCTGAGGGTGATAGAATCTTTCTGTTGGCTTCATTTTAATAAAATGACACATTAAGGGTCTATAAAAGATTAATTAATTAATGTTATGGGATATCATATTTACATTAAAACTTCTTAGTATGTGCTTTTCTTTTGTAGGAAGCATCAAATGCACCTCAAATTAAGTTCAACATTAATCAGCTAGCATGTTAACACAATATTTGTCTTTTTAGAAACATTCAGATTGTTCATCATTTAATGCCCCAAGGTTTGGCTGGAGGAAATACAGATGTGATATATTACATCCCATTACTATGTAAAATTTATATGTTAACTACAATATCCTGGTAATTTTGTGTTTTATGTATACCCAATGCTGTCCAAGTAATAACTTCTACATTGATCGATAGTTTTTAATTTTTGCTTCACTTGCTTTTGAGAATTTTCACTTTGTGTACAAGAATCCTTTACTGTCCTTCTTTATAGCTTTTACAAAATTTTCTTAATGATTCCAAGTTTTTTTCACCAGGAGTTAAGTTCTCACATTTCTTTTGTTTTACTATATAATGCTGATCCCAGTTAGGTTGTCCCATTCACAAATAAAATAGTATGCTTAATAAAAAAGCTATTACTTTTAAATTTCCACATCGCATTCCAACTATGCTTTTTGTAATTTACTTTTACAATAAAAGTTTTCATAAAATCGTACTTTTCTTTCATGTTAATCTCATACCAAATTGGTAGAGAAGGATATTTATTACTTTTGTGAAGAACTGCTTTTAAGCTATACTTACTTGGATCAATGAAAAGGGGCCACTCATCAGGTTCATGAACTTCCCCTAATTGTAACATAAGCTCATCAATATTCTACAGTAATCTAAGTAATTTCTATCACCAAAGTACTGTAAAAAAATCTTTTGTCAGCTTCAATAGTCTGAGATTTTTGTATCTTTTTAAAGTAAATTCCAACCTTGCAATCTTGAACCTGAAGTTCAGATTGAGTTTTTGGTAAGTTTTAATCTCTTAGTCATTAACCTCTGTGATATAAAATCTGGCTTACTGGTTTGCAAGTCAGTCTGACTCGTGACTGTCTTTTTCTATAATGTCTGCTTCTTCATCACTGTTTTTATGATACAACTTTTCAGGAATCTCTGAAAATGTTGATTCCTGAAGAATCTTCAATTTTTGAGAGTAGAAGTTAGGGCACTTGTCCTGTTAAGATAGAAGAGCCAAAATTGGTCAACAGTATTAGGATGCAGAAGGCAACAGGAAACCACTCCATTAAAGATCCTGAAGGATATCCCTTTGAGTTCATACGGCATGGCTCTGTTTAATGTAAAATTATAAGGACAGCCAACCTTTGCTAAGAAGAATGCACTTAAATGATTGTTTTGGTTCATTCCAAAACACTAAATGACAAGGTCTAACTAACCACCAAAGGGTCACCAAATGATAACGTCTTTTGTGTGCCTTTTATTAGCCATCCTTATAAATTGACTGCACAGTTACTACATATACAACCCACCGGGTTGGTCTAGTGGTGAACATGTCTTCCAAAATCAGCCGATTTGGAAGTCGAGAGTTCCAGTGTTCAAGTCCTAGTAAAGTCAGTTATTTTTACACGGATTTGAATACTAGATCGTGGATAGCAGTGTTCTTTGGTGGTTGGGTTTCAATTAACCACACATCACAGGAATGGTTGAACTTAAATTGTACAAGACTACACTCGTACATATCATCCTCTGAAGTAGTATCT